>NC_080753.1:29640298-30840298 GCF_020826845.1 Diceros bicornis minor | reverse complement strand
CAGATTCTAAGGAGAGAGTAATGGCTTGGGGTAGAGTGGGGTGAATTGTTTGAAGATAAAACACAGGCTGGTTCAGGTGTGGACGGAGTTTTCAGGTAGCCAGTGCAGCTGAGGGGAGCCGGGATGGAACAGGGAGGTCCACGCAGCTCTGTGGGGCTGGCAGCTCCTCTCCCCTCCCCTGTCACGTCTTGGCCACCAGAAGGGAGCAGATGGAGGAGAGATGCTGATGGGGGGACAGTGGCAGCCACCCCCATTTCATTCAGATGGCACAGGCACCAGCAAAGGCTGAACCAAGGCCAGTGGCTGGCATGGCCAAAGGGTAACTTGGCACACCTCTGCCTGGCACACCAGGGAAGGGCTACCCATAGCCAAGACAGTTTCTCAGGTGTTTCCTGCCTTCAGATTACATGATATGTTTACAGAAAACCAGTGTTGAAAAAAATCAGAAAGATATGGTAGACTTGGAGTTGCCTTTGGAGGGCTGGAGATGGGCTGCTAATTTAGCCATCGTAAAGACATGAGAGGCATCACTTTCTAAATAAATCAGATCAATTTCAGAAGGTTTGAGGTCCAGAGGAAGATTCCATTTACACCACAAATCATCACGCTCCATTCTCCTGAGGATTGCATTCCAAGCCTTCCAAGGGACACTGTGCAACAAATTTATAGACTCAACTTCCAGCTTCAAGGGGTGGCAGCTTCAATTAAGGAAAGCTAGAACATTTACCGTCAAATTGGTGTCTGGTTTTGCTTTGAGTAGATAGACTGTAAGAGTGAGCGAGTGGAGAAAGTGTATTTCCTCCTGTTCTCCTGCAGCCCTTGCCATAGCCACATCAGAGCAGCAAAAATGAAGAGTGGAGTCTGGGCAATAAAAAATTAACCATTCCATTGCCGAACTTAGCAGGTTATGACCTTCCCACTTTGTTAACCAGAACAGGTAGCAAGAAGCAGCAGAAAAGGTGGAGTTAAGAAGAGGGAATGGCTAATAAGAATTCAAAGAGCAGACTGCCTCACAGGATCTGAGAAGGAGAGGGTTCAGCTTTATCATTCAAGGGAATGGGGAATCCACAGAGTGTGTGGAAAAGCTCCTTCTCCTAGTTCTTTCCCCAGCCCCTGACTGCACACTGTCATCAAAGGTCTGCTCTCAACATGGGCAGGACCCACGTGGCCATTGTGGAAAGTTGCAGCTGCCAGAGACCCTGAGACCGAGTTAAATAATGGTGAGCTTCTGACACCACTATCCTGAAAGGTGCTCTTCAAAAAACCTAGCGTGTCATAGACCAGGATATGCATTTCCTTGCTGGAAGAGCTGTGCCTGGCCACCTCTATTGCTGCCCCAAAGTGAAGGGCTCTGTGGGACAGTGGTGTCTGGATGCGAGACATCTTTGCCCCACAGTGGACATGCCATGGTGCCCAGCCCTGCAGTGGGCCCTTTGCCACCTACCTGCATGCCGCAGATGCGCACGCCCAGGCAGGCTGAGGTGCTCTGTGCACACTTCCTTATGTGGCGGGCCTTCTTCTCCTCGGACACGTTGTCCCCGTGCTGCCGGGTCCCCATCTTCAGGTCCAGGATGCAGGGATGCTTGTACTGTGACACGACGTTTTCCAGCAACAAGAACCCTGGTCCCCCCAAGTTAAGGAGGGCTCCAAGGACCTCAAGGCCGCTGCCCCCCCGGGAGGCAGTTGGCAGCCTCCAGAGCTGGCTGGAGATTGTACCGTGAGCGCCCACCCTTCTCTCCTGTTTCTTTCATTACAGACAAGCACATCGTCACTATTAAGAATTCAAGGGATTAGCTTTGCAGCTGCTTTAATATTCCCATTTATTTAGGAGGAGTTTATGAGTATGTGAGCTTCTTTTCCTTTTTGCTCTGAGGTTGAAATTTAAATGCAGGCATGAAATCCCTGGCAGGCCATGCCCAATTTACATTTTATGGCAGAAAATCATAAGGCTAAAATCTCGAGTCATTGAATGGGCCAGTACCTTTTGGGAGAAGTGGGTTGATGTTAGCTTCGGAGATGAATTGCAGGAATATTAATTTCAGCGGAGTAATTATCCTGCAAAAGCTTCTTAGGGATTAGGGTTGCAGATGTGTCTCAGTAAATACTGTGAAACCAGCCGCCCATTTGCAGGAAGGAGCCCAGTGGTGACAAAGGGGCATTTCAAGCCTAAATTTGCTCACTGAGAACATGGCAGCATGGAGGGAGGGGAAGTGCTTCCCCTGAGAGCCCACTCTGGGGCACCTCCCTAAGGGAGGACCCCCTTCTCACCCCATCATCTCCATGGGAAGAGTCTTCAGGGAGAATTTGGAGGGGTAGATGGGAAGTTGGGGTGTGGGGATCCACCTAGCCCTCGGAGTCCCCTGTCACCCCCACCCAGCATGGCAGCCCTCATTCCTGTCTGCCCACAGAGACCTCCCAGGCCAGCCTACACACACTGCCCAGGTGGCAGAGACATGGCCATGGCCTGAGTGGAGTTCAGCTTAATTCCTAGTCTGACTTGCCCATACTCTCTGAGTTTTCTTCTGGAGAGATCTGATATCTTCTAGAGCCCAGATTTGAGGGCTTATGCCTCAAACTCTCTCTCACCTTGGCCTCTCTCTCTCCCCACCCACCCCTCCCTGGCCCTGTGTGTGTGTGTGTGTCTCCCCCTCCCACCCCTGCCCCCATGTGTCTCTCTGTCTCTGTCACCTCCCTTCACTCCCCCACCCCGTGACAGGTGCACCCCCTGATAGGTGCGCCGTGCGCACTGGGGAGGGCCGGCAAGGATACGGTGCCGCTTGTTCTCTGGGTACTCGGTGCACAGGCGGGTCAGGTGGGCCTGGTGGCAGTAGAGGCCCCACGGGTTAAAGCTCGTCCTCTCGGCCTGGTTACCATTAGCATCTTCCACCAGCGAGGAGACTTGGGCGTTGAGGTGCAACTCGGACCTCAGGAGCGCCGTGGCCGGGCTGTGGGCGAGAGTAGCGGATGACAGGGCGGCCCTGGGCAGAGGTCCGGGGCAAGGTGCCTGTCCCTCTGACTGACTGGGCTCTCTTGGGCTGCAGTGTGACATGGACTGTCCCTGGCTACTCTCCAGGATGCCCACAGGGGACCTACTCAGGCCCCGGGCACCAGATCAGGCCCTGGTGCAGTCCTCGTGGGCAGTTTCTCTAACCCAGAACAACTTATTAGACCATGTCACCTCCTCAAAGGGCTGATCGGGTTTAAATTCACATGTAAGTGATGTGATTATTATCTCACTGTTGAGGCAATATAGTGTGGGGGCAGCGACCTCGCCTGGCATCAGAGGGCTGGGGGTTTGGGCTGTTACTGTGGTGTGGTGTGTGGTCATCTCCTCAAGACCTCAAAATGCCACAGGGGGTGGGAATCATGGTCCTTGGTCCAGTCCCTCTCCTGCCTCTGCATCTTGGCTTCCCCATCTGTGAAACGGAGGTAATGTGCACCCACTTCCTGCCACTGAGCCAAGAGGCTTAATTAGATCCGCTGTGCTTCTTGGGGAAGGGAGGTACTTTCGTTGTATTAGCTCCCTTTTGATTCCCATAAATGTTTTAAAAACCCCCAGGATCCTTCTCATCTGAGAGAGGTCAGCTAACATTATCAGAGGTTTTGGAGACTCTCCGAGGACCTTGGGTGCCCTGAGCCCCCTGCATCTCCGAGGCCCCACTGAGGGCTGCGTTGACCTCTCCCCTTGTCCCATCCCGACCGCTAAGGAAAGATGATTTCCGAGAGACGTTAGCCGTTTTCCTTTATGTCAACTATTCTGGGGGTTTTTGCTCTGCACATTTTCTCCCCAGAGACACTTTATGGTCTCAGTGAAACTGGTATTTAATTAAACAAGTATATACCGAATGCCTGCTCTGTATAGGACTCTGCATGTGCATCAGCTTCCGAGGTGAAATACATCGGAATCCTCCCCCTAGAAGTGACGTGAAAGAAAATTCATTGTTTTCTTTGGTCATATTGGTTATTCTAGACAGAGCCCTCATCTGAATTTCTCATTTTCTCGGCTCCGGCCCTAATGGGGAGCGGTCAGCCTTGGCACAGGTGGGAGTGATGGTGGTCTCTGCTAGGGACAAGCTGCTTGGTTTCTGTCATCCTGCCAAGTGGCCCTCACCTCTCCTTGACCGAGTGTGCCAGTTGGGCGTGCTGCCACTCGGCAAGGGGGCAGGTGCCACCCCTGCCACTGGTGGTCTGCTGGAGCGTCTGCCATATCGCCACTGCCGCTGACTCTGTGGAGACCTTGAAGGGCTCCCGGTTCTCCTTCAGTGGGTTGGCAACCAGCCTGAGGTGGCCGAGGCTGTCTTTCCGGAGGTGCACAGTGATGGTGCCTGCAGAGCACATGAGGGGGGGAGGGGAGAAACCAGATGGAATTTACCTGAGTGGACACGGTGCAATGGGTGACATCCTTTTGAATTGTAGTTTCATGGCACTGGTCAGCCTCCCCCTTTCCTCAACTCCTCTCTCAAGGAAGAGCTATGGGTACTGGCCTGGTTTAGCCTGAACGCAGTCCTGTTCCAGAATGAGCCCAGAGCCCAGGAGCCTGCAGAAAATAGCCTTGGGTTGATCTTGGCACAGCCTCTGCCTCATCATACTTCTCTGCCCCTTCCTGCTTTAAACAAAGCCAGCCTTGTACGTTTTGTTCTCCATTCTGGTTCCTTCGTGCAGTCATACCTTCCCAGTCACACCACAGCCGTCCCAACTGGGCCCACCCTTGGGGCATCAGAGCTGGTTCTCTGCAAAGAAGGCCCCCACCACGGAGTGGCAGTGAGGGAAGTTGGGGCCTATCCCACTCCTTCCCCTTCTCCTTCGCCTCCTTCGTCATCCTTTCTCTCCCCTCCGTTTATCTGTATCTGCCAGCTTCTTCCAGGAAGCCTTCCTCAGACCGCCTTCTGGGCTCAGGACTCTCTGTCACCCCTTCATTCACCCTCCCCCATCTCTGGCTTTAGTACTCCATTTCTTTTGGTTAGATGCACAGCACATGAAGATTAGTGGCGGAACATGGTTGATATAAAACAGACTGGTGAGATCTCCAGCTCGCAGTGCCTCCTCACCATCAGTGTTTGTAATCAAGGCACGACATCCTACTCCAGCCGCTGGTTGTGAACGTGAAGAGTGCGAGGAAACCCAATGAATGAATGTGCTAATTGGGCTTTTCCTCTGGGACGTTGGCCGGTCGGTAATTAGCTCCAGCATGTGCACTAATGGCTCTGTGGTCAACCCCTGGATTTCTCACTCTGTGGCAGAGTCCAGGCCTTCCGCTGTGGGGCTTGGCATCCAGTGGGTGCCCAGCCTCGCCAGAGGTCTGGTGAAGAGGGACTGATACTCTTGGTGGTGGCACCGGAGACAGCTGCACAGATGGTTTTGTGAGAACTGGGTCTCTAGGGTGCCTGGTTCCCTGTGTTTCCCGCAGCTGATGCCGTGGGGCTTCTCTGTTGCTCCCTCCCCTGCTAACCCGCCTCCGCTGTCTGTACCCTGCTTTGTGCCTGAGAGGTTGACGCTGCCGAGTCACCAATGGCTTCCTTGCCCCTGGTTTCCAGTGGGTTTGGCCAGTGGGGGCCGTTGGCAGGAGATGGTGGGGGAGGAGAAAACTGAGGTATTTGTCCCACTGGTTCCCTCCCTGCTGCAGTGGGGCTCTGCCATGGCCGTGTTCCTCTCTGGCCTCCCTCTCCCTGGGAGGGAGAGGTGGCCCCTCAGGCCCTGGAGTGCTTGCAGCTTTCCAGTGGTGCTGGTGCGTGGGTGCCTCACCATCCCCAGTGGTTGCCTTAATCCTGCACACACTTCTGCAAATAGTCCCTTTAAAACTGCTCTTCATTTAAACCCCTTTGAATGTACCACTCATTTTCTGCTGGGACCTGACAGAGAGGGTAGGTGGCATGTGATCATGTTCTCCAGGGTATTTATTTCCTCCCCCGGCTACTTGGTCACGTTCTCGGCGTAAGGGGTCATTTCTGCTGACCCAGCAGTCAGGGCAGCTGACTTCCTGTATGCATCCCACCTGGCCCTCTTGGGCTGGGTGGCACAGACACTCATTTTCAGGGCTGCTCTATAATTCAGCATGTCACTCTTCAGGGTCGTCTGTGCCTAGCTCAGCAGTCTCCCTGGGCTAGTCCTGTCATCTCAGATTCCCAGTGCTCCAATTTTGCAGCCTGAGAGTGATGTTCAGTTCTCTTTAGCTCCTAAAATCTCTGCTCTCCCTCAGCTCATCCCCAGCCCCTGTGTCCTGTGAAGTCACAGTGATCCTAACAATACTGCTGTACCTAACCTGGCATTTCTAGCTTACCTGAACACGCCATGCATGGCCGCACCGGGCCCTCCAGAGCCGTTCTGCTCATGAGAGCAGGAGGCTGACGGCAGGTGGGGGAAACAACCACAACAGTACTCATCACTGCCATGTCTTTTACACCTACTGTGTGCCAGCACTGTGTGCTTTTCATTTGTTATCACTAAGTTATAGCGAGCCTGGGAGGCCAGTGACTGTGGTCACTGAGGCCCAGAGAGATTGAATGACTTGCCTGAGGTCACACAGGTGGCAAGAGGGGTGGAGCTCTGAGAGGGTCACACCAGGCGTCCATGTGGAAGGAGGAACAGGCGGTCACCTGGGGGCAAGGGCTTTACTGGGAGACTCCGGTGTCGTCCCGCCGTGTTTACCCGTGTATGGATGAGGAACACTCCTGCTGTGTCCCCATCACATTTGTTCCGGTCATTCTGTTCCGTGGGAGGAACAGAGAAGCCATGATCCCACCACCTCGTGAGAGAGTCATCAGTGCAGAGGGCTGGAAGCGCCTGGAAGCCCCAGGACATGGCGTTTACATTTCCAGCCCTGTGTCCTCAGGCAGGGGGGTTGTGGTGCTTGCTCCAGTCAGGGGGACTGACCTGGAAACCACCTGAGCAGCTGGGAGCCCGCTCACCCCCATTCCTGCAGAGCCAGCCAAGGGCAAGGCCTTTCAGATCTTGTAAAGTTCAAGTTACCATGCGGCGGCCCCCTGGCCTGTCCCACTTGTGAGGCTGTGGTGACGGGCCTGCCAGACCTTCTCGGGCAGCCCCGGCCCAGGAGGCCTCCCTGGAGGGACAGGCAATGTGACCTTCACCCGCTGCTCCAGGCTCCAGCTCTTGTCTGGTCCCATCACTTCTGAGTGTCTAAATAAATGGAGGCGAGCAGAGGTGCAAATAACCCAAAACCAATAAAATCCAAAAGTCATTTCTATTTCTCATATTGTCAGAGCTACACAGCCAGGCTCCGTGTCCCTGCCTTCTTGCTCTGTCTTCCCGCGTGCCTCTGACTGGCTCTGTGTCTCCATCTATCTGTCTTCCCTCCCTCTTCCACAGCCCCCCACGGCTCAGCCCAGCCTTGCCCTGAAGCCCGGGACCCATGGCAGAGAGCCGCCGTGCACACAATCCCCAGTTGCCTGTCCTTGACAGGAGCAGCATGTCAGTGGAATCCAGACTCCTTGGGGCTTGGATTGTTCGTTTAGTCAAGAGCCGTGTTGGCCCCGGCCTGGCCTCCAGGTTGCCCTGTGTATCCTTGGGGACTAGGCCTCAGAGGCCCATAGGCTCCTAGCACTCTGGCACCCCTGCCTGGCCGGAAGAGTGGGGGACATAGCCAGAGCCCCCGTCTGCCCACTCGCCAGCCCTCCCCACGCACCTCAGCCTTCCAGCATGCCGGTTGGGCAGATAGGAGTGCTTAATGCCATGACTGACATGCCCAGAGCATCTCAGCAATTTCAGTTTGGCCGCGCATCTTCCCCAGGCTCCGTGAATATTCTGTCATGTATTTATTTTTAAGCTCATGAGAGCATTTATTTACCGCCGTCTGTAATATGAATCTGGCTCATCCATTAACCAGCTGGACCTAGGAGCATGTCCTTGCTCGCCCAGGGCTGACAGGAGAACTGGGAGGCAGAGGGATGTAGCCCCAAGACCCCGTCATGCCCCAGGAGCCCAGCAAAAGGTCAGGGCAAGCTCCTGGCACGGGGAGACTGCCCTTGGGAATGACGTCCCTGCCCAGCTCCCCCTGACACCACCGTGGTCGGCGGCAAGAAGGGAGAGGGTGTGCTTCATGGCATGTGGTGGCCACTTCAGAAATGACCACTTTCTCTGGGGCTGTTCCCATTGGGGAGAAAAAGGGAGACCCCTGTGGCAGCCTTGTGGGCATTTGAGTCCCCCTGACCTGAAGTCATTAGCCGAGTGACCCCCGGCAAGTCACATCCCCTCCCTTGTTGGGCTAGATGGCCTCCGAGCACTGGCACCTCAGGAGGCTGTCTCTTCAGTAACAGTCGCCAGTGGAGCAGGCCTGGGTGGCCGAGGCCCACACTCGGGAGCCAGACCTTGGGGCTTCGAGTCCTGGCTCTGCCTGTCATGGGCTGTGTGGCCTGAGGCGAGTTGGGTAACCTCTCTGAGCCTCCTCACCTGTGAATAGGGATGACAGGACCTACCTCAGAGGGTGGTTGTGGGGAGTCAGTGAGTTAGCACAGGAAACTGCTTGCAGTGTGTCCAGCACTGAGCGAGCACTGGGGGTTTGCTGATGCTACTTTTCTTATCGGGGAAACAAGAAGCCTGAGAGTCTGAGGGACCTTTTAGGGACTCTTTCCCATCTAAAACCTGACCCCAGGTGCTGCCCCAGGGTCTGAGAGCTGGGGGTCTCTGGGCTTCTTCTAGTGTCTCAGTAAACGTGTGTTTCCTCCAGTGGTGCCTGGCCTGTGGCACCACGTGGGTCGGGTTCTGGCTAGTGAGTGAGTCAGCGTCTCTGCATCACTGAGACCTCGTGTGGGTGTCACCCCAGCCTGTGGGCTCTGCCCACCCTCAGCAGGGCTGCGTGGTCTCCCCTAAGGGCTGTCATGCAGTTCCCTGGCCCAGCCCCTCCTCATCGTCTCCTGAGTGGAGTCCCAAGGCAGAGGCTGAAGCACCCTCTGTGGCCATTGATGCGTGTAGCTAGGGTGCCCTGGCTCAAATTAACCTATCACGTTAGCAGAGCCCCAGGGCGGGTGGCACCGGGGATGGGCCCAACCCGAAGGGGGAAGCAGGGTGGCGTAGAGGTCTGGACAGTAGACCAGTGCCCGGGGCTGCCCAAGAGTGGTGCTGCCCTACCCCCACAGAGGAATGGGCACGTGCAGATAGGGCACAGGGAGGACGCCAGGGTGGGGTCCTGGAGACCCAGCCTCTTTCACTTCCCTGTCTTGCCTGTGCCACCCTGGCAGTCTGTCTCAGCTCCAGAGCTGTGTCGAACAAGCGTGAAGTGCTGCAGGCAGGAGGCCGCCCCACATGAGATCCTGCCACCCCTTTGCTAGGTCGAGTTCAGTTGCGAAAGGACAGACGTTAATTTCAGTGGGTGCTCCCACAAGATGGGCAGTGACTCACAACCTACGGGCAACACCGGCCTGCGGCCCCAGAAGGCCCCAGGGAGGCCGGCACAGCCTGCACACCGACCTTCTGGCCCTGTCTCAGTGTGTGATGCACATCGGTCTTGTCTTGTACTCTCAGGAGTCCTGGTAGGGCGGGACTGAAGCAGTGCCCAGGGCTCCAGGCCTTGGCCCCTTGCCCGTGGGTCACAATCTGGAGCATGCTGAATGCAGATTCCTGGGCCTTGACCCCAGGGATTCTGATTCACAGGTCTGAGAGGGAACCTGCATTTTCACACACACACACACACACACACACACACACACACACACACACACACACGGCAATCCTGGTAAAGTTGGTTGATCTCAGATCACACTTTGAGAAACAGAACCCATCCTTCCCAGTTATCTTGATCAGTGAAGTGCAAGGGAGTTTTTGACTGACTTGAATATTATCACTGCCTTTGCAAATACAGGGACAGTGAGGGCAGAAGGTTGCAGTCATGAACTCTAAAATCTTTAAAGGAGGTCTCTTTTCTGAGCACTCATTCCTATTGTGGGGTCGGCGGCTGGCAGAGTCATACCCCGAGCCCCCTGAACCTCGTTTACCGAAGGCCGGGTGTGGACAAAACAGCCTGCCCCATGAATCCCGGCCGGCTACCCAGAGTGCCCCTGCCCTGAGGCCCCCAAATGGCAGCCCCCCACCACTGGGCCTTCTCTCCCCAGAGCCCACCTTGTGCTCAGATGCAGAACACAACACACGCTGCTCCATGCAGTGTTTCTCCAGCTACACCTGGAAGGCAGCCCATTCCCTTGGCTTTGCCCCTTCCTGGATGAGGGCGGGAATTCTGGTTTCCTAAACACGCTGTGTCCCAGGCCCAAGGCTCCTGCCACCCGCCTAGGTCTCCAGAGTGAGGCGAAGGGAAGGAGGCCTCAACCTGTCCTGTGTTTCCCAGCCACAGTCACAGGACCCAGCCATGGCACACCCAGAGCGCAGAAGAGAATGCCGCCTCAGGGCATGGTGGGGCTGGGGTATCGTTTCATCCCATTCTCAATTCCTCGAAGCCTGGTGGCTTGAGCTAATTTGTAGGGATGCCAAATGGCATTACGCTCCAGACCTGGAAGCTTGAAGAGTTCAGAGAAACTAGGACAGCGAAGGCCACCGGGCTGCAGGAGAGGGGCATGTCTCCATGGCAACCCTTCCACACACCGCAGTGCACGAGGAAGCGGAGGGTGCATGCAGAGGAGCCTGGCCCGGTGCGGTGGACCCTGAGCCCGTCCGCTGCCTGGACACTCACCTTTGTACTGTGGGGTGAACCGCTTCATGGCCAGCGGCAGGGATTCGTAGAACCTCTGCTCCTGGGAGATGAGGGGCTTGCACACGGTGTGCTCGTCGTACCTCATCACGCTCAGGTGCCCCCCGACCTGGTGCAGGAAGGGCTCCAGCAGCACGCCTGTCCTGGTGTCCCCAGCGTCTGTGCTGTCCTGTACCACCATGCTTTTGCTCGGGGAGAGGGGCTCCCCGTGAATCCACGGGAGGAAGGCGCGAGGTAGAAGTGGCAGCTCCTGGACAGGACGTGGGGCCGTCAGCGGTCCTCAGCTGTCTCCTTCTTGGACTCTATCACTGTCATAGCACAGTTGTCCTCCCATCTGTGGGCTCTTGGCAGGGTCCCTGGAAAGCAGAGCAGGGAGGTGGACGTGATGTGAGGGAGATGGTGTGCCGGGGCAGCATTTGGAAGGACCCACAGTCCCCAGCCACGATGCACCGGTAGTTAAACAAGACTGTAAATAGGCATCGATTACTTCTGGAATAATCCGTTACAAGAAACTGGTAATGGTGGTTCCCTCAGGGAGCCAGGCTGAGAGGGAGACTTTTCACTAAATACTGTTTTGTACCTTTTGAATTTAAATATTAAAACATTTAAAAAAATCAAACAATACATGCAACTGTAAGCTTCCAGAGGGCAGCGACTGTGTCTCAGCTTCTCACGTCGTGTTGCTTGCCTTCCTTTGCGGACATTGATCCCAGGCCCAGGAGGAGGGCACAGTCCCTGCTGTTGGGACACTCAGCATCTTGCAGGGGCTTTGGGGGTACAGGAATGCTTCATTTTTGTATAGCATAGCTGTGCACAATCGAGTTGCATCATGGCTCCACAGCATAATTGCCGTGTGACCTTGGGAAGGCAAATCAGAAACCTCTCTGGGCCTGTTTCCTCATCTGTAGAATGGGATAATGATACCTACCTCATGGAGTTAGGGACGAAATGAGATAAAGTCCATGCAAAGGTTAGCCCAGGGCCCAGAGCTAAGTGCTCAATAAATGTTATTTATTGTTATTATTCCTAGCGTTATTGCCTTGGTGGTCGTATTTTCCCAACAGCTCTGGGTTGTAGGGAAGGCAGGCTTTATCACGGCCGCTTTGCGGATGAGGAGAGCAGGCCTGCACTGCCTTGCCTGAGGCCCTTGGGGCTCCTTGTCTCTCGCCTGGTCCTTTACCCTCCCTGAGGGCGGGCTTGCTGGGCCTCAGGCTAATGCTGGAACTCTGGGCTGGAAATGCAGCCCTAAAGTCATCCTGACTTTGTCTCAGGAGAGAGCCAAGGAGAGCTGTGAGGGGAGGCTCTCCTGGCCGTGTTCGTCCTGTCCGAGAGGACATTCCCGCAGTGATGCCTGTCACCACCGGGTTATTAATACTCTCCGCTGCTGGACTCCTGGCCGAGGATGTGAGCAGGCTGGGCAGCGTGGGGTGTGATGAACCCTCTGAATGACCTTTAGTCCAGACCACGGGCATGGATGGCTGGCTCCACTCACAGCACTGCCTATCAGTTTGTTCAGGACCCTGGCTCAGAGGGCCTCCCGCCACCCGCCTGGACCTCCAGCACCAGGTGGCATTGAAGGCCTCAGCCCGGCCCATTCGTATCCCCCCAGGCGCCTCTCCTGCACTGGCTGCTGTCCTACAGGCCTCAGAGTGCCCCTTTAGTAAAGGGAAGGCGGGGGTAAGGGGGTGGCAGGGGCGGGGTGCTGCCTGGTATGTGCGTTGGCTTTCCCTGACGTAGGGTGGAGCTTCTGAGAGTTGCCTCCAGGGCTGGAGCATGCCTGGAGGGGGCTCGGGGTTGCTGGGTGAGGTGTTGGTGTGGGGAGGCCGGAGGCCTGATGGGCAGGGGGCTGTGCCTGAGACAGCTGCCTAGGTGATTCCCAGCTCTGCTCTACGACTGCGCAGAGGCGAACCCTACTCGGGAGCCTGTTCCAGGGGCTGAGAGGAGAAGTTGGTGGGAGGCATGCAGATGCTGAGGGAAATCAGGAATCAGCCAGAGATGAGTTGAAATCTTCAGTCTCATAACCCTTTGGTTAGAGAGAAACCAAGGCTGCCCAACCCCTCTCCTCTGTCTGGGCTCGCTCGGACGTTGGCGTTTGCCAGCTGACCTGTCCCCGGCAGGGAGGCAGAGGCGCTTCTGGTAGCCAGAGGGCCAGCCAGGTTGTGAATTCATTTATAGTCACTCCTGGAAGGAGCCTAGAGCCTGTCCCTCACACCTATCTCCCCAGGGCCTGGCCCACACTAACCAGGCCTGACCTTGCTGAGCACTCCCGGCTCTGCCGATGCATCCCGGCAGTGTCCCAGGCAAACCCTCGCTGCCATGCTGGGCAGTCCACCGCCCTTCTTTCCCCACTCCCGTCTCCTGTGGAGCTCTGAGGACATGGATGTCACCTCACAGTGGAGCGTGGGGAGGAAATAATAACACAAAATGGTAACACCATGCTCGCTGTGTGCCAGGCGGGGTTCTAGGTGCCATGTATAGGTCAACCCATCAGAGCATCACAGCTACCAAGTTCCAGCCTTTACAGATGAGGAAAATGAGGCACAGAGAGATTAAGTTACTTGCCTATGTGCACCCAGCTAGTATGAGGTTCGAACCCGGGCACATTAGTCCCAGAGCGTGCTTACCCACCATGCTGTGGGCTCTTTATCTAGTCAGGAAAACGAGCCCCTAGGAGGCTGGGACTTGGCCAAAGTCACCTGCAAGTCACTGGCTGTGCTGGGACAGGACCCAGCGTTTCTTGTCCCCCTGGCCTGCCCTCCCCCATCCTGCTGACAGTGAGTTTGTGTCCTAGTGGTGGGTGGGCTCCCGCCTCTGCAGAAACCATCATGAGGGGGCGGGAGGCCCACCTAGAGCTGGGGCTCTCTGGCTGGGGATGTCAGCCAGACCCGTGAGGCACTGTCATTTCCAGATGTCCTCAGGAGCCCTGGCCAAACCTTCTCAGAGAGCATAGAGCAAGTCAGGAAGACCCTGGGCCTCCAAGACAGCCCACAGCACAGCGATGCAAACTCTGCTGCCCCTAGACTGAGGGTGGGTCGGGAGTGATGGGGTGTCTGCTGGGTAGTCAGCCTACACTTTTCAAAAAGCTGAATCGACAGCTGGGGAAACTGAGGCCCTGCCCCTCAAGGGTTATCTCAGGGTGTAGATTAGGTGACGTCTGAGGGTCCTCCTGCTCCTGAGCTGTATGGTCTGCGGTTCTGACACAGGTTGGTGGGAAGGGGTGGAGGGAGGACGCATGGGCAGTGGCTTGGGCACCTGGAGCACCTGGCTGAGGTGGGTGGGTGGGCTTTGCTGCTGCTCAGGGAGGCACTCTGTGGCTTCCCCTTGGCACTGATGGTGACCTTGGACTCTGTTGCCATCTTTGTGCATAGCCTCTTGCTCTGTGGGACTGAGTGAGGGAAGGCCCCCATTCTTCCCATTCCTCCCTCGGAAGTCCCAAATAAATAATTCCAGTCGACAGCCCTTTCTCAGCCCAGCCCTTCCTTTTGCCACATGCAGGCACTTCTGTCACTGGCTGGGCCATGTTCTTTGATCGATGCCTCTGGACTCTGCTCTGTTTCCTAAGAGCACTGGGCAAGGAGTCAGGAGCCCAGGTCTGTTCCAGGCATTCCCACCAGCTGGCGGAAGCCCCTGGATGAACTGGGTAACTACTCTGAGTCTTGGTTTCCCGCCCACTGCTATAGCCTCTCACAATGCTCAGATGACAAAATGCACAGCTCTCCTCTGTGGCATCCTCTTCCCCAGCGTCGCCACCACTTGAGGTTCGTCACTGCGCGGGTTATTCTCGGGACTGACTCAGCCTGGGTGCCGGGAAGGCAGATGAGCCTGAGACAGGACCTCACGCCCTCTCTCACACATCTGCTGAATACACTGGGCTCCCTTTAGTGCTTCGGAGGGAGACAAATGTCCCTCTCTCCAGACCACGCCTCCTCCCACAGTCCACAGCCCAGACCCCTCACTCAACATCCTTCCCTAGTGTTCCCTGGGGAGGGATAGAAGGGAGTAAGGATGAGAGAGGGAGGGAGGGCGGGAAGAGGGCGAGATGCCCCCAGCCAGAAGAGCTCAGCTTAAAGCTCCCCTCCCCCAGGGACAGTGGACAAATGGCCTCAGGTCCCTGTGTCTTCCTGCCCTATCATTGGGTCGTGTTCTGAATGGAATAACTCTGGGCCTCACTCCAGGAGACTCAGGGGCTAATTTCTCTGATGGGGCCCGGCCATCGGCCATCGAGCTGGTTGTTAAATGAGGCCCTGAGTTGTCTGTGTTGGTATAAACCCTGCTCTGCAGCACCACAGGGCCTGAGCGACAGCCAGCCTGCCGCTGGGTTGCAAGACATTCCCCAGTCTGAAAGGAGGGTTACAGATAGCAGGGCCTGCGGTTGTATTTGGCTTCCAGAGTGGGGACAGATGACAATACCAGTGATGCCAGCCACAATGACAGATGCCACCCATCGAGCTGAGGTGGATGAGGGCCTCTGTGGCTCGTCACTACCAGTCAGCACTTTTTATTTCCTGAGAGCCTGTGGGTATATAAGCTCTACCCATGTGCTAAACCTGAGTTCATGAAAAATGACAGAAGATATGCATCTTTTAGAACTCACTGCTCCCATTTTAGGGAAGATGGCAGGCGAAACCACAAGTCAGACTTGGACTAAATTAGAGGGCGGTTCACAGATATTCTGGTTTTCCCTGCAGGAACATTGTATGACTGCACTTCCCCTGCTCTTTGAAGTAAGTGTGGCCACATGGTGTGGATGGGAGGGACATGTCACTTCTGGGTGGGAGCTTTAAGGGCAGGCCATCCCCACATTTTCCTTCCTTGACCATGGTGATCTTGGATGCCCAGTTACTCCCTGAGTGACTGCACATGTTGGATATGAAGCATGACGGAGAAATAAACCTCTGCTATATTAGGCCATGGAGGTTTGGGGTAGTTTGTTACGCAGCACAGCCTAATCCGTCCTGGCTAATTCATCAGCTAACAGCCAAATACCAGTGTGAAGCCCTTAAGTTGAAAGCAACCTCACTTGAGTCAGGCACTCAGATACTTCATTGCATAAATTTCTCTACACAGTAATAGCCACTCCTATGAAGCATCTACATGGACCACTGGCTTGACAATCACCCTGTTTCTCAAGAGAGTAATTTTCAGATGGAGAAAAGTTGAAGCACTTTCCCAGGGTCCAGAGCGAGTGAGCCGTAGAGCTGCGGGTTGGCTGCAGTGAGTCTGTCTCATTCTAAAGCCCATGCCCATTCTGCCCCACCGTCAGGCTCCTCTGGGGGTCCTGAGACCCAAGTCAGGCTCTCAGGGCCAGGTCCTGTCCAAGGCCCTCTCCACACTGTGTGCCTCAATGACTGACATCAGAAACAGAGCCTTCCAGGAGCTTGTACTGGGCTCAGGACCTTACCGAAAGCCACACCACCACAAGCATTATCTGCAGACTAGACAAGTGATACCCATGGGGCTCAATAATTTCTCAAATGTATGTGAACACTTTGGTGATTACCAAAATATAAATTCATTTAAAGGCATTATTGAGTTCCTGGTAGTTTTTGTCATCATCTATTTTCTCAATCAGCAGATACTAAAAGTATAATGAGTACCAAAGGGGGACTCGTAGGGAAGAAATTATGCTGAAAAATGAGTCCTAGTTGAAAAGGTTGGGAGAGAGAGTGCTCTCAGCTGAGATGGGGTATGAGGGGCCCAGGAAGGAGTCTGAGGTGGGGAGAGAAGGGGGTTCAGCCTGGGGGAGGAGGGCCTGTTTCGGGGAGTGTGTGTGCAGGGAGCAATAGGGAAGTGCAAGGGCTGGAGACGGGACCAGAGGGGAGGCTGTGTGGGGAGGAAGAGGCGGGATCCAGTTTCATGCTCCCCTCAACTCCCCCTGCAGTGGAGGGGCAGAGAGGAGGATGGCCACACAGACCAGAGGTGCCTATCTGGTGCCTGCAGGAGGGGTTAGCCTGAGATCACAGAGGTGATCCCAATAAATCAGAGAGGGGGGCATTCTGGGGAGGAGATAATTAAGAAATAGCTTGTAGCGGAAGAAGACTGCCATATAAAACGTGTCTAGCTGCAGATTCAAAAGCAGCATGGTTTATGGCCGGCCCTCTCGCCTCTGAAGCTCTACCATACATTTCGCAGGCCTCCTGGAACCAGAGGTTTGGTACCAGTACCATTCAATGTCTTTGTAATGCCCAAGGCAGCATGTTTTAATCTATTAGAGAGGAGAGGACCCGAAAACCATTTAAAACCGCTTAGGTCATAATGGGCAGGAGAACTTTGGAGTTTCTCACTTAGTGGAGGGTTGTGTATCATCTGGGCCCATCCAGACTGGGAAGGCACAAGGTATTTTTCTGTGGAAAGAAAATCTTCTTTTAAAATCCATTCTAGAAATTATTCAAGGGCCATAGGACCGTGTGCCCTCCATCTGCGTGGTCCCCAGCCTGGTGGGAT
This sequence comes from Diceros bicornis minor, assembly GCF_020826845.1. Classification (NCBI taxonomy): domain Eukaryota; kingdom Metazoa; phylum Chordata; class Mammalia; order Perissodactyla; family Rhinocerotidae; genus Diceros; species Diceros bicornis. Next base: position 30,823,203 of record NC_080753.1, on the reverse strand, counting down.
CAATACCAAATGCCAGGGGACTTCACACATCATCTTCCCAGCCGTGCCTCAAATATGTGGCTTTGGAGAGCATCCATTTCCCAGGAAGGCTTGATTTCCAAAAGCTCTGAGCGATACTTCATATTCCTCAGTCGCAGAAACTTATTCGGGGGCTGATTTTATCCTTTCAGAGATTTTTTTCTCCAACATTTAAAACCTCCCAGCGTTCCTCCAGTTTGAGGACCACGTGTGATTTTAACACAGCGATTATTAGCTGAGAAGCTCCTCAGCCCCCGACAAATGCCCTTAGCAGCACGGCAGTGTTCTGAGCTTGGTGTCAGGGCGGGAGACGCATGGGGCAAAGAGGACTCGAGGAGCCGAGCCACTGGAGGGCCGCTCTGGGGGAGGCAGAGGCTGACAGACTTCTCCTCCCTGCTGCCTAGCATATCGTGACCTCACGACAGCGGGTCCTGGGGCGTGGTTAGTTGCTATTCCATCAGCTCTCCCCACGCACGGGCCCCCTTGAAGTTGCACCCAGGGTCTTGGATATTGCTAAACACCCAGACCTGCACGTTTTCCAACCTCTGACACTCTTCTCCACACCTCCCTGCCTTTCTCTAGGTAACATGACCCCCACCTGCCTTATGTAAGAGTTCTACGAGCCGGAGAGGAGGTTTTGGCAGTGGTTAGCATGGCAACTTCATGGCTGCAAGAAGCAGCAGCCTTTTAGGGTCAAAACACAATAATGGGTGGAGCGTGTGTGTATGAGTGTGTAGATGAGTGTGTGACCGTGTGTGTGTGAGTGTGTGGTCATGGTCCTTCAGGCCTCTGAGCTGAATTGTCCACCTCTGAGGAGCGAGCCTGTCCAGGAAGAACGCGGGAGCCTGTGCCCAGCAGAGGGCAGCAGCGGACGAGCCAGAACCGCCCAGAGCAGGAGTCATTCCAGCCAAACTGCACAGCCAGCAAGCAGCTTGGCCCAGCGACCAGGGGCCACATTCTCAAACTGCCGTGGGTTCGCCAGGCCTGCCCTGTCCTCAGAGAGCCCAGACTGCGGCTGGAGGGCCCTTGCCTTTCCCAGGGACTGTTTTTAAAGAGTCCTCATGGGGTGGATGTCCCCCACACTCCCTTCTCTCCTTGTCACCCCTGCTTTTTCTAAAGCTTGTCTGGGTCGGGGAGCTTCCTGCCCTGCATGAGGCATGTTCTGAGGAGTGGGGTGCCTGCTCCATCCACAAGGGGATGGACCCCAAAACCGGGGGGCAGGGCTTGCCAAGGAGGAGGTAGGGTGAGGGTGCTGCAGAGCACGTCTGAGCCGAGGAAATGGGGTCCTCTGCTTCTCCACTCCACAGGTCCCTCCCTCCCCGGGGCAGCGGACTCCTCACCCCTTCAGCTGCCAGCTGGGCGGCCTGGCTGATGAGGAGAAGTAACCGGTATGAGGTGAGGGGCTGCCAAAGCGGCACAGTGTGCCCTATCCTCTCACCTCCCCTCGCCCACCACCCACCTCCCCCAGCCGGTTCCCTGAACAACCCGATGCTCGATGCACAATGCACGATGCTCATAAAGTCGATTGCTGTTCCCTCCGGCCACTGGTGAACAAGATAGCAGCCATACAGAAAGGATTTATTCAGGTGCCCTGCTCAGAGCAGGAGAAAGCAAGGACACGCTGCTGGCCGCGGGGTGGGCTCAGCCTGGCCTGCCGCCCCCAGGAGGCCCTGGGCAGAGCACAAGGAGGATCCCAGGAGCCACAGTCCCCTCGCAGGAGAGGAGTTTCTCAAATCGCCAGAAAGAGGCAGCTCTGGGGGAGCGCAGCACAGGGGGCACCAGGGATTCTGGTTCTGTCTCAGACTCCCTGTCCCTTCCTCTCTGGGCCTCAGTTTCCCTATCTGTACTGACAGCTGTCTGACCCGGCCATGTTCTTACCCTCCTATGCGACAACTGGCCCTTCGATTCAGTGAGTCAGTGTGGTGGGGGGAGAATTGGGCAGGGGGTTGGCAGAGACAATTCCAGATTGAGATACTTAGAAGACATACTGACCTGCGGCACCTTGACTGGGTCCTGGTCTAAATGAAGCATCAAAACACTTAGGGGGCAGTTGGGGAAGTGTGAACATGGACTGGGTGTGGACGTTCTTGGGGAGTCGTTCATTTTGTTGGTGGGATAATGGCTTTGGGGCCATGTGGGAACCTGTACTTTGGGGGGCAAAGCTGTGATGTCCATAAATTACTTGAAAATACTTTAGCCTTAGAGTTTTCCGTGAAGCAAATGTGGCAAAACTATGTGCTGTGTAAATCCCGACGCCGTCAGGACACGCAGGTGTGCACGATATCGTTCCCCCTGTGTTTTCCTGTAGGCTTAACGTTTTTCGTGGTAAAAAGTAAACGTAGCTTTTAAAAACTCTAGAAGCCTGGGTCCTGCCCTGTGGGGTCTGAATCTCCGGGGACCGGGCCTGGCCCAGATGTTGTTAAGGCCCCCAGAGATCCTGAGGACCATGGCAGGCTCAGGTTCAGGTCTTAGGTTCACGGGAGGGCCCAGAAGAGCCCATGGGGAGGGGGGCCCCAAAGACTGCCACTGCCCAGGGCAGGGGGGCCCCTGGTGGTGACATGCCTCCACTGCCCACGGTCCACCACGCCCCACTCCATGGGGGCGCCCCACACCCAGGCCTGGGCCACTGCCCACAGGCGCTGACGTCATCCAGACCAGGGCGGAAGGGTGGGGCTGCTGGGATAGGACACGCTGTTCCAGGGGCCCAGGGGGTGCTGCTCACTTCCCTGGGACAGCGGCCTTGTTAAGGGTTAATCCAGCGTGGAGTGGGAATCATTGGCTCCAACCCCCGCCCCTGCAGCTTCCTCTGCCATCCCAGCTCACCCCAGCCCTCCCTGCCTTCACTCAGGGGCCAAAGTTAGAGATTCTGGAACACCTTAGGAAACGGAGGGTTTGAATTACTCTAGGGGAAGGGGGAGAGAGGTGGGAGAGGAGCAAATGACAGGATTTCGATGTTGCTGAACTGTCCCAGCATCCCCCCATAGACACACAGGCACACACAGATGTACAGACACGCTGGCACCTCCACAGGGCCGACCCCTGGTCAGGGGGTCCTGGATGGAGACGAGGCCCACCGCCTCAGTCCCCCATGGTATGAACAGGCCCTGTGGCCATGAGACCCTCTCTCCCCTCACTCAGGCACCATCAAGGGTTCGGCAAGGCCCTCCCTGCCCATCGCTATCTCCCAAGGCAGCACTCACCTGGGCCTCTTCCTGGAGGGGTCGTGGGAGTGTGTGGAAGGGAGGGGTCCAGCAGAAAGTAATCTTCTCTTTCAGGACCCACTGACTGCAGGCGTCGGGCAAAGGCCCTTCCTAGTGTCCAGCATAGAGAAGTCCCTGTCCACTGTCGCACTGGTAGAGAGGTCTGCCCAGACTCAGGTCTGCCCAGAGAGCTAGGCTGCCTGGGGAGGTGGCCTGGGGAGGGGAGGTCACCTGACCCTGGGGAAGGGCTGGCATGTCCAGCTGTCAGCTGGTGTTGGGCTGCAGTGGAGCAGGGCCAGAGGGCCGGGCAGGGGGAGGGGGTGGGTGGGGGAGGAAGAGGAGGAGTGGTCTGGTTCAGCTCTGCTGCCTGGAGGGATGTCAGGTCCCTGCACACAAAGGCCCCTGGTTATTTTTTGATTCCTTGTTCATGGGGTAAGGCTAGGGTTGGGGGTAGTGTTCTCCCTTCCACTGGTCCCCCTGCCCCCAGCCCATCCCCACAACCTCAGTGCCAGTCTGGTCTAAGCTGTGGCTGCCTGAGAGAAGGAAAATCCTGCAGCAAGACATTCAGTCAATCAGTAGTTAATCAGCTTCAGGACAGTCAGTCAGTCAACACTCAATCAGCTTGAAGTCAGTCAATCAAGTATTTTTTGAGGCCCTTGTGTGTGCTGGGCGCTCTGCTAGGCTGACCCGGGAACCTGCCCGACCAGTGCCTGTTGTCAGGGGATTACAGTGGGGGTAGGGGGTAGGGGGTAGGGTTCAGCAAGTCAAAGGGCAATTCCAGTGTGTTTGGTGGGAGAACATGGGGCTTAGGGGGCCCCTCATCCAGCCTGTAGGGAGCAGGGAAGGCATCCTGAAGGAACTGACCAATGGAGACCTGAAGGAGAAATAGGGTCATCCAGGTTGAGTTGGGTGGAGGGTGGTGAGAAGAATGCTCTTTCTAGGAGAAGAGTGCAAAGGCCCAGAGGCAGTGGGGAGGAGGGGTGTTCAGGGAGGCAGAGGTGCTCAGAGTAGCCGAACATGCAGGGAGAGGGGAGTGATGACAGATGAGGCTGGGGTGGGGGAGGTGGGCCTCACAGGCCTCTCTCCTTAGCTTCTCCGGAGAAACTGAAGGGCTTTATGCCAGGAAGGGCCAGGCTCAGGCTTGTGTTCATAGTGCTCGCCCTGCTTTGAGGAGAGCCGATTGGGGAGGAGCGGATCAAAGGTGGGAAGGCAGGATCTGAGGACCCCCAGTGCCGTCCCCAGGTGAGTCCTAGCCTGGTGGGGAGAGGGGCAGTGGCGGAAGGGAGGGGGCGAGTTCCTGGGATGTTGAGGAGGCAGGCTTGACAAGGTCTGGTGATGTGTGGGCGGGGAGAGATGGGCTGGGGGCAAAGGACAGGGGTTTGTCAAGGGACGGGCTTCGGGTCTGAGTGACCCTGGACCGAATATTAGGAAGGTCTGAAGTCTGCTCCTCAGGCGACTCAAGCTACCCCGGACTTCTGGCTGCAGTTCCCCTGGACACTGGGCATCCACTTGCCCTCGGCCCCAGCCTGTCGCTTGCTGGGCTTCTGGGCTTCTCCGTGTGGGGGCCATCGGCCCCCAGAGGCTCAGCAGCCTTGGGGCTCAGCCTCCTCCTGGGCCTGAGGCCGGGCAGACAACGTCCCCCACCCCGTCTGGGCCAGCCTCTCTCTGGCTCTGGGCCACATCCCGCATGTTCTTGCTTCCCCCAGGGTCCCCGCAGCCCATTGCTGCAGCCCTGAGCTATGATGGCTTTTCCGTCTCCCCCTTCCCGCATTTCCAGGTGTCCGTGGAGAACTCATTCAGTACAGACAGCTTCTCCTCCCTCACTCCCATCACGGAGCAGATGATCCCCCAGTTCTGACAGAAGGCGAAATGGGACATGAGGCGGGACTAGAACCCAGGTCTCCGCCCCTCGTCCCAGAGGTCCCCTCGGCCATTGTCCATTTAGTGCCCTCTGCACCCACTCCAGGGCCTGGCATAGACGAGCTGCTCAACAGTGTGTTAGCAGCAAAAGAAGGTGTCACGGGAAGGTCTCAACGCAGCAGGTCTGGGGGCCGCCCGCCCAGCTGCCCTTCCTGTGGTGGGCATTCTTTCCCATCCCGCCCCACCCCAGTCCTCCCCACACCCAGGCAGGGATTCCCAGGGCGCCCTGAGGCCTGGTTTAAAGTGGAATGAGGATCCCATGCATGCCCCCCTCGCTCCCTGGCCCGGGGCAGTGGATCGCATTTCACTAGGGAAGGCAGATGGTCAGGCTGCCGGGCGCGCCTCCTGCATGCTTGTCCCTCTCCCTGCCCAGCTATGTGCGGCTCCTGTTACCTGGCCCTGGAAGACAGAATGTGATCTCCTTTCCCCCAGCCCTCCCCCACCTCCCCTTCCGCCCGGCTGGACTGAGATCCCTGTTCTGGGAACCCTGGAGCCCCCACAGGGCTGAGCCGGGAGGCCCTCAGGGGTGCAGAGGGAACGGACCTCCCACCTGAGCCGATGGCCAGGGAGTGGCTGAGCCTGGGTGAACCCAGGGCCTCGAGGGGCTCAGTCCACATTTCAGTACCTGGTTTCTGTTTTTGTTTTGTTGTAAAGAGCAAGGTTCCATCCCGACTTCATCATACATTTATTTAACATTTTTGAGCCCCTAATATGTGATCCGAGACACACGGCAGGGAACCAAAAGCGCAGGGCCCTGCCGCGGCGAGCTGGTGATCTGGCGCTTTCTGTTACGCAATCAAACCAGCCACTTGACTGGTGTTTCCTGACTGTGGCCAAGTTCTTCCTGTGGTCGTTTTTCTGAAGCTCAGCTTCGCTTGCAAGATGCCTGCTGCTCAGCCTCTTTCTGCAGCCATGGCTGTGACCTGCCCCTGTGACCCGACGACTCCCCGCCCCGTCCACCCTCTGGGCCTGGCCCCTGCCCCTCCTCCCAGGAATCAGCCCTGACCAGCGCGCTCTCCTGTGGACAGAGCGTTCCAGGCCAGCTCTTGGATGCCACCACTTGGAGGCAGATGCTTGGGGCTCCTAAGCACATGCTAACAATTTGGGGACTGTCCCCTCAAGGCAAAGGGGTGGGCTAGTCCCTCCCTGGCCCTCACCCTTCACCTCTCCCACCCCGGCCTACCCTGACCATTTAGGACTGTCCGCTCACTGCCGCCTTCCCTGGAAGTTCATCCATCACCACATTCTGTGGATTTCACGTCCCAGACTAGTCCCTTCTTCATCTCCACCTCCACCACCCTGGCCCACTGCCCTGACATGTCCCGAACGCATGACTTCAGTGGCTCCTTATGGTGCCCTCCCTTTTCCTCACATCCCCACTCCTACAATCCATTGCCCAGAGCGATGTTTTGAAACAATTCGGGTCATGCTACTTACCTGCTTAATACTCTTCAGGGACTCCCTGTCCTTGGAATAAAGTCCAAAGCCCTCCCCAGGGCCCAGCCCCTGCCCACCTCTCCTGCCCCATCTCCTGAGGTGTTCCCCTCACCTTCTATGGTCTAGCCACACCTTGCGCAGGGCCTTTGCACCTGCTGTCCCTTCTTCCTGGGGTGCCCTTCCCTCACCTCTTCACCTGCCTAACTCCTCTTTGCACTTCAGATGCCAGCTCAAGTGTCACCTCTTCCAAGAAGCCCTCCCTGACCTCTCTGACACGTACCTTTCTTCAGAAGCACTGATCCCAGATATAGTCGCCCTTTTACCTGTGTGACTGTTTTCTCCCCGCGTTTCCCTTCCTTGAGTCACCAAGTCCTTGGTGACTTGGCTCATTTTGCTCCACACTGTGTCCCCAGCATGCAGCACAGCACCAGCCTCCCAGGACATGTTTGGTGCATGAATGAATGAATGAATGAATGAATACGTGAATGCACTCTGGGTCTCTGGTTTCCCTTCCCAGCCTCTTGATGCTCTGACTTTCACAGCTGGGGGTGTGTGGAGTCGGGAACCCCCCACTGGTGGTGTCTGGGGGTTTCCTTTCTTCTTCCTGACCTCGGGCGTGGGGGCCTCGGCCTGGTCACCGTCACCCTGTGACATCCTTCCTTTGCAGGCCCCTTCTTGCTGCACCCCAGCTTGGCATGCCACCCTCCTCTTCCTTCTCCTCTTCCCCCTCCCCGCGCCGTGTGGGGGCCTCCGAGACAAGTGTGCAGACTGGCCCCCTCCTGCCCTCCCTCAGTGTAAAGAGCCCCATTTTACAGGCTGGGATGCCAAGGCTCAGAGGGGAAGCACCCTCAGTCCTGTGAGTCCCTCCACAGTCTCTCTGTGTCCCCCTCCGTTTCCTGCCTCTCAGCTATTTCCTGGGCTGTCTTGGCTTTTTCTGTCTCTGGTTTTTCTTTTTTTCTCTTGCGTTCTCTTGTTAACGTTTCTGTTTCTGCTGATACTTCTTGTTCTCATTCTGCTGTGTTCAGTGTGCTGTGTGAGTGTGTATGCGTGTGAGTGTGTGTGTGTGCATGCGTGTGGGTGCGGGTCAGCCTCCGGCTGTGGACGTGTGAGCGCCCCAGGTGGGGGAGCACATTGGGCTGAACAGGTGCATCCTAATTAGTGGGCCTTTGGGACCTGGGGCCCTGGGGAGGGCAGGGCTGTGGGATTCTGCCCAGAGACTTGGGTACTGAGTGACCTCACACAGGCCCTGTTCCCCAAAGGGAATCCCAGAGCAAGGTCCCAGGGACGGAGCCCGTCAGCTTCCTTCGTGGTTGACGCATTGATCTCACGCATCTACCTCCCCAGGTCTCCGAGTCGACCAGAGCCTCTCCAGATGGCAGTGCCCTGGGTCCTCTGGGGATTGGCCACCTCCCCCATCAGCTGCCACCCAGTCCCTCTAAAGCCCAGGAGGGAGCACACGCTGAGAGAAGTCACCCTGCCCTTCACAGTCAGAGGACAGCTCGAGACCGGTGGGCTGGTGGCTCCCCCAGAATGGCATCCGTGCCAGCCTGACTGGTCCCCGACCCCACATGGGAACTTCTAGCCTGGATCCCGTCCAGGTCTCTGCAGCAGAGCCTGCCTAGTTCCTCTGGGGTCCCAAACAGCTGATGAGCTAAGACCTCTCGAGAAGGAGGGCCCCCGCCCTGGCCAGGGCAGCCACTCCCCATCCTCGGCCTCCACCTGCCCCAGGGGACCCCAGAATCTGAGGGGATTGTGCACAGCAGGGGCGCGTGTTAAATCCTCTGTGAGTCAGCTGGGCTCCCGTGACCAGGGAGCTGCAGGGATGTCATCAACCAGCTCCGGGGACAGTGTCAGGAGCCCACCAGGTGGCGGGGGGGGATGGGGAGCTGGCTCAGGGTGGGAGGTGGTGCTGAGGGAGCCACCACAGCCACTGGCACGCCGTCATTCAGCAGGGGCAGCGAGCATTCTGACCCTCACAACAGCCCTGTGAGGGGAGGGCTGTTACCCTCGTTTTACGCTGAGAAATGGAGGCCCAGGGAGAAATGGAGGCTCCCTCATGTCACACGGCGAGTAAGTGGCAGAGCCAGGATTTGAACCAGGGCCCTGCTCCTCACCACTCTCTTCTTCACCAGGCAGCCCTGCAGTCACACACGGAGAAGGACACATCCCCACGCCGAGGGGGAAAGCGTGGGAAAGCCCAGGGCCAGGTTTGGGCTGGGGAGGGTCAGGAGGGAGGTGCTGGCTGGTCCCCGTGCGGGGACACGGGTCGGGGACTTGGCACTGGCTGGTTCTGGGTTACGAGCCGCGTCCCCAGCTCCCGTCTGGCTGAGGCTCAGAGAGGCGCCTTCCCAAGACAGCTCTCAGGGCTGGACTCCTGCGGACTGTTAATCTGGGAAAGAGGCAGCGTGTGACTGAGAACCCAGTTACGCGCCATCCGTGTGGCAGCGCGTGTCTCCTCGGCCCGTAAATAGTCCGCGTGTTACACTTATGAGGCCTCCCGGGAGGCTGACATCAAAGGCCGTCAGAGGAGGGACCCTGCGCTGCCTTCCCGAGAGTCCCAGAGAACTTGGCCACGACTCTAGGGTGGAGGTCTGCCCTCTTCAGAGAACAGGCTGTCACCTGCCTTCCAGGCAGGAGCGGGGGGCACGGGGGCCCCTGCCCCGGAGCGTCTCCCCAGGGGGTGAACCCACCATTCCTGCCTTTAGTTTTAACAGCTTTGTGGGTCCCGCTGGTCGGAGCAGTGCTTTACAGAAAGAAAAGAAATCCCGGAACGTCAGAGCTGCAGGGTCCCTCAGAGGCCATCTGTCACAATCTTTCCATTTTAGAGGGGAGGAGAGACAAAACGAGGCTGCAAAGAGAGGAAAGGACCTGCCCAGAGTCACACGGCACCCAGCACAAGAGCCAGACTTGAACCCGAGGCCCACAACTGCCGGTTCTTTGTGCTGCGCGGCGTGGAGGCTGGCGAAGAGCACGGGCTATGGATGTGACAGACCTGGGCTGCCCTTTCCTGGAGATGTGACCTTGGACAAGCATCTTAGCCTCCCTGAGCCTCGGTTTCCTCGTCTGTATTGCGGGATAATTTTCTTAGGATTCACAGTGTCTGACACAAGGCCTCCACAATGTTGGCTAGTATTACTGTCATTAGAAATGGCTAGCAAGGCCTCGTGCAGACCGGCCTCCATCAGGGAGGGGAACCGCAGTGGCTCCACTTCCCAGTCCTGAATTCAGATTCATGCCTGACATGGTTATGGGGACAGTGGCCCAGAATACTTGAACCTGGCACTCTCCCCCAATGCAGGACCCGTGGGTACCACAGAGGCGCATATAAGGTGCTGTGGGAGCATAAGGAAGGGAGGAAAGGGAGAGGTTAATCGGCTTGCTATGGAGGGTGGGCTTCAGGCCTCCCAGGGGAGGTGGTGCCCAAGCTGGGCCTTGAAGGGTACATAGGAGTCCCCTGACAGAGAAGTGAATGAAGGGAACAGCAAGGGGAATAGCACCCACAAAGGCATGGAGGCACACAAGAGCATGGCACTTCTGGAAGCCTTCAGGCAGCTGGAGTGGGGGTGGGGTGGGGGCAGGCAGAGAGAGGACACCTCATCTCTCCTCCCTTCTGGGGTGCCCACATTTTGACTGTGCAGCCAGGACCACAGCCTCTTGCAAGGGCAACACTTTACAGCTCACGTAGACTTTTTCTGTTGTTTCACAGATGAGAGGCCTGCAGAGGGGGGTGGCCCCCCAGAGACCCACAGCTGGGCGGGTAAAACCTGATGGGGACCCAGATCTGCCGATTCTCAGGCCAGGGACTGACTTTCAGACGTGGATGGTGGGCACTGGGAGGATTTCCTTGGAGAAATGGGATGCACAAGGCGATGGTCGGGGGCCTCAGGAAGGGCTGGGGTGGGCCTGTGAGAGTGATGGGCAGGGATGACAGCCCAGGGGGCGGCTAATGTGTGTTATTTATGGCTGTTTCTCTTCAGGGCCGCGAAGGTAATTGAATAAGTGAGCGTGAGCAGACACAGGCGCTCATTTAATTGTGGCAGAAAATGAAGGTGCTTATAGCTGGGGGCTGCCAGCCCATTACCGCTGGCCCTGGTTTCTGCTGAGTCTGGCAAGCGGGGCCAGAGTGGCTATCCATCCTTGGCCTGCCCCTACCCTGTCCCCTGGCAGCCGTCCCCACCACCTCCAGGGCCTGGCAGGCTGGTGGTCAGGGAGTTCTCTGGGCAGCCTACGCCCCACGCCCCATGCCCACAGGCTGCCACGGACCGTGAGGGGACTGGGAGGACCGGGAGGGCAGGGGGATGCTGAGACCTGGCAGCAAGAGCAGGGGGTCAGATCATGACGTGTGGAGCAGCACCATCAGCAGACACGTATGAAGCCTTGTATGTGCCAGGCCCTCTTCTAGCCACTGATTGTCTGAACTTGGTTAATCGCTCTGCGAGGGAAGTGCAATTATTAGCCCACATTTCACAGATGAGGAAACTGAGGCCCTGACTGCTGACTCCTTGCATGGGATCGAGAAGCCCCTGGGAGGCGCTGAGATTCTGGGGGGCCCTATCGGGGGGCAGCAGTGATCCCCGTGAGGTGCTGAGAGGACCTGGCCCTGCGGGTCCCACAGGGCCCTGCGAGATTTCTCTCTCACCTCTTGTCCTATTTTAGCCTGCTGGCCACCACTGCCCTTCAGGAAGACCAGGGTAGACGCCTGGCCCCCAAGTTCCAAGGCAGGAGGAGCCCCCGCAGGCAAGGGCCGGCTCCGTTTCCAAAGCTCTTCCCTCTGGCTGTCGCCCCTCTGGCGCCCTTTCCCGCGCTGAGGGAGCAGATACAGTCAGGCCTGGAACGTGAGAAGCCAGTCACCTGCCCAGGCCGGGGCAGCCATAGTGGCCCCGGGACAGTGCCGGGACGGGCGGGGAGCAGGGGCGGGGCTGGTCGAGCCCAAAGGGCAGTGACCTCAGGCAAGTCCCTGGGCTTCCTGCATTTCATCTGACAAGCCTGGCTCCCTGCAGCTGTGCCTTCCGGTTTCTCACCAGTCCTGCAGGACGTCCGTGCTCCCTGCCATGCTCACTGGGTGCCCCCACTGTGAGGAGCTGGAGAGACCTCAAGGGGGCCCCTCTTTCATTCATTCCTTCATTTATGTGGCACCTGCTGTGTACCAGCCATGAAATACTATTTGATTGTAAAAATTACGTCCACGTGTTACTTGTATAAAAATGAAACTTACTGAAAAAGAAGGGAAGGGTATTTTACCACAATTGAAACAGAAAGAAGGAAAGGAATTGAAGAGGCCCCAAGTATATTGGCCCCATGCCCCGATGTGGACCCCCCTTGCCCTGCTGAAGCCGCAGAGAAATAGCTGCGGTGCAGGCGGATCCTGCAGGCGGGGTGGACTGAGGACGCGGAGGGCCAAGGCTGCGGAAGGTCCAGGCAGATGTTAACCTGAGAACTAATCCTGCTAATGGGTTCATGGCTCCGCCTCTCAGATGTCACAAGGTGCTTCAGCAGCTTCCCACAGACTCTCCGTAAAGATTCACTGGCTGCAAGCTTCCACCCTGTGTCGGGAAGCACCCCCCCGGGGGACAGTGGAGACCGTTCCCCGCTGTCTTCCCCTAGGGGTCAGCTGGGCCCAGAATCTTCTGTTTCCCGGATTCCATGTCACGCCCAGGTGAGAGTGGGGACGGGGGTGGGGGTGCGTGCTTGCCTGTGTAGTTTGTGGCACGCACGTGTACACATGTTGACATGTATGTGGGGGCGTGTGCATATGTGAGTGGTGTCTGGGTGAAGGGCTGTGAGTCTGTCCTGTGAATCACTCCCGGAACACAGGAACAGCACTGGGAGACGCAGCTTCCTCTCCCTCACAGGTGACTTTAGAGCTGGCCCTTGGCCAAAGCTGTGTAGCCAGCAAAGTAAATCCTGGGAAACGGGCCCCCCTGCTCTCTCCCTCGGCTTCCTCACGTTTCTCTTCACTGGGATGCTGTACATTCTCTCTCCTTTCCTTTGACAAACCGACTTATAGGTGAGGCTTTGATAGGTTTGCATTTTTAAAAAGGACAAAGTGTTAAGCTAAAGGAATGAATCTTTAATGGTGGAATTTCAGGCCTCTTCCTCTTAGGAGAAGTTTTATTTGCTTTGGCTTTGGTTTGATTTTGTCAGAGAAGCTTCCCTGTGTCCCTGGAGCCACCCTGAACGCTGGCCCCCTCCTGGACGCTGTTGGCCAGGTCATTTTCCCCATCAGTTGCCAGAGCATTTCCTGGGGTGGGGGAGTCATCAGCTCCCTCTGGCTCCCAGCCAGGGAAGGTCTGCTCCCTCCTCCTCTGCTCCCGCCTTTAACCTGCCCCTTCCCCTCCTGCCCTGCCCTGGCACACCCTCCACAGAGGGAGGTGGAGGGCACTCTGGGGGCCAGGAGTGACCTGTGCCCCCTCCTGCAGGGCCCAGGGGCTGGGCAGAGGGCACTCCAGCCACGCCCGAGTCTGCTCTGACAGCTGTGACACATCCTCGGCTCATACCTGGACCCGGCTCCCCCGCCTCAGTCTGAGGCTGCAGCTGCTATCTCTGATGGAGGCCTCTGCTGGGCCAAAGAAGGAAGGAACGCCTCATGCACCCTCTGCCCTAGGTGAGTGCCCCGACAGCCAACCAGAGGGCTGCACCAGGGCAGGCTGCAGGGGAGGTATGAGGCTCTCCCCTCCCCACCCCGCTCCCCGCCCCAGTGCCCCCTTCTCTCCCAGAGCAGCTGTATTGCACGCCCCTCCCTCTTCAGTCCTGGAGGATGCAGAGAGAGAAGCACCAGCTTTGGGGTTCTCTGTTTGGCTGTGCCGGCTGGGACAAGGGTCTGGGGACATGGCTGAGTCCCTGGGGCTCCCTGGACCCAGTCTCCTCATCCTCAGTCTCCTGGCCTCAAGAGGCACCCTGTGGAGCTGAGGGAGAGCTGGGTCCTGGAGGTGGGGTGCAACAGACCCTGCCGGCCCCCACTGTGGGGATCAGAAGGGGAAGAAGGCCTCACTCCTCAGACAGAGAGCTGGGGAGGCTCAGCACAGATGGCTGGGTCAGCAGGCCCTATCACTGGCCACCCGAGCGACTCTTCCGGGGGCTTGTACCGAGAACTTCGTCTCCTGGGGTGCCAGCACCCCTGTGCTGGCCTCCCCAGTCTGCCCAGAGCCCCCCTCAGGTCCACCATGTGTTCACCCTCGGGGCTGCTCATTGGAAGCCTCACAGCCCTCCTTTGCCCATCACCCGCACCCAGCCAGCTGACCCTGCAGGACGTGCCTCTGCCCAGGCCAGAGCAAGGCAGCCTGCCCAAGCCTGACCTCGCCACTGTCCCCACAGCTGCTGGGAGGTGCGCGGGCCACCTCCCTTCCCTCCCGCTGTGCTGCTGACCCCTGCTGGCCATCCTCACACACCCTCGGAGGCCTCCCCTCTGCACAGGCATTCCTCCACAGGGCCCCGGTGCTTGAATGCTTCTGGGGACAGGGGGCTCACCACTTCATGCAGCAGCCTGCTCCAGGCAGAGATGTGTCTGCTTCTTAGACAAGTTCTTTGTAATCAGCTGAAGTCTGAATACTGGTTACTTCCATCTGTTTATTTGTAGTCACACCCTCTGGAGTCACACATTTTCATCATCATCATCATCAGTACTGTGCATGTACCAGGCACAGTGCATTATGTCATTTAGTCCTTTCAACACCTGTGAGGTGGGTACCTGTATCATCCCCATTATATAGATGGGAAACCTGAGGTCCAGAGGAAGTGTGTCATCTAAGTGTGTCACACAGCCAGGAAGTCGAAGAACCCGGGAATCAAATCCAGGCCCATGCCCTTGCCAGCTAGGGATGTGCCCACCCACCCCCACCGCCCTCTTGGCTCCCTCTCCAGCTCATTCTTATTTCCCCACCAGCCCCTGTTGCCCCACGTAAACTCCTACATTCTCCCCCAGACCTTGCAGCTGGATTAACTCCTCCTCCAGGAAGCCCTCCTGGGAAGCCATAGGGTAGGGAGAGAGCCTTCCTCCCCAGGTGAGAGGAGGGGAGGGGATAACGGGGCGTGTCTGTGATGCTGGTGAGTCTGCGGTGACGCAATGGGGCAGGTCTTTTCCTATTCTCCTCCTCCCTCCAGGACAGGCTTTGGTCAAGGACCTGATGCCCCCACTTGGTGCCTGGCAGGGCCCCAGGAGTCAGCATTTGGAAAGCTGGCCTGGGCCTGGTCTCATAATGATGCTTGGCAGGATGGTGGGGCATGTGGCGATGGGGGCGACATCTTCCTGCAGGCCTGTGGCCCAGCCCCGTGTACACCAGACTCCACTGGGTTCTCAGCAGTGCTGAGAGGGCAGGGCTGGGGATGCAGACTTCACTGCCCCTCAGAGGACAAGGAGCAGGGCAGGGGCGTGGAGAGACTTCCTGGATTCCGGCCACCTCCTGGAGCACCAGGCCCCCTGCAGGCTGAGAAGCTGAGTGGGTATGCGAGGGGTGGGACGCAGGACAGTTCTGGTGACCAGGGGTCTGGAGTCTCCCCTGTTCTCTGGTGACCCCTGGCCACACGCCACAGCCACAATGCCCTTGGCGATGCTCAGGGACCCTCACCCCTGGCTGCCACCTCAAGCTCCTTTTATGTCTCAATCTATTAGACCTCAGGGAGAGGTGCCACGTTCAGGAAGATTCCCAGGGGTGAAAAACTCTGTCAAGCTTTAACCAAAAGCTTGCCTAGTGTTGCACCATCTCAGTGTAGGGCAAGACTTTCAAACTCATGTAGTTCCCTCCATCTATTCCATGCCAGCATCTCTGCTGAGTGCCCATGCAGCCTCTCCTGACATACCTCCAGTGACGGGAGGCTCGTTACCTCTCAAGGCAGCCCAAGGCTCAAAATAGTGAAGGTCTTCCTTCTGCTGCAGAGCTGAGGTTTGTCTGTCTGAGGCTTCCGCTCACAAGGCCCAGCCCCACTCCCTCGGGAGTCCTCAGAACCAACCTAACTCTTCTCCTTATGATGTTTGGAACAAGTGGCCATCTTCCTGTTGAATCTTCTCCCCAGCCAAAGTGGTAAAAGACCCCTTGAAGAAACTGGGAGGTGCCCACCAGAGAGGAGAGAGGCATTTTCAGCTGAGCTGGTGAAATTCTGAGCCCAGCCCTGTCAGCTCTGAGTAGAGAGTGGAGAGTTCTTGGCAGAATCCACCTGTGTTAGGCCCAAGCCTGACTCTTGCTGGGACGTGTGTAAAGGGAAAGGCTGCCTGGGGGCACCCTAGCCATAGGAAAGGAGAGAGAGGCATGGGGCCTGCTTCCCAGGGGGACGGCATGCAGGACGGCCAGGCTTGAGCTGCCCAGAGGTCCTTGCCCAACAGGACAGGCTGACCGTATGGGGCTCTGTGCACTCAGGTCTGGGGTGTGGGTGTTTCACTTCCTTCCTCCTGGGAGCTGCTGTTCCTCCATTCCTCCTAGGTGGAGGCAGGGCACAAATAAACAAACAAGATGAAATAAACACGTTTGTCCCTGTTAAGTTTCATCTCGTTAGATCAACCCCATCGCTCCAGCCTGTCAGCTTCTCTTTAGATCCCAGCTCTGTCATCTGGCGGATTTGCCATCGTTCCCCCAGCTGTGTGGCATTTGCAAATTTGATAAAGTACGTGGAGCGTGTTTGTCAGAGGAAGCTGCCACCCCGCGCTGAGCACAAGCATGCACACACACGCCCGTACACACACATACCCACTTCCCTCTCTCTGGCCGAGGCTTGTCAGCCCTGTCCAGCCACCTTCAAGATCCCAGTGGGGATCCTGGGCACCTGTGCCCTACCGAGGGCCTGGCACTCAGCAGCCACTTGCTGTGCTCATGTGTCCCTGTAGGGGATGGGATGCTCTGGGGACTTACACACCTCCTTATCTCCACTGGCTGCCATTTAAACAGCCTCTGACCTGGCCATGCCTCGCCTGGCTCTTCTATCAAGCTTGGGGCAAGGCTGGCCAGCCAACATGGGCCTTGCCTCTCCTGGATGGCTGTGTGGCCCTCCCTACTGCTAAACACACAAGATGCAGTGCCTGAATGCGCAGTGCATCCTCCTCTTGGTCATGGCAGTGGCTGCTGGTGGTGGAGCTCGCATGACTGCGTGGCGCAAGGACTCCTTCTGCCCGTGCACCCGCTGCGCGCGGTTTCTCTGATCCTTCTCTTCAGGGGACCCCAGACCTTGTCTTTGTGGTAATTGCATAGCAGGCATAGCCAGCTCGGAAAGATCCAGATCCTTACTACAGAGCCTGCCAGACACTGCCTTAACAGAATGAAAAAATCCCAGGGCCTGGGCCAGAGTCTTCTGGTCCATCCCCCAGCCTGCAGGCGCTATATGTTGGGGTGTAGAGGACGCAGGCATGTTCCTACACCTCCCATACTGCAATGCGAGCTGTTTGTTCTTCCCTCAGGGAAGGTGACGAAAGCTAGTTACCTGTACCAGTCAGCTGAGGCTAGTAACAAACAGCCTCGGATTCCTGGTGGCTTATACCAACATATGTTGATTTCTGGCTCACACTGCTACATTGTGGGTCAGCTGGGGATTCTGGTCCAAGCCATTGTTGCTCTGGGATCCAGCATCACACCACGGCAGAGGAAAAGAGGAGGCAGACTGTGTGCTAACTCCTAATGTTTCTGTGTCCAGGTGCCATTTGTCACTTCCAGTTAGCTGGCCACGCCTAATTGCAAAGGGAGTGGGGAGTCTAATCTTTTCTTGTGCCAGGAATTTTGGCACATGGCCTCAGTGGCTACCTGCATACTGGCTGTTCCCGTCCCTCAGAGCCACCCCAGGTTCGCACCAAACACTGGATGCTGGTTCTCTGAGTCCAGCGTGGACAGTCTTCCACTTCCCACCCTGGGGTCCGCGTGCCCAGGTTTTGCTCTCGTCTCTCACCGTTTTTGCTCTGCAGGACCTGTCTTTCCTTCTTCGGGTCTCAGGGCCCCCCCTTCCTGAGAACCACTCCTCCCACCTCCTACCTTCAGCCCCAGACATGCCCTGACCCTGCAAGGCCGGGGTTCTGTTCTGACCAACCTGCTCTCTTCCTAGGGATTGCCCTGAGGGGGCCCCTGACATGCTGGGCCAGCTGAGTCCTTCCCTTCTCTCCCTTCTCTCTCCTGTCCTCAGAGGGTGGCAGCCAGGTGGAGCAGCCCTCTGAGAGTGTGGCCTGATGCTCCCCCTGCCCCCATGGGGCTGCTCTGAGGCCCGCCCGCCTACCCTGCCTCTCAGTGGATTGGTTCATGTGAGCCGGCGTCCGCCTGTGCTGAAGTTTGAGCTTCGTTTCTGTCACTTTCAGTTGCAGACTGCTGAGTAAGACACACTCCTGGGGGGCTCGTCCATACTGTATCAGTTGTTTGTTACAAGTAACAGACCACCCCAAAATTTAGTGGCTTCATGTGATAAAATTTCACAGATCTACACACGCACTGTGAAGTACGTGTAAAACTGCTCAAACCTAAATAAGGTCTGGGCCTGAGTGAATAGTATTGTATCAAGTCAGTTCCTGGTTTTGGCAGCATGCCACGGTTATGTGGGATGGTGTCATTGGGGGGAGCCGGGTGAAGGGTACATGAGAAATCTCTGCACTATTTTTGCATCTTCTGTGAGTCTCAAACTATTTCAAATTAAAAAAGTTATAATAATACGGACTTGCTGGTTTAAGACAGCAACCACGTGCTGCCTCACGATTCTGCCACTTGGGCAGGGCTGGGTGGGGACAGCTTCTCTGTGTTCACACAGGGCTGGCACAAGTGGCTTCACTCAAACATCTGGCACGCCAGCTGGGATGCTGGAACAGCTGGGGCCATCGGGTATCTGTCTCCCCGCAAGGTCTCTCCAGCAGGGCAGCTGGCTCCTCTTTACACAGTGGCTCCGGGCCCAAGAGGGCGAAAGGGGAAGTGATAAGGCCTTGGCTGGAACTGGCCAGTGTCCCTCTGGCCATATTGCATTGGTCAGAGCAGTCCCAGGGCTGGCCCAGATTCAAGGGAAGGGAAATAGACTCACCTCTTGGTGAAAGGAGTGGCAGAGAACGTGTGGCATCTTTAACTCACTGCTGTCCCCAAATGTGTCAGAGCTTCTGAATTTGCTCCCCAGGGTCTAGTCCAACCTCCTCACTTGGGATGTGGGAATGGAGGCTAGAGAGGACAAGAGGTCAGCCACATGGAAAGGGTCATAGATTTAGGGGCAGAGCTGGATTCCCAACCCAGGGCTCTTCCAACCCCACCCCATGGAGGCTCTGATTCCAGGGCCAGGCCCGCCTCCCCAGTCTGGCATCGCTGCTTGGGATTCTGTTTTGCACACTCTGGTGTTTGCAATCAAAAAGTTCAGCGGCCCTTCCAGTGTGCTTAAATTAGTCCCCATGAAAACCAAATCATTTCATTTGCAGAGAAGGGCTTAATTGCAAGGGGAATGAGGCAAAGGGAATTCTGTTGCCTGTTTTCATTGAAGAAAATTACTGTACTTTCCCCTGTCTCCTTCCTAAACAGAAGCGGCTTAGAAATTGGGCTGTAATCACCAGTGATACCTCTCCTCCTCCTTCTCCTCAGACCTTGTTCAGCGCTTCCCCGCTCCCGAGACCCTGCTCTGGACGGTTCTTTCTCCTCCGCCTGGCCGGGACAGCCCAGTCCTGGCCCCCTGCGGTGGGCAGCCCTCCCCGGTTTGCCTGGAGTCTCCCCACGCCCCTGCGATGTTGAGAGGATCGCCCGCGACTTCACGGGGGCCTCAGCCGCGGGGTGGCCCACACTCTCGGCAGGAAGAAATGTCCCGTCACTTTCGTAGAAATCACATGGAATCTGCTCCAAGCCCTCACTCAAGGGGGATGCAGAGAAGTCAGTTTTGATGAAGGCCCTCCCCAACCAGCGTCTTGCACAAATCCTGGGGCTTCTCCATACTGGTGCCTAGCAGAGGGGAGGGGGCCTGGCCTCTAGACCATCTTCACCAAGGCTCCTTCTGTCATATGATGCTGTGGGCCGGCAGGTCCTCCAGTGCCCTTGTGAGGAAACGCAGCAAACACACCCTCCTGTCCGGGGAAGCTGGTTTCCTCTCTGCTTCTCTGCCTGAGAGCCCTGGCCTGTCTTGGACAGGCCAGCCTGATTCCTTCTGTGGCCAGTGTTTCCCTTGGGAGGGGCATATGGATCTTCAGGTGACAGGCTGATAACCTGCAGGGGGAGGTGCATAAGTAGCACCTCTGGTGTTAGGAGAGAAATAAATGAGGGCTGGGCCCCAGAGGGTGTATAGGTGGGGTGTGGCTACAGCTCCAAACAGGGACCGTGGTCTGAAGGAGAGGAGGAGGTGAGCCGCATGGAGATCTGGGGGAACAGCAGAGTGGGTGGGACAGCAAGTGCAGAGGTTGGGGGGCAGGAGCGGGCCTGGTGAAGGTGAGGGCAGCAAGGCGTGGCCTGAGCAGATGGGGGAGAGCAGGAGGGCAGATCAGAGGAGCCTCCCAGAGCCTCTCTCGGTTCTTCCTCTGGAACGAGATGGTTTTATTCTGTTCTGGCAAATCCACAGCAGCACAAGAAATCTGAGCGTGGCTTCCCCTTCCTTTCTTTGGAGAAGGGAGGAGAGCAAGGCTGAGAGCACAGACTGGAGCTGGGCTATCTGAGTTCAAACAGCTCTACCACTTGCCTGACCTCCCTGTGCCTCAGTTTCCCCCCATATACAGGGGATAACAACAGCACCTACGGTAAGGGGTCATTGTGAGGATTCGGTGGGCTACAGCTCACTAGGAGCGTGTCATAATGCTATCACGTGTTGGCTAATTTTATCATTTCTTTCTTAATAACTTCTCTTGCTACAGAGATAAAGCGATTAGCCCAGTATCCCGGCCGATAAAGGGCAGAGCTGGTCCTGAGGATGCTGATCCCCACCTCCACCCGGCCCGCCTCCCAGTGCTGCATCATCCCGTGGAAACATGGCAGCACCAGGCAGCATGGTGCCCCCACCCATCCCCTCTGCCTCTCTTTTCCTGGGAGTATCCTGGGACCCTCTGTCCAGATTCTCTCCTCTCTAGAACTTTCTCTGGGGCAGGGGGGGAGAAGCTGGCCTGGCTGCCCAAAGAGGGCTGCTTTGGAACAGTTGAGTTGATGTACTGCAAACGCTCCCCTGGCCCTTCCCTTAGGGGGAGGCCGACAGGATAACGGATTTGAGTCCACACACCTGACCCCACAAAGGGATTTTTTTTTTTTTGAGACTCAAGGTCAATGGTGTATTAATTAAAGGAGAACAGCTGCTAGTGCAGTCCTTATGCTAAGTCAGTGACAAATGGCCGTGTTTACCTTTTTCCAGGGAAGAGACTCCGGAAGGTGGCCTGGAGCTCCTGGGTGGACGTCCATGGCCGAGATTTGTGGGGTACAGCCTTTCCCTCCCTCACCCCCCAAAGCTTCTTAATCGGTGCCCACTGAGCCCGAGAGTGCTGTTTTGTCACTGAGGAAAGAGGTCTGAGTGCCTGGAAGGGACTGGACAGAGCAGCAGAAACTTCTCACTATGGCTCCCCTCAAGATGTCCTTGGAGCCCCTCCTCAGGCAAGTCCCACCACCCTGCACTGTCCCTTGTGAATTAAGAGCTGCTTAAAAGGGAGACGTGGCCCTTCAAAGCTGAACGAGTCCGGAGAGCCGGATCTGAGACGTCTGCGGCGCTGAGCACGCACCTTGGGGCCTTTGTGCCGAGCGCTCGCTCCGTGCGCCAGAAAGGAAGGGGCCGGGCTGGCAGGGGCCTTTTGTTATTTCGTTTATTTTGATCTGGCTCCTGCTCTCCAAACAGCTTCACAGAAATAGAGCCCTGCATTAGCTCCCTTCTCAGCTTCAGACAAAACATAGCAGAGGGAAAAGTCTTTTACTGAGACAGAAAAGGGACAGATGGGCTCATCTTTTTCTGGGTTGTTTCTGGGTCCTTTGACTCAGTTTACCCACCAAGTTTCCAGCTGATAGGAGGATGGCAGGATGGTGCTCACGTGCCAGTCACCACCCAGACGGACCAGCGTGGACAGGGACAGCAGGGCAGTGGGGGCGGCCAGTAGCTCAGAGGCTGCCTTCTTTCAGGGCTGACCAAGACCTTGGGGCCCCTGCAAAAGGAAGGCGGGGCTGGATCTTGATGCAAACGTCAAACGCCTCCAGCTCTCCCCACATGCCCACTGCGCCCCTAGGGTAGAGGCGGTGCTGATGGAGAATGGTAGGACCCCAAAACACACTCAGCAAACCTCTGCCTTGCAAAGTCCAACCCCCTGTGGCAGGTGGGGGACTCCCACATGTCCCCCAGGCCACATTGATGTTCTCCACAGTGGTGGGGGCCCAGAGGAGACAGGTCTGCTGCCAATGTTAACCTCCTGCCTCTTTAGGGGACACCTTCAGCTGCCAAGGAGCCCCGTCCAACCTCACTCTGCCCTTTCTCCCTCTCCCAGGGCTGGTGCTGGGCACCCCAGGGGAGCCTCTGAGGGGAGGCAGAGATGGGGCAGAAGAGGTTCTGTCCACCCGCACTCGGACCAGGCGGGCGTCTTGTGAGTTCACCCTGCAGGGTGGGGTCGTCACACCATGTTATGAATGTGGAGGCCCAGGTGATGCAGTTTGCCGGAGAACCCCGTCACTGAGGCCGAGGCCCAGAGGGAGGAAGGCTGGCATGCAAAGGCCCTGAGCCCCTGCTCAGCCTGCCCCGCCTCTCTTCAGCTAACCTCTCCGCAGCCAGCGCTTAATAACTCCACACACCATTCCTCATGCATTGCTTTGGGGGGAAAGGGAAAGAACCATGGACGAGAAACATCCATTTTTAATAAATAGTTTATTTCTCCAACAGTTTCAGCCCTGACGCTGAAGCCTGTTGCAGTTTCTTCTCTTCCAGCTGGAGCCTGATTATGAGACCGTTTCTCTGCCGTGGGGCTGGCGCTCAGACTCCAGCCCCGCCGATCATCCAGGCATCAGAGGAAACGAGAGTATTGCTCAAATGAGGGAGACTGGAGCTTTATTAAGGAAACAGAAAACACCACTAAGACCAGAAGGGGGTGGTGAATGCCTTCCGGAGGCAGCTGCTGCGTCTCCTCCACTGGCCCCTCTTGGGTCTGCAGATGAGAACATGGGGATGAGGCTCTGCTGCAGAGGCTCCTGGCGCTTAACTAACAAGGCCCCCTGCAGGGGTATTTCTGGAGACTGCCTCCCGCCGGCCGCTGATGAGCTGGCAGGGGGCCATGAGGAAGGTCTGCAGCGGCGTGGGCACTGCTCTCGGGTGGCCAGCAGGGGGCAGTGGTGCAGCCACTGCACCTCCCCCATGCACAGAAACCAACGCTGTGCTGGAAGTTCTAGTTAAACAGCCCAGGTGCGGAGGCTGCGGTGCAGTAAACAAGGTGATCTCCGCGCACTAGAAGAGCGCCACACCCGAGGTCCTGGAATCGCCATTCTCAGCCTGAGGCAGGGCCGTGGCTGCAGGGCTGGTCTGAAACGGCCACTCTGTGTGAAGCAGCACCTAAGAGGCCCACCCCGGGAGGCTGCCGTGGTTGTGCCCGTGGAGACGGTGGTTGGTGGCAGCCCTGGCCCTCTCTGTCCTCAGGCCCCTGTGCCTACTCCAGGTTCCTCCCCGGAGGCCACATCAGCAGCTCACTCCTGCTGACCAGAGGGCCCCGTGTGCAAGGGCCCGGTGTTTCTAGATAGTTCTCCTATAGTACTTGTTCTAATTTCTAGCACCTTCTCCCTTCAGGATAAAAGAGGCCCAATCCAATGGGAGGACAGGCTCTCTCCCCTCACCCTTGAGCTCCCAGGTAACACCCCCTAAAGGCACATGGACCAAGCTGCTCCCCCACCCCTGCTGCCCCAGCCACCAGCCCGACCCACCTCCCACAGGCATGACGCCCACGTCACTGCTGAGCGCTCACTGGCGGGGGCCGAGTTCCAGCCCACCCAACCGCACACTTGCTCTGCAGGGCCTCACAGCTGCTGCTCTTTTATCTTCTCTACTCATGAAAAACAAACCCTTCTCCCCTTTCTGCCAGCAAAGCAGGGCAGAGAGGATCCGACCCATGCGGAGGACAAGCTGCCCACCCAGCCTCTGGCTCCTTCCCTCCGCCCTTCCAGGAAGCCCACACTTCCCTACTGAGGTGGCTCTGTGGAGTCCACAGAGACCTTTGGAACCAGGGGTGGGAGGAGGGTGCAAGTCAAGGCAAGTGTGAATTCAGCACCGGCAGGGCTGGCGCCCTTTCGAGCCCGCAGAGTGGACGGGCCTGGGGCAGGCTGAACGGGAGCAGGCCCCGCCCAGGGTTTATCGCTCAGAGTCAGAGAAGGAAGAGGGCTTAGTCCATCTCCACACCAGCATATCTTCTCCAGCTACACGGTGGGACTCCGTCTGGATCCGGGATTCATTGGAAGCCAGGAACTCCACGGCCCGGTCCCAGACCCGCTTCATGCGCCTCCTGCAACGAGAGAGGCCAGATTCAGTGGGCAAGCGTGCCCTCGGCCGCTCTGCCAGGCCCTGTCGAGAGGCGAGCGGGTCTGCGGGTGCCCTCAGTACCAAGAGGGGACCAAGCTCCAAGATCCCGCGCAGGTTAAATCTGCGGGAGGAGAAACCGGCAGGTACTAACGGGACTCCTGCAGAGGAGAGAAATTTCTTGGGCCACGGAGAAATAATTCCTCAACCTTCTCTGTTCCAAAAGCATTCAATTAAAGGGAGCTGAAAGGGGCCGGAGGTGTCCAGGGCAGCCCCGGGTGTCCAACTGGGAAGGGGTTGTGCTTTGCCGACTTTTGCTGGGACCTGTTACTGCAGCAGCCCTGGCTGGGTGGCCCCACCACCAGGGCTGGCTGCATTTTAATGCCTCTGGTGAGCTAATTAAAGAGTGGCCACTGGGCTGTCAAGTGCAAACTCCACAGCGCTTCAGGGGGTGGGGATGAGCTAAGCATCCAACTGGGGAGAAGAAGAAGCTGGAGCCGCTCTTGGAAACAGAGCCACCAGGCAGGGCCCCTTCCCAGCTGGCAGGCCTTGGGCCCCAGGCTAGTGGCCAGAGTTCCTGCTCTGCTGTGTGCCCGGGGCCTTGCATCCCCTCGGAGAGCCCCTATTTCCTCATCCCCCCTTCCAGGCTAGACAGGAAGATTCCAGTGGCTTTGGTGTCTTCCCTTTGATGAGCCCGCCTTCCGTCAGCACTGCAGACCACCCCCCTGACCCCACACGTGGAGGGTGAATGTGAGCGTGTGCTGGGGAGCAGGAAGGTTCAACCCGGGGTTGTCGGGGTTTTCTTCCCCAGAGGTCAGGTTCCGTCACCAACCAAACCCCACAGCTCTTAGCAACCCCCACTTGGCTGGTCTGGCCGGGGCCACACACACCCTGGGGACTGAGCCCCTCATGCTGGGTCCCTGAGGGGAGGCAGCCAGCTGTGTGTGGGGCTGGTGCCCCCCCACCCCTCCTTCCCAGGCTGCCCATTAACAGGTAATGACCAAGCCTGCCCGAGCCAGCTGCTCTCATCAGCTCCCCTGCTCTCCTCCCTGAACAAGCTCTTCAGATCTCCCTCAGGCTCACAAGCAGGCCCTCATCCACAGGGCAGACCCAAGTGCGCCCACACAGGGCCAACCGACGGAGGCTAATGTCCCCACACGAGTCGAGAGCTCTGCACTGACTGGGGGGCTCGGGAGATGAATCAAGAGGCTGAGAGCCAAAGGGCGTGAGCCTCCCAAGGTTCACCGCCGGGGGCTCAGACCCCGTGGGGCGGCTGCCTGCCTGCAGACCGGAGCTGAGGCATGGTGGCTCAGGCCCATGAGAAGCTACGATGCCACTTCCTGCTCTGATTTAAGTGAGCATGTGCATTCATATCATTTAAGCCCAAGCGAGGACGGCTGCCCTTTGATGGGGGCTCAAGTGCCAGGCACTGACTTAGTGAGCCGGGAGGCCATCTTCCTGACGTCTCTGCTCCCCTTTTCCTCAGGACCTGTCACCACCTAACAGCACATTTTGTCATGCATCTTGTCATCCAGCTTCATCTCCGGAGCCAGTGCTCCTGCAGGGCAGGGATTTTTGCTCCTTCCACTCCCCACTGTCTCCCCTGACCCAGTACGGGGCAGCTAGGGGCGCTCAGGGAGCACTCGTGGAGTGAATGAACGACAGCCTCTCGTCCCCACAGCCCTCCATGAGGCAGTTGGTGTTACCTCTGTTTTATGGAGAAGGAAACTGTGGCTCAGAGAGGTCGTGTACCATGGTCACATGACGACTCGAGGCAGGGCCAGGAATCAGGCGGGAGTCTGAATACACCAAGTGGCCTCCCCTGGGGGCTGGAGGGCTGTGTGGCTGCCTCGTGCTGGGGACCAGCAGCAAGCACCAGCCCCACACCATGGCCAGTCTGCTCTCTCTAAGCTTCCTGCCCACCACCTCCCAGGGGATGGGGTGGGCATGAACGTTATTAAACACCTACACATTTAAAAGGGGCCCTTAAACGTTCTGCTCTTCAAGCTCCTCTTGGGTTGCGCAGAAAGGGGTGACCTCAACTGCAGGTCTGGCCAGGAGAGCACAGAAATGCCACCAACCATGGGCCTCTAAGTTCCTTAACCTCCTGTGCCTCAGTTGCCTCATCCATAAAATGGGGTACTCCTTGTTCTGACCTCCCAGGGCCATGGTGAGGAGCAAGCAAGTGAGTCTGTACTGTGGAGGGCTCATAGCGAGCGCTCAGCATCATCTGAGATGGCGGCGTCCAGCCAGAGACCGCAGCAGCAGCTGCCGTGGAGGGCCCGCAGGCTGAGCTGCCTCCGGGGGCTGGCCCTGGCTCTGCCCCACCCCTGGTTTTGTCAGGGCTCCAGCCAGCATCTGCAGCCCGTGTGGAAGGTGGTGCTGGGGTCGTGCGTGACAGTGGCCTGCCACCTCTGCCCACGCAGCCATGTGCCCTGGAAGCTGATGCCACTCGCTGCTGTGACACTGATTTCAACGACATGTATGCACGTGTGTGCGTGCGTGGTGGGAACTGGACCGTATTTTAGGTAATACGGGTTTCTGACTGTGGGTCATGGTTCAAAACATTTGAAAAACAATCTCCTCCTTGCCAGTAATTGATTCAAGAATAGATAAGTAACCAATTCTGGCCAGCGGAGCCTCGAGTGTGTCACTGGAATGTGTTCTCTTGCTCATGAGTGATAGGAAGCCCCCTCTCCCGTGCTGGCTGTGATAAGGCAGACGTTGCTGTAGCTGATGTTGGCCACCATCTTGTGGCCACAAGGAGCTCCAGCCAGCCGACATCATCCATGGAGGGCAGGACCACGAGAATCACAGAGACACGGAACCAGAGACCTGACTGGTCTGTGCTGGGAGCCCACACGACGCTGGACTTCCATGCATGGAAACTCATCGGGTCCTCCCCTGCCTGAGCCCCTGGGGGCGGGGGGGTCTGGTACTTGCCACCAAAACGTCCTCTACAGTATGAACACCAACAGTGCTGCACCTCTACAGAGGAGTGGGACCGTGCTTCTAGACCCTCCCGTCTGTGCATTCTGCCGTGAAGAGCAGATTGCTGGAGGAGCGGCAGGAGCTGCGGATGGTGCCCCCGCCCCCACCCCCACAACTGACGCGAGGCTCTGGGCCTCCTTCCGTGGGGCACTCTGGAGTCAGACCCAGACTCACCGGCTCTGTGGAGGGATCAGGGTGTCGCGCACGTGCAGGATGCCCACGTAGGGGTAGCGCTCCATGTCCTGCTCCCAGTCCACATAATGGTCCTGGACCACGTCTGCAGGACAGAGGGCACTGTTTAGGGTGAGGACCTTCTGGTGGATGCCAGCAGCCCTTTCACCAGGGACTACGCACCTATAATCTTCTTCACCATCTCATACATGGCCTGCTCCTCCTCTTCCAACTTCCGCCACCGATATTTCAGGAGGATCAGGAGCCCCCACAAAAAGGCCAAGCCTGTGAGGGAAGAAAGCACCGTTAATCCCTGTGTCGCCTCCGGCTGATCAGGTGCTCACTGGCTCTCCCTGGGGCAGGTGGCTGTGCTGGAGGCTGTGGGTGAGCTGCCAACGTGCTCTGAGCACCTACTATGTGTTGGGCCCAGGGCTGGCATGCAGGAAACAAAGGACACAGGAATACAACGGGAGAACAGGCTATTAAGTGATCCTCCTCCTCCTGTGGCTGTCACCACAGAGGTATCCCCAGCCATCCAGATCTCGGCTCCTCCCAGCCTCAGTGCGGGGCTTTCATCTCCTCCCCTGTGAACCAGAACATGGTGTTTCATACATATATACATGCTGGGCCTTTGTATTCTGAGATGCTGCTGCCAATAATGATGTCTGCACCTGATGGCATGGGTGAGGGAGCTGTGTGCACGCCCAGACGGCCTGCGATTTGTAACTGAGCCCTCTCTGCAGACCCGGCGGTTCTGTGACTTGGCCTCTCGCCTTCAGAGCCACCCCGGGGTCTCTGCTCAAAGGCAGCCCCGGAGGCCGGGAGACAAGACCTGTGCTCTCCTTCTCAGCTCAGCACCCTGCGTCCTTCCTGCCTTCATCAGGTATCTGGCTCCCCTGGGACATGTTTACATTGCTCAAGGAGTAAAATCAGGTGCTGCGCTCCCCCCTCGGGGCGGCCTGGACTCCGGGGTCCGGGAAGGGATGATGCTCGGCTCCAGCCCAGGCCAGCCTCCCTCTGAGGGACGCTGACAGTCCCCTGCCCTGAGTCAAGGACATTTTCTAGTTATCCTCTCGCTCCTGCCACCGATCTCCAAAGGTAAAGACAAGCCAGGGCAGAGGCACAGTCGTTCATCTCCTCTGTCTTATTAGACAGACCTCAGGTTCACTGGACAGACATGACCTCTCCTGGCCTGGGCTTCTGTAACAGCACTCACGCCTAGAAGTGCTGGCTGAGCCGGGCTCCCGGGAGGCGCTGTGTGCAACGCGAGCAGTCCTGATGGCGGGGGGAAGGGGTGGGAAGGGCAGCTGAGGACTTACACCAGAAGAAGATGAGCACGTTGGTGACGGCAGTGAGCAGGGCGCGGCTCAGGCGGCAGCCAACACCCATGCGAGGGCGGGCGGATTCCAGGCAGACCACCTTGTCCACGGTTGTCACCAACTCCGACGGGTCTTCCCCCTTCAACCTGAAACAGGACACAGGATTGTAAACATGTTCAAAAGCTCTGAGCAGCCGCAGTATAAGTCCCACTTTAAGCAGAAGGAGGAGAAGGAAGGAGGAGCTTCGAGGTCTTTACTTGCTTATAAAATAGACTTGGTATCCTGGTTGCACTCTTTCCAGAAATTTCCCACATCGGCTACTTAGAAAGAATAAAGCTTTAAAGACGGCAGCAGGCTTGAACTCCTGCCGCTAAAGTGACGTCCCCCTCTGTCGGGTCTTTGACAGCCCCTCTCAGCGTGAGGAAGATTAAACTGTAAATTGGATTCCCACCTCCCAGCACAGAGAAATGGAAATGTTTACTGAATCGCCGGCTTTGCGCTGCATGGCAAGAACTGAAAGGCAAAGTCTGGGAGGGTGTGCTTGTCCTCGGCTACGAGGAGGCGCATAAGCTGTTTAAGTGTAGACATCATGTGGCGCATGAGGCTCAAGGGAATGAAAACCGCCAGGCTCTCCAAGGCCAGACCCCAGCCACAGCACCTCCGCCCTGCCCTGCCCAGGAGGTGTCAGACCCGTGGGGATGCTGACACCTGCACCTTCCTCCAGCTAGGGGACAACCTCATGCTCTGGACCGCACACTGGAATGGCTGGTACCTGAAAATCCCGATTTCTCACGACCCACTTCTAACACCAGTCGTCCGAGCTGGGCTCAGCCACCTCCAGGCTGGGGCCCCCAGTGTGAAAAGGCGGGTGTCATCCCTCTTCTGTGTCAGCAACCTCTGCGAGCGCTGCCGAGGAGAAAATCCGCACTCTCCTCGGCCTTTTCCAACACAAGGGAAAATCGCTCAGCCACTCAGGGAAGCTTTCTCTTTTTTTTTCAAGCCAACTAATTTTAATCGTGCCACGCATCCAGTTATCAAGTTTTAGGCTGAGCGCCCGAGGGGCCCCTGCTAGATGCACTGCTGATGGAATTAGTAATTTGGGTGGATTAGGGAGGCAGAGAACAACACCCCGGAGTGCAGTCTAATATCAGGAGCCATAACCTGAACAGAAACCCTGACAAGCCCTGAGAGAGCGGAGCGGTGCCAGGGAGAGTGCTTTCCCAGTAGGGGACTTCTCAGGGTTGTCCCCCACTGGCTGGTGCGTCCCCCCGGGGCTGAGAAGCCAGGTGGGGCCTTTCAGAGGGGGTGAAAGGGCTCGCTATCTCTGCTAACAGGGCTTGCCAGAGAGAGAAATGAGGCAGACTGCCGGTCAGAATACAATCCAGTCTTTCCTTTTGCAATTTCCATACTGAGTGAAATCAACATACCGAATCATTTCATCTACAAAAGAAAACTAGCACCCGAGGAAAGGAAGTGCAGAAAATGCCTCCTCCAGCAAACCACGTGGGGCCAGTGAATTAACAGGGCACAGACTGAGTGACTTGAAACAGGGTTTGCTGGAACACCAGGCTAACTTCCTGACACCTGGATTTTGTGTCTCATCTTGAAACTGCTCCTTACACTGCATTCCTAACGCTGCCCAGCTGCAAGCCTAGCCCACGACTCAGTGAGGGGACCCGCCCTCTAACCTGAGACCCGTGACACCTCTGTTGGAGCACGAGAGTCAGCTGATGGGTGAGGACAGTGGCCGCAGGCGCCCACGGCTGTGCCACCACCTCGTGACGCCCGACCCACACTCACCAGATGCCCACGTCCTTGTTACTGCTCAGTATCCAGGTCAGTGCGGCTTCAAACTTGGTGGAGGAGCTGCCAGTCACATTCTGTGGGAGGGGGCGGGAGAAGATTAGTTCTGCATCTCGGCGGAGCAGTGGAGCCACATTATTCTGCTGCTGGATTAAGGAAGCCCTCTGCCGTGTCCTCTGCATGCCCCAAGCCCCGTTCCGCTAAATGCACAGCAAACTGGAGGACTGGCAGGAAGCAAATCTGGGGCTGATGAGAGCCAAGGAAGAGGCTATAACCAAAGGAGGCGATGTAGAAGCACACACAGGAAAACAATGCAGGTCTGAGACAGCCAAAAGTATATAATCTTCTCAAGGACTAAAGCATCAGGCAGGAGAGCTGGCAGCTCATCTTGGGTAAAGTGAAAAAAAGTGTGGGGGTGGGGGGCCTGGT
This sequence comes from Diceros bicornis minor, assembly GCF_020826845.1. Lineage (NCBI taxonomy): Eukaryota > Metazoa > Chordata > Mammalia > Perissodactyla > Rhinocerotidae > Diceros > Diceros bicornis. The sequence continues at coordinate 30,792,548 of NC_080753.1, read as the reverse complement.
GGCCAGTCCCAGCTGTGTGGCCTTGAGCAAGTCCCTGCGCCTCAGTTTCCTCATCTGTGAAATGAAAATTGGACTAGGTACCCCTAAGGTTTCTGCCAGCTCCCAAGATCCATAATTCTATCATCCTGAGGCCATGTGGAAAATCAGATGGACCTGAGCAATCCACATGGTTAACACAAAGGGAGAGAACGGACAGGTTGAATGTGTGTCCTTAAAGCCGCCGAGAAGGGAAGAAAAGTGAACCAAAGGAGGAGCAAGTAACAGGGCCTCCTAAAGCCAGGGCACCTGCAGCGGCCACACCAACTGGTCAGGGAGCAGCAGGTCGGTGGTGAGCTGCCCGCCTGCACAGCAGGCCTGGCTCATGCTCACGGCTCACCTTGGGCCCAGTCACTCCCACTGCTGCCTTAACTGAGATAGCCTAACTCGCAACTAAGTTAAAAAAAAGAAAACATGCCAAAAAGCAAACAGAAAAAAACCACTGGGCTTTTGGAAGATCAATACAAAAGCCCCAGGACCTCCGGGAGCAGAGACGCTCTGCAGCCTACTTACTGCTATATATTCCTGCGCCTCCATTACAGGGATGCATTTGCTTTTTAGCTTCTCTGGATTTCCACATTCAAAATTACCTAGGAGGGAAAAAACACACATTCAAACACAAAGAAGAGGTGAAAAAAAATTACTCTGAAATGGACCAAAAAATGCAGCAGAATCAAGCCATCAGCTCTGATAGGGAGCATGTGGCCCGGCGGCTCCCGCTTCTGTGGGGCATCTTCACTCTGCAGCAGGATCAAAAGCCACTTAGCTTGGATCGATTCCAGATCATTAAAACCTGACCTGCAAAGCAGTGCGGCAATTTGCATTAAATGACTAAAAAGCTGCCCAATACCAAGGTCTGTTTGCAATTGATCCCTAAAAGGATCAGACAGATAGCTTTGGAAGGTACTGGAATGGCACTATAAATAAACACAGGCTGGGAAAATAGAAAGGCAGGGAGGCCATAGGCATCGCAGGGATTTTGACTCGTGACACAGGCAGGTGACCTGGAATGCCAGGCTCACTGTTTTGAGGGGTCCTGAGATGTCCAGAATGCCCCATGGAGGAAGGGGGTGTCTGCGCGCTGGGCAGCAGGGCCTCTGCGTGGTGCTCCAAGGGGCAGCTCCCTTCTGAGCACCCTGGGCAGTGGGCTCCCACCGAGGATGGAGGTGGGAGCGTCCCCCTCAGTCCTGCCCCTCCTTCCGGGCCCAGCCCACGGACCACCTCCTCTAAAAAGGCCCCACCCCATGGGGACTTTTCTTGTTTGGCCAAATCGCTCTGGACTGGGGGGTCTGCCACAGCCCCTGGCTCTCTCGCCCACTCTGGTTCACCCACCACGCGCTGCTTCCCGTGGGTCCACGAGGCTCCTTGAGAACACGGACAGCACAGGGCTGGGCACGTGCAAGATCCTCAGCCCTCACACGTGGCCTCGCTGCCCTGACCTGGCACAGCCCGGGGCTTCAGATGGCCAGTCTGTGACTGTCTGTGTGCTGCGGAAGAAGTAGCTGAGGTAATACTAAAAAACCTTGACAATGAGCTGAAGCCTATCCCTCGACCCTCAACATAGCCAAATCCTCAAGATCAACTTCAAGGTTGATCTTGGCCCTCTGGGTCCCCTGAGACCAAGTTTCTCCCGTCCTCCTGCCCCCACCCAGACTGCCCTGCCCTGGGGAGGCCTGCCTGGACCACCGCCATGGCCTCCTGACTGGGTTCCTTCTCTCCCCTTTCTCATCCACATTTGGTCAACAAAGCCTTCCAATGGTTCTGCTTCAATGACACTACTCCACTCAAGCTGCTGCCACATGTGCCTTCCTGGCACCTGGCTCTCTGCACGTCACTCCCCTGCTCAAAGGCCTCCCTGGCCCGCACTGGCTGCAGGATCAACCCTCGGTGGCCTGGCCCAACCCACCTTTCCAAACTCCATTCCCTCTGCTTCTCTCTCACCCATTGAAGCCAACTGCTTCCACCCCTGACCCTGTAATTTCCCGCTCTTTGGCCCTGCCCTCCCCCACATACACATACCCACTCCTAGCTGGGCTTCAGGGCCTGGCACAGATGCCACCTCCCTCGTGTCACTTTCCTGATAACTCCAGCTAAAAAGCATCTTGCCTCCCGGAACTTCTGGCTCGGTTCTCATCTAATTGCATCTTATATCACCCAGTGGTCAGGGAGGTAGGTGGCCTGTCTCTTCTACCAGACCACAAGCAGCCTGCGGGTAGGACCCTGGGCTGAGTCATCTCTATCCTAAAAGGCCAGCACAGTGCGCTACCCATAGCTGATCTCCACAGGAGGTGTGGCAGGGCCTAGCAGCAAGCCCGCACTCCCCTGCATCCTCTCTCAGTGAGATACGCACCCTCAGGGCTGCCCCTGCCAGGCTAGTCAGAGGACCCTCGACAGCGTAAGCCAGGAGCACATATGGAGGGCGGGCTGAAAGAGAAATGTTCACTAGGACCCACAGTTTAAGAGCAAAGCTTCTCCACTTTATCCCCTGGGGGCCTTATTAAAATGCAGATTCTGATTCAAAAGGTTTGGGACCGGACCTGAGATTCTGCATTTCCAGTAAGCTCCCAGGTGATGCTGACGCTGCTGGTCCTTGGACCACAGTTGAGTCACTAAGGTTTGGAACACCCTCTTAGGCCAGAATTCATATGCCAAGTACTGGGCCCTAAAGAATTACCCATGATGACCTTCACGCTGTGAGCCCCAACTCCCACCGTCCCTCCGAGGAGCTCACAGATGCCTCCTGACCATCTCCAGTCTCCTACCAGTCAGGAGGGAGGAGGTGGCAGAGCTGAAGCCCACAAGACTGGCCTTGAGGACTGAGGGCCCAGTCCAAGTCCACCCAACCATGACTTCCCAGCAACAGCCTCAGACAGGGGCTGCCCCCAGGTAAGGGGCACCTCTTGACATCCCGTAAGTCTGAACAGCTCCGTCTAGTTCTCCTGTCAAGTCTATTTAACACGGGGCACAAGCCCTGGACCTTCACCTGTGTTGTCAGCAAGTGATTCTGAGAGCTGCTGAGACGCCAGGTATGGGAGAGGACACAATAATGCAGGTGACACCTCTTGCCCTCAAGGAACGCGTTTACCAAATAAAATAGTAGGGGAGCCTTCTGGATGGATGAGTTTTCAGGAGTTATTTCATGAGGGTGCTGAGAATACACCCCTCTACAGTACAGCACTTGATTTTTATTTTGTAAAGAAAAAACAGACCCGAGATTACTTGGTCAGATGGGGAGACTGAGGCCCTGAGAGGATCAAGGGACTTGTCTAAGGTCCCGCAGCCAAATGGGGTGATCAGGACCAGATGTGACACCAGGGACCTGGCGGGCTGAACGGGCCTAAGTGTGCTCGGCCCACCACGCAGACCTGCCTCCTACACAGGCCTCTCCACTGGCCCGGCCAACTATCTGGTAGGAGAGGCCCTCTAGGTCAGAGGACCCAGACTCTGAGAAGACCTAGGGCCTTGCCCCTTCCAATGCAACACAGACCCCCAAAGCATCAGGTGGGGGGCATCCAGAGAAGGCAGCACATCTGTGAAAGGCCTGTGCACGTGCCAGGACCCCTGAGATCCTTAAAGGGGATGCGAGAACCAAATGTGTTTTGCCCAGACGCAAGGCTTTAAAAAGATGTGTCTGAGTGGCGAAGGGGGAAGGCAAGACTCGGTTTCTGAGTATGTCTTTTGGGAGATGACCACAGTGTCTCAGCAGCCTGCCTGCCAGTCAGCGTCACCCTGCCTGATCAAGACAGAGGCCCACAACCCGCTCCCGAGGAATCTCAGCCTCACGAGACCTACTCACCGGCTTGGACGGCCAGGAAGTTGTACAGTTCGTGCAGCAGCTCCAGCAAGGCGGCCTTCTGCTTGGCCTGACAGAACTGAAACGGCACAGGACAGGCGGTCAGCGAGGAGGGGTGGGCGGGAGGGGCTCTGTCTGCCTGGTTTACCTCCTCAGCCACACTGCCAACTACTAAGAGGCAGGGAACAATTCATGCTTTTAGAAGATAAATACAACCTCTGCAAAGTGGTGGGCCCAGGAACAGCGTCGATAAATATCAGGTTAACTGAATGAAAGGAACACCGTAAAAGCAGAGGCCGGGCTGAACGCAGACACAGTAACGAGGGGTCTGCCATCCTGGAGGCTCCCCGGCCTCTGTGCCACGGCTCCTGCTGGAATAAAGGCCATGGAGTGGGGCTGTGGCACAGAGGTGATATGGCTGCAGGGGACATGCAGGAGCCCGGCTTCCTAGGAGGGAAAAGCAGACGCTCCCTCCGGGTCACTTCCGTCCGTTTCTGGAGAGTCCAGTGTCTACAACCTGCCTGTGGATTGTCTGCTTTGTGGATTATCTGTTGCAAATGTTTAATCTTAAACTGTATTCCCCTAGAAATGGAAAATTTCGGGTCGGCCCAGTGGCTTAGCGGTTAAGTGCGTGCGCTCCACTGCTGGCGGCCCGGGGTTCGGATCCCGGGTGCGCGCCGACGCACTGCTTCTCCGGCCATGCTGGGGCCGAGTCCCACATACAGCAACTAGAAGGATGTGCAGCTATGACATACAGCTATCTACTGGGGCTTTGGGGGGAAAATAAATTAAAAATCTTTAAAAAAAAAAAAAAAAAAGAAAATTTCTAGAAATCTTGAAACTGCCTGGGGAAAGAGTCATCTGTATAAGAAAATAGGAAGAGGAATATAAGCATACCTAGTCCTCTAGCACCTGTGACAGAACTGATGCCATTTTGCTAGACTTACTGGATTTAGCATTCAAGAAAAGGTTGCTCTCTGTTGAGAGTGGACGATGGGCCAGGCGCTGTGTGGAGCAGTCTATCTGTGAGCATGCACTGAATCCTCACTGCAATCCTTAGTACCCCAATGTCTCAGATGAGGAGCCTGAGGTTTAGAGACTTCAGGCCACCAAGGTCCCACAGCTCATAAGTATGGAGTCCCACTAGTGAGACTCCATGCCCTACACTTTGGGCCTCGTGTGGGGTGTCACTAGGCAGAGCCCTGGACGGGGAGCCGAGGGGCTGGCTTCTGGACCTGGCTCTGCAACTATAGAAGGAACCAGTCGCTTTCCTTCTTGGGCTCATTAGTTGCCCTCATCTGACTTGTTTCCTAATAGTCTCGGAGGCCAGGATTTGCCCCTTATGTTACCTAAAGACCCTAAAGCCTTTACAAGGTACCAAATGAGGTAACCAAGATTATACACATGACTAAATGTTCAGAAACAACTCACGTGGCTACTACTAGAGTTCCGTACCCACACTACTTTTTAAAGAATATTTAACAGTACGGGAAATATTGATAATAAGTGTTAAACGTAAGTGAATATACATCGAGATCCCAGTGCTGTAAACACACCTACACAGAGAGGTAAGATGGGAAGGAAATGCCCCCAAAACGTAATGGTGATTATCTTTAGGTGGCAGAATCATGGGTGATTTTTCGTTGGCACATTTTTCAAATTTTCTACGCTAAACATCTATTACTGTCACAACTAGGAAAAAAAGCAGTAACAATTAACACTGTTCCAAATTAAGCAAAGCAGGGCTGATACCACCTAAAGGAAACTGGAGGACAGAAGGTACCAGACAATGAGACGGCCTGATTAAGGCAACACACCCACCCCCAGCTCTCCCCACATTTTCAGCAGCACAAAGGCAGAAAGACAAACACAAAGTATGCCAGTCGGCTGAGGAGAGACAGAACACGTGTATTTGAACTCTAACGCCTGTCGGGGTCTGGGTGAGCCTGAGCCACACCAGAGCCAAGACATGCCTCCTGACCTGCCTGTTCCTGCGTCCACCCTCCACAAAGGCCAAGGGCGCCCCGTGACGTCTCAGCTCCACAAAGCCTGCGAAGATAGGGCCCAGACTCTGCCTTCCGGTGCGCTGAGGTTGCACGCACCCAGGCTGCTCAGTGAGCTCGTCTCTAGCAGGACCTGGACTGTGCCCGTCGGGGCTCACTCACGTGGGGCGTGAGCGTGTCTGGCTCAGAGGAGGCCCGGGGAGCAAAGCTGTCATTCAGTCGTGGGTCTGATACATTTAGAGATGGGAAGGACCAAGACATAGAACCCAGGGATCCCTTTTCTAATTAAAAGACAAACAAAACTAACATCAGCAGAGGAGTCTAACAGAAAAGTTATTTTTTCCTATTTTTGTTTTCAGTCTTCAAAATTCTAGTTTCCCCTCTGGCCGCTGCCTATGTTTCTGGGCCACTTCCTCTAAGCATCAACTGTGGTTTTTATGATGGAAAGCAGAGTAAACTTATTATGAATCTGTTTTCACAAAACAGTTGGGAAGCAAAGATATCTGGTGGATGAATGCAATAAATAAATGTAATAACACATCCCCAAATATGACACAGCAGAAGCCAAAGAGAAATAAAACCAGTTATCTGCACCAGGACGCCCCTTCATGAACGTGGGTACGAGAGTCAGTGTAGGAACATGGAGACGACCATGTGTCATTTCTTTCCCGACCACGCATCATTTCTTTCCCAGCCCCCAGGCTGCCAGAGACGTGAACTGGGCTCAGGGAGACCTAGCATCGCACACTTAATAATAATTAGACTAAGTCATGCCCTCTGGCAGCACAAAGCTCCTCCTGGTAGGATTTATGACCTGAAAATTTACTGCCTCCAATCTTCCCCAGACTACCACCTGTACCAGCAAACCTGCTCCCTGCTAATGCTGCCTTCGCAACTCACAAATGAATGGGGCTGCTCACCTTCCCCAAATATTTGTAGGGAATATTAAAACTTCATAAAACAAATGTATAGACTAAGAGGCCTAATGCCACTTCAGATGTGTTTAACCACTCCTCCCCCCTGATGATGTTTCAAATGAGAGTGGCATTTTCAGAGCTACAGCCGGACTACCGGATGGAGAATGTGGAATCGAGAACTTGGCATCCTCATGCTTAAAACCTGCCAGCCCCTCCTCCTGGAGCCAGGGAGCTTAAGAGGTCCTCCAACCACAACCTACTGCATCCCCTAGATCCAATTCGGCAGCAGATCAAAGTCTCCAACGCTGTGACTGATGGGAGCGCTTCCGTAACAAGCCCAGGGTTGGATCTGGGGAGCTCAATTCTCCGTTTCAAATACTCCTTCTCTGCCACAATTGAGTCTGACACAAACATCACAGAACACGACGTGATTCTGGGACATTACGGGAAGCACTCCTGAGAATGATCCTATTAGAATCTTTTTCTGGGGAAGTTTACCTCCTGATGGAGGCTAACATCCTTGGGAGGGATAACAAAAGCTAGAGAAACTTCAACTCACCTCGTCTGTTTTTTTCTCACACTCCACTGGCAATAATTTCACTGAGACCAAGAAAAGAAACACAGAGGAAATTATGTGGGTTGAGGAAAAGAGTACAAAAGGGATCACTCTCAAATTCAGGGGAAGTAAAACATTACCAACTTAAGGGGGGTGGTTAGAAAGATGTTCATCTAAAGGAGGCACTTTTAAAATGCAGACAGTAAAACATAAGGGTTTCCCAATCCTGGATTAGGAATTAGGACAGCTGGGTCCTAACTCCAGGTGAAAACGATTAGCCAAGGGCTCTTGGGCAACTCACTTAACCACTCTGAACCTGTTTCCTCATCTGTAAAATGGGATCAATAAAGCCTTCCCTGCTTAACTCAGGGAGTTAGCCTCAAACAAATGACATACAGGATGGTTCTGTAAATTGTAAACAATGGTATGTTAAACAGGGATTAATACCATCAGGGGAGGGGAACTCCAGGTAAATCCCAGTATATATCCAAGAGCTGTTGTTTTAAAGCATCTCGGCAGTGAGTATGACAGTATACTGTTGACTTACAGTACCAGTATGGTACCATGACACTCCTGGGCCTGCTTAATTTCTTTAGCAGGTGGATAAACTGCTCTCATAGTCAAGAAATTATTTGGGTGTGTGCACGAGTCTGGGATCCCCATGCCCAGACTTGTTCATACATCCAAACATCCATCTGCTGCACCAGCTAAGACATAATTTAGCTTTTCTCTGCATTTTGGCTGTTCTGGCGAGGCGTGGAAAGACGTGGCCTTGGCTCACAGCTGGTAACAGTATGACCCACATTTATGCTTTGCAAAGAATATTAAAAGTTGGTGAACTACAGTGTCATTTTACACTTAAAATGATAAAGAGATGATCTCTATGTTGTTCCTCTTAGACTAGAGGCCAGAATTAGGCGGGAGGCAAAGTTCCCTTTTAGGAAACTTACAAATCCTCAACTATTCAGGAAACATACCGTCTCCTGCAGAACTCTTATTGACATGTCTAATCATATAACTAAGTGTGGACAGAAGCACGGCTGGGCATGTCCTTGACCCACAGGAGCCTCTCAACACTCCAGGAAGATGCTGCAAGCAATGACAAACGCCTCCGTTTACATCAGTTTAAACTCTTTAAAAGGTTCTTGCACACCTGTCTCATAAGCAGGGCTAGCACAACCTCCTTCTGACAAATGAGGGCCTTGTAGTCCAAAGAAGTGGGGCCTGTGGCCTTTCTGGTGCTGCAAAGCTAGGACCCCAACCAGATCCCATCTGTGGGCAGTGAAAGCTGGGTGCCTTCAAATGCACACTAATGTGTGAAGGAGCAAGAGATCAAAAGGGAAGAAAGAAAAAGGAATGGGGGTGGACTGTCTGTTAGAGGGGGGTGTGGCTTTCTCTGGAGAGGGAAAACCAGAGGTTGGGGTACAAGTGACTAGGAATGAAGACTGCTTCCAGCACGTGGTTGAAAGGGAGATTCTTAGGGAGGGCAAGGGCAGAAAATGAGAGTAGGAGAAAGTGAAGACAGAAATTATTGCAGATGCAGGAATTCCGGCCCTCTCCTCCCACAGCTGGAGGAAGGAAAGTCAAGGTCTGGAGGTGGGAAGAGGCGGCTGACCAGGCCGGAGCGTGCAGCCTCGCGCTGAAGGTGGTCGTGGTGGTGGACACACGCGCGCCCGGGGCCCTCCCCTGCGCCGGCCCGGGACGTACTGTTGTCCTCCGCCTCCTGCGGCGCCGAGGGCTTGCCCATCTTCACCCAGAGGATGCCCAGGAAGACGAGCAGCAGCCCCAGGCTGGCCCAGAACAGGAGCCGGGACAGGCAGCGCTCCAGCCGCCGCCCCGCCTCGGGCCGGGCCCGCGCCGCGCCCGCTGAGCCCGCTCGCGTGGCCCGCAGGCCCGGGCGCGGGTCGGGGCCGAGGAGGGCGGAGTGCGGCCGCGCCGGGGCCGGGGCCGCGGCCCACCAGCGACGGACTGCGGGGCCCGGGCCCGGCGCGGCCCTGTCGAGGGGCCGGGCGTCCTCGTCCTCCTCGGAGCTGCCCCGGACTGAGGCGCGGCGCCGGAGGGGCGCGGGGCGCGCGGGGTAGGCGAGGCCGCGGCTCCCGGACCAGGAAGCCGCAGAGGCCCCGAGGTCGCCGTAGGCCCCAGAGGTCGCGAAGGCCGAGCCCGGGGCCGGCGGCGGGAGCCAGGGTTCCGTCCGCAGAGAGGCCGCGGCGGGCCGGGCGCGCAGCGGCGCCTCCTCACGCAGCCGGGCCTCCTCCCGCGGCCGCTCCTGGCTCCGCGGCCGGGCCTCCTCGCGCAGCCGCTCCTCGCCGCGCAGCCGGGCCTCGCCGCGCAGGCGGCGCAGCTTGTTCCGGTAGACGTCCCGGGTGGTGTCGGTGATGGGGCCTGGCTGGAAGCCCAGGGCCTGCAGCTCCCGCCGCAACTCCAGGTCCGACAGGCCGGCCATGGCCCGGACACCGCCCCCGTCCGCCCGCCCCCGGCGCGCGCCGCACCCGGAACTGCTCCCGCAGGCGGCGGAGCGGGCGGGGCCGCGCGCCATGACGGGAAGGTCGGCCGCGCCGCCATGTTGAGAAGGTCGGCGCCTGCCCGACGAGCCGGCCATGATGAGGAGGTCAGACCCGGCCTTTACGGCCGCCATGTTGGGGAGGTCCGAGGGGTTTTGTTTGCTGGTTGGTTTGTTTTTCTTCCTTTTTGCCTTCCCCTTCTTGTTCAGTCCTTCTCGTCGTCTGTGAAACCAAGAGGTGTTGCTCTGTGAATCCTCCGCCCCTCGCGCGGTCCCTGGCACGTGGTAGGCGCTCAGTAAAGTCGTGTGGATTTAATGGATGAATTACTTAACGGTGAAAGACAAGACACTGCCGAATGAGGATCCTTTGCGTCTTTCTGAGCTTGGGGACCGATGTGTGTCCTCTTCTGCGCTCGGGGAGGGGCCTTGTTTGGGTCGTGGAGTAGACCCGGGCCTGTTCTGAGACGGATCCGACCTCAGGTCGTGGCCGCCACTGAGCGCCGAGGGGGTGCGGGCCCTGGCCCAGGACAGACACACACTGGCCTTCTGGGGGCTCCTGCGGGAGAGGGACACCGCATCACAGCCACCGCGGGCAGTTCAGGCTTCTGGGGGGAGGCCGTGTGGCCGGATGGTGGGGTTTTCATAAGGAGAGATGGGTAGGGGAGCACCCCAGAGACACAGTCTGTGTCACTTGTGGATTTAAGTTGGGGGCTCTCGAATCCCTACTCCACCACCATTTGATGTGTGATCTATCCAATTAACATTTCTAGCCTGTTGGCCAGTAAACCTCATAGGGTTGCTGTGAGGATTAGAGAGGTAATTTGTATAAGGTGCTTAGGACAGCGCTGGCACATGCTCCTAAGCGTTTATGCTTAACCGGTGTCTCTGCAGCATCAGTTCTGTGTAGAACCTCCCACAGGGCACGCTATTTGATTACATGAAGGCTCTCGGCGAGAAACCCCTAACGGAAGCGTGGGGAGTGGTGGCAAGTGGAAATAGAGCCATGGTTCATAGTCTTCCTTCCGCCTCCCTCTCCCGCTTTGTATTCCTTTCACGTACCTCATCAGCTGCCTTTCCCAAACATTTATTGCCGGCCTGTAGGTTCCATTCCATTCTACCCCTCTGATTCAGTTCTTTTCTTCCCCTATGCTCCCCTCCTCCCCTGCAGTCCCATCCCCTAGCCCCCACCTTGTCCCCTCCCATCCCCTTCCTGAGCCCCGGGGCAAGTGGGCCAGTGGTTTGCATTCCTGCTACTTGCTCAACCATGGGGGTATTCAACACTGACCACAATTGCTGGGAAAATTACAGCCTCAGCTTGATCAGGCTTCCGTCGTTAGCCTCCCATCTTGCCCCACTTAGCTGCTCCCATGTGGTGTGATTTCTCTCACCAAGTGTTGTTTTCCTTTTCCCTGCCTGTGTTTGCACGGAATGCCATGAATTTGATATAGTGATTGCCTAACACATATACCACATAATAGTATTTTATTTCTTTCTGAAGCACTGTTTGCATGACAAATGAGTTGGTAACATTTGTGCAATTCCTTGCAGCTGTGCAGTTCGATATATAAAGAATGAGCCTTTCGGCATCAATACTGGCCCTGTGTATTCTAAGAGGGCTTGAAACCGATGCTTAAACAAAGTTAACGTTACAGCGTTTTGCAGAGTTATCGTCTATTTCATCACAATGGATCTCAAGGCGATTTAAAAATATGTACTGAACTGGAGCCATCCCCAGGCGGTGGTCCCCAGTGTGGGCTTTGTCAGCCTTCCTTGTGTTTGGGGACACTGCTGCTGCTACACACAGCTAGGGCCAAATGACCCATAGCCGCACCCCAACCCGGTTGTCTTCCCTCTAGACTAGAACCCATCATGTTTGCAGCAGTGGCCTTTTGCCCCCTGTGGTCCACCCTTCTGCCTCCACGGTGGCTTCTGGCGGTCCCTGGCCCTGTCTTGCTGAGTTTAGTAAACTTTTGGTGTAGTTGCTACCACTTACAGCGTCTTTGCCAATCAGTGCTTCCCTTTCCCACCCGCTCCGAGAAGAAATCTCACAATCTGATTGAGAAAGTCAATCAGAAAAAACCTCACAAGTCAATCGTTCCTCCCAGGTCTTAGACCTTTCCATTTTCCTCCTGAACTCCCTGCTCCGGTCCTGCCCCTCCCTGTGTTGATAATCCTCTGTGGTCCGCCATCAGCATCCTGCGCCCCCAAGGCCCTTTTACGAGCTTTGTGAAGTCAGCTCATTGCTGTTCACTTTCCTCCATGCGACCACCTCCACACTTCCTTCACTGACCCTCGTGTCTCCCCAGCACGCGAGGGCTCGGCCTCCCGGCTTCTTTGCCACCACTGCCTCATGTCGGGAGCTGCCCCCAAGGCCCTTGGGGCCCTCTCAGAGTCTGCCTTTCTATGTCTTCCACGCGGTTCTTTGGCTGGGCCTGTCGAGTATGGGCACACATATTTTAAAGAAAAGGGCAATGTTGCAAAGTCAATGGCTGCCCTGCGTGCCCTCCTTTCTCATCACTTTGTTGTGGGGTTTTTTTAAGGTGAGCAGCTCAGCCTGTGGTCGGTCTTCCCGATGTATTAAAGGCAAAAGAGGAAAAACAAGCTCCAGTGTCTAAATCTACTTAGTAACCACATCCACACATTTAGCAGAGGTGAGGGCCGCTCAGCGGACGCTCTGCATTCCCGGAGGGCTGCCACGCGCCTGCTGTCCTGACCTCTCTCTGTCTCAGCGGAGCCTTATAATAATAACAGCCATAAATCTTTTAGTGGGTTCCATTCTCCTTCTCCTCCTGCAAAAAGCCCTGCACACATTTATCAGGTCCTTAAAGATGCTCGGGGACTGCGGTCTTGTCCTTGATCCACCTCGTCACTGGCCTCGTGCATCCCTCTCAGCTATTCTGGGCTTCCTGTGAACCACATCACGGGTGGTGTCACACTGCAGTGGGGGACACTGGGAGAGTGTGGTTGAAAAGGCGGGACAAAGTGGGTGCCATCTTGGGCTCCAGTTTTGACTGGAATGGCCCCAGCATCGCCCAACTTCCTGCTGCCTCATCTCAGTGCCCCGTGGAAGGGGACCGTCACCCTTTTCATCTCTCTAGGTCAACAAAGGGGCAAATACAGTCACAGAGAAACGTCAGAATGGGTTTAATGGGCGGTTATGTCACCTGCTTTTCATAATTGGTAGAAAATGAAAACTCTCGATCTTTTGGACACTCTCACGCTTTGATATCTGTAGGTAAGCGTTCCTTTAGAGGCATGTAATACATTTCCCGACGTCAATAACAAATTGTGTATGAAGAAAAATGTAATGCTTTCAGAACATTTTCTTTTGGGCTTTGTCCATGATTAGATTATACTAAATTACAGAGTACAGATATCAGGCAATTACTCTTTGCTTTTAACTATTCAATTTCATGGCAAATCCACGTACCTCAGTAGTTATAAAATCCCGCCAATGTGGTTACGGAGAAAATACCTCATCATCTCCATCTTGTGAAGCGAGGTTCAGCTTGCCCTATAATTACCCAAGGTCCTGTTAAGTGTAAAGTACATTTCAGATGAAGACGGGGGAATCTGTAACTCCGTAATTGCCAGGTATCTGGAGAGATTCTTGCAGATTTTGCTGGATAAACCTCAGCGAGATGTGAGGATGAGCAGCATCCTCTCCCTACTGCTTTCTCTGGTCTCTCTCCTGATCTCCCGATCCTGGCTGGGTCCTGGTCCAGGCATTCTATGGTATTAACCAAGGTATGTCTCTCTTTACTCCTGGTGTGTGAAAACATGGTCATTTTCTCTTGGCTCAGCTCACAGAATCCTCCCCAACCTCCTCCGAATTTTAATTTCTTCCAGGGCTGTGCATGTCCTGAAAGCAATCGAGTCAGCTGTCCTGGAAACTGGAGGAGCTCGTAGGAGAAAAAGAATTATTTGAACCCATTGTGAGAAATGGAACAGTGGCCAGAGGAGGAAAAGGAAAGAAAGGAGCCGACACATCTGAACAGGCGGCTGGGGCCCTGTGCATACAGATGCGGCTGGTGGCTGGGTCCCTGATGTGGCTCATTACCGAGAAGCACATCAGAGGCCGCAGGGTGTGGGTCGGGGACAACCTGGCTGCAGCACTGAGCTTTGAACAGGGCTGCTCTGCACAACAGACAGCACCCTCACGCTTCCCTGGTGCTGTGGTTGCTGAACCAATTCCCATGAACAAAAATGCAGACCGCCTGGGGCGACGTCTCCTGGAGGCTCTCGTTTCCCTCTGTGACACCTCTTTCAACTCTGCTCTACAACCCCCAGGATCTTAAGGAACATTCTCCAGAGGGTGCTGGGGCCCCTGCCCCAGGATTGGGCGCCCCCTGCTGGTGTTGGGGGAGGGTGGTCTCACTGTAGGAGGAGATCTGAGCAGAGGGTGAGGAAAAGACACCAAGTCTGTGTTTTCCACACGGAAGGAGACAGTGAGCATTTTGTTTTTCTGCTCCTTGGAGTGCGTTACCGATAATGGAGTAAGCTGGCGTGGTAGAACTCGGAGGGGCGAGGAGTCGTCTTGGCTCCACTTTCTCCCAGTCACAGCTTTATAGATTCCTGTGTCTTTGCCTCCTTTCTCTCCCCACATGCCCTGCTGCAGCCCTCTCTCTCCATTTATTGTGGGGTGTCCTGGCAGCATTTCCTGGGAACCCACAGCTGTGCTTGTGTTGATCGGCACGTGCCCTGGAAATTGTGTGAATGTGCAGCATGCAGGGGCTGGGTCCCATGTAAGGTTTGGGTGTTCCTCAGGAGCATTCAGAGCACCCCAAACGGGAGTCCTTTTTATGAGTTGGGGTCTTCTTGTTTCGGTAACTACTATCTGTGGCTAAGCCCTTAACAGTGGTTGGGGGGGTAGAAATACGGAACGGGCAGTGTCTAATTGCTGGTGACCTATGAATGGAGGGAGCTGCTATTCCTATACAGCCCCAGCTTATAAATAAATGAAACTTCATTAATGTAAAATTAAATTAGGATGAAATTTCCCATCCAGTTTTGTTTAGAAGGCAGAAATAAGTGGGTTGGCTGTGTAATTTTGCTGCGGATGCTGGAGCATGTAGTCACGAGGTGATAATAATAATAGTAATTTGCTGTTTGCTGGTGCCTCTGTCCCCAGATCTCAAGGCAGATACTATGACTTTGCTTTTGCAAAGGCTCATTGAGGTTAAAGGGCTAGCTGGAAGTTACTCAGTAAGGGGTTGAGTGCAGAGGCCTTAAAACTCTCTGGTTCATTAGACCTCAAGCTCATCAGTAAACAGAACATGGACCGGGATTCAGGAGACGCGAATTCCAGTCTTTGCTCTGCCACTGACTCTGTGTGGGCGTGAAATGCCATCTCTCTGGGCCTCTGTTTCCTCACCTGTAAAGGAAGCGCCGGTGCCAATCTTCCGATTCCATGTGTCCCAGCTGATATTGGAACTTAGAAGTTAGAAAAGGCACACGTTCTGCTCATGTGTGCACCATTTATGGCCGACTCCTTCTGAGCCTTATTCTTTTCCCCTTTATGCCATGACCTGAGTTTGACCTTTGGAAATTAAAATATTAAATAAAAGAGTCACTTCTGTATATTTCACGCTTTATTTGCTGGAGGGGGATTTTCTTGGGAGAGGGGTTTTCCTTCCAAGCCTAGCTGATGGGCCGTGCAGATTACAGGGCCTCCCTTGGGTGGGAGGGGCTCCCAGATCCGTCTACCTTCTCCCCGGAGCGGCCGTCACTTGGGTGCTAGAGAAAGCAAAAGGGGGTTTGCAGCTCAGTAGTGTCAGCAGGTCAGCTTATGAAACCGCCGTCTATACCTGCCTGCAGGTCCGAAGGAGGGGGCCACCCAGGATGGGAGGTTTTGCCAGGCTTCTTGAAGCTCTACCTCCAGCTTTCTCTGTAGCCTGGGGCAAATTGTTTAACCTCCCAGTTCCTCCACCTCTAACCACACTTCCTCCCTGCGCCTTTCCTCTCCTCCTAGGGACTGGGAGAAGTCATTAGTGGCTGTTTGTCAGATGGGACAAGTAACTTGGGCAGACCTTGAACTGGGCGTGGGCAAAGGGGGGCTCAAGACTTTGATTTGCAGAACAAATGAATGCAATGAAAAAATGCAGGCTTTTCTGACCAGACTGCACCAGGGTCTCCTTCAGAGTAACCAGAGCCTCGGTGCAGTTTTGGGAGGGAATGAACATCTGGAGCAAGGGGAAGGATGGGGGGTTGTGGCCCTCTGCCAGAAAGGCGTTTGGGAAATGGGCCTGAGCCATCGAGGCAGGGCCTTGAGATGCCCCTGGCTGGGGAATTGGGACTCCAAAGCCACCGGAAGCCATCAGAGCCCACCCTACTCTGTGACTGGGCTTCCCTTGGAGAAGGATGGTGCACTTGCAGAAGACAGCTTTATGTTCTCAAGTGCAAATGTCGTCCCCAAGCCCTGCTCAGCCACGCTCCAGGAATATTAACTGGGGTGGGCAGAGGCCAGGCCCCAGCTGCAGAGGCGCTTGCCCTCCTCATACCCTTCTCTGTAGACAGCAGCACCTTGCTCAGCAGCCCTTCCAGGGCCGCCCGGTACTTTTCCAGCTGCCTGGAGTTCATCCTCATTCCAATTTCCACAGAAGCAGTCAGCTGTGAAATAAGGCAGCGTTAACAAGAAGAGAGAGGAGCGGAGAGCACCGTTAACCCCTGGGTGCCTTACAGGTGGCAAGAGCGCCGCCAGGAGCCATAGCACCCTGCTGGCCCCACTCTCCCAGATCCTCTGGGGTCCTCTGGGCTTCTAGGGCCAGCTGGGAATTCTGGCGCCTTCCCCCAGTTCTAATAGGGGGCTGGATCTTGGAAGTCGCTGAGACCTGCTGGGAGGAGCATCAACAAATCTCCCCTGGTGGAGAAGATGGAACTGGAGGGGTGGGGTCGGCTGGAACCCCCCGGGCTCTTCATATGAGGAGGGAACTCACCCCACCATAGTAATAGCTAACCCTATGGAGTCTTACCGCGTGCCAGGAGTTGCTCTAAATGCTTCATGTATATTAAGCCTCTCAATAACCCTATGATGCAGAGACTATCGTGTCCGCATTTTGCAGATGAGGCAACTGAGGACAAAGAGGTCGAGTGACTTACTCAAGACCACACAGGTATTAAGTAGAAGAGGGAGAAGACGGTATACCCAGGGGACCCGGCTGCAGGGTCTGTGCCTGCGACCACCAGGCTACACTTTGTCTAGCACTATGGGGACATGAGTGAGACCCAGAGGAGCTGTCCGGAGGCTCTCCACCAGGAGAGGTTGTGCGGATGAGCCAGGGCACTGACTGACCTCCCCGTCACTCCCAGAGCTTCCTGGTTCGTGGTCTTGCCCAAACCAGTCAACAACTCAGAGATTCCCCGCATCTCCCGAGAGGAGTCCCAGGCCCAGCAGGCCCCCTGGGGGTGGGAAACGGGCTCGGGAGGCCTGAAGGGCAACCACAGAGACGTCTCCACGGGGCTCTGGGTTCGAGCCCTGGTATGCCGTTCCCTTGATGTGGTGACGCCTCTCTCTCGGCCTCCGTGTCCTCACTTGAAAATGAGGAGGCTGGACTGGACAATCCAGAAGGACCTCCTGGCCTATATATCATGGTTCTAGGGAGATGGAAAGGAGATGAGAGGTACCGCACCACAGCCTCCCCGAGAAGGATGTTACATTGGATGTAACCTGTACCATGGAGTTAGTGCCTTAAACTCTGCCTCAGGTGTGTGTGGAGGGCAGTTCTGAGCGAGCCACCCCTTTGCCAGCTGCTCGGCTTCCTCCTTGAGAGCCCAAAGAGCATGTGGGAAGGAGAGAAGCCTCCCCCCCACCCCCACTGAGTGCAGTGACAGCACCGAGGTCACTCTCTGGGCCACACTCTGATCTCGCTGTTTATGCACAGCATACTGTGGCGACCCGAAGGAGTGGAAAGATCACTGGCCAGTGTCCAGTGGGAGGCGGGAGGTGTCAAGTCCCACTCGGTTCTGCCCTGACCCCTGTGTGACCTTGGCCAGACCGTCACTCTCTAGATATCAGTCTCCTCCCCTCCCAGGTCCCTTCACAGGGAGGTGCCCCACGCTCAGTCCTGGAGCCCTTCCTTCTCCATCCACTTGCTCCCTCGGGGACCTTGAAAACCCATCTCACCGCTGATGACTCGCCCCTGTTTGTCTCCGGCTCTAACCTCCCTTGAAGGCCACACTCACGTATCTACCTGCCACGCAAGGTCTCTACCTGGATGCCCCTCAGGCATCTCACAATTCACGAGTCCAGTCTGACCTCCTGATCTTCCTCTGCAGCTTGCAGCCAGCCACAGGCTTCCCTGTCTCTGTTAGTGGCAGATCCATCTTGCCACGTGTTCCAGCCCAAACCTTGAAAACCTCAGCTTTTACTTTTCTCTTCCATCACATCCTATATCCATTCTTTCAGCAAATCCTGTGGGCTTCTACTTCCAAAATGTTTCCAGAATCCGACCACTTTGCCCTGCCTCCACCATGACCACCCTGGGCTGAGCCACTCTTTCTCTCTCGGATGCTGCAGCAACCTCCTCAGTGGTCTCCCTGATTCTGCCTCTGCCCCTCCAGTCTGTTCTCAACATGGAAGCTGGAGAGACTCTTTTAAAATGTAAATCACATCATGTTCTTCCTCTGCTCAAAAGCCCCCAAGGGCTCCCACCTCAGCAGTGAGGGCAAAGTCCAAACACTGGCCTCTGAAGTCCACAGTCTGGTCTCACAACCCAGGCTCACCCAGACGCCCTCTGCTCCAGCCACTCCAGCTCCCTCACTGCTCCCATAATGCACCGGGCCCACTCTTGCCTCAGGGCCTTTGCACTGGCTGTTTCTTCTGCCTGGATGCTCTTTCCCCAGATGTCCCTATGGTTCACTCCCTGGCTCTCTTCAGGTCTTTGCAGCTGCTCTGCTCACTCTATTTAAAATGACAACACACCCCATCTCCTTGCCCTGCTTTATTTTCCTCCCTAGCACCTGTCACTACTGCCACACTGTAAAGTTTGCTCATTTATCCTGTTTGTCATCTGTTGCTGGTCCTTCCAGGATCTTGTTTCGGGTCCCCCACTGGAGTGTGAGCTCCAAGAGGGCAGAGGATTTGTCTGTTTTGTTCACCACTCTATCCCCAGGGCCTAGAACCGTGCCTCACAGGGAGCAGGGGCCAAGCAGGCGTTCATGCCTGAATAAACATGTCTGTGAAATTTCATAGCTGTTCTGGACAAACTCAGGGCTCTCTGCAGCCCCCACAGCCTGTGCATCCTAATGGGCGCTGATGGCCCCAGCCCTGGTCCTGATGCTGCAGCGTCTCCTGGGCTCCTGTCCGGGGGAGGAACTGGCAGCCTGGTTGTCTCTCTCCTGAGGACTGAAGCTTCCTCCTGACTGTTCTCCTGCCTCCACTCTTGCTGCCCTGGATCTTTCTAGGTCGGATCAGCTGACTTCCCTGCTTGGAACCCCAGTGGCCTCCTGGATGTCTTGCCTGGCCCCCCAGCCCTGCCGACCTCTTGCCCTCTCCCAGCCTGCCCTGGCCTTGAGGGCCTCCAACCGACCAGGTGCTTCCTGAACAGGGCCTTTGCACTTGCTGTTCCTTCTTCGGATGTTCTTGCTTAGCTCTTTGCATGGGTGGCTCCTTCTCATCATTTAGGTTTCAAATCAAATGTCGCCTCCTCTGAGAGGCCTTCCCGGACCCCTTGCCTAGCCAAAGCAGTGCCCCCAGTCTCCACCCTGTCCCTCTCTTTCATACCTCCTTATTGGGGCCTAAAATGATTTATTGTCTTATCATCGGTGTCTGTCTCTCCCTCCCAGGATGGAGCGCGTTGGCTGAATATCCTGCTCACGGCTGTATCCTAGAAGGTTCTGTGGCTGGCCAAGGGAACCATCCCCTGACTAAGTTTCTCTGCATTGTCCCCCCGTCTGCTCACCTTGATAATTTGGTTTCTTTCTTCCCCTGCGACCTCTGCGGGGTCCAGAGGGCCCACCTCCTCAGACATCTGCTGTACGCTCGTGGATTTCTTTTGCCTTTTATTCCGCTCCTTTTCCTGGGGGCAGAGCACAAAATTGCCCAAAACCCGCCCTCCCTTGACTGCCCGATGGCCCTGTGCCTGTCTCTGCCGAGGGTGCTAAGTGGCCCAAGCCCCCCACAGGCCAAAAGACCCCCTTCTCCCAGGTGCGTCCTGCACAAGGAGCCTCAGACGCCCAGTGGCTTGAGAACAGCCCCAGCGTTGCCCACCAACAGGTCAGCTTGAAGAGGAACTCATGCCTTTGCAGTTCAAACGTTGCGCTCCGATTGCTACTGTTAATTAAGTGAAAGTGCTGAAAATAATGGCTGCCCTTCATGCGTATTAAGTGTGAAAATGTGTTTTTCTTAGCAAAGAGCCTATAAAAAAAAACGTGGCAAGACAGCTGAGTCTGCGACGGCGCCATGGGGTGGCCCGGAAACTGGAGTCCCTGGGCGGTGATTTATAAGAGGCAAGACAGGGAGATGAATTACGGAGGCAGGAGTTTGCAGGTTCTTCGTAAAAATCCCGGCGCCTGGGAATTACGAGGAGAAAAGCCACAGAGCAGATTGATGCAAAGGGTCCTTTGGTTGCCATTTTGCTAGTTGATATTCCACTGGGTTTGACTGCTTCTGTCCAGTCCCAAATCCGGCCTGGCTTCCTGCTTGCCAGGTCCCCGAACACCGAGATCAGACACACCCCATTCCTTTGGTTTCTCTAATGACACTCTTGAGAGTCAGCCTAAGCCTCCCCCAAGACGCAGTGATTCTAGAACAATTGGTCATCTCTTTGGGAGAGGGAGCCAGGGATGGAGGAAGGTGTGTTCAGGGCCCTCTGCATCTCCTCTCTCAGTTTCCATGTCTGTCCCTGAAGAGGGGAGCTGCGTCCAGCCTTGTCTCTGCAAGGGACACTGTTCACTGGGTCTGTGGAAGCCAGCCCGGGACAGAGTGTGTAGATACAGGGATGCACACAGGGCCACGCTACCTCCCAGAGAACTGACTTGTGTCTTTGTCCCTGTCGGATCCTCATTCTCAGACAGGTGGGAGATGAAAGTCCCATTTCTTCATCTCCTCGGTCAAAGAGAAACAAATGTCTGCACAAGACACTCAGGATCCCTTGATGTCTAAAGTGAAAGGTGCAGGGAGGCAGGTCCAGCTGTCCAGTTTTTCTTAGGCCCCACTGCCTGAGTTCCATTAAGCCTGCCTTGTTTTCTTCTGAGCTCAAGAGAAGGAGGCGTTGGCCACCACTACATGGAAAGCCACTTCTTTCCCATTCTGGACCTTTGCTCCCACCAATTCCTGTTTCCCTCTCTCCCAAGGCCCCCAGCTCAGCTCTCACCTCTTTCCTGCAGGCTTCCAAACGCGCGCCAGCCCACGGTGATTTCTCCCTCCCGGAGCTCAGCTCTTACCATCAGCATCACTTATTGGGCAATTAATCATGTCCTGCCTTGTGACATCTCCCTTTTATCTTCTATTGTTAGGGAATTTTTCATTTGTTTGTGTCTTGCTCCCGAGCCTGCTCCTTGAAGACGGGCGCTTCTTAGATGGCCCTGCATGTCTGGCCTCTCACTCCCGGCGGCCCTTCGTTCTAGAGAGATGCTCAACAAATATTTATTGGCTTGTTAACTGAAAATTTCCTCTGAAGGATGGGTGAGGTGGGACAGGATGTCGCTCGTGGGAGCCACTGACACCTTGGTGGTGCTAGTGAAGGAGCAGAGGTGCCAGGGAGATGGCTGGAGTTTGGGGTTATCGTGGGTCCTGGTCCTTCATGGTCTCCCTGGTGTCACCAGCAGAGTTGATTAAACATGGGTTTACCAAAGGGACACTTGTACCTTAGATAGACTAACACCACTCCAGCGCTGGACAGGGCTGTGTCACCTCGGCTGTGCTGGGGAGGCGGGCAGCCTGTGGGATTCTTACCTGCATCTTCTTGAGTTCACTGTAGGTGAAGATGGGAACAACAGCTTCTGTCTGGGAGGCCAGCATGGCGGCCGCGTGCACCACCAGCAGGGCAGCCACGGCCTTGTGGGACACCATCCTGGAGCCGGGCAAGGACAAGGAGCTCCTGTCACCAAGGTCAGGGTGCAGTGACGGACTGCTGTGTTGGAGGCAGGAGCCCTCAGCTCTGGCCCACGCCCCACCTGTAGCTGTGTGATCTTGAGCAAGCTGCTTAGCCTCTCTGAACTTGGGCTTGGTATGGGGCTTTACCAGATGAGCTCAGAGGCTCCTCTCTGCCCCAGAGCCTTGAGAGCTAACCAAGCACCTGGGAGAGGCCACCCAGCCTCCTGCCACATCCTGGGGAAGAATCATTCCACTTGTTGGCCCTTCTCTTTGTTACAGGCGAGGTCTTCTGGGGTCAGCTGGGCTCATGAAGGGAGAAGGACCTCATATCTCAGAGAAAAAACTCCTAGATTATCAACAGAACTATGCCCAGGGAGCCCTCCCTGCTCCCTGAAGCAATTAGGGTGACAAAAGGCATGGGTCCAGGCCCAGATGGCCCAGGCTCTACTTGGGAGCACTAGGCCAAGACCCCGGGTCTAGAGAGAAACAGGCTGAGACCCTCTGCCCACGTGGAGACAGAGCTAGATGGACAAGTTCAGCAGCACCCAACAGCTGGGAGAGGGTCTCCTCCCCTCTGGGGCCAGCACCGGCCCTGGAACAAGCCCCGCCCCAGCTCCAGTGAGTCTAGCTGCCTGTCGGCCACCATCTAGAAACAACAGGGAGGGCACCTCCTCCCTGCCAGCCCCCCGCACACCCCTCAGAATGCCATGAGTGCTGGTGGGGTGAGGGGGGCCCTCCTGCATCCCAGGAAGTGGGTGTGGCTGGTGGGAAGGTGGGCTGCAGAGACCTGCCGGGGGAACAGGTGGGTGTGGTGGCTGCAGGGGTGCAGAGGCTTGAGAAAGGGGGTCAGCTGGGCAGACTTTGGGCAGGCTCAGGATGGTCCTGTGAGGGGGGGGGTGCTGCTTGCTGGGTGCCAGCCTCAGCTGTTTCCTTACACCACCAGTGCATGGCATCTGTTCCAAGCCCTCTCCCACGATCCTCACACCCACCTGGGAGCAGGTGCGATCTGGGGAGGGGAGGAGACCTGGGGAGGTGAAGGGGCTCATTCAAAGGCAGTAGGGGCTGGAAGCCTCCTTCTGAGGCCCGTTGTTTATCCCAGTACCCCACTCCACACTGCCTCTGCTCACAGAAGGCGGAGAAGGGCATCGCAGGGGGCAGGCCTGCTGAATGTATCTTGGGTGCCAACATTCCTGTGCTGGGCGGGCTGTGGAGCACAGGGGCCAGACCCCCAGAGCAGAGAGGGGAGACCGGGGCAGCCTCTGCTGCAGCGGGGTGGGGGTGACTACAGGGTTCCAGATAAAGAGCTTCCGGGGGTCAACTCGGGGCTCCCACAGCCTTGGGGCAGCCTGGATTCCGTTGGTCAGAGAGGATCCTGCCCTGAGCGGGCCTCAAGTCTTCTCTGCAGGTCCAACCCAACTCACCTTTTGGACAGAATCTTCCAAGGCTTGTGTCCTGCCTCCTGTGCTGGGACCTGTCCCTCGGTCATCTGAAGCCACCTCCTTTCAGCACAACACTCTCTCTGCCTTCTTGTGACTCTGCTGACCTGTCCTAATTTCTCTCTCCATCTTGCGAAGACTCCATGAGCAAGAACACGAGAGCTCAGACAGCCAAAGTCTCCCGGGCCAGCTGCTTACAAATTCCCAGGAGGGTGGGAAGGACCACCCACTCACAGAAGACCACCCTGGGAGGCCGAGGCCCTGTACTGAGCCCAAGCCCCAAGCCCCCAGCCCCAGGAGGCTCTTTAGGGAACAGAGGGCAGGTGGGGGTGGGGAGCTCCAAATCCTGTTCCTCCTCTCCGTTCCCATCCTTTCCCCACTGCATCTCGGGCCCGCGCTCCCTCCCAGTGGAGGCGGATGTGTCACATTTACGGCGTCCCATTTCCTTCAAGGAGGTGCTATAGAGCCCTTTTCATTCTGCTGTTTGCATTTAATTCACTCCATAAGAATCAATAAAAACTTTGAATAGAAAAAGGCAAAATCCAATTGCTGCTCATTTTCTTGATCCAACTGGCAGTCGGCCTGTCACCGACATTCCTTTGTGTTCGGGGAGCTCGAGTGGGAGAGACACTTTTCATGTATGGTGGGGTGCTGACTTCCCTTCCCGTCGTCAGGACGGGCTCCAGCCCTCAGGTGCTCAGCTCTGGATGAGGGGCTCCTGTCTCCTCCCCCCTCCTCCCGTGGTGGCACCAGGCTGTGCTCGTCTTGCCTGGCCATGTCCTCTCCCTAGGGACCAGCTTTTCTCCTTAACTTCCCAGAGCAAAGCTTCCGTGCCCAGCGGGGTCCTGCGTCCATGCAGAGCTCTGGCCTGGGTTCCTGGCCTGCAGTCGATGACCCCACCCACCCCAAACAGCCTCTCTTTTGCCAGGAACTGCAACCCCTGCTGCTCCCTCCAGCCTCTGTGCCTCGGGGCAGCTCTGCTACTGCTCACTCTGTGCCACTTTATCCCGCACTCTGGAAATGAGCTGGGGGCTCTCAGTCTGAAGCCCAGCTAGGTATCTGAAGGTGGCAGAGGGGCCCAGGAGTGGGTCACCTCACCCCAGCTTACCTCTGGGCTGGGCTGCTCAGCTCACACCACCCTTCTGCCCTAGGGCTCATGCTGACTCCTCTCCACCCACTGTCTTCTATGGCTACTCACAGCGAGAACGTGGTCTGCGTGGGTTGGGCGGGGTCTCTCTCTGCTTGTCCTCTGTGTCTGGCTGGTCTGAAGGGCCCTTATATGCCTGCTGTCCTCCCTTTGGAGCCCATTAAACTTTGGCCACACCTTTGGGGGCTCCGGGTGGGGAGCCTGGATTCTTGGGGCTCATGGAAACAGCAGGCAGGGCCTGCCATGCCGTGGACTTCTGGGGCTTTCCTGGAAGGCCTCTTCCTCGAGCGATAGACAGGGTTTGGCGGAAGCCAGCTCCCACAGATGGCACTCTCCTGTCCACTTACAGCTCAGCTGCTGCCCAGAGGGTCATTGTGACGAAAGCCTTTTCTTTTTTGTTATTTAAATATGTGATGATGCTGAGCATCTCCAGGCCAACTCTTTACTGATCAGATTCTCAGCCTGTTGGAGGGTGTATTAGAAAATTGGCTTGTCTTCAGTCTTCCCCCTGGAGCCCCTTACAAAAGAAAGGGCTCAGGAGCATGTGGCAGTGTTTCAATCAATTGACGAAAAGAAATAACAGTCCAGACCCAGGGCTGTGAGAAGCAGAGGCGCCGTGGGAGCCGAGGAAATGTGTAAGGTGTGCAGTACAGAAGGTTTATAGGTTGGTTTATAGGTTGGGGAGACGGGACACCTATCCAGGAAGCCTTTCATGGTCATCGTGTCATTCAAATGGTAAATTGAAAGACTGAAAGAGGGAAGAGGTGAATGTATTCTGGAGTCAGACAGGGCTTGCTGCTGCTGCTGCTGGCCGGTGCCATGTCTGAACCTGGTGGCGCCTCTGGCACCACTCAGGGAATGCTTGACACGCATGTTCTAGTTAAACCTCAGCCCCTCCGTGAGGTGGGTGCTCTTGTTTCCCCCATTTTACAGATAAGGAAACTGAGGTACGATTAAATCACTCCTCTGTGACCCCATCACAAGCTCTTTTCATGCAAGGGTCAAGGCTGGACGTGGCCAGGTGTGGCAGAGGATGGGAGTGGGGGCTTCTGGGATGCAGGGCACACACAGGTGTGGAGGATGGCATAGGATGGGGTGTCACAGGACGTCCCCTGCGTGGGTTGGGAGAGGGTCAGTCTGGCGCCTGAGTGTGGGGCCCTTAGAAACCAGGTAGAAGGATTTAGATTTGCTGGGGAGGAAATTGGGGGTCCTCCATGGTGCCTTGAAGGGGATGATATGACGAAAGCGTCGTGCGGGAAGATCGCTCAGAGGTGGGGTGCAGGCGTTGGAGCAGGGAGAGGCAAGGCTCGGGGACCAGTGGCGAAATGACTGGGGCAGACTGGTGTGAAGTCCTGAGGGTCTGGGCAGGCCAAGGCCATTTCCCCAGGTGAACCTCATTGACCATTAGTGCCTTCCAGAGAGGCTGCCCCAAACATCCAGATGGGGGCTGCTTCTTGTCCAGGAACCCCTATCCTGTCATCCTTCCATCTGCTCTGGCTTTTCCCCTCAGAAAGAAACAAATGTTCAACAAACAACCCAGATAACCTCTAAACTCCCCGCTCAGCAAGGCTTTCTACCAGCAGGGTCTCTGTTCCAGTCCTGATGTGAGGTTGGAACTCCTCCAGTACGGCGGACTGGGGACTGTTGGACTTGCGCGTTGGATCTCCATAATCTTTGAGATTGATCTCAGAGGAATTAGAGCTCAGAATGCCAGGGCTTGGAACTGAGTTGCCATTGTAACCTTGGTCTGATCGGAGTCTCACTGCCACTGTTTCAAGAGGGGCTTTTAGACAAGATCAGAGACCTTTGTGGGGGGCAAAGTAGCATGAGAGCCGTGAAGGAGCCTGCTGGCTTCCCAGGCTCCGGGAGACCCCGGGGAGGCTCCTTCTGCAGACAGGTCAGCATCTGCATCTCTAACCCGTAGACTATGATAGGTGAAATATGGGCCAAATCCAGCCCCCCACCTAATTTTATACAGCCTGTAAGCTAAGAGTAATTTTTTCTTTTTTTAATAATTAAAAAAACCAAAAGAAGAATAATATTTAGTGTAGTGAGTTTATATGAAATTCAAATTTCCATGTCCATAAATAAAGTTTCATTGGACCACAGCCACTCTCATTCGTTTGTGGATTGTCTGTGGCTGCTCTTGGGCTATGACAGCAGAGTTGAATAGTTGTGACAGAGATATTATGGCCCACAAAACCAAAAATATTTATTATCTGGACCTTATAGAAAAAGTTTTCTGACTTCTGACCTCAACAGTGTCTGGAGTCTGGAAGGTGTTTGATATGTAATAAATAACAGCCAGACATCACACATATCAGCTTTTAAAAATCTCACAACAACCCCAAGAGGTGGGTGTGGCTATAATCCTATTCTACAGGTGGGAAAACTGAGGTGAAACAACTGGCCCAAGGTCACATAGCCACTAAGACGGCAGGGCCAGGATTCGAAGTGAGGAGTCTGGCTTTAGAATCCACTGGGCTTTCTTGACTCTCAGCTTTTGATGAGTGAGCACTGGATGTCTACAGCTGAGGAAGGCCCTTAACAGAGGCCAATACAAGTTCTCCAAGCCTGCCACTCTCTCCGTGAGCTGTCCGCTGGCAAGGTGTCCGACATGACACGGTCTGAGCTGGCTGGCTGGGACAAGCGCAGGTTGTTCTCAGGTTTGGACCCAGGGAGGACTGCAGATGGTGGGTCGGGCCTGTCCGCTAAGCACAGGGGAAACGGGAAGCCGCTCTGCTGCCCCTCCACACCGGGCTCTGCTGGGCCAGCCTGGGCTCTGGTCCAGAGACATCCTCAAGAGACTCTGTCTGAGAAATGATTAGGAGGCTCGGAACCCGAGATGGGCCTGCAGTGAGACACGGGGAGAAGGGAAGTGCTGGGAACAGTAAATAACCCGGGATCAATTTTCTGGGCGTGAAGAGCATTATCCTGGGTCTCTCTCGGGATTCAGTACTTCTGACCCAGGCAATCTGCAGCATTACAGCAGGACAGCTCCAGGCTGGTGCGGAAAGAAAGCAACGCAGGGCTCACGATGGGCTACTCCTGGTAATGCAGAGGAGAGTGTAGACTAACGGGGCTCAGGGTCTGCTATGGGGTCACAACAGTGTTAGTGGCACACACTGTAAGGATGAAGGGCCTCTCCTTCGGGCCCCTCTGGGCTGCAGATCTTGTGGGCTGCCCTTTAGGAACCGTCCCACTAGGAACAGTTCTTCTCTCCCCTCTCTGTCAGGTGCCCTGGTCCTCGATGTGTATTTTCCACTGTCATGGCTAGTGCTTCAGAAATAGAGAGATGGGCGGATAACAAGCCTAATAAGGACACTTTGTCTCCACCATGTATGCTGTCTCTCTCAACAAATGCTCAATTAGTGGCTGTTTCTCTGCTAGAAACTGGACAAAAATAAAAAGAAGGCATAGTCTGCTGTTCTTCATTCTCCCAATGGGAGTTGCCACAGATGTGCAGCGGCTGAGGCAGTGGGCAGCATAAAACCTAACCCAAGTCTGGGAAAGGAAGTCCACAAAACTCAGAGGAAATGACTCAAACCACATGCGGGCACTTGATGGCCTCTGCCCATGTCGGGCAGGGTGTTAGTCGTGAGCTCTCCTCTGCTCCTGACCTTGAGAAGACTGTTCACCGAGGACGCCATAACATCTTCATTAATGGCCTGGAACAGGGAGGCACCGGCATGTTAATTAAATTTGCAGATGATACTAAACTGGAAGATGTAGCAAACATCAGGGAGGACAGAGAGCTAATACAAGAAGACGTGGGGAGATTAGAACTATGAGCTGGAAATGGTAGGTGAGCTGCTGGGCATATGTCACCCTGGCCCCCAGGATACTGGATGGAGGATGTGGGTGGTGGGGAAGGGCCAGCGGAGAAGGAAAGCTTCAACAGGGGGCACCCGGGGGGAGGCATGGCAGCTCAAACGCGGCCCTGTTTTCCCTATGGCGCCCTCAAAGAGGCAGAGGATGGAGGCTAGAGGAAGACAGAGTTCAGATGAGCCAAAATAGCCCACGGATTGCTGGGAGTGCAAAGCTTAAGGTCTAAAAATGAAAAATGAAAGGTTTCCAAAGGTCGGCTTGCCCAGAGCGCTGGGAAGAATTAAACGTGCGTTGCTCACATAAGCAGAGGCCAAGGAAAGGCAAAGAACCCAGATGCTCAAGGGCAGGGGCAGTGGGGGAGGGGCGGGACAGCTGTTGCTCCGCCTTCTGGTTAAAGTCCTAGATGTCCTCACAGAGCTAGAGGTGTGCCACTGGGCTCAGGAGCAAAAATACTAGTTGATGGTGACGGCATTTGAAACTAGGGCAAGCAAAGCACCGAGAGATGTATTTTAGGCAACAACTGTGCCCTGGCCCAGGGGACACAGGCTTTGGTGACCTGTGGGGTATTTTTATTCTTTTCCTTCTACGGCTCAGGGTCTTTTCTCAGAACTCACAAACGATGCGTTGACAAATGATACACAGCAGACACCACTGTACCCCAAGAACCCCTGGTATAGAAATAGTGCAGGTGGAGAGGAAAATATACAAAAGCAGAGAGGGTCCACCCAGAATTAACTTCCAATTTGTTGAGCTCCTTGTTCGTGTGTTACCCATCTGCTCCTCGAATTAACATTCCTGCATCTCCTATTTCCTGTTGAGTCCTTTCAATGCGCACCGACAACCCGGACCCAAAACAATCCAATAAAATGCTCTCCTTTTCAGTTCAGCCTCCTGGACTGTTGACAGCGTGTGCAGAACGTGGGGCCTCCGCTGAGCTTTACAATCACATTCCTGCCGCCTTCCCGGTCAATACTTCCCCGGGGGGTAATACACTCCCACAAATGCCCCAGTCACCCACTTGCTTCTGGGTTCCCTTTCTATTTATGGGGGTTTATCATGAAAGCTGCAGCCATAAAACTTCAAGACGAGGCCACATAACTCTTTTTCCAGGGACAGGATACCAGTGCTAAGAGCTCGGTCTGTGGGCTGGACTTTAGTGGGATTTATTTTTCCTGCTCTTTCTATGAATTGAGCTGGTGACACTGGGCCTCCTTTTAATTGAATTTTAAATATATGTATTTATATTTTTATGGAGATGATGGATGTGCGTGAAGAGAAAGCAGATGGCTTTGGAGGTGATGAATTAATTATAAGGAAAGGTTGGCCTTTCATAAGCCGAAGCATCTCCTTTCTCTTCAACTCCTTCGGGTCAGGCGGCTCCCAGCTCCCTGATCTGAGGGCACGAGGTGCTGGAATGAGGAGGCAGGGACAGCTGACACATTTTCATAAATGATTAAGGAAGTCTGTGGTTGAGAAAAGTTTGTGCTTTCATGTGTAAGGAGCAGAGACGTCTTGGTAGAGGTTTTACACCGTGCGGACGGGAGCCAAAGTTGTTTCAAGTGTCAGCCTAATCCGGGGTAGAGTTGGTAAAAGGAGCTAGCTGCCCAAACTTTTTCTCTCCCGTTGCGTTAGCAAACCTCAGTCATCGACCTCCCCATGTCTGCTGGGCTGACGGATTTTGGAATTGGGGAGCTGCCAGCGGCTGCTAATGGGAGCAGCAGACCACATGCGGCCCTGCCGTTGACAGCTGTGGCAGTCACACAGGCGTCCTTCCCACCAGCCTGCTCTGGCGTGAGTGGCGGGGAAAGGGGGAGGGTTCTGTTTCTGCTGTGGTCCAGGGTTTGGGCTGGGTGGCCGGGTGGGGTCTGGGGAAGTGTGGGGAGCAGTGGAGGAAGGTGAGTTCACCCAGGAATGAAGGGGGGCTGTTGCTGCTCAGGCCTGGTGCTCAGGGGCCATCCACAGCTCCAGCCCCTTCATAGATGTCTGGCTGAGCAGAGACCAGGTCTGCCACCACAATGAGCATGCTCCTGAGGTCCTGAACCCTTGTGGTCTCTTGTGCGCCACATCTAAGTGAAGTATGTGCCAAATGGGCAGGTCCTAAAATCCCAGTCGGATAGTAGGGCCAGCCAGAGGCACGATCTTGTGTTCACACTGCAGAATCCAGGACACAGACAGGATGAACTTGGAGAGTGCACTTAAGATAGTGGCGAGCTTGGTTAGTCCTACCTAGATCTAAAACCAGAGAGAGCTGCCCAGGGCAGCTCTGAAGATGGGGGCGTTAGAGCTCACCTTCATCTCCTCTGGCAGCACCCACCCCTCTTTTTCTTTTCCACTTCTTAGAATAATAGTCTTCTTGAAACAGCAACCAACTTATTGGGAAACTGCAGCGAAAAACACCACAGGACTTTGAGAGAACATCCCCAGGTCTCAGGCAAGACCCCATCACAGAGCTAATTCATCGAATCATTATTCACCCAGGGCCCGTCTCATGCATGTTTGACTGTCAGAACTGAATTACACCCCAAAGAAAAGCTATCCTCAGAGAAGATTTGCAGTTGTTCTTTGTAAAAAGAAGAGAAAAAAGGAGGATTTATTTAAAATAGACAAGTGTAAGCTCCCAAGGGACAGGAGGCATAAATTGCAAGAACAGCTCCAATCAAACCTGAATCCTCCTGGTTTCGGATTTTACTAAGGAGGATGGAAAATGAAAGGGAACTGAGTATCCTCACTCACTTCCAAGTCACATCAAGGCAGTCAGCCTGTGACAGGAAGATTACCTGCAGGAGGGCTTTATTTGATGTGAAAGGGTTAATGTCATCTTAGTAGATGAGAAATTCTCAGGGTCTCTTAGGAATGAAAAGCAAATTCAGAGCTTTTACATGAAGGAATGTGCATGAACCCTTTTTAGACATGGGAAACAAAAGAGGGGAATGGCCAAACGTGCTTTGTGTCTAACACACAGGCTCACGAGGATCATGAGTTGGGTTATTCTCATTCTAGGGATGGCTTTGCTGGGTTGGGGGGGTAATGGGGGGGAAGGGTGGGACTATGTTAAAAGCTTCAGCCAATGAACCAGTCAGTGAGTAGTTAATGTTCACCTACCCAGTGTTGCTCTGTGCTAGGCACTGGTTGGGGGGAACACAGATGACATAAGCACAACCCATCCCTGCAGGAGCACATGTTCTGGTTGAGAAGGAAGGATGAACAGCCAGGAACCAGCGCTGAATACCATGAGATGGTTGTAAGCTCTAGAGGACTCCAAAGGAGAGGACTTCCTTAAGTCTGGAGTCATCAGGGAGGGCTTCCAGGAAGAGGTGAGGTGTGGGTGAGCAGACTTTGGCTACATGGTGGGAAAGTATGCAAGCCTCAGAAACCTTCTCCATCCCCATGCCACCATGTTCTCCTTTTCTGCCTCTTTCTCTTCCCTCGTTGCCGCATTCTTTTGCCCTCAGCACCTCCCCACACCCCACCTCCACCCTCCCCAGAGACTGAGGACACATTTCAGGCCAGCCGTGTTATTGGATTTTAAATGATGCTATGGCTTTTTAATTCTTGCTTTAATTGCCTTTCCATGCAGGGCACTGAGAATGTTTGATTACCAGGCAACTGGGCCTGGCGGTGACATTCCTTATCCGATGTCCCTTCAAGCTGCAGTGAAAGGGACGTGCTCTCAGGGCCTCAGGGGTGGGGTTTTCTTAGGCCTTGAGCCACCCCCTCCCCATCCTCCAGCCTGCAGGTGCCTAGGGGCCAATTGGGCCCCCGGGTGCTGTCCATGGTGCTGATGGTCCCAGGCTGCCCCAGATAACTAGGCACCCGGGCCAGCCAGGGGCACTCCTTCGTGTAGCTGTGGAACTTGGAGGGCTGAATAATTTAAACAAATGGACTCAGACATATTTCCCTTTCCCCCAAGGACAGCAAAACATCCCCTACTGCATCTCTGGAATGATTACCCCTCATTCAAGGGTACTCAGAGGCAGAGTGGCATTGCGTGTCCCTGCGGGAGCTAGGAGAACAAGAGATTGGGGAGGATGGAGAGGGAAGTGTGAGCAGGCTCCGCTGCGGCCTTCCTGCTGTGTGTGGGCCCACTATTAGCTCTCAAGGGAGCGGAGCCCTGAAAAGAACCATCCCTGGCAGCCATGCCCTTAGCCTCTGGCCTTGTCAGACCCATATTGGGGGGGGCAATTTGTCCCCTCATTATTTCCCCTCAAAGTTCATGAGGACAGGCCCAGCACTGTGCCAAAAAGAAGGCCCCACTTTGTCCTAAAAGACCCACAGCCCCTTAGTGGGGCCAGGCTCCCACAGACACCAGCTCCACATAGACACAAGCAGGCAGCTGCTGTGCAGGAGGAGATGGCTCATTAGGAGATGAAACAGTCTGGGTGTGGGGGTAACTGCTTGGGCAGGCAGCAGGCCTTTCCTTTGCCAAACAACTCACAAGCTGCCATCCCTGAGGTCTTGCATGACCCTTTCAGGCCTGGGTCCAGCTCAGGTTCCAGGGAGGGGTACCTATGGCCCCCCTTTCCTCTCACTGGACCCTGCTCCACCTTGCTGGCTGCCTGTTGGGGGTTATGCTCTCCTCTCCAAATAGTCTTTGCTCCCTCCCTCACCCCATCTCACAGCCTAGGGTTGAGTAGTACATTTGATGGGCCCCTCTCCACAGGTCTCAGCCACCTCTTTCTCTCCTTTCCTTCCCCCTGAGAACTTAATCCACTTGGAACCCTCCTGTGTCCAGTAGACCTATGGTCATAGTCAGTGACCAGGGGACTGAGTGTTGGTGCCGTGGAAACAGGAATGCAATCTACCTCTTTGAGGGCTAAACCCTCTCTGGGACAGAGGAGGGCAGGGGGCCGCTTCCCACACAGGAGGTCCAGGCCCTGAGGGGGGCAATTTCTGGAGAGCCGAGGAGGCCACTGTCTCTTCACCAAACTTGCTGAGGCCACCTCTGATGTGTGTTTTCTGCAACACCACCAAACAATTCTGCAGCACCAGCTGGGTGTCCTACAGTTTAACTCAATTCTGACACTATCTACCTGAAGATAGAGTCAGATCTCACAGGTCAAGGGCTCAGTCCCACAAGACCACCCTCCCCCCCCAAACACCAATTGCAAGTCCAGGTTGTTACTTGTGCTTCTGACCAACGGGCTATGAATTGGAGGTTCCCATGACCCTTTCCTCTGCTTCAATTAATTTGCTAGAGCGGCTCACAGACCTCAGAGAAACATTTACTTAAGTTTACCAGTTTATTATAGTGGATACAGATGAATAGACAGATACAGAGCTACCTAGGGTAGGGTTCAGAGGGGTCCCGAGTGCAAGAGCTTCTGACCCCATGGAGTGCACCACTCTCCCGGAATGCAGATGTGTTCACCAACCTGAAGTTCTCCAAATCCGTCCTTTTGCATTTTTTATGGAGCCTTCATTACAAAGACGTGATTGATGAAATCATTGGCCTTCAGCAATTGAACTCAATCTCCAGCCCCTCTCCCCTCCCTGGAGGGGGGTGGGATGAAAGTGCCCACCCTCTAGTCACATGGTTGGTTCCCTTGGCAACCAACCCCCATCCTTAAGGGCTTTCCAAAAGTCATCTCATAGCATCAACTCAGGTGTGGTTGAAATGGGCTCCTTATGAAAACAAGACACTCCTTCACTTTTATGGCTCTGGAGCTGTTTCAGGAACTGAGGACAAAAGATCAAATATTATAACAAAAGATGCTCCCATTGCTCTTATCACTCAGGAAATTCCAAGGGTTTTAGGAGCTCTGTGCCAGAAGTGGGAGGAAGACCAAATATGAATTTCTTATTATAAATCGCAGCATCACATCACCATTGGGGAGCACTCCCCTACATGATGGGTGGGGTGGGGGACTTAAGTGCAATTTGGTGGGGGGGAGGGGCAGAGGCAAGAGAGCTCTCCCCGACCCATACTGTCTAAGCTGGAGGGGGAGACAAGGAGGGCCCAGGGGCCGGGGGGAGCACGGGGGCGAGGAACTCAGGAGCCAGCAGAATGGGGGCACTGATGTCAAGCCTTGCAGCCTGGCACTGCCTGTGCCCCCCCACCCCCACCCCCCGGGCCATCACTGCACTGTCATTGTCAGAGCGCGGGTGTGACAGGCTCCACCCGGCCGTCCCACTTTCATCTCCGGCATTTCAATTCGCTGATTTAACATTTCCCCAGAACACAGGGTTGGGTTTTTTTCTCCACTTGATTTCCTAGGGTTTGTCTGTTCATTGTTTTTCTTCTTAAAAGAATAAAGCCAGAGACAAGCACCTGTCTTTGATGCTCTTGGCTGAAATTTTGCAGCTGTTGGTAGTGAAGGAGGTTGGGGGAGGCAGAAGGAGGCGTGTTTGGGAGAAGGGACACAGGGACAGGATTTCTGTGCCCACTGAGGACGGTGAGCCCTGCCTCTGGGAGAAGCACCTCCTTGAAGATGCCGGGCCTAGGGGAGGGTGCAGCTGGCACCTGAGGGTGCTCCCTTGGGGGAAGCAGCCCTGGGCCCTAGGCCACTCTGACAATACCCAGGCTCTGCGAATGTGCTGGCCCCAAAGGCTGGATGAGGGTCACCCACCACGGCTGACTGGAGCATGGCCTGGGCACCTATCAGACATGGGATTAGGTCCCTCACCCCTTCCACTCCTCCAGCAGGGAAAGTGGAGCATGTAAGAAGACTGTGGGCTGCCAGGGTAATGGGGCTCCTCTGCAAGGGGCAGCCCTGATGGAGAAGGTAGAGGCAGGAAAGACCTTGGCTGTGTTTTAGAAACTGATAGGTCAGCATGGTGTGGAGTGAACTGGTCAGGGGAATTAGGGGAAGTAGATGAGCTGGGGATGAGGAAGAGGCAGAAGCTGGATCATGCCATGCCTGAAGGCCACCTGTGGATATTTATCATGCTTTGGCTGACCAGCATCCACCTTTCTTCTCTTTTAGGGCAGAGAGAGGGAAGCCAGAGGGTTCATTGTCTCTCTCTTGGTGAAGATATGACACTTGACCTGACTTGGCTGACTGCTTCCTCCTGCCCTGGACTTTGAATCTCAAGTAGCCAAAGATGGGAAGAAAGTCAGGCTCCCTCTGGGCAATGATGAGGGATGTGGGGCCTAACAGCCTTGGGTGTGTTCTGTCCAGGTTGTTCCTGCCAAAAGATGCTTCTTGCCTGTTTTCTAAACCTAGAGTCTCCTGTCATCAATTCTGAGGGCCCCAATATCCTCCAGCAGAGCCTTTTCTCTTAAACTAGCCAGAAACGGGTGGTATTACATACGAACAAGCACTTCCTGATTGATCCTGGACAGGAGTCAGGATTGAAGTGGGATGCCGTTAAGGGGTTTTAGGAGGGGAGGACATGATCTGAGTTTTGTTTTTAAAAGATCATTCTGGGCGCTATGTAGAGAGTAGATTGTGGGGAGGCAGGAAAAGAAGCAGGGACACCAGTTGGGAGCTACAGGCCAGGTGAGAGACGATGGTGGTGATGGACACCGAGGGTTCAAGACATACACTTGCAAATGGATTTGGTGATAGATTGGACGTATGGAAAAAAGAATCGAGGATGGTGTTTAGGTTTCTGACTTGAGTACTGCGCGGACAGTGGTAGTATTTATTGAGCTGGAGAAGACTGAGGAAGAAAGAGATGTGTTTTGGGGGAGGTGGGGTGGACAGTTCCATGTTGCATATTTTAAGTGTGAGCTGTTCTGTTAGTGAGGGTCCAAGCAGGAAAACAGAACCTTTGCCAGGAGGTTCAATCGAGGGAATACAATATGCAGAACCAGTCACAGAGGTGCTGGAAGAGCTAAAACAGGAGATGAGACAAGAACCCAGAGATTGCTGATAGCAGGAATCTGCCCCACCCGAGGATGGAGGCACAAGGAAAAGAGGAGATGGGACCAGCCCAGGAGCTGGGGCTGCCCTGTGGGAGCAGGGGTGTGGAGGAGGGGCTGCCCAAGGGGAGGGGTCAAACTGGGGAAACTGAGGCCACAGCAGAGATGTGGCCGCTGCCAGAGAAGTGGCCACAGGCAAAGACACCACAAATCAGAGAGAGGGAAGAAATACCCTGGCTTCTCCTCTTCTCCCTCCCACCAGTCTCCAGCCAGTGGCTTCCATTGGCCGAAACTGACAGGACGCCAGCAGACACGGAGCCTGGGAAATGCAGTTTTATGGAGGCAGCCTCTGTGATACAGAACAGAGCAGGGAAAGGCAGGCAAAGCAGTTGTCACTACCGGAAATCAATGACAGTTTAGTGCCCCGCCAGGAATATTTGTATTTTCAAATGCCATACTCAAAGGGATGAATCTCTAATGAGGGGATTCAGACATCAGGGACAGGTGAGTTAGGGGGCCATGGGGTTATGAGGGTCTCTCCTAGTTTCCCTGCAGAGAGACTGGAAGTGACCTTCTAGTCCATCTAGGACCGGTCGGTCCACCTTGGAAGCAGAACCGGCCTTGTTCATATTCTGAGAAAGTCCCCCCACCCCCAGTCCCCTTCCCCAGCCTCCTTCTGCCTTTTTCACAGGGAAATGGAAACAGCGGACCTGTCAGAAACCTGCCTCCAGGATAAAGAGAAGGAAGGGAAACGTGATTAGGAGCGGCGGAAATGGAGATGGCAGCAGCTGCCCAATAAGGAGAAAGGGATCCTAATTATTGTTTGGACAGGCAGGGAAGTAAGAAGTCAATCAGAGCTGAGGTAGAGGGCAGACACACGTGTGGGGCGGGCTGCACCCGGCTAAGAACCCCGGATCCCTTCGCGAGGTGGAGGAGCCTCTGATTGAGAGGCGAGGAGATGGTGGCCAAAGGGAAGTCGCCGATCACTCGCTCGGCCCAGAGGGGGCGCTCTGGTTCCAATGAGGAACGGGCGGCGGGGAGCTGAGGCGGGACGGCGGCATCCTTTTTCCCGGCGGGACAGCAGGGGCTTTGGGGAGCCTTGGGCAACCGGCCTCGCCCCTCGGGGCCTCCGTTTTTCTCTCTGTAGTAACCAGATGCCTCCCGCTTCTCCAGTCTGCGGGACGGGGCGTCCGTCAACGCCCGCGCAATAATACTCTGAGCCCCTCCCGCTGTCGGCAGGAAGTCCAGTCTCTCCCAGGTTCCCCTCCAAAAGTGTTCTGGGGATCCTCCAGGAATTCTTGCACATCCCCCAAATCCGCGGTAGTGGCTTCACCAGCATCTCCCTCCGGATGATGGCTGTTCCCGGGCTCTGCCTGCCGCCTCCTCACTGTGAGCGTTTTCAGGCCAATTCCTTCCTCCTCAAACTCCTTCCCTCCAAGCTAGGAGACAGGCCCAATTCCTGTAATTCACAAAGCCTGGCTAAGACCAGGCTCAGGAGCTTAAGCAAGCTTCACTCGGGGGTTAGCCAGCGGTAAAGTAAGACGGGTCAGCAGGTGCCCAATCCTCGTCTGAAGGCCCGATGTTTCCGTGGCACCTCTCCAACCCCTTCCCTCAGGGCGGGTCTCACCTTACCTTGGACCTGGTGCCACGGGGCCTGCTCAGACCCTTCATGACCTTTGGCCATGGCCCTGGGACCCAGAACCCAGGCCCCCAACCTCTGCTGGGCTCAGAGAGGGAGAGGGAGAGAGGCCATGATGCCTCCAAAATCGTGCGCTTCTCATCAGATCCGTCTTCTCTAATCAAGAAGAGGAGTTTGGCTGTATTTTTTTTACACAAAGAACCTACTAAATGATTTTTTTCCCAGAACAAAAGAGCTATCTCCACAGCATGGATCAGAGAATTGCTGACAGCTCTGATTGGAAGTTTGTTCCCACTTCTGCCCATTGAGGTTACAGAAATATTAGGGCTCAGCTTGGTTAGAGCCCCTTTTCCTGTGGATGACGGGGATCCTCAGGTCTGCCTTGCTGGCGGCGTTGTGAGCATTAAATAGATAACGGATGTCAAGAGCCTGGTGTATACGGTAGGTGTTCAATAACTGCCCAGGCGTTTCCCCCATGTTGGCTCAGCTACTTCAACTGTAATATGAGGAGTTGGGGAAAAGAAGGTGGTACTGGGGTGTTCTGGGTGCCCCTCCCAACTCTCTGAATGCCAGGGGCAGAGAGGAGGGTGGCTTTTCCAGGTGATGATAAAGGGGGCTTGGGAGGGGCCAGACCAAGCATGGTGGATGTGGGGCCGGGTCTCTGCTCACTGTGGTCCCTGGAGGTTGGCTGTGCAGACCAGTGAAAGGTGTAAAGAGCTGGGTTCCTGTCCAGGCTCTCTCTGTCCCTACCTTGCTGTGTGCCCCTTGGGCAAGGCACAACTTCTCTGTGTCTCAATTTTATCAACTGACAACTGGGCCTGTTAATCCCACCAAACCCCACTCCACTCCTGGATTGGCCTGAGATTTAATGGGATGTGGGTGTGAAAATATTTTTCCAGCTTAAGTGTAATCTCTGCCAATGACAGGCCTGAGTATCTGATTCAGGTCCGAGTGGCCAACCCCTGGATGTTGGGCAGAGCCAGGCCTCCTGGGGTCGTGTGAGCTGAGGGGTCCTAGGGCCCACTTTGTGTGGAGGGTTTGGAGAAGCCTGCAGTCACGCCTACAGAGGCATGGCATTGTCCTTGTCACTGCACCCCCGCTGACCTCACCTTGAGTGGAGTGACCTCGCCTTCTCCTCTCTCTATGCCCCTGACCCCAAGGGCTATGCCCTGTGCCTGACACATAGTGGTGCTTAATTCGAGTTTATGAAATAAATGGATTTGTGGGTAAGGAGCCCTGGTCTAAAAAGCGAGAAATGGCCAAAGGGGTGGAAAGAATGGGTAGGGTGGGTGGGAGAAGGACTATGTCAGGGTAGACAGATGGTCTGCTATTCATTCAGCTGTGAGCAGTTATGGAGAGCTCATGGTGGGGGATACAGAGATGGACAGGGCACAGTCCCCCCCTTCAGGAGCTCACAGCAAATGATCCACAGCAACGGGTGGGCCGGGCAAGGTCCAGAGGACAGAAAGGACAAAAGTCGGGGGCCTTCACTGGTAGGTGGGCTCTAGGAGGGCTACCTGGAGGAGTTGCATTTAGATGGCATGGAGAGTAGGGTGCTTAGGGACAGCTTCTCACAGGGCCTCATGGAGTTGGGGAGAGGTTAGGTGGGCAAGGCCCTTCAGGAGAGTGTCTGGGAATGGGCACACCCATTCGCCCCCTGCCCCAGTGTCTGGACCTGGATCCTCTCCTGGTGAGTCTGCTCCTGCTGGGGGGGTGGGGTGCCCACTGCTTCTCACTGCCCTCCGAGCTTTGAGGCCTTAGATCCACAGCTGTGTGCTAGCGTAAGAGTGGAATTCAACGCAGTGGAACAGATGTTTATGGAGCATCCACTCTGGAGCCCACAAGTGGTGGTCCTAACCCGCTTCTCCCCTGCAGGTTGGAGGAGAGAAGAGGATGTTGACCAGGTTTCTGGCCTGAAATTGCTCCCATCTGCCGTGTTGGAGGGGGGGTTGGGGTGGGGAATAAGAGGCATGCACAGTTCCAGTCAAATGAGAGGGAGACCTGGAGGCCAGTGGCTCTCTGTCTTTTCAAGTATAAGGATCCATATTTGACATAAAAACTTTCAACAGCTTTGAACACTGGCTGGATAAGAAAGACTCACCATTATGTGTGATAATGGTATTTTGACTCTGTTTAAAAATGAAGAGCCCTTATCTTTTAGAGATATGTAGTGAAATATTGACAGATGAAATGATACGATGGCTGGGATTTCCTTTAAAATAACAGGGCTGGGGGCGAGGCTGGGTGTGTGGCCGCGACTAGCCAGGAGTTGAGGACGGTTGTGGCTGGGCGATGGGCACCTGGGGCTTCATTAGACTATTTTCTGTACTTTTGTGTATTTTTGAAATTCTCTATAATAAAAAAGTTAAAAAAATAAAAGAATAAAAACCAGCACTACTTTGTTTGAAAAGAAAAACTTTCAACCACACTTTCGGTAATCTGTCACTGTGCGTAGGAAATTCACACTGGCGAAAATCCGCCACGGATTCAGGGACGCTCTGGATGAGTCTGTGTTTTATTAATCACAATAGCATCTGCAGACATGTGGAAAATGGTAGAGCAAGTGTGTGGGACAATATGTTCTCTCTCCACTGCGTCTGGCTGGCGTTCGATGGAGGAGATTTTGACATAATTTGAAAGCCGCCTGGGGACTGGGGTGTGCAGGTTGATGACGGCCCTTGGGGGATGGTGAAGCAGTGATGTGCCGTGAGGCTCCCTAGGAGGGGGACAGGGACCCAGGGGGCTCGGGGCCTCCCTGGAGATGCGGGAGGGGCATTGGGCCAGTCCCTGCTGAGGACATGCCACACTTGGTTACTGTGCGTGGTGTGCAGTGGGGAATGGCCTCATTTGCACCATGTGACCTAATTCCACCTGCTGTGTCACATTAGGCAGGCAGCATGATTCTTCCAGGCCCAGGGACGGGGAGGAAGATGGCTCCCCCAGTCCCTGCCCCTGGCAGGCGGGGTCTCTGGGCTCTTGGGGGGTTGAAATTTTGGGTCAGCCCAGATTTCTCCCCG
Source organism: Diceros bicornis minor (assembly GCF_020826845.1). Taxonomy (NCBI): domain Eukaryota; kingdom Metazoa; phylum Chordata; class Mammalia; order Perissodactyla; family Rhinocerotidae; genus Diceros; species Diceros bicornis. The sequence goes on along the minus strand of NC_080753.1, from coordinate 30,751,838 downwards.
CCTGCCCCAACCCTTCCCTGAGGGCAGGTGCCAACACTCTCTTAGCTTTCCCAGCCTCCTCTTTCTCTGTCTGCTTCTCCTCTTGTTGCAAAGCAGGGTTCAAGGCGTCTGGTGGGACCTCCTACCCCTGCTGCGGATGGAGGAGAGGCTCTCCACCCACTCCATCCCCCATGTGTTCTCACTCTCCTCCTGTCAGGTCCTGAGTGCTAAGGTTTCTTTCTGTCATCAAGGGCAGTCACTGATGTTCCCTGGGAACTTCCACAGGGGTGTTTAGGAAGGGGACACAGGAGGGCAATGCTTAACGCACAGGAACAACCACTGGGAGGAGGAGGGAGGGGAGAGACAGCTGGGAGAGGGGAGGAAGAAGGAAGCAAAGACGGTGGGGTTGGGGGTGGGAGTGGAGGCCGGGTTGGTGAGAGGAAGAAGGGTGGAGGGTGCGCTTCCAATTCTGGGAGAGATTAGGGTTTGGTGCAGAGGGAGGCAGGAAATGGAGGGGCTGGCAGTGTTTCCTGCTGCCACCCAGGCCTGGACGGGTCACCAGAGGGGGATAATCCTGATCCAGGGGGACTCCAGCCATAGATACGTCTCCAACCTACTTCTCCTGGGGCAGCACACTCACAGGCCCGATGTCCTGGCGGGTTGATCTGCAGGTCTGGGCAGCAATCACTCTCACGCCACCGAGGAGAGGTCTGCGGGCACTCGGCCTGGCAGGACCTCTTTCACCCCCTCTCCCCTCTCCCTCGGGGCTGGCAGCTTGTGGCTGAAGCTCTGGAGGGAGGCTTTAGAGAACCCCAGGCTACATGGGTGGCCGTTAGGATGGGGGGTGGCAGGCGTGTGTCTGAGTTTCCTGAGGTCACAGCACGGTTAGCCTCCTGACCCCTCACCCCCAGGCCCAGCCTCCTCTCCTGGGCCTCAAGGGGCCTTAGCGGGAGCTGACGGCCTTTCTGGGCTGGCCTGCACCAGGTCTGCAGTGCATCCCGGGCTCGAGGCGCTGAGTCAGCGTTTCTGGGCTGGTCCGTGGTGTCTCACACAGAAGGCCGGGCGATTTCCCCGCATGGAGGTCTGGCCAGCCCTGAGCACCTCCCCGTGGGAAAGAGCCTGGATTTGGGGTCCTGCAGGGCCATTAACTGGCTGTTTGACCTGAGGCGAGTCGCTGCTCTTCCTGGGCTCATTTCCTCAGCTGCTGTGAGGCCACACCCTCTGCCAGAGCTGCTCTTGTAGACCCTAGGCCAGAGGGGCCAAGTGGGCCAGGGAGTCAGAGCTCCTTCCGAGGTGCAGGGCTGCACGGGGACTCCTGAGAAGGCTGGAGAGGGAGAAATGGCCTCTAAGGACCTGCCTGGCCCTGGGCTCCTGCCATGGCTTCTGCCCTTCCCTATGCCCATCCAAATCCAACTCTCTCCTCCAGGAGACCCTCCCTGATTGCACCAGCCCTTTCTGCCCTCCTTTTCAGTGAATACCACGCTGAGTGCCCAGTGCTGTGCTGGGACTAGGAGGGTGGGGTTATCAGGGCTGAGCCCTTAATTATATATATGTTGCAAGGAATCCTCTAGAGCAGGTCTCAGGCAGAATCTCACTCTGCTCCTGCCCACCCCCTCCCTGCCACTGGACGTACCTGGACGTGAACCAATCAGCTGTGACCAGGGAAATAGGGCAGGGTCACGTGATTCAGATCATGGCACCACCCCCCCGCCCAGTCCCCAAGCCAAGAATCTCAGAGTATGTCCACCCCTCCTTCTCCCTCTCCTCTCCCTTCCTGAGGTCTGGCGTCAACAAGGGGCATTCTCCGTGCCTGGTCCCCCATTGTCCCCCAACCTAGGACCCCATCACCCTCCCTAGTATCCAGCCTCTCTGCCTTGTCCCATCCAAGCCACCCTCATGGCCACCAAGATGTCCTTCTGAAATGCACAACTGAGGGTCTCATCTTTCTGCTCCATAACTCGGAGGGCTCTCTGTGAAGTCACAGCCACTTAGCTTCGTGGACAGAGACTTTCACCTCCTGCCTGCCACCTGCTTTTTCTGGCCTGCCTCCAGCGCCTTCCATCCCCCAATCCTGGAGGCCTCCTGGCACCCCAGGCTTTTGGTCCAGTTCTTTAAAAACGCAGGTACCGTGTTTCTTCAAGCTCTGCTCTCTGTTCCCCTTGGCTGGGGTCCTTCAAGGCTGAGTGCAAATGCTACCTCCTCTGGCAGCGTTCCCATCTCTTCAGGTGGCATTAATTGCACTTGTGCTCCCACTGTACCTGTAAACACGAGCGTGGTCCCTCCTTCTTTCTCTTAATGCTGTTTTATCTGTCTCACTCCCCATCCTGACTCTTCAGTGTCCAGACAGTCGGGACTGTGTCTCGTTCATTTAAAATTCTGTCCTGCACACAGTAGGCACATAATAAATGCTTGTTAGGTTGAATAGATAATTGCCATTCACACCATGCATGAATTGCTCGTTTTCTTTTAAAACTTGAAAAATTATTACAAAAATAATCCCTATGGCTTTTAAACATTCACAACCACACCGAAGTGGATAAATAAAAAGCAAAAGGCCCTCCCTCGCCCCTCTCTCCCTCCCCATCTAGGCCTCCACCAGGGGTTCTCAGAGCCGGGGCCCCTCCCAGCAGCATCAGCCTTGTTAGAAATGCAGACTCTGAGCCCACCCCAGACCTGCTGGAGCCACAGCTGGGGGCGGGGGGCCCAGGCCCAGCACTCCGTCTCCAGGTGGAGGCCCAGCCTGAGAACCAGCTCCATCAGTGCTGAAGCCCCTGGTCCAGCCACGAGGGGAGGGGTGGCAGGTGCAGCCTCCATCACAGACTCGCACATTTTATTTCGGGCCAAAGCTGCAAAGTCAGCTAATTCCTCATCTTTTGCCTCCTTCAGCCTCAGTGGGTGGCAGAAGAGAGCCAGTGTGGGCTGGAGTGCCCTGCCCCTGGGGATGGGGGTGGCGCTCTGGCTGGGCCACTAACTTGCTGTGTGATGTTTGGCAAGTCACTGTACTTCTCCAATCTCAAAAAGGCGATTGTTCGCTAAATATTCTCCAGCGTTCTTGTATTTTGCTTGGACAAAAATACATGAACAACAACGATCTGTGTTTTGAGCTTTCTGAGTGCCTGTGGTCCAGATAAAGAGAATTTTGTAGGAAGATGATACTCATTTACAGGTTTTCAAGGGGAAGGGGCAAGACCCCACGGCGGTATGAAAGGACTGCCTCCTCCCCTGAGCTTGCCCTGCAGGACACACCACTGCCCGTCAGTTGCCCATGTGACCCGGGTTTTTGGATCAAAGCAAAGAAGACCTCTGCTACATAAATTCACGCTGCAAAGAACAGGATGTGAGAAACATTTATTCTGCACCTACTCTGTGCCACGCACTAGTCCAAATGCCGGGGACACAGCAGCGAAGAAAAGGGGGAAAAAACACCGCCCCGATGAAGTTTACATTCCACACGGGGGAAATAGACAGTAAACAAATAAAGGACTAAGGTACAGAGCATGAGAGGGGGAAGGGCCGTGGAGAGGAATGAAGCAGGGTGGGGCGGCCTGGCCGGAGTGGCTCTCAGAGCACAGAGCCGGGGGCCACGGCCTAGAAGGTCCCTCCTGTGAAACAGGAAGAGGGAATTTCCAGACTTTCTTCACATGAGCCAGAGCAAGTGCCAGGCTCTGCCCTTAAGTGGCTTCTGGTGGTTTAGAGAACAAACAAGGCTGGCCACAGGGTGCTCTGTGATTCTTCCAGGGACAGGATTCCGTTTATGAGCTGGCTTGGGCAGGTCAGGGAAGGTGGGAGTCAGTAGGTTGGAGGGTTCAGGATGGGCTTCCTAGAGGAGGCGGCACCCCGGCTGGGCCTTGAAGGATGAGTAAACACACAACCGCACAAGGGGGAGAGGGCACTCCAGGACAAGGAACAGTGTGAGCCAAGATGTGGCAGGGGCTGCTCAACCCACCCCAGCCCCAGCCCAGGAGGGGATGGGCTGCCCCAGACCTCCTCTTCCACTCAAAGCCCAGCCCCCGCCCTGAGCTTGGCAGGCGTTGCCAGCGCAGAGTCCTTGCTCACCACACCCTGTGCAAACGCTGAGCCCTGGCACCTTGTCGAGGCCTGGGATGCTAACGCCTACCTGGGTGCTGCGTTGATCTCATTCCTTTGTTTCTTCCAAGGCCTCCCTCTCCCCTCCCCACTGGCATCCTCGCCCCACAGGAACTGTTTCTGGCAAAAATCCAAAGAGAAAGTTTCCATCCAGGGGTGGGCTACAGGAAGGCACAGATATGCGTTTCTCTTTCCTTCAAGGAGGCCCCAAAACTGTCATTCCATGAATCCAAGGACAACTCTGGTCCCCTGCAGCCCCTTGAGTGGAGAAAGCCCGTACAATGAGTAGGTCTGGTGGTCCAGAGAGGGATCGAAAATAGTCCTGTGCCTCGGTTTCCCTGCTTGGTGTTGTGTGATGGAACAGGGGTGAGACAGTCAGTCCAGGCCTTGCGGGTTCTGGATCTTGCATCAGAAGGGCCTGGCTCGCCAGTAAGATGACCAATGGTGGGTGTTTACATTGGTCCTGCAGCTCATTACAGGCTTACAGGCAAGGCTGGGCCACGGGGCCTCGGGTGAGATATGGCTCAGGGAAGGGGAGGCGTGTGGGCAGCCGAGCCTGGTGAAGGCCGCCAGGGTCAGGTCATTACTTAACCATCTTGATGGGCTTTACGCTCCCAGTGGTGACATTTTTGCTGCGATTGCTTAAAAAAACAGCGGCACCTCCCTGGGTCATTTTTCCACTTTTTCCTCATAAATGAAAAGGCAGAAATTTCCCAGAAGGGTTGCAGCTAGAATCTCATTTCTCCCCAGTGCCTTAGAGGTTGGGAAGAGATGAGAGAAACTGCTGCCCCTCCGTCCTGCCCTCCCCTGCCACCTCCTCCTCTCACACGGATCCCCTCCAGCCCCAGCCCCTCATCCCCTCCTCACACTCGCTCTCAGCACCGGCTCCCAGCTGGGACTCCTGCTAGATCCCTTTGTCTTCTTGACAGGGGGCTCCTTGACTGCCCCCTGTCACTCTGCCCCCTCCCCCACTCCCCTCTCCTCTTCAATCCTTCCCTCTCCCTCGTGCTACATTCCTCCCCAGCCCCTCCTCCCTCAACCCTTCCTTCTCTCTCCCACTTTCCAGGCCTCTCCCTATTTTGCAGATGAGCAAGCAGACTCAGAGAGCCCGAACTTGCCCAGGTCACATAGCTTCTCCCCTGGGTGGTCGGTGACCTTACGGGTGCTCTGTGCCCTTGGCTACTGCTCACGTCATCTGTAGCACAGAGGCTGGATGGTGGGCCCTCCAGCCAGGGTGCCTGTGTTGCAGTGTCCACCTGGGAAACCACAGGTCTGGCTAGACCAGACCCTGGCTGTGGACCAGCAGCATCGGCATCACCTGGGAGCTGGTTAGAAAGACAGGGTCTAGAGCCCCACACAGACCTTTTGAATCAGATTCAGCATTTTAACAATACCCTCCAGGAGAGTCATGGGCACATGAGAGTTTGGCTGGAGGGTTTCCAGGGGAGGGTCCCCATCCTGCCAGTCTTGCCTCCAGGAGGGGGAACCGCATACCTCTCAGCCTTCCCGGGTGTGTGCTCACAGCCACCGAGGCCACCCCGCTCCTGCCCCTCTTCTGCATCAGGGAAAGCATGTCAGAGTCCCCACCAGGCTGCCTGGCCCGGAGTGGGGGCGGCAGTGGGCAGGGGCCGGGCGCATTGCCGCTGGGTCTCCTGATGCTCGATTATGCCCTAATAAATAAGGGGTTGCCGACGCAGAGACAGCAAGCTGGCATTAGCGGGCTGGGCGCCTCCAACTCTTTCCTGGGGGGTCTGTGGCCTGGGCCGGGCCCTCTGTGGTGGGGAGGGGCGCATCCGAACCCAGCCTGGAAGTGGAGGCAGGACAGTGGGGGGGCGGCTGAGAGCGGGGATCCTGCTCAGTGGTGCCTCTCAAGTCCAGCTCCCCCGGCCCTAGTCTCAGGCCCCCCGCCGCGGTTCTGGGAGCAGCCCTGGGAGGAGAGGTCGTTGGTCTCCTGGGAACCCACAGGGCAGGCCGCTCCCAGCCCCTGTGGCTAGTGCACCAGGGCTGGAGGGCAGCTGTCTTCTAATCCAACCCCTCACTGGACAGGAAGAAACAGGTCCAGCCAGAGGAAGGGACGTGGCTAAGGTCACACGGCTTTGTCTCTGGAGGTAAGATAATTGGGATGTAAGTGGCCCAGCCCCCAAATCCTGGAGTCACCTTCCACTCAACTCTTTCTCTCACACCCTGTGGCAGATTAGTGATGGCCCAAAATTCTCTGCTCCAACTCCCACTGAGAGATGAAGGTGGCATCTAATCCTCCTCCCCTTGAATCAGGGCTAGCCTTGGTGAGTGGCTTGACCAATAGAAGGCGGTAGAAATAACGTTCTGGGGCTTGAGGCTTGATCATAAGGAGCCTCGTAGCTTCCACTTTGTGGCTATTCGTACAGTCCTTGTTTAGAGAACAAGTGATTACGCTGCCTTTGCAAGGTCGGGATATTTCCTGGACCCCTTGCCTTGTCACCCAGTGGCCATGTCACGGGAATCGCAAGTTGCCCCGTTGAGAGGCTCGTGTGAGGAGGAGCCGAGACCTCGGGCCACCAGCTGGGCTAAGCTCCCAGCCTGGCAGCACACGCTTGCCATGACCGAGCTGTCTCGGAAGCGGCTCCAGCAGCTCCACTCAGGCCGCCCGGCAATGTCACATGGAGCAGACGAGCCTTCCCTGTCGAGCCCGCCTAACTGCAGACTTGTGAGCAAAGACAATGACTGGTTGTTTTAGGCCACCAAGTATGGGAGGTGGCTTGTTGTGGAGCAATAGATGAGTGGAACTCATCCTGAATCCAATCTGTCAGCAAATCTTGTCAGCTCTGCCTTCTAAATACATCCCAAATCCACCCTCCGTCAGCTCTTGCTTGGAAGATTACAATAGCATCCTAAGGGGTCTCCCTGCCTCCGGCCCCTTGTCCCCCCAGTCTATTCTCCTGTTAAAACCTAAGTCAGATCACACTCTTCTCTCCAACCCTCTACAGGCTCCCCGATTCACTCAGAGTGACAGCCAAAGTCCTTTCCATGGCCCACAAAACCCTGTGGGATCTGACCCCACTTACTTCCCTGCCCTCGCCCTCTCCTCCTCTCTCCCTGGCTTCCTCCACTCCAGCCACTGGCCTTCTTGTGAGTTCTCGACTATCTCAAGTTCACCCCTGCCCCAGAGCCTTTGCACCTACTGCTTGCTGAGCCTGAAGCACACTGCATGCAGATTTCTCCCGGTGCACCCCCTCATTTCATTTAGGTCTCTAGTCAGATCTTTCCAGAGGGACTTCCCTGAGCACACTGTAGAAAGCAGCATTCCTATCCCTCACCACCACCTTACCCTGTTGTATCTCTCTCCATGGCACTTACCACTGACGTTCTATATGTTTGTTTTATTACCTCTCCTGACTAGAACATAGACTCCCTGAGAGCAGGGATTTTTGCCTGTTTGCTTGGATCCCCAGCACCCAGCGCAGTGTTTGCCCTGCAGCGGGTGCTCAGTACGTATTTGGGGAGTGGAGGAATGCATGAGAGCTGGTGGGGCTGGCAGGAAGCCCTGCAGACCTGGGGTGCTGCCAGTGCTCTTTCCGAGCCTTCCTGCCTTTCTCCTGCTAAATACACTTCCGAGGGCCCCTGGCCATGAGCTTCTGGCTCCGTTAGAGGGCGAGAAGGGAGCATACGCTGCCGGCGGTCCTCCAGCCTGCTCAGCACCCGGTGTACCGCTTTGGGCCTTGCTCACACCTGCCCCTGCGCCTGGAATGGCTTCCTCTGGTCTCTGCTGCTTGTTGAGACCTCCCTTGCTGTTGAGGCTCAGATCTCAATGTCATCCACCTGCCACTCCCTCCCCTGGGAGTCTGCTCAGATGGCCATTTGGGAGTTCACCAAGGCTCTGGGGAGGAGCAAGAGCGGATGCCTGGGTGCAGAGTGTGGCCGGGCCAGAAAGGCATCCCCAGGGAGCCTGCCTCAGGGGTCTCCCGCTGCCTGCAGCCAGACAAAGCCTGGTATGTGCTGCTCCTCCGTCGGCTCCCCCGCCTTGCTTCTCCTCCAGTGCAGTATTTTCCTTCATTCCCGGGCTGTTTACATCTGGCCATCCGCAGGGCTGATCCCCTCACCGGGAGACACTTGGCACTGCAGCCCCAAGCCCTCTTCCCCAGAACGTGGGCACCCACATCTGCATCTCTGACATCCTCCCAGCTGTGGCGAGACCTGCTTCCGGCTACTCTGATTCAGGCTTCAGAAGGATGGTTGTGGCAGTCAGCAGATGTGGTCTGCGGGGCCCTGGAAGTAAAGCTCGGCCCTGAGTCTCTAAAAATAATTTTCTCTTTGGCTCCAGAACCTGGTTCTGCTCTTCATCTGCCTGCAGGAGGCCTTGGGAGGGCCGAGATGGTGAAGCGGTGCCGTGAACATCTGACGCGGGAGGTGCTGGAAGGTTGTTCAGCTCCGTTCCCTCCCCTCCCCCACGTCTGGGTGGACAAGAGGCGTCACCTCTCAGATGGGTGCAAAGAACCGATCTCATCAAACCTAGGTTACCATTCTAAAAGTAATCATTATTTTAGGTATGATGAAGGGAAAAAACTGCTGCTGATTAAACCAGGATAAACCATTGATTGTTAGATATATGCCAATCTCAGGGATATTAAAATGTGAAAACAAACATCTTAGATGAAACGTGGTCATCGTGGAGGTGGAGCGGCCCCTCCCTCTCCGCGCTAGCCACTGTCTGGCTCACACCTTCCCCGGAAAGGAGGGAATGAATGAAAGGTTTGCCTTGGACCCAAAGGCTTTCGGCTCCCACTCTTGCCAGGGCTGCCTGTGCGAGAGGAGACGAGATGGTGGTGATATCAACAGAGGCTGGGGAAGCAGAGAAGGGGATCCTGTCAGAGAAAGTGGAAAGCAATCTGCCACCCACACAGCCTGCTGCATAACAGTCGCAAGCCCACGCCACTGCCTCATCAGCCCAGAGCAAAACTGATGGCCTCAGCCCCTGTCCCACCGATGTGAGTCACGAGGACTAGCAAGGGGGGGGACTGTCCTAACCCCTCTCCCGCTTACTCAGCTCCCTGTGTTCAGAGATGATCTCGGCTCCCAGGAAAGGAGGGTGCAGGAGGGGCCTCGCCCTCTGTCTTCCACCACGGAAACAGCCTGCCACCTGGAGCTGTCAGCACCAGTCCAGGGAGACAGGATGATGTGGGAGGGACGACAAGGGAGCAAGGCCTGGAAAAACTCAACAGAGGAGTATCCAACTGAAGCTGGAGGGGCTCGAGTGAGACCTGCAGCAGGAAGGGAGTTGGGTATCTCATCCTGTGACGACGAGAGTGGACACTGCCCACAGACCGCCCTTCAAGACTCAAGTACCCGTTCTCCCAGCAGGGGGATTGTTAGCAACTGCCACCTCCAAGGTGAGCCCCTCCTCCTTGGGAGTGCTCTTGGCTGAAGGGAACCTACTCCCTCAAGGCCACCCCATTTTCTGGGGGCAGCCTGCGTCCAGTGACTGGTAAATGCAAGCATAAAGGAGAGTCCCCCTTGCCCCATGGGGGGCCGCCTGCAGGGCCATCCCTGATCTGAAGCCCCCGGGGGTGGCTGAGGCCCTTGCTATGACTGCATCGCGGCCCAGCTTCTCCCTCTGCCCAGTCCTGCCTCCTCCACCGCCCCCGCCAGGTGCTGTTCTAGGAAACCTGCACACAGATCTCCGTCTCAGAGTCTGTTTCGCGGGAAGCTGACCTGTCACAGGGACCTTGAGGGAACAAGAGGGAGGCAGTGAGGGGCTGCCGAGGGAACTAGAGAGTCCCCCTCTGAGGCTGGGGGGTGACCTGGACAGCCCCTGGAGACTCTTCCCCAGCCTGTGGGTCCTCTGGGCGGGAGGGAGCTCTAGGGGTGCTTCCTTGGGAGTGTGCTCCAGGTCAGCCCCAGCCCCCTGCCCACCCACAGAGCTGGAGGAGAGGCAGCAGATAATGAACCATGGATCTGGACCACGGCAGGGGCAGGGGATGCAGATGGAGCCCAGACAGGGGGGCTCAGGGACGTTTGACAGGCGATACAGCTGCTGGGGGACCCCAAGTGTGGCTGGGGGCGGTGCTGGACCCCCTTACCTATGAGCAGAGCAGAGCATATTTGAGCTACATTCAACAGTGGCTTGGCCAGTGTGTAGGTCTGTATATGATTGCAGATACAGGTACATGTACAAGTGCATGTGTGCATATAGGCGTGTGTACATGGAGGTATGAGAAAGCTTGTGTGTGCTTATACCTGGCACATAGCATGTGGTTATGAGTGTGGATGGATGAGTACATGCACGTAGGTGTGAGTGTGTGCAAACACGCCCGTATGTTTGTCAATGTGCTTGTGTGTGGGTACAGCTCATGGAGGCAACTCATCCTGTGTGTCATCTCCCTCACCAGCTCCAGCCTCTCTCTTGCCTCGGATCCTCTGCCTAAGCTGTCTTCAGACCAGCTCCTTCTCCTTCTATCTCAGCCTCCTCCAGGAAGCCATCCTTGGTGAAGCCAACACAAATTCCAAGCTGTCGTTTCTTGTCACGCTGTGTTCTCACCAAAACAGTTTACTTGTAGGATTGACTATCCGTATTTGTCTGTGTCACCATCAGATTGGGAGCTTCCTGAGGGCAGGGTTGTGCTGCCGTCATCAGACTGGGAGGTTCCCAGGAATGAGAACTGCCTCTGTCATCGGGCCAGCATCTCCCCAAAGATGGGGACTGGACTCCTCCTAACTCCGTCTCCCAGACTGAGCTCAGTAAGTCCCGCTGATATGCCCTGAGAGCAGCGCAGAGCTGGGGACCACACTCCCTGCACCAAGCCCAGGCACTTCTTGGATGCTGCTGCATGGGGGGGTCCAAGAGAATGAGCTGTGGGCCAGGCATCGGGACACCTGCGTTCCAATCTTGACTCAGTGTGATTCAGGAAAGCTTTGCTCTCTGGGCTCCAGGAGCCTCATCTGTAATATGAGGGGTTAGATAGGCAGCCCCAGGGCACCTCACACCCTGCCCTTTGCCACACAGCTCTGGTGACGTCATCTCTAGGGTGCTGTGTGGCCCCTTGTCATTCCCCCTGCCCCTGGCCCACCCACCCATCCCCATTTTAAGCTTGGCAGTTGACCCGGCTGCCAGCGGCACCCTCGCCGTCAGCCGTGTGGAGCAGATGAAGAGGGTCAGCGGCCGCATGTCCTGGGTTATTACATTGAATAAGCTGACAAAAGCCGTCAGAAGATATATCGTTTCACAGGAGATTAAAAACTAACGAGAGCGGCTGGGGTTCTGACCTGGAGTCTCTGCGTTTTTAATTTAATTTATTTTGCTGCTCGAATCACAACATTCTAAAATGATAAAAGTAGCTGTGTTTGCTCAAAGGTTTTATCATTAATTGATTTGGCTGAAGTTTTCCCATAAGCCACATCTTTTGGGACACGCTTCTCATTTTAAGCCTCTAGACTGAGTGAGAAGGGGACGTGCAAGACAGGTGGGGGCAGGAGCGGGCTTCGAGGGCCGTGCCCGGCAGGCGTCCCCCCACAGGTCAGCGGGCCCGGGGCCTGCACAGAAGCCCGGCGGCGGCTTGTTGATGTTCCCCCTCCAGCACCAGGAGCAGGCTTCTCCGCAGCCCTGGACCAAAAGAGCCAGAGCCTGTGCTGTCGCCCCGATCCTGGGCGGGCCAGAGGCTGGTGGGTGCCCTGCAGACAACTGCCAACCCTTGGCTGTAGGGGCAGATTTCCGGCCAGGCCCCATCCTCCAATTCCCTGCAATTCAGTGGAGACCTGAGCCCCACTCGGCCCCCACTTCCCTAACAGACCTTCACTTCCCTTGTCCCTCTGCTCCCCATCTCCATCAGGACCCTGTCCCGGGAGGAACCCACCACTGACCCCTTTTCCCACAGTGCCCCAGGCCAGGCCTCAGCTCCGACAGCAGCTGGGCAGGGCTTTTGGCTCGGTGATTAGAAAAGCCTTCATGGAAAAGAGATGTTTGGATCTAACTTTGAAAGATGAGTGAGATTTAAGAAAAATAATAATTATTAAATTTCTGATTATAAATAGTAACGTGTCTATCGTAGAAAATTTGAAAAATGTAGAGAAGTCTTATGTTAGTCAGAGCCCTTGTGGTTGCACGTGGGGGGACACCAACTAGAGCCCAACAGGACAGGAGGGAGGTCACTGTGGTGGGCTGGGAGGGCTGAGAGGTGTTAGACGTGAATGCCAGGCCTGGTTGCCCCCAGGCCTCTCTCTACTCTCGCTGCTTCTTTTCTCCTCAGCAGGTATGTTTCTTGGTCTTAGGCTGCTTGTCTCTATGAGGCTGGAATATAATTTCATGATCAAGGAGGAAAAAAGTGCTCTCCTCCAGCTCCAGTTCTAGAAACCCTAGGGAAGGGCTCTGATTGGCCTGGCTTGGGTCACATGCCTATGCCCGGGCCAATCACAGTGGCCTGTGAGGCAGGATCAGGTCAGAGGCTGGCAGCTCCCATTCGTCCACATGGCTCCTGTGGGCGGGGAGGTGAGGCCAGGGGCTGGCTGGGGTGGTGTTTCCCAAAGTAGGAAAGGCAGACAAATTAAGTGTCCTATTACTACAAAGAAGAAAATAAAAATTACCTGTTAAACCACTGTTAACATTTGGGTGTAGTTCATGCTAATAGATGTTCTATTCAAAAGGCAAACCCCTCAGCAGAAGAACAGATGAAGGTATTTACAGAAGAGGAAACTGAACGGGGCACATCTGGAGTGATGAGGGACAGCATTGTAATCAGGGACGTGCACACGAAAACCATAATGACATACAATTTCCCACCCACTGGATTGACAAAAATGACAATGCTTCTCCGTCAAGGATGTGACTCTTCACTCGCTCTTGGTACCATCACTTAGAAGCACCCCTCAGCGGCGTCGCGAAGACGAAGGCGAGCACGCCCTGGGACACTGCTACAGCGCGCTGGGGTATAAATCCCCAGAGACAATCTCATTTGTGTGCATAAGGGAACATAAGAGCTGCAGCGTTTTATGGGAAAAAACGTTGTCAATAACCTCAGCGTTTATTAACCAGAGAAAGGACAAATAAAGTGTGGGATACTCAGAAAGGGAATTCTCGGCAGCAGTTAAAACTAATGTTACATGTTATCAAGATGGATTAAGTGCACAAACATATCGTTGTTCGAATAAAAGCAAGTTGCAGAAAGTCTCCTACTATTTATTAAAATGTAAAAACATGGACAAATATTATATATTATTTATGGATACATACATAGGCAGTAAATGTGTAAAATCATGTATGGGAATGAGACCAACTCAGAGTGAGTGGCTGCCGTTGGAGAGGGAAGGAGCTACATAAAGAACTAGGGAGAGGTATACAAATGATTTCCACTGTATGTGTAATGCTTTATTTCTTTAAAAATAATCTAAAGCAAAATAAAAATAAAATAAAATCATTCTGTTTATATATATAAATACGTAAATGTATATATCTGTGTGTTTTTGTGTGTATGTATATATTTTTAATGTCTTGCTGTTCACTTAACATTCTATAATAAGAATGAAAACATGATTTTTAATGGCTGCATAATATCCCCCCATAGGGTTGTGCCATAATTTGTGAACCCATGTCCTGTGGTTACATCTCTAGGTTTCTTTCTATTTTTTTCACACTGCAGTGACTGTCCATGTACAAATTATTTCCTTAGGGTGGAAAGCTGGGATTACTGGCGCAAAGACTTGAGCTGTTTTTAATGCTCTTGATAATTAGTGGGTGAAAACGTTAGTCAGAACTTTGGGTGGCAAGTGACAGACCAGTTGAAACTGGCTTAAGTAAGAAGGGACCTGTGTTGGCTCATGTTGCTGTAAAGGCCAGGGAAGGAAGGCTGCCTTCAGGGGCGTCCCAGTGTCCTGGGGTCTCTGCCTACCCTCCTAGTGCCCCTGTCTCCATCCCTCAGCTCTGCTCTCCTCGAATGAGCTTCCCCGCAGGCAGGCCCCTCCACATGGCACAGGACGGCCCCCGCGCCTCCTGGTGCTCACGGTCTGTGTTAGGTTCCTAGGGCTGCGGTAACAAATTACAACAGACTTGGTGGCTTCAAACAACAGAAATGCATTCTTTCACAGTTTTGGAGCCAGAAGTCTGAAATCAAGGTGCCTACAGTGCTGCGCTTTCTCCCTCCAGAGGCTCTAGGGAAGAATCCGTTCCTTCCTCCTCAGCTTCTGGTGACAGCCAGTGTTTCTTGGCTTGTGGCCACATCTCTCTGCTCGGTTTTCACTTCGCCTCCTCCTCTGTGTGTCTAATCTCTCCTATAGGGATGCTTGTGATGGCATTTAGGGCCCACATGGATAATCCAGGATAAGCTTCTCTTCTCAAGACCCTGAGCTTAACCAGACCTTCTGGCATCTAAGGTGATATTCACAGGTTCCAGGTATTAGGAAGGGAATATGTCTTTGAGAGGGAGGTATTTTTTTCAGCCTGCCCTCCTTACAGCTCAGGATCCCAGAGGACCAGCTCAGGCAGTCTCAGGGGAGGGCTCTCATTGGCCAGCTTGGGTCACGTGCCCATTCCTAACTGGATCCCTGTGGCCAGGGCTCAGGGGGCCTCTGCTTGGTCAGGCCTGGACCACACTCCCAGCCCCGCAGCTGGTGAGTGGGCCAGCCCCACCTAGTCACATGGACTGAGTGGTGTCACTGTGGGATGGAGGAAGGGCAGCTCCCCAAAGAGCGGGATGCTGGGCAGGCAAAGTCCATGTCTCTTAGGGATGGGAGGCATTTGATGGGCATTCCAGAAGGAGATACAGCATGAGCAAAGGCTTAGGATTGGGAGCATCAATTCAGAAGAATGATAAAAACAACCGCTCACTTTATTGAGTACTTATTTGTGCCAGACACTGTGCTCAGCATCTCGCTTGCACTACCTCCTTTATTACTTACAGCATCTCCGACGTGGACGCACTGTTGTTCATGTAAAAATGTTCCATTTTTACAGATGAGGAAACTGAGGCACAGGGATTAACCGACTTCCCAAGTTCTCACAGCTAAGAAGCAGGATTTGAGCTGAGGAGGTAGGTGCCCAAGTCCATACTCTTAACCACTACTCTTTGTTTTCATTTTTTTTTAAAGATTTTTTTTGTGTGTGTGAGGAAGATCAGCCCTGAGCTAACATCCGTGCTAATCCTCCTCTTTTTGCTGAGGAAGACTGGCTCTGAGCTAACATCTATTGCCAATCCTCCTCCTTTTTTTTTTTTCCCCAAAGCCCCAGTAGATAGTTGTATGTCATAGTCGCACATCCTTCTAGTTGCTGTATGTGGGACGCAGCCTCAGCGCGGCTGGAGAAGCGGTGCGTCGGTGCACGCCCGGGATCCAAACCTGGGCCGCCGGTAGCGGAGCTCACACACTTAACTGCTAAGCCACGGGGCCAGCCCCGCTATTCTTGAAGTAATAAGTGATAGAGTTTGGCAAGAAGGTAGAGGAGGTGTGGGCGATAGCCTGGAAAGGTTTGTGAAGCAGACCGTAGGAAGCCTGAGGTCAGGCTGAGGCCCTAGGGCTCTGTTTAGGAGATCACAGGGCCCCAGGGATGTTAGAGCCGAGGAGTCACGTGACCCAGACAGCTTTAGGGGGGTGGGAGAGAAGGGAGTGAGGGAGGGGATGGGCGATGGGCGCAGAGGAGAGGAGGGTCTGCAGGAGGGCCCAAGGGTGGGAGTGAGGAAGAGGGGCCACATCTGGAAGACCCCTCAGGGCACAGAGCAGCAGGTCTCAGACTGGAGACCCCCAGTGACACAGACAGGGCAGGGGGCAGGAGGGGCTACTCCATGTAGGATGTACTGAGTTGAGGTGACGGTGACGAAGTCCTTCGTTAACCTCTGAGCACTCCTCTGGGCGGCCCTGGGCTGGGAGCCGGTCAAGGTCGCCCCTGAGGGAGACGGGCTGGAGCACTTCTCCATGGGGAGGAGGGCGGAGAGAGAGTGTCTTGTCTGCCGCGCAGCAAGTTGCATCCCTACCCTCCAGCACCTGTGCTCAGGCTGGGGTGCGCTCTCCCTCCTCCGGAGCAGGGGCCCTTCATCCTCCCAGGGAGCAGTGAGGGCAGCAGACGAACTATTCAATAAGTGCAGAGGAGAGAGCAGCTCCGCCGAGGGCTTCAGCAGAGGAGGCTGCAGCTGCGTGGTCACACCGCTCCTGGCTCTGGCGTCTCTCGCCCTCTCAGGCCTGCCCTGGGCCGGGGCCACAGAGCCAGCCACTGTCGGGGGATCTGAGCCCCAGTGCTGGGGTGCCTCACCTCAGGGAACTGCGGCCGGAGTGTTTGTGTCACAACTATATGTTGAAGAGAAGGACATTCTGGGTGCCCTGGGTTTGAACAAATGTAGCTCAGGGAGAGACACAGACTTCAGCTTATCAAAAATGACTACAGTGACTGAGGAGGGCCGGAGGGAGACTTGGGAATTCGTGAGGTCCACCCCCTGCCTCTGACTTGGCCACTTGATTCTAACTAACTTGGCTGCTCATGTGATCAGAGGCCCAGTGAGAATGTGGGTAGAGGAGGGGTCGACCTCCCAGCCCCTAAGGTCCTCTCTACTCCTCTTCCCCACACAGGCGTGTGCAAGTGCACACACACACACACACACTCATAGATGTGTACGTGGCTTTCTACCGACCCTCCGCGGCCAGATAAACCATCTTGTGTTTACACAGCTTGCCCTGGCCAGGCTTCAACCAAGGGCAGTCAGCCCGCACTGGCTGTAAAAGACGGGCCGCATCTGCCCATGGGGTCTCTGGGGAATCTGGAATTGGGCTCTGAGCTATGCGCTCAGACTCAGCATCCATTCTAGTCCTTCTGGCGCCACAGGGGCTGCAAGGCTAAATACTAGGTTTCCCAGACTCCTGTGTACCCAGGATCTTAGTTCATGTGGTAGGTTCTGCTCAACACATGTGCCTGCATGAGACGTGGAAGGCAGACATGAGACGGAGCCAGCTTCCCGGGCCTTTGGCTGTTTGCTGACGGCACAAGGGTTTTCCTTCAGCAGCGTTCCATGTCCGGTCACTGGCTTTGTGGGAGCCCAGATGCAGGTATGATGGTGACGGTGGCTTCTAGATCCTGGGATTGCAGCTGTGGCCCTGTGTCCCAGCGGTGGCTCCAGGCTCCCCATCTTTCTGTTGGGCCAGTTCAGCAGTGTTGTTCTGTCATTCCTGGATGCCCAGCCTAGAGCTTATACCTATAGCACTTCCTCTGACTTTTGTCAATGCAAATAATCAATCCATAAATCAAAATTGGGGTGAGTTTATTATGAGCCAGGTCTGAGGACTATACCCCTTCCCCAAGGAAGGAAGGGCACCAAAGAAGTGGGGTGTACAGAGTGGTTACATATGGTCTTGGAACAAAGAGCATACGTCACATATGACAGGAAGATCTCTTTTACTACTGTCATGAGATGCTTAGCTGCCGCAGCAGATCCATGGTCACAAGGGGAGCACAGGAGGTCAATAATTAATCATTAGTTTCTAGGAAGAGATGCTTATCCTTAAGGAAATGCCAATATGGCAGGAAGCCACATCCTATCTTTAAGAGCATCACTCTTGTCTCTGAGACATTGTAAATGTTTAAAGCAGATGTACAATGCATGCTTAACAGGCCACATCAGGCTCTTTTGGAATAACAAGGTCAGGCCGAATTAGTTTTACTCCAAATGGCTTCCTCATATACTCCAATATATCCTATGGCTTTTCATTTATTCATCGCTTTGTCAGCACCTAATTCCCTGTGTTAATCCCCTCTCTGCTTAAAATCCCAGTGCTGTTTCTGTCTCCTGCACTGGACCCTGATTGAAACAGACACAAATGCACTTTGTGCTAACAGTTTGGACTTTCGGGTTGAAGCTAACAGGCCACGAGGGGCCCCAGGACCAGGGTAGACACGAAAGGACACAGAAAAGTGAAATTGGGAGTAGAGTCTGCAGAGACACCCCTCCCCAACACGCGCTCCCGGGAGGAGGCAGAGAGGCGCTTTCTCCCTCCCTGATGCTTCAGTGTTGGGGTCTCTGGCCACGCGTAGCCTTGTGTGGCTGGATGACGTGTCCAAACGTTAATTCATTTTCCGTGGTGACCCCCATCCCGACCTTGGCTGTGTTCTGTTTGGTAGCTAGCAGGACAGCTGTTGTCTCAGGAAGGGATGACTCAGCATAAAGAGAGAACCCAGCAGTCCTGGCCTGGCTTTTGAGTTTCAAAATCGCAGCCTCCAGGGGACCAGAAATGACTCATGTGGCTGAACAGTTCAGGATGGGGCAGGTGGATGACACAGAGAAAGATCCTCGCCCTTCCCCCTCCACACACAGAGTTTTCTGTACCGGGACTTGGGGGAGAGGCAGAGGGAAAGCAGCAGGGCAGAGAGAGCTTGGGCCTCTGAGAGAGATGAGTCCTGAAGTCACATGACCTCTCACCTTGGCCCACTCTGCTACCTGATCGGGTTGCGCAGAGTCTCACTTCCAAATTCCTCCAGTCTGATCGGCTTAGCTCATCTTTTTCAGCCAGGCCCCGAGTGAAGGTCAGCGACCAGCCTACGAGGGCATGGCCTTTGGCTTCGGTGACCACCTCTGGTCACCTCTGGTCATGTCCAGGAGCTGGGTCACGTGGATGGAGTGTGGGGCCCACACATGGAGGCTTAGAAGGGGCTGCAGGTGGGGGCACAACAGACACACCAGCTCTTCTCACAGATGGCGAGACCCTCTAGGCAGGGCTTGGCATTCGTTCTAGGGCTTTTGTGGTTCCTTCACCCCATTGGTCCATAATGGAGCCACTGCGATGTCACCTCCAGGAACTAGGAGTTTTGCCAGATGGAATGTTTATTTGCTTTTGAATTTTTCCATGTTGCAGGAAACTGCTGCTTTGTTAAGAGTTCCAGATATTCCAGGAGCAATTTTCATGCTCTGGTTTCTGCTAACGCCATGCAAGTCTGGGCCTCTCACCCGAGTACACTGTGCCTCAGTTTCCTAATTTGTAAATATAGACACCTCTTGGGAGGCCTGTGTGACATACATCAGCATAAAATGCTAGGAAGAAGCCCAAAGGAGACTTTGGCTTTGGGCCAAATGGAAGCCCCATGGGGAATGGTGAGCTCAGTCCTCCTCTTCCCTGTCCCTCCCCCGGCTGGGCCCTCAGCCCAGGCCTCACCCCAGTCCCCCCAGATCCAAGGTGGAGAGAGGAGGATGGCAGGCGCAATGAGAGGCTGGGCTTGGCCAGGCTGGGGGCAGCGAGGTGCTAATGGAGCCTTTCTCCCTGTGATGGATGGCCCGCTGGCTGGAGCCACGGTTCCAATTTGCTCCCCATTTGGACAGCTGCTTTACCCACAATTCAGCTTGTCAGGGCCACAAATCACTCTGTGCCATCAGACCAAGGAGGCGGTGGGGGAGTCAGGAGGCAGGGGCCCAGTGGCTTCCGGAGGACGCCAGGCCGGGGAGAGGGGCCGTGGGGTCGGGGTGCTCATGATAGGTTTGCTCCACCCTGGGCCCTCTATTCCCTCCACGCCTGCCCCCTGCAAGCTCCAGCACCCCCATGGTTCCAGATCACCCGCTCTGTATCCAGTCCTAACCTCGAACCCCCTTCCCCGTTCCCTGCCTGGGTGTCCTTCATCCCCCCAAAACAAGTCCACGCACCTTGTGGTGATTGTCCTCCTGCCCCAAACTGTCCTCTGCCAAGCTCAACCACCCCGGCTCCACTTATGCTGAGAAATCTCCAGGGTCTTCTGCTGCCTTCCACACACTCGGTGGGACTGACCCACTCCATCTCCAGGCCATCATGGGAGTTAGGACTATTCATTCATTCATTCACTCATTCATTCATTCAGAAAACATTGAGCATTCACTGTGTCACAATGGTGAGCAAAACCGTGAGCCCACAGTCCATGGATGGCAGACGTTAACTGGACAATTAGAGAAGTGTACAACCTCAAACCGAGACAGCAGCTGAAGAGGACAGGTCTTGGGCACAATGAAGGCATGTTCCTGGGGAGTCTGCCCAGTCTGCAGTCTCTCCACTCCCTTTCTTTAAAGGTCTGCTTAAGTTTACCTCCTCCAAGAAGCCTTCCCTGATTGCCCATCCATATACCGCATTAATTTGCTCATCGTGATGGGTCTCTGGATTCAAGACTTCTCCTAGTGGTGTCTTGTCTTTCTATTAAGCCCCTAAAGGTGAAGACTCACTCAATATAGGGGTCTGCCTACCCAAGCATAGTTTGGATACCACCAGTGCCTCCTCAGGACTCAGCTCAGATGCTTCCTTCTCCAGGAAGCCTTCCCTGGCATGTGTCTTGGGCCTGGAGCCCCTCCTTTGGCCCCACCACAGCTTGGGCTCAGAGGGCGTTGGAGCTGCCCTCTGGGGCATCCAGCTTTACTCTGTGGATCCAAAGATCTCTCCTCCGGTTCCACTCGTGCCCCCCGGCCTCCCCCACCCTGCCCTCCGCTAATGATGATGTAGAGGCTGAGGGAGCAGGCTTTGATCTACAGCAGCTGCCTCCCTCCGTGATGGATATCCTGGCCTCAGAAATCACTTTCCCAGGCCTGGTCACAGTGTACCCGGATTCATCTTGCAGAAGGAGCTGGTGCTGCTGTGCTTGGAAGGAACTGGGAAGGTGATTCTCCCCGTGTCCCCATCCAGCCAGGTCCTGGGAGGCAGCTGGTGGTGAGGGAGTCGGGCCCCACTGATGGCAGGGCTGGGTGACTGGCAGGCCTGAGTGGTCTCTGAGTGCTGGTCCATCAGCTTACCTCTCTGCAGAATGGGTAGAGGCGCACGTACTTTCCCTCCTCAGAGTGACCGGAACCTGGAGGGGGAAGCAGAGAGGGAGGTGTGAGCACTGGCAAGCTTCCCCCAACCCTGGGGTCTGGGAGGCAGAAGTGGCCCATCGCCCATCCTGGTCGGGCCAGAACGTCCCTGTGATGTAATCCTCCAGACAGAGCAGGCCCACTTTCAACCATTCCAGTGCGTGGACATCTGCTTTTAGACAAAAACCGAGTGAGGGGACCACTGCTCTCTAGAGAGGAACTCACTCACTCAGCGATGCGTTTTCCTGGTGAATTGCAATGAGGACCCTTCCGCCTGCATTGATTTATGCTCCCAACCTTTCAGCACTTGGGCTTGCATAGAGGGAGGACGGCGCACATCAGAGGCAGGTCTGCTCAGCTGATCTCAGCAGAGACCCCTCCACCCACCAGAGACGTGGGAGCCGGCAGGAGTGGGGAGGAGGCGGCGTGTGCTCACATGTCTGCCTCCCAGGGTGGGCTCTTCTGATACTCAGCTTAGCCATCTGGGGGTTTGGACCTTGGCGACGACCCCCTGCTTCTAGGAGGGGCAGAACAAAGCTGCTTCCACCCCCGAGGCTCCCCTCCGCTCTCTGCTTGCTTCTTCCCAGGCCTTCTCTTTTGATCAGCCCTGTGTTTTCATCTCTCCTCCCTCCTCTTCTGCTCCCCACAGCCTTCTCCCCGTCCCCGTCCTCCCTTCACTGAACAACCTCCATTCGCCCCTCAGCTGAGCTCCTCACCCTCCCCACCCTGCCTGCTGCTGTTTGCAGCAGCGGCTCCCTGTCCTGTGGGCCAACGGGAGGCCCCAGCAGGAGATCAGAGGGTGAGGGACAATGGGATGGGGTGTTTATAGGCTGACGGCACCAGAGGCCCTGGCAGCTCCTGTGCAGTGGCTCCTCCGTGCCCACCCTCTCTGGGCACACTCTCTCTCTTGCCCCTGCAGGTCGGGGGGTGGCCCTGGCTCCCCATGCTGCCAGCCTCAGGCTGGCACCACCTTTGATGGTTTTCTGGAGTCCCACGTGCACCTCTGGCAGATGGTCCCCGTTTGAGGGGCCTCTGCTTCCTGACTGTTTCCTTCACTCTGGTGCTCTCCCCCTTCTTTAGTCCTTTCCTTCTCTCCTCTTTGCTCTTTTGCCCCTCCCGGGGCTCATTCCTGCGGGGAAGGGGCTGGCTGGACAGAACCAGGGCCTTGAGGGCCAGACTCCTGGGGTGACATGGCCTAGTGGGGCCTGGAGTCCCATCACCCACTTGAAGATTGTCAGACTCAGTTACAGTGGATTCATCTGGGGGAGAAGCTACTTCAGGGTAGTCAAACCCTCAGGAAGCAGATTTATCAACTTCTTCAGTGCATCTCACAAGGGGTCACCTGCCCAGGTTGGGGGACATTGACAGTTATTTGCCCAGGACACCCCTTCCAGGGGGACTACGTTGGAGTGGGGAGGAGAAATTTGGTTCCCTGCAGCATTTTCCGTAAAACACTAATCTCAATAAATGTTCCTTACAAAAGGGGGTTCCGTGGTCAAATAAGTTAGAGAAACTCTGCATTCTGTAGACTTCCCATGCGTTCCCTTCTACCAAAGTCTCTGAAATGCTCTGCAGTAAAGAATATCCCATTCAATATGTGCCTGGTGTCCCCACAGCTGGATCAGGGAACCAAAATACTTCTTTCCCCCCAAGGACTCATCCCCTGAGCCCAGGGTTCTGCAGAACACACTTTGGGAAACCCTGATCTCAGGCCCAGGGTGTGTGGCTCTGTGCTGTAGAGGAGGAAGAGCCGGCTTTGAGCCACGTGGACGAGGCTGGAGTCTTGGCTCTGGTTCTTAGCAGCAGCCAGGTTTTGGGAAAAGCATTTGCCATCTTTCAAGTCTCAGTTTCTTCATCTCTAAAAGGGGAAGAATCCATTGCTCTGAGGATTCAAGATGATCATCACATCTTGGTGAAGACTCTCTCGGTGCAGGAACAGGATTCACATTAAACCAAAGGGGAATTTATCGGAAAGATGCTGGGTGTCTTTGGGGACTCCTGGGGCAGGAAGGCACCATGAGGGCCAAGACCCAGGAGGTGAGAGGTCACCTTGGCAGTGTCCACACTCCATCCTTCATCTCTGCTTCTCCCTGCACGTCTGCTTCCTCTGTCCTCCTCTGCAGGCCACGTTTGTGGCTTCCAGGGGTGTGGGGACAGACGGGCTCATCCCCAGCCGCATGGCAGCCTCAGCTCCTGAGTTCCCATCCTCTCTTCCTTGCTATGATCTGGACTGAGAGTAGTGTCCCTCAGACAAATTCCAGGCTCTCAGGAGAGAGAGCCTGATTGGCTTAGCTTGGTAAGTGTCGGGTCCTGTCCAATCGCCTGTGGCTGGGGTGCCACATGCCATGGCCCACCTCTCGGGAGCTGTTCTCAGCACACATGGTACAGGGGACAGAGGCTGAGCAGATGCCCACGAGGATGTCTGCTGCAACACGTAGGGTGCCCGAAAGCTGGATAAATGCTCGGTAAGTGTAGCAGGTCTGACTATGCCAATTCTGGGTCTCTGGCTGAGAAGGAAGTGGGGTTAGCAATAACAAGGACTGCCATCCCTCTGGAAGAGCCCCACTCCCAGCCCTCAGACCTTCACGAGCATAAAATCACCGGGACACAGGACACAAGAATTGTTACCCAAAAGGGAAAAAATGGATAATTTGGGCTATATTCAAATTAAAAACTCTGTTCATCAAAAGATATCATTGAGAGTAAAAGGCCAGACACTAAGTTGAAGAGGATATTGGCAATCTGTGTATCCAATAAAAGACTGGAATCCAGAATTTATGTAGAACTCCTATAAATCACTAAGGAAAAGACAATTCGATTTAAAAAGTGGCAAAAGATCTGAATGGGCTCTTCACAAAAGAGGATGCCCAAATGGCCAATAAACATAAGAAAATGTGCTCAACATCATTAGTCATCAGGAAAATGCAAACTGAAACATAAAATGATGGCACTACACACCCACCAGAATGGCTCAAATGAAAAGAGAAATGTACCAACTGCCGGTGAGGGTGTGGATCGACTGGAACTCATAGATGCTGTTGGGGGAAGTCTAAATTGGTCCAGCCACTTTGGAAAATCATTTGCAATATCTATTAAACCCAAACACAAACAAACCCTATGACGCAACAATTCCACTCGTAGATATGTACCCTTCAGAAATGCTTACAAGTGTCCACGGAGATACACGTAATCCAATTTTCATAGCAACCCACTTTGGATATCCTAAAGCTGGAAACAACCAATGCCCACCAACAGTAGGATGCAGACAAATTGTGGTACAATCAGAGGCTGGAATCCTACTCAGCAGTGAGAGTAAATAAACCACAACTGCACACAACAATATGAATGAAACTCTCAATGTGGAGCAGAAAAAGCCAGACTCAGTGTCTGTACAATTCCATACACGTAAAGTTCAAGAACAGGCAAGACTGGTCTAGGCTGTTAGGACTCAGGAAAGCGGCACCCTCTGAGGGGGCTGGTGACTGGAAGGGGGCGTGCAGGGGTTG
The DNA here is from genome assembly GCF_020826845.1 of Diceros bicornis minor. NCBI lineage: Eukaryota > Metazoa > Chordata > Mammalia > Perissodactyla > Rhinocerotidae > Diceros > Diceros bicornis. The sequence goes on along the minus strand of NC_080753.1, from coordinate 30,727,534 downwards.
CTGAGGGCCTGTGAAGGTTCTGTTTCTCCATCTGGTGTGGATGAAACAGATGTGCAATTTGTGAAAATGCACTGAGCAATTCACTATGGCTTGGACACTTCTCTGTATTTATGTATACACTAACACCATTCATGAACAAAACCCTGGAGAGCTTATTTTAAGTGCAGGTTCCTATTTGGAGGAACCCCGGAGATTCTGATTCGTTGAGTCCTGAGTGGGACCTGGGACATTTAAACCAGCTCCCTGGGTGACTCTGTGCAGGTTGTGTCTGGGCAGCAGGCTTCAAGCCTGGCCCTGGCCAGCCCCGGGAGGGTGGAGTCATACTTGGCGGCTGCGCAGTCGGCCTGAGGTGCTGCGGGAATGGTTGAGAGTGCTGAGCAGGAGATGGGGAGGTGGAAGGGGCAGCCCAGAAGGGGCAGGAGGACCCTGTGCATGGAGGAGGCTGGGGGGCCGCTGCTCTCCGGAGCACTCTCAGTAGAAAAGACAGCGTGTGGCCTCTCGGGCAATGCTTGCCAGAGGGTGAGATGTGTGAAATGGCCCTTGGAGGGCCAGTCTTTCCCGAGGTGCCATGTGGGTGCCAGCCGGGCTCCATTCAATGTCCCAATTAAGTGACTCTTTGGGCCTCAGTTTGCCTTGTTCAACGTGGGGAGGCACACTCTTTGCAGAGGTGGGTTTTAGCCTGAGTGCCAATTCTGGTTCTGCCCCTGAAAAACTGTGTGGCCTTGGGCCAGTCGCCTGCCCTCTCTGGACCTCAGGTTGTTCACCCACAAAACAAAGGGTGAGACTATATGACCTTGACCTCTCTATTCACCCGGCCACCTCCAAGCAGCTCTCCCCAGCCCTGAGCTTAGACCCTCCCCCATACCTCTTGGTGGCTGCTCTGTTGGCATCACTGGCCATGGATGCTCTGGTGAGGGTCAGTTTCAGGTCTGTTTCCTCCCCACTCCCCACCCCTTCTGCTGACAGTCAGCTCCTGGAGGTCAAGGCTGGGCTTTTTCATCTTTGTCCCCAGCACCCCACACGGTGTCAGGCACAGTAAATGTTGACATGAAACCTCTCGGGGCCTCCCTGCCCTGACAGGCTGGTGTTCTGGTTCCTTCTTTTCTGAGAATAGGACAAAGACACACTGGTCCCTGGGGGCAGGAGGGTCCACCATGCCATCCCACCTCCAGCTAGTCTACGATGTGACTTGACTCCATAGACAAGGGATCCACAGAGGCACCCAGCCCTCCCTCCTGCCCTGAGCCCTGGCAGGCAGGCAGTGGGTGTGTTGGTGGTTCTGGCTGTCTTTCTGCTGAGTTCATTAGACGGTGAGTTATTAACTCCTGGCTTGGGCAGGGCAGCCGGGGCCCTGGGTGCCCCTTGGAGCCGACAGGGGCAGGCCTGCGCTAATTGAAGGCTTAATTAATTTTCCCAGTGGAGGCTGCAGCCGGTGCCCTCCCTCTGCCATCTGGCTGTTTGTCTTCTCCCCGCGGGATCACCCTCTGCCGGCCTGGGGAATGACGACTGCTCCTCCCTCTGGACCTGAGCACCGCCCAGCTCCCCACCTGGATCTCCATCCTCCCTGCCCCAGGGGGCTTCTTCCTTGGCCTCTCTGCCTGGCCTTGTGCCCCAGGGTCACTCCTCATTCTTCGGCCTTCAGGGTTACTCCATGCTTTGGGCATTTCCACACAGGCCCTGGGGCCTCGCCAGCTATGCCTCAGTGGTCCGCCAGAATGTTCCACAGGTGGGCAGGGCTGAACACTTTCATCTGGCCTTTCGGGTCATTCCTGAGGATTCAGAGTAGCAATCTTCACACCCCACCACTGTTTGTGTGAACAAGGCACCTCCCCAGGCCAGATTCAAGAACTGAATGGGTGGTCCCAGGGGGTTTGCTGGCTACAGAGGCAGGTAGGGGAGAGAAGGGCTGCCCAGAGGTGACTTCTCGGAGACGGGGTGGGGGAAACAGAGGAGGGAACTCAGGCAGGAGCTCCTAACGAGGCAGGCACTGAGCCGGGGCCAGAATCCCTCATCTGATCCCGACACTCAGCAACGTCTTGAGATAGCTGTATGGTCCCCATTGTACAGATACGGACACGGGGGTGCAGGGCACTTAGCTCATTTGATCAATATCCCACTGTTGGTGTGTGGGGTCTGCAGGGCAGGCTCTGGAGCCCATGGAGCCTCCAGTTCAAGGCACCTGTGAGTTTGTACTGGCCGTTCTGGGGAAGGGAAATGTTTCCAGCTCTTCTCCAGGTGCAAGGACCAGAAACTGGGGTCCCCCCGTCTGCGATCCTGTGCCGTTTCCTGCTTTGTTTCTTTCTCCGTGCCAACTCTGCTGCCCAGCCCCTACAGAGTGGGCAGAGGGCAGTGTGGGGCAGTGGGAGAGCCCTGGGTGGGCTGTCAGTGGATGTGGGCTCTTGCCCTGCTCTGCCACTTGCCTGATGGTGACTCTGGGCTTTTCCCTTGGGCCTCGGTCTCCTCATCTGTAAAATGGAGATTAACAATCACTGGGCTGCTGACTTCTCCAGGCACTGTGGGGCTCCCTTGAGGTCAGGTACCATCAGGGGTGTGCCCGTGTCAACATCACCAGCCTAGGGTGCCCACCATCCCCCTGGCACCTTCCAAGCCTCCTGCTACGCACCCACACTAGGAAACTCCAGAGCCTCAGGGACCTGGGCTCCAGGCTCAACTCCGCTATTCACTCTGTGTGACCTTAGACAAGTCGCCTAACCTCTCTGAACCTCACACCACCCGCCCCAGGGCAGGAGTGGAGATGGACCCAGGCTTGGGCCCAGGCAGGGCTTTGCCATAGGGCATGAGCCAGACACTCACATGCCTGAGGCCTGGGCTGGGATTGGGGAGGGCTGGGGAGGACTGGGTTCCAGGTGCTTTAGAGACTGAAATCTGATTTGGGATCGGGTAGAACTGGGATTCCTGTCAATTCAAAGTTAGGAACATAGCTTTGGCCCAGGGTTGGGACTTGTGTTCCGAATGCTGCTTGGTTAAGGGCTGGGGGCAGAGTTGGGCTTGGCTTGGGGTCTGCATCGGGCACTGCCGTGTGAAAGGCCGGGACCGGAGCTGCGGCAGCACGGGGAGGGGTGGAAAGTGGGAGCTGGGAGCGTGGACTCTGGTCCTGGCTCTGCCTGGAGCATTTTGCCTCTTTCGGCCCCAGCCTCTTGTGAACAGGGGGTCGCCTGTGAACAAGGGGCGTCACTCCGTCCAGTGTCCTTGCAGCTCTCAAAGAACACTAGCCACCATGCTGAGCGGGTCCTGCATTAGGCTAGCTGCTAATGCTCTCTGTGTGTTACCGTCTTTAATTATGCAAGCAAAGAAGAGACCTGAGGCAAAATTACCATAAGCTACAAGCCACTATAAGCTACAAAATACGGGAGGTTCATGTTTGCGTCAGGCATTGGGTTTCTCCTGCTTTCTACGTGAGATCAGCCCCCTCCAGCTGCACCCTCAAATAACATAGCAGTTTGTCTTTGCAGACTCTGCATCTCCTCCACTCCTTCTGAGCCCTGGGGCTGAGGAGAGGTAACTGGAGCTGCCTCTGCGTCTCCTGAGGGGCATTGGGGAGGACCCCCAACCACCACCACCACCTCCCTGCTCCCCGGCACCTCCCAGGGCCTCCAGAGACCCTTCCCGCTGCAGGGAGTGCTAAATGGGACCTTCACGGCGTCCAGCTCAGAGTGCCTGCTCTACCTGGTGAGTGCTCCATGGGGCATTTCCAGCCACAGGACTGTGGACCCCAAGGGGAGGGAGGAGAGCTGGGCTGGGTGCCCATTCCTCCCTCCCAGCACCTAGGGTGCTAATAGCACATGCATGTTACTCAGAGGCCCAGTGAGCTGTGTCAGAGCCTGTAAGCCTCATAAAGCTACTCTTGGGGGCAGGTAACTCTGGGGCTCCATCAATAGGAGCCATGAGGTGGGGCAGGGCCTTTCTTTCTGGCCTGAATCCAAGGTGGTGTATCACACCCACCCCCAGCCCCCATCCCCCCTCTGCACGAGTTTTAGACCTGCCTCTCTCCTGGCAGGGACAGAGGACGGTGATACGGCCCATGGATTAACGTGGGAATGACCGTCCTCTTCCCTTGTCTGGAAGCCCCTGAATCCTTCCACCCGCTAGGGGTATTTTGATATTGTCACTCAGAGAGGCGGCTCTAAGAGTCCACTCTCAGGGGCCCAGCACACTCACCCCGCTCCAGCTGAGAGGCCTCCCTGGGTCCCCAGAATGTGCAGGGCCTTTGCACACCCGGCTCCCTTTGGAATGCTATTGCCCTACATATCCGTTCCTAAGTCTGCTCTCAGGGCCTCAGAGGCAGAAGCAGGACTCCCTAAATCCATGAAGCCCTGGCATGGCCTGTAGCTTGGGGACCGGAAGGCGGCGGAGGGCAGAGGTGGAGCTGGGGCCTGTATGAGGGAGGCAAGCCCAGCGCAGCAATTGCTTCAGCGACGGCAGGACTGGGGATCTGTGAAGCAGGCATCCCCCATCAGCCGATCAAGCATTCGCTGTGTGCCCAAGATAAAGACTTTGTGTCATTTGCCCCTGTCGCCTCAGTCTTCACATCTGCGATGACGATGGGTCTCTGAGCCCCTTCTGGCCCTGACATTCCGAGTCAAGACCAGCTGGGATCTAGCCTGAGAAACGGAGTCACAGAATGGGAAGGATCTGATGGGGAGGGGGAGAGCGTGGTTGGGTGGAACATTTGGGGCTGGGAGGAGAGGGGTTGGTAAGAGGGCAGCATGAGGCCCAGAAGGTGGGCAGGTGGGGTTGGGAACATACCCTGCCCTCCTAACCACTGTGTTTGGGATCCATGGGGTACTTCTCGCCCCTTTTCCTGGTGGGTGAGCCACTCCAAGCCTGGGGATCCTGGGATGTGCTCTAAACAGACACTAGGGGACGCTGGTCTCCCTGTGAACTTGGCTGAATTTACACTCTGGGAAGGGGTAGATGGGGGAGGGGCATGTCCAAGCCCTGCTTTCTGGGGCAGCGCTCACCTGCCAGGCTGCTGAGTGGGAGGTGAGAGGCAGGGTCCCTGTACCAGGGCCTGCCGCCTGCAGAGATCCCCCACACCACAGTCCTTGTGGGAAGGGCCTTGGCTCATCCCAGCTGCCGGGTCACAACCACCTCAGGCCATCCCCCGTGGTGATGAAGGATCCTGGAGCTTGAGGGGGTTCAGACAGTGTGAGGGGAGATTTGGGGGGCGAGGCTGCCCATTTTATGCCACTCTCTCCAACCCCCTCCCTCCCCCCGGAACACTGAGTGACTGGCCATAGGCCCCTGGGAGACCACGCTGGTTCCAGTAGGACTTTACATCTCTACTCCCAAATCTGAGGTTTTCCAAATCACAAACTGGGGAGCCCATGAATCGAAAAGGGATTTTTATTCTGCTCTTGGGGTGAAGCAGTCTGGGAGACAAAATCCAGGAGCCCAAGGTTGTCATTTCCCGGACATTTCAAGGGTTGTGGGGACAAGGGATGGGATAGTGAGGGACACGACTCTCTTTGTCCACGGGACCATGGCTCCCAGTCGGCAGGGAGGCCCTCACTGGGGGCCAAGCCTCCACGATAAGGGATGGAAGAGGGGGTGGTTCAGGGTGACCCTTCACCACCGCAGGGAAACAGTGGGGCGCAGACTCCTCCCTGGGGGTGTCTCCTGGATGGAAATGAGCCCAGGCCACGGCCCTCCCCCTCTGCCTTGGAGCCAGCAATGGCTGGGTGCCTGGAGCCCACCTGAGGCCTGCTGCCAACAGCTCTGGCACGAGGGTCCCATGGAACCCCCAGGGACTCCTTGCAGCCTCCTTGCTCAGCGCTCTGTGCCACCAAGCCTTCCACACAGCTTCCAGACACAGGAGACTGTGCTGTGTGGTGGGTGCAGACAGAGGCTCTGGGGTCAGAGTGCCGGTGTGGGAGCCCTGACACTGTTTCTTAGCTGCGGGTTTAGGGGCCTCAGTTTCTTCATCTGTAAAATGGGGAGAATGAGAGAACCAACCTCCCTGGGTTGTTCTAAGGACTCCAAGCCATAATGCAGGTGAGGCCCTTGGTGGAGTGACAGGCACACTGTCAAATGCCGGTACATTTTAATTTTTCTTTTTAGCAGATCTGATAGTGGGAAAGAAAAGCACAGAATTTGAAGTCAGGCCAATTTGGGTTCAATTCCTGGCTCTGACACTTGCTGGCTATGTGATCTTGGCCAGGTCAGTGAACCTCAGTTTGCTCAGCTGTAAAATGGGGTTTAAAGAACTCTCTACCTACCTCCTTAGGTTCTTGTGGGATTTGAGGGGTTCATCTCTGCAGCTTGGCTCTGGCTTTAGCACACGGCTGGTGCTCATTTTCAACTTCTACCCTCCTTCCCCTGCCCTCCTCGAACCCTGACCCAGAGTCCAAACACAGCCTCACCTAGTCTCCTTTTCCTCTGTGCCTCGACTCAAGTCTCTGTCTGGTCCTTATGTCCCGCCATGCTTGTCACCCTTGGGCTGCACAAGTCAAGACTGCCCCTGTCTCGGATGGCAGGTACCCAGAATCCCACCGTTAGGCCTGATTGTGCTCATTCCCAGCGCCAGTCCCCTGAGCTGTTTTGAAATCAGATGAGACAGCAGGTGGGAAAGCTCTTTGCCAACTGCGACTGCGTGTGTGAGGAGTTAAGGTTCTGCCTGTGTTTGACGAAAAGAGCCAAGGGGACCTGCCTGCGGTCCGACAGAGCCCTCTAGAAGCAGGACGCCCTTGGCCCCCACCACCTCCTGAGCCGGCCTGGAGGCCGCTCCCGGCCAGCACTCTGGCCTCTCCTTCCTGAATGCCACTTCCCCCGTCTGGGCCTGAGCCACACTGCCTGCTGTCTGGGGCGGCAGGAAATTTCTCAAACGTCGCTTTGATTTATGGCTCTAGTTAATTCTCGAGGAGGCCCGTGAGATGCCCTGAGCTCTGGAGCCTCGACGGGATAAATCATTTAACAGGTGGTTAAATATTCTTTAAGGTCTGAGGAGCACAGGCAGGGTTTATGTTCGGGGGGCCCAGGCTGGGGGACCCTTGGCAAATTTCTAAACAGAAAAAGGGAAAACTGCGGCTCTTTCAGAACCCATGGGAACAATTTGTCATGAGCCGCAGGAGGCAGCGCCTGGGGGCCCCTTCCTATCCTCGGGCCCAGGAGGCGGGGGTGCCTGGGCGTTGGAGGGTGGGGGAGGGGAGCAGGAAGCAGAGGCAGCCTGCTGGCCGCAGCCCCCACCGCGCGCGCCAGCTGTGTGCTCCAGCTGTGTGGTTTCTCTATCTGGAGGCACCTACAGGACCCCAGAAGCTTCCAGTTGGGAGTAAGGTCTCTGATACCACCAAACTCAGGGCCAGACACAAAGGTAGCCATAAGACATGGCTGGTTGATCTAAGAGAGTAGGCGGAGGGGAGGCCTGGGGCAAACTAGACCATGTGTGCTCTGCCTAACGGCATTCAAATATGAAATTACACTGGGCCACACAGCCAAACAGAGCAGAGCTGGGCTGCGACTTTAAAACCGCTTTATTATAGGATCTCTCTACCGCACATCTGCAGGGAGCTTTATGGCTTTAGGGCACATTCCCATCCTTGATAACATTTAACCCTCCCAACAGGCTCCAAGGTCAGCAGAGCAAGGTACATTACCCCAGTGTAGAAAGGAGTGACCAGGCTCAGAGAGGCTGACATCCTGCCTGAGGTGGCACAGCTGGTTAGAGGCCAAAGGGAATCCAGGCCGGGGGCTGGGAGATGCAGCTCACCCAGAGGGAAGAAGCTCCGGCGGAATCAGGAAGGGGCCTTAGGGGTCACCAGGCCCAAAGCGCCCATTTTACAGATGAGGAGACTGAGGTCCTGAGAAGGAAAGAGACTGGCTCAAGGGAAGGTCAGTGATGGAGGTGGGATGAGGTCCCAGGGAGGAGGCCTCAGAGTGGATACCTCCCCCCCGACCCCCACCCCAACAAGTGTCCTCCCCTTGGGGCCTCAGTTCCCTGCAATGAGGGCTGCTGTTAGAGTCTAGGGAGGCTGCAGAAATGGAAGTGCCAGTAGCCCAGGCAGGAGGGAAGCAGGAGTAGGAGACCCCCTGGGGCAGCCTCCCCTCCCTCCCTGGGCCCCCGTGGTGTACCCTGTGCTCACATCTCCCTCCTGGTCCCCGGGCCCCGTCTGTCCAATGCAGCCCGGGGGGCCAGGTCCAGGCTGGAGGGAGCCATCGCTATGTGCTGTGGGAGGACGGGTTCCTCTGGGGCTGAGCTCCTTGGGCTGGGGAAGAGCCAGAGAGGGGGGCCTCAAACCGCCCCCCGGGGCTGAGCCTGGACCTTGAGGGCCAGCAGGACCATCCCCAGAGAGTCAGGTCTGCTCCAGGCACCCCAGGCTGGTGGGGGTTGTGTCCAGCATTCCCAAGCGTGACTCCTGCCCCAACTCTCTGAGCAGGCCACAAACACCCGGGAACAGGGCAGGGGGGCACAGGCCCCCCCCCCCGGCACACAGTCGGCTGCCCTCCCCTGCCCAGCGCCCCCTGCTTCCTCCGAGAAAGCTACAAGGAAGGAGGTTGATGTTTGGGCTGATAAACTGGACCCATGGCTGACGGGGCCTCTGGGACCCCCCAGGAGGTTCTGAGGGCTCATGAGGCCATTGAGGAGGACAAAGTTGTAGGAGTGTCACTTGCTTTCAGGCCAAGGCCAGTTGCCTCTTTTGTCTGCTCCTACCAAGCCCTCAGGGGCCCTGGAGCTGCCATGACAAGTGCTGGGAGGTGGTCCCTAGGGCATCTGCCACCCACGCCCTGCAGCCTTGTGTGTGTGTGTGTGTGTGTGTGTGAGGCAAATGTCACACCGCGTGCTCACGCCCGCCTCTCCTGCCCACAGTGGCCGGAGCTCTGTGGTTGCCTGCTCGTGGGCTACTTGGGAGTTCATTGTGGCCGTGGTTCTTCTCTCCCCCTGTGGCAGGCCAAGGTCTTAATCCCTGCACACCCCGCCTCCCTTCAGGTCACGTGGCACGGGGCTGTGTCCGGGCAGACGTCCCACGGGTATTCAACACCCATGTCCGAGCATGCTACCTAGTCCGGAAGTGTCGCCAGGATTAGGGAGGGCAAGGGAGGGGCCCGGGGACCCCCAGGGAGTCCGGCCAAATCCCACCTGGGCCTAGGCCAGGGCTGGGGGTGGAGAGAGAGGAACAGGTCCTTCTGGGTGTGCAGTGAGAGGCAGCTCCTGGACCTCCCCTGCAATCTGGGTGCCCCCCTCTCCTGAGCCATCCCATCACTCTCTCTCGTACGACAATGGAGGATGAATGAATAATTCATGGGTGGCTCTAGCTTTATGAAGTATTCATCCGTCCCTGGCCTCTGAGTAATTAACTCTCACGCCTGCCCGCACAGCAGCATCATCAACAGCCCATTAGCACCCTGTCTCTAGCACCTCCATCAAGACTTCCTGGGAGGGAGTGGCGGGCGGTTTGTGGAGGGGAGCCCAGGGCAACTGAGGTCTTTGTTCTAGCGCCCAGGTTCTCAGTCTGGAGCAAACTCTTGCTCAGAAGTTTTGCAGCAAGCTAGAGTGTTGCAGGTTAGATGCTTAGAAGGACTTCCAGAGGATGAGATTGAGTTTAAGGAGGGTCTTCAGCCTCTGGGGCTGGTGGAGACTTTGGACATCTCTCTCCTTGTGTAGCTGGCGGGGGAGGGGGGCCGCGGGGTACAGGGTCCGGAGTGGGGAAGTCGCTGGTTCCACATCTCATGGCTGTCGCCTGTCAGTTATTCTCACAGCTGCCAGAGCCCTTTGCTGCAACACAAAGCTGAACCTGCCAGTCTCCTGTTTAAAGCACCTCCACCACCCAGAGTAGAGCCTCAAACTGGTGGCCTGCAGGTCAAACAGAGCCTGCAGCCATGATGCATCAGGACCTCCTTGGCACTGGCCTTCATAGTGTTTCTGAGAAATTTAAATTAATTGTTTCTCTTAAAATCAGGAGATTTCACACATGAATCTGTGTTTCTGGCTTTACTTGAAAAGACAAAACCAGATGTGGGCCCATTGGGCCCAAGTCTCTGCAGACAACAATGCAAAGGGGCTGAGTATGGGAGGCTCCCATTAGAGCCTGTGTTCTCTGGTTGGCCGCAGTCCCCACCACTCCCTATTGCCTCTCAGCACCCCACTGGGCTTTCTCTACTCTTTCACACATGCTCTGCTTCCCTTAGTTAGGTCTCATATTTGGCTTCTTTGGCATTTCGGTTTGTGATTTTTGGTCCAGAGAATGAAGTACCAACTCCTTCCAAGTGTACAAGGTCTTCTACGCTGGGCCCCTCCTCACGTCTCTGGCTTCATCTCCTGCTTCTCCTGGTTTGCTCCTTCGACTCCAATAACAAGGAACTGCTCTTAGCTTCCTATAACCACAACCACGTACTTCTCTGCGCCTTTGCCGTCTCCCTTTCTTAGCTAGTTCCTACTCATCTTTTAACGCTCAGCCATAGTGGTTGCCTGGGAGGGCGTGGGAGATAGTGACTGAAAAAAGGCGCTAACGAACTTTCCGGGGTGATGGAAATGTTCCGTACTTTGATTGGGGTGGTGGTTACACAGGTACGTGCATTAGTCAAAATTCATTGAACTGTTCCTTAAAATGGGTGCATTTTATTATTTATAAAGTATACCCCAATAAAGTAAATTTAAACAGAAGCTCAGCCCAGTGCCATCACCTCCAGGAAGCCATCCTGGGTGCCTGGCCGGCCCACGTGCCCTCCAGTCGGCCCCAGGAGGACCCTGGACCACCTCTGCCTCATTGCTCACCACCCTGGATTATAGATACCCGATCGTGGCTGCCTCCTGTGGTCTGCGGCTCACCTCCCTGTGGCCCCCGCCCCAAGCGCGGTGCCAGGCGCGTTGTAGGCACGTCGGCATAGATGTGCAGGGGGAGCAGACACGACTTGAGCTCGTCCCTTTCTCTTGAGCTTTGGGATAAGAGTCTCTGGAGTCAGACAAACCTGGGTTCAGATCCCAGTTCTGCCTCTCACCAGCTGTGTAGACCTCAGGCGACTCAGAAGGGAGGCTCATGATGGAACTTACCTCACAGGCAGGTGTAAGGACTCTGCCAGCACTTAGCACTGCCCCGGGCACACAGAGGACACCGCTTAAAAGCCACCATCCTCTCCGCGCCAGGCCCTGCTCTAAAGGCTTTTCTTGCACTAACTAATGAAAGCCTCACATACGACTTTGTCACCCCATTTTAGGGGTGAGAGAGTTGAGGCACAGATGGATAAGGGGGGGGGGTGCAGACCCAGGCAGCCTCACTGCAGCCGGCGCACGGGCCGCTCCTCTGTGCCTGACAACCGGCAGCGGCTGTTTGTGTCACGTTGTGATTTCCCATCCTCTCCTCCCCCGGCCACCACACCATCTCCAGGCTTTAGGGTCAGGGTGACAGTTAACGGGACGCCTGCAAAGGCACAATCTTCTCCCTCTGCACAGAGTTCCTGGATGGAGAACACGATGGCCCCGTCGCCAGGCGGCTGCCCGCGCAGTGTTGACAGGAGCCAGCATTAACGACAGGTACATTAGTGACACAGACGGCTCAGCTCAATCCCCAGACGTGTTGCCAGCACCCGTGAGGTGCCAGCACACAGCCTGGCAGAGGAGGGCTCAGGAGGTGGAGACGGATGCGCCCCGCCTGGACGGGCAGAGGAGTGCAAGGGGCCGGGGCTGGGTGAGAGAGGGCAGCAGGCCCACCCACACTCCAGCGGCCCCTTTCTTGGTTTAACCCCATCGGGTCTAGGTTTGGGGGTTTGAAGGTGATATCCGTCATTGTCTTTGGCCACCTAGACCCTCAGAAGTTGAGGGGCCTCCCACTCCATAAGTCCCTGTCTCCCACTATAGAATCTCAACTCGCTTTCCCAGACCCCCCTGCAGCCAGGGCTCAGGCCTGTGACCCGTGTTCTGCCAGATGGAAGCTACGACCCCAGAGGCCGGCCCCTGAGCAATCAGCTGTGGTGAGGGTGGCTGCAGACATGGCCATAGTGGCAGGGGTTTTGGTGTCATATCTTCAGTGACAGTGGGGTGAGACGGGATGCTGGGCCTGCCGCGACGGTTCTGCAGGATGATTTTGGATGATAATCCTTGCTGGGGAGCTGCCAAGCCTGGTGTCCAGCCCTCCCAATGACTCTGACTTTCCACATGTCCCATAATAAATAGCTTTTCTGCTTAAACTACATGGAGATGGTTGTGGGGTGGTCACTGAGAAGCCGGGCTGATATGTTTGGTCCCCACGGCCCTCATCACATGACCTCCACTGCTCGAATCACACCAAGGAGAGCTCAACCCTGCTCCTGACTCAGGAGCCCCCACAGGACTGACAAGGAGTGAAGTGACAGAGAGGGGGTGTGGGGGACACTGGGGGTTGGCAGCTCAACCTCCATTCCCACTCTTTCCACCGTGCTTTCCTTTCTGCCCTGGGAGGCTGGAGAGCTACAAACTGCATTTCCCAGGCGCCCTTGGGGTCCAGATACGTCGGGATTCTGCCGTCCAATGCACTCACATGAATTGCTGATCTGGAGCTGAGCTATGACGCAGGGGAGGACGGGAGTGAAGTGTCTACTTTATAGAGTCGATCGCGGTATCGGTCACTTGACTGCGGCTTCTGATCCCCTAGGGGAGAGGCGCCTTCATTCATGCAAATTCCCTTCTTAAAACATGTGGTACAGTGACTTGACCCACAGTCTGAGCACCAGTTCTCGCCAGGAGTGAGCCGAGCCTCTGAGCCCTGTGGAGCAGCCGCTCCCTCTGGAGCGTCTCCTCCTACCCCCTCGCCCCCTGAGCCACCCAGCCCTCTCAAGAGCTTCACTCCTGTTCTGGGCTCCTGAGGCCTCTGCCAGCCAGGTGCCCACACGCTGCCCTCCAGGCCAGGCTCTCAGAGGCTCCTGCGCCTTTGTGTCGGGTGCTGTCCTCTGCCAGGAATGTCCTTGCACCCACCCTGCCCTCCTTGGTGCCCATAGCTGCCAAATCCACTTCCAGCCTGACACATAGGACCCTGCGTTGTCACGGTTGCCGGCATCTCTGTCCCACCAGAGGAGACAACGCAACGCCAGGACTTGGCTCTTACGTCTCAAAATCCCCAGCCCTTAACACAGAGCGTGGGACGCAGTAGATGCTTCAAGGTTTGCTGAAAAGACAAACGAAGGCACCCAGTATTGCACGGCGATGGTTCACTCTACCCCGAAGCCCTCAGGTGACCCACAGAACAAGGGATTCGCTGACTATCTGTGGCAGCGGCACGAGCTCCTGCTTCCGCACCTGTTGCCCGCGGAAGCCACCAACGAGAGAGAACCTAGTGTGGGTGAGTTACGCGTTTGTGGGCTTTTAATGAACACAAAACCAGGTGCCTGGATTGTCGTTTTGACTAACTGTTCCCACAGGGGTTGTGCAGGGCCAAGAAATGCACCCAGAGAATATGTAGACAGAGCATGGACTCTGAGTCTCTGCTGGTCGGTGAGTGTGTGCATGAAAATGTGTGTGTGTGGATGTGTGTGTGTGTGCATGTATGTGTGTGTGTGCGTGGATGTGTGTGTGTAGTTCTACCTGGTTCTCCTCTCTTCCCTCACCCCATCCCGGCCCTCAGGAACACATTTTGGAATCAAAATAGAAATTAACAGTGATAACGAGGTTGAACATACCCATTTTCTCCCACACTTCAGAAACTGATATGGAAACATTAAAACCTGGACAAAACCCTGGAACAACAAACAGGCTTCAAATTGTTTTCAAAAATAAACATTACACTGGAGCCGTACATCCATGCACATAGCTTACTCAAACAAGGTGTCGTAGAAACTTACCCTTCACTGCTTGGCATATGCTCTGATATATTCTACCTGATCTTTTTGTTTTTTGGTAATGCTAGTCCCAGCCCATGAAATTGATCTCACTACTCACCAGTGGGTCTCCATCTTGCTGTTTGAATTCAGCGTCTTAGAGCATCTCCTTCCACTCTAGGGTTTTGAAAAGATGACGCGAGAGGTCAACTGGCCTGTGTGCTTGGTGGAGAAAGAGGGCAGAGAGAACAGAACAACTGCCCCTGGAGGATGAGACGATGAGACAGGACACAGAGTCCCGAGGTCCCGAGAGGAGACAAGTGGCTCCTATAAAGCCGTCAACAAATGAAGACTCTAATGGCCATGGGCTGCCTCAAGAAAAGCGGAGACTGGCACTCAGCTGCCCGCCTGGAGTCTGCAGCTTTGTGGTGGGAGAGTGTAAGGAATTTCCCACGGCAAGGAGGAAGACCTTCTCGCTCTCCCTCCCCTTCCTTCGTCCTCTCTTCCTTCCTCACCCTTCTCCTCTCTCTCTTCTCTTTTTCCTCCAAGGCCAGCGGGAATGGGTAGCTCAGTCACCACCCAGGACCTGGCTGAGCTGGCTTCCTCTCTGGCCCCTGCCCCTCCCTGGCTCCTGGCCCTGCTGAGCATCCTTGCTCTACGCCCTGGGATGCGGGTCCTGGCCGTCCCTGTCAGCTCGGAGAGGCCCTGGGTGGCTGATGGCTGGGGGCCTGGGCCAGGGGCCAAGATCCTCAGAGGCCTGTCCATGGGTGGCGAGGTAATTAATAATGGGGGCGTGGAGGGAGATCTGCAGATGTTGATGTTTGTTTTAATGCTTTCTAGAGCACAGCCCATCCCAAGCATATAATTTTCATTATATGATATCAACATTTAGCTTCAGCAATGGAAATGTCAACTTTAATTATTTTCAAGGAGTCTTGATGGCTCTGGGAATAAATCAATATAAATAATGTTTTCATAAACTCTAAATCATGTTCCTAATAGCGTTATATCTATAATTTCAACATTCAAAACAATTTTTCTTTTCATCTTAGCAATTAATTGTTGCCAAGTGCTCATTTTTCTGTTCCCCATTGCTGTCAGCTCAGAGCCAGGGGCTGGGGGTGACACGTTGGCACAGGGTCCAAGTCCCTGATCTCGAGACCATTCCTAGTTCTACTGCCCAAAGGGTTAGGCACAGTATAATGTCTCTTCCCCAGAAAACCATCCACTTTCTTCTCAGCCCATTTAGGTTACTCACTCTTCTGGCCCACTGACTCCAAGAAGCCTGGGAAGGATGGGTCCCTCCCCGATACTCGTGGGGCACTCCTCGGCTCCCATCTACGGCTCCCTGGGCAGACAGTGGGGCAGGCAGGGCAGCACCGCGAGCTCAGGAGTTGTCCAAGGTGTGCCACTCACCAGCTGTGTGACTCGACAGTTGACAGGAGGCAGTGCCAAGGGGTCATCTATCAGGCAAGGTTCTTATTTGCAGGTCGCAGAGAATGACGCCGGTGGATATGAGCAGAAATGGGATTTACCAAAGGACACCAGGAAGCTCAGACTCTGCAAGGACCAGAGAACACGGCCTAGAAGCCGTCGAGCACGAGCAGCATCTAAAATTCCTCTGCAGGGGCCGGCCCCGTGGCGTAGAGGTTAAGTGCACACGCTCTGCTGCCGGCCCCCCGGGTTCCAATCCCGGGCGCGCACTGACACACTGCTTGTCAGACCATGCTGTGGCGGAGTCCCACATAAAGTAGAGGAAGATGGGCACGGATGTTAGCTCAGGGCCAGTCTTCCTCGGCAAAAAGAGGAGGATTGGCACGGATGTCAGCTCAGGGCTGATCTTCCTCACACACACACAAAAATAAATAAAATTCCTCTGCAGGGCTGCTCCAGAGGACACCACGGGCACCCCTGTGGCCCTGGCCCCTGCAGCTTGCACAGCAGACAGACAGGCCTGGACTCTGGGGAGCTGCCGGGTACTCTTGGAAAAACAGCTGGCTTTGAAGCTAGACATGGCCAGACCACCACTGTCACTGGAATCGAGGCTTCTCCCATCCCCAGCCTCCCACTGGTCGGGGGGCACTGTGTGCAGCCTGGAGCGCACACCACAGCCGAGCTGCAAAGACGGGTGGAATAGCAGGTATCTGTGAAAGGACTGTAGGGGAACAATTTGCAACCCAAAATACGTCTCTTCGGCTTAAGGACTATTTTAGGCTGTTTATTTTTTAAGAAATAGCGTACACGGGAGGAACTCTGAAAACCAAGTAGAAGTTACTCTTTAGAGAAGACACATTTGTAAGGGAAATCTCCATTTGTAAGGGTGTCTCCCTCGCTGCACCAGGAAGAGAAGGAT
This sequence comes from Diceros bicornis minor, assembly GCF_020826845.1. NCBI lineage: Eukaryota > Metazoa > Chordata > Mammalia > Perissodactyla > Rhinocerotidae > Diceros > Diceros bicornis. The sequence continues at coordinate 30,711,441 of NC_080753.1, read as the reverse complement.
GACTCTAAATCTCTAGAATCTCATCAATAGAGAAGGCAACCAATGAAGAAGTAACAACCTTACTCTTGTGTACTGTGATTTTCCTGGTAACCTCCTGTAACTGACTCTCCCCACTCCCAACATTCTCTTTTGTCTTTAGCTCAAGATGGTATTTAAGGTGGTAGCTTTGGCCATTTTGGCAAGTTAGTTTTCGTGGGTCTCTCCCATGTATACATATTATTAGACTTTTGTTTGATTTTCTCCTGTTAATCTTTCTCATGTCAATTTAATTCTTAGACCAGCCAGAAGAACCTAGAGGGTAGAAGGAAAATGTCCTCCTTGGCAGTTGGCGTAGCCGGCAGGATTCACTTCCCTGGCTGGACACTGTCCCTCCGAGGCTGCTGCAGCTGAGAGATCCTGGGACTCTGACAAGCGCCAGCAGAAGGTGTGAGTTCTTACAATGTTAGTCACCCGGATCTCTGCCTGCAGAGTCTGTTAAAATCCAGAGTGGTAAGAGTCTTTTTTTCCTAAATTTTGAACGAACAGGAGAAAATATTTGTGGAGAGGCCGGCCTGGTGGCATAGCGGTTAAGTTTGTGTGCTCCGCTTTTGCGGCCTGGGGTTCGCAGGTTTGGATCCTGGATGCAGACATACACACCACTTATCAAGCCATGCGGTGGCGAGGTCCCATATAAAGTAGAGGAAGATGGGCACGGATGTTAGCCCAGGGCCAATCTTCCTCAGCAAAAAGAGGATTGGTGACAGACGTTAGCTCAGGGCTAATCTTCCTTACAAAAAAAAAGAAAAGAAAATATTTGTGGAACTAGTCAGTTGGGCTTAGTGACTATGGTAAACTTGGTAGAGTACTCTTGGTTTTATTGATCCTGACAAGAGATTTTCACATATTGAGGTATGTGAGGTAAATATTTGGGTTCAAAACTAACTCAGCTTGAACTAAAGAAGCCTGACTTATGGCCTATCAAAAATACATTGGGGGCCAGCCCCGTGGCTTAGTGGTTAAGTGCGCACGCTCTGCTACTGGCGGCCCGGGTTCGGATCCCAGGCGCGCACTGACGCACCGCTTCTCTGGCCATGCTGAGGCCACGTCCCACATACAGCAACTAGAAGGATGTGCAACTATGACATACAACTATCTACTGGGGCTTTGGGGAAAAAAAAAAGGAGGAGGATTGGCAATAGATGTTAGCTCAGAGCCGGTCTTCCTCAGCAAAAAGAGGAGGATTAACATGGATGTTAGCTCAGGGTTGATCTTCCTCACCAAGAAAAAAAAAAAAGAAAGAATGCATACTTCCCCTCCTATACCCTATTGGTAATGCCCATATTAGTCCTTTTCCTGACATCAGGGTCATGTTGATCTGCTAATTTGCAACTAAATATCCCTTTGAAACTTTGAAAATGTATCCTGGGTGTGTTTAACGTATGCTCTTTGTTCTAAAAAGATATAAGACTGTACTGAAATCCATGTTTCTCCAGAAAGCTCTCTAAGGCCTTCCCAGGTTATAATCCTCACTCTGGCTCAAGTAAAACTTACCTTATTTCTCTCATCTATAGAATGGTTATTGGTTATTTGCATCGACAATCCTTTTCCTCCCAGAGATGGTCACTGTCTTTCTTTGTCTCTGTCTTTTGTGTCATTTATCCTAAGGAGGAAAACCATTGGTCTGATTAGGTTTTCCTTTCCTCTTGTTCTATGTCCTGAGAGCTTGGCTTTGTGGCCAGTTCTCTCTGGCCTCGGCTACCTGGAAGGTGCACATGCCAGTGTGCACTTGGCAGCCGGTAGAATAGACTGGGATGCCAAGCAGCAGTGCCAGGTGGTCAGAAGCACAGGTAACAACCTGGGATTGTGACTGGCATCTCTGTCTGGCTGTGCCAGCTCTCAGGGGAGTTTGTCATAATGATACTGGCCTGAAGCAAGGTTGACATGAGGGAAGCCATGTTGTAGCTTAGAAGAACCCCTGACTCACCCAAGCTGTATGTGTTTTACCTTGCACGTAGCCTAGGAGATAAATAGCTACCCTCTGGGAAATAATCCTGACTGACACATATACCTCCTAATAGTGATGGATGATAACTTTGTTCTTTTGAGTTTCTTAGGAACATGGTGACCTCCTCAGAGAAGAACATCTATGCTGGCATGAATCACTGATGACAACTGAAAGACCTGGTGTGGCGTCTCCGGTCACCGATGGTCAACATTCCTGAGCGCCTCCTTCATAGCCCACTAGTCCCTATACAACTACCTCAAGATTATGTGCTTGCTTAAGATGGTCTTTGGGACATGAGTCCACCATCTTCCACTTTTGCTGGCAAATAGAATAAATCCCTTTCTCAACCACCAACTCATTTGCAATTGATTGGCTTCAAGGTTGCTGTGAGCAGAACAAGCCCTTGCTCCGTTACAGTAAGGGGTCATAGTCCATAAGGGGCCTTTCTTGTCTCAACCTTTGTTGCTTTGTTAGTCTGCCTGTGCAATGAAGTCTTTTACTTTCTTAGACTATCCTTGGAAGTGAACTTTATGGATATTGTGAGGGCTGCATCCTTAGCCTTCTCCTGTGGGACACCTCTTATGTCCTTGGTTAAGCCATAAAAAGGCTTATTGGTTTGAGTTGCTATTGAGATCCCACGTCAATCGCCAGATAAGGGGTCCTTTGAATTGGCTATATTTGAAATTATTTTTAGAGAGCTCTCATCCTCTTATTGATACCTAAGGAAAGACTAAAAGCCTTGGGAATTCTCTTAATAAGACGAAAGAACAGAAATTAGATTAAGAACACTGGCCATTATGAGAAATGTTTCAATTAGATAAGATCTCAATTGGATAAGATCATTTAAAAAGTGCACTTAAGGGGCCAGCCCGGTGGCATAGTGGTTAAGTACACATCTTCTGCTTCAGCGAGCCGGCATTCACCAGTTTGGATCCTGGGTGTGGACCTACTCACCACTCATCAAGCCACGCAGAGGCACCGTCCCACAGGGAAGAACTAGAAGGATCTACAACTGGGATATACAACTATGTGCTGAGGCTTTGGGGAGAAAAAAGAAAAAGAGGAAGATTGGCAACAGATGTTAGCTCAGGGCCAATCTTCCTCAAAAAAAAAATGTGCACTTAAAAGCAAAGGCCATAGCTAAAGAATTTTGTAAACCCAGGGAGGATCCTCAAAAGTTTTTGTGAATGGATTACCTCCTGAGATTAGCGGAGAGATAAAAAGGCAGAAAATTAGATGGGAAGCCACTGGTCTGACTGAACTTGTGACCATAGCTGATATTTGGAACCTGATAGGAAGTGTTTTAGGCCTCCTCCCCTAAGCTAAAATGAAACTAGGTACAAGTTAGATAAGTGGATCAATCTATGATGTTATTTAGGCAGCAACCCAATTCTTTGAGAAATTAAAAACAGCTGTCCTTGTTTCACAAAGTGAATCTTCTAGGACCAGAGTGTAGATCCAGAAACAATCCAAAGCCCACCTATTCTTTTAACCAATCCCAAAACCTCCATGATTTATCCTAAAAAGCTTGTACATATTGGCTTTGGGAAACCAAAGTCCATTCTGGAGGAACTTGCATTCTTTCCCTGTGGCTTTGAGATGTAAATGTTAACTCTTATTGAGGCCATCTCCTTAACATGCAAACTTAAAGAAGGTAACTCATATCAAACCAAGGGGCTGGCCCCATGGCCTAGTGGTTAAGTTTGATGTGCTCCACTTTGGCAGCCTGAGTTCAGTTCCTGGGCGCAGACCTACACTACTCATTGGAGGCCATTGTTGTGGTGGCAACCCACATACAAAATAGAAGAAGATTGGCACAGATGTTAACTCAGGGTGAATCTTCCTTAGCAAAAAAAAAGAAAAAAAAAACAAAAGAGGAAGGTCGTTTGAAACTTGACTTATCAAAGACAAATACAAATCTTGTGTCTTCTCCCCAAATATTAGTTTAAAAACAAAAGGCTTTAGCCATCTGAGCAGATGCTTAACTTTTTCCAACTGCCAAAAAAATAATTTGGAGCCAGCTCTGATGGCCTAGTGGTTAAAGTTTGGTGCTCACTGCATTGGGAGCCTGGGTTCGATTCCTGGTCGTGGAGCCACACCACCTGTGTGTCAGTTGTCATGCTGTGGCAGCGGCTCACAGAACTAGAACAACTTACAACTAGCATATACTACCATGTACTGGGGCTTTGGGGAGGGAAAAAAAACAAAAAAAATATAGGATACAATTGTTCTTTTATAAGTTGAATTTTGTACTATTGTACCTGTCTCATGACTTAAAAAAAAAAAAAAACTATGAGGGGCGGCCCCGTGGTGCAGGCGGTTAAGTGTGTGCACTCCACTGCGGCAGCCCAGGGTTCGCCGGTTCGGATCCCAGGCACGCACCAATGCACCGCTTGTCAAGCCATGCTGTGGCAGCATCCCATGTAAAGTGGAGGAAGATGGGCATGGAGGTTAGCCCAGGGCCAGTCTTCTTCAGCAAAAAGAGGAGGAATGGCAGATGTTAGCTCAGGGCCAATCTTCCTCACACACACAAAAAAACTATAACATCTCTGTGTCAGCCTGTATGTTTGTGTGTGTGTTTATATGTGTATGTTGTAGACGTGTGATATTTTTCTACCTCTGGACGGTATTGCTAAAATTAGTTTATAAAGCACTCTATTTAGTTGGGGTGAAGTTCAATCACTTGTAAGGATTTGGTGTTTTCCAAAACTCAGAAATATAGAAACTAACCCAAGTGCTTTTCAAATTTATGTGATCTAGGAAAATATTCAATATCAAAGCTAGTTTGAGTTTGTTGGTGTGGGGGATCAGAATTGGCCACCTCAAAGTGTGTCTCTTTATCTTGATTATATTGGGAACAGGGGACTCCAAGGGAAGACTTGACCTGCCCCACCACTAACTGCCTGAAAGAATTTAAGATAAGAGGCCTGTCCCCAGGACAGGCCATCACCATAGATAACTCTGAGTATCAATCGACTGGGAGGGTCCTTGCTAAGCCCATTCTTATCAAAGTTCTGTTTACCAAACATTTACATTTGTAAGGGAAATCTCCATTTGTAAAGGTATCTCCCTCTCTGTACTGGGAAGAAGGGGAGATGACCTCATCTCTAGAAACTTATCAATGTGGAAAGCTAGGCCTTAAATCTGCATTAATAACCTTATTCTTGTTTACTGTTCTTTTCTGGTAATCTCCCATAGCTGACTCCCCTCACCCCCAACATCCTCCTTTGTCTTGACCTGAATCTATTTAAGAAGAGAACCTCTGCCATTTTGTCAAGTTACCCAGTTTTTCTGGGTCTCTCCCATGTGTACATGTTATAAAGCTTTGTATGATTTTCTCCTGTTATTCTGTCTCATGTCAATGTAATTCGTACTCCAACCAGAAAGGACCCAGAGTGGGTAGAGGAAACTCTTCCTCCCCTACATTGGTTTTACTAAAACAGACACATCTTTAGAGTTATCAACTTTAAGTATAAAATTTTTATTCTACCTAGGTTTACTAAAAGTCAAATAAGTTCATGTTATCTCTTACAAAATTTGTCAGCAAGAAAAATAACTTGATACGATGAAATTTTCGTGAGTAATCTAAACATAATTGTTGAAAATAAGTAAATTAAATAAACGTAAGTGGGATAAGAGTTCGGGGTGAACTCTTTAGCAACTTATGTTTTATGGTATGTGTACTTAAAAAAATAGTTTCCCAAATCTCTTTCGTAACTTATAGCCTTAGAATTTTGCTAAATTAAATTAAATGATGGAAACTCATTGAATATCTAGATCATTTCTACATAAGATAAAATATTGAACATTAATAACTAAACATAGCTTTATCTACTTTTGGTTTCTTATTATAGAGAAACTAAAAGATGTTTGGGTCTGTTAATAATCTTGCACCACATTTACAAATTTATGCTATGATAAAATGAATGTTTCTAAAAATTATGAAATGTATTCATACATTTGCCAATCCAAAAAAATGCTGGTCTCACTAGAAATTAACGTTTCTAAGGGTTGAGAATTCTAACTAATGTATGTAATTAAGACTGCTGTAAATAGGGACAACATCTCTGAATTTCAAGGAAAGAAAGATATGTGTTTTTGGTAAAAGAAGGTATGAGGATCGGAAATGCATTTTGTTAAGGAAAGGAAACTAATTTTCATCCTAAGTAGAGGCTAAAAAGGAGAGAAAGGATGGGACAAAAGCTGGATGTAAAAAGGAAGTTATATAGAAGGTTTACGAAGGGGAAGTCTTTGGAGAGAAGGTTGATGCATGGTCAGGACTGGCTATGATTAGAATGAACTTAACCGAGTGACTGAATTTTAATATCAAAAGTAAGCTGGTGCAGGGGCTGGCCCGGCGGCATAGTGGTTAAGCTCGTGCACTCTGCTTCAGCAGCCCGGGGTTCGCAGGTTCGCATCCCAGGTGTGGACCTATGCACTGCTTATCAAGCCATGCAGTAGCAGGCGTCCCACATCCAAAGTAGAGGAAGATGGGCACGGATGTTAGTCCAGGGCCAGTCTCAGCAAAAGGAGGAGGATTGGCAATGGATGTTAGCTCAGGGCTAATCTTCCTCATCAAAAAAAAAGTAAGCTGGTGCAAAACTAGAATTTGGGTTTTTCTCTCTGTTAAGAGGATAAAGTTTTCTTTCTTTTTTTTTTTTTTGTGAGGAGGATTAGCCCTGAGCTAACATCCGTTGCCAATTTTCCTCTTTTTTGTGAGAAACATTAGCTCTGAGCTAATATCCGTGCCAATCTTCCTCTATTTTGTACGTGGGATGCCTCCACAGCATGGCTTGATGAGTGGTGCGTAGGTCCATTCCTGGGATCTGAACCTGTGAATCCCGGGCCGCCGAAGCTGAGTGCATGAACTTAAGCACTATGCCATGGGGCCGGCCCTGACAAAGTTTTCTTGGACTATTGATCTGCTTTTGATAACAGATTGTAAACATTTTTTTACCTTTTAAGTAATCTGTTTCAACTTTCTGTATTTGTCTTTGAAATATTTGTCACTTTGGTTAAGTAGATAATTAAGTATTGTTTCATTATGATCTGTCATCATATTTAGTCAGAAGTCCAAACCTTTTTTTTTGTTTGGTGAGGAAGATTAGCCCTGAGCTAAAAACTGTTGCCAATCCTCCTTTTTTTGCTGAGGAAGATTGGCCCTGGGCTAACATCCGTGCCCATCTTCCTCTACTTTATATGTGGGACGCTGCCACAGCATGGCTTGATAAGCGGTGCATAAGTCCATGCCTGGGATCCGAACCTGAGAACTCCAGGACGCCGAAGAGGAGTGCACAAACGTAACCACCATGCCACCAGGACAGCTCCCAAATCTTTTGATATTTTTGACAAACTTCCTAAAAATCCAATTCCAAGTAAAGTCTTTTGACCTGGAAATAACTATCAGATTTTTCAGAGGGCCCCTGAAACATCTCAAAGAGAGATATTAAACTAATGAGGCTTTATTTGGCATGTTATATTAAATGGGAGACATTGTCAAATGAATAATGATAAATCTTCTTAGGTTATATTGCACAGATGAATGTTAGTGTTCTACAAATTATATAAAACTCCTAAAATTCTGATATGTCCTGGTATAATTATCAGTCATAATTTCAGTTATTATCTGAAAAGGTTGTATGTGAAAGAAATAACCAAGCTTCTTTGTCAATTGCATTATAATGTTGTCTTTTGTCATTTATAGACAGTTGTTTTACTCAGATGCTTTTACAAAAATGCTTCATCTTAAAGAAGATTCATAAAAAGGAGTTATATTTGAGGGCTGGCCCCATGGCCTAGTGGTTAAGTTCAGTGTGCTCTGCTTCAGCGGCCTGGGTTCAGTTCCCAGGCGTGGACCTACACCACTCATCAGCAGGCATGCTGTGGCAGTGACCCACATACAAAATAGAGGAAGTTTGGCATGGATGTTAGCTGAGGGCGAATCTTCCTGAAGAAAAAGAGGAAGATTGGCAACAGATGTAAGCTCAGGGCAAATCTTCCTCAGCCAAAAAAAAAAGAATAAAAAAGGACTTATATATGACACAAATAGGTTTCTGATAACTTTAAGATCATAAAACTGAACTGGATAAGAATTTGTAGAACTCTAAGGGAAAACTGGATTCATAAAACTGCTAACAAAAGATCAAGATCAACAAGAATTAATTATATATGAGACTAAGTTAACTGATGAATATGATTATAATTTTTATGACTTTTTATTTGAAATATTACTGGTTCTTTAATCTTTGTTTTCCAGGTTTAAGGAAACTTTTTCTCTTGAGCTACTTATGACTTACAGCAATTTAGTAAAACATATACCTCTGTGAAAAAAGATGAAACAATTTTTCTCTTTACCTGATCCCTCCAGAATTTGGAAACTCTTAGTGAGTATTCTGATTTTCATGGCAATATAGTTATTTACATAAGTTCAATAAGAATCTGTTCTCCTTGTAACAGGACACAATTGGAAACTGGTTATATTACCAAGGCTTTGACTGGAAAGTCATATTTGAGAGAGACATGTATAGTCTCAGATATGACCAAACAGCCTTAAAAAACTAAGATTGACTTCATGGAGCCAATAAAGCCCCTTGAGAAAACAGCCTGCTTCTTTGTTTACAGGGTTCCCAGCAACCTAACTGGGTGAGTAAGGAAGGTCACTGCCTGGCAGGTGAAGGAACCTCAGGATATTTCAGGGACCTCAGGAAGAGAAGAATTCACCCAAATCTACACATAGATGCAGATGAAGTCTGATGGCAAGTCCTTGGCATGGCTTCTTAGCCTTAAGAGGCTATTAAAAATTTAATCTGGAGATGCCTTATGAAAAGTTCCAGCAAAGCAGATTTAAAAGAGCCTGTATGATCAATTGCCATTCTTCCTGCATTTGTATAGATAATCAGGCCAAGTTTATTGAAACTAAACGTATTTTGCAAACAAATTAGTCTTAATTTGGCTATCTTGGCTAAAATTGAGGGTGATTTTAGAAATGATGTTTCAGTAGAAAATATAATACACCTTTGTGGATATTGTTAGATTTTAGTGCTGTTCATTGTCTTTTGAGGTCTTGTTTTCCACCTGTAAACTGGACTGGATCTTGAATTCTTCTAGTTTCCTCAAATATTTGGCCACAATTCTCCAAGCTAATGTTTCCAATTTTCTCCCAATTTTGACTTAGAATCATTGAGAATTAAAACTGCCCCTTTCCCTGAAGCCGTGTAAACTGAATGTAAATGACTTGATATAGATTCAGGAGAGGTCACCACAATGACCCATGTTTGGACAATCTCCATGCCTGATGCTATATAAGCCACTCAGAGTTTGCCTGAACACTCGATGACATCAGAGACATTTCAAACTGCAAAAGATACTTCAACCCTGACATCTAAAAATCCTCCTGACTGGCTACCCCCAGAACTCAGCAACTGGTTTATAATTTGCTCCAATCATTAACCTTTGTTTTTCTTTTGTTTCTGTAGAAATGCCTCTTTCAAATACCTGATATCTCACACAGTATAGGCCTAACTTTGTGAGCTCAGCTGCTTCACCACCTCCTAAAATGAATCACAACTGTTTAACTGAAATGACATATTCTCAGGACTGAGTGACTGGTTCAATGAGATATGGAGCAATCTATCAACTTAGATTCTGGACTGTGAAACTGGGGAAGTTTCAAAAGTGGAACTAACTGTAGGGGAACAGAATTTGCCACCAAAAATATGTTTCTTTGGCATAAAGATTGTTTTAGGCTGGTTATTTTATAAGAAACAGCAGACATGAGAGTGAAGCTGGGTACCTGAGAGTTACTGTAGATATTTGATAAGAACATGATTGCCTTTTGACCTTGTTCCCAACACAGACATAGAGGCATCCTGTCAGTTTGCTGTTTTCTCGTTTAACTTGAGGGGTGACCAGGTCTTGAGAATTTGTGAGTTTGTTTTGCAGAAGAAAGAGAATGCCTTCGGGGGATGTTGTGATCACCAGATGGCCAGCCCCCAGCAGCTGTTGCAGATTGCCCCAGGGCTTATCGGGAGTGACCACTTTGTTTCTCTGAAGTTCCTCCTGCCAAGCCCCTTAGCTCTATAAGACCCCCTGCTTTTTGCTCTGGTTAAGGTGGATTTGAGTGAACCCATGCTCCCACATTCTCATCTTGGCCAGCTTGAATAGGTCCTTTCTCCGTGTCCAAGCACTGATGTCTCAGTGTTTGGCTTCCTGGGCATTGAGCACATGAACTTGAGATTAAGAGGTTCGGTACCAAGAGGAGCTCTGAAAACCAAGCAGAAGTTACCCTTTGGAAAATACATTTACATTTGTAAGGGAAATCTCCATTTGTAAGGGTGTCTCCCTCACTGTACCAGAAAGAGGAGGATAGGGGCCGGCCCAGTGGCACAAGTGATTAAGTGCGTGCGGTCCGCTGCAGCGGCCCGGGGTTCACCGGTTCGGTTCCCGGCCATGCACCGACGCACTGCTTGGCAAGCCATGCTGTGGCGGCGTCCCATATAAAGTGGAGGAAGATAGGCATGGATGTAAGCCCAGGGCCAGTCTTCCTCAGCAAAACAAGAGGAGGATTGGTAGATGTTAGCACAGGGCTGATCTCCTCACACACAAAAAAACAAAAACACAAAAAAACGAACCAAAAAAAAAAGAAAGAGGAGGATATCTAAATATGTAGAAACTCTTATCAATGGAGAAGGAAACAAATTAAACCTGCATAACAGCATTACCCTTGTTTACTGTGCTTTTCCTCATAACCTCCCATAACTGACTCTTCCCACCTCCAACATCCTATTTTGTTTTTAACTGAAGACGGCATTTAAGGTAAGGGCTTTGGCCATTTGGTGAGTCAGTTTTCCTGGTTCTCTTACATGTGCACATGTTACTAGACTTTTGTTTGATTTTCTCCTGTTAATCTGCCTCATGTCAATTTAATTCCTGGACCAGCCAGGAGAACCTAGAGGGCAGAAGGAAAATTTTCTCCTTGATGGCAGGCAGACTTTCTGCTTAGTATGAGGAATCCCTCAGGCATAAGAAGAGGGTTCAGATGCTGGGCAGTTAGGAAGAAGGGCGGGGGCTGGCCCCATGGCTTAGCGGTTAAGTGCGCACGCTCCGCTACTGGCGGCCTGGGTTTGGATCCCAGGCGCGCACTGACGCACCGCTTCTCCGGCCATGCTGAGGCCACGTCTCACATACAGCAACTAGACGGATGTGTAACTATGACATACAACTATCTACTGGGGCTTTGGGGGAAAAAAAAAAGGAGGAGGATTGGCAATAGATGTTAGCTCAGAGCCAGTCTTCCTCAGCAAAAAGAGGAGGATTAGCATGGATGTTAGCTCAGGGCTGATCTTCCTCACAAAAAAAAAAAAAAAGAAGAAGAAGGGCAGGGGCTGGCCCAGTGGGGCAGTGGTTAAGCGCGTGTGCTCCACTTCCGTGGCCCGGGGTTCGCAGGTTCGGATCCTGGGTGAGCACCAATGCACCGCTTGTCAAGCCATGCTGTGGTGGCATCCCATATAAAGTAGAGGAAGATGGGCATGGATGTTAGTCCAGAGCCAATCTTCCTCAGCAAAAAAAAGAGGAGGATTGGCAGATGATCTTCCTCACAAAAAAAAAGAAGGGCAAACAGCCCCACTGTGGTCACAGGCCTCCCTCCACCTGATTGCCAAAGCCCCTCCTGTTTTGTTTGATGACATTTTCTCAGTAAAGAACTACATAAACACGGCTCCAAGGGCCTCCCCCTCCAATCTGATTTCTACTCCAAACTTCTGTTACAGAGCAATGGGTTTGCTCTGCTCGCCACGATCTGAGCCAGTTAATCATGAGTGAGAGATCGAGAGAGGAAGCATTTATTTGATTAACCAGCATAATCGGAAGATGGCAGACTAATGTCTCAAAAAAATATCTTAAAGAATTACAGAATCTTGAGGCAGTTATACAGGGAAAATGGACATTAAAGAGGGGTTTAGAAATGTTGGCCTTCAGGCATGACGGACTCCAGGGCTCCTCATTGTTCTTTTCTTTTGTCCACGATGATGAATATCCTACAGGTGTTCCTTCTTCCTGGAGGCCTTCTTGTTCTTTGGGAAAATTTGTTCAGATTGTTAAGAACAAAGCTATCAGAGTACCTCAGCAGGGGTGTGTGCACAGGGTCAGGGCCATAAAACCATGAAAATGTGTAGTAATTTATAATGATTACATGCTAGAAGGGTTTTAACTAGGAAAGGGCCATTTAGTGTAACAAGATGGCCTCATTTATGTTCACTTACACTTATGGCTATGATTCACCTTCCCACATTGACTGATCTATGGGAATAGTGTGCTGATGGATCCAACATGAGGCTCTGGTCCCCATGACAGTTATATTTCTCAATGTAAGAAAATAATTGGCATTCTGGTTTTTAGAAACTGGTCCCTTGTGAGATTACAGCCTATGAATTGGTGCCCCAGGCCCAGTCCTTTCTGAGCCAGCAGCCATTTAGGTTCCCTTTTTCTAAGGCTGGTGGCCTGGTCCCAGTTGCTGGTGACAGGATGGGGGCTGTTGGGACAGCTCCTGCCCATGACCACAACCTGGCAGCACCTTTCCATTCACATGAGCACAGGGCAGTGTCCTTTCTCAGTCACTGTGCATTTGTAAGCAGAAATAAACTTACAGCCTTTGTGAGGTCACTCACACAAAGGTATAAAAAAGACCAAGCCCATTGGGGGATTCATTGGAACATGACTTTCACTTAAAAAAATGAAATTATATTCAGTTGGGACTCTGGGAAATTCCAGACCTCATCTCTCCTCAGTACTAATATGTTGGATGTTGGACACCTAGTGTTCTGCACTGTGGGATGGACAAATGAGTGAATGGATGGCTGGAGAGCCTGCCCTCCTAGCCTAAGGCAGTCGGGGGCAGGGTGGGGGTGGTCAGAGAGGGGCCTGACAATCTGGAGGAGGGAGGATCAAGGGTAAATGAGTCTCGACTGTGGAAAAGTTTTGAGCACAAGATTATTCCTCCTCTGTCTGGGATGGTTAGGGGTCTAACCAGAGGTAGGGGGATGGGTGAGATGATTTCCTCAGGCCCTTTCTGGGAATATTCTCTGAAGATGCCCAAAGAGTCTGGATTAGATAAAAAGCAATGAGAGCCCAGAAGGTAACAGGACTGTTATCTTCATGCACATTGTCTGAAGAGATCCACCAAATGCATTGTGATATTGTGATGTATAAGAAATATATGTATTTGGTCATTCAGATGACCGAAATATGTTTCTTAGATGCATTCGGTCTTTGTCCACAGTTCCTGGCTCACAGCTCCCAAAACCCTTGGAATTTCTTGAGTGATAAGAGCAGTGGGAGCATCTTTTGTTATAATATTTCATTTCTTGTCCTCAGTTCCTGAAAATGCCTAAGGGCCGTAAAGGCGAAATGAATGTTTTATGTTAATGAAGGTGACTGTGGACTCCACCCAAGGGTGGGGGCTGGTCGCCAGGAGAACCAGCCAGGGGATCAGAGGTTTGGAACTTTCAGTTCCACCCTCTGATTCTCGGGGAGGGAAGGGGGTCTTGAGGTTGAACCAGTTGCCAAGGGCCAACCACTAAATCAATCATGACTACATAATGAAGCCTCCATAAAACCCCAGAAGGACAGCTTGTCACTCTTTTTTTCAGAGAGCTTCCATGTTGGAGAGCCAGGACATTTCCCACGCTTCCTGTGCCAGGCCCTAACTCCACGAGGACAGAAGCTCCTTTGTTGGGGACCTTGCCCTGTGTGTCTCTTCATCTGGTTGTTGATTCCTATCCTTTAATGTCCTTTGTAATAAATCAATAATCTAGTGAAGAGAGCAAACGACTTTTCTTGAATTCTGTGAGCCTTTCTAGCAAATTGATCAAAATCGAGGAGGAGGTCATGGGAACCTCCGATTTATAGCCAGTCGGTCAGAAGCACAGGTAACAACCTGGGTGTGCCACTGGCGTCAGAAACGGAGGGCGGTCTTGTGGGACTGAGCCCTTTACCTGTGGGATCTGATTCTGTCTCTGGGTACACAGTATCAGATTTGAGTGGACGCCAGCATGGCATCCGAGAATTGCTTGTTGGACTGGGGAGGCCTCCACACACACGTTGAAATTGGGTGCAGGAACCCTTTTGCAGGCATCAAATTTTTTTTCCCTTCATGCATGAAAACAAAGGAGGGAAATTTGAAAGCTCGTCTTTCAAACTGTGTTCCTTCTAACAAAGAAAGAATAGAAGTATTTATGCTATAGAGCTGTCCATTTGATCACTTCACCCGGGGCCACCAATTCATATTATTCCTAAGCAAGATGTTCAGAGATTAACTCTGTATCCCAACGGCGTTAATCTCCAACACCCAGGGGTTGGGCAGGTATGTTTGTCACACTGGAGAACGTTTTTGATCTCCAGCTTTACCTGAGAAGCTTCTTCTCAATGGCTGCATTGTTTAAGCCTCACCTCCTCTTCCCTTGTCCTGTCCTCTCCTCCCTCCTACCTGTCCAGATCTTCCGTTGCAAGCAACTGCAAGTGAGAAGGGCCTGCCAGAGGGAGGCCCCAAACAGGAATTCCTGAGGACGTGAAGGCCTCCCTCCATGGAAAGGGGGCAATGGGATGGCACTGCCGCTTGGAATGCCCGGCGTGTGCCGCACAGCTTCACTGGAAGTGAAGCTACTGGTGGGGGGTACAGCAGGATGAACGGAGAACCAAGGGAGGGCTGTGGCCGGCACAGGTCTGCAGGCTTGGAGGGGCTCCGGGGCAGTGGCAGGGCTGCAAGCGTGCTTCATTTTTCTGGAGCAGGTCTGAGAGAAGCCACCCGGGGGTAGCAGTGAGAGGAAGCTGGGAAGGGCTGGCCGGGTGTGTGGTGCTCAACTGAGGTCTGGGGGCAAGGCCCTCGGCTCCTACCTGGGCTTTTCCTGTTGGCTGGGCAGAGGAAAGTGGTGGGACAGCCAGGGGGCCCTGCCAGGGACAAAACTCTGCACCCTATCAAGCCTGGCTTGGGGACCTCTGCGATAGCGCAGGACGAGGAGCCTGAGGGGGTGGCTGAGGGCCTGGTGAGTAGCCCAGAGCAGCTGGCAGGTGCTCCAAAGAGAGAATGGCTTCGTACTCTCCTGCTGACATGGGTGCTGGCCCCAGGAAGAGGTGCTTGGCTCCCTGGAGCTTCCGGCTGAACCACCTCTCTGCATGATGGCCCCACTGCACCTGTGGCAGTGGGCGTGGGTGTGAGCACCACCCATTTCTAGTGTCCGCTCAAAGTGGGATTCTGGCAGGCTGTCAGCCTCCCCGGGGTGCTGGGCTGGCTGGAGAGATGTCCCTGAGGGAACCGCATGCAGGATGAGGTGGGGGTGCTGGGCAGGCCAGCGGAAATTTTGTGCTGCTCTCTGCCGTCTCAAACTGTCAAGCACCCTGTCCTCTGTAAGGGGCATCTGAAACTATCTGCAGGGGTGAGGTGGGAGAGGAGAGACAGTCCTAAGCCTGTAGCAGAGGCCCCTCACCTGTCGACCCCCCACTTCTTTGTTTGGGGGTATCCTCCCAGAATGCAGCCCCCTACCCCTCCCCATATCACTTTCCTTCACCTCTCCAACCACTCCTCTCGTTTTAAATCCTGCAAAAGGTGCTCCTCTCCTCCTCCCCTTCAGCCAAGAGAAGCCAAAGTTGTGGAGCTGGTGTGTCCCCCCAAGAGGGCTCTATGGAGCCCGGGGGTCCTCCTGTGAATGTCCTGGGAGCTTCGGCCCAGGATCTGTGCTGATTCAACTCCGTCCTACAGCTGGACAGATCCTTCTTTGCTTCTCAACTTTAATTCAAGAGATGGACGCCGTGCTGGCAAATTCTACCCAGCCCGGAGCAGAGCACGGCCTCTGGGGCCCTGGGACGGCTCTCCGCAGCTTCTCTGCAGAGCCGCACGCCGCCGCTGGGGCCCGGGCCTGGACCTGAGCTTCCCTCCCGCTTCTTCTCTCTGGCCTCCACTTCTCATCTCCTACCTCCTACCCTACGCCAAGCCCTAATTCCAGCTTTTTTCTCCCCAGATATCACAGTTGGTCGGAAACAGTATGTCCGAAGGGAGCTCTGGCCTGTGGCAGCCGTTTGCCCGTCCCTGGAGACCCTTTTGTCCTGTCCTGGTAAACCACCTCCCCCATGGTGGCAAGAAATCCTCTCCTGCTACCTCCTTCCTGAAGCCAGCCTCCCCCTCTGCTGGGTGCTCGTTGCACTGCGCCCCTGCATTGCTGTTCTGTGCTGGGGCCCCGAGGCAGGGAGTTCTCCCACTGCCCTGTGACCTTCCGCAGGTCACTCCTGCCCTGAGGGCCTGATTCTCCTTCTCTGCAAAATGAGGGGGGAGTGGACTTCATCATCTCAGTGATTCCTTTCAGCTAAGAATCCGATTCCGGGATGATGGGGATCATGTAGCCCCTGTTTCCTTCGTTGATAAAATGCAGAGAGTAATAAATCCACAGAGACATGCCATGTGGCGTGTGAAGAGTGCTCCCTCTCCCTTTCCTGGGATGAACACTGTTTCCCACCCTTCAAAGAAGGGAGAGGCCTGGCCTGGACCCCAGGGCTCCCTGTCCCCTCCCATCTCTGCTGCCTCCTCTCTCCTCGCCTCCCTCTAGGGCTACTGGGAGGAAGCAACGAGATGCTCTACGTCCAGGTGCCAGGCCCACGGCAAAGGCCCGTGCAGATAGTCGGAGATGAGTGCCTGTTCAGCTCAATAGTGACAAACAACAGCATACATGACAACTGGTGTTGGGGCCCAGGACAGGCCCCCCAAATATCCCACAATGGCATATTGACAATCTTGAATTAGAGGTGAGAAGCGAAAAGGGCATTCTGACCCTCCTGTCTCTGTTCTTCCTGAAAGCAGGAAATAACCCTCCCACGTAGGAGGTGTTCTCTCTGCATCCCTCTCCCCAGAGCTCGGGGATTCCCGGCAGAGAAGCCTGCATCAACAAATTTGTTAATTTACTATCTCAAACCCAGCTCTGTTCAAATTCCTCGATAAGTATGTATCCCAAACCTGTTTTTTTGTCCTGTCATTTCCCCACAAATGTATTGTTTCTTTGTGTAAAAAACTGCTGGCTTTGTTCACTCTGAGCATCATTTTCATGATTTTCCCGTGCACACATAATTAAGTGGGGTTTTTCTCCTGTTAATCTGGTCTTGTGTCAATTTTATTATTAGTCCAGCCATGAGAACACAGGAAGGGTGGAAGGGGGGATTTTCCCTTCCCTGACACCAGCCACGGCCCTACCTTCTAAGCAGCAGAGTCCTTCTCATGTGACAGGAGCAGGGGCCTCCTGGGGGCTGCCTGTCTGGAAGAATTAACCACTGGAGGAAGGGCCAGGGCAGCTGCAGGAGAGGGACAGTGAGCCCACCATGGAGCACAGGGCGGTGGCCCTGCAGGAGGCAGGTAGGGGTGGGAGGTGAGGAGCCCAAGAGCAAGGCGGCCACATCTCCAAGGCCCAACAAGGGATTTCTTGGAATACTTGTGGAGAGAAAAAGTCATGGATAAGTACAAATGGATGCCCCCAGCAGAGATGGAGGGGATCCCCCACTTTTGGGTGCAGAAGCAAAAGGCTGGGGTTCTGGCCTGAGTCTGGGTAGAAGGCAGTTCTGAACTAGGGGGTTCACGGGAGAAGGAGGGGCTTCCACAAACACAGGTCACCATGCTTTGTACTATGTGACCCCACTGACAGGGCCAAGGGTGAGCACGAGACCAAGGCAGCCCCCTCTCCCCTGAGATAGTGACTATTCTGAGGGGAAGAGCAGTCAGAGGTGGAGATGCGGGCAGGGATCCTGGCAGGGCTGTGCCTGGGTCCACCTCCCCAGCCCTGCTGTGTCACCAACAAACCTGTCTCCAGGAGGCCAGCCACACGTTGACCCCCAAGAGCGCCATCTTGCAGCTGGCCCCCTTCTTGCAGCTGCCAGTTTCTGCAGGGCCAGTTGTGTCAGACTCAGAACAGGAGCAGCAGAGCTGGGAAGGCCCTTAGGATGCGGGGAGCTGCAGGCCCCGCCTGGAAGACCAAGGCCTGTGCCCAGGACTCTGGGCTTGCCATGCCCTGCAGCCCCGGATGTAGGTCTGGGGTTAACTGAAAGCGGAGGCGTGAACTCACTGGGCTCAAGGCTTATTATGAATGACAATTACTCCATTCATATATAAACCTAACACTATTTAATACACTTTTGGCATCATCTTACCACATCTTACATCCACCCAGGGCTGTGGCCAAGGTAGGTAATTTATCTCCATTTTACAGTTGATGAAGCAGGCTTGAAGAGGCTAAGGACCTTTGAGACCAGAAGCTCTAATGGTGGAATGGCCTGCAGTGGGTTGACAATTGAGAAACAGGAGACTAGCAACGCCCCCAGCAATTCACTCTTCTCAAGACCTTCCCCAGATCTGCCTCCCTGCACAGCCAGGGCGGGAGCATTTCAGGGAGGTGTTGATTATAGCCCTTGGCTATGCCACCTCTCCTCTGTGCATCTCGTGTCCTTGAGGAGCTGCCTTCAGACAGATAAGCAGCCAAAGGGTCCCCAGAACGCTCCTAGCATGGACCACCCAAGGCAGCACAGCCATTACAGATGAGCCCCTCGGCCCTTCCCAAGGTTCCTTCATCTCTGCTCAGTGCCATCAACTCATTTTCTGCGCAGGATGAAGATAAATCACGCCGCTCCAGAAAACTGCATTTAGCATCTCATCTTCTCGTAGGGCAGGGAAGTTTTCATCGACAAAGTGTTCGTGTTGCAGATGGTTCGCCATATGCCACCCTCCCTCACGCTATCACCTTATAAGTAGATTCTGTCAGGTTCTAGGAGTAAAAGCTTAATTAACAAGCAGTGTGTACAATTATGTACTTAATTATCTACTGCTTTTATTTCTTTGTTGTTTCTTGTTTTGGGGAAGTTTGGTAACAACTACGAGCAACTGTTCCCTGATGCTGCACACTTTTTTTTTTTTTTTTTTTTTGCCATTTGGAGACCAGCAGTGTGAGGTGAGCATCCTCTCTTCTCCCCTGGTCCACTGCTTATTCCGGGCAAGCTCAACATGGGCTCTCCGCAGACTTACTGACCAAAAGCTCCGGGAGGTGGCCCGAGCACGTGTGTTTCTAGAAAGAGTTTCCTATGATGCTGATCTGCAGTCTGGGCTAGGAACCCAGACCTAGGCCTGCCTATCGCTGGGTGGACAATCAGGGCAATCTGTCTCCTCATTCTTTCTCCATCTCTCCCTGTTGGTCCATCCTGAGGACAGTGCGTGGTAAGGAGGACAGGAAGTGCTGGGGGGTACAAGGGACACTCCTGCCCCAGAGTAAGGCGAGGGGCAGCTTTAGGGAGCTGAGCATAAAAAGCAAGGCGACCTGGAATGGAAACACCAAAAGCAAATTGGGAGGAATTTGATTCGGGCTTAGAAAGAAGTGATTGGATTCCCCTGGAAGCTTTTCTGCTTACATCCCAAGTGCCCTGGGGGCAGGAAGCCCACATCTCCAGTGCAGGCGTCTTTTGCAGGCATCGGTGCAGGGGGTGTCCTGTTCTAGCAAACCTTCCTCAGAGTTCAAAACTCAGTTATCAACACGCAGTGACAGAAACGGCCCCGAGAGCTGACAGTGGAGGAGTCTGAAGCCTCGGTGGGGCAGCCCACCTGGCTTCTCAGGGCCAAGGGCTGGCTCTGGGCTGCTCAGCTGGTGGGCAGGGTCCTTGGGGCTCCTAGATCTCGAGTATCCTCCCCACCATGCCCACCGACGTGAACTGAGACTAGGTGCAGTCTGGGGAGGCCCCAGGAGGGTGGGTGGCAGGAAAGGAGAAGATGCAAGGGCAGAAGAATTGCAGAATCAGGAGACAAGGGCCTCCCCTTCCCCCTCCAGGTCGAGGGAGAAACCTGATGGACACTTCCCCGAAATGAAAACGGAGGCCACGCCCAGCACCACAACCAGGAGCCCTTGGCTATGCCACCTCTCTGTGCCTCAGTTTCCTTGTCCGCAATGAGCGGCAGGTGCCAGCTGAGTTCTTTGGGCTCTGCTAGGTCCACCATACGACTCAGTGTTCTCCAAAGACCCCCATCTCCTATCTCTGAGAGAAGAGTTGGCCAGACTCCAGAGGGCTGTGTGGCAGAGAAAGAATGGCAGAGGCCGGGCCGGGTCCCTGACGTCGTGCTATACCCGAGGCCTCAAACAGTGCCTGGCATTTGATAAGGGCTCAGTAGGTGTCTGTCAAATTAATGAAAAGTTAACAGACCTGCCAATGGCAGCTTTGCCATGCTCATGGTTCCTTCTAAAGACAACTGTCCTGCCCCAGAGAGAGAGCCACAGTTACATGTACCGTGCCCAGTCCCAGCCGCTCTAAGGGCAGCCCAGCGGGGCAGGTCCACTTGAGATGTGGCCTGGGATGAAGAGATGAGTCAGGGCAAGTAGAAACTCCTTCCCAGAAGGTGAATCTGAGAAGGGTTCAGAGCATGAGCAATGGGAGTTGAAGCTGAAGAGAATCATGGGAAGGAAGAGCTAGAAGCAGGGTCATTAAGAGCTGACATGAATGCAAATGATCAGGGGGCAGGAACTAGATGTCATCCACGGTCCTGAGGTGAGCGGAGACATCACCCGCCCTGGGTGCGAGGTGTGGCCCAACCACAGAGACCCTCTGCTCCGATTCCACCCCACTTATATCCCCCATTGCTTCCCGGAGTCTGTGTAACCGACCCTCCCCTGTTCCACCTTCCCCTGCAATTCCAGTTAGCCTCAGGAAAGCCTTGAGGAGAAAAGCTTGAAGTGACAGAGGCAGGAGGAAGATGCACCTTATCACAACCAGGACGCAGAAGTCAGATTCTGATCCGCTTCAAAGGCAGAACAATAATTTGGGGACAAGTAAGGGGATCATTCATCCCAGCTGGGATTCAGGGAGAAACTCCCAGAATTACTCGCCGGACCTAGTAGGAGAATGGAAAGATAATTGCTAGGTACAACTTCCTCACTGCTAAGGATGGGGTTGGGATGGGTGCGGGAGCTATGGGAGGAGGCAGGAACAGTTAGGCGGGGACTGGAAACTCAGAGAGCCCGAGGAATAACTGAGAACTCCATTCCCACATACAGATGACGTGACTTCTTGGGACTTTGGCTGAACAAGGAAACATTGGGTCAATCTGACCTGAGGACACTACATGTTGGTGGGATCCTAATGGAGCAACTCACTGGGCTTTCACGCATCAGAGGAAAAAACTCTTCAAATGCGTGGCTGAGGAAGCTGAGGAGAATGGAAAGCAGACACCACACTTGACCTGGGGCTGGGAAGGCAGGCTCTTCTGCTGATCTCACCTTGGCTCCAGGGGCCCAGGCTGCAGGGCCATCTCCCAAGCGACTTTCAACCACAGAGAGAGCTTCTATCACTGTACACCATATCCCCAGTCTAGTCCTCTCCATCACACCCCTCCCCAGGGAGGGGAGGCAGCGGGGAGGAAGCTGCCACATAGTGGAAGGCCACCCTCATGGAGTGGCTCTTGTGGTCCAGGCCAGCTCCCCTTCCCAACCTGCAGCCCTGGCCACAGCTCAGGGCCACGTCAGTCACGTAGTACCTCTTCCTCTTCTGTCCTGAGGAATTCCTCAGGAGAACTTCAAGAGGACACCAACTATTTGCTTCACATGGATGCTCTGGTTACTGCCAATGGGGCAGGGGACAGAGGGGAAGGGCAAGATGGAACCTTGGTGAGAGGGACAGTCAACGACAATTTGGGGACTGCTGGAAAAGGTTTAGAACTCCGCCCTCCTTGCAGAGGCAAAGAAGAAGGAGACTTGTTCACTTCAGAGGGAGAACTCAACCTCTGACCCACCTATGGGGTCAAGCTGGGCTTGGGGACTGTGTTCCCCAGCTGCTCTCAAGGTGGATGGTTGTGGTGTTCTCAGCCATGACATCACACTGGGCACTGAGGACGTGGAACAGGGGAAGAAGCCCCATTTCTTGCTCACGCTTGTGGGTGCTTATTGTGAAAATTAATAAAGGAAACCTCAACTAAAATGGAGTTGGGAAGGCCTGTAGAGGTTGCTCTCAGCCCTACCACTCATCGTCAATTACCCCAAACAGGAAGAGAGGCACCTTGCATCTCCAACAGGAAGTTGGCTACCACTTTACTACCCCGGCGGGAAGGAAGAATTTTTTCTTGCCCGGCAACAAGCCTAGCCAATGGAATACATCATAGCTCAGACAATGAGGAGCTGTCGCCACCCTGAACTCTTACTCTCTTCTAATGAACTTTCATTTAGAACAGCCCCTCCCAATTCTGCCTTTTTCTCTATGAGAGCAAGCTTCTCTCCTTTGTTCTTTGGACTCTCCTATGGGTTTTGCCATAGCTTGCTTGTCCCAATTTGCATGTCCTCTGGATATTCCCAAATAAACTCATTTTATTGGTAAGGTAACTGGCTATTTTATTTTAAAGTTGACATTATCATTTCTATCCCCCCCACACTAGAAACTCATTCCTTCAGCCTCCCCACCCCACCCAGGCCCCATCACCCCCTGTAGGGCCAGTGTGCCCTCTCACATCCAGTCTTTCCCCAGGCCCGCAGTCATCACCTCTGGGGTGGTTTCCCACTCTGAGCTCACTGAGACCCCAGCCCCCAGCCGACACTGCCTGGCTCCCAGCCTGCTCCAGTGAAGCTCTGTTGCTGTGGTGACATCAGGGTGCCTCGGAAAGGAAGAAAGGGCTGCAAGAAGAGCCGCACCAAACCTCTGAACGTCAAAGTGGCTTGTGCTCTGCTCGTCTCCCACTCTGCGGTTGACCTCTCCACTCAGGCCACGATTGGGTGGAAACCCAGCTCCATGAGGCATCTTGTGAAGCCTTGCCGGTCTCTCCAGGCAAAATCAGTTGCTCCTATCTGATCAGCCCCTACATGGGTTCACAGCCTGGTCACTGCCATACACCACACTGTGCCAAACTCAAGGCATGTGTCCGTCTCCCCAGAAAGAGTGGGTGCTCTCTCTCCAGCCTAATGCTCCCACCCCCACCAGGGCTCTCTGCTGAGGAGGGTTCCTAGATGGACCCCCACCTCTACTGAGCCAACCCCATGGACCCTGCTCTTCTTATCCTGCTGATCTGACTCAGCTCATGCATTATCTCCCCACGTGCTCTTCCCTGAACCCGTTGGCCTCTCCGTGACTTTCTCTGTTTCCCCAAAGAAATCATATCACATTCTGTTGTTTTTAATTGTTTGCAGGTCTGTCCTCTGCAGAAGTCTTAGTTCTATTTACCTCTGTGGTGACATCGTTCATGTCCAATAGGGCTTCCCTTGCAGACAAGGGTGCGGTGTGGGGGGATGTGGTGAGAGGGCCCAGATGAGTTACTGAGCCTGACCTGGGAAGAAGGGGCTGAGTAGCAGGGGTCCTGGGGTCCGGGGGCCAGGGTGGGGGGCAGGCAGTGGGTTAAGGCATGGGATGGCTGGCTTTCCTGCCCCCTTGCTGATCAGATGCACCGCCCTTGAGTTCTTGAGCGGCTTTGCGCTGGACCTTTAGGAAGTAAGTGTTCAGAGAAAATGAGCACCTGGATATTGGGGCTTTAACGATGCCGCGTGAGGAGGTCTCCTTCTTGGGTGGCTGGATCAGGTTACCCTGAGGAAATTCCACGTGGAGAAGGGGAGGGGGTGGAGTGTGTAAAGACGTGCCTGGTGGATGTCAGTGTGTGGAGGGGAGTCCAGCTTGTTCTACGAGGCCAGGAGTGGAGGCCACAAGGAGACAGATGGTGATCAGAAGCATCTGGTGGTGGATCCAACCCTCAGTCATGGGTGTGTGCAGGTGTTGGTGCAGGGCCCTGGTGGAGAGGAGAGGTGATCTAGGTGAACTCAAATTTCTTTCTGACCCCACTGCTTGGGGGCCGGGCTGGGGCCTCCACGGATATCTCTAGACGATGCTTCATGGAGTTAACCCGAAATTTGAGGACTGGGTCTCCAGTGTTCTTAAAGCCTGGAATGTCAGAACCAAAGAAGAGCCTCTGGGAAAGGTCTGGAATCCAGCCCCAGAGGAAACCAAAGCTGGGATGCGGTAAGTAACTGCTCACCTACTCAGCGATGGCAGAATTGCAACCAGACCCCGGCTCTGCCTTCTTCCCACTCCACTAAGACGAGAACATGTGCTCCTTGACACGCAGTCTGCTCATGTCTTGCTGGCTTGTGTGCGTGAATGTGCCAGGCTACCAGAATTAAGGTAACATCCCATTACATCACATGTGTGAGATGTGAAATGAAACAGGGCCACTTACGCCTAAGGGCTTTAACACAGAGCTGGGAAGCCACTAAGAAAATGGATCTCACACATCCTCATCGGGCAGAACATAAATTTTGAACTGAATGAAGACACAAAAATTCCAAGACCCCAGCACGAGACCCGCCCTTCATCACTGTGACAGACTTTACCTCCCTTTAGCTATAGTCTCAGCAATCTTTGATAAATTAAAATTATATTTAGCCAAGACTATCTTCGTGCCGCCAACCCCAACTAACATTCTTTGTATCGCAAATCTCCCTCTTTTGCCTTTAAAAGCCCCAGCCTCTTATCCCTAGTGGGACACCATTTGGGTTTCTACCTGAATCACTGCTTCCTGAATTCCAATTCTTTGATCCCAAAATAAATGCCTCTCTGCCTCTCATTTTGGCTCTTTATTTTGGGTTAACACACGGAATGAACAAAGGATGTCTCATACCACCCCCACGAGGCCAGCTGAGGCCGCGTTGAGTGGCAAGACTGGGGCCATGCGAGCAGGTGTCTAGAGATGGAAAAAGCCAAGAGAAGGAACTGTGTCAAGGGCGCAAAGACAAGTGAAAGACAAAGCAGCAGCTCCCTCTGCCCACCCCGCCCTCAGCCCGAATGTTGCCTTTGGTTAAACGCCTGTTTGGGATCTGTGCACTAATGAGATATTTGCCAGGATGACTCCGAATTCCACCGGCTGGAGGATGGAAGGGAACCCTGCCGTTAGGAGAGAAAGGCTATGGAGCTGCTCTGCGAACTGTGGAACGGAGACAAGAAGTCTTGTCTGGACAGCTCAAGGGCCCACTTGATGAACCTGAGGCTGCCGACCTGGCCGGGTCAGCTGCTAAGGAGAGAACTTGGCTCTCAAGATCACACTTGGTTAAATACCTCACAGGTCTTACAGTGATTCCCTTGGCATTTTACAGGTTTTAGAGCACATTCCTATATTATTTTAAGCCTCCTCTTAATCGTGGATGAAGAGCAAGGAGAAAAAAAAGGCCTCCACATGCAGATGGGGAGATTGACACGTGTCCCTCAGTTCTGGAGTGGGGTAGAAAGGCCCCAGGTTAATCTGTGTCTCAGTGCCACGCCGCGCCCCGTTTCCCCTAAGGGCAGCCACAACTGGAGCACCAAAGCAGCCAGCTTTGCCCACTGTTGTCCCTCCAAATAGTTACCCCTCTGCTGTCCGTCAAAATCTCCAGCCCAGCTCCAGGTGCTCGTCCCCACCCCAGCCCCAGACTTGAGGCCGCTGTCCCCGGCGCCCCCTCGGGCCTGCCCCTCGGGCCCTGGCATTGCGGGCGCTTCAGTCAGCCACACCCTCTTGCCCCCAGACGGAGCAGTGAGCATTTCTGTTCAGCAGAAACCTCCTTGGCTAGCAGAGATCAATACGTCAATAGAAACATCAGGCTGAACCTAAGCAGAGGGAGGCTGAAGTGAGTGGTGGCAGGGGGCTTAGTGGGCTCTGAAGGAAGAGAGCCAGACAGCACCGTCTGCAGAACAGCGGGACTCCACCCAGGAAGCACCTCACCTGCGTTGTCAACGAAGGGGGGAGGACTCATTCAGGCCCCACTAATTAGGAGCCCGCCACGACTCAGATCTGGCCTAGACGGAGTTTACCTCTATTCTAGGTCTGGTGGGAAGAGTTTGCAGAGCAATGGCCTGCTGAGCTGGATTCCTGGAGGCAGGATTTTGCACCTTGGCCTCACAGGGGCATCCCGCGCGATTTCTAGCCATTCTCTTCTTGAGGCTGTCTTTGTCTTGTGTCCCTTACTATATTGTAAGCTCCAGGAGGACAGGGACTGGGCCTGGGAGCCTCCTGAGCCGAGCGCACTGTGCCTGTGTGCCACGCGCACTAACGACCCCCTGAGGAACTGCCTTGGCTGACTCTGAGCAGCCCAGCCAGGCAGCAGTCAACCAGCGCAGAAACAGACGCTGGAACCCCTTGGGTTTGAACCCCCCAGCAAGAGGGGTGAGCAGTTCATGTCAAGATGAGTGATAGGAACTAACTCTGGCTTGAAGAAGCCATGGGAGGTACCCAAAGAAACCTACCCAGGAGGGGCATCAGCCTGGTGCCCACAGCCAGCTGGGGGAGTATCTGGATGACCCTGGATGGTCCTGTTTGCAGAACTTCAGGAGAGTAGAAAGGAACAAGCAGCTTGTCAGGATACCGAATAACCAGACAGGCAGAAAACCCCAGGGGTTCATTCCTGGACTCGCCCACAGAAATCTGGGTCCTTCTCTGTGGGGGGTTTGGGAAAATATGCCCGGACCAAGGAGAAATGGTTTAGGGGGTTCTTACAGCACACCCCCTCTGTGGAGGGGTGGATCATTGGGTTTGGGTGGATTCTCCCTCAGGCATCCTTTGATCATGCTTTTAAAAAGGAAGGAGGAGGGGGCTGACGGGCCTGGTGAGCATCCTCAGGGTTTGTTAAACACGCCAGGGCTTTTCCAAAGAGGCCACCACACCGCTGATCTTTATTCCTCTGGGAAGTTCCCCTGGTCCCCAAATTCCTCAAGTAAATTACTTTAAAACTTCATTCCTTTATACCTGTTACCTAGCTTCTGTCAACCAAGGAATAGAAGCTTCGAGGGGGAAAGGGGTGTTGCAGAGTGAGAGAGAGGAAAGAGAAGCAATTTTTGGAGACTAGTAGGACAGGGTTGGCCACCCAAGGGTTCAGCCGGAGGAGGACTTGGGTGTCTGGAGAGCAAGAGAAGGCTATTGTCCAAGACCCTGGTGCCGGCATCCACACCCCTGAGAAGTCGCTTTTGAGATTCTGTGCTCTGGGATCACAAAGAATTGTCCTCTTCAGTATCAACTGATCCAAGGATTCACCAGGTTAAATAAAGGGGACCAGCCAGGCAGAAGGATCTGCGGTTCTTGGGATGGATTAGGAACGTACCACTGGAGAGCGGCTTAGGGCAGCTGCTCCGAGCCTGGTAACTAGAGGGTCTGCAGGAACTCGGGGACAGGCCTCTGGCCAGCTGCTGGGCTGAACAGCTTCAACCAGAACCAACAGGCCCCTTGCCAAGGATGCCAGAGTCGGGGGGGGGGGGGATCCTTGCAGACACCTGACGCCTGTTCTTGAGAATGAGTCAAAATCAGGACAATTTGAGCCAGAGGTAGATAAGCAGGGTGGAGAGTAGGGCTCTGAGCCAACGGCCTCTTCCCTCCTCTATGGGATCGTGGGAAAAAGGATGAGTAAAAAGAAAGGATGCATGGGGAGGCAGGGTGGTCTTGGGGGGATATTCTGGATCAGCGAACCTCAGAGTCTCCCCAGTGGCCTGAGGAGAGTTGCATTTGCTTTCCCTCAGTTTTAGGCTTGCCTTGGGGGGAGGTGTACGACACTGTGCAGGCCCCTGATGTGGCAGGGACATGGCAGCAGCAACAGGCCTAGGGACTGACCATAAATAGCCTCAAGACTAATGGTGTCTGGGACAGGCCTGTTGGTGCCTCTTTGTTCAGCCAATGAGAGTTACAGCACCCTACAACTCAAGGGCGTTTGGGGATTTACAAAGTCCTGTCACACCCATTATCTCACTGGAACTTTCCTAGGACTCTTTGAGATGGGCAAGGAGAGGCAAGTGGGTTTCAGATAGGTGACTTCTCGGAGGGCATACGATGGGCTAGTGGTGGAACCAGCACGAGATCCCAGCCCAGAGTTCTCGTCTCTGACTTTCTGCCCTCCTACCCTCCCCCTCTACCAAGCTCCAAAGAGATAGTGCCTGGGAAGTCCCCAAGTCACCCCAAAAAGAGACCTTGGAATGGGAGGATGTCCAGTGCTCTCTCTGCTTCCAGAACCTCCCTCCACATTCAAGCACCTTCCAAACGCACCTTGGAAGGATGTGACAGGGACATTCTCATCACCACCCTCCTGGCATGGGACAAGAGGTGTTCCCCACCTGTCAGACCGCTAAGAACAATTCATGCCCGGCGGTATGTGGGGAAGAGGCTGCCTTGGGGAGCCTGGCTAGCCCTTGTGGAGAGCCAAGTGAACCCCTTGGAGCAGGGGCAGCCCATGAGCTCCACAAACTCAGTGACTCATGGGTGACCTGAATTGGTGGGGTGGGGGTGAGGCAGAGAGGCGGCCTGCTCTAATCACAGCCCCTACGATCTGACACTGAGGAGTTTCACTGGCCTCCCTCTGGGGCTGCCCCACTCTGCTTCAAGGCTCAGTGGGCCAGTTAAAGCGGTGCCCTCTGGCCTGGGCCTGGGCTCCAGCCTCTGGGGCTTTCTGGGTGGGGAGGAGGTTGGAAGGGGAGACTAGTCTTCACTTATACCTTGAATTTCAAAGTCTTCGGTTCCCAGCAAGGATAATGGGGATGGGTTTGAGAAAGACTTTAGCCCTCAGATAGGTAGTCCTGGGTCCGGGTCTTGGATTTGCCACTGACTAGCTGTGTGACCTTGAGCCAGTCCCTTAGTCTCTCCATAGAAGGCTCCTTGCATTGTCTCCAAGGACCAAATGAGATAATGGTGGGAAAGTGCATCACGATCTGTAAGGTGTACAATGGAAATGGATTTTATTGAAAAGGTTTGGGGGTCCTGGGGGCTGGAAGAACAGATGCCCTTGCAGAGTAGAATCAGTGCAGCGAGGCTGTCTGGGGCCTGAAGACAGCCTTCACTTCCGTTCCCCCCTGATGTCGGGGACAGGAGCGCTCCAAAATGTGGGGCTGCCAGGGTGGGCAGAGGACAGCTCAGCACGGCTAAAGAGCCACTGAGCAGAGGGAAATGAACATTCACTGCCTACTCGGCTTCCCCAGATCTTTTTACTGCACATCATAAATTATCATCCTGTTTTATTCTCATTTTATAGCCTCTTCCAGGCCATTTCTGGCGATTTACTCTGTGCTCCGGGCCAACTGTGTTAGAACCGGTTTCCCACTCTTTAGCTTTCTCTATTGACACCTGTTGGCAGAGGAAGCATCAGAGCTGGGATTTGAGAGGGGACACCAAATCAGAGTTTGTGATTTCCTTCGAGTAGCTTCGATGCACTGGAGAGAAGTAACACTCAGATTCCACGTGTTTGTGTGGGCTTGTTGAGCCTGCTTCTGGAGAAGAGAGTCTCACCTCCCGGGACCTGGGCCTCTAACTCAGGCATCTGTGAGGAGGCGATGACAAACTCTTCAGTGTATTGGTTTTCTCTCAGTGCGCATGGTCCAGCCTTTTCCTATTTAGAAGAAAATGCTAGGAAGACCTCCAAGATCCTTTCCATTGGACATCCTGTGGTTCTAGCATTGTGAGAAGCAGGGATGGGGGTGCAGGGGGGTCCTGACTGGGAGTCACAATGCTTGCCTTCTAGTCCCAGTTCTACTACAAGTTAGTAGTCCTAGGCAAGTCCCTTCCTCTCACTGGGTGTCAGTTTCCCCGTTTGTAAACTGAGGGGGACAGAGTGGATGGCTTCCCCAGTTCCTCCTAGTGCTGCCGTGCTGTAACTAGAGAGGTTACCGCGCATGCACAGAACACGCAAGAATTTGTTTGCAGAGTGACAGATTCACACAACAAATTAAAGTACTGTCAAGTGTCATGCACAACAGTACTGTTTTTAATGAAATGCTAGCTTTTCAAATGAGGGCAACGGATTAGGGAAGATTTGAATGATGCTCCTGAGCCTTTGATATAACATTTTTACTGAGTTTTTTGTATCCTGATTAAGGAGAAAGCAAAACAGTGGCAAAGTTGTCTCTCCTGTCCTTATGTTACCAGCCAAAAGCGCTGGTAAATGGGGGGGGGGGGGGCGAGTAAAAACTGGAACGCCAGATTTATGGCAAGGAGAAGGTTTTTATTTCAGGTGATATCAGCTGGGAGATGAGAGTCAGCCCTCAAATTCATCTCCTCAAAAGATGGGAGGCAAGGGGTTTTGAAGGTTGTGAGGAATGTGGCTGCCAGTTTTGGGGGGGGGGGAGGCTGTGGCTTTGCTGGTTGGTGCCTTCCCACCAGCCCGCGTTTGGCCTTGAAGACTGAATTTCTTTTCCCTTGACTGTCTGGACTTTTCTGGTTAGTTTGCATCTTCAGCCTGTGTTCGGCCTTGTGAGGCTCCTTGCAAGGAAGGGGATGGCGAGATAAGGGAATCCGTAGGTGGATGTCCTTGCTTATCTGCCGCTCTGGTGGATGGTGCATTCTGGTGCCAGGAAACTGAGGAGTTGGGGCCTGGGAAGCTTCAGCTTCTTGCTGTTCTCTGGCTCTCAGTTTCCCTGTAACATACTCTCAGGTAGATCAATTTTAGGAAGCTCAACTGAGGAAAGAGACGGGCAACAGCTAGAGGCAGACCTCAGAACCGAGGAGGGTTTGTTCGAAGGATAGGAGAAACTTGAGAATATTTGTGGGATAAAGAGAAGACATCAGCAAGGGGATGAGTGCTTTTGGTTTTAACTCCATATATGCTGGGTTTAATGTAGGAAGCCCATATCAGGGCTGGTAACGGTTATTCAAATAGAAGAGGATTTTTGTTCAATACAATTCTTAAATTGTCAATTACCATTTTCCCTGATCTGTTTCCATGGCGTGACCTTGTTGTAGCCCATTTTGTGGATATGAGATGGTAAAAGAGCAGTACATGCTGAGTTTGTGATGAATGGAAGAACTGGCCTTACAGTGTTCACAATGGAGGGGTAAGAAGGGTCTGGAGAGAGGAACAGAGGTCTGCCTTTACCATGCCAAATATAAGGAGGTGGCGGGCCACCTACTCAAAAATATTCTGAAAAGAGTAATGCAGGATGTGGGATGGGGAGAGGCAAGACTGGTGTCATTCACACTGGAAGGTATTGGGAGTGAAGACGGAAAGGTGTAGAGGATGAAGGACTAGGTGAGTGTCATACCTCTTTGGGCCTCAGTTTCCTCATTTGTAAAATAAGAGGGTTGTACCGGACAGGCTCTATACTTCACCCCCTGCCCTCCAGCTCAGCGTGAAGGGAAGGAGGAGGCGAGGCCGGCAGAGGGGAGAGGAGACCGAGGCTGTATCAGAACGGGCTCTCTCTGGCTCAGCGGCATCACAGATAGCTCAGAGGGGCCCCAACAATGGAAATTTTGGTAGAATTGGCACTCAACCTTGTTGCTAACTTCATAAATATTGAAACAGCGCTATCTGGATTTTGTTTATAAAAAGTAATTTCCAAAAAAGAAGTGCAGTTTCTGGGGTGAGTCACCGGGCTAGAGAGAATCGTCTGCTCCACGCTCCAGGGCTGAGGCCAGTTGAATGCCAGAGCGATTCTATCCCAGGCAATGCTCAAAGTTTGTTCAAATAAATTCATACTCCCATTTCAAGTGTAGGCCACAAAGTCACACACCAAAGTGTGACCCCTTTGTGATTCCAATTTCCTAAAAAATACACTAGGTGTATAATTACGTGTATGTGTTGAAATTAGGAGACATTGAGAAGCAATAGGCTTTCATTTTCTTCTTTTTTTATTTTTTATTATTTATTCTTTGAAAGGCTTATGTTTGCAATGGTAGGTTGCAATGGTAGAAAGAAGGGGGGAGTGTGGGACAGGGAGCGGTGGGGGAAGACATTTTGCAATTTATCAAGATATGAGTACAGGTCTCTCTTTTTTTAAACCCCCAAAGCACTCTACTTTGAACTTTTTAAATTGAGAAGCAATGTTCTTAATGGCCACCCTGAGGCAAGGCTACAGCTAGAAGAGCAATCTGAATCATTAACATAAAAATGCTGGCTTAATCTGGGTTTTGATCCACCCCAGGCACACAGCTTCTAGACAGCATACCTGGGCTGGGGTGGGAGCCGGGAGAGAGACTGGGGTGACATTTCAGAAGAGGCCTGCCTTCGCAAAGCCTTGCCCCAGTCAGCCCCAATCCAGGAGAGGGATTTCCTGTTGCCATGCTGAGGGCCAAGTTGTAAACTTCTGGTCAAACTCTGGTTCTGCTATTTGGACCTCCTCTTTCAGCAACCTGCCTTCATCTAGCCTTTGTGGGTTTGGCAGAGAATAACCTACTATAATCAACGACGTTGTACGGAAAATGAAAATACCATCTTTCATTTGTATAGCACTTCACCCACTCTCAGAGTGTGTCCACATATCTTATTAGACAATGTTAAATCTAAAAGGAATTAACCAGCCCATAAGCCATAAGCTCCATTTCCTGAGAATTCTGGAAGGAAGGTTCGAACACCATGAGATCGATTCCCTGAGCCAACAGAAGATCTGAGGGAATCCCTTTAAAATGATTGGAAAAAAAGAATAAACTGAGATCTGGAAGAATGAGCTTGCAAATATACCATTTAGGGCAAATTAAATGTTTTAAATAAAATTCAACTTAGTGTGCTGGGCACCGAGCTAAGTGCTCCCCAGAATAGAAACTGAGACCACGCCCCAGCCCCAAGACGAACAGTCTAGGTGGGGCAGTCAGACTGTACACAAATTCAAATCAAAGAAAGGAGAGATTAAACTAACTCCGTTTCATTGACACTGGCTCAACACAAGGTTGACATAAGGGAAGCCATATTGTAGAAAAGAAACCATATTGTAACTTTGAACGACCTCTGACTAACTAACCCAGACATGCTCTGTAGTTTTTATGGCCCTTCCCAGCTGCTATAAGTTGATAACTTTGTTCTTTTGAGTTCCTTAGGAGTGTGACAGCCCTGGGCAGAGTCTATGCTGATAGGCATCATCAATGACAACTGCAAGATCAGGGTCTAGGGCGTTGCTCTGGTCTCTGCTGCATATCAAGTAAAACAAAAGACTATCAGGAACTAAGACAAGATGTCTGCCTCCACCTGGAGATCGGATGGATGCCCGCACCCTGAGACCAGCTGCCCACACCCCCACCTGGAGACCAGCCTCCTATATGACTGGCCTGTAGTCTTTGCTCTGTAAGATGGTTCTTTTGGACATCAGTCGGCCATACTCCCCCTAGCTAGCAAGCTATAATAAAGTCCTTTCTCTCTTACCACCTTGCCTCTGGACTATTGGCATGTCTCGCAGCGGGCAGACAACCCCCTCCTTGGGCGGTAACACCACCATGAGCCGGCTTCTCGTGTGCCCAGCCCACTCTTTCTTTCCCTTGGGCCTCCTAGCACCCACATCTCTGTGCAAAAGTCTCTGTTCCCAGGTTTCTCTGTTGGGACATCTGGCCTGCCCCCAATGATATCCCTAGGAACTTTCTGTACGTAAGCCCCAGACTGCCCATTTCTGCCTACACTCCTCCAGCCCACCATTCCTGCTTTGTACAGCACGTCCCACGGGTTCAGTCTTTCTAGTTTTCTTTGAGAGGGATCTGGCTCCACTCAAGACTAGCTGTTGAGAAGGACAGTCTTCCTGCTCCCCACTTCCTTGCTGTATTAAGGGTTTAACCACAGAGAAATAAAGGACTTGACCAAAACAGAAACCTTTAGAAATCAAAGATAGAGGCTCTTCAAAGATTCCCTAAGTTCTAGTTTCTAGCTTCTGGTTCCCATCTGGAAGCACCACTGGAGTTCTGCTCTCTGCTTTCAATGCTGATAAATAAATGACAAGCAATATGATATACTGCAGTATATGAGGAAGCCATTTCGTGTAAAACCAATTCGGCCTGAACCTGTTTTTCCAAAAGGGCCTGACGTGGCTGTTGAGCATGCATTGCATTTCTGCTTTAAGTATTATCTACGTCCCAAAGACAAGAATAATGCCCTTAAAGAGAGGGATGTAACTTCTCCCACATCGACATTTCCTTAAGGATAAGCATCTCTCCCTAGGCTAAGGATTGATTGCTGACTTGCCGTGACCACTCACCTTGTGACCACTCACCTTGCGACCACCGACCTGTTGTGTTCACAGAATGGCTGTGCCAGCAAAGCAATCTCATGACTATTGTAAAAGGGACATTCCAGCCATACGTAATACATGCTCTTTGATGGTATACAACCTGTGTACACCCCCACTTCTTTGGAGCGCCCCCTCCCTTTGTGAAAGGACTCTCCTGGGCTACATGGGCCTCAGATCTGGCTCATAATAAGCTCACCCCAATTTTGATTTATAGATTGGTGATGGATTATTTGCATCGACAATGCCAAGAGTGTGCTAGCCGAAAGTAAAGCTGCCCCTATACGGACAGAGGCTTTCCTGACCCTGTCCCTCCAGGAGGCTGGCAGAGGGCTTTGCAAGGAATCAGGGTGAACCATAAGTGCTCCCTGCATTCTGAAGCTGAAGCCTGGTACCTGAGGGGTACTGTGGAGATTAAACCAATTTGCTATTTTTCATGTTTAACTTGAGGGGTGACTCAGAGGTCTTGAGAGTTGTGAGCTTGTTTTGCAGAGGAAAGAGAATGCCTTGGGGGAGGTTGCAACCATTGAAATGGCGGGCCCTCAGCAGCCATTGATGCCCAGAAGTCAGGCTGCCCAAGGCCTTATCGGGAGTCACCCCTTTTTTTCCCTGAAGCTCCTCCTGCCAAGCCCCTTAGCTCCATAAACCCCACTGCTTTCTGTTCTTGGGAGGCAGATTTGAGCAAACCCAGGCTCCCACCTACTCATTTTGGCCAATTCGAATAAATCCTCCTCCATCTCCAAGCACTGATGTCTCAGTGTTTGGCTTGCTGTGCGTCGGGCCCATGAACTTGAGGTTAAGAGGTTCGGTATCAAAGTCCTCCTGGTGAGGCCTTGCCGTCCTGACTCTCCCAAGCCTGGTTATCCAGTACTGATGCTTGGTTAGCCCTGCCACCATGCTTCAGCCCCTTTCCTGTAATTACCAAGGTTTCCAAGGACCCTCCCATTTGGGACGTGACAGCCCAGAGCCTGTCTTCAGGTGATCTGAAATGGGCTCTTCTGAGAAAAGAATCTGGGAGAGTGTGAATTTGCCCCCTCAAACCCCAGCTCCCTTCTCTGGCTCCCCACTGCAGCTTGCTTCACACACACACACACACACACACACACACACACACACACACACACAGCAGGCTGAGGTGAGAGCACAGCAGAACACAGCAGGGAGAACCTTCTAGACATACCAGCTGTCACCACCCCCTCCACTAGACACAAGCTGCACTTCCTTCTTGTCTGAGATCTCGTTTTTTCCTGTGGGCTCTGCCCCTCTGGCTTCTGACATGGATCACCTAACCTAACTGTCACCAGCCTCCCTGCCATGAGTTCTCCACCTGGTTTTCTTTTCATCTTTCAGTATCTCCCCCTTCAGACAGCACAACATACATCTGCATTTTAAAAGTAAGTCCCTCTAACTTTTGCTATTTGAAAGTCCAAACTCTAAATCAAAACAGGTTTCTCCTTCCTTCCCTTGTTTGGGGTACATTCTCTTGCAATTTTCCATGACTTGCTGTGAAGATAATAATTGTCGTAGACGGATTTGGTGGGAGGGTGGAGAAGAGGTTACACAAGTAGATGGATTGGGGTCATCAAGGAAAATGTAGATAGCTATAAACTTTCTTTTTAATGGATTTACCCTAACATATCGTATAATTTCAGAGCCACCTTTGTTTGCCTCAAGAAATAGCCAATTCGCTTTACATTTTTAAAAAGGTCTTCAGTTATTTAAAAGGAATGATGGGGGAGAGGGAGTGTAGCAGAGATTAGTCGCAACCACTTTCAGCTTATTAAATGCCACTTCCTCCAGGTCCCTAGAACCTGTGAGAATGAAAGGAAATCACTTTTCACCTCCTCTCTTTTCACCTCCTGCTCTATCTCCTCAGCTAGAGTTGGCACCTAAGTGGGGAAGAGGGAAGGCTGATGATCCAAGACTATCTGGAACAGAATATAGAGAGAAATGCAGCCAGCCCACTCCCTGGGGGAGGAGAGTGCTGGTGGAGAAACTCTGCGGCCTGAATTATTCTGCAGGAAGCTAAGAAGATCCCTTGACTTTAAGGAGGATGGGGAGGAGTGGGACTCGAAGGCCTCTGAAACTTCTGGGCAGGGTTTTCAGCCTCACTGGGTGAGGTGAAAACAGCAGGTCTTGGGCCCACCCTCCCACGCGCCTCTCTCCTGCTCACTCAAAGTCCTTGGCCTTCGCCCTGTCCACTCCTCCTCAAGCCCAAAGGCTTGGGAAGGCAACGTCTATAAGTCCCCCCCCAAGAAGACGTTTCTGACCGCAGGGAGGACCTGGTGGATCACGATATCTGAACGAGCTGGGACCTTCCACAGTAACCCTCAATCACTTCTATTCGGCTCACTCTGAGCCCCTTAGGAAGCGCATGAATACGCCCTTCTCCGAAGCGCAGGGGGTTCGCTCAGTCTGACAAGGGGACATAATATTTGAAAACAGGGACGTCTCGGGGACCCCCTTAGTTGGGCCTCACCCCCGGCCCCAGGACGCAGAGAGCCGCAGGCCCGCACACACCCGCCCCCACGAGTCTGAGCGGAGTGACGGCCGGCTGGGCGGGGCTGGTGGACGTCGGCGCGGGGCGGGGCTTTGCCGGCCGTTGGCGGGGCGCGGGGCGGGGCTTGGAGGGCAGGCAGGTCTTCTGCCCACCCCTCCCACCGGGCCGCGTGGTAACGGCTGTGCGCAACGGCTGCTTCGGCGCTGCCGCAGAGCTCGCAGGAGCTCCCTGGGGGCAAAAACGGGCTGGACCGCTGGAAGGTCCGAGGATGGGGCGCAGGAGGCAGCAGGGGTGGGGGGGCGCCGTCCTGGAGCCCGGGGCGCCGGCAGAGAGGGGCCCACGCTTCTCAGTTCCTCGCCCACCTTGGCCCCAGAGGGAGAGGAGGGCGCCATGCCCTTGGCTGCCCGCCTCTGCGTCTTCAGTCCTGCTGCTGCCAGGAGCGTCTGTCCCTGGTCACTGCCGGGTCCCAGCACAGGCGAAGGGCTGATGCTGGAACAAAAGACAGGGCTTGCGGGCCTCTGAGTGTAGGGGAGGCATTGCAGCGACATCAAGTTAGAGGGAGGATGGCGGGGTGGAAACCGCTCACCCCAGGGATGCAGGACTTGGGCCCCAAACGTAAGGCAAGCAACTGTGCCGCTCCCCAAGACCCTGGTCTTGTAGAGATACTCGGATGCAGGGATCTGCCAACCTTATGCCTTTTAAAATTGCACCTACAAGTCTCTATAGCTCAGTCTACAACTTGGCTCATGTGAAGTGAGCTTGCTAGGGCTGCCTCTTCAGGGGCAACTGTGGGCATCTTGAAGAAATGCTGGGACGGAGGGTCTGGGGAGAGGCAAAAAGGGGCATGTGTGATAAAGAGAATGGGCTGGAGCGGGCTCCTACAGAGTGGAAGTCAGTGGCAGCTCGCTGCAGACAGGCCCCGCGGATGGGAAGTGTGGACAATTAATGGACTTAATCAGCTAAGAAAGCTAACAACACTGGCAAACTCCTGGGCTGGGTGGGTGCCAGCCAGGGTTATTCAATAAGGACTGGGGTGGGGTGTCATCGTGTAAAAGGATGGGGAGGGCTTGGAGGGGAAGAGGGTGGGGCGCCAGCCATGTCATCAGCTTTTTGCTATCAATCCTCAGCTACCTTTGGAAGACATCTGACCGTGGAATCTGTTTGTCAGTGGAATGGGGATGGAGGAAGAGGGAAGTGTGGCGCATTAACTGGCTCCCTACTAAGATCCTCAGAGACATATCTTTCTTTTGCAGATGAATCCCAAGTACAAGAAAATCTTTGAGTCTGACCCTGAGTTCCAAAGGTTCTGGGTATCAGGACTTGAATCCATTAGGCATGACTGTTCATGCCTTAGGTTTTCCATCAGGAGCAGCTGGAAAGTTCTTTCCATCCCAATATTCTCTCCTCTGGCTAGAACCCAGAGGTGATAAGAAACTGTCTCATGACAGCCTCCTAGGGAAGAAAAAGAGGGGAGTGGGCCAATGGCCTCAGAGCAGGCTTCCGTCCTCTGGGGTTCTGGGAGGATCACAAGGCATCAGGCCAGGATTCAGGTTAGCCGTGGTTCAAGACTTTGCCTGTGTGGCATATGTGGATACGTGCAGGGTCTTCAAGACGGTGGTATCCCCTTCTATTCATCTGACTTTCCAGCCTGAGGCCGACTCCCTTATGGGCAGGGAGTGCCGCATTCACCTCTGGGCTCCCGCAGCCCTGGCGCTGAACTGGCGCGTGGTTGGCATTGGCTTTGCACATTTACTGGATCCTGAAGGCCCAAACCATAGGCACATTTATATATATTTTTGTGTGTGTGAGGAAGATTAGCCCTGAGCTAACATCTGTTGCCAATCGTCCTCTTTTTGCTGAGGAAGATTGGCCCTGGGGTAACATCTGTGCCCATCCTCCTCTGCTTTTTATGGGACGCCGCCTCAGCATGGCTTGACAAGCAGTGCGTCGGTCCACGCCCGGGATCAGAACCTGTGAACCTCGGGCTGCCGCAGCAGAGCGCGCAAACTTAACTGCTACGCCACTGGGCCAGCCCATAGGCGTGTTTATAAATCCATATCAGCAGTGGGGTGGGGAGGGGCTGGGGAACTGATTGAAGTCATGTAAAGTATGGGACGAGGTGGCTCATTTTGAGCTTTAACTACTGGAGAATGGAGCCTGAGCAGGCCCCATGTGCTCACGCTTGTAGATAAGTTGGATGTGGCTTCTAGGAACGTAAGAGCCAGGAGGAAATTCCCTGCCTGCTGAACGATGAAGGATTTCTGGGTGGACACTGGGTTGTCTATGCGCCCTGGCAGTAATTCCCCCCCACCCCAAAGTACCTTCCTGCTCCCTAAAAAATCTGTGGAGACTACATATTCTTGCCTGCCCCATCAGCCTGGGCCAACTTCCTGAAGAAAGGGGTCGAGGAAGCCGTGGGCCTGCCTGCCTGGCCCAAAGAGATTAGAGCTGAAAGGGAAACATCTCGAAGTGGGTGACAGGTGGTCCCGACCGTGCGCGGAATCTGAGTTGGGAAGGAAGGGACGGCCCTGTACCCTTGCTGGCGACTTGAGCCTTCAGCTTCAGTGTCCACCCCACTGGTGCTCTCTGCAGTTGCCCCTCCCCAGGGGTGGCGGGCTGTGGTTGGCCTGCCAGGCCGCACCCTCCCCTGGATGCTGTGCTTGTCTCTGCTTGGTCTTGTTTCTGCTGGCTGTGGCAGAACCTTTGGTCCCCAAAGCCCAGGAAACAGAGCCCCCATAAGAACATCCTTGAAGGGACCTGAGGCAGCTTGCCACTCCGGGACCATGGGGACTTTAAAGGCTACAAAGTGGGAAATTCTCAGGTGTGGATCAGGGCTGCGGGCACTGGTGGCGTCATAAGCCACACCTAAATGTTAGGAGTGCTTTCCAGACCCTCTTGCAAGGCAGACTCCCTTGCCTGCTCCACAAAGCTCACTGTGGAGACATGAGGGCTCAGGAGGCTTCCCACGGCTCAGGGTAGCCTCGGCCCCCCTGGGACGGTGGCTCCCTGCTTTGCCCAGACAGAGGCCCCAAAAGATGAGCTTTCTCACAAGGAAAGCAGATGAGAACAACAGGATTAGGCATCCAAAACACTTGAGACCTATCAGAGAATTCTGGATGGTGGTCCTGTTGGGATGTGTGTTGGGGGCGGGGAGCAGGGGCTCATCCCACAGGGACCTCTGCAAGTCAAATACGGGACGAGGCCAAGGGAGACTCTGTCGTGTCCGAGATGTTGTGGTTTCTTTTGGACTTTAGACAGAAGCAGAGCCCCCAGCCCTGGCCTGGTCCCCTCGCAGCTCTGCCTGGGAAGAAGCGGGAAGCTTGTCTCTCCTCAATTCCAGGATCGTGAGTCCCCCTTTTGAGAGGCAAAATAAAGTATGTGATGGCTCCTTCCCGGTGCATCGGGTCAAAGGGAACTTGGGCTTCAGCTCCTTGAAATAGGTTACTCCTGTTTGTGTGGTGCTTGTATGTCCTCTGCACCCAAGACGCCTGTCCCTGCACAGAGCCCTCCTTGGCCCCATCGTGTGGGTGATAAACTCACATCCCCAGTTATTGCAGTTTTCCCCTGCCCTGGATACACGTCTCTAATATTTACGGTGGGGCCCACAGTGAGAAATTCACCTAAAAGGTGGTCCTGGGACAGTGATAACCCTGGGGGTCCAGACAGAAGCAAAAGCAAACTTCTCGCGCCCTCTCCCCGCCTCCCCTTGCCTCCCAAGTAAAGATGGACTTGCAGGAGGAGATGCTCTTACCCCAAGGCTAGAGAACCATCAGAGAATTCTGGACCGTGGCTCTAGGTGGGATTAGTGTTGGGGAGATGGAAAGATTAGTCATGGGGCACAGGCAGCTCACCCGGCCACGATTTACCTGCCCTTGCCCCCTGCCTCCGCACTTTAGACTGTCTCTGCTGCGGCAGACGCCTGAGCCCAGAGAGCAGCTGC
The DNA here is from genome assembly GCF_020826845.1 of Diceros bicornis minor. Classification (NCBI taxonomy): domain Eukaryota; kingdom Metazoa; phylum Chordata; class Mammalia; order Perissodactyla; family Rhinocerotidae; genus Diceros; species Diceros bicornis. Next base: position 30,671,070 of record NC_080753.1, on the reverse strand, counting down.
GGCAAATGAAATGGGGCTGCAGTGGGCATGGGAATCCCTGTGGACTTGCAGAACGCCTCAGTTTCTTCCCTGCTGGGGACGATTCCAGAAGACAGGGTGGTCATGAGCTGGGAGCTGGCAGAGGGCAGGGAAGAAGAGGTCCCTGGGGGCAGAGCTTGTCTTTCCCTTCTTCACCCTGGTTGGGCAGAAAAATGCGAGGAGCAGGCTTGGCCACCTCCTAGACTGTAAATTCTTGTGGAGAGCAGGGACTCCGCCTGTTTGGATCATTCCCTTACCCTCTCCACCTGCTGCCCCCCCACCCCCCGGCCCCCAATGTCTTAAGCTGCCCTCAGCACGTAGCAGGGCTGCCATCAAGCTTGCTGTGTATTTAGGACTGGAGTGACAGTGCTCCACAGCTGTCCCTGACTGCCCCAATGAGAGGAGCCACCGGGGAGAGAAACAGACGGGTCGTTTAGGTCTGCAGCCCTTGTTCGTTTAGAATTTCAGGCTGACGTCGTCTCAATGCCAGGAATGTTTTAATGAGGTGATTTAATGAGGTGTTTTAATGAGGTGACTTCGCTCAAAGCCTGGAGTGGCATGCCCAGCTCTCACTGAGTGACCGTTTAGTCCCAGCCAAAGCCTGATGTTTGTTCTTTTCTGGTTTGAGAGGGAAGGGACAGGTAACAATTCTTTCTCCGGATCAAATTAGAATCCCAGTAGGAGGAGATACCTTGGCCAGGATGGGGGGCGTGGGGGCAGCAAAAGAGCAGGCAGCAGCAGGCTTGGGGTGAACTGGAAATTCTGGTGACATAGTCTTGTAGGATCACAGGCTTCTGGTGGCAGGGAAATCTCCAATTTGGTTTGTAGTAAATACGTTAAGCTGTTAAATTGATTAGCAAAAGATCCCCACTCAACACTCCTTAAATTCCAACATCTGTTCCCAGTAAATAATTCACGTAGTAGATATTCATTAGAAGACTTGGGAGGAGGGGACAGCAGCTTAAAAAGTGCTGAGATGCTTCTCTGCCAAGAAATGCATGCTGAAACCCATACCCAGATGCAGAGGAAAAAGAGCTGTACAGGGCTGCCTCCCCGCTTCTGTCCCTTAGTTATGGGCTGCACACATTATCCTATCCTTGTCCCCAGCCGCAGGCAGTGTGACAGCTGCCTCCCACTCCTAGCCCAGCAATGCCCCTGGAGACAGCTGCTCAAGCACAGCTGGCCACTGCCCGCAGCCACGATAGGGGCATCTGTGGGTTCCCGGAATTGCAAGCGGTAGAAGGCAGCCAGGTCTCCACCCACCCCGTCACACACACACCCTCCGCCACAGCAGGCATCCAGGGGACTGGGAAAAGCATCATGTCCTGAATGCAGCCTGGAGGCCGTGCTGGAGTCCCCCTTACCTGGGCCCTCAGCAAGACACACACCACTGGTAATTGGCACAAATCAGGGGTCAGTGATGGGAAGATCGTGGACCAACCCAAAGGAGCTCTGCCCCTCCCCACTGGGTTTTCTGAGGGCTTCAAGCCCCTGCCTCCTTTTCTTGGCAGTTTTCTCTGGTGTTTCGGCTTCTTTAGCAGATCATCATTGCTTTCAACTTTGGAAGGAGCGGGGCTTCTGGGGACTGCACCGAGGGGCATTGTATTTACATTTCTGGACAGAGTGGGTGGCTGACTTCTCTAGGAAAAACAGTGCGGTTTCGGTGTCCAAGGAGCAGGAGGAGAGTGGGAGCCAGGGAGAAGCGAGTCCACCCTATCTTCTCTGATTGAATAGTCTGAAGCTCACTGAGACCAACTGGGAATTGAGAAGATGCACAGGAAAAGTATTTTATGCCCTCTGATGTCTACTCTCCATCAAATGTTGGAAGAGTGTCTTAAGGACTAGGGTAGCGAGGCTGCAGGGGGTAGCCTGGGCCCTGCACCCAGCAGCCGGTGCTGCCCTCGTGGGGCTGCGCCTTCCTTCATGCAGAGAGGGTTCCCAAGTTTCTCTTGGTGAACTGAGGTCACCGAGTGCTGTCTCTGCTGGCATGTGGGCCCATTTAGACCCTAAGCCAGTACCTAGTCTGGGCTGGGAAGAAGCAACACCTGGCTGGGGGGCCGCACAGCAGGTGGGAGAGCTCTGGTGGGAGCCACGTGGCTGCCCAGGGAAAAGAAGTCTAGAAGTCACCCACACATCTTTTTCTCTAGGAATGAACTGAGCGTTTAATTCCTGAAGGCTTTGATATCCTAAAGGGCTTGGTTCCCTTCTTCGTTCCAGAATCTCTCAGTGCTGTTATTGCAATCACCGTTTTCCCTCTGATCAGAGGTCTTTGGAAAGGAGTGGAAGTCTCATGCTGAGAAGGGAGAGGGCTGCTGGGCTCTTGTTCCACACTTTCAGAACCAAAACCCAGAAAGAAGGGTTGGTCTCCCAGATAGGTGCTTCCCTCCTGGGGATCCCCGTCTTCGCTACAAGTTCAAAGTTAGAGACCCAGCCCTGGGCGCTGCCTTAGACTCTTGAGGCGAGGCGTAGTAGTTGGTAATCAGTGTGGACGGCCTGAGAGTGAACTCAAGGGGTGTCACAGTGGGCTTCCTAATGTTTGGAGGGCTGCTGTGGAATGGGGGTGGCAGGTGGTTGGCCTATTTCTTGAACTTTTAGGTCCTCACACCATGGGCCTCAGGTTGCAGATAAGGGGGTGGGATGGCCAGGGAAGTGGGCTGGGCCTTGGCATTTCTTGAATTAGTTGAGGGGGCTCGAGGCATCAAACACAGGATTGACCAGGTGCTCTGAAGAGAAGGACCAGCTAACGTATTTGAGACTTCACTGGAGGTGGCAGAGGGTGTGTGTTGGGGGGTGGTAAATCTCCTTGGGGATAGGGGCAGGCCCTCCTTCCTAGGGAGGCAGGGGGGCAGTCCCTTGGCTAGAGGTCAGTGTGGACTCTCTGGACAAAGAGTGGGTGGCTCTTGGCAGAAAGGCCAGGGGGTGGCTGGGATGAGGCTCCAGACCCTATGTCACCTGTTCTGTCCTTTAGGACATGGAAGCCTCTGAGTAGCCACATAAGGAAGCCAATGGTCAGACCACCATTTGGAGAAATTTAAGTTAAACGGATGATGGGGCCAGTGGCCAATGGCCAAGTTAAGTGGCTTTGTTTTATCCACAGGGATCAGCATTTTTTTTTTCACCTCTATGCATAGGTACCCAGATTCCAAGAGCAGAAATACCAGTGAATGAAAAAATAGAAACCCTCCCCATGCATCCAATGAGAAAGCATTGCCTGGCACAGCTCCCCAGAGTTTGGGAGAGCATGCCTGTGGAAGCCAGAGGGGGGCTTGTCAGAACAGAAGAGTAGACTATTGGTCAAAAGCCAAGCCCCCCTTGCCTGCTCCCCCTTGCTGTGGTCCAGATGCTAACTTTCTTTCTCCAATGACTTGTAAGAAGCTTTTGAGTGTCCAGCCAAGGCAGGGAGTTGCATCTGCAAAGGGAGAATATAGGGATGTAACCAGGGTAATCAAGGAAAGGCAGGGTGAAGGGCTCTGCTTTCTGCTGCTCCTCTGTCAGTACATCCTAAATCGGCGGTCCTGGGGTCTGAGGAGGGCAAAGCAGGGGGAACAGGCGTTTTTCTGGTATTTCCTGTGGCTAGAAATGCAGGCGAGATCAAGAGCAGAAATCTCACAACACACACACCTCATCTACCCCCCTGCCTGCCTCGCCACCCCAAGGCTTCCTAAGACCTCAGCTGGATATTAAACCATCCTCTCTTCTTGAGGGCCCTAGGTTGTGCCCTATTCCCCTCTGGCCAGGCCTTCTGTTCTAACATGGAGACCTCTTCCCTGACCCTCCTCATCTGCTCAAAGCCTGCCCATCCTTCAGAACTCAGTTCCAATGTCAATTCCCGGGGATCCCCTTCCCGGGCCCTGTGGACTGGCAGCTGTCAGGGACATCCTGATGAGCCACTCCTTTGTGGCATATAGCACAGTTTGAAATCCTGCATTCGTCTGTGTGATTATTTGATTAATGTCTCTCTCCCCTCCAAGACTGGCCGTGCCTGCTTCAGCTCACCGCTCTCCCCGGCCTCTCTTGCAACATGCCGGCACTTAATAGTTACTCAATAAATGTTAGTAGAATGCATGAATGAAAGGGGCCGTCTGAGTTCTCCTCTTCCTCACACTCACCTGTGTAACCCTCATTCATTGGGCAGTTCACTTGCCCTGCCTGGCTGCCCAGCTCCAGGAGGTGCGTGGAAAGAACGGCATCTAAGGCCCATTAGCAAAAAAGTGATACAGGAAGTTATTCAAAAAGCAAACGCAGAGAAACCAGGAAACAGCATTCCAGGGGTGGGCAGAGGGTGGGCCAGTGTTGAGGGATGGGGGATGGTTTGAGAAGAAGGGGGGAGAAGTAATCCAACAGCAGAGTTTGGGGGGCGGAGAAGGCATTGCTGCCGATGTCATAAGGGATGGTTTCAGGCACCCACCAGGCGTGGACAGAGGCTCCTTCCCGTGCTGGGCGCGGGCAGGGGAGCTGGGACGGCCTTTTTGGAGGGCCATTTTAAACATAAAAAGCAGTTCCACTTTTGGGGCTTTCTCCAACAGAAAGGCTCACGTAACTTTGTGAGGATCGACATGCAAGGACAGTTGTGACAACATTGTTAAAAATTGGAAACAACTTAAGCAGTCACTCATTGGGGCGTGGCTAAATCCACGGTCCACCCACGTGACGGGGTGCAGCGCAGCCGCACCAAGAGTGCCGTCGGCGAGCACTGATGTGGACATCTGTCTCTGCATTAGTTGAAATAAAGCAAGCTCCAGAACAATATGTGTGCTAAGATCCCATTTATGTTTTAAAAGGAAACTTCTGTTTGTGTGCATAAAACTACATGTGTTTGTGCATAGAGAAAAGCCTGGAAGGAGACATACATGATCCACCTTGCACTCTTTCCTCGGGAGAAGGGGATTCAGCATAGCCTAAGGTGCTCCCACGCTCTGACTCTCTCTGTGGTATGGTTTGAAGGAGCGTGTGCTTTTTCTGTGACCAAAAGGAAAAGGGAAGTTTGTGCAGTATGGAATGGAGAGGGAATCCTGCCCTCTGGGAGCTCAGATTATTAGACTGGGGGAGCAGTGGCCAATTGCACTGGGTGGAGTGGGCAGGAGGGATGGACAAGCCGTCCTTCTGGAAGATTGGGAAGATCCTTCCAGAAGTTTTCTGGTGAATGGCATTTTTGAAAGAGGATGCCAGCTTAAGGAAGAGGTGTGATGGAGGGAAGGTTTATGTCTAATGGGAAGTGTTGGCACATTGATAGGCTGAGGGAAGGGAGGTGAGATCAGAAGTAATTTCACAGGATGCTGGGGGAGCGGTACTTGGCTGGAGGGCCAGGCCGGGGTGTGCAGAAGGCTAGCAGGACCCAAAGCCCCAGGGGAGGAATTATCCTGAAAAGGGCGAGGAGCCCGTTCGGCGGGAGGGATATATGGATAGATCACACGAGACGGGAGGGCCAGGAAGGAAGGTCGGAGTTGAGAGCCTGAGTTTTTAATCAGTAAACTGAGTGGATGTGTCAGGCAAAGGGAGCAGGCAAGGAATGGGGACAATGGTTTGAGGGCCAGGGTCAACTCTGGGAATGGAGGAAAGGGTTAGTAAACTGACTGCTCGCTGGCAGCAGAGGAGGGCCCAGCTGAATTGTTACTCACACCTTTGTCTAGGAGCAAATTGGCATGTCTGCGTTTTTCTCCTAGCAGAGCTCAATTGCAAGACTAGAGAAAATGAAAGGTCACATTGTTCCCAGGCTGCGGACCGGCAAGGCAAGGCCAGCATAGAGGGAGGGGAACAGGGGTTCTAAAGGGGTCCACCATGAGGTGGGAAACATGATGTGGAACTGGAGATCTGCAAGTTGGGATGAGCAGCCACGGAAGCCTTTCGAGAGAAGGCAGTTGTGGAGGGCCAAGATGGGGCCTGCTGGGTGATGTCTGGGCTCAAGGTTTGGCTGTGGGGTGGGCTGCGGAAATGGAGAGGAATGGGGACAAGATTCCTTGGGAGTTGTTACAATTGTCTAGGTGGGGGCAGTATTGGGGCCAAGATAAAACCCAGGAGTCTGAGGCCAAAGCTCTCCGTTCATTCGACAGATTTTTATTGAGCACCTACCATATGCCAGGCACCCTGCTAAGCCCTGTGGGGGGAGGCGAGTGGGGGGAGTTCACTGGCTTGCTGATAGATGAAGATGGGAAGAAGGGGGTCATGCGGCCTGGGGTGTGGGTCTCCAAGAGGAAGAGGAAGCGTCATCAAGGAAGGAGCTAGAATAACAAGATGAGGCAAGACGCCAGGGGAGCACTGACAGCTTGGGGTGATAGGAAGAAGAGCATCTCTCTTTTAGAAGAGCTGGAAGAGGAAGGCAGGCTTTGGATGAGGTGAAGGTGGGCAGCTTCCTCCTGGCACCCCAGCCTGCCTTCCCCCACACCCTGAACCACAGAAAGGGGGTACAGGGCTGACGGAAGGGGAAAGGCAGGTCTTTCCTCAGACCCCGTGGGGCTCCATCCCCAGGACTGTGACACTCTTCTCTGTGACTTCAGCTCCAGATTCTGGCCCTCACCCATTGTATGGAAGTGAAAGCAAGAAGGCTTTCTTCTTGCTGATGGCTGATGAGACCAGATACAGTGGTGGGGGAGAGAGGGGTCCAGGAGGAGAGAGATGTGGAGGAAACCAGGAGGAGATGCCAAAAGATATTCCCGAGAGAAGAGGGAGATGCACACAGAGGAGTCAGGATGGGAAGACAGTCATACACAGAGGGACACAGGACCCCAAAGAAGAGAAGGCTACGGTGGGGTAACCACCAGGCACGTCTGGTTCCATGTCTCAGGGGTTCCCGTTAGCCAGCAAACGTCCCTCTGATGGCTTCTTTCTGTCCTTCGGGCCACCTTAAAGCCACAGGGGAGGAAGAGGTGTGGGGGCAGTGGTGGGGCCAGTGGCACAGAAAGGGCCTCGAGGGAGGAGGATGGTGATGATCCAATATCCTGGGGTCACTCCCAGGGACCTCAGGAAGGACGGCTTTCCTTCTACCTGAACACCCTGGCCCTCTCCCATTATGCCACCTTCCTGATTGAGCCCCACTTTCTGGGGTCACCTGCTCTCATCTGTCCCGTTCCTACATTACTGACCTCATCATTTGACTTGGGCATCCCGGTCTTCATCCCCCCTCTCTTGGGGAGTGGGCATGGGGGGGTCCCCCTATGCACTTGTGACCTGCCCGTTGGCATGGCACTAACAGTCAAGTTGTGCTCTTTTAGATTCCAGACGAAGCTTCCAGGCAGGATGACCTGGGGCCTTCGGTTTCCCCTAAAGGCCAAGAAGCATCTGCTCTAGGAGGAGGGCCGCTCTGAGTCTGGAACGGTCTTTCCGTAAGAGCTGGAAGCAGACGGCATTTGAGGGAGAAAGGGGAGCTGAATTCCTGGCCGTGTCTTTTTCCTCCTTTTGCCCCCAAAGTCTTTGGGGTGGCCACGAGGCCTGGGACTTCCTCCACACCCCCAGCGGGTGGTCAGGTCACTCCTCTTCCTTCTTCTCGCTTCCTCTCAGGAGCACCTGCTGCTCCTGGAGAAAGAAAACAAAGGCAGCTGAGATGGGCGGGAAGGGAAGGGAAGGCAGCAGGAAGCAAGGAGCAGGAGCCCGAGCACCCTGGGCAGGATACTGTGGCCCTGGGTGAAGCGGGGGAAGGGTCCACGGCACTTGGGTGAGAAGGGCCGCAGAGTTCTCAGAATGGCCTCCCAAGCAGCGCTAGTGCTTCCTCTCGGGGCCTGGAGCCTGGACGTGAGCTGGAGATGTGGAAGCACAGGGTGGGGCTCCCCCACTGGCCCGCCCCCGACTCCCAAGCTTTGGGCTCAGCTGTGACTGAGCTCTGCCTTCAGCTGAGACCATCAGGCTGATGGCTGCTGGGAAGCCACTCTGGTTTCTTCCAGACCAAACCTCTTCACCTTTTGTTCACCACCCCTGGGAGCTGCTCACAGGTGCAGATGCCACGCGCACTCCACAGTGGCCTGGAATGTAAGAAATGCCGCACCCGGGCCTTCTGCCGAGGGCAGAGGCACTGAAGACTGACTTGTGGCAAGGGGCAGGACGGGGCCCCTCTGGCGCTGAGCCCTCAGTCGGGGCTCCCCGTGCTCCCCCTATAACCTTTACGAGGCTCTCTTCTGCTCTTGATGTATCTAGACACTACTTTAAGTTTATTTTCAGCTTAGAAAACTCTCCTGAGAGAATACCTATTTTGCTAAATGGGTCCTTACAGCCACGAGGGGTGCCCTAATCTTGATACCGTAGGATTTCGTAAACAGGTTCATGATCTCTGCTGACAGAGCCTTACAGACTGGACAGCCCTGACCTACAGCCCAGGTCAGCCCTCTTCTTTCTAGAACCCCTCGAGCTTCCTGGCACCCTTCTCTGGACTAGAAAAAGCCTGTGCCATCTTGCTTGAGGCCGAGCGAACAGTCCCTCCAGTCGGTCTCGGGGCAGACCTTGCTTTGCGGCTGGGTCAGAAGAGGGTCTATTTTGCTTTCCGCTGGTGATCCCACCCTTTCACTGGCCTCATGTGCTCAGGGGGCCCAGATCCTGGTCCTCATGTCAAGGCCATACAGGAAGCCACGCTTCCCCCACACACTCTGGGTTACATTTGTCCACCTCAAAGTTCAAATCTGCCGTTACTTCCCCGCTCCCTGAGCTGGGGCTCCGCAGCCCCTCCCACGTATTGAGAATTGAACTACCCACTTTGGGGGTCATTATTCTCTTTTGTGTACCCCGTTTCCCCATTAAATAAGACGAGTCCCAGCATGAATCCCCCGACCACCCTACTGGTAACAGTTCTCTGCTCAGAAACGTACACGTGCGGTTCTGCTTTTGGGGACCCACTTCTCTTATCCATGCAAGTGTTTGACACATCTTTCTGTCTCAGATTGCTTCCTCCTTAATGCCCAGCCCCCAGGAATCTGCGTATTTCATCTTTTCCCAACTGCCTCTCCCAGCTTCCTCACTTCGGGGGCCCTTTACACAGACAGGATGGATCATAGAGAGAGGAGGAAGGCAAGCTAGTCGCTCCTGCCCCTCCACTGGTCCTCCGTGTCCCCTGCCTTGGTTCAAGCACGCAGATCCCCTCCAGGGAGGGGTTTGATAATCACTCCAGACAATACACAAGGAGGACGAATAAGGTAAGGTACAAAGGCCCCAGGAATGTCACCTGGTCCCCCCAGTTTTCCTTCCTGATCTCTATTGCAGTGTCAGTGACGGTCCTCGGTCTTTATGTCCTGATGGAGCTGACACGAGACCCTGTTTCTGCTCCTTCCCACGTTCTCCTCCAGAGCCATACTCCAACCCCTTCCAAGGCCCCTCCGCCTTGCTCTGGGAGCAGGAGGCTGATCTGAATGGACTTCAGTGGCGTATTCCAGTGGGGTCGAGAGACACTGGCCATGATGAGGAGGGGCATGAAGACGGGGAGGGTGAGCTCTGGCTGTGTCCCTCAGTGGGAGGCCACAGCTCTGGCCCGGCTGCCCTCTACACACAGCTGCCCTCTCTGGGTCTCAGAACTGCCCGCTCCTCCCGCTTTCGGGTCGTCAATTTCTTTCTGAAGCGTGCCCTAGGGCCTACTGTTGTAGGTAGTTGGATCGCTGAGCTTTGCTCCAACTGCCCAGGGGGGAAGGGCCTTTACTCCTGCCGGCTCCCTGTGTGCTGCTCCCTGTGTGGTGCTCCCTGACTTCTCTCCAGTGTGGTTACTCAACTTCTTAAATCCATCTTTCCTTTTGGCAAATACACAAATCTCACGCTCCACCAGAAATTCTGATGCACCTGTTGGGGAGTGTGGGAGACCTCCCACTCCGCATGATTAGGCACCCTGGATGCTCAGGAGGGATAGACCATTTGCTCGGCATCCCACCTGCCAAGGTTTTGCTGAGCTCTACATCGTGTGGTTTATCTTGTGAAAACACTCGTTGGTTTGTTTTCTCCATGTGAAATCTGAATGTGCTTTTATTTGAGAGGCACATCCCTGAGATTCTGAGGCTCTTCTGGGACCTCCAGGTAGAATGGCTGGATAGGAAGCCTGAGCTCAGGGGGAAGAGTGGGACCTGGGATGGTAGAGGTGGGGTTCCCCAGAGTTGGTGTTGCTGAGAGGAGGGATCCAAGAAAGAAAGAGATTAATCCAGAGCTTTGGAGAAACTTGACTCTTAAGGAGCAGGCGTAGGAAGAGAACTAGCAAAAGGGAATTATGAATTATGGGGTGGAGAGACAGAGTAAGAAAAATTTCTGTCCTGGAAGTGAAAGGAACAGTGGAGAGAGAGAGAGCACGGGGGACTGAGTCAGATGCGGCCTAGAGGTGACATTGGAAGGCCTGCACTGTACCCTGTGGGCTTAGGAAGGCTGGAGCTGTGCTGTGCTGTGGTGGGGGTGCCGCGTGGCTCCGGCAGGGGAGGAAGAGGCTACCCATTAGCAGCCTGAGGGGAAGATGTCATGGGGGGGGGTGGGGGTTGGGGGCTGAGGGTTTCTGGATTCTGAGGGAGAAGACTGAAGGGGTAAAGTCCTGGAGGGGTGGGGAGAGAGGTCTTGGGCCCTGGTGGAGGGCTCTGAGACCCCTGCTCCTGGAGGCCTCGGGAGAGAGGCAGATGCAGTCCATGGGCACATGGAGGGCAGGGGAAGGCAAGCGAAGGCTGGGCTCCAGGCCATCCCTTTCCTCAGGGAAACAGCCGCTGAGCGCGTTTTCAGAGTTTTTGGCTAGTGGTTGCAAGAAGTCTGGAGACTTGACAGCCAAGCTGAAGGGCCGGCGCGAGGGCACGCACTGTCCTGGACAGCAGCTCTCCTGAGGTTGTTAGAGGCCTGTGCGTTTGAGGCTGAAAGATGGAGTGAGGGACTGTCCCCGGGTTGGGGACCGTAAAGAGGCTGAGAGGTACGGGCAAGAGCCCAAAGGGATGAATGGTGGTGAGCCGGGGTCTAAGCAGTCAGGGAAGAAAGTGAAGCCTGGATCTTGAGACCCCGGGAAGACTCCAGGGCCTGGAGTTCTCCAAGAGGTTGGAAAACGGGGACATCTTTATAACGACTATTTGATTACCTTTGCATACAGGAAAAAAGTCAATTAAAAAGAAAGTCCAGCTGCCCCAATGCCCATCAACAGTATAATGGATAAATAAATTGTGGTATATATAGTTATGCAATGGAATACTATCCAATTCTATGCAAGAGCGTGGATACATCTCCAAAACAGAGAACTGTTGAGCAAAAGAGGTCAGACATCAAAGGCTAGATATATTTGTAATCCTTTATGTAAAGTTGAAGAAACAGGCAAAAGTAGTCAGTGGGGTTAGATTTCAGGATAGTGATTACTCTTGAGGAGAGACATCACTGGAAAGACCCAAGAGCACCCAGGTGCTGCTGTATTCTATTTGCTGGTCTCGATGCTAGTTCAACGGGTCCATTCAGCTGGTGAAATGCATTGGTCTACACATTTATGGCATTTTTCTGTGTGTTTATTCAACTTCCGTAAAAGTTTATTTTTTAAAAAAAGACTATCTAGCGTGAATCAATTCCACTGGGCTCCAAGGCCGGTCACTTCTAAGATCACCTCCAACAGATGTTGTACTCCTTCCGGCCAGCTGGAAACAGCAGCCATCAAAGTGGCAGCGATTCTTCATGTCCCCTGCTCTGGGTGAAGAGCCAGCCACCTCTCTCTTCCCCCCCACCCTCACCAGTTATAGTGAAAGACACTCCCGATGTTCAACCACATCATAAATACTAAAAGCCATTTCCCTTCTGGAATCTTCCAGATCTTGTATCCAGTGTCCCTCATGGCAAGGCCTACAACTATGGCTCTCCAGGTTGCGCCAGCCCCACTCAGTGGGCCATACAGGTCCAGCTGCCCTGGATCCACCCAGGGGCTACCTTTTTCTAATTTGCCCAAAGGTGCCCAAGAGATTCTCAACATCCCTGCTAGAAATTGTTGGGCAAATGTTCTTTAGGTCTCACAATGTATGGGCTGGAAAAAAGGGAATGGAAGGGTTTAACCTTAGTGTTACACTAAGAGTAGTGACAGTACCTCTGATGGGTATATAACCTTTTATTTCTCAAAGCACTTGCATGGACATTATCTGTGATCAGGGCTTTGCCCAAGTTCTGACAAGAAGGCTAGAAGCATCTCTCCTCGTCACGGTTCTTGCAGCTGCCTGGAAGCCAGCTGGGTGGCCGTGAGAGAGGGCTGGTTTCGACAGTGTGATCAACAGTCCTTCTCCCTCGCCTGCGTGTGTCATTGGCAGACTGGGTGGACGTCTGCCTCTAGTTGCAAGACATGTGTCTGGAGTTCCGTGTGTCCTTCTGTGGCTCTATTACTAGTGGAAACCTTCTGCAGCCCTATCATTCTTGAGTCCTGCCCTTGACGTCTGTGAAGGGCCCTTGGGTGTATGTGAGGAGCTGAGGCCCCTGGCTCCCAGACCCTCTCTCCCAGCAGGCTTTCTGCTCACGGTGGCTTTGCATTCCGCTGCCTGTGGCATCTGGTCATGGGCCTAGATTTTTTGTTTGCAAAACACTTCTTTTTTTCTTGTTTTCAAGTATTCTCCAAGGCTTCCTATGGGGTTTTTGCTCTTTAAATAGTTCCTTTTGATTTTTTCCTTTACTAATGGCCACATTTCATCATAGTTCCTTTGCCTGAAATTGAGTACCTGAGAGGGGCATATTCGGAGCCTTCCCTCTGCCACCACAGTATTAAATATTATCATGTGGGTGTTAAGAGCCGCCCAAAGGATCCCTCCCGCTTCAGCGTCTGTCACTTTGGAGAATGAACCCAGACTATTTCCTCTCTTTATGGGTGAGAAAGCTCTGTATTTGAGGGAGCAGTCGTTTATCTTAACCAAGAGCAGGCAGCAGTCAGAGCCGGGAGAGGGGAGCTTTATCCTGAGTAGCGAAAACGGCAACTGACTGACAGGGTAACATATGGAACTCATCATCAAGAAAAGTGGTGCAACTGGAAAAGAGAAAGTTCTGGAAAGCTTTGGGGACGTCTCAGGGCAATTAGTAAAAGGAGATTTAGTTATTAAAAACAAGCCCGTGATAGCTATGTTACGACCGCTTATCCGTGTAAGGTGGAATTGTTTGTTTAAACCCCGGGGGGCACGACTCCTCCTGGTCTCTTCCTTCCTGCTGAATTTCCAGTCTGTCAGAGCCCACTGCCGTTGGTCAGTTCCCTTCTGCCAATCTCTTCCACTCACTTCTCTCGAGACTGCACCAACTATTCCAAGTCGTCCATTTTATTTCGTGACTTGTGATGTGCGAGTAGAAACAGTTAGAGACTTTGTCTTTGCTTTTCTGCCGCTTCCTGGGCCTTTCAGTTGTCAGATTTTGTGGGCAAATTTCATTGTTACCCCCATTTTCTTCGAACCCCTTTACATTTCCTCCTGACCACTGACTGTCCGGAGTAGGTACCAGTCAGAATCTTGTACAGTTTGATGCCGATTGGTGTTTTCTCCTATTTTAGTTGAAAAACTACCCTGTTTCCATTTGAGTCTCACTCCCAGCGACTTAGAGCCATTCATCTAACACGTGCATTCAGTCTCAGAGGCCCTGCCGAGTCTCGTCGTGTCCTGCATTGGATCTGAGGACTTGAGATGAGCAAGAGAATTGCAGGATGAAAATGCTGATATTGAAAAATGGTCTAGCAGGTGGAGAATGGGAGGGATAGAACGAAATGGTGAACCCAGCCTGGGATAGCCTGGGGCAGAGAGGGCAGCAGCAGGCAAGCGTTGCTATGTGTGGATTGATCTGGATGTCGGAAGTTCTAGAATCCAGGGGCAAGTTAAAGAGGGCTGGGGAGATGGAGTGGGTGAGGCAGAGAGAGGCAGCTGAAGAAGGCCCCGAGACGTGGCGAGAGAGGGAGAGGCGCGAAGACTCATGCTAGGGCAGGATGCTCTGTTGACATGGGGCGGCCGGGAGTGTTACCGGGCACAAACACAGCTTCTTTACCCACCACACAAGAGGGGCCAAGTAAGACTGGAACGCCAGGCTTATGGCAAGGAAAGGGTTTTTATTTTGGGTGACGTCCAGCTGGGAGACGAGAGTCAGCCCTCAAATTCGTCTGTCTCCCGAAAGATGGGAGGCAAGGGGTTTTAAAGGTTTCGAGGAATGCAGCTGTAGGGAGGGGGAGCCTGTGGCCTTGCCAGTTGGCGCTTTCCCGCCAGCCTGCGAGTGGCCTTGTGAGGCTGCTTGCAGGGAGGAGGGTGGCGAGATAAGGGAATCCGCAGGTGGGTGTCCTCGGTTGTCTGCCTCTGTGGTGGGTGGTGGATTCTGGTGCCAGGAAGCCAAGGAGTAAGCAGGGAAAGGGGGTGGGTGCTTTTGGTTTTAACCACATATATGCTGGGCTTAAAGCAGAGGAGCTGATATCAGGGCCGTATCAGGAGGATGGACACTCTGGGCCTTGGGAGCGAGAAGGGAGTCTGGGAAGTGATGGTCACCCTTTTGGACCACATATGAGCAAATGATTGGCAATCTGATGGAAACCTCTCTTCTGCAGCCACGCTCGTGCTGCTTGGCGGGCTGCCTTGCGCCTGCTTTGGAGGCTTGTCTCTGGCAGTGGCTGCAGCTCCTGCTCTGCCTTCCCCACATCCTGACCATCCACCTGCGCCAACAACAGAGTCGGTGGTCAGCTCACCCCCAGCCGAGCTGAAAGAGCCTCCTCCCTGGGCAAGGAGGTGGCCACGCACTGCCCATCTCTCCCTCTTGCATGCCCCCAAATCCAAATGACAGACGCCCCTCCCTGCCAGGGTCTGTCCGCACTTGCTTCTTATCCCTCAGCTGGTTTGTCCTCTTGGACAGGCCAAAGAGAGGCGCCGCTGCGCAGGCCTCTTCAGCCCAGCCTCCACATGCCTTCAGAAAGCAACAAGGAAACAGACAGCCGGAAACACGCCTCTGGTGCCGGCTCAAGGGTATCATTCTGTAGTGTCACTTAAGAGTGCTGGGGCCTTTTTTTTTTTTTCATTCTTTTTGGTATTTCCCACCCACCCCTCACTCTCCTTATCACTCTGCCCACTCTTGAAGGCCTGCCTGGGGCCCTTCTCCAGGAAGCTTCCTCAGTCCACTCCAGCCCACCACCATCTCCCCAGTCCTCTGATGACACAAAGCATTTATTGTCTGCCTCCCCGAGTTTATTTAGTGCTTTATTATACTCCATGTACGCTTAACTTTGTTTTAATCTCAAAGACTTTCTTAGGCATTCTTTTCTCTGTCTAGCAAGATAATAAACTCCTTAAGGATAGGCCTGACCCTGCATTTCTTTTAAAGCCCCCTCCACCTCCCTGTGGGGGATAAAGGAAGAGTTTCATGGAAGCTGGTCTGCATGCTAACTGCCCATGTAACGGTGGCTGATGGCTCAGTGTTAAAGGGGACTGCATAAGCCTGGGCATGGGCTGTGACAACAATGACATTGGCTCCAACAACTGATGACCTGTCGGTGGGGGTGGAAGAGATGAGTTCTCCAAGGGCAATGAAGGGGTTGGACCTGGCGCTTAGGACCCTCTCTGGACCAAGGGAATGTAGGGAAGGCTCAGGCGACCCTGGTGGGGTACAATGGGGCTGAGGCAGTGGGGGTGAGGGGACCAAGAAGGGAAGGCCTGCTTGGGAACGATGTGGACTTGGCAAATGGGCCAAGGGGACAGAGCCCAGGGTTTCCAAAGCCAGACCATTGTCTAAGTGGGCAGGCCGGGCTTTGGAATTGCTGTTTTGTACATCTGATCAGAGGGCCCCATAATCAGCCCCGTCCCAGCCAGGTCAACTCGGAGGGAGGGCTGTGAGGGGAGTGATAGGGCCCAGAGCCAGGGGCCACAGCCAGGCTTTGGGATGGCTGGAAACGGGGCACAGCCCAGGTGGTGAGTGAACGCAGGCCAAATTCAACTGAACAGTGTGGGTAATTGTTGTTTACATGTTCTTGCCTCTTAAGGAGGGACAGACAGAGTGGGAGTGGGGCAAGGAACTCAGATGTGATTTTAGCCAGGGCTGTGCTCGCCCTCCTCTTCCTCAGTAATGACTGGTCTGAGCTGAGGCCACAGGGGAGGCTTCTGGTGGGTGATGGGACCAGGGGTCCCGTCAGAGACAAGCCAGGCAGATACTAGGCAGAGGGTCCTCCCGGGAGGCCTCAACAGCCAGCGGCTTTTCCCTAGGGAGCAGGCCTCTGCTCCACCATCCATCCAGCCCCACTTGGCACCTTTCCAGGGCCTCCCCCACAACCTCTCCCATGAGAGCATGCTCCTCCCACCCCTGAGGTTTTCCCACAATAGAAGCCACCTGGCTTCTCCTGAAACGCTCTTTCTTCTTCTGTGCGCTGTTCATCTCCATCCCTCTGGCTCAGCTTAGACCTCCCCCTCAGAAAAGCCTCCTCTGATTCCAGAAGCTTCAGTGCCTCCCTCCCACCAAGGCTATCCTGTCACCCACTGGTCCTGTTTTCTTCATAGCACTCATCATTATTTGGATTTACCTTGTCCATCTCTGTTTCCTTGTTGGTTGTCTCTCTCTCCTCCCTGGAAGCTCCATGCAGGCAGAGTCTGGTCAATCTTGACTGCAGCTCTACCTTCAGCTTCTAGAATGGGGCCTGACAGAGAAAGGCACTCAATGAGTATTTGTTGAATGGATGAATGGGTAGATGACAACAGATGGACAAACACCAGCTCTCAAATGGGATGGAGGTCTTTCCAAACCTCCATGACTCTCATCCAAGGACCCCCCAGGGGGAGCTCCCAGCTGGGGAGAGGGCCTGCTGGGCCCTGGTAAAAGAGTCATTCCCAGCCTAGGCTGGCCAGCGTTTCCTCCCTGGCCAGAGGGAGCAAACCAGAGGGATGGTGCCAAGGGTTCCTGGACCCAATTCCAACGTGTGTGGAGGCTTCCCCACCCCAACAAGCAGTTCTTGGACACCAGCAGGGTGTCCAAGAATTCAACTCGATTCTGACACACTGGGAGATAGAATCAGACTCTACAGGCTAAGGGCTCAGTCCCACAAGACTGCCCTCCACTTCACATGCCATTTGCAAGCCCAGGTTGTCACCTGTGCTTCTGACAAACGGACTATAAACCAAAGGTTCCCACGACCTCCTCCTCGGCTTCAATTAATTTGCTAGAAAAGCTCACGGAACTCAAGAAAACCTGTTTACTCATGTAGGGGAGGACAAAATTTTCCTCTGCCCTTCTAGGTTCTTCTGGATGGTCTAAAAATTAAATTGAGACAAATTAATAGGAGAAAATCAAATTTAATTGCACAAAAGGTTCAGAAACAAAAAGGTAAAATGAGGTATATATGCCATCTTTAGCTAAGGAATGGGATAGCGGCCTGAGGCTTCAGAGGGGACGAGGGTAACTCACAAGACAGTAAGAGCAGATGTTCACTAATTAGAGATTCGCCCTGTCATACAGATAGGTCATAAAAAGTTCTTTCTGGTAATAACTCTTATTATGGACAAGGCCCCCAATTTAAATTTTTTAAGGGAGAGGTGAAAGTTTCTCTTGAGCCCACAGATCTCAACTGCCTTTGGCTCAAAATGTTTCACATGCCAAAGTGGCATGTCTCGGGGAGACCTGTTCTGAACTCTTTCACTCACTAGATTACCGATTTATTACAAAGGACATTAAAGGATATAAATCAACAGCTGGATGAAAAGATACACAGGGCAAGGTCCCAAACAGAGGAGCGTCTGTCCTCCTGGAGCATGGGGCCTGGCACAGTGGTACGTGGAAAGGTTCTAGTTCCCCGATGCAGAAGCTCTCCGAAGAAAGAAGGGGCAATGAGCTGTCTTTTTTGGGTTTTTACGGAGGCTTCATTACATAGTCACGACTGACTAAGTCATTGGCCATTGGCAATTGATTCAACTTCAAGCCTCCCTCCCTTCCCCAGAAATCAGGAGGTAGGACTGAAAGTCCCAATCCTCTGATCACATGGTTGGCTCCATTGGCAAACAGCCCCCAGCCTTTCAAGCTTTCCAAAAGTCGCCTCATTAACATAACAGAAGACACCTTTTATCACTCTCAACACTTAAGAAATTCCAAGGGTTTTGGGAGCTGTGAGCCAGGAACTGTGGATGAAGATCAAATATATATGAGAAATATATTTTGGTCATCTGAATGACCAAATATGTATTTCTTATAAATCACAATATCACAGATGGCATGCTGAAAGATTTGTGGAATGGGATGCAACCCAAGTTTCACTTGAGCCTGAACCCCTGGAGGTGGGGAAAGGAAGGCCCAAAAATGTATAGTTCTGTTCCCCCTGCCTAGGTGTTCTCAAGGGCCAGACAGTCCAGAGGGGTCTCTGAGGGTGGAGGAGGGAGAAGCATGGTCCCCAGGCCATCTGACAGAGTGGGGAGGTGTGGTGCTGCGCAAAGCGAGCCTACAGGGTGTCACAGTCCTTGGGGGACAGTGGCCAGTCCAGTGACGGGCAGTCGGGAGGGTCTTGCGCTAGGTGCAGGAATGGTGGGGCTGTCCCACTGCCCCTCGCCCAGGTAATGGACGCTTTAACACGTACCTTTTTCAGCTTTAGCACAGGCAGTTCCAGCCTTGTTCTCTTTTCTAGCTAACTGCACTATCACTGCTACATCTGAGCCCCCAACACAGCCAACACAATGAGAAGTCAAAGGGAAAAAAGACATCTTGAGATTTCCCCTGGCCCACAGGGTCTACCACCTCAAAGTTCAGGAAATATCAGACAGTGGAGACAGGGATGGGGCAGAGAACTCAGAGAGGAACCCAAGAATTTCACTGAAGGTGGGTTCTAGAATAGGTTGATGATGCCTTTTTTTCCTAAGGAGTTCCTTCTCTCTTTCAATACTTGCTAGGGAGTTTGAATCTTTTATTTTTAAGAGAGAAAATAACTGAGTTTAGAGAGAGGACCTCCAAACTGATACTGGTCTGGGTGGGGATATTTGGGGTTGGAGCCCTTCTCATACAAATGTGTCTGCTGGGCAACACTGGCCAAAACTATACTAAGAGCAAGGATAGGAGTGGCAGATTGCCCTTCAATTCATCCCTGTTCTCTTTGCCCATCTGGCCTTGCCCGGGCCCCTCACCCCTAATGGAAAGTCCATAAGCATTCCATAGTGTCCCCAAAGAGCATTCAAGTCTGAGCCTTGGGAGCCTCTGGGTCTGGGCGTCTGAGCCCAGGAGATGGAGAGTGAGGCATCGCTTTGGACGCTCTACCCTTGACCATTGGGCATCAATCTGATGAGCTTCTGCAGTCTCCCACACTGCCATCCCCACAGAGCAAGGTGCCCCGTTGGGCATTTCCTCTGCATGAACCCACTGTCCTCCAAATCTACCACCTCGTGTCACCCCCAACTCCCCATCCCACTCACTTCCAACTCCTTGTCCCTGTCCCCTATGTTTGTAATGGGGCTCTTGCTAATTAAGCCCCATCCTGCTTCCTGGTCTTGGGTCTATTCCCCACGGATCCTTTTCTTGCTTGGGCCTCCGGGTCTCAGTGCAGCATCCTCTTCCCTTCACAGCTGCAACCACCTACCCTACCTTCTGAGGCTCCTCTCCTTGCCCTCAGCAGTGGCCACTGAGGGGCACTCCAGCTACCTGCTTCCTGGTCACCTCCCAGTCAAGCACGGAATCCCTGTCCGTTTTAAATGCTTCTCTGCTAAGAACCGTGGAGGAACAAAGAACATAAGGATGTTCAAGAAATCTCAGAAATGATCACAAAGCATTTGTCCCTGAGCAAGCAGAAACGTTAGTGGCTGGGAAGTCCTCTTCCTCTATTTGGATTCTTCCTGGCCCCCCTCTGTCTTCACTTTCATACCTCTCTTTTCTCAAGTCTCCTGAAGGTCAGCTGAGATTTAGCTTGTTCTGGATATTGTATGTGGATTCACCGGCTGAGTAGGAAGTCAGAGGGGCCTCTGGGGAGCCAGAATTGGCCAGTTTGAGAAGCACAAGAGGACCCCATTGAAAGTGGGGCCACTGTTCCAGATGGTGGGAGCTGAGGCAGAGAGCCTGAGATCAATGGGAGCCATGATAGATCCATGCATCTGTCCCTGAGCCTCCCTGGCAGCCCCTGGACCCCATCAGGTCCTGGTAAAGGGTTTTATGCAACCTTCAGTGATGGTATAGGGGGAGGAGGTTTTCGAATTAGGAATGCCCACACTAAAAGCCTTCAAAGGAGGGACCCCCTGTGGGACTGATCCTGCCTGATAGTCTGGTTCATAAGTGAGAGTAATGGAATCCAAGCTGGGGTATCTGGCTGCAAAGGTTTTTAGGAAGGCCACTTTTGTAAGGATCAGGTATTAGAGTTTCTGAGGGTTGACATCACTGCTGTTCTGGTTTTTCGGGATACCCAGGCTTAGAAAGTTAAAGTTAAGAGGATGGAGGGCTAAGAGTTGGCCTCAAACAGCCACCAAAGCAGAACTTGTCTGCAGTACTTGGGATCCTAACAGTGGGGAAGGTACAGGAGTGACAGTGGGAACTCTGGGGTACCCTACTAGCAGGAAGAGGCAGTAGAGAGAGTGCGAGAATTGCTTCCTAAGAGTCTGCGTTGGAGGCAGGAAGGGGACTAAATCACTGTCCCTGGTTGAAGAGCTTGGAGGTATGGAGGAGCTGGTGGCAGGGCCCTGAGTCATGACTGTCCGTGGGGCCAGGCCCCTCCAGATCATGGCCTGGCCTTGAACTTGGCCTGGATGGCCAGGGACTCTTTGACCTCCATAAGGGGCTTGTGTTCTGCTAGCCTCAAATTCTTGGAAAGAGAATATACACAAGAGCAGGCATGAAGGTGGTTTTGAGGTGGGACAGGGATTTGGGGTCTTAATGGACTAGGGTGATATCAACTCCCATGGTAGACTAGCCAGTTTCCATGCCAAAAAACCATCTAGGAGCAAGGGGGCAATTACAGGAACAAAATCCAGATAGAGAGGTGGTCCAACATTATAGCTAAGGTTGGAATATGGGAGTGTGAAAATAAAGGGAAACTTCGTTCAAAATGGAGTCAGGGGGCCAAAACGGGGAGCTCCCAGGTAGTACCACTCAAGGTCAATTACAGGAAAGATCGTCAATTACAGACCTCAACAGAAAGAAGTCATCAAGAGGAAAGAATCCTCAATTACAGGAAGAAATGCGCATTGCATCCCAAACAGAAATCAACTACCCCAGCAACTAAACCAATGAGAACTGGTCATCACCCTAAACTCTTGATTCCCTCCAACTGACTTTCGTTCAAAACGACCCCTTCCAACTTCCTCTTTTTTCTCTCTAAAATAACGTTCCTCTTCCTTGTTGGTTGGATTTGTGTATGGTGCGTCATAGCATGCATATCCTGAACTGCAATTCTTTGGCTATTCCCCAATAAACTCATTTTGCTGGTAAAATAACTGGCTATTTTATTTTTAAAGTTGATGGGAGTATTCCAATTTGTTCTAGAAGGAACGAAAGAGGCAGTGGAAGTAATCATCGCCTTCCAGTTCTGTAGCAGTCGTTGGCCACGATTCCAGGAAGTGGCAAACCAGCCTTTGGTTCTGAAAGAAGGGTATCTAACTTCCTCATTCGCCTTCAGCAGTGTTGGCCAGGCTCAGGGAGCTGGCTACGGAATGTTTGTGTATGTGAAGTCCAGGTGAAAAGGAAGGGCAAAGCTGGCCCTGCCTGCCCAGGGGATTCTTGGAAGGAGAAGAGAGAAAGAGAAACCCCTTTCCAGGGTCAGCCCAGAACAGGGAGAGCATTATTAGCTGAGTAAGGCCAAAACAAAGAGCAAGCAGCCCCATGGCCACACGGCACAGACCTGCCCCGGGTCACCCTGCATGGGCAGGCTGAGGGGGCACTGAGCCTTAGTTTTCTTGATCTGTCCTGGTCCCCACATGCTGGAGGCAGGACCTGGAAGAGGCTGGCTGTTTGGCTGCAGAGGTGCCAGGTGTGGGGGTCACTCCAGGGACACCAGACGGGACCATGTGGAGGCTACAGCTGGCTCAGAGTGCCAGCAGGAGTGCTGCTCAGGCCACAACCCTGCACCCAGACCAGAGTGGGCCACTTCTGGGGCCTGGAGAGACTATGTGTTATTGAATGGGACTGAACTGTAAACCAGAATGGGCATTTGGGCAGGGTTTTTTAAGCTATAGACCAAATAAAGAAATTTCGTTTTCTCTGCCCAATTGTGTTCCATGTTACAGCTCTGCCCCACAGCCACGTTGTCAGGGGATACAGCTCTCCTAGCTCCAAGAG
This sequence comes from Diceros bicornis minor, assembly GCF_020826845.1. Lineage (NCBI taxonomy): Eukaryota > Metazoa > Chordata > Mammalia > Perissodactyla > Rhinocerotidae > Diceros > Diceros bicornis. The sequence goes on along the minus strand of NC_080753.1, from coordinate 30,648,942 downwards.
GCCTCCTGGACTGCCTGTGTCCCCTGGTCCTTTCCAAGGTGTTGACAAGGTCAGTAGTGTTGAGAACCAGAGAGCAAAGTGCTGATACTGACCAATCCCACAAATGGACTTGGGCTGAAAGTCCTGTGTCCTGCAGGATGGTACTGGGCCCACAGTCTACGATGGATGAGCCAAATGCTCACACGTGGGCTCGGGCTCCATAGAGACGGGCCTGGTTGCACCCTCCCCATGTCTCCAGCCAGCCCCAGATAATCCCTGGAGGCTGGGTCAGGGGAGTGCCTTCTCAGGGTCTCCTAATCGACCCTCCAGGGATAGGGGACAAGCCTTGTGGGCAGGGAGTCTCTTACAGCCACAACCGAAGTTGGTAAGGGAGCCAGACAGCCAGAGCTGGGGGTCCGGCAGCATGTTACCCTTCCTCCTGGGGCCAGGAGGACCAAGGGAGCCTCAGCTCAGACTGAGGATCAAAATGTCACATCATAGAAGGTTGTAAGAACCTGTGAACATCCTGACTGGGCTCTGGGCCCAGGAGTGTGCCTGGAGTGGGGTCTCCTGAGCAGGAGTGATGGCACAGTGGTGGGGAGAGGAGGTGCCTTCAGGTCCCCAGTGAGCAGACAGGACATCTGGGGGGGGGAGTCTCCCCAAGGGTCTTGGCCAGTGGTCCAGACATAACGCCCATGTCCACTGGGAGAGGAAGTGTGGAGGCTGACAAGCTGGGCTGGGGCCCAGGCCATCGGGACCTGGTTCATCTTTCTGCCATCCTTAACATGTCACCTCCATCCTTCTGGTTACAGGATGCTGATGCTCCTCTAGGTACCAGGCACAGAGGGAAGGGACAAAAGGCCAGATGGACAGACTGGGCCCTTTTAGGCCTAGTACCTTCTGCTTACATCTCATCAGCCAGAACCGCCTCATGTGCCATCCCTATGTACAGTCACTGAGGACTGCTAGGGTGGAGGAAGGGCCTTGGGGTGCAGACCAGCACCCCAACCAGCTGTGTCCTGGCATAGCTGCCTCCCTATCTCCTCCTCCATCCCACTAAAAGTCCTCACATTGAGGGCAGAATCGTAGCTTCACCAGCATTCCTACTGGCCCCTGAAATGTTGATTGAGCTCTCATGGTGATTTGGCAGAAAGCAAGATGGGTATGGCCTCTGCCAACATGGAGTGGGCAGCACAGTGCAATGAGTGTAGGTGGGGGCAGCGTGGGGTGTTGGGAAGCATATAAGTGAGGCACAAATCCCAGGCTGGAGGGGCAACAGGCAGGAGAGCTTCCTGGAGGTGGAGACATCTGAGCTAGACTAAAGGATGGGCAGCAGCAAGGCAGGAGAAGGAATGAGGGAGGAATTCAGCTGGAGTGTCAAGTGAGAACCACAGCTGGAGAGGAAGCAGGGCCAGACCCGGGCAAAGGGCTGCTCCGGCCACGAGAGGAGTAGGCAGAGATCGGATCCAGTGCAGGCTGGAGAAAGGCCTCGGCCTGCAGGGGCGCATGCCTGGCGGGGGGCAGAGGGCCAGTTAGACTGTTGCAGTTGGAGAGGCAGGGATGACAGAGGCCTGAGCTCAGAAACGACGGAGATTGAGAGAGACCTCAGAGACAGACTCCGCGAGGCTTAAAGACTGATGCAGGGGTCTACGCAGGTGGTGGGAGAGAGGGAGTGACTGCTAGCCCAGGAAACCAGGTGCACGATGGCGGCCTTTAGCGAGAGAGGGGACGCAAGGGAGGATCCGATTCCAGGCAGAAAAGGCCGTGTCCTGTTGGAGAGGCTGGGTTCAGGCATGTTGAGGAAGAGATGGAAGATGTGGGTATCTGGTCCAGAAGCTCAGCAGAATTCCAGCCTGAAGATCCAGCCACCCTCCCAGGTATGCCTCCTGTGCAGTGGCCACCACCAGGACAAAATCATCCTGCCACTGGTAACCAGGAAAACCGGCAGGATGAGCGATGTGCTTTCCTTTGGGCCACCGTCCAGCCCTGGCAGTCAGTCTTGGCTGCGCGTCTAGATTTCCCTCGGGATCTGCCTCCCCTGCTCTCATCCCAGCCCCTCAACTGGCATCGCCCTCTTGTCTGCCAGTCCCACCAGGGTCCCGGCTCCACTTTGGAGAGCCTCTGGTTGCGAGGTTGTGAGGGTGGCAGGGGAGGGAGCAGCAGCAGCTTCGGGCTTTCAGACTGTTCGCAGAGGAATGCGTAAAGGGCAGGCGGCTCCACCTCTGTCAGGGTGCCAGGGCCCCTGCCCCGGGCTTCAGTGCAGATCACACCGACCAGCGCTCTGACCATCACAGACGCAGTCCCCTCTAGGGTGAGAGCAGGATAACCTCCCACACAGGGGTTCAGCCATCCCCAGGGCAAGTCCAGGGAACTCAGTCACTGCTCTTTTAGAGCTGGATGGGGGCAGTGATTTGGGTTTCCGTCCTCAGAGTTGCTGCTGTGAGGCTGCCCAGGAAGTTCTGTTTTCCAGAAAATGAGGGGCCTTTGAGTCTCTGGGGGGCTGGGTAGAGCTTCGGGCATCCAACCCCAGCGTCCCAGATGCCAAGTGGGGAGAGGGGTGTGGTTAGTCAGCCCAGACCCAAGGTGTGGCTGAGCACCTCTTCAGGCTGGGCAGTGCCTCCTGGCCTGTCCTGAGACTCCTCTGCTGGCCCATCCCCAGAGCATGTGAGCTACCAGGCTGCTTTTAATAAATCCCCTTTCCTCTCGCACCAACCCAAGGGGCGTGTGTTAGGAACCCCGTACAAAAGCGGGAGTGTGGGGGGTAGAACCCCAGCTGGCCCCACAGAGGGGGCTCCATGGGACGAGGCAAGCCCCGACTGGGCAGGACCTCCCGGGGCCTGGGCGCAGACAGAGGCAGGAAAGAGCCCAGGACAGGAGACGGGTGCACCAGGCCGAAGCTGGAAGACTTGGGGGAGGGGAGGGGCTGTCTTAGTTTCCTCATCATCAATCAGGATGATGATAATCGGTCCTTCACTCATTCATTCACACATTCATTCATTGAACAAATATTTTCGGGGCCACAATCATTTGCCCAAGGCCTTGGGAATACAGCTATGGATGAGATGGACAGGCACCCACCTCTCTGAAGCTGATGGTCCAGCTGACAGGGTGGGGGACAAAATAAATGCGAAACAAATTAATATTAAGTCTGAGAGCTGTGGGTGTGGCCAAGGAAATAAAACCAAAAGATGGTGTAACAGCTGCAGGAGGAGGCCGGCAGCCACTCTTCTTGGGGCAGGGGGCAGGCTGCCCTCCACGAAGCAGAGCTGAGCCCAGCTGGCCCATGAGGAGGAGGGGAGGAGCCGTGTGGCTATGGGTGGGCGGTGGGGAGCAGTCCAGCAGAGGGAACAGCGCGGCCCAGCTCCCTCAGGCGCTGCGGGGTCCTTGGGATGCTGGGTGAGACGACAGTCAGGCCTCAGGGTAGCCCCGGCACGTAAGGCTCAGTGAGGGCCAGGGGCGGTGCTCCCGTTGGGAGGGAGAGACCGCAGGCCATTCAAGTGGGGTGCTGAGGGGCCAGTAGGGAGGGAGAGGGTGAAGCTGGGAGACATGGAAGGGAGGTCAGGGTCCCTCTCTGTGGCTGCTCTTTTCTCTGGGAAAGAGGACGTGTGGTTTCTGTTGAGAGGCCTCTCTGAGGACTAGAGAGGACTAACTAGGATCTATCTAGGGGCTAACCAGGGCTGACTAGGGGCCTGCCTGCCTGCCAGGATGTGTGTTGGTTGCAGTGGTGCCCAGCAGCTCCAAGAGAGAAGCCGGGAGGCTCAGGCGCTGGAGTATTGATTCGCTGGATGTGGGGACATGGCCGGGGTGGGGGTGGGGGCGGTGAGGCAGGCCCAGCAGCCTGAGGCACAGAGGGCCAGAGTGAGGCCAGGAGTCCCCATCAAGGGGAGAGGAGGGACCCAGGCGTGGGGGTGGACGTCAGTCACTTTCTGGGGGAGTGGAATCAGTGAGTGGGAGAGGCTGGGGGTGGCCTCAGCAGCTGGTGGCCCCGGAAGCTGGTGGCCCTGGAAGCTGGCGGAGGAAGAGGTTACCCATACAACAGCACTCCCCTTCGCGTTACCAGACCTAGCATCGAGTTCTGTTCCATCGTGGCACCAAAATCCTCTCTTTGGGGCTTATAACCTTGAATCTAAACATGATCTTTACTAACACTTGAAAAGGAAGTTTGGGAAAAAATTAAAATTTTAAATTTGTTTAAGCTGTCATAAAAGGAGAAAGTCATTGATAGGCTTTGTGAAATGAATAAGAGAAACCTCAACTAAATTGGAGTCAGGAAGGCCTGTAGGGGGAGCTCTCACGCCCTATCATACATCGTCAATTGCTCCAAACAGGAAGAGACATACCCTTGCATCTCTCAGGGGAAGTACAACTACTTTACTAGTGAAGGAAGATTTCTCTCCTGCCCTGGCAACAGCCCAGCCAATGAGAAGCCATTGGTGCCCTGAACTGTTACTTTCCCCCAATGGATCTTCTTTCGGAACAGCCCCTCCCTATTCCCCCTTTTCTCTATAAAAGCCAGCCCCTTCCTTTGTTCTCTGGATTTGCCTATGGCACCATAACATACATATCTCAAATTGCAATTCTTTTGGCTATTCCCAAATAAACTTGTTTTGAGGGTAAAATAACTGGTGAACTTGCTTTTTAAGTTGACACACATGGTGTCAGAAAAGTGGGATCCGAAGGAGGCAACCCCCAAGATATGGTGACCCCCAGAATCAAGTGAGATACCTGCACCGAGCTGCTTGTGCTCATTGCTTCTGTGAGTTGCCACCTGCTTTCAGTTTGGTAAGTCTCTTCTTGAATTCTGAGCTCCACTTCCTTTGCCTTCTGAGCTCTCTGATTTTATTCGGGATTGGGAGAGGCTTTGTCCTCTGGGGGAGGGACTTTGTCCTCTTGATTCAAGGCTCTGTTCTTGGGTTCAAGGTGTTGCCTTTGGTGAGTGATCGGTTATTTTCTGAAGGTAGCACAGTTCCTTTAGGGGTTCGGGCTTGCCGAGAATCCAGGAATTTTTCTTTGGCTTTCAGATTCCTTTTGGAATCAGGGCTAGGAATCTGGCAACTTTCTTTAGTTTTTAGATTCCTTTGGGGATCAGGGCTAGGACTCTAGCAACTTTCTTGGGTTTTCAGAGGAAATTTCAGAAATGGGATCCCTGTCCCAACTGGAAAACCCTCCTTCAGGGACCCCGGTCGGGTTTATGTTTAAGAAATTTGGGCCCCATATATGCACACTGTTAACTAAATGGATCAAACTAACAAAGAGTAGTCCAGAATTACAATGGCCATTATGGGGAACTTTCGATCTCCCCAAACTCATTTTTCTTAAAACCAAATTGGAAGACCATGGCTATTAAATTAAGCAAAATGAATGGCATGACTATTTTCATTGGTACCTGGAGGCTTCTGAACACACACAAAACTCTAAAATTGCCTCACTATAAGGTACCATGTCTAAATTAACAGAAACACCTAAAAAACTGAGAGAGAACAAAATGGCCTCTGAAGCCTCATGTTCCCCTTCTTCTTCTCTGTCTCAGGCACCATCTTGTTTGTCTTCTCAGACTCTGCCCCAGCAGCCATCTTGTCTCAGACTCTGCCCGCAGTGCCATCTTCCTCTCTCCCCTTTGCAAAAACCTGCCCCTTTAAAATCAGACCCTCTGAGGTTTCAAATGCTAAACCCCTAATTACAATTTCTAAGTTAACTGGAGCAAATAAACAACTAGAAGGAAAAAATTACATATTAACTACCCTAGACTTTTGAGAATAGACAAAATGACTCCAAAAACAGCTCTAAAATGTTCCTTACAACATGCAAACAAAAAATATCTTTAGTAAAAGACTTTAGTCATCTGAACAAGTAATCTTAACTTAGTCCATCTGCCAGAAATACAATCTGGATCTAATTATCCTTTTGAGTTTTGTACCTGAGACATGGCTAAAATTTTTTAAATGAAAGCTATGAGATCTCTGTGTGCCTATGTGTCTGTGTATGTTATAGAGATGTGATATTTTTCTACCTCCAGATGGTATTGCCAAAACTAATTTGTAAAGAGTTCTATTTAATTGGCTTGAAATTAAGCACTTATAAATTAAGTATTCCTAAACCTCAAAAATATAATAGAAACTAATCCAAATGTTTTCAAGTTTACATGATCTAGGATTAATCTTTAGTAAATAAAAGCTAGCTTAAGGTTGTTGGTTTAATTGAAATGGGCATGTCTTTAGAGTTATCAGCACTGAATATAATGCAGACATACAATTTTCATTGTACCTGGATTTATTAATCTCATGTTATCTCTATTACAAAGTTTTTCAGCAATAAAGTAACTTAAGATGATGATTGGCTAGTGTCAAATCCAAGCATGATTGTTAAAAGCAAGTAATTTAAATAAATGTAGATAAGATCAAAGTTTAAACTAAGTTAAACTAAATAATGGGGGATCATTGAATATCTAAATCATTTCCAAATAAGATGAACATTAATTACTGAAGATAGGTTTATCTATTTTCGGCTTCCTATTGCAAAGAAAACTAAGGATAAATTTGGGTCTGTTAGTAACTATGCCTTGTGCCACATTGAAAGACTGCACTATTAAAAGGCCATATACTCCCAGAAATTATGAAATATATTTATAAATCTGCCAGTCCATGATTGCTTACTTCTTAGTTTTCCCTGGGAATTGGGATTCTAAGGGTCAGGAATTCTAATATATGTAACTAAAGCTACTAGAAATAAAAAGGGAAACATCTTTATATGCAAGGAAGGTAGGATGCATGTTTTGATAAAAGAAGGTATGTGGAATGGAAATGCATTTTATTGAGGGAGAAGAAAATGACTTTTTCCTAAAGAGAGGATGGTTATTTTGGAATGGGAAAGGAAAAACATAGGACAAAATCTAAATGTGAAAAGAAAGTGTAGAAGGTTTGTGGAAAGGAGTTTTAATGTATGGTCAAGCTGGCTAAGATTAAAATGAATTTATTAAAATGAGTTTTAATATCAAAAATAAACTGATTCAAAATTAAAATCTGGCTTTCTTTTCTGTTGAAAGGACAAAGTTTTCTTGAGCTGTCTGTTCTTTTTTTAATTTTGGTAAGGAAGATTGGCCCTGAGCTAACATCTGTTGCCAATATTCCTGTTTTGTATGTGGGACGCTGCCACAGCGTGGCTTGATGAGCAGTGTGTAGGTCTGCGCCCGGGATCCAAACCCGCAAACCCCAGGCTGCTGAAGCAGAGCGCGTGAACTTGACCACTATGCCACTGGCTGGCCCGTGGTCTGTTCTTGATAGCAGATTGTGAAAGCTTCTTTACCTTTAAGCTATATGCCTAGAAAACAGATTTTGTGTTTTGTCAGAATAATTTCCTGTGTTGTTTCTATAAGGCCTTTAATTACTTAGGAAAACAGTCTTCTTAGTATTGAAAGAGTTAAGTTTTGCTTAAAACTATGTAACCTTTTGTATTTGCCTTTGAAACCTGTTATTGTTACTTTAGTCAAATAGATACTTAAGTATTCATAATGATTTGTGATTCTGTTTCATCAAGTGCCCAAACCTTTTGATATTTTTGAGAAGTCTCCCAAAAATTCAAATTTTAAATGAAATCTTTTCAACCTGGATGTAACTTGGGGATTTTCCAGGGGACACCTGAGACATCATAAAAGATTTGTTCTCTCTCTGTATAAAAAGAGAGATTACACTAATTGGGCTTATTTGGTATGTCAAATTTCATGAGAAGTATGGTCAAATAAGTGATAATAAACCTGTTTAGATTATATTGTATGGGCGAATGTTACTATAAAGGTTCTAGAAATAGTATAAAATTCCTAAAAATCTGATATGTCCTAAGAGAATGTTATTACCTGTAATTTTAGTTACTATCTAAAATGTGTGTCACAAAAAAACCCAAATTTCCTTGTCAATTGCGTTCCCCATTGCCTTTATAAAAAGTCTCTTATCAGACAGTTATTGTTTTACTCTGATGCTTTTACAAATATGTTTCATTTTCAAAGGCATTCATGGAAAAGATTTTGACAAGTACTCTGGAATACAGGTTTTGATAACTTTAAGATCGTAATACTGAACTGGGTAAGAATTTCTAAAACTCAAATGGAAAACTGATTGCTTTAATGCTTTGTTTTCCAGATGTAAAGGACCCCTTTTTCTCCTCTTCTTTGAGCTATCTATAACTTACAAAAATTTGGTAAAGTGTATCTTTGCAACAAGGGTTGAAACATTTATTCTTTTCTCACTACCTGATCCCTCCAGAATTCGGAAACTCTTTAAGTATTCTTTTCAAGACAATATATGTATTTGCGTGAGTTCAGTGAAGGTCTGTTCTCCTTGTAACAGGACACAGTTAGAAATATTGGCTATGTTACCAAGGCTTTGACTAGAATGTCATATTGAAGAAAGATGTATATAGACTCAGAAATGACCAGACAGCTTCAAGGAACTGCTTGGAAAAATCAGCCTAGTACCTTGCTTACAAGGTTTCAGCAAAGCAATCTTTTTTTTTTGTGAGGAAGATCAGCCTTGTGCTAACATCTGCCAATCCTCCTCTTTTTTTTTTTTTTTTTGCTGAGGAAGACTGGCCCTGGGCTAACATCCGTGCCCATCTTCCTCCACTTTGTATGGGATGCCGCCGCAGCACGGCTTGCCAAGCGGTGCGTTGGTGCATGCCCGGGATCTGAACCCGTGAACACCGGGCCACCGCAGCGGAGTGCACACACTTAACCGTTTGTACCACCGGGCCAGCCCCAGCAAGCAAAGCAATCTTAAAAAGAAAAAGAGCTTATGTCAATCACCAATTTTGCTGCATTTATGTAAATAATCAGGCCAAGTTTAATACAGATTAGTTTTGCTATGATTATCTTTAATAGAAATGGGAGTAATTTTGGAGAAAGAAATTATGGTCGCACTTTTGTAGATATTAAATTCTAGTACAATTAATTGTCTTTAAGGTTTTGTTATGTACCTGTAAGCTAGACTGGATCCTAAATTCTTTTAGTTTCCTTAAATGTCTGGCTATGACTCTCCAAAATAATATTTCCAATTTTTACTGCCCTTGAAATCTCCTCTGAAGAGACTATACTAGGCCTTCCTCACTACCCGGGTAGCAGCCACACTTCAAGGACTCAAGCCTTGGGTACATGTCTCACAGCTAAAGAAGGTTCCACCTGACATCTAGTCCTGTACAACACTGGGGACCTCTAAATCAAACTGACTAGGCAGGGAAGGCAGCCAACATCTGAGGCAGACAACTTTCCCAAGATGACCAGACCAGGCCTGTAGACCTCTTTCACTGCTGTTTCTTTATTTTCTCCCTCTTTTTCCTGGAAGGCGAGTGTTCTTGTTGGCATTTCCCAATCCTTTGCAAAAGGGGAAACCTGTCTGATTGCTGGATTTGCCGTCAGAAACTTCGGTCTGACCAAGATAGTGATGACTCCTTAGTTCACTCTATAAGTAATTACACTGGGATTCTAGATGCTGTTGTTTGTCTAAATTGCTCTGCTGGCCCATTTACTGAGTCAGGGTGCTAAGCCCACCTAAACTCGTTCCTCGCTTTAATTTAACCCAGCCTTGGGAGGGGAAAACAAGATCTTTTGAATATTTGTATGAAAAATTCTGTGGGGCTGCCAATGTAACCAAGGCCATCTGTAAATTTCTTGATATACCCATATATTTAGACAACCTCTCAATATGTAACAACATAATGTCTGAGCCTTGGTTAGATAATGTTAATGCCTCTTTGCCAATGAATGAGTCTATAGACAACCCCACTTATGTGAGAGCCTTATATACACCCCCTGGTTACACCTCCATGTGTGGAAGTTTTGGTAATAGCCTTTGTGCCTGGGCAGTTCATCGCCTGGACAGCTGGAGAATACAAGGACGGTGTGCTCTTGCCATATTCAGTGTCCTGTTTTCTCTACATAATCAGAGACCTCTCATGGGTCTCTCCCATTGAATTTCCATAGTCGCCCTAAATGAGAATTTCCAGAAGGCATATAGAACTTTGGGTTTGCCTCCATGGGAAAAGAACTTTCTTCCCGTAGACCAGAGTGAGTGCCAACAATCAAATGATCAAGAACCTCTCCCTGACACTAGGAGAGTTGGCCAACTCCAGATCCAAAACATGTTCAGCTCAGCAATGGTTGCTTAATTCATTGGCCAAGGTAATTTTGGATTATTGTAAAGCTCTTGATTATCTACTCAGTGAGCAAGGAGGTGTCTATGTGGTGGTGAACACCTCCTGTTGCACAGGGATAAATGCCTTTGGGGAAGGAGAAACCCAATTACATAAGATTAGAGAGCAAGCACATCAGCTGTAACAAATTTCACCTAACAATCCACGGTCTTTTGATTTGTTCAGCTGGTTACCTTCAAGTCCGGGCTCCTGGTTTAGAACCACCCTGCAAACTGAGATTATAGTATTGCTCTTAATCTTACTCTGTATAATTACTGTAAAGTTCTGTACCTACTGCCTGCCGAACCTCTGTAAAAATGATGTGCCCAATAAGGTGATGCTGGCTCAGCACTTCGAGATGATCTCCAACAACTACAACATTGGCAAAATATAGATTTTAGATGGGAAATGCCTGAGAGTTCTCCCTCTAACCTTCCTTGTTACTCAAATGTGGCCTAAATGGTTTCCAACCACTATGCACTTTTCCTCCAACACGTGACATGACAACCAGGAAAGGTCCTTCCTGGCACCGAGGGATAAGACCACTATGTGCAGACTCTTCTGGACACTTCAGTGACACTTCTGGAGAATGATCTTGATCAAAAGGAGTAAATGTGAAATGAATAAAAGAAACCTCAACCATATTGGAGTCGGGAGGGCCTGTAGGGGGAGCTCTCACGCCCATCATACATTATCAATTACTCCAAACAGGAAGAGACCTGACACTTGCATCTCCAACAGGAAGTACAACTACTTTACTACTGAAGGAAGATTTCTCTCCTGACATGGCAACAGCCCAGCTGATGAGAAATGCCACAGCTCAGCCAACAAGGAGCTGTTGCAACCCTGAACTTTCCTCCCAGTGACTTTCGTTGAGAACAGCCCCTCCCCACCCCCTCTTTCTCTTTATAAAGGCAAGCACCCTTCCTTTGTTCTCTGGATTTGCCTATGGTGCCATAGCATGCACATCATGAATTGCAATTCTTTTGACTATTCAGAAATGTACTCGTTTTAAGAGTAAAATAACTGATGGATTTGCTTTTTAAGTTGACAGTTTTTATGAGTAACCAGAAATTTTCACAAAGCACTTTGTGTTATGATGGGGAAGAGAAAGATGGGAAGAATAATTAGCATTTATTTAGTGCCTACTATGTGCCCTCTCTCCACCGGTGGGCAGCAACAGCCTGTTTCCCACCCCCACAACCCCCCCACCTCAGTTCTCAGGGAGGAGGTGCAGGGAGGTGGGGGAGGCCAAAGGGCAGTGGGAACCTGAGGGAGCCTGCCTGAAGTCACACTGGTAGAGGGGAGGATGAGCAACTGGGAGAGGTTGAGCCCGAGTGGTGGGGGAACAGCTCCTGGGTGGACAGTCCTGGGCTCTGCAGGGCGAGGATGCACCTCTCAAGGCTATATGACACCCCACCTTCTGGGGTCCCCCACTGCCCTCCACAGTACTTCTCACGTGGGTTTTACGGCACGGTTTCTTAGCCCCTGAGCCGCACACACGAGCAGGTAACTCAGCAGTGACTGAACGGCAGCCCCATCGCTGGGCAGCTCAGGGCCCCGGGCAAACTCCTAACCCCTCTGAGCCTCAGCACACTCCCCTGTAAAACGGGGATAGCACGTCTCTCATACGATCTCTATGAGTAAAAAAAAACCACAATAAATCATTTCCAGTTCTAAGCATAATGCCTGACACAGCAAGTGCTCAGGAAAAACCGGGCAATCACGATGGGATTCGGGGTTCACCAAACACAGATGGTCCTAACCTCTCTCTCCACCCAAGCTCCCCACCCAGCCCAGGCTTCTGGTCCCCCCTGTCTGCCAACATCCTCCAAACACCCCCTGCCCCTGTGGTCTCTGCTTACATTCATCTTAGCTCCGAGGGTCTGAAATGCCCTCACCTAATGTCACCCGCTTACCCTCCTTTCTTTCACTTAAGGCCCATGGCTACCCCCACCCCCACCCCACCCCGGTCTCCTTCCAGATCTCCCACCTGCTCACCCACAGGAGCGCCCTGGGGGCAGGGCACCCAGAGCCTTGCTGTGTCCTCAGCCGTGCGCACTTGTGCTGCTAAAGGAAGTTCTCCAGCTCAAAGGAGGTCCAGGTGAGGATGCTGAGTCCCAGCCCTGAGACGGGGGAGGGTCTTGGAGCTGGGGAGAGAGGTCACAGTCTGTCCTGGCTCCCCAGATTCTGAGACCCTTCTGACTATCCCCCCCGTCCCTCTGGCAGCAGCAAGGACAGTGCGGCATGGCAGCTGGCAGCAGCTGGCCGTGGTCAGGAGTCCTTCCACCCTCGCCAACATTGACGGTCACCCTGTCAGGGACTACCACAGCCACTGCGTGACAGACTGCTCTGGTCCCTCCACACCCATCCCCCACCTTTCTTAGCAATAGAACCCTGCTTTTCACGTGGAAGCAAAGTGCTTGCACAATTCCACAGTCCTCCTTGGCAGCCAGGTGTGGCCACGGGCCTAGCCACGCCAACAATTGCCTTGTGTGGATTTCCGGAAGCGCCTCAAAGGGACAAGCGTGCTCCTCTTCCAGCTCTTTCCTCACGCCTCTGGCTGGAAGGCAGACAAGTGATGGCTGCTGTCTCTGACCACGAGGTGGAAGCCACGTTGTGAGAATGGCAGAGCAATCAGATAGGCATGGCCCCACCAAGAACCAGCCTTAGATTGCCTACGTAAAGGTGAGAGAGAAACGTCTATCTTATTGAAGCCACCATCACCTTCGTGCAGGCAAACCCCATCCTGATGCACAGTACTGTGGTCCCTCCCGCCTCCTCTCCCATCCTTTCCCCCTCCTTCCTCCCTCCTCTCCTTTCTCCCCTCCACCAACACCGATGAAGAGCCTACCACGTGGAGAGCAGAGGAGGGATACGGGAGCCCCTAGAGGCGATTTAGAAGGGGCAAGGATGCCAAGGAACAAGGCAATGGAGGTGGGGAGGGCAGAGGAGGACAGAGCCTGGGGAGGATTTGTCAGTGCAGGGGTGGTGGGAAGAACCTTCTGGAAGAGCAGGGGCAGCGGGAACTTCCCACCCACCACCATGCCTGCCCCAGTTCTCCCCTGGAGGGCCCAGTGTCCTCCCCCACCTTCCCACTTGCCCAGCAAGGCCCAACCCCCTCCCTGATGAGGCAGCAGGTGTGGGGGAGGGGTTCTGGTCTGGTGAGAGGGAGGTCTGGTGAGAGTCTGAGGCCGCGGGCAGGGAGGGAGTGTCTCCTCAGACGTGCAGGCTTTTCCCAAATCAAGACAACAGGTCTAGAGGTGACGACGGGGCTCCCCCCTCATTCCTGAGCCCCTGTGCTCTCCCCGTGGCTCGGAATTCTTGGAAGTGGGTTTCCCTGGGGTTCCCGGTGAACTCAGTTCGGTAAACATACACAGAGTCCCACTGTGTACACCACATGTACACGGGGCCAAGTGCTAAGGGCATAAACTCAAAGAAAGCCCAACACTGCAGCCCCAGGGCACACCGCCTGACAGGCCGACCCAGGCTGGTGGTGTGCTGGCAAATGTGTAACAACCCGCTCTCTGGGGAAAACGCCCTGGTTTGTAGTATTTGCCGATTTCCGTGGACTAAATGTCCCACCACGGCGATTCTAAGCTGCAAGCATGAAGAGCCTGAGAGCAGAACTGAGAAGGCCCACGAGCGGCTCCAGCACGCCACTGCCAGGGGCTCCTCGTCACCAGCCACAGGTCCCCACCCTGCCACGGTGTGTTGGCTCTGAGCCCACAGGTTGCCTGGCCTGGGTTTGGCCCCTGGGAAGGCAGGGACTGGGCCCGAGCCTTCCCACCAGCCTGCACCTTGTCTGTGGCAGCTCGGCTGTGGCCGCAGGGTAGAGAAGGATCAGGAGACAGTCAGCCACAAGAGCGCCCTCTTGAGGTCTCTCTCCCGCGGGCTCCCACCACCGCCATCCCCTCGGGCCTCTTCCTCCGCCATGGCTTTTCCTCGCCTTAAAGCTCTCCTCCTCCTCATCAGAAGGGACCATTCCTCACCATTTGGAGCCCAGGCCTCCTCCCAGCCCAGAAGCCCATCCTCTACATCCCAGGCTCCTGGTCTTGCCCCCACACAGTCCTTTGGCAGCTGTCTCCTTCCTAGGCTCTCATCCCCTCATCCCTGCAGCCCTGCTGCCAACCCCCTGCCTGTCCCAGAGGAGGCCTCTATAGACACTCTCCAAATGCTGCTCAAGGGAGGCCTCGGTTCTGTCATCTCTCTGGTGGCTGCCTCGAACTGCCGTCTTCAGGAAAGAGCGGAACGTCCCCCTTAGCCTTCCTGCCTGGCTCTCTCGTCCCAGCCCCAAGCCGTCCTGGCATCATCTGCTCCCCCTCAGAGCAGCTCAGAGCCAGGCCCCCATCTGCCTGGCGGCCTGGGGCCCTGAGCCTTTACGGCCCCCGGGTAGGACACGCATCTGGGCCCCCAGCCCCCAGGCTCCAAGGTGCCAGCCCTGCAGGAGATTTGCTTAATGACCTTGTGAGCAGTAATTATACCCCAGGGCCCGCTCTTAATAACCATGTATTCTCCCTGTCAATGTGCCTTAATTGAAAATGAGTAGGCGATACAAGTTGCTTTGAAGTTGGCTGGCAAGCCCTTAACGTGATATTAATTGTAGTAATTAGTAGTCACTTCGTGTCATCTATAAATAGGGGGTCCATTAGTTTAGCAAAAGAGCGTGATTTAAAATGCAAATAAAAGCCCAATTAGACAGATAAATCACTCGTCTTTCCCAGCAAATTATCATCTTGGGGTAGGGGGGCAGGGGACAGCAGCCGCTTTGAGGACGCATTGGTCACTTCAGGGGCTCTGGACCCTTACACCCTGAGCGGCCCTTCTGGGACACTATCCCTTTAAATAGGTTTGCCCTGCCTCCCTCAGGAGGCTGTCACTCTTGGGGCTTCCCACTGACTCTTTATTAGCAGGACTGGTGGTCAGGCCCCCAAGTAGCTCCTCCCTCTGCCTACTGATTGATTTTCCCCTGCGATACAGGGGCACTTTTTAAAGGAACAGTAGCACAGTCCACCAATAGGCCCTGGATGAATGGGCTGGGGTGTAGAAGGGGTCACCCCTCTTCACAGTCCAGAGTGAACCCACGGATGCCATGTGTTGTCCTGTGACCCAAAAGAGTTAAAAAACAGACCCACAACATTGTTCTGGGGGTGGACAACTTACTCTCCACTTCCTGCTCCCTTGCACAAAAACACCTATGGAGGTTCTGGAATCACACACACACACCCACACACACACACACACAACAAACCACAGAGTATTTCTCCAAGCTTTGGACACACACTGGAGGTGGAAATGACTGGAAGCAGAGGTGGCAGCTAGGGAGATGTTAAGAAGGTGGCAGCTTCAAGGCCAGAGGGAAGATTGTCCAGTTTAGCCTTCATTTGATTAGAGATTCACTAGTTCCCAACACCTTCTCCCAGCCCGGTGTTTCTAGTCTCACAATTAGGGAGGCCATTCCCTCTCGGGTCAATAGAGGTGCCGGAAACTTCTTGTTCAGAGCCCAGATCTGAGTTCTTCCCGCCCCCACTTCCCACCACCTGCCAAGAGCCCAGTCACTCCTTTATTTACAGTTGAGGCTGGCTATCTCACAGGATTTGCATTTTAATAAGAGTCTAAGCCATAAGAAAAAGCAGCTATTCCCAAACCCGGGGCGGGGGTGGGGTGGGAGGATGTGGAGGGTGGGGGGAGGGGGGGTGGGCGACACAGCAATTGTCCATTCCAACAGGACTTTTCACCACTGTCCAAGAAATGAGGGGAACGCAGGCAATATGAGAATATTATCCTTTATTTTGATTTATCCTTTCTTTTATGGCATAGTGCTTCTAACAGGTGGTAATACTTTTTAATGTCCTATATGACAAAATAAAATATTGGCAACCCTATGTGGATCCCAAAAATAGTTTTTGGAAATTTTGCCCGGGTATAAAATCCAAACGTCTGGGAGCTGCTGAGCTAAGAGACTGAACCAGGGACTTGAGGCCAGATGAGTCAGCTGTGTGGGGAGGAAGGGGGTGGGGGCGGGCCAGGACGTTTACCAGAGGGGACTTCTCCCTCTCTGAAATAGCACCGGAAGACAGCTAGATCATGGACAAGCAACTGGAAGGAGGCCCAGGGACTGTCCCCTCCCATCTCCCTACATTACAGATGAGGAAACTGAGGCCCAGGGAGGGAAAATGACGGGGCCAAGCCACACGGTGAGTGAGCGGTCTCTGCTCTGGCCAACGCACACTGAGGGCACCTCCTCCCTCCCCCACCCCTGTCCCTGTGCTGCCCTTAGAGCAAACATCGTGTGGATGTTGTAGGGTAGGTGGGGTGGGCCTTGGCCTGCTGTTGAAGCTCTGGTTCCTCCGAGGCAGAGACCATTTGTTTACTCCTAGAAGGTAGAAAACAGCCCTGCCGACTATCAGACCAAGTTCCCAAAGGAACGAAGACCAGGCTCAGAGGAACCCACAGACAAGGCCACTCTGGGCCAGCCTTTCTGAGCGATGGGCACTTCTCCACCAGTGACAATTCTTTGTTGTTGGTGGTGGTGCTGTCGAGTCTATTCAACTCCTAGTGATCTTGTGGACAGCAGAGTGAACTCTGCCCCATCTTTTTGCGCCATCCTCTCACCTTCCCACACTGTATCAGACAATGCTCCACTGCTGTCCATAGGGTTTTCATGAACAATTTCTTCAGAAGGTGGCCAGGTCCTTCTTCCTCATCTGTCTTAGTCTGGAAGCTCTGCTGAAACCTGTCCACCGTGGATGACCTGCTGGTATTTGAGATACCAGTGGCATAGCTTTCAGCATCACAGCAACACGCAGCTGCCACAGTATGACACCCAACAGACAGCTGGGTGGTGTGGTTCTCTGATGGGGAAACAAACCCAGGCCACCGTGGTGAGAGCACCAAATCTTAACCACTAGACCACCGGGACAACTCTAGCCCTAATTTAATCCTTTCATCCCCTAGATAAAAACTAAGATCCCTGTCACTGAACTGCCCCACTTGTTGGGTACAGCCAAGACTGGCCTCTGCTTCCCCAACCTTTCCTCAAAATCACTCAGCACCAACCCAAACCCTCCAAGAGGCCCCTCTCGGAACCCTCCTTTCCAGACGCTCCAGAGGTCCTCTGGGAGGGAGTGGGGGTGTGATCTCCTTTGCTGCAGCAAGCTAAAGCAACCTAACTTTTTTGATTACAGGTGTGTTCCTGGTGGTATTTGGTTGCTGGGCTTTGAATGTCTAACAGATATTTGAACCACAGTGTTCCAGGCAACGTGGTGGTGAAGAAAGGCAATGGAATTCCAAATAGCATGGCTTAAGGATAGACATGTAACGGGATCAGTGGAATAGAACTGAGGATCCAGAAATAAAACCACGTGGTCACGGTCAACTGATTTTCAACAAGGATGCCAAGACCCCTCAAGGCGGGGCAAGAGTAGTCCTTTCAAGTAATGGCGACGCAGCAAACTGGACCTCAACATGCACAAGCATGAAGTGGACCATTACCTCACATCGTATACAAAAATTAACTCAAAATGAATCAAAGACCTAAATGTAAGAGCTAAAACTATAAAATTCTTAGAAGGAAACATAGGGATAAATCTTCACAACCTCAGATTTGGCAATGGATTCTTAGATATGACACTAAAAGCACAAGCAACAAAAGAAAAAATAAATTGGACTTCATGACAATTAAAAACCTGTGTGCCTCAGAGGACACTATCAAGAAAGTGAAGAGACAACCCGTACAATAGGAGAGACTATTTGCAAATCAGATATCTGATGAGGGACTTGTGTCTAGAATAAAGAACTCTTACAAGTCAATAGTAAAAAGACAAATCCGATTTAAAAATGGGCAAAAGATCTGAATAGATACTTTTCCAAGGAAGATACACAAATGGTCAAGAAGCACAGGGAAAGATGCTTGACATCATCAGCCATTAGGAGGTGCAAATAGGAACCACAATGAGATACCGCTTCGGGCTCACTAGGATGGCTGTGCTCTAGCAGTCAGATAACAAGCGTTAGTGAGAATGTGAAGAGATCTGAACCCTCAGTACTTGTGGTGGGAATGTAAAATGGTGCAGCCACTTTGGAAAGTAGTCTACCATAAAAAGTTAAACATAGAGTTGCCATATGACCCAGCAATTCCACTCCTAGCTATATACCCAAGAGAAATGAAAATATATGTCCACACAAAAACTTGTACACGAATATTTATAGCAGCATTATTCATAATAGCCAAAAGGTGGAAACACCCCAAACATCTAACTGATGAATGGATAAACAAAATGTGGTCTATCCACACAATGGAATATTACTCAGCCGTAAAAAGGAATGAAGTACTATTGCATGCTACAACACGCATGAACCTTGAAAACATCATGCTAAGTCAAGGAAGTCAACCACAAAAGACCACATATTATGTGATTCTACTTATATGAAATGGCCAGAATAGGCAAGTCTATAAAGACAAATTAGATTAGTGCTTGCTTAGGGCTGAGGGGAGTGGAGGGGTGGGAGGTGATAACCAAAGAGTATGGGACTTCTTTTCCAGGTGATGAAAATGTTCTAAAACTGGCTGTGGTCATGGTTGCACTTATCTGTGAACACAGTCATGTGTCGCTAAATGGCAGAGATACATTCCAGAAATGCATCATTAGGCAATTTTATCATTGTGCGAACGTCCTAGGGTGTACTTACACAGACCTAGATGTATAGCCTACTACACACCTAGGCTATATGGTACTAATCTTATGGGACCACCGTCGTATATGTGGTCCATTGTTGACTGAAACATTGTTATGCAGAGCATAATTCAATTCCATACTGAATTGTACACTGTAAGTGGGTGAATTGTATGGTAGGTAAATTATATCTCAATAAAACTGTTTAAAAGAAAAGAAAATAGACCCAGGCCCTTCCCCCTAGAGGCTCCATTCTAGAGAAGATCTGCGTGAACTAGATCACCCCATAAACCTATGGTTTCCACCTGACACCAGGGATATGATGGAAAAGCAGGGGCCAGGAGACCAGGCTAGGAGGGCCACCTTCAGAGGGGACTGGGGAACAGGGGTCAACGAGGCTGCTCTGGGAAGTGACTTTTAAATACCTTTTTCTTTTATAGCTTTAATGAGTTATATTTTTATATATCATAAAATTCACCCATTTCAAATGTACAATTCAATGATATTTAGAAAATTTACTATGTTGTGCAACCATTGCCATAATCCAGTTTTAGAACATTTTTATCACTCCAAAAAGATTCCTTAAGCCTATATATAGTTAATCCCGTTCCTGGCATCCACTAACCTACTTTCTGTTTCTGTAGACTTGCCTTTTCTGGAAATTTCATATAAATGGAATCATACAATATATGATCTCGTATGTCTGGCTTCTTTCACTTAGCATGTTTTGAAGGACCATATTGTAGCGTGTACCAGTAGTTGGTGCCTTTTCACTGCTGAGTAGTACTCCATTGTATGAACAGACCACATTTTGTTCATCCATTCACCAGCTGATGTACAATTAGGTTGCTTCCAATTTTCGGCTATTATGAAGAAAGCTGCTATGAACATTTTACACACAAGTCTTTGTGGACGTATGTTTTCATTTCTCTTGGGCAGATTCCTAGGAGTGGAATTGCTAGGTCACATGGTAAATTTAGCTTTTAAAAAAACTGTCACACTGTTTTCCTAAGTCTCACTATTTTACTTTCTGTGAGAAGTACACTTAAGCTGAGCCCTAACAGATGAGAAGGAGCCAGCCACGCAGGGAGTGGGGAAGTGTTCTGGCAGGGCACGCGGGGAGCGGCGGCACGTGCCAAGGCCCTGAGGCCCGAGGAGGTAAAAGCTTGCCTGGATGGAAGAGCTGGTTCCTTTCGAGAAACAGGTAAGATTCTTTATGTTGAGCCACCCATGCAAATATGAAAATGGGCCTGTCAGAGAGCATGAGGCCCCAGGGTTGGCACGGTACGTACACTGCACGTGTGCGGTGAACACAAGAGAACAGGAATGTGTGTGACATGATGGAGGTTGGCTGTTCAGGGCACAGCTGGAGGAGACAGCACCGACTATGGAGCTTGAATTCTCCCTCAACCTCCGGGAGGTCGGACACGTTTCTTGACCTCTCTGAACCTCAGTATCCTCAGCCGTAAAATGGGGACTAACTTCACCCTGTCGCAGGAGGGTCTGAGGACTAGCAATAATGGGTCACGTCAAGAACCTGGTTGGAAGAAGCCAGAAGCAGGTGTGTGGGAGAGCCCCCCGAAAAGTTCAGTACAGCTGAGGTGAGACGTGGAGAAGACAGTGGGGGCCGGGCTGACGAGGTTGGGGGACAGCTCATGGTGGGGGGAGGAGCAGCGAGCTGTGTCCTGGGGGCTGCAGCTTTATCTACCCTGGAGGCAGCGAGAAACCGCTGGAGGACTCTTGGGCTGGTGGGTGGGAGGCCCTGGTGACTGTGCAGAGACGGGGCTGGAGCAGAGAAAGACAGAGGAGGGGACAGCTCATTCGGATGGGACTGCAGTAACCCAGGCGAGACCACGAGAGCCTGGTGGAGGCCTGGAGAGGATGTTGGGGTTGGAGGGGTGGCTTGGTGACCAGATGGGGGTGTGACATGGAGGAGTCTGGCATGTCTGCAGGTGTCTTGGGCTGAGCACACAGGAGAAGACTGAAGACTGGGACAGCAGGTTGGAGCGGGGAGAAGGGGGGGGAGGTGAGGTGTTCTGTTTGGACACACGGTTTGAGGTGCCTGTGGAGGGCGCCTGGTGGCCGGTGGCGGATTGCTAGAAGAGAGGACCCTGTTTCTGGAAGACCCAGAGTGTGGACGCTGTGTCCTCAGGAGTGGCCCCCGGGGCTCTTTGGCAGGACATGCCTGCTGCCACCGACCTTAGGGAGACCACTCTCCTTCCTCATCCGTCTTGTTCCAAGCACAGGACAAACCCTTCCCTGATCCCCCACCTCCCTGTAGGGTCCCAGCTGTGGCTTTCAACAAGTCCCTGAAGGTGTGGGAATAATTCTCTCACAGGACCACACCAGAGGGTCTCTTCTGAGGCTGGCCCCTGCATTCCTCGCCACCTTGCCCTCTGCCCCCACCTCTCCAGACCTTGGTGTCTGGGCCAAATTGATCCATGCACCCAGAAAACAAGAGTTCCCCTTACCACAGAGTCTGCTAGCATCCTCAGTATCCACTCTCTTCTATGAACTCCTGATTTGCAGCTGGGCGTGTCCCCATCCAGAATATAACTCTCACATTTCCCAACACTGCTTGCAGTTGGATGTGGTCACGTGACGAAGTCTGGTTAACGGGGTATAGTGGAAGTGTCATTTCCAAGAAGTGTCTATAAAGGGAGCAGGTGTGGGCTTCATCACTCCTCCTTCCTGAGAGTTGGAATGCAGATGTGATGTCTGCAGCTCCAGCAGCGACCTTGCATCATGAGGTGGGGTGACCTTGGTAGTGGAAGCCACACACAATGGAGCAACAAGATAGAAGAAGCCTGGCAGCACCCTACATTGCCCACGTCCAGGAGGTACCCTTTACATTGTATTCTACGGTGAATAGAATACAACATACAGAACACAATGTGAAGGGCATCCCCGGAGTTTGCAAAGCAGCAGCCCTGGAGCCTGGGCCCCTGATACCAGATGTCGTATGAGCCTCAACTGCCTGCCCCTGAACATCACGCAGCTAAGAGAGCAATGTTCTTCCGTCGTGAGCAACTGCTATCTGAGGATTTTCTGTTTTCTGCAGCTGGATCTAATCCTAATATCTCTGGTCTAAAACCAAGTCCCAAGTCCTCCTTTCCTTTGCCCAGATCCATTAGTGCCCAGGACGCGTGACTGTCGAGTCCTTTTGGGAGAAGCCCCGGCCCGCCTCTGACAGTGGCCCCACAAGACAACCCTCGGAAGTGGCGTAGCCAGGATTCCCCGAAGTCCAGGCTGTTCTGCCTTAAGTCTCAGCCAGCTTATCTTGTGTTTGATTATTGCCAACCACCCACAACTTAGTGGCTTCACACTACAGTTTCTCTCCCGTGGGCTTTCTGGGCTCACCAGGCATTTCTAACCTAGGGCCCCCAGAGGTGGCAGTCAGATGGTGGCTGGGGCAGGAGCCATCCAAAGGCTCGACTGGGCTGGACATCCAAAATGGCTTCCTCACACGGCTGGCAGGGGGTGGAGGCTGGGGGCCTGTCTGGGGCTGTCGACAGGAGCCCCACACAGCATGGGGGCTGGATCCCAGGGGGCGTCCTGGGAGTGAGCATTCCAGGGGACCCAGGCAGGAGCTGCAAGGCTTCTAACGCTCCAGCCTTCGAAGCCACGCAGTATCACTTCTGCCCCGTGGTTCGGGACAGCCCAGGTTCAAGGGCAGGGACTGCACAGGGCACAAATGCCGGGAGGCGTGGCGCATTGGGGCCACCCTGTCACAGAGATAGGAGGCTGGGGCTTGGAAGGAGGCTAGACCAGAATGCTGATTTGGGCGCCAGCAGGGTTTACATGCTGATCAAAAGCCTGGGAAGGGATGAGTTCTGTGTGCACTAGCGTGCGCAGGGTGTGTGGTGTGTGGTGTGTGTACATGTGGGGTGTTTAGGTGCTGTGTGCTGTGTGGTAGGTGCAGTGTGGGGGGTAGTGTATGTGTCTGCACGTAGCTGGGAGCTGGAGGCTGGCAGAGAAGTGGGATTCAAAGGAAGGGTGTGTCTCTTAATTAGAATCCTCGGGGGTTGGATTCCCATTTCTGTTGCCTCCTACTTCCCATCTTCAGCAGCTCTGCTGCCTTCAGACCTGCCCCTAGCCACTGTCAGGAGTCCACCCACCTGGAGTGCCCAGCTCCCTCCCTACTCCCCACTCACTGAGGGCAGCAGGCCCAGGTGGAGCCCCACAGCCAGGCCCTACCTCACCAGCAGCTCCCAGAAGGCTCTGCTCTTGTCACGCCTCTGCCCCACGCCAAGAGGCCTCCCGTGAAGGGTGTGGGGGCGCTGTCCACCTGCCCTGAGGGCTGATATGCAAAGGTCACTGAGCCAGAAGGCTGGAGTCCTGGGTCCCACTCCTGCCACGTGACTGTAGGTAATGGTCACGAGCATTCTCTGAGCCAAATAGAGGCCTGAATGAGATCCCTCGAGACTCCATCTCGAGTCCCAGGACCGAACACGGCTCCACGCAGCCTCGCTCGCGCTCTCCCTCATTCATGTTCTACTTTCCCAGGTGAATCTGGAAGGGGCCGCAGAGGCGGGAAAGCACCCAAGCTCCAGAGGTCATCTCTGGCAGCCCCCTGCCTGGGTTCCAGTGTCATCTCTGTCTGAGCCAGAGGCCCTCATCTGTCAGGCAGGGCCCAGCGGCCACAGCAGCGGAGGGAACAGAGGAGGAGTTAATCTTCCCTAGAATGTTAATGGCTCCGTCAGGAGTGCTGGGGACGAGCTGAGCAGCAATCTGCCTTTATGAAGGAGGCGGGCGCCAGCTGGAGTGCGGGGCCCCCAGGAGACAGGAGAGCAGAGGAGCAGAGGCAGCTGGGAGCCAGGAGGCGGGCACCAGGTAGATAGCGGAGGGGGTGCCACATCGCCGCCTAGGCCTCACAGCCCCCTCCCACCCTCAGCCAGTCTGTCTACCCTCTCCCCCCATCCCCTCACCTCTTCTGCTCCTTCCTCCAAGAAGACTTCCGGATGGCCTCCATTTAGATTGTGCCTGTCACCAGACTCGGGGCCCTCCCTGTAATTGTCCAACCTGGTGGTTCTCAGCCTTGCTGCACATTAGAATCATCTGGAGGGTTCTAGCAATCCTGATGTCCTGCCCACACCCAGAGACCCTGATTGAAGTGGTGGGGAGAGGTCCTGGTCACGGAAATTAATATGTTCGTTTCCCAGGTGCTTCCAATATGTGGCCACGGTTGAGAGCCCTGCCCGACCTAGGGCCTGCCCCACCTCTCCCAGCCCCCGCTGCTGCTCCCAAGAGAGCTGACACTTGTGTGTGCTCGCTGTGGGCCAGGCACAGTCCTACGTGCTTTGTATACTCATCGAACCCTCACAACAACCCAGGGACCCAAATATTATGCCCCAGTTTACAGATGGGGAAACTGAGGCACAGAGAGGCTAAGTAACTTGCCCAAGGTCACACAAATGCAGGCAGTGGGGCTAAGAGCTGGGCCCTTAACCACTCTGCCAGGTGCCTGCGAGAGGGACGTGGTGAAGAGAAGGGCTCGAGCTGCGGGTCCTTCGGGGGAAGACGTAGGACACACACAGGAACTGGGTCTTGTTCTGAGAACAGATGTAAGACTGGAGCCGGGCGCCGGGGGCGGTGAGGTCACGGGAGAGCGCAAGAGGCGCAAAAGGCCAGGCGAGCCCTGATCAGAGGCCAGCCGTTCACAAAGAGCTCTCCGCGGGTCACCTTGAGGCCCTCCCAGGCCTGTTCCAACGCCCATATTACTGATGGGGAAACCGAGGCTGGGAGTGGTGAGGGGCCGGACTATGTTCTCAAGCCAGTGTGGGTGGGGGCTGGAGCGGGCCCACGTGTGAGAGTGTGCCCAGTGCTGGCAGGGGTCGGGGGTCTCCTCCTTGACTCGATGTGTGTGTGTGGGGGTGCATGCAGGGGTGTGTGCAGGCGTTGCAGGCTGCATGCACGTCCTGAGCCCACCTGGGTGTCCGGCCCAGACACCCTCCCAGGTCCCCGAGGGCATCACGCTGGGGAAGCAGAGTGCTCCCACCGCAGGGCCGTGGGCTCCCCTACGAATGAGCCGGCGTGGGGAGGAGGCGTCATCCAGCTGGCCCTCACCTAATTATTTAAGCCACCACCGGGCAGGGTTATGAAGGAGAGATTAATGCTGGACCTGCGGCTGGAAGCCACACATACTTCCCCCTTTTTTGTTCACCAAATTGAATCATTTCATTAAAGTTGCTCGCAATTGATTTCTTCTGAGTCCTCAACAGTGAAGAAGAGAAATGAGGCATTGGGGCCCCAGGGCCAAATTTCACTCATTAAAATGAACCTGCGCCAGCCAGAGGGGGCCCAGCCAGCCTGTCACAGGCCACCTGCCCGGCCCCCAGCACTGAGCTGCCCCGCCCCAGAAGATGGGGACACACCCACACCCGCTGCATCCTGAACCCGGGCACGCCTCTGTCTGACCCTAAACATTTCAAACTGAAACCAAATCCGGGCCCCACCTGCCTCCCCAGAGCACGCGCATCACTCGCCCCTCAGTGAGATCTGCTTTCCAAGGCAGAACTGCACAGGGTAGGGGCGGAGCAGACGCCTCACGCCACGCTCCGCCACCAGGCCTCAGATGCCACCAGTGGAATCGCCGATGGTCAGAGTAATAACAATGCCGGCTAACGTTCAGTGAGAGTTTCCCACACACCAGGCGCTGTATGGACTCACCTGATGGCGTAGATACTGTGATTATGTGGTCCCCCCTTATCCGCGGCGTCGCTGTCCGTGGTTTCAGTTACCCGCAGTCAATGGCAGTCTGAAGATGGAAAGTTGCAGAAATAAACAATTCATAAGTTTTAAGTTGCACGCCCTCCTGAGTAGTGTGATGAAATCTCATGCCGTCCCGCTCCGTCCTGCCAGGGACGCACCTCACGATGCGTCGGTCATCACCTCACTTGGTCTCATCACGCAGGCATTGTATCATCTCACATCATCTCAAGAAGAAAGGTGAGTACAGTACAATACGATATTTTGGGAGAGAGACCATGTTCACATAACTTTTATTATAGTATATTGTTATAATTGTTCTATTTTATGATTAGTTATTGTTGTTAATCTCTTACTGTGCCCAATTTATAAATTAAACTTTATCACAGGTATGTAGGGATAGGAAAAATCACAGTATATGTAGAGTTTGGTTCTATCCGCGGTGTCAGGCATCCACTTGAAACGTATCCCCTGCAGATAAGGAGGGACTGCTGTATCTCCATTTTATTGATGGGGACACTGAGGCTGGAGAGGTTAAGAGGTCACACAGGCAGTAAGTGATTGTGGCACACATAGTGGATGAACCATCCAAAAGCTGTTATCAAACTTCCTTTCCCTTCCTTCCCTTACTCTATGGCTAGAGTAAGCCTCTCTTGCTGCTAAGAGTAGTGTTGTGACACAATTTTGGCCAGTGAGCAAGAGGTGAGTCCTTAAAGCAGCATTCCTTTCCAAATGAAAAGACAAAGCTTAGCTAGTGGAGAACCCTCTGCCCTCCTCTTTCCCACTCCTTTCTGAGTCCCCTTCCCCTTATTTAAGGGGAACACAGATGTGATGACCAGAGGTGCAGCAGCTACCTTGTAACCATGAGGAGGAACTCAACATACTAAACATGATGGAGCAGGGAAGTAGAAGGATCCCAGGTCCCCAGTGATATCTTTGAGCTCTGTACTGGCTCAGGACTACCTTCTCCCAGACTTGTTCTTGGATGAGCCAAATAAACCTCTCCATTGTTTAAGCCTCTCTACTGTCATTTCCTGTTACTCACTGCCGAATGCATGCCTCACTAATAAGATTCAGACACAAGCAGAGGCTCCAGAGCCTCTGATCTTAGCACTCTTGTCCCTCCTGTCACTGAATTTGTAGAGGAAGCTCTTCATTTGGAGGCTCTTCATGATACGCCCTCCTTTTGGTCCCTCCCCTCCCTAACTGAAGGGCTGTTGGTCCCACATAACTTGGTGGCTGCCTGAGCACAGCTGTCAGCTTTAGAGTGGACACTTGATCAGGAGCCAAGCCAATCAGATTCTTTCTCAAGAACTTGAACCAAGCCTGCGGCTTGGTCTCATGTGCCGTGCAGACCCCTCTGTAGGAGTGAAGGGCATATTCCCCCAGCTGCTGGCCTGAGACCTCTCTCAGCTGTCACCCCTTCATGGACGGCCTCAGCTGAAGGAGCTGCCTTGCCCAAGGTCACACCCTCTTCCCTGGGCAACCCACACCCCGTGACTAACGGAAGGTGGTGTTAAAGGCCTGGTCCCCTCACTGTCCCAGCTCCAGAGCTTCCCAGGAGATGGGCTGAGGAGACTTGGGGGGTGGTATCACAGCTTGGCTTCTCCACTCCTGCATCCTTCCCTTTCCTCCACAGGTGTGAGGACAGGAACGCCCTCCACAATAAACCATCTCAGAGCTGCTTCCCGGGGAACCCAACCCGTGACTCAAGAGCTGGAGGGAACTGAGACGTGTGGGCTGAAGAGACCACTGTCATCCATGAACAGAGATGAGAAGCAGGAACCCAGAGCACAGCAAGGGGCAGAAGTAAGACCATGTGGCCGCAGGGAGGGAGCAGAAACAAGTATCTGTGCTGATTCTCGACATTTTCCAGCTCCTGGGTCACTCCTGGTGAAGCCCTCAGGTTCTGGGAGACACCCCTGATTCCTCATAACACCCCCCTTTGCTGAGCTAGCTTGCATGGATTCCTATTTCTTGCTGTCAAACTATCCTTGAATAAGACACACTGCTGCTCTGCATTTTGTGAATGAGAAACTAAGCCCAGAGGGGAGGGGCCGTCCTGAGGTCACAGCAGGTTAGTGAAAGCGCCAGGTCTTCATCCTTCACATTCACGTAACAAATAGCTATTGAGGACCTACTATGTGCCATGAATTGTGTTGATCTGGGGTTATAACTGTAAGCAAGGCAGACATAATCCCTGCTATCATTGAGTTCACAATCCAGCAAGAGAGAAAGACAAGTAAACAGACAATTACAATACACTGAGATAAGTGCTATGGAGTCACTTAGGAGGGGCACTTGTCCCAGGCATGGAACCTCATGGAAACTTCCTAGGGGGTGTGAAATCTGTGCTAAGGCCTACGGGCGGGCAGAGCCCTCCAGGAAGAGGGAACAGAATGTGAAAAGGCTCAGAACTGAAAGGGAGGGGTGTGTGGAATCCGCACGCTGGTTTGTCTGGTTAGCATCTTTTCTTGGGGGGCAGTCACAGCTTCCCTGGTCCTGTGCTGCTTCTGGGAGGAGGCCAACCACCCCCCATGTCCCTCACCACAGGGTTAGGCCCACGACCCAGTCCAGCCCAGTCAGAATCTCTCCCAAGCATCTGCATCTCTAATGGAGGCACACAGGGATGGAGGGTGGGAAGGGCCAAGGTGTCTTGTGGCGGTGCCCTCAAGAGATTGTCCATGTTACTGGGATCCCCAGGGCGGCCCTGGGGCCTGTTGATCCTGAGGCCCATTGTCTAGCTTTTCCTCCCAGTCTGTGACCTGCGTCACCGTCTCGTCAATAAATCCCCTGTTCTTGTTTCACTTTTTCAGAGTCAATTTTTGGTGCTTGCAACCAAATAACCCCGATTCAGAAATTAGTACCAGGAGTGGGATTCACAAAAAACCCTGAGGGATATGTGACTACTTGGAATTGGTTTTCATAACTCCAGGGGGCCTAAATCAGCAGGACCCCGGTTCATATTACTGGACAGAGAAGAGGTTACAATGGCACACAGTGCTGAACAGCGAAGCACGTGGTATCCTCCAGTCGCCGGGAACCATGTGCCCACTGGAAGTGAGAGCCTCTGGCAGCCGCCACGGGCCAGTTTATAGAGGAAGAATGCTGGGCCCTTCGGCTGGATGGCTGTTCCTAACGCTGGATAATTTAAAGCAGGAAAATGACAGGCGCAAATCAAAATGTGCGCCTCAAGGCACAGAATAAATTCAGGGCCATTATATGGCCACGCTGAAAGGATATTTTATTGCATACAGCCACAGAGCGGAAACTGCCGGAGACTGAACTCCGAGATTGATTTTGAAGTTACTGGATTCCAGTGTCAGTGAATTCACAACCTCGCTCAGTCCCTTCCGAGAAAGGGAGGGCATTGGTCAGGAAACAGTGGTATCCCACGGGAAGGGCGGTATCTGGGAGAATTCTGAGGACCCTAAGCCCAGGTCGCTCACGGTCCCACCCTCGGTTCTCTTGTGACCCACCCATCACTGTTTCTCCCGGAATCGTCAGGATCCGTGGTCCAGATGATACAATGCAGAATCAGGAGAAGAGTTACCCCTAGACAGAACTGCAGGGATTCACTCATTTACATTTCTAGGGTATCAGGCCCACGTGTGGGAGTGGATTTAGGGCGCCTTGATTGAGCCGGGAGGGCTGTAAGTGTGGCTCAGGCTGCGTCACTGATGCGGGTGCACACGCCAGAAACTGCGCCTCCAGGGTGCCTCTCAGGCGCTTGGCAGAAGTTCTGACATTCTGCCGAAGTCACTAATGCAAACCTGGACCAAGTGATGGTTTGCTCTAATTGGCTAAAAAGGATCAGAAAATCCCGGGCATAATTAGAGGAGGGAAAACAAAACAACCAGAGACAGGGAGGCTGCCTGGATCCATCAGCCCACACCAGCTCCAGGAGACTTGCCCTGCCTGCTCCTCTTGAGGATGCTTTCGTGAAAGCATCACAATCTCGTCTTTTTTTTTTTAATCAAAAAATTAGCAACAGGGGCCAGCCCCGTGGCGTAGTGGTTAAGTGCGCGCGCTCTGCTGCAGCGGCCCGGGGTTCGCAGGTTCGGATCCCAGGCGCGCACTGACACACCGCTTGTCAAGCCATGCTGTGGCGGCGTCCCATATAAAGTAGAGGAAGATGGGCATGGATGTTAGCCCAGGGCCAGTCTTTCTTAGCAAAAAGAGGAGGACTGGCATGGATGTTAGCTCAGGGCTGATCTTCCTCACAAAAAAAAAAATTAGCAACTTATTTCAGATATACAAAAGGTATCAAGGATAACGGAACAAACATCCACGAACCTCTTACCCAACTTAAGATATGAGACGTGTGAGCTCGAGTCCTCGGGGAAGCAGACACCAAGACAGGATGAGGAAAGTGGGGGGAGGGGAGAGCCCCGGGGGTGGAGAGGGCCATCAGGTCACAGCGCAGTCTGACTCCTGGGAAGGACAGAGGGAAGGGAGGAAGGTTGAGTAGGAAGAGGCCCAGACTGCAGTGCAGCTCTAAGAAAGTTCCAGCAAGGCTGATGGGAAGTCCTGGAGCCAAAGTCGCCGGTGAGAGGAGCCCCGGGTCTCGCAGGACGGTACCTGCCTGGCGTCCCTGCCAGGCGCAGTCGGGCTGGGCGCATCCTGGGCAAGTGTGGCCTTGACACAAATCCAGAGGAGTCAGGGCGCAGCAGGGGCCATTTGTCGATTAAGTGCACTGCAGTAGGCGACGCGAATTTTCACAGCCACACATGCAACACGGCCAGTACCAGCCAAACCCCTGTGAACCGTCACCTTGCAAGTCTTTACAGGCTCAGCTTCCTCCTTTCTGTGGTCCAGGAGTTCCAGCCGAAGGGCTGCTCTGGCAATGGGATTGCCAGTCGTAGAGTGGGTAGGGGGAGCCTTAGTGCCCCAGCCCCGGGAAGTCGTTATGTGAAAAAAGCAGGCATGGCCATCCCCTAACAGGCAGAAGGCGGGGGGGATGGGGCTGAGGGAACCATCCTGAGCAGAGGTCCTGGCTCGGGAAACTGAGCAAGGGTCCCTGGGGATGAAATGAGCGAGCAGCCCACCGAGGGCTCACTGGAGTCTACAACCCAAATCCTCCAGGTCTGGTGAATCCCGGGCTCCCTGGAGGACCTGTAACTGGGGTACAAGTCCCAGGCCAGGGTTGGTTGGGACCCAGAGCGTCTCAAGTGCAGGGCTGGGCGGTGCCTTTGAGCCAGGACCTGCTGCCACCGCACAGAGAGGACGTGATGAATCTGCCCGGCTTCCCCCAAAGGAAGTTGCTGCCCTTTTCCTGGGCTGCTGAGTACAGGAGCAGTAGAGGGGATGACTAGATGAGGATCCGCTAACTCTGCTCCTGGGGACAGGAGCACCACGTGGTCTGGAGGGTGGAGCCGCGCTCCCGGAGCTCAGGGATGACTGCGCTCCCAGCCGAATTCACCCCACGCTGGGTCAGTGGGTCCTCCACCCACTGCTCGAGTCTTCTTCTTCTCGAGTTCCTGAGAGGAAATTGAGGTCCTTGTCAGCGACAGAACACCCACCTCAGCTTCCTGACCCCAGACTAGGGCCTATTACAACAGGAAGGGCCGGGAGGGAGCCATTGACGCTCCCACTACCTACAGACACAGTGAACCAAAAGCAACACTGCAACCCGGAATACGGCAGAGCCGAGCGCCACTGTCAGACATCAGAAGGGTGAGGCTGTGCTGACCACGATCACAGCCCCATTCTATCCACAGATGGGCCGGTGTGAAGAAGAGCTCCATCTCAGCAAACAACGATGGCGCATTGTGAACTTGATCAGTGGCGACTCTGTTCGCAGCTGCTCTTTCAGATGTGGTCTCCTCGGCAGAGCAAATTAATTCAGCCCTGGCACTTGGCATTCTGGCAGCTTGGTTGCTGACCTGGAAAATGGAATGTGCTCTGTCTGACCAACAGAAAACACCAGAAGCAGTTTGGTTGTTCCTGACAAGCACAGGAGTGGAATGTTCCTGCCCTGCCCCAGGGATGCGGGCTTTCTAGCTCCTCCCGCAGCCCTGGACCATCTCCCCATCCCGCAGGCATCACTCTGCCAACAGCTTGTGCTCTGCATTGACAGCAAAGCGCTGATAGGGTCTGACAAGAAGGAACCCACAGGAGCCCTAGGTGTCTCGGTAAGATGCATATGTGACAGAGACTGGGACATAATTCAGGGCCTGCCACTTCAGTGAGGATCCTGCGGGTCCGTGGTCTGAGGCATGTTAGAACACTCTCTTCAAAGTGATGGAGAATTTGCTGCAATTGGAACCCCCACCTCTAACATAAGGAGGCACAGTGCCTGGTGGACTTCTGTGGATTTGGGAAGCAGTCTTAAGATCAACTCTTCCGACGCCTTGTCTAAGCAACCTGAAAGCACACAGCTTTGAGTGGGGCCCCGGGCAGGCGGAGGCTCTGCGGGGGCCCTGGCTGTGGTGCAAGCCCCCTGCCCTCAGCCCTTGCCCAGCGGTGCTCAGAGCCTCTGGGGCAGGGACAATGCTGTGTGGGGCTCGCTTGCAGCAGGCCCCCAGTGGGAAAGTCCCAACGGAGTCTCTAGAGCTTTTGAATAAGTAACTCTTCTCCTTTGAGGAAACTGGTTCTTGCCACAGGCTCTAGAAAGACTGAGTGCCTGACCCTGAGTCGCCAAGCAGCCGGCAGCCTGAGATGGCCATCGTGAATCAGACGCTGCTGACCCCCTGGCTCTACGCGGGGCATGCCCAGCAGTGCTCCATTTTCAGCGACCCTGTGCATAATCCATGTCAGGGCCTCTCCTTTCTGTCCCACATGGGAGTGATCCTCAGTGCTCTCTGGAGCAGACACCAGGAGTATCAGGAAGGAATATTTTAGTTGCAAGTAACAGAAAACACTGGCTTAAAAAGAAGAAGGGCTCACATAATTTTAAAAAATACAAAGTCGACTGCTTCAGGTGAGGTTGGATCCAGCAGCCCAGTGATAGCACTAGAGATCTTGTTCCTACCTGTCTCCTCTGCTTTCCGTGGTGTCAACCTTAACCTAACATTGCCCTCTCCACTTCCACAAGTCTGCTGTTAGCATTCCTGGTGCTACACCACTTCCTCCTTGGAGTCGGGTGGCAGAGAGCACAACTCTACTGGCAACTCTTGGAGAAGTAAAAGGGATCCTTTCCCAGAATCCTCCAGCATCCTTGTGTCTCACTGGCCTGACTTGGATCATGCGCCCATTTGTGACCAATTCCTGTGGCTGGGGAGCTTCACTGATTGGCTGCAGACATCCAGGCCAGACCCCTAGAGCTGATGGGAGCCAATCCTATCCAAGCAACATGACCAAGAGTAGGGGAGAAGTGGTCCTCCAAAGGAAATGGGGGGCTCTATTGCAGTAAAGTGGAGGGAATGGCCGCTGGGCCCCACAAACAGCAGGCTTCGCACTGGGGAGAGGGGAGGGGATCAGGTTGCCCCTCCCCACACAATTACAGAATCACAGTACCCTGTTTGGGCTTGAATCTTATAAACTCTCAGACTCCAGCCATGTTCGTGGGTCTTTCCTCCTCTGGGGCCTCTGCTGGCTGTGAGGAGGGGAGGGAGCTGTGGCCCTGGGTAGAGGGCAGTGAGGAGAACCCACCTGTCCAGCCCTGTCTCTCCTGAATTCCCAGGCCAACGCCCTTCACCACGCAGGGGTTGGCTTTTCCCCCCCCACCCTGCTCTGGTGGGCACCTGGGGCTGCAGAGGCTGCCTGCTCACAAGGCTGGGACCCAGACCCGAGTCCTGGGGAGATACAGGCCCTCGCCTCGGGCTCTGCAGTTGGAGACTTTTTGCCCTACCAGCTCTGGAAAAGTTAACATTTCAGACGATTCCCCCCTTTTTTGCTATAAAAACATCTGACCCCCAAATCCACTCATTAAATATACTCTAAAAAGTGATATTTCTGCATTACAGTTTCAGATGAAAACACACTCACGCCCTGTTTCCTGGACTCTGCCATCTCTGGGCAGAGATTGTCACCTGGAATGCATCTGGGTGGCAGGCCAGGTTTGCAGGGACCACCCGTTTAGCTGTGTTATCATGCGCTGGGCGGTGCAACGAGCAGGCATCCTCCCCGGCTCCCAGGCTGTTCCCCACGCGGCCACTCTGTCTGTCTGCAATCACTCTCCGGTAAGCTGTACTCTGCCCTGAAGCTGTTTTTCTCTGCTCTAACTCTATTTTTAGTGAAAGAAACCGTGAGCCCCAAAAGGCGCTGAAAAGGTGGTCCCCAGAGATACCACACTCTCCCACCCTCCTCGCTGCCGACGTCGGGCACTGCCCCTCCCGCCCGGGAAAGATAAACCTCCAGCACATCGCATTTTAGTTACAGGCCGTAGTGCTTAATTTCAGGTCGTTGTTTATTACTTACATAAATTTGTCTTCCTTGCTCAATTGCTATGTTTTTCTATCTGTGAGAAACTGAACGTCCTGGCACGGAATACAATGCACCGTAATTTTTTCATTAAAATTAATGAAAATATTTTTTCATTTTATGGCTTTTCATCCAGGAGCAGGGTTCTCAGAAATTAATTCAAGTCTCTGAGTGAGGGAGAGGGTGCTCACCCGGCCTCTCAGAGCTTCACCTCCTCGCTGCCCGTGTGTCACCACACAGAGCTCCTTCTTTGCTGACAAGGCCTCTTGGGAAGGCAGGCACGGTCCCCAGTGGGGTCCTCCAGGCCCTCACATTTTCCCCTGGTGTCATGAGGGTGTCAGTCATCCCATCCCGCCCGCCCCACGGGCCTCAAGGGAGAGAGGTCAGTGAGGCCAGAGGGGGTTCAGCCGAATGGAGCCCACAGTGGCAGGCTGGGGCGTGTCCTCTCTGGACAGTCCCACGCTTCAAGGGAACTCCAAGATGCCGCGGACTTCCCCCTCCCTCTGCAGGAGGCTAGAACCACGGCCCCTCCAGTCTCAGAGGAGCCGCGGACCAGGCTCTGCCCAGAGTTCCCCTTCCTCCCCGCTCCAGGGCATTCGGAGCAGTCCCACCAGACCACAGCCCCTACCTGAGGATTAGAGGCCAGAGAGGGATTGTGTCCCCAGTAAACATGTGTTTAGAACGAGCCCCAGCAGCTGGGCCATGGATGGACGGCAAGGGCAGGCCTCAGGCCAGCAGAGAAGGGGAGGGCGCTGACCCTGTGGGGTACTGCAGCCGAGGCAAAGACAGGGGGAGTGAAGGACAGTATGAACCCAGGGGGGCCTGAAGGACGGGGCCTGGCGGGTGGGCTAGGGGCTGGGAGGAGGGATCCGGGGCAATGAGGGGGGCAGTGGGCTACGGTGGAGCGGGGGTGGATGTGTTCAATTTGGGAGGTGAGGCGTGTGGGGTATGCGTGGGCTCTGATGGCAGACATGTCCAGCGGGAAGCTGGGTAGAGCGTGTATCCGGGGGGGAGGTCTGGGCAGAGATGGAATAGATCTGGGAGTCCTGGGTGAATCCGAGCTGGGGGAACGCAACCACCACCCAAGGCTCAGTAGAGAGGGTGGGCCTGTTCTAAATATTCAATGCATTCCTTTCAGTAGCTTATTCCTTTAGGGTTTAAATATGTCTCCATCTCAAGAGCTCCTTTTATTGAAATCCAAATACTCACGGAGGGGTGACTTCCTAAACCCTGGTATTAATCAAGTTTTAGGGCATAGAAACTGTATTAAACGAGCTTAAGAAAAATGAAAAGGGAGGTGGGTTTATTGGTTCAAGTCAGTGAAAAGTCAGAGCTTAAGATACAGCTGGATCCAGAGGTGGAGGCGCAGACCCCGCTCAGATATTGCAGGGACTTCAACGTAGGACTGAGACATTGGTAACAGGGAGCCATTGAATGTTGTTCAGGACAAGGTGCCTGGGCCCTCACACTGGCCCCAGAGCTTCCCACCACAGCCCCTCCGACCCCAGGAAGCAGCCTGGGCCCCAGACCCCACCTGTTCGCAAAGCTCTCCTTGCTGCCCTGTCTCCAAGCCCAGGGATGGATCCCCAGTGACCACAGGAGTGTGGGTGGGACAGCCTCACCTAAGGACAGAGAAGGGGAGCTCCAGGCACCTGAGCAGATGGAGTGGGGCACATGTGCACCTGTGTTATGTGACTTTTGGGAGGGTGTAAAGTTGCATGGACTCCAGGGCCTTCTCTGACTCCCAGCCCTGCACTCCAGGAAGAGTCCTTGCCCCTCTGTCCTCCCTCAGTACCCCACTGAGGCCCCTATTATTGCCCTAATGTTACCATTTGGCAACTGGCTACTGCTCTGTCTCCCTAATGGACTACAGTTTCCTTGAGGGCCGTGACAGATTGTCATCCTGTCCCCAGGGAGCACTGCACCTGGCATACAGCAGCGTTCAAGAAATGCCTGTTGAATAAATGGGCGTGCTCTAGGATGGCACAGGAAGGGAGTCTGTGGGTCTGTGTATACCTGTGTGTGCCTGTGTGTGTGCGCGCACGCGTGTGGGTGGGTGTGGTTGTGCCTCACCCAGTGCGGTCTGGCCTGCCTCTCACCTCACCCACAGAGGTTCCGGGCAGGGCAGGGAGCAGGGGCCGGGTTCCTTTCCCACTCCATTTGCATGACAGGTGCTGGCAGTTTATCTGACTGTGATAATGAAGAGGATGGGGGTGCTAATTCCTTCTCACTTTATTGAATCTTCCTTCTCACTTTATTGAATCCACCAATCCTTCACAGCCTCCGGGCCCTGAGAGGGGGTGATTAAAAGACACTTCAGCACGCTGGTTATTGCCAATTAACAGACTCCAATATAAACAATTAATAAAGCCACTATGGGAGGCGAGAGGGAAGAATTCAATGCCCCAGCCTGGGCAAGCTGCGCCAGCTCCAGTACCCCTGGGCCCAGCTGCACACAGCTGGCCGTGCCCTGGGGGCGGGTGGTTAGGGGTAACGGATGCCTGGGAGGTGGTAGAGAGATGCCAGTCGGAGAGTGCCGGCGGGTCTGCCCTGAGTGTGGGGGCAGGGGCTGCAAGTCTACCCCAGTGATGCCAGTAGACCACAGTCCCAGGAAGGGCAGGGGCTTGCCCAAATCCTCAGGGACCACCTGTGCAGTGCTTTCTGGACCACAGGGCTCGTGCCCTTCTGCCCCCGCCTGCCCCCTCAGCCATGGCCCAGCCTGCTGGGTCTCCTCCCCCATCCAAGGCCAAAGCGTCTGCCCCAGTCACCGCACCTCTTAGGAGAAGCCAGTGTGACTCTGTTCCTCTTGCCAGGCTGCCCCCGAGCCCCGTGGACCCTGGATCTTGCTTTCTCCAGGATGAAACGTGCCACACCTGCCTGGGTGTGGCCTTGCCCTTAAGGGCAGCTTTCAGGGGTTGTAGTGTGAGCTTCCCAAAGGTGCCACTCTGCGCCCACTGGTGACAGATGCCACCCAAGCGGATTTCATGAAATCCTCAACCCAGTCTTAGCGGGAGCTATGAATGACAGGTGGGAAAGCACCCATGCCTCCAGGGGTGAAGGGACTTGCTATGTAACCTAATTGCTCTCTCAGCCCAGAAGTGGTGGGGACCGGACGCCACCCCAGGTCCGAGCTCCACAGGCCACGAGCTCCAGGCCAGCAGCGGGCACACGTTCTGTGAAGGGCCAGAGAGTAAATATCTGAGCTTTGCAGGCCACGTCCCGTCTGTGTCACAACCAGTCGACTCTGCCAATGTGGTGCAAAAGCAGCCGTAGATAATACATAGACGAATGATCCCGGCCGTGTGCCAATAAAGCTTTATTTATGGACAATGAAATTTTAATTTCATATAATTTTCATGTCACAAAATATTATTCTTATTTTGATACTTTTTCACTCATTTAAAAACATAAAAACCATTCTTAGCTCACAGACCACACAAAAACAGGTGGCAGGTCAGATGTGGCCCCCAGTCCATAGTTTGCTAACCCTGATCTAGGCTTTAGGAATCTTCGAGACTCCCCGAGCATCCCAAAGGGGACTTTCCTGGGACATGACCCCTCGGGGGGGGCAGGGAGTCTAAAGTCCCACCACATAGCCTTGGTGGTGGGGAGGGGAGAGGACAAAAAATGGGGTGTCAGAGAACCTGTTTCACCAGAGAACCTAATGGCCACACAGCACGGCCTGTGAGGGACAGAGACAGGCTGAGAGGCACGTGTGAGTGCAGAGGGACAAACAGACAGAGGAGGAGTGAAGCCCCAGCTCTCCCGCTGCCCAGCTGGGTTCCTGGTGGCTGACCCTCAGCATCTGGACCTGGGACAGCCTCCTGCCCTCACACGGGACCATGGGTGCATCTGATGTTCTGGGACCTCAAGGTAAACAGAAGAGAACAGACCCAGGGAGCTGAGAAGCTGTCTGTCTCACCCTCCACCTGTTCACTTCATCCGTTCAGTCACTAGACATCTTCTAAGCATCCACGAAGGGCGGCTTGGTTTTCCTTTTGAGACAAGGCCTCCTGGCCTGCAGCTGTCTTTGGGAAGAGCCCTGGAGCAGGTGAAGGGTTGTGCTTGGGCTGCCAAGGGCATTCCAGAGCCGCCTGGGAAGTGGAGTAAATGGAGGGCATCCGTGTTAACAGAGCAGGTAAGTCATCTCTTGAGGAGACTCCTGGGTGTGGGCAAAGCAAGTAATTTAGCAAAGCCAATGCTATGCAGAGGCAGCAGAGGGCGACCACGAAGGCACCGGGTAAAAGGCAATACTGATTGATGGGAAAGACAGAGCTTTGAAAAACCAAGAGGTGAGTTTGCAACCTGGCCTCTGTTGGGTGCTCCCCCGTTGTCCCTGCCCCTGCCTCAGCTGCAGGGCACCTTGTCAGCTGGGGACAGGTGGCAGGACCAGAGCTCCACCATCACACCTGGAGCAGCAGGGCCCCCAGAGCCGTTGCTCTCCCACCAGGCGCTGAGTGAGGTCAGAGAATAGGGCCTAAGCGTCCTCCTTCTCTTACCCCCCGCCTTCAACCTTCAGAAATCCTGCTGGCCTCACCTTGAAAACGTGCCCCAAATCCGACCACATGTCCCCACCCTGGCTGCTGCCACTCTGGACAGAGCGTGGAGGGGTGCACTCTCCTCCTCACTGGTCCCCCTGCCCCACTGTTGGTCCTCCACATGCAGCCAGAGCCACCCTAGGAGAACATCAGTCAGCCCATGTCCCCTTCTGGTCTCCACGGTCCCACGGCCCTGCCATCCCTAGAATTAATCCAAATGTTTAGCACGGCTCAAAACTCTGCAACCTCACGGCCACCACTCTCTCCCCACTCGGGCACATCCCCCACACTGGCTTCCTCACTGTTCCCTCCGCTGCCACTCCTCCCCCAGGCGCCCAGCCTCCGGCCCTCCCTTCCCGAAGGTGTCCCCTCAGCGACCTCCTCCTCATCTGTCTTCTCTGCATTTGTACACACACACCTCCCCACCCCACCCCCGCCCCCCCCCCCGCCCCCCCCCCGGCTAGTTTCTCTGTTTGCTTCCTGTTTGTCTCCAGCCACGAGGAAACGCCTGGGGTCTACGGATTCCTGGATTCCCGAAGGATCCCTGCA
Organism: Diceros bicornis minor; assembly: GCF_020826845.1. Taxonomy (NCBI): domain Eukaryota; kingdom Metazoa; phylum Chordata; class Mammalia; order Perissodactyla; family Rhinocerotidae; genus Diceros; species Diceros bicornis. The sequence continues at coordinate 30,609,953 of NC_080753.1, read as the reverse complement.
TAGAATTCAGGGGTCAGTGAATGTGGATGGGAAAAAAAATCACATCTTTCACTCATCTTTGGTTGAGATTTAGAGCTTCTTTCCATTGTGCACGTTATCAACAGACCACAGCAGTAATCACAGAACCTGTGCTCTGTCACCCAGAGAAAGCGCAGATAATTTCAAATCACACTATAATTGCGGCAGAAATCTTGAAATATCATTTATACTCAGCCCTACTTCAAAATGATGCTAGTTTTATTAGATCCACTGCTTGATCTTATTATTTAGTGTATTAATAAAGAAGCACATACATTACTCCACTGCAATTTTTTCTTAATATTTTGATAACTGCATTTTAATATATTGGTTATAAATTTTACCGTGTGGATTTACAAATGTTATTCCAAGAAGGGGTCTACAGGCCTCCGCAGATGCCAAAGCGGTCCATAGCATTGCAATAGGAGGAGCCCCTGTTCTAGAAGGTAAACTCTGCTCAGAGAGGGCCCGACACAGAGTAGGAGCTCAATAAATTGGGTGGAAGGAAGGGAGGTGGGGAGGAGGGTGGAGAGAGGGAAGGAGGGAAGGAGCCAGCACAGGAATGAGTGTGGCTAAGTGGTGAGAGCAGAGCCTGAGTCAGCCTGCCCTGGATGAACCCGGCTCTACCACACTCTCAACATGGAGCCTTGGGGGCATCATATAACCTCCCAGAGCCTCAGTTTCCTCATCTGTGAGATGGAGGCAATCATACCTGCTCGTATGGTTGTTGTGAAAATAAAATAATCTGCTTGGTGCAAAGCCTGGTGCATGGCAAGTGCTCAGTAAATATAACTTTTTTTTTTTTTTTTTTTTTGCTGAGGAAGAGTAGCCCTGAGCTAGCACCTGTTGCCAATCTTCCTTTATTTTGTATTTGGGTCGCCACCACAGCATAGCTGATGAGTGGTGTAGGTCCGTACCCAGTATCCGAACCTGCGCACCTGGGCCGCTGGAGCTGAACATGCTGAATTTAACCACTATGCCACAGGGCAGGCCCCAATTATAATGTATTTTGGTCAATGCTGTGGCTTCCCCAGTTCTAGGCTCTTGCCCATGGATCTAGCCAGGAAGGCAAAGGCACTCCACAGAGCTTCCCCTGCAGATGTCAAGGGCATTCTCCGGGCAGCCTGGCCAGGGCTGGGTCATGGGCAGTGTCTGGAAACGGGGAGGGCAGAATTGTCCCTCGCGGCTGGGTGGGGGTCATGGCTGCACAGGCATTCTCCTACGGGGGATGGGGGTGGGATTCTAATCACAGCCCTGGAAGGGAGAACCCTCCAGTCTCCTCCCACGGAGTAATATATGTGTTTCCCTATTAATGCACTAAGTACCTCGCGAGTCTGGAGGCATTGATGAGGGTGGACATGCCAGGAAGGCGTCTGTGACAAACTGTTAGGAAGGCAGTCCTGGGACAAACTTGGCCCCACTGGCCAAGTTCCATCCCCAATGCCCCAGTCTGAGTCTCCCTGTTTTCTCCTAAGATGCATCCCAGGGGCAGCGTCCTTGCCGTTCCTGCCCACAGAGTCCCAGGTTGGCGTCTCTCGGTGCCCCGGGTGCCTCTTGCCTGAGGCCCTGCTTCCCACCCTTTCACCCATCACGACACACACAGAAAATGACAGCCATTTGCAGGGCACGCTGTGGCGAACAGAGGACAAGGAAGCCAGAGGCATCCGGCCTCGCCAGCACCCTGAGGGCTGAGGACGTGCCCCTCAGCAGCCTCCTGGTCCCTAAACAGGCTGGCACGCTCCTGCCTCAGGCCCTCACCAGGCCCTCTGCTCCGCGTCCAAATATCCACGTGACTTGTCACCACCGTGTCTCATCTCGGCCAAGTTCCAGCCTTCTCCGTGGCCCGCAGGAGTCTGAGGTGGTAGAAAGACCTGGCTTCAGAGTCTGTTCACCCGTAAATAGGACAGTACCACAGGGTTCCTGGGGTGGCCGTGATGGCGGAGATGGTGACTGGGCGCTCCTGGGTGGAGCAGGTATGCTGCCACCGGGCCCTGTGATGACCAGTGGCCCCGCCCAGGCTCTGCCTGGGTTTCCTGGCTGCAGGTGTCCTGGGCTGGGATCTCCGTCCAGCAAGGGGCCCATGGCCCCTGGACCTCAAGGGGACCCAGCCCCCATTCCCACTCCGCCTTATGGCTTCCCCAGCAGGAGAGCAGCTTTCACCCGTCAGCTCCTCCCACTGCCCTTGGAGGAGGGGAGGCAGATGTCACTGTGCCCATGTCACAGATGGAACTCGAGGCTCCGCGAGGTGAGGCAGCACAGCAGCCAGCTCTTCTCTCCGTGCACAGGCTGCGTGCTCCCGGCTGCGGTCCTTTACGCCGGGCTGAGTAATGCGATTCGGCATCCGCTTAGACTCCTCGGCTCTGCAGTTCTACTGGGGCCGCATCTCCACGCCCAGTGGGGGCCGTGTGGATCTGGGGTCTGCAGTGACACCAGCCTTCGCTTACTGAGCCAGACCACGGGCCAAGCACTTGACACTGGCACTTGGGAATCCTCGCGAGCGCGTAGGAACCAGCGCAGCTGTCCCGTGTGCAGACAAGGAAACCGAGCCAGGAGTCGGGGCTGGTCTGCGCGTGGAAGTCTGCTCCCCCTGCAGCACGGCCGTGGGAGGAGGGGGCGAGGACGGGGAGGGTGAAGAGCAGAGAAGGCTGTGCTGAGGAAGCTGCCAGTCTGGGGAGTCTGGGGCGCTGGAGGGGAGGTGAGGGCAGGGAGCTGATTCAGGAGACAGAGCCGGAGCCAGGAAAAGCGAGCTGGCAGCCACTTGGGAGCCACCCGGTATGCCAAAGCCTTGGCAAAAAGATGCTGAGGAGGAGGAGGCAGCTGCCAGCACATCTGCACCTCAGGAGCCAAAGGTGCCCGCGGCCAAGCCGGGGTGAGGAGGGGGCTCCTGGGGACATGGGGTGATGCTGGGCCACGAACCCCGCCACTCACCGTCCCTGCCCTGCCAGTCTGGCCTCCAAGCCTCTCAGCCCCTCCTGGCTTACACGGTCCTCCACCCACCTGAGCCCAGAGGACCCAGGGACAATCAGATGCAGCGTTTACTCAGGCGCAAGTTCCTGAGGGCTGGTTTCCCCGGGGTCCGGTAGCTGGGAGAGCATGAGGCAAGTGGGGCATCTTGTCACATTTGGTGGTTAGGTGTTTGTGGGTTTATGCATGTGTGTACTAAGATTGTGGCATGTGTGCATGTCTTCATGCACGGGCCTGCTCGTGTGTCTGCTTGTGCATGTGGTGTGTGCATGTGCGTGTGCATAAGCATGTACTGAGTGTGAGTGTCCGGGCACGTGTGCGTGTGCCGGCACACGTAGGTACGCATGTGTGTATGTGTGTGCACTGAAGAGCTCTGCAGAGAGAGTGCGCGAGTAATGGGCGCTGACCCTGCTGTTCCCATCACCCCCCACTGAAGCTTCGGGGTGAGGAGGTCGTGCAGGGAGCAGGAGGCCTGGGGAGCCTTCCTCTCCCAAAGGTGCCGCCACCAGCAGGAGAGGGAGGGAGGGAGGAAGCAGCACCTTATTTAAATGCAAACGACTGAAATACAACTTTCTTTATTAAAATGCAAATTGTGCTCCAGTGTCTGACACCTCCCAGTGCCAAAGCCACGGAGAACAATCAGGATTTGAGACCCCCAGCTCCCAGGAAGGGGAGAGGCCCCACTGGCCGGGGTACAAAGAAATGGGGGACGGAAGGTGGGCCCCAGGTGGGCTGGGGATGTAGAGCCAGATGCCCGTCCTGCCTCCACAGCTCCTGGGAGAGGGAAGCAGCCTCCGATGCCAGAAGTGGGGGCTGGAGGTTTCGACTGTCACCCCCACAGGGGACCGGGCTGGAGCTTGCCGTGGGTCGTCTCCTGCTGGCTCTCTGCCTGGCAGGGGCTACATGCTTGTGGTTTCCTAATGAGCCTGGGCTCCCTGGTGAGCCGGGAGCCCTCAGTGGGAGATGGTAAGAATCATCTGCTTGCCTCATGGTTAAACGGATTGCCTCTTGGGTTGCCAGAACCCTCCTGGCTGCCGGCGGGCAGAGCACTGGGGTCCACCTAGAGCGGCCCTGGCACGGAGCTCAGGCCCCAAGGCAGGCCTGCCTCCCTCAGCCCCTCTTCTTGCCAGGGTCTCAGGAGCAGGCTGCCAGGCACAACTGTGCAGGTCACGAGGGCGCTACATCCGGTCCCATGCCCTGCCCCCAGGCTGGGTGACAGCATGGGGCCAAGTCCTCTGGGAAGAAGAGCGTCTTTTTCTTCACACAAAGAAACACTTGACTTATGCCTTTTTCTAATTCATCCACCCACAGAGGGCGTCTTTTCCTAATTTGCACGTATCACTATAGAGGTTGGGGGCCCCTGAGACCCCAGACTCCTTCTTCTGCTCTACCCCTCTCGCTCAGATCTTACCTCTCCTCCCTGCTCCTTAGTTGCTCAACCCCGTCGCTACACTCTGTTCCCTCCACCCCTCTCTTGCACCCCGTCTTCCAGCCATTATCCTACCTCTCTGCACCTCCTCTCTATGGGTCCCTCTGGTTTGTCCCCCAGAATCAGACCTACAGCGAGTCCTTACCCCCCAGGGTCCGAGGCAGGTGTAGGCAGCCCAGGAAGTGGGGGGCAGGGCCTCGCTGGCACGTGCAGAGAGCCCGGGGTGTGCGGGAGGGTCCCAGCTCCCGCCATCTGCCAAGCTCCTAATATAGGCAGCGGCAGCCCGGGCGCGAGCTGGGGAAGCAGAAGGCAACTTGGAGCTGGAGGGTGACAGGGCTGCGTTTCCTCCACATAAATAGTCCCGTCTGTCGCCCTGGGGGCGGGTGGCTTCCTGGGGCACTTCTGATGTCATCTGCTCCCCAGGAGAGCTTTGCTGCTGTGGGGTAGGGGCCTGGGACAGGGTCTGAGACGACAATGAAGCTGCAGTGCTGGCGGCCTAGCCCAACGCACCTTGGGGGCTGATTCCTCGGGCAGTTCTGGCCTCTCCCGAGCATCTCCTTGGCTGCCAGAGATCCACACCCCAGGCTGTGCAGGTCATGGCCTGAGCCCCTCTGAGGTACCTACAGAGGGACCCTTCCTGACATCACCCACAAATCCCTCAGCTGGTCCCTCGGAGCCCAGGGGTCACACCAGTTCTTCAAAGCTGCCCTGGGGGCCCAGGAGGAGATGGTAACCTCACTGAGATCCCCACCTCCCCGTGAGATGGGTCCGTGTAATGACAAAGACTTTGGTGAGAGATACAGACGGCCCCTGGCTCTTGCCACACTGGCCTCGCCTTCCTTCCTCAGCGTGGCCCTGCCTGGCCCCCAGGAGCTGGCTCCATGCCCTCCAGGAGGAAAGTATAAAGCTTTGCCCTCACACCTAGCCCAGCACACCGCCCTCTCCAGGTTCCAAGCTTCTGTCCAGTTTTTCTGAGCGTCAGTGTGGACTTGTGCAGACCCTGCTACCTTGTCAAGAAGGGAGAGGACACAGAGCTGCCCCCGGAATGGGGCTGCCTCCCCCATCAGACTGGGAGCTCCCTGAGGACCAGGGCTGGCCTGGCCCTCAGACCGGGGGTCCTTAAGGGCAGGAGGCTCTGCCTCCCTCCTCAGACTGGAGCTCCTGGGGGGAGCTCCACATCCATCCCTTCTCCCTCTCAGTTCCCCTCGATGGAGGAGATCCTGCTGGCCTGTGGTGCCCTGGGGGATTCTGTCTTGAGAGCCTATCTGGCCTGGAAAGTCCCTGGGGTGTGATGGGAGCCACTGGGGGGTCACCCAGACCCTGACTAGTGAGAATAGCGTTAGACTGCAGCAGGGGGCTGAGGTTGGAACAGTTGCCCAGCCGGGAGACACAAGAGGGCTTTGCAATGGCAGAAAGGCACTGGGCAGCTGCCGAAGGCCTGAGCCACCCTCCCCCAGCCACTGGGCTGAGTCGGGTGAGGAGTGGGAGGCCAGAGGGACCGTAAGCCAGGAGCCCTCCCTCACCCTGGGGAGATGGGTTCACATGTCCTCCAAGGAGGGAACTGGGAGGCTGCAGGACAGGTCGGGGAGAGGCTGCTCCCTGTAGACCCTTTGTGTCTGGTGGGTTTTGAGCAGTGTGGCTCACGCAGGACGCTGAGTTAAGGGCGTGAGCCCTGGAGCCACGTGGCTGTGAACTTACTAGCCCTCTGATGGCGCGAAAGGCACTTAACCTCTCCGGAGCCTCACTTCCCTCCCAGGGAACTCATAACAGGACCCGCATCGCGGGAAGGACACAATGCAACAGTGCCTGGCACTCGGCAAGCACTGTCCCCGCCCTTCAGACCGGGGCCCCGGGGCCTCCACTTCCAGTTCTCCCGCCAGAAGGGCCCCGGCCCCGCCGGCCCCACCTGCCCCGCAGGGCGCACAGCCGCAGCAGCGATAAGGTGTGTGTTGTGGAGCAGACCGTCAGTGCCACCACGTCCCCTCGGCCCTTCCCGCTCAGTGGCCGCCGGCCCAGCTCCCAGCCCGGGATCTCTCCAGCGCCGTGACTGCGGTCCCCGCCGCCCTCCAAGCGCGGCCTGGGCAGCCGCACCAGCGGGGGATGGAAGCCCCCAGGGGGCGCCTGTGGGGCGTGCCCGGCGCCTCTCCCAGGGGGCCCCAGAGGGCTTGAGCGCCAGTGGCCCTCAGTGCTGCCTTCCAGCCCTGTCTCACTTCCCACTCCCCTCCAGCGTTTCCCGGATCACCTCCCAATGAAACTTGAATCCAGCTGGATTTGAACACTTGTCTCAGGGCCTGCCTCTGCGGGGCCCAAACTAAGAGTTTCGCACAGTTGTGAGCCAGCTCTCCGAGAGCAAGACCAAGGGAAGAGGCTGGAATGGGGGCGGAGAGAGGGGTCCTCCTTCAGCCCCTCCGAGGGCTCTGAGGCCAAGGCTCTGAGGAGACACTTTGTAATCAGGCTCTGCAGACCCTCAGCTGCCTTTGGTGCTGTGACAGAAGCTGTCTCCTCTCATGTTCTCGGTCCGCGTGTCAACGTCCTCTTACCAGCCCTTCTGAAGGAGGCTGCCAGCAGCATGTGGGTGGCAGGAAAGTCATGCCCAGTTCTTCAGGAGGTGGGTCAGAAAATTGGAAGATTACTAACACGCATTAGGTGCTTACTGGGTGATATCTCGTTTACTCTCATAACAACCCTGTAGGCAGGGCTGCTAGGTACAGTCGAGCAGGTTGTTCACTGTACAAGGGCATCTGGCCAAGAGGGCAGACCAAGTTCTTCCCACCAAGCAGGGCACCTAGTACATATCGGTGTCCCTCAGTGGGGGTGGGGGTGGAGAGGGAAGCTTTTCTTAATTTATGTAAAGGCACAGTATGGGCCATCCACTGCCCTGCTTATGAGGTAAGGCCTATTATTATCTCCATTTTATAAGTGTGGAAACTGAGGCACACAGAGCTTAACTAATTTGCCAAAGATTTCTCAGCACATAAGGTTGAGCTGAGCTCTGAATCCAAGAATTCTGGCTTCAGAGCCTACATTCCTTACTGCACTGTCTTGAGGGGGCTGAGCCAGTTCTGGAAGCTGGAAACCTGGGGAGGGACTCCTGGGGGCCAGTCAGTCCTGAGACTCGGGGACTTCAGAGAGCCAGGAGAGACAGTCATCTCCCCTCAGCCAACAGGGTCCCAGGGGATGAGCCTGAGCTGCCTGCCAGCAGGGATGAGGCTGTAGCTGGAATTTCTGAGACTGGGGTTCTGTGGCTTTGTGATCCTGAGCAAGTCACCTCCCCTCACAGAGCCTCAGTTTCCCCACCTGTAAAATGGAGTCGACAGGCCCCACTCTGCCTACGTCATAGGCCAGGATTAAACCAGCTGTTTGAAGGGCTCTAAAGGGAAGGAAGGATTCTCTAGTGGCAAAAATTACACGTAGAATTGCCCAAGTCAAAGCTTAACACACATTTGTCATCTGCTTCATACAATTATTACTTCCCAGGTCTGTCGTGGAGTCCCCCCACCTTTTACTGCCGGGGTGCCAGTTCTTCCCCAGGCTGTCTGCCTGCCTTCTCTGACATGGAGCAGCAGAGCCCAAATGGCAGGGCGCTCCCGGCTAATGACTCAGCCTCCCTAACGAGTCCAAACATCTGGCTGACAAAGGGCACGCTCGCTTCTGAAGCAGCTCGTTCTGCACAAATATGTTCTTAATATTCAATTAGTATTTATCTACCACGAACAACAATTACACCATTGACTCTCAATGAAGTGCCTGCTTAATTAATTAACGCAGTCTTTAACATGCTAGCAGGATTGCTCCACGAGCATACTTAAAATAATAGCACAGTGATGTCGGGACAGCCGAGGGCTGTGCCCTGGGTTTCCCGGGCTCCAGATCTGAGTCTGGAGCTGAGCATGTGCCACACAAGCCATCTTCTGGAGTTAAAAACCCACACTGGGATTTCCAGCAACCCACTCAACTCCTCCCAGCCTGTTTCCTCTCAGTCAGGGCTGGGCCGGATGATCACCAGGGTTCCTAGGCGTCCTAAAGGCATGGGTCCTGTAAGTGATGTTCAGATCTGTATCAACACCCCCAACAATGCTGCCCCCCAGGACCCCCTCGGCCCCATACAGCCCATCCTCTGGGGACAGCTGCACATCCCTCTTCCCTCCACCGGCCTCCCTGCCCCCTCGCCCACTGTTCCAGCACCTCCTTCTCAGGCCGTTTCTTCCTCCTGCTCCTTCCTGTTCGTGCTCCCCAGAGCTCAGGGTCGACTTCTGTTTCTCTTTCTGACCTCTCGCTTCTCCCAGGCTCTCCCTCCAACCCCCTCGCTACCAGCCTCCAGGTCCCGACTGCCCCTCTCTGCACCCACCTCCATCAGGGCCTGCTGAGGGCACGGAGCCTGCAGACCAAGCTGCCTGGGTTCACCCTAGCACTCCACTTACTAGCTCTGTGACCTGGACAAGTTATCCAACTGCCCCATGCCTCAGTTTCCCCCCTTCTAGAATGGGGATAATCCTGCGCTTGCATTAGCTGGGATGGGCTAACTGCCGTAACAGACCCAATGCAATGCTGCGACTCAGCAGCAGCTGACAGCTCAGGCACACTCCAGCCCAGGGAGGGCGGCCTGCGCCAGCAGGTGGGCCCCCCACTGCGGTCACTGGAAGGGCCCAGGCTCTTTCCCTCTTGTTGCCCCACCTGCCCCGGGGGGCCCTGCCATTGTCCTTGTGGTCCCAGCTGGGTCTCCACAGCCGGCATCCCGCTGGCAGAGGAGAGAGAGTATGGAGGAAGCACGGCTGCTTTCCTGACAGCCCTGACGGGAAGTGGCACACATCACGTCCACTCAGCGTCCATCGCCGAGAAGAGCTCACACGGATGCACTAGCTTCGAGGGAGGCCAGGACATGTGCCCGTGTGCCCAGGGAGAAGGAGCGGGGGCAATGATGGAGGGAGCAGCCTCTCCCACACGCCCTCAGAGGGTCATTAGGAAGATCAAGTGAGTTAATAAATATAAAACCCTTAGCCCCGGCACACGGTAAATGCCCTATAAGTGACTGCTGTTATTACTGTGTGGCCCAGGCTAGGTCTGTGGGTACCAAGGCTAATAAGACACATTCTCCACGTGCGAGGACCCCGCAGAGGAGGGTGGCGGAGGAGAGAGACGTATCACCCACCTACCGTCATTCAGAGGTGCCACACCTGAGGTGCGTTGAAGGTGGGTGGGACGGGCAGGAGGAAGTGAGGGCTGGGAGGGGACGTGGGGCTGAGTTTTAAGGAATGGTGGCAGATGATCAGGAGACAGGACTCCAGGGCCTGGCTCTGCAGGAGCATGGCAAGGACCCAATGCGGCTACGGCCAGACCTGTGGGCGGTAGTGCTCACATCATGAGGACAGAAAAGCACCTATGGAGGCTGGAGAGTCAGACTTCCTCCTGGGGCCATGGGAGCTTCTGGAGGGGTTAGCACAGTGAAGTGACATCATCTGACCTACGCTGCAGAATGTTCCTCGGGTGCAAAAGGGACGGTGGGTTAGAACAGAGCAACGGACTGGCCCTCAGTACCCTTTCCCATGCCCGTCTGGCATGCTAGCAGCACTGAGGGCCCAGTAAGCTAAACGCTACATCTCCAGACTCCGTTGCAGCTAAGTTTTGGAGTATGAATTAGGTTCTGCCAGCAGAAGCAGCTGCCATGATCTAGAAATCACAGTGAGTGAGGCCATCCTCCTCTTGGCTTGCCATCTTTCCACTGGCGAGCAAAGAGAGAGGACATTGAGTAGTTCTGCAGCAGTGTTCCAGGTCCAGCCTCCAGGGTCCTGGAGAGACCCCTACAGTGGAGACAGTGGCCTCCTTATCCCGGCTTCCTGACCCCAGGCCTCAGCTCCAGATGTGGGATGTTTGCTTAAACTAACGGCTCTAATGGTGGCCCTGGGATTCCCAGCTTCGTGATGGGGCAGAAGTAACAGCGCCCCTGGCGGGCCAGTTCTGCAGCGCCGTGTGGGCATCATTCTTGCAGGCCCGGCCTGGAGCCTCGAGCCCCTCCAAGGATCGGATCAACACCTGGATGGCTTGCAATAGGGAAGCCAGCTGGGAGGCCTCAGGGGTGGTCTAGGCAAGGGATGGACAAAGGCGAGGACCAGGGCAGTGGCTGCAGGCTGCGGATCCTAGAACAGATCTGAGAGACAATTCTGAGAAGTCCACTAACTAGGCTCATCTCTCTACTGGGAGTAGATGGTGGTGGAGGGGGATTAAATAATGACCCCAAATCTCCTGGCTCGAGTGGCTGGAAGAAGACCAAGCAAGCCACTGGTGGAGATAGGAAAGGGAGGGGGAAGAGCAGGAACAAGGAGGAAGGTGATGATTCCAAGTCGCCCCGTTGGTTTGAGGACTTGGGGGACACCCAGATGGAGGTGTCCAGTAGGCAGCTGCAGTCTCGAGTCCGGAGCACAGGAGGAAGACTGGGACACACTGGTCCAGAGATGGGAATTCCAGAATGGGGGGAGAGGGGTGGGAGGATGCAGACTGAGAGGAGAAGGGATCCCAGAGTGAACTGCGGGGAACCCCCACATGCAAGGGGTGAACGGAGGAAAAGCAACCCGAGGAGAGGTCTGAGAAGGGGAATGGGGCGAAGGTGCCACCGCACAGCCATTGCAGCGGTGTCATGGAGAGCCACCAGCAGGGTCAGACGGGGTCAGACAGTGTCGGATGTCCCCAGGAAGTCACGTGCACTGGGACAACCTTGCCATCCTATTAGGAGGCTGCTGGCAGCCTCAGCGTCCTTCTTACATATGCGGCTGAAATGGAATCTTATCTTGATCTCAGTTTACTCGGGGGTTTCCTTATAAGTTAGCCCCCTGGTGGGCTTCTCAAGATCATTGTCGGTAGAAGGTGGGGTCAGAAGCCACACTGTGAGGGACTGAGGAGTGGGTGGGAGTCGAGGAAGCATAGATGGGGAGTGGAAACTGCTCTTTCAAGATGTCTGGAGGGGAAGGGGAAGGGAAGGGAAGAGAGTGGCAATAGGAGGCAGGGTTGAGCAGATGACTTTCTTCTGTGGGGAGGAGGGATGAGAGCATGACTGTAAACCAGGAGGAGGGTGACACTGCTCCCTCCCCCCATTCCTATCGCCACTACCCTCACTCAGCTCAGACCGTAGACCATCACTCCCGTCTCCCTCTCCAAGGCACCCTCCAGGCAAGTCAGGGAGCTCCTCAAACCCACCACACCCCACCCTCGCTTACTCACAGTCCCTCAGTGGCTCCCTATGGCCCCAAACAAAGTCCCAGACTCCTCGTGCTCCAGGAAGAGCCCTCCCCAGTCTCCCCCACCTGCCTTCCCAACCATTTGCCCCCCTCCTTCCTGACCACAGCCTGCCGCTGCAGCTACGCCATAGTCGCTCATGCCTGCGAAGAAGCTATTTTTGACTCTATTAAACACTTGCTTGAGTTTCCCTGATGGTTTCAAAAATGTTGGGAAGCAAAAGGGTTTGACCCTTTGAGAAGCCATGCTGTGACAGACACACCCCCAACAGACATGCCCTGGTCTTGCAGTGTGGGCTCAGGAAAGGGAGGCTCCTCCCCAGGGCTACACAGGATTGCCAAAGCCAATCACGGCAAGACCATTGCTCCCTTTGCCAGTGATTGGCTTAAAGGTGGGCATGTGACCCGATTCTAGCCAGTAAGTCATAAAGAGAAGTCTGCAGAAAGGATTCTGGGAAAGATTTTACTCCTTGATAAAAAGAGAGCCACACACTAGGATAGGAGCCCTCCTTTCCTGCTTTTGGATACTGTGGTGTGAGTATGTGATGTGGCAGCCACTTTGTGACCATGGGGGGAAACATGGCTGACACGCTGAGAATAGCTGAGTAGAATGATGAGCAGCAATGAGGTCCGAGATAATGTACTGAGCCTCTGGACCTACCCTGGCTCTACTCAACCTCCTGACATCTTATTAAGCAAACACGTGACCTTAAGCAAGCTACCTTGGCCTCCTCATTTGTAAAATCAACAATAATAATAATACCTACCTCATAGGGTTGTTATGAGGATAAAAGTGAGTTATTATTTGTAAACCCCTTAGAAATGTGTCTGCACATATGCCTGGAAATATTGGTGTTAAATAAATAGAAGTAATAAAAACTCCTATTGGTTAAGCTCCTTTGAGTTGGCTTTTCTGACACTTGCCTGGTGAAGAATGAGCTCCTTCAGCAGAAGATAGGGGCTGAAAAGCTGGCGTGGAGGAGCCTGTGTCAGGGCTGGGGTGGATGTGAAGACCCGGGAGGCTCTGGAGCTTCTGGGAGGATGTGTGACGTGCTGGCCTCTGGCACACCCGGTGGCCACGGCTGTCGTCTGCGTGATCTGGATGGTGGGGGCGACACCCACCCCTCGTCTCCAGCAGCTGTCTCCAGCACACAGTCTCGGCTCAAAGGGCCAAACCGATGGCTGCTGCAGGGGGGATTCGAGCACGAACAGGGAGGCAAGCAGGGTGTCCCTTCTGGTGCCTGGGGGGTCAGGAGACGAGGCTCTGTGCGCTTCAATCTCACCTCCAAACCATCTAGGAGCCCTTTCCCTGACTAGCCATGCCCTCCCCTATTTCTGCTGTGAAGATCCATATCTTTCCCCTTGGTAAAAACTCACCTCCTCCAGGAAGCTGACTTTGATTAGTGACACCACAGTGGCTTGTGTCTCCTTTGCTTCACCCCAGCCCTGAAGCATTTGTGTCTGCAATACTCTCCTGGGGACCTATTTGTGTCCACTGTGTGTGTGTGTGTGTGTGTGTGAGTGTGTCCCATTTCTCCTCTCAGACTGGGAGTCTCCCAGGGGCAGGACTGTCCCCCACTAGACAAGGATCTCCCTGAAAACAGAGGTGGTCTCTTCCAACAGACTCACAAGGGGCAGGAATGTGTCTCCCCATTAGGGCGAGTTCCCTGAGGGCAGAGCCAAGGTCTTGTGCCTTGATGTCTCTCCCAGCCCAGCTACCAGATGTACAGAGACTTCTTCATATTGTTCCCCAAATCAGATCACGTCAACAAGGACCCGGCTGATCCAGTTTGGCTCCATCTACACAGCTAAGGATCTCTGAATAATTTCCCACTTCCTGGGTCATGCGTGGGGAGGGGCCACAGGCTCCCAGCAAAATCCTACATGTTCCAAGTCCCACTGAGAGGCCTGGAGGGCTCCCACCCCTCGGGACTGCAGAGAGGGCTTCCTCCCAGTCCGCACCACAGGGAGAGGTGGACCATCTCCTGGTCCTTTCTGGCCCGGGCCGAGGGGTGCTCACCCTCCCTCCAGTGAGTCTTCCTGCCCCCCCTTCTCTCTGTGCACTAATGCGGTGTGGCCTCCAGAGCCCCCCTTTCCTGGGACCAGGCCCCCCTTCCCCTGGAATCTGCTCCTCTCCCATCCCGACCCTGCCATGGCTGAGGACAGGGCGTCTGAAGACAGCGGGCAGTGGGAGTTGTATGAAGAAAAGCCGCAACGTTGATGGAGGCTGAGGGTCCCGTGCGAGTTTCAGTTTCTTGATGCCAGCTGTCTCGAGGCAGAGGAGCAACCCTGACTTTCCTGGACTTTGAGTCTTCCGCTGATTCTGTGAGCCAAAGCTTCCCCCTGCCCAGGCCGGCACGTCAGGTGAGCCACCTGTGCAGTCACACAGGGCCCCTCGCTGAGTGTAATGCTCTGCAGTTGCCGTCTTGAAATTCTTCATGATTTTTCAACAACGGACCCCACCGGGCCCCACAGATGGTGTAGCCAGCCCTGCTCTTCCCCAGGCTGCCTGGACTGGGCTTTCTGTCCTCGCCACCGAAGACCCGAGCACATGTACGTCCCTCCCCTGTTCCAGCAGGTGCTGCCCTGCAACATGACCACGCCTGGACACCGCCCCCCTCGCCCCTGGCAGAGTCTCCCAAGCGCCGCTCCCCACTGCCGCCTCCTGGATTCAGACCCCCGTCTCGGCCTGGCCGACTGACTGTAAGAGCTCCTACCTGTTTCCTGGCTTCCAGGTCTTTCCCTCCTATGCGTGCAGCCACCAAGACCTTTCTAAATTACAAATCCAATCATGTCCCTCACCTAGTTATAACACTTCAGGGGCTCCCTGCAGCTTAAGGTGTAAATTCCAAGGCCCTGTGGCCCAGCACACAAAGCACTTCCTCATCCAGCCCCTGCCTCTGGATCTAGAAACCATCCCAAGTCAGAGCCCCCCACCCCAATCCCCCCCAACACGCTGTTTGTTTCAATTCCCAGAAAGAGCCTGTTTCATGCTCTATGTCTCTGTGCACAGTTTCTACTGCTGGAACGCTCTTTCCCCTGTTCTCCATCCAGCTAACTCCCATCACCTTCAGGACTCAGATGCCACCTCCTCCAGGAAGCCTCCCCCTGTGCCCACAGCCCCGGGGGCCTCTCTCAGAGCAGTGGCTCTTACTGTACACTTGTCTGTCTCCTGGTCCCCTCAGCATCCAGCACAAAGCTTCCCGGAGCAGCAGGGGTGCACTGACCCCTGGGGCACCAAAGTCCCGTCCCCTCTCTGGACCTCAGTCTTCTGGTTAATTCATTCAGCAGCATGTGCTGGGCGCTTACTCTGTGCCGGATGCCGAGCAGGCACCTCCCATAGAGCCAGGACCCAACCACGCACAAACCCCGGCCCCGGGGGGGAGATGGGCAGAAGGCGGGGATGACAAGGTGTGAACTAGTACGCACATGCAATAACGTCCAGTGGTGATAAATGCTAAGACAAACTAAGGCACGTCAGGGACAGAGTGACGACAGCAGTGCTGTCTTATAGCAGGTCATCAGGAGGGCCTCTGTGATAAGGGAGGGGTGAGCAGGGCCCTGGAGGAAGTGAGGGGGGAGCCCTGCTGGTGGGGGCGGCAGGAGCTCCAAATAGAGGGGACAGCGAAGGCAAAGGGGGAATGCTTGGAGGGTCCCAGGGCGGTGGGGATGCCAGTGTGGCCGGAGCAAGGGGAGTGAGGGGGAGGGTGGAAGGAGATGAAGTCTGAGAAGAACTGGGGGCCAGATCGTGGGGCCCTTACAGGCTGCAGTGGGAGCTCTGCCCAGCTCCTCCTATGGGACCTCAATCCTTCCCCAGCTGCCAAGGACATTGGGTCCCTGGGAGGGGTCCTCAGCCAAGGGGAGCGCCTCATTCAAGCCACGTGCCCCCCTGGGGCAGCCTACCTCCCATAACGGGTCAAATGGGGGAGACAAAGGCTGGTGCCCTGGCCTCAACGTGGGACAACTCTGCAAGGCCATCCCAGCCCCAGAGCTCCCTGTGGGGTGGGCCGAGGCCACTGCTGAGGGCTGCGCCACGGCCCAGCTCCCCTGCCGGTGGTTCCTCCTCACTCCTCCACAGGTGTGTCTCCCAGGACGGCTCCTCCGGCAGGCGGATCCGTCAGGGGGCTGTTACCATGATCCTGGTGAGAGATGGTGACAGCTGGGACCAGGGCAGTGGCAGAGGAGGGGGCAAGATATTCGGAAGGCGGAGGCAACAGGGTTTACTAACAAGGGGAGGCAGGGCATGCCACATGGTCCCCAAAGCCCCTTCCAGCCCCCGACTCACTGTGCCTTTGGTGCCCCTGCCCCCCACCCCACCATCCCCTTGCTGCCTCCTGACAGGCTCCCTGAGCAAGAGCCCCCACCCTCCACAGGCCACCCCTGCGCCAGGGGGGAGAGAGTCGGCTCGCTGCCTGGCAGAGCCTCCGCCCCAGCTGACCCGGCTCCTTCTCCAAGCTCCACGGGCTGCACAGACAGCCAGGTAACAAGTGTAAGGTCAGCAGCCTCAGCCAGCCACGCCCTGCCCTGAAGTCCACCTATCTGAACTCACTCACTCTGGCCTCTCCCACTCCTGCAAACAACAGGTCCGTCCCTCCACGCCCTCCGCCCTCTGCCCCTGGACCTTTCCACGCCTCCTTCCTCCCTCCACACAGCACCTTCTTCCTCCTACTTCTGAACCAGAGAAGCCAGTAGCGGGGAACCCCCGCAGTGACCCCCCCACCTCCCTGCCTGCTCACCATCCACCTCACCCCTATCCCTGTAATAATGATTTGAGTGCCCCGCTCCACATCCCATTGGCCCTCCTGGGACCCCAGCAGCAGCTGTGTAGACAGTTCTCCTCCAGACCACAGCACCCCACTTCAGGGCCCATCCACTCTCTGGGGAGGGGCCAGGGGCAGGGCTCACGCAGCCTGCAGGCCCAGCAGACTGAAGGGGTGGGGGTCAGTATCCTGGGATGACCCCATCCGCGGAAGATGGGAGCAGGCAGAGAAATGTCCTCCTGAGGGGCGACGCTGAGGTGCATTCTGCAGGCTCCTCAGAGGGTCCCGGTAGGACTGACCTCAGTCACCCACAGTGGCAACCAGCTGGAGAATCCTCCCCCACCATAGCTGTTCCTCTCCCTCTCCTGCCTTCCACTCCCTCATTTGTATTTCCTGAGGTCGCCTCCCAAATAAACTTGTCTCCAAGTTAAACTTGGAGTTTAGCTTGCACTGAGTCTTGTCTCAGGCTCTGCTTTCAGGGAACTCAAATTAAGCCAGTCCCTCCTGTTAAACAATGGAGGAGGGGTCCCTCTCCCAGCCAAGGTCATGCTTGCCACTGTCCAACTCTGCAGGGTAGTTTCTCCCACCTTCTGGAGAATTCCCCCCCGAATCCAGCCATCTCCTTCTCCTCCATGTTCACTTACTCTCTTCTGGATCGTTTACATTTAAACAGACTCAAGTCTCTCCCATCGGACGGAAAAATTAAACGTCCTTCCACCCCACTTCCCTTCTGGCTTCCAGGACTCATCTTGCCCCACCTTTCAGGTGTGTCTGGCACCACTGCCCACTCCTCGCACGTGAGACACACTCTGCTGGTTTCCCTCCTCCCTCTTGGGAGGCCTCATCTCAGCCTCTGCTGCCAGATCCTCCTCCTCAACATGGCCACTGCGTGTGGGGCTCCTCAGGCAGGTCCCTGAGCCCTGTCCTATCTTCACACATGTGCCCTCTTTCTTGGGGTCTGCCAGAAGCCCAGACACCTGCATCTGTGTGTGTCCAACCCAGACCTCTCCCCATGCAAATGCCCAGATATCCAACCACCTGCCTTTCACCAACACTTGGATGTCTCAAAGGCACCAAAAAATCAGTGCATCCGAACCCCCCACTACAGCCTCCACCCACTCCTCCTGGGCTCCCCATCTCAGCGAGGGTAGCAGTCTCCCTCCAATGAGGGCACAGGTCACACACCACCATGGGGTCATCCTTGATGCCTTTCTCCCTCACCCCCCTGTCCAATCTATCCCAAGTCCTCTAGATTTTGCCTTGTAAATCTCTTTTTGGATTAGTCTACTTGTCCCTATCTCATCACCACCAAGCCTAGTCCTGGGCACCTTCACTGGAAATAGCATCCTAGCTAGCGTTACTAGATAAAATACAGGGATGCCCAGCTAAATTTGGATTTCAGATAAACAATGACTTCTTTTTAGCATAAGTATGTCCCAAATAGTGCATGGGACATACATATACTAAACAATTATTCACTGTGTATTTGAAATTCAAATGTAACTTGAAATCTTGTATTTTTTTAAATGTTCTTTTCTAGTTAAAAATTCCATGAAATTCCTGAAATATTTCAAGGATCATCTTGTATTTTTATTTGCTAAATCTGGCAATCCTAATTCTAACTGATCTCCCCGCATCCTCACATTGTAGCCTGATGACCTTGTTCAAACAAAATTTGCTAAGTAGACTGTGAAGTATATATATTGTAATCACCAGATCCACCACTTATAAAAAAGTATACAAGGAGATATAGTAAAAAAAAAGAAAATAAGAAAAGCTCAAAAAATAAATTAAAATAGAATACAGAAAAATAGTCACATAATCCAAAATAAAGTGAAAAGGAATAAACAGGGGAACTAATAACAGAAAGAACAAATAGAAATCAAACCATAAAATGGAAGCTTTAATTCAAGCATATCAATAATTACATTAAATGTAAATGATCTAAACATACCAGTTAAAAATCAGAGATTATCAGAATAGGTAAACTAACAAGACTCAACAATATGTTGTCTATGAGAAACCCACTTTATGATATAGATAATAATAAAAGAATGGAAAAGATATACCTTGCAAACAGTAATCAAAAGAAAGCTATAGTGGCTATTTTAATATCAGACAGGATAGATTTCAGAGTAAGGAAAATTACCAAGGATAAAGAGGGACATTTTATAATGATAAAAGGGTCAATTCACCAAAAAGACATACACTCCTAAATATGTACACACCTAACAAAAGAGCTTCAAAATACATGAGGCAAAAACTGATAGAATTGAAAGAGAAAAAGACAAAATCTACATTATAAGTGGAGATTTCAAACTCCACTCCTTTCAGTAATTGATAGAAAAAGTAGATCAGTAAGAATATAGAACTGAACAACACTATCAACAAACTAGATCTAATGAACACCTATACAACACTCCACCCATCAACAGCAGAATACACATTCTTTTCAAGTACACATAGAACATTCACCAAAATTCACCATATCCTGGGTCACAAAACAAACCTTAACAAATTGAAAAAGTTGAAGTCATACAGAGTATGTCCTCTGACCATAAGGGAATTAAATTAAAAGTCAATAACAAAAAGGTAACTGGTAAATTTCCAAACACCAGAAATAAAGCAACACACTTATAAATAATCCATGAGTCAAAGAGGAAGTCTTAGGGACATTAGAAGATATTTGAACTGAACAAAAATAAAATTACAACAAGCAAAATTTGTGAGATGTAGCTAAAGCAGGGCTTACAGGGACATTTAGAACATTAAGATGTTTATATTAGAAGAAAAGAAACGTCTCAAAACATCAATCCAAGTTCCATCTTGAGAAACTACAAAACTAAGGGGGGAAAGGGCAAGATAAACCCAAAGCAAGCAGCAGGAAGGAATTAAGAAAACAGCAGAAAGCAATGAAATTGAAAACAGAAAAAATGATAGAGAAAATCAATGAAAACAAAGGCTGATTACTTGAAAAGATCAATAAAGTTGATAAACCACTAGCCAAATTGACAAAGAAAAAAAAAGACAAGACACAAATTATTGATATTAGTAATGAAAGAGATGTATCACTATGGACTCTGACATTAGAAGAATAATGAGAAACTACTATCACCAACTCTACCTACATTATATTCAAAAACTTAGATGAAATGACTGATTCCTTGAAAGCCACCAACTACCAAAACTCACTCAAAAGAAGTAGATTATCTAAAGAGTTCTATATCTATTAAAGAAATTGAATTTATAATTTCAAACCTTCCAAAAAAGAAATATTCCAGCCTAAATAGTTTCACTGGTAAATTTTACCAAGCATTTAAAGAAGAAATAACACCAGTCTCTTCCAGAATATAGAAGAAGGAACACTTCCCAACCTATTTCATAAGGCCAGCATTACCTTGATACCAAAACCAGACATAGATAGTACAAGAAAACTAGACACCGATATTCCTCATGAGCATAGATACAAAAATCCTCAGCAAAATATTAGCAAATAGAATTCAATATATAAAATGAATAATATACCATGACCGAGTGGAGTTTATCCCAGGAATCCAAAGCTCGTTCAGTATTTGAAAATCAATGTAATCCATCATATTAATAGGCTAAAGAAGAAAAACGATCATATCAATTGAGGCAGAAAAAGCATTTGACAAACTTCAACATCCATTCATAATAAAAGCTCTCAGCAAATCAGGAATAGAAAGCAATTTCCTTAATCTGATAAAGGACATCTACAATAAACTTACAAGTAACATCATACTTAATAATAGAGGACTGAATGCTTTTCTCTAAGATCAGGAGCAAGGTAAGGATGTCCATCCTCATCACTCCTCTTCAGCATGGTACAGGAAGGCCTAGCCAGCGCAATAAGGCAAGAAAAAGAAATAAGAAGCATACAGATTGGAAAGGAGAAAATAAAATAGTCTCTATTTGCAGACAACAGAATTGAGTTTAGCAAGGTTGCAGAATATAAATTCACTACACAAAAATCAATCATATTTCTATATACTAGCAATAAATACTCAGAAACCAAAATATTAAAAAGCAATACCATTTACAATAGTTCCCCAAAATAAAACACTCAGGTAGTAAAAGCAGCAAGATCTGTATGCTGAAAACTACAAACGCTGATGAAAGAAATCAAAGAAGACCTATATAAATGGAGAGACATACCATGCTCATGAACTGAGAGACTCAATTAGTTAAATGTCTGTTCTCCAATCAAAATCCTACTGAGATCTTTTTGTAGATATAAGCAAGCTGATTCTAAAATTTATATGGAAAGACAACAGAACTAGAATAGCCAAGACAATTGTGAAAAAGAAAAAGTTGGATGAATCACACTACCCAATTTTAAGACTTCACAAACTACAAAAAATAAAGACAGGGTGGTATTAGCAAAAGAATAGACCCATAGGTCAATGGAACAGGACAGAGAGCCCAGAAACAGAGCCACACAAATATGGTCAGTTGACTTTTGACAAAGGTACAAAGGCATTTCAGTGGAGAAAGGATAGTCTTTTCAACAAATGGTTGGAACAAGTGGACATCTATATGCAAAAAAAAAAAAAGAACCTTAACCTAAACCTCACAATTCAGACAAAAATAAATTCAAAATGAATCATAAATCTAAATGTAAAACTATAAAACTTTTAGAAAGTAATAGAGGAGAAAATCTTCGCAACCTGGAGTTAGGCAAGGAGTTCTTAGATACAGCACCAAAACACAATCCATAAAAGAAACCGCCAGCCGTCACGGCCTCGCGGTTAAAGTTCAGCATGCTCCGCTTCAGCGGCCCGGGTTCTGTTCCCAGGAGTAGAACCACACCACCCATCTGTCACTAGCCGTGCTGTGGCAGTGGCTCACATAGAAAAACTAGAAGGACTTACAACTAGAATCTACAACTATGTACCGGGGCTTTGGGGAGAAAAAAAGAGAGAGAGAGGAAGACTAGAAACAGAAGTTAGCTCAGAGTGAATCTTTCCCAGCACAAGGAAAAAGAAAAAGATAAAAATTGATAAAGTGGACTTCATCAAAATTAAAAACTTTTGCTCTGTGAAAGGCACTATTAAGAGAATGAAAAGACAATATACAGATGGGAAGAAAATCTTTGCAAATCACATGTCTGACAAAGGACTTGTATCTGGAACACATAAACTCACAAAACTCAGCAGTGAAAAAACAACCAAGTTTTAAAATGAGCAAAAGACTGTAATAGGTAGTTCACCAAAGAGGATGTATGAATGCCAAATATGCACATGAGAAGATGCTCGACATCATCAGTCACTAGAGAAAAGGGAATTAAAATCACAGTGAGATACCACCGCACACCTATAGAACTGCCAAAATAAAAACACTTGACACAGGTGAGTATCCAGAGCAACTGGAATTCTCATCCATTGCTGGTGGGAATTGTACAGCCACTCTGGAAGACAGTTTGGCCCTTTCTCATAAAGTCAAATATCCCTGTTATCATATGACCCAGCAATCCCACTCCTGGATATCTACCCTAGAGAAATGAAAACTCACATTCATTCAAAAAACTGTAGACAAATGTTTATAGCAGCCACATTCATAATCACCAAAAACTGGAAACAATCCAAACGTCCTTCAATAAGGGAGGGATAAACCAACTGCAGTGCATCCTTTCCATAGGACAGTGCTCAGCAATAAAAAGGGACTTGTTACATGCAGCGACTTGGACAAATCTCAAAGACATTATGCTGAGTGACAGAAGCCAATCTCAACAGGTTATACACTGTAAGATTCCACTCCTACTACATTCTGGAAAAGGCAAACTAGAGCAATGGAGAACAGATCGGTGGTTGCCAGGGGTTAGGGGTGGAGGGTGGGATGACTATGAAGGGAAGGCACAGGGAGATTTTTGGCTGATGGAACTGTTCAGTGTCCTGATAGTGGTGGTGGTTACACGAATCTATGCATGTGTACTCATAGAACTGTACACCCTCAACAGTCAATTTTACTGTATATTTTTTTAAAAATTGTTTTTTAATTTGACCATATCACTCTCCTGATGAGAATGGTTAACGGCTTCCCAGTGGTCTTGCACAAAAGCCAAACTCCTCACCCACAGGGTCTCCAGCCCACCTGCCAGCCTCATCTCCCACCAGCAACCCCTCACTCTGGGTCCGACGCCAATTAGCCTTTTCTCGGTTCTGGAAGGTGCAGGCTCTCTCCTGCCTCAGGGCCTTTGCCCAGACTGGGTCCCCTTCCCTGCAGGCTTCCTTCTGCTTCTCTGCAGCCAGCACTTGTGAGTCGCGGGGAGGGAGCGCGCCAACAGGCACCCCCTAACTTCTTCCTCTTCCCCCCACCACAGCTGATGGGCAGCGGGCCCAACCTAACTGTTCACCCCTCCCCTCCTCTGCCCCAATCGCCCTGGAACTTGTCATGGTTCCCAAGGACCAGGAGTTAAAAACGTCGATTGTAAAGTACACCTCAGAACACACGGGTCCCTGGTGGTCTTCAAATCTGTGCGCCTCACAAACGCGAGGCGGAGGGGCTGCTGATGCGAGAGGTCGCGGCCTCCCGGGAATCTGCATTTCAACGTGACCCCAGAGGCCTCGGGGGCGGGGGGCCTGATCTCGGGACCTCGGTTGGAGAAGCACAGCTCGATCTCCCCATTCTCCCCACCCAGGGTGCAGGCGCGGGGCCCACGTGGGGGCAGCGTCCGAAAGGCACCCGCGTCTGCGCGGGAAGCACGAGGCCCAGACCCTTTTTAGAAGCAATTTGGAAACGTTTCGTTTATTCCTTTGTGAGGAAAAGGAAAACAAGGCTGATTTCGCATCCCGTAATCCCCGGGGCACGGGAGCGCAGGGGAAACGGCAGCTTGCGGGGTGTCAGGGCGGCAGCGCGATTGGTCCAGCCCCGCCCGGCTCGCACCCCACAGCCCCCGCAGCGCCCCAACCTGTCGGGCCCGGGGCAGGAGGGCGCATCCAGAAGCGAGGCTGGGGACACCGGGCCTGGATGCCCCCCAGGCCGTGGGCAGTCAGGGTAGGGGCGCCCCAACTGAAGGCTGGGGGTGAGGAGACTGCAGGGACACCTTCCCCAAGGCTGTGCCTCCTCCTTCTGACTGTCCATTACCACCCCCCCAGCCTTGAAGAGCCAGTCACTACCCCTGCAGGGTCTCCCACTGTGGCAGAAGTGCCCCGCAACACACACGCACAACCCCCCTCCTCCAGCTGCCGGGCAGAGCCTACCTCCAGCCCCAGTCAAGGCTTCAGCCCCAGGGTGTACAGCTGGGGTGCAAGGGCTCCTGGGGTGGGTAATGAACAAGGAGGAAAGGCTCCCGTGGAAGATTCTCCCCAGACCGGGGGCTGCTCCCAGAAGGTTCCTGAAGGGGCAGAGGGGCCAGTCATCCAAAGTCAGGGTGCTGAGGGAGGGGGCACATGCTGGATGGGAGGCCTGAAGGAGACAGACCATCCCAGACTCACCCCTGGGTCTGTGCTTCCAGCTGGTTCCACCCTCAAAACATATCCAGAATCCCAACCCTTCTCTTACCTCCACTGTCCCCACCCTAGTCCAGGCCCCACCATCTCCCACCTGGACGGTCGGAGTAGCTTCCTCACTGGCCTGGCTTTTCCACTTGCCTTCTGCACTCGATTTCCCCTCAGAAGCCACAGAAACCTGGTAGCATCCCGTCAGATCCCGTCAGTCTCCTCTCAGAACCCTCCCCCGCTCCGCACTTCTTCTGAGTGAAACCCAGTGCACACAGGCCTGTCTCTCCAACACCCTGACCTCACCCCCCGACACGCCCCTCAAGTGCTGCACTCCACTTCCCTAGTCTCTTTGCTGCTCAGACAGGCTAGCTGCACTCCTGCCTCAGGGCCTTGGCACTGGCTGTTCCCTCTGCTCCATGCTCTTCCTCCAGATACCCATACGGCTTCCTTGCTTGCTTCACGGCTCTGCTCAAATGTCACCTTCCCAGAGAGGCCCTCCCTCAGGGCCCAGCACCCCCTCTCCTGCCACTGTACACTGGCGGTCCCTCTCCCTGTCCACAGCACTGACCCTCACATAGCCTTTACCATCCGCTCCATGAGGACGGGATCTTTGCCATCCGTGGGCACTGCTGCGTCCCCAGCGCAGTGCCTGACACACAGTAGGTCTCCAGCCACATTTGTTAGATGAATACGGGATCCTGGGTCAGGACTCCCCTCCCACAGAGGGGCCCCTCTCACCCCCCTCATCCTCAAGCCCCACCCACCACCCACAGGAGGGAGGTCGATGTGGAATAGGGTGGGGAGGGAGCCAGACACAAGCCTGGGACTCAGGCCAGGCCCTTGTCCCCCAGAATCGCACTCCTCATTTCCCCCACAGTGTGCCCACCCTCTCCTGGTCCACCTCCCCAGTTGCTCCTCTCCCCTGGGGTTGCCCCATGTAGGGGCCGCCTGGCACTCTGTGGGTGAGAGACAGAATCCACCAGGGCACCTGCTGCTCTGCCAGGGGCTCAGCACTGTCAACTTCACCCTGTGAAGTTGGCACCGTGCCCATTTTTTAGGAGAGGAAACTGAGGCCCAAGGGGCTAAGTGACCTGCGAAGGACACACAGGGACGGAGATTCCCCCTGTGATGCCAGACCTGGGGGCCTCTTTTCCTGATGCCACACACTCAAGTTCCAGCCAGCCCACAGACCTGTGCACCCCTAGGCCGTGGAAGTCAGGAACTGCCTGGTTACCGCTGTTGTTATGGCTCCCCACGGGCCCCTCCACCTCCACCCTAGCCAGGCGGCTGACATCAGCACAGGAGCCGTGATGATTTGTGAGGGAAGAAAAGAACTTTCTTCTATTGAGTTCCTGCCATGGGCTGATTATCAAGCCAAGCGTTTTACATACATCACCTCCGTGATCCTCACCACGACCCCATTACACGGATGAGTGGACTGAGGCCAGAGAGGTTAAGTAGCCTGTCCCACATGGCTCAGCTAATAAGTGGCAGAATGGGGCTTCCAATATCCCGAGATGGTCTGCCAAGTCCCTGAGGCTTTCCTGTCCCTCCTCCCGCAAACTCCAATGCCTCCTGCCCAGGGGCATGTCCCTGCTATGTGGAAATGTCCCTGCCAGCCCCCATGGGCAGGAGAGAGTGAGCAGAAGCGGGCCAGGCCCAGCCGCAAGAGGGCGGCGGGGGTGGGGGGGGAGGCGGCTGTGCTCATCAATTTTCTGCCTCGGTGGGTCTGCAGCCCCAGCCGGAGCCCACAGAGTTGCCATCCAGTCTATTCAAGAATTCTATCTGGGAAGAACCTAGCATGCCAGGGACTGTGCTGATGGCCCTTTAAAATTTCATTGCGGAGCTAACTGAGATTAGGAGTGGGGAGGCGGGCAGGGCCGGCCGCATGAAAGGATGGCTGTGTCTGAGGAGGTGAGGGGAGCGTAGAGAACAAACTTCTGTCAGCCCCTCTCAGCCCTGGCATCCCGCACCTCCCGGACCACCTCGGGGGCACCCAGACCTCCCCATCACCTGACGAGTGTTGGCTCCCTTGTGGCCTGCTGTCCCTCTGCTCCTCCTTCCCCAGGCCAGCTGCCCCAGTCTAGACACCTTTTCCTGAACGTTCCCTCCATGGACCCACTTCCTGGCCTTCGCTCACGCAGTCTCTTAACTCAGGATGCTGTTCGCCCTTCACCAGCTAAAACTCTGCCCACCCTGCAAGGCCCTCTCAGACCCCCAGGCAGAGCCAGCGGCCCCGTCCTCTGAGGGGTGCGGCCCCCGCAGGAGAGACGAAGTTCCCCTGTGGGTTCTGAGAAATGCGAGCTGATGTCAGCTGGGTCCACTGGATAATAAAGTGACTGGATAATATTTTGAGATCTTAAAAGCTCCTTTTCGATTTTTCCTCCCTCATTTCTCTTTCCCCCTTTCAGCTCACTAAGTAGCCAGCTCTGGGCCTCCTGCCCCAGGGAAGTGGGGTCTGACAAGGGCCAGAGACAGGGGCCTGTCTTCCCCCCTCTTCTGTGCCCCCTCGCCCTGGCTTCCTCCCTTCACATCGCTGAGACCCGGAACCTTCCACCTTCCAGCCGCCTTTCCCCCAGAGCAGCTGTGAGGTCTTCACACACCGCAGAACTCCCGCTACCCCCCCACACACGAAGGCCTCGCTGTCCACCAGCCACCCTTCCCCCTCCTCAAGCCCCTTCCTCCATTTTCCCATTTAAGGCTCCAAGCTTCTGGGCTTAAAAATCAAGTCACCCATTTCTCAGGAAATCATCCTGAAAAGCGTGCGCAACTCCAAAGCTCTGAGCTCCCTGATTCCACACACATTTGTTGAGCGCCGGCTGTGAGCTAGGCACGGTGTTGGGGGCTGGGAACATGGCAGTGAACAACACAGACAAGGCCCCTGCCCTGTGGAGCTGACGTTCTGATGTGGAGAAACAAAATACTCAAGAAAAGTCAGTAAACAAGATAATGGCAGAAAACGTGACATGTGCCATGCAGAAAAGGGCACCTAAGTGATAGAATGGGTGGTGATGGGGTGGCGGTAGCTACATTGGATGAGGTGGTCAGGGGAGGCTGTCTGGGAGGGTGATATCTGAGCCAGGACCTGAGCCTGAGAAGCAGCCCACTGTGCAAGCTTTGCAGGAAGGAGCTTCCGGGTGGAGGACATGGTAAGTGCAAAGGCCCTGAGGTAGGGGCGTGCTTCGGGGGTTGGAGAAGCAGACCTGACCAGGATTGTGAAGGGCAGGAAGAGAAGGAGCAAATGATAAGAAATGAGGTTGGCATTTTGACCCCCAAAGCTTCACTCAGTCAGGGCCATCTTCGGGGGCTGTCTTAACTGGTCAGGCTAGATGGGTTCTTCCATGTCAAGGTCAGAGAGTCAGTAGGACAGACACACATGATGAAAATGAGGCCAACAGGCATCTCTGTGGCCCCATAAACAGCCTTGAAGCCTGGCGGGCTCCAGAAGAGGATTCTGGAAGGGGAGACAGTTGAGGGCCCAGGGTAGCCACAGCCTCTAGGCCCCTTTGTCAGACCACGGAGCAGGGTCGGCTGCGTTTCCCACCTAGATGGAGACCAGCTCCCGTCCCCCAGGCCCTCTGGCCCCAGCTGAGGACCTCGCCGTCTTCGTGTACTTTTCTCTGGCCTGTGGCTTCTGCTCCCACATCATTTCTGCCTGCACACGGCCCCCCACGGCGAGAGCCTGCACACAGCCTCCTCCGCAGGTGGCCGGGCTTCCGCCTTCCCCACTGCTGCCTCTCCCCCACACCTCCCTCCTAGGGAAGAACCAGCCAGGACGCTCCTGCCGCCCCCTTTGTCCCTGCCCCCACAGTGCAGGTGGCCACCGGTCTGGGGCTCAGTCGGGTCCACGTGGGTGCTGTCGCCTGGAGCCCAGGGCCCGGCTCACCGAGGCTGTGGCCTGTGTGTGAGGGGAGGCGGGGGCTGTAAACCCGAGTCCCACCCCCGCCCCACCTTGCTTGCTTGGAAGAGGCCTGGAGGCGGCAGCCTCGGTCACTTTACTGTGGTGACATCCCAGCATTTCCAACAACAGAGCTCCTTTCTCAAATGGAATCTAAGTAGAATCACAGTGTGCAAAGCAGATAAAAGTCATATTGTGTTAGTATAAGTGCACTGGATATGTTCGCATGAGTGCCATATTCTTATTGTAATAAGAGAGAACAAGTGTCATAAGATTAGATAAGATGAAAACAAGGCTGTTTTGTCGAATATAAGTTAAAAATACAGGATTATCAGTGACGGCGCCCCCAGCCTCCGCCTGGTCTCCACATTCTGTTTCTGTTGGTCACTATTATTTATTCATATGGATTAGTAACTGCCAGTTAAAAGAGGGATTTTTGTTTCTCACATTCTCTCTCCATGCAATACTCTTCAATTAAATAGAGATGCAGGAGACTCTTGAGCCCCAGGTCCACTCGAAGCAGCCTTTCCATGATTTCAAATGGGTTAAAAATTCTATAACATAATCGCCAGCCTGTATTTGTTTTAAATACTGTTTCAAAAAAAATTTTTTTTAAGTAAAATGAGCAGGTGCTGATTTTGGCTACGATGGCAATCATATTACAATATATAAATGTTTCAAATTAACATGTTGTACGCCTTAAAATTACAAGTCAATTATACTTGAATGAAAAAATTAAAGTGAAAAAAATACTGTTTTATCGTAAAAATGGTATTGAAAATGAACTGGAGTCAAACATGTGTGGACCCCGCAGCGTCTCCAGAGTACCCAGGGGTCTGCAGAGAGGGTCTGGAAGCCACGGGCTTTGCAGCCACATCTTGCTTAGCAATCCCTCTGCTTGGACCCAGGAGCCCTGGCCCCGAAATCTAGCCATCCCTCGTTTCCCAAAGACTCAGACAGGCTCAGAGTTGGGAAGGATCCCAGGGCTACAGAGTCCAAAGCCCACCTTGTGCAAGAATTCCTCCATAGCCCCCCAACAGCGAGTCCTCCAGCCTCTGCTTGAATACCTGAAGTGACAGAGAAGTCACCACCTTATGAGGCTGTCTGGTCTGGTCCATTATGAGTCAGCTCTAATTGTTAAACATCTCTCCCTCTCTGAGTCTGTCTCCTTGTCTATAGAATGAGCATCATAATATTTATGAAGCCGGACTGCTGTGAAGACTGAATAAGAGGATGCTGAGCTGGCACACACTAAGTATTCAACAATATTTGGTCTCCTGTGTCTTCCACACCCACAAAGTACCCTCATTTTAGAGGGGCAGACAGCCTTACACATGCAGGGACAAGGGTATCGCATGGACTGTGCTTTGTAGGGTGGGCAGGCGTGGGGTGGGGGGTGGGCATTCCTCCAGGAAGTCCCTAAGGGAAGCCTGCCTGGGGAGGCGCCCATGGGAGTGAAGAAAGCCTGAACCCCCAGCGAGCTTCACCAACTCCACATGCCCCCCCCCGCCCCGTCCTATCCCCCCCTCCCCCACACTGGCCTCAGAGCCTCATCTGTCTTCCTCCCTGTCATGGGAGCTGAGCCTTGTCCAGGAGGCGAGGGGATTAAATCCCAGGGCCAGCTGCACCCCCGCCAAGGAGCTGGCACTTCATTAC
This sequence comes from Diceros bicornis minor, assembly GCF_020826845.1. Lineage (NCBI taxonomy): Eukaryota > Metazoa > Chordata > Mammalia > Perissodactyla > Rhinocerotidae > Diceros > Diceros bicornis. The sequence goes on along the minus strand of NC_080753.1, from coordinate 30,580,542 downwards.
CCGCCTGCCCAGCTGCCTGCGGCCATGGATCGGCCCTGGCCCAAGTGACCTCCAATCGATGGGCAGCATGTTATTTACTGCGCTGGCTGGGAGGAGGGGAAAGGGGCCTTGTCAGAGCATCCTTGTTCCCGAGGGGACAGCCCCCAGCAAGCCCCGAGGTGGAGAGAAAAGAGAGCAGGCAGTTGGCAGCGCTCCACAGGGAATCTGGGGTCCTGGGCCAAGGCCCCGCGTGCGCGGCAGCATGAGGTCTCTGGGCCTCAGTGTCCTCTGTAAAAGGATCAGGTGGGGCCGGCAAGGCTCACAAACTCAGCAGCCCGCAGCGGGGCAGGTAATGAGGGTGAGTGAAGGGGCGGGATGGGGCTGGTGCCCGGTCCACAGGAGGAACCTCGCTGCCTCTGTTCTCCCCAGCAGGCGCGACAGCCCCACGCCTCCTCCACCTCCCACCTCTGCTGGGCAGAAGCTGGGGAAGCTTCCATACCTGCTGGCTCGCCTCTCCTCTCCACCTTCCTGCCCCAGGCCTTCTTTCCAAGCCAGCGCCTGTGCCGGGTAGCCGGGAAGTGCGAGGAAGCTCAGCTTCTTGGAGGAAGTTGTATTTGTGAGGGGCCTTGACAGAGCAGAGGACTTGGGGAGATGGGCACTGGATTGCTGGGGGTCATCACTCCCTGTCCCCACGACCCCATCCCAGCCCCTTTGGAAGGTCCACCTGGTGAGGACCTCACGATCTCATGGTCTTCCCTGGTGGACCAGTGCAGGACCCTGACTAGGGGCAGCCAATCGCTAGTGACAGAGGCTGCCTTGACCTATGGCTTGGTGTGGCATCTGCTCAGGAGCTTGACCAGGCCACAGTGCAGCGGAGAGGGCAGTCATCAGTGGAGGAGGGGCACAGGAAGTGCCAGGGGAGGCCACGATGTGCGGCGGAGAATCAGTCATGAGACAGCATGTTCTGTGGGTGATGGATGAGTGGGAAACCCTCTGGTGGCACAAGTAAAATGGACTGTGCACAGGTTGGAGGGACTCACCCAGGACAGGAGACACTCACGAGGACCAGTCCTCAGTCCCCACCACCTTGCAGGCCCCCAGCCCCAGTCCACATGTATCCTTCAATGAAACTTTGATTAAGGTCACTTGAGTGTGTCTCTGTTCCTTACAACCAAAATATCTGACCTAGGACTTGAGCAGGAAGGGCATTCCCAGCAGTGGGCACCGCGTGGGTAAAGATACAAAGGCAAGAAGCTTATGGGGGGTGTTCCTGGAATGGGATGGTGAGTGGTCCACCCAAGCTAGAGCAAAGCAGGGTATACAGGCACATGTGTACACGTGTGTGAGCATTGCGAGGGTCCGCCCGCATCCTAGGGGGTTCAGAGACATGTAGGGTCTGAATACAGAAGGGGATAAGAGGCCAGAAGATTGGATTGGGCCAGATCATGGGTCCCCAGCACATCAGGAAACACTATGAGCACACAGATGTATGTTCTAGACAGTCTGGCCAAGTGTAGAGTGGAGGGATGCTAGAGGCAGAGAGATGGCCTGGGCTGAGCTCAGACGGGGGCAGTGGGAGAGTTGGGACCAGAGCCGGCTACCCCAAGAGGACACTGCCAGGACAGAAGCACGGCACTGGATGTGGGGGACAGGGAGAGAGGGGGTTGCTATTTCCAATTTGGGCTACCAATAGAACTGTAGGAAGAAAAGCTCGTCTTGGTTAGTTGGGTTTGGGACCTGTGGTTTTAAGGAGAAACTGGACCAGGCAGTTGGAATTACTGATCAGGAGCCCAGGAGAGAAGCTGATGGCTCAAACCAATTTAGGAGGCATCAGCGTGGAGGGGCCCACAGGAGGAGACGAGTTCTCCGAAAGAAGCTGGTTGTGCCCACCAGAGGTAGTTAGCCACCTACCATCCACTCACTCTGTGCCCAATTATGATTCTGACACCAGTTCCAGTGTCTGGGGGGTTTCCCACACCAAGCAGTTCTGCCACACCAGCTGGGTGTCCTACATTCGGCTCAATTCTGACACTGTCTACCCAGAGATAGCATCAGATCCCACAGGTCGAGGGCTCAGTCCTGCAAGACTGCCCCCACCTCTTTCACACGCCAACCGCAAGTCTAGGCTGTCACTGACCTATAAATGGGTGGCTCCCACACCGTCTCCTTGAGTTTGGTCATGCTCACAGAACTCAGAGGAACATTTTACTTACAGGATTGCCAGTTTATTATAAGAAGATATAACTCAGGAACAGCCAGATGGAAGAGAGGCAGAGGGCAAGGTGTGGGGAAAGGGCACAGAGCTTCCACGCCCTCAGAATGTGTTGCTCTCCCCACCTCTGCACATGTTCACCAACACGGACGCTCTCTGAACCTGTCCTTCTGGGTTTTTATGGAGGCTTCATTACACAGGCATGATGGATTCAATCATTGGCCATTGGCAATGATTCCACCTCCAGCCCCTCTTCCTTCCCAGGGGGTCAGAAGTGGGACTGAAAGTTGCAACCCTCCAATCACGTGGCTGACTCTCCTGGCACCCAGCCCCCATCCCAAGGTGGGACCCAAAAGTCACCTCATCAACATAACAAAGACACCTCTATGGCTCTCATCACTTAGGAATTCCAAGGGTTTTAGGAGCTCTGGCCCAGAAAAGAGGACGAAAACCAAATACAGATTTCTTACAATAAATCACAATATCACACCAATAAAACAGACTCACCCTCCCAAGCCTCCCTTACAGCTAAAGGCGACCATGTGACATCCGTGGGCAGCCAGGCCAGCCGCGGACTCTCACCTTCAGACTTCAAAGTAAAACCCCGCTGTCAAGCGAGTCTTCCTTACTTGCTGCACGTGTTCCTGACAGATTCAGGGTCAAGGGCGTGTTCCCGACAGATTCAGGGTCAAGGGCGTGTTCCTGACAGATTCAAGGTCAAGGGCAGGGGCTGCCCCCGTGGCGTAGCCGTTAAGTGTGCGCCCGCTCCGCTGCGGCGGCCCGGGGTTCACAGGTTCGGATCCCAGGCGCGCACCAACACACCGCTTGTCAAGCCATGCTGTGCTGGCGTCCCATATAAAGTAGAGGAAGATGGGCACGGATGTTAGCCCAGGGCCAGTCTTCCTCAGCAAAAGGAGGAGGATTGGCATGGATGTTAGCTCAGGGCTGATCCTCCTCACAAAAAACAAAAAAAAAGATAAACCAGGTCAAGGGTGGTCCCTGGGGCATCAGAAAGCAGGAGGGTGGAGGGTGAGCAAAAGTGTTGAAGATGTGGGGGGCCAGCAAGGTGGGCGGAGGCCCAGGGGAGCCCCCGATGGAGAAGTTGGGGGGGCAAGGTAAATAAGAACATTGCACAGAAGCCAAGCGGGGTACAGACCGTCCAGGGGCAGGCGCCCAGGGCCAGAGGGCAGCGTCACCGCTGACTCATTGAAGCCACTCGAGTGGAGGGGCGGGGGCTGAAGGCAGATTCCTCCCAGAGGAGCGGGGGAGGGTGGGAGCAGGGAAGATGAGGCCGTGACTGTGGAGTCCTGGCTCTCAAAGCTGAGGGGAAGATCAGAGAGAGGGGAGAGCATGAATATTTGACCTTTAGGCTTCTGACCTGAATTTCTTCCTGCTGCCGCCCCCACCCCAGGGCAGCCTGGGTGCCCTTCCTGACTTCTTGCTGGTAACTCAGCCCCACCCCTACAGCCAGAGGCAGATCTGTCACTGCGCCAAGGCCGTGTGAAGTGGGATCTGGGGCTGGGAGGGAGCTGGAGAGCACCGGGCCTGCCCACCTCATGCCCTAGGTGGAGACTGAGGCCCCAAGGACTCAGGGAGATAAAAGGCCCAGCTTCTCCTCTGGGGCCAGGAGTCTCTCCTCCTCCCCTGTCCTCCAGGCTGACTGCAAACTAGAAAGTGATAAAGCCTCTGGGAAGGGGGCCGTCTAGAGGAGGGCAGGCCCTGCACTGGCTCTGGCATGGAGGCCTGGGGACACAGTCTAGGTGAATGGCCCGATTCTGGCCAGGGTGTCCCATGGGCCTCTCTGCCAGGGGTCAGAGGGATGGGGCCATGCTGGGGGCCTCTGGATCTTACCACATTGGGTACACGTGGACATGGGCCCTTGGAGTTGGGGATGGGGAAGGAGTATGTAAAGGCCTGAGTGTTTTCGTCTGGGGGAAACAGCTCAAGTCGTTGTTCAGACATTTTGGTCTCAATTAACCTCTCACATGGGTTTCTGGGGATCTCCATGCTATTTCGGAGATTCCTCCTACCAACCTCCCTGTCCCAGTAACCTGGACAATCTGTCAGCCACATTTAGCTAAGTTATAAGGACACCTCCTCCTGGGAGCCCTCCTGGCTTGCAGCCCTCCCTCCACCTTCCTCTCACGCTAAACAGACCCCCATTAGCTCTCTCTCCACTGGGAATAACTGTTTGCTTATTCCCACTCCACATGTACTAGACCACTAGTTCTCAAACTTTTTGGTGTCAGGACCCCTTTACACTCTTAAAAATTATATGGGATCCCAAAGAGCTTTTGTTTATGTGGGTTTATCAATATTTTACCATATTAGAAATGAAAAGTGAAAGAATTTTATGTATTCATTTAAAGATAAAAATAATAAACTCAGTACATGTTAATATAAGTAATATATTTCTGTGAAAGATAACTATTTTTTAAAACACAAGAGAGAAGAGTAGCATTGTTTTACGTTTTTGCAAATCTCTTTAACTGTCTGGCTTAATAGAAGACAGCTGGGTTCTCGCAGTGGCTTCTACATTCAGTCTCCTGCATTCTGTCTCCTGTTGTGTTGGCTGAAGTAAAGAAAGAAAATCTGGCCTCACCCAGGTATGAAGTCGGAAAAGGGAGGAGTTTTCTAGTAGCCTTTTCCATTTCTGTGGACATTCTTCTTTGATAGTACACCAAACCTCGACAAGTGGTAGATCCTTGAGGGTAAATTGACCTGGAATCTGAAACCTTATCAACAAACTTTTCATAGCTGATACATGAAGATCCATTGGTCTATCTTGCACTTTGCATGGATCTTTTATCCGTGTACGATCTTGTAACACGGTGCGTTGGCCATTTGGAAATAAAAGTCTTTAAGTATTGGGAAGCTGTCAAGCTCAAAGTTGCAGATAAAAGTGGTCCAAAATTCAAACTTTTGCTCAAAAGCTCAAATTTTATCATTGGCAACAAATACTATCAGTTGTTTTCCTTGAAGTGACATGCTCACTTCATTCATTTTCGAGAAAATCTATGTCAAATACCCAAGAAAAATAACTGTAGTTTGTCTACTGTTGCTTTTTTCGAGTAAAAATGCTCCAGGAAAAAATGGCTGTTTCAGCTTACAACTCAAGCGATCACAAAAGTGCTCTTCTTTGAGACAATTACCGTACGTGGGGCTGCAGCAGAAATGGTTGATGTCTACTTCCCATTTTATCACACGGAATATTAAAAAGATATGTACTCAAGGATAGTGATTTAATAAAGCTAATGATTTTTTATTGGCTCATCAAGGATATTCTTAGTCAAACTGGCTTTTTTCTTTCCTGCAAGTGCTCGGTGGTGAAGAATACCCAGGATCCTGGCACCACCCAGATTTGTGCTAAGACATCAACATTTTTAAGCACTGCGGCTTTTGCTCCATCTGATGTAAATATCAACACAGTGAAAACGGCAAACAACATCTTAGCATTACTATGAAAATAGTTTTGACCTCGTGGTCCCCCTGGAAGGGTCTTGGGACCACCCCTTGAGAAGTGAGCCCCTGAAGGCAGGGGCTGTACCATCTTGTCCCTGGGCCCTCAGCATGGAGACGGTGCCCAACCAACTGTGCGGACTAACAGTCAACACTGCTGAGCTCCCAATGGTTCACGCCCCTCACAACAAGCTTCAGGCGGGTCCTTTTATTGTAAAACCCGCTTCACACGTGGGGGACTGAGCCCCAGAGCGGTGCCTCACTCTCCCACTGCCTCTCACCCTGTTAAAAAGAGAACCATGCCGACCTCCAGAAACGAGGCTGGGAGACGAGTACACTCTGCGTCTCCAGTCAGCTCTTCAGATCCTACGAAGCTCCATCCATGCGTGTGAACCTCCCGGGCCCCCTCCCGCCTGGAGACAGCCAGCAGGTCTCCTCGTCCCTACGCTGCCGTGGGAGAAAGAGACCCAAGAGGTTAGGGGTCTGCCAGGGTCCTGGACACCAGAGCTGCCAGGCCAGCTGAGGACCTCGCCTGGCCGTGAGTGCCCAGTGGCTAAACAGCCCCAGCCCTTTGCCCAGAAATGCCTCCCCTCCAAGCTCCTCCTCCCGATCCTGGGACCCCGGCCCTGTGGACAGATGGGGCTCTGCTTGGGCTGTGTGACCTCCCCTCTCTGGACCACAGTCTCCTCACCTGGACAGTGGGGAGCTGGGTGGTGGTCCGGCCTCGCTGACCTCCCTATTTCCCTCTGGCTGGCCAGGGCTGGGCCCTCTGAGTTGTCCCCGAGGCCCCCCTGCCCCGCCATGCATGCCAATCACCTCCAGGAGGCACCGAGCCGGCTGACAGAATCAGTTAACACACAGCCGCCTCTCCTCTGTTTTCCGAGGCCCCTCGAGGCCCCGTGCTCATTTTCTCCCCCTCCTAGAATCGCAGAAAAGTAAATAACCACCAGGAGACTCTCCAGCGGTAAACAACCTCGAGTTTGCTCTCCAAACGGCCACTGCCCCGCCCAGAGGCTGCGACCGCCCCAGGGCTGACAGGTTCGTCCATGATTTGTTACCCTGGCCTCCCCTGTCATGCACCCCCACCCCCGCATGCTGTCTGTCAGGGCGAGAGGGCTCTGGGGTGGGGAGAAAGGCTTCCCTGAGGGCGTGGGCTGCCGAGCTACCCAGAGCATTGGAGTCAGAACCAAGTCAGAGAAGCTTCCAGAGGCCTGTGAAGGGCAGGGCCCAAGCTCAGAAGGAATGGGCAGGCCTGGGGGGTACAATGTGGTGGGCAGAAGTGACCTCGAGTCAGACAGGACCAGGGGACCCTCTGCCAAAGAATGGCTCACACAGGAGCCAAACCCCAATGTCGTGGCCCCTGGATCTCCACCTGTTCTCCTGTAGTGTGCCAGCCAGGGTCACCTCCCCAAGGCTGCCAGGGTCCCTCTGCCCTGCTCTAAACTCTCCTCCTCCCTCTGCCCCCAATTTATTTATTTATTCATTTGTTTATTTACTTATTTATTTTGTTGAGGAAGAGTCGCCCTGAGCTAACATCTGTTGCCAATCTTCCTCTTCTTTTTTTTGTATGTGAGCTGCTCCACAGCATGGCCACTGAGAGATGAGTGGTGTAGGTCCGTGCCCGGGAACTGAACCAGGGCTGCTGAAGTGGAGTGTGCCAAACTTAACCGTTAGGCCACCAGGGCTGGCCCTGCCCCCACTTTCTTGTCATCACAGCTTCTTCAGATATCTGTTCCATCCCACCTGCCAGTGTTCACACCCCTTCCTATTTTCACCCCCCGGTCCTCATCCCCATCCCTAAGGAGCCCCTATGACACCCCCTTTTCCCACCATTGGGTCCCTCTGAGGTGCGTCTATCAACAAGCACCAGCAACTCAGATCAAGGTGGCAGCACTGACCAAGGTCCTGGGGGGCCAGGCCCTGAGGGGGCCCCGCCCTGGAAAGCCCAGCAGATAGGTGAGAGGGTCACTCCTATGTCCCTGCGTCCCACTTTGCAGGTGAGGAAACCAAGGCTGGCGAGGCTAAGGGCCTTGTCCATGGTGACGCAGCTGGTGAGAGGCCAAGCTGGCCTGGACTCCGGCCCTTTCCCCGACTTTGTGAAGGACACAGCTGTAGAGCAGCAGAACCCTTCAGGAATAGCCGGACCTGGATTCCAGCCCTTGGGAGGGTCTGTTAACACCTCTGAGCCTTCTTCATCTATAAAATGGGAACAAACAGTCCTGGCCTCAGAGAGACCTAAGGAGAGCATCTGTCACCATCTAGCAGATATTTAGAAAGCAGTAGCTCTAATTATTATTACTAATATTATTTTATTACAACTACCACTAAAGTTATTATTGTTGCCAGTCTAATGACAGTCCCAAATCCAAGGGTGGTTTTTAAGGGATAGTTTTGCCAGACAAACCACCCCTCTGATGGTCCCAGACTGAGAGCTATTCACCAAGGCTCAGACTCCTGCGACTTGGTTGGGGGAGGGAGGGGGAGTAGACTCTGACAGCGGGGATCAGAAGCGTGACTCTGAGAGGGCAGCGGGTGCAGAATCTGACAGCTGCAAGTGAGGATGGCCTAAGAAGATTAAGATTTGACATGTGAATGTCGCCGGGTGTCAGCAAGAGCGCAGGAGGCTGGTCGATAACCTGCTGCGGAGCCAGATAAGAACTCGCCTCCAGTTCCCCAGGCCCAAGAAGGAGGGCCCTGGGGGCCTGAGAGGGTTGTCTGGGGACAGAGATGGTGGCTTGGGGCCAGCCCACAAGCATAGGTTGGGGGGCTGGTCCAGTCCTGAGATGTGCGATGCTGGGCACCCCCCACATTCAGAAGGTTCTGCCGAGGGCAGGAGAGGCCCCTGCCCAAGACAGGCAGGTGTCAGAGGGTTTACCACAGTGTGGATCAGAGGGGCACCTAAGTCTCCTGGAAGGTACCAATGTCCTGTGGCCACATCAGGTGTGAGGCCCAATGTCCAGGCTCTGTGTTCAGAAACTGTGGCCATCATGCTGATATGGGAGGGTGGGAGCTAGGTCACTAATCTGTGATGCTGGCTGGCTCAAGGCTTTTATGTGCAGAGAAATACACTTCTATCTTGTTTAAGCCATTGTTAATTTGGGCTTCTGCCACAGGAGATCAGTCCTAAGCCCTAGCCACCGGAACCCGGTGCTGCCCCACCACTCCTCTGCTGGGCGGGAGGGCAGGGGGCAGTCTCTACAGCAGAGTCTCTTTCTATTTGTTTTCTGTTTAGTCTTGTATCATAATTCAGTTTTTTGAATGGGTAATACACGCACGTAGTACAACATTTAAAAGGCACAAAAGTCTGTCATTAAGACTAGGTGTGACTGGAACAGAGACCATCATTTGGCAGTGGCTGAAACAAGCTAGACATTTATTTCTCTCTCACATGAAAGTCTGGAATAATCGATTCAGGGCATTTCTGCTCTACGAAGAGTTCAGGGACCCAGGCTCCTTCCAGCTCACTGCTCCACCACCCCTGGGTGTCCCTTTCTCCAAGGTCCAACATGGTGGCCATGACAGCTGTGTCCCAGCCAACGGGAAGGAGCCAGGGGAGACAAAGAAAGGGGCCAAGGGGACTCCAGCTGTCTTTTAAGGAAGGTTTTTGGCAGCTGCCACCTGATGCTCCTACTTATGCTCCATAGACCAGAACTTAACCACACCACCACACCAAGCTGCAAGGGAGTCTGGGAAATGTAGTCCCTGGGCAGCCATGTGCTCAAGGGGAGAACGACGTTGGTGAACATTAGTCATACAAAAGATATACAGTGAAGAGTCTCTGGGGGAGATTCTCTGGGAAGGGACACGAGGGAACTTTCTGGGGTGATGGAATGTTCTATATCTTGATAGACCTTGGGTGACACAGGTGTATACATTTTCAGAGCTCTGGGAATGATCCACTCTAAATTTGTGCATTCCACTTTATGTAAATTTTATCTCTGAACATCTCTAAACAAACACAAAAAAGACCTGTAAAGAAATATTGAACTCTAGTTAATAATGTGCAAGCTGAAGTGTTTAGGGATGAAGTAAACCAGAGTCTGCAAGTTATTTTGAAATGCGTCAAAAAATAAGATGGATGGAGAGATGTAGGATAAGGTAAATCCAGGTAAATGTTAACTGAAGAACTTAGGTGGTGGATAGATGGATGTTCTCTGTCCAACTCTTTCAACTTTTCTGTATGATTGAAAATTTTCATAATAAAATGTTTGTAAAAAAGTCTCCCTTGCTCCCATCCCCTCCTTTCACCACCCAATCCTACCAGCTCCTAGTACATCCCACTGGCAAGTCTTGGCGTGTGCAAACATACCCACTGTACACACAACAGTCTTGTCTTATCCCAAGGCTAGCATCCCCTCTGAGAGTCACTGGCCCCCAGAATCAAAAGAGGCAGCCCCTCCAGGGACCTCCCCTCATCACCTCAACGTCCCTGCAGTCACCCCGCTGCCCATCAGCCCCTGACCCACACCCCGTCTGCTCAGTGAGTCCATCAGATCTACTCCCCTCCCTACCGAGACCCTCACCCTCCACAAACTACCACCATCCCCCCTCTTCTGCAAACCTTCCCGCCACCCCAGGGCCTTATGAAACCCAGCTGATTCCTTCCCAGTAAGCTGTAACCCCTCTCCTGCACCCTCCCCCACTCCTTCGGGATGAACGGGGTCAGAGGTACCCTCCTTTGCTCCCCTTGGTCTCTTGGTCCTCTCGGCCCAGATCTTTCTTTTAGGGTCTTAGCCCATGGTCTTCCTTGCCACCCTTTCTAGTCAACCCTCCCGGTGACTCCCACATCCTCCTGGTGACCCAGTCCAGAGAAGGGGCTCCGCCTGGGGCTCTGGGGGGAGTCCTCAGGGAGGTGACATCTTGGTGGGGTCTTGAAAGGTGAGCGGGCTTTTGGCAGGGGGAGCAGGGGAACGGCCTTCCAGGCGGAGGATGGCACAGTAAGAGCTGGAGGTGGAAGGGAGCAGGCTCAGTTAGGAACAGTGATGCGGCGGGGGGGCTGGTGTGGCGGGGCCTGCGGGGTGAGGAGGAGGAAGCAGGGGGACAGGAGGCCACAGAGGGAGGCAGGCCAGGGCCTTGACGCCCCGCAAAGGACTGGCGCCTGCTCAAGCAGGAGAGGGCGGCGTGTGGGGAGGGCGTCCCCTCATCGGAGGCTGAAGAGGACAGAGCCGCCTCAGGGGCGCAGGCCCTCAGAGAGGTGTGGGATGCGGGCTGGGAAGGAAAGACATGTTTAATTTTGAAAGGCATTGCCAAATTCCCCTCCGCAGCGGTTGTTGCAGCCTCGCACTCCCTCCAGCGAGGCTCGAGAGGCCTGCTTTGTTCACGGAGTCTCTGAACACGGTTCTCGGGCGCGCTGCCTGGAGACCCAACAAGAATCGATTTTCCCCAGCAGGTTTGAAAGCAGCTTCACTCAGTCCTCGGTCTCCAGGCAATGCTCTGAAGCCCCAGCCCCTCTGCTGCTGCCTCCCTCCCCTCTTCCTCCAGCCTGCGGGCTGCCGCAGCCTCCCCGCCCCTCCCCAGGCTCTGCGCTGCATGCACCCCTCCTCCAGGAGGCTCTGCCTGAACCCCTGCGCGGGGGTTGAGGAGGCCCCTCTGTGCGCGCATTCTGCAGGGGCTCTGCTCCACCCCCACCTCTCCCGGTGTGCTGCAATTCTTGGTTTAAGGTGGGGCCCCCATTAGCTGTGAGCTGATTGTGTGTTGATGGGGGGCTCTTCCTGCTGCTGGGGGGCCGTCTTTCCTAGTAGACCCTGAGCTCACCGACAGCTATTCAGCCATCAACGTCGGTTTGCAGCCTGCTGGTAACACAACCTGTCTCTACGCTTCCTTTAAAAGAGGACTCTGCTGCCAGAAGCCGGGGTGTAGGGGCTCAGGTGGGACAGGTGGTTGGAGTCCAGTTTCTAGCTGCCAGACTGGAGTAGGGGTGGGGTCAGGGGCAAGTCCGAGAACTCACAGCCTACAGATAAGAATGTTCTAGAAAGACCAGTGGCATATTATTACCCCATTATGCTCTCTCGGCGTTTCTTTATCATGAGGAGACGAGAGACTCAGGGAACTCAGAGCCCAGCCCTGAGGTTCTGGGTTTATTTGTTACCACAGCATAACTCAGCCTGTCCTAACAACTACAGTCGTGCATTGCCTAACAACAGGGATATGTTCTGAGAAACACATCATAGGGTGATTTCCTCATTGTAGGAACATCACAGAGTGTGCTTACTTACACAGACCTAGGTGGTGTAGCCCACTACACACTAGGCTATTTGGTACTAGTCTTATGGGACCACCGTCGGATATGCATCTGTTGTTGACTGATACCTCGTTATGCGGCACAAGACTGTACAGACGCTCCCTGATCAGATAGAAGAACAGCCACTGTCCCCTCTTTACATAGACGAGCAGATGTGGACACAGAGACACAGGGCAGCACATCAGCCTCACAGTCCTCACCAATCAATCATCCCCAATAGGTGTTTATAGAGCACATACTATGTCAGACACGTTCTAGGCACCAAGAATACAGCAATGAGCAAAGGTCGAAAGTCCCCACCCTCATGGAGCTTATAGTCTAGTGGGGAAGAGACAGGCAATAAGTAAAAAAGCGAAAGATACAAATAATGTGTTCATAGCACTTATGAAGAAAAAGCAAAGCTAGAGGATAGAGACCTGGAGAGTGTGTGCTAATTTAGATGAAGTGGTCCATGGGGGTCGCTCTGAGAAGACAACATTTGAGCTGAGACTGGAAGGAAGTGGAAGGGTGAACTGTGTGGGATCTGGGGAAAGAGTGGTCCAGGCAGAAGGAACAAGTGCAAAGGCCCTGAGGTAGGAGTCTATTAGCATTTGACGTGCATCCTGGATGCTGAAGCTGGGCCCGAGACCTAGGTCTCTCTTGTTCTCACTCTCACTCCCTCTCACTCTCTCCAGCCGCTAGGAAGAAGGACAGTGTTGGGCCAGGTTCAAGGAGAGCGAGTCAGGCAGCCTTCCCTGAGGCCTCCTCCCTTTGAGTTCCCCCAGCCCACAGCCCTAGACCCCCTCTGCCAGCCTGGCTGCCCTCCCTAGTTAACAGGTGGGCACATAAGCTGCTTCATGCTGGAATCCAGGCCCCGTTTGCGTGCAAAGTCCCCTGATATTTCACTCAAAGCCAAACACCATAACGCCTGACTGCCTGTAACTGGGCTCCCCATCCTCTGTCCCCTGGAACAGGAACGTGACTAGGGCAAGTCCTGTCCCTGCCACCCTCAGGCAGCCTCTTTAGCATCCAGGAGTGGGACCGAGGAGGAGACCTTGCAGGCAGATGACTTGACCCCAACGCTTAGGACCAACTGGTTAATGAGAGCCCTGCAGAGGCCTTGGAGCTTGTGGCTAAGGCTCCAGGGGAGGGTTACAGGAGGGGGAACCCCAGGTGCTCCTAAAATGATGCCCCTCTGAGGCCAGCTGCCCGAGGAAGGTGTCTCCCGAGCAGGACACCAGGGCTAGAGGTGAACCACTCGGCTGTGGAGCCAGGCTGCCTGGGCTCGAATCCCGCCTCTGTCCCCCCATGGCTGCCCACCTCGGGCAGGTTAATGAACCCGTAGTTGCCTCTCCCCTATTGAAATGGGGATGATAATAACAGGGTTAGTGCCAGGGCCAAATGAGATAGTATCTGTCAGGTTCTTAGCCCATGGCAAGTGCTGTAAAAGTGTTTTTTAAGTAAAAAGAAAAGTGCTTAGTGAAGTGTATTTGAAAATCACTCTCTTCCATGTAATTGTATTTAAAATGTTCAGTAGCAAAGGGTTTGCCCCCTTTAAGGATAATCTGGGAAGAAACTGCTTCTGTCAGCACCAAGTCAGTGATTAGGAAACAAAGCAAGAGTTGCCAGTGGTTTAATTAGTTCCTTTTAGGACTTAAAGCCAAGCCCCGAGGCCACGCAGGTGGGCATGGTGGCCAGCCTGGGAAGGGTGAGCACCCCTGGTTTGGGGGCACCAGCGGGCGGTGATCCCACTCTGACCCTCACCAGCCAGGGAGGCCCCAGGTGAGGGGGACTGTGTGTGCCATCCTGGAAGCTGGATGGACGGACTAAAGTACAAGTGTATGGAGAGAACGACAAGTCCAGTGACACCAAGAGGAGAATAAGGTCAGCAAGGCGCTTGGGCCAGGCCTCGATTGTGTGTTCAAACTTTCCAGACAGATACGATCTTTCTATTTCCATCTCTTCGATTACTGAGGCACACTTTCAGTTTGCCTTTAAAAGGACAAAATCACAACTGGAGGGAAGTGGGCATGAGCCTGGTCCTTTCCGATTCTGTGTCCACATTGGTGGCATCAGTCTTCCCTTGAGGGCAAAAACAAGCCCCAATATCATTTACTGAGCACCTCATAAGGGCCCTGAAATGGATATTCTTCCCTGCTCACATCAGCTGTTCCATACCCAGACCACACTCCCATTTCACAGATCGGAAAACTGAGGTTAAATGACCACTCTACAAAATCACCAAGCTCGGAGATCCCTCATGGAGCAGACTTTCCTCAACAGGGGTGTTCAGTGGTCAGGACTGTGGCTGGGGTCCTGGCTGCCCCCTTCCCTCCCTAGATCTCTCCTCCTGCCCTCTCCCTCTCTCAGGGCCTCGTCCCAGGGTGTCCCCCAAAGGGCTACAGCCAGACAACAAACTCCCTTTGAGCAACAGCAGTCACAGGGATGGAAGTTAATTCCCAGCCGGGGCCAGAACGCAGCAAGGTTTAACAGAGAAGCCAGGATGCCAAGAGAAATTAAGGAAGACGTTCGCAATAGGAGAGATATGCTGTGTTCCTGGACTGGAAGACTCAACACGGCTAGAAAGTCAGTTCTCCCCAAAATGAGCTCTAGGTTCAGCACAATTCCAATCAAAGTCCCAGCAGGTTTTTGTGGAAACTGACAAGCCTATTCTAAAATCAATATGAAAATGCAAAAGATCTAAAATAGCCAAGACAATTATGAAGAACAAAGAGAAATCACTTAAACTACCTGATGTTAAAACTTTCTATAAAGCTACAGCAATTAAGACACTGTGATACTGGTGTAAGGGTAGACAAATAGACCAATAAGAGGACAGAGACAACCCAAAAATAGATCCACACATATACGGTCAGTTGATTTATCACCAAGACACCATAGCAATTCAGTGGAGAAAGGATTATCTTTTTGATAAGTGGTGCTGGACCATTTGGATTAATTGGATCATATAGAACAAAATGAAGCTTGACTCCTACCTCATACTACAAACAAAAATTAATTTTAAATGGATCATCGATCTAAATGTGGACAGCAAAACAATACGGCTTCTAGACAAAAATGTGAGAATATTTTCATAACCTTGGGATAGGCAAAGATTTCTTAAACATAATACAGAAAACACTAACTATAAAGGAAACAATGGATTTCATTGAAATTTAAAACATCTGTTCATCAAAAGACAACCATTAAGAGAGTGAAAAGGCAAGCCACAGAGTGGAAGATGCTATCTACCCACACATATATCAAAGAACTCATATCCAGAATATATAAAGAGTTCTCACAAATCAAAAAGAAAAAGACAACCCAATTAAAAATGGCCAAAAGACTTTACTAGGCACATCACAAAGAAGATATCCAAATATTCAATAAGCTATTAAAAAGTGCTTAACATCAGTAATCACTAGGAAAATGCAAATTAAAACCAAAATGAGATACCACAAAACACCCACTAGAATGGCTAAAATGAAAGAACAAAAAACAAAAAAACTGATAACTCCAAGCGTTGAAGATGTGGAGCAAGTGGAATGCTCGTACACTGCTGGTAGGAATGCAAATTGCAACAACCACTTTGGAAAACTATTTGGCTCCATCTCCTAAACCTAAGCATATGTCAAACTTAAGTCCTACCAATTCCACTCCTAGGCATTTACTTGAGAAAAATCAAAACACATGTTTACAAAAAGACATATGCAAGAATGTTCATAGCAGCTTTATTCAGAACAACCCCAAACTGGAAAGAACTTAAATGTGCATCAAAGGGAGAGAGAATAAACAAGTTGTGGTATAATCATTTGATGGAATACTACTCAGCAATGAAAAGGGACAAACTTCTGATGTATACAACAACATGGACAAATCTCACAAATATTATACTGAGTGAAATAAGCCAGACACAGAAGAGTACATACTGTACGATTCCATTTATCTGAAGTTCAACACTGCAGAACTAATCTATGGTGACAGAGTAGTGGAGGTTAGTTATTGACTAGAAGGGGGCACGAGGGAACCCTCTGAAGTTCTGGAAATGTTCTATACTGTGATTTGAATAATGGTTACAGGGGTGTACACATGTGTAAAAATTCATCGGGTTGTACATATAATATTTGTACAATTTACTGTAAGTTTGTTGTATCGCAATTTTAAAAATAATAGCTAAAAAGAAAGAGAAGTAATGGATAAGGCTACCAGGGGCTCAGGCCCTCTCCCCACAAGGGACCCAGAGCCCAGGGAAGCTACAAAGCCCAGGAAACCTGAAAGGGGGTGAAGTGTGTGCCTTTGATGAGTCCTTAGCGCTGCCCGTGGGCCTCTCCTCAGTCCCCCTCCCATTCCCCACCCATAAAAAATGGTGAAAGACTTTAAAATGGGAGGAAGACACTTAAGTGTCCTGTCTACTGCCCAGCCCGGGTGACCTGATTCTCTAGGGGCCTCTGCCTTTCACTGCCTGAGCTGTTTCTCCAGCTCTGTAAGCTGTACAAAACTGATGGTACAGACAATGATGCTTTTCCACAGAAACGCAAATGACTCCTGTCTGGAGAGGTGCAAATGATGATTGACCTATGGATACTCACCAGCGTCTCATCTATTTGTAAATGCATTTCCTGGTGGCCTACATATGGATCTACTCTTTGGATTCTCCTCTGAACCAGTGGTAACATCTTACTGGTTCCCACTTTAAATAATAAGCTCAAGTCTTTGACATGTATTCATTTCACATTTATATGAAGGTCGTGATTTGTTAACATCCTCTGGCCCCAGTTCCATCTCTCCTACCCTCTCCTCGGGGTAAAATATCTTGGCTTCTCTCCATCTCCCTCTTAGATTCAGGCCTGGGCTCCCTGGAGCCACTGGTGTTTCAAATCCCCCCACGTTTACTGAGCACCTGGTGTTTGCTGGGCCCTGTAGACACACAAGGCAGGGAAGACCTAACCGGTTTACAAGAGTTTCCAGGATTCATTTGATCCTAGCAATGACCCTTCGAGGCAGCAATCATTATTATTAATGTTGCTGTTCACATCTCCACTTTACTGGTAGGAACACTGAGGCCCAGAGCAGGGAACTAGCCCAAGAGTGGACCCAGGACTCAATGCCAGTTCTCCAAATCCATTAGAACCCCTGGGTGCTTACATGTCCATTTCATCCCGGTCAGCAACTCCGCAGCCCCCAACTGGGACCACTGACAGCCTGAGGCCCCTCTGCCTATCTCAACACCTTTGTCCCTCCAGCCAGCCTGGTCCCATCATGGGGCTGAGAGAGAAGGCAATGAGGGAAGCGGACTCACCCATCTTTTGGTGAAACCAGTTCGTGTGTGTGTGTGTGTGTGTGTGTGTGTGTGTGTGTGTGTGTGTGTGTGTACGGGGCTGACCTTTCTGTTGAGGCAGGGCCTAGAGGGCCCACTCACTGAGTTCCGAGCCCGGGGGAGCTCTGGCCAGCCTGGGGAGAACCTGAGACCTGAACACCTTCCTGAGCCTTCAAAGACAGTTGTTTTTTGTTGTTTGGTTTTGTGGGAGGGCCACTGGGCTGGTTGCCCTGCCAGGCTGAGCCACACAAAATCAATGGTGCTCGCTAATGACGAGCAGCTGCCACCAGGGGTGATGACCTGGGCACTCCAGTCCCCCCCGGCTCCTGAACCTCCTTCTTCCAAAACCCAGGCCGGGCCCCTCATCCCCGACCCAGCCTCACCTGTCCACCAAGGCTCTCTCTGGAGATCAGAGCAAAGACAAGAACCTCCAGAGGCAGCGAGAGGGCTTGAGGGCAGAACTGAGGGAACACAGGGGCTGAGACGATGATGATCCGGGAGGCCAGAGAGCGGCCATGGAACGGTAACAAGAGGTGACCTCCCTGCCCCCACAGGTGTCCTGTTCCCCAAAGACTAGAACCCAGAAGGAAACACTAGAGACTTCTGCCTGCCTTGTGCTTCTGACAAGCAGATCTGGAGATAGAAGCTGCAGGAGGCCGGGGGATCCCGGGCTGGGGCTGCTCTCAGAGGACAGCGGGAAAAGAGACAAGGCTGGGGGCGAGGCCTCTCCTCCTGACATAAGCTTTGAGGAATAACAGTTGGCACTTCCTTAAGACTCACTGTGCACCACCCCTGTTCTAAGCACTTTAAATACTTGAATCGTTTAATCCCCACAACAGCACCATGAGGTCAGTACAATTATTATCTCCATTTTACAGATGAGAAAACTGAGACACAGAGAGGTTAACTAACATGCCCAAGACCACATAGTAGTAAGCGGTGGAGACAGGATTCAGACCCAAGCAGCCAAGCTGGCCTGTTCTCCAGTTTGCGCCATGCTAGGGTGTGGGGTCCCCCCTTCATCACTGAATAGTCACCGAGTCTTTACTGGGGGCCCCACTGTGCGCCAGTGTCACGGGACACTGGGACACAGCATACAGCAGATAAGGCTCCTGCTCTGTTTGCAGAGATCACAGCCCAGGGGCCCCCCAGTGCAGGGGTGGGGGCTGGCTCACCTGGTGCCGTGTAAACGAGTACCACTTGTCTCCCCAAAGCAGGGCAGGGTTGAAAACATATTTCTCTGCTGTCACAAGCGCGGTTCCTCCTCCCTGTCTTGCAGGAAGGTACTAGTATTGCTCATCCAGAGGAGGAAGCGAGGACCAGAGCCCAGGGTCTCACGGCTGGGAGGGGCAGAGCGGGATTTGAAGCCCGTGCGCGTGGGGCCTCTCAAACCCAGGGCTGTTGAGTTCCCAGGGCTAAGCAATTACCACAGCCGGCTGAGCAGGTGGGCGGCGGGTTGAAATTAAGTTTGGGGTGCAGTTCAATGGATACGCCAGCTCCCCTCCCCATCTCCCCACCACGCCGGTTTGCACATTGGTCCTGGGAAGGTCCAGAGAGTTTAGAGCCCTTGGAAGAGATCGCGCGGCGGGTGTAGGTGAGCTAGCCCGCGCGGGTGTGAACGAGGGCTGCCACAGCAGGGATGGGGGGGCACTGGAAGGATGTTGGGGGGCAGAGGAGTCCGGCAGGCGGCAGGGGCCGAGCCGGGCACGGCGGCTTCCGCGGAGGGGCGGGTAAGAGGGGAGAGGGAGGGAAAGGAGAGGGGCCTCTGCGCGGTGATCTCGCTCCAGTCAGACTCAATCCCGAGTGAAAATGGATTTTTTAATGCGTCTATTAGCTGCTTTGAAAACGCAAATTGAGTTCAGGAGAGACAGAGGCGCCATCAGAAGACAATTTGGCGTCTGAGGCCCTGGGGGACAGGGGGTGCCTCAGCACGGGGTACCCCCCCAAGCGGGAGCTTGGCCTTGGTGAAGGTGCGGGGAAGAGGTACCCTGGGGCCTTTACCCCTCCCCAGCCCCTGGGGTATGGAGATTTAGCCAAAGATGTAAACCAGCTCTTCCACAGAAATGAGCAAATTGTGGCCCCAGAGGGAAGCCAGTTCCCTTGAAGAGCACGATCAGGGAAGACTTCCTGGAGGAGGCAGGATTCTAAGGGAACTTTGAAGACGCGCACTCAGCCAATCCCAGGCTCAGGTAAAAAATAATGCCCAGCAAGCTGTCTCGTTTGCTCTTAGTTTAGTCCTCTTAAGGACTACAGAGACCAAGTATGTGAGCCCATTCTACAGTTAAGGAAATCGAGGCTCAGGAGGCTCATTGCCTGGATCACTTAAGCAGGGCCAAGGCTAGAATTCCCAACCCCTGTTTTGTGAGACCCCCCCTTTCTGGGAGGGAAAGGAGCTGCAGGAGCGGGCCTGGGCTCGAGGGCTTGGCGAGCAGGGGTCGGAATGGCGTGGCTGCCGGTGTGGAGCAGGGCTGGCCTCTCAGTCAGCTTTCTAGAGAGGCTAAGGAGGGGATTGCCGGAAGCGGGAAGGGGAAGGGAAAGATGGAGGGTTGAGGGTCAGATACACAATTACTTCTCTCCATTGTCATTCGCTGTTTGTGGAGTCTTCTTTGCATATGCAAATAAGTTCATCCTCTCGCAATTACACAGTAATCAGGAGCAAATTACCTTCTTGCTGTTTACTTTCAGCGTCCTTAATTAATCCAGTTGTTAGACAATTAATGAAGCTTGTTTGGTGAGAAATTCATAGCAAGAATGGAGAAGGGTGTGTGTGTGTGGAGGTGGGGGGAGATGCTGCGGTTATCCGGAAATAGAGGCAGTCCCTGGGTTTCCCGCAGCCTTCTCAGCCTCTCTCCTGCCCTCCATCCTTTCCTGCACACACCCAGAGCCGCCTCTCCTTTCTCTCATGCCACACCTCCCAGCTTCCTCTTGCAGCCCATCACCTCCTCCACAAAGCCTTTGTGCATTGCTAAGTGACCCCTAGTGTCCTCCAGAGTCCCTTGAGGGCAGTGTCCCCAAACAGGACTGGAGGTCGGGGAGTCAGTTCCCAGGCCTTCTCTGTCGTCCCCAGGGCCCACTCCAGGTGCCCCAACTCTCACACTGCCTGGTGATCAGTCGCCACCCTAGACTGTGTCCAGGCAGTGTCCCTCTCCCTTCTCAAGGCAGAAGTAACCTCCCACAGCCTGTGGGCCAGGCCTCTGCCTGAGGTTACTCAGTGTGCCCTGCTGTGAAACCACCAGGCCCAGCTTGGGGGAACACTAAGACTATATTTCTTTTAATATTTTAACAGTAACGGTGTGAGGCCCCACCTGCTCATGCTGGCAGTGGTCCAGCGTTTCTCCTCAGGTGCCCTTCCCTAGGTGATTTCTGGGCATCCCGAGGACAAGTGTTCACATCCCACAGTTTCATCCTGGGGTCACTTGTAATCTGACGCTTTCTATCCAGCTGCTTTTAAGATCTCTGCTTTGGATTTCTGCAGTTTCGCTATGATGTTTCCAGGTCTGAGTTTCTCCTTATTTACTCTGCTTGAATTCTTTTGTGTGTGTGTGTGTGAGGAAGAGTCACCCTGAGCTAACACCTGTTGCCAATCGTCCTCTTTTTGCTGAGGAAGACTGGCCCTGGGCTAACATCCGTGCCCATCTTCCTCCACTTTATATGAGATGCCGCCTCAGCATGGCTTGGTAAGTGATGCGTAGGTCTGCACCCGGGATCCAAACCTGTGAACCCCGGGCCACCAAAGCAGAGCGCGCGCACTTAACCACTATGCCACTGGGCGGCCCCTCTACTTGAATTCATGCTTCCTTCCCAGGATTTGTCTTTTTTATCATTTCTGGAAAATTCCTAATCAACATATCGTTAAATATCTCCTCCCCCAATTCTCTCAATTATCTCCTCTGGAAGTCCTAGATGATGATTGTTAAATTCCTCATTCTATATCCCACGTCTTTTTTCCTTTTGTTCAAATTTTTCTCTCTGTGCTGCATTATTGCTTTTGATTTCTTCAAATCTACTTTCCAGTTCACCAACTATCTCTTCAACTGTATCTAATCTGCAGTGTAACCCGTCCATTGGGTTTTATATTTCAACATTATCATTTTCATTTCTGAGTCTATTTGTTCATTTTCATATTTGCCTAGTTTCCCTGGTAGCATCTTTATTTCTCTAAACATTTTAAACAAGCTATTTTTTTTTAATATTCTTGATCTGATCATTCCAATATCTGAAGTCTTGAAGGTCTAATTCTGCCATTTGTTGTTTTTACTGACTCACTCATGATCAGTTGTTTCCTCAAGTGCTTTGTAGTTTTGTATTGTAAACTCAAGCTTAGCTGGGCTCAATCCATGGGAATCCTGTACAGTGGGCATTGAGGGTGTGTCCCTCCCAAGAGAATTTGCTTTTGTTTCTGACAGGTGTCCCAGGTGCTACCCACACACGTGGAGTTAATCTCACTACTTGGAGTTTCCTGGAACACACAGGTAATGCAAATGCTTCCCCTAAACCCCTGTGTGGGCAGGCCTGTGGTTACACATTTAAAGGCTTTTCTTTGTACCTGGAGCACAGGCTGAAATAGATAAATATTCTTATCATTTCTCTTTGCCACTGGATGGATGTTTTCTCCATCCTTTCCCAAAAAGTGTAGCCTTCGAGAGCCCTGGGTTTTTGTAGAGGTCTCAGTTACAGCTCCCACCGTGAGTGCCCCCTGTCCTCCTTCTTCCCTGTGGGGCCTTAACACCCCAGCCTCTGGGCCTTTGTTTCTGGACCTGGACAACTTTGTCCCCCAGGATTCATTTCTGGTTGTCGCAACTGGAGGAGGGAGTTGCTGTTGGCACCTAGTGGGTAGAGACCAAAGTTGCTACAGTGCACAGGACAGCCCCCCTCAACAAAATATATTCCAGCCCAAAATTTCAATAGTGCTGCTGTTGAGACACTCTGATCTAGGTTGTGGAGACGTGTTTGCAAATGACCTGAGGTCTCCCCGCAGCTTCAGAGCTCCCTAACACTCAGGCTTCCAGCACCTTCTTTTTTTTTTTTTTTTTGTGAGGGAGATCAGCCCTGAGCTAACATCCATGCTAATCCTCCTCTTTTTGCTGAGGGAGACCAGCTCTGAGCTAACATCTATTGCCAATCCTTTTCCTTTTTTTTCCCCAAAGCCCCAGTAGATAGTTGTCTGTCATAGTTGCACATCCTTCTAGTTGCTGTATGTGGGACGCCGCCTCAGCATGGCCGGACACGTGGTGCGTCGGTGCGCGCCCGGGATCCGGACCCGGGCCGCCAGTAGCGGAGCGCGCGCACTTAACCACTAAGCCACGGGGCCGGCCCCTCCCTCAGCACCCTCTTTATGTTTGACAGCCTAAAGGTTTTCCTTGCATTCATTTATTCATTCTACAAACACAGCCATGCATTTGAAAGAGTAGTTGTCTGTTTTATGGAGCGCCTCTGGGTGTTCTGTGTGGGAGACTTCTCAGAATGTCCACTTGTCACTCCTGCCTGTGTCCTCCTCTCTGACACTTGCTGCTCCAGCTCACCTCTCACTGTCTGGTAACCCCCCTCTTCCTGCACAGTGTGCACCTGGAAGCCCCGAGAATGTCCCTGAGGTTTGGGAGTCCTTACAGGGTGTGACATGTCCACCAGCAGCAGTGACTCCACCAAATCCCACCTTCATGGCCCCTGCCTGATCCCGTGAGGCCAAGGCCTGATTCCCCAACCTCCCTCCTCCTCAGATCTCCAGGTCTCCTCACCTCCCTGACCCACAGCCTCAGGGAGAGCGTCCTTTCCTCCCCTCAGCCGAGGCCCAGGCAATGCCTGCAGCAGGAACATTCATCCCATTCCCTGGAGTCTGTGTAGTCTTGTCCACTCTGGTGTCCAGTGCCTGGCCCACAGGAAGTGCTCAATACTGACTTGTTGAATGAATGAATGAGGCCTGGCGTCTGGCCGAGGCAAGGCAATCCTAATAACTGAGCATACATTTCCCGGAGTCTGGGGTATTCAACCTCAAAGTGACACCTTGTTGGGACAGTCACCATTCAGGGAAACTGTGTCTCTAATGTTTCAAGGGGACACAGAGAAGCTCCCAATTTACATGACTAAACAGCACACGACCTCGAACACTGCAGCATCTGCTCCCCGATTTGCGGTGACTTGACAGTTTCTTCGAGAACAAACAGGGGCGGCTCCCGCTTGTGTGTAACTACAGGGCCCAGCCGGGGACTAGGAAACAGCCAGGGCGCCTGTTCTCCCCTCCAGAAACCGCCCACAACCCCCAACCGGCCTCCCCCTGGATAAAACCAACAAGGCCTCTGTTGTCCTAGCAGCCCCTGGTATCCCAAGGTCATTCACTCATTCACTCCACTCATTCATTCATTCATGTAATAGTTGTTGGTAGAACATCTTCCATGTGCTGGGCACTGTTGCAGGGTTTAGAAGTTTAGTAGAAAACAGAGTCAAGTCCCCGCCCACCCAGTGCTCTTGTTCTCCGGGGGGAGAGACATCTCTGTATTCCGTGATGCCAGCCAGTGATGAGATCTGTGAGGAAAATGAAGTGGGTCAGGGGCTGGAGTGATGGTGGGTGTTTGAGGGGCAGTCAGGAAACCCCTCTCTCTGAAGACAACCTAGTTCAGTGGGGTGTACCAGAATTAGGGGAAAGAAGGTTCCACGGGGGAAGAACAACCACAGCGTTTGGGAAGAGTGGGGAGGCCCACGCGGCTGCTGTGAGAGAGGGAAAGAAAGGAAGGACGTGAGGCTGGGGAAAGCCCCGGGGCCGCCCCACGGGTCCCACAGGCCTCGCCAGATTCCAGAGGGTTATTTTAAGTGTGATGAGAAACTGTGGAGGGTTTGAAGCAGGAGTGTGAAAGGAATCGATTTACATCTTCACAAGATTCCTCTGGCTGCTGCATGGGAACTGAGTGAGGGGGCAATGGAGCAGGACCACTTAGAAGGGCGTCTGAATACCCCAGGCCAGGGGTGATGGGGGTTCGCGCCCGGTGGGAAGGAGCAGTTGGATTCTGAGGCATCCTCAAGGTGAGCAACGGGAGGTGCTGACACGTTGGAGGAGGGCGGGGGTGAGGGGTCAAGGTTGAGCCCAGGGTTCTGACCACGAGGATGGTGAGGCCTTCTATTGAGACAGGAGAGGAGTGGGGAGCAGGTGGTGCTGCATCTGCACGCGCTAAGGTGGGGGTGCCTGGTGATGGGGGTCGGGAAATGCTGCCCGAAATATGGCACCTTTGCTCATTGACTATTTTAAGCTGAACGTGTTTGAGAAAACAGCAGAAGCAGGACGATCGCTCTGACCTTCCTCCCACCCTTCTCCCCTGAAACAGGTCATAACACCCTCTCGTGAGAGCTGCCCTCCTATTACCCAGAGGAAAGGAGCCTCCTTCTCCCTGAAGACAGAGCGATGGCAGAAGAATCCTAACAAACGGGCCTTGGAGTTGCCCAGCTTACTGCACTTCCCTCACACTCGCTGACCTCACGTTTCCATGTGAGTGTCCACGCTTCGTCAGCCCTGGCATAAAAATACTCAGGGCTAACCGTTTCTGCGGCTCTTCATTTCCTTGTGAGGGCTCCCATGTCACGTAAAACTGACATGAAATAAATTTGTATGCTTTTCTCGTGTTAATCTGTCTTTGTCAGTTTAATTTTCCGGCCCAGCCAGGGACCCTGAGAGCGTCCAGGAAGACTTTTCCCTCCCCACACTGGCGGAGCTGAGGAGTAGGCAGGGGCCCCACAGGTCAAGTTCAGGTGCAAGAACGGGGCTGGAGATGCACATTTGGGACTCAAAGCCACAAGACCTGGTGAGCGTCCCCAGGGAGCGAGCACAGTTGCAGAAGCAAAGGAGCCTGTGGCCTGAGCCCTGGATGCACAAACATCGCAGAGGTCATTAGAGGCATGTGTCATGCCCCACCCTGCCTAAAGCTTTCCAGTGGCCCTCCGGCTGCATGCTGCCAGGTGCTGGTTATCGCCCCTCTGGGCCTCTCCACACTCACCCCCCAACACCACCCCCATCCCCCTGCACAGGACTCAGCCTCCTTCAGGTGCTTTTTCTTTCTTTTTTTTCAAGGAACAGTGGCCCTGAGCTAACATCTGTTGCCAATCTTCCTTTTTTTTTTTTCCTTTTTTCTCCCCAAAGCCCCAGTACATAGTTGTATATCCTAGTTGTAAGTCGTTCTAGTTCTTCTATGTGGGACACCACCTCAACATGGCTTGATGAGTGGTGAGTAGGTCTGCGCCCAGGATCCAAACCTGCAAACCCCAGGCCACCAAAGCGGAGCACAAACTTAACCACTATGCCACCGGGCCAGCCCCCTCCTTCAGTTTCTTAAACTTGCCAGACACCTAACCACCTCAGTGCCTTTGCACATGCTGTTCCCTTTGCCTAAAAAGCTCTTCCCCCCACGCTTCCCCTGACTTCTTCCTTTTTCTTTAGGTCTCATCTCAAAGGCAGGTTCCTCAGAGAGACCTTCCCTGACTCTCCGCTCTAATATAGAAAAGCACACACACATACACACACCATTATCCTCTTCCGTGGGACCCTGTTCTTTCCTTTCACAGCACTTATTCCAAACTATAATTGTTTATCTATGAGTGTGTTGATTTGAGAAATGTCTGTCCCTCTTCCCCCACTTGACCATAAGCTCCATGAGACAAGGAACATTACCTGTCTTTCACCCCTGTGTACAGTGAGATGCATGTTGAGTGATGAGTGACTGGGGAACAGAGACAAACACTGATTGATCTTGTGCTACGTTCTCAATCTTGTACCAGACCTTGTACCTACCCGACTGTGGTAGACATCATCACTGCCAACCAATATTTCCAGTTCTCATCCCCTTCTGGGCAAATAGGATTACATGTCCTCATCCTCTGAAGTTAGATGGGGTTGTAGAACTTGCTTTGGCCATTGCAAATGAGCAGAAAAGTGTGTCACTTCCAGGTGAAAGCATTTAAGAGCTGGTATGCAATTCTCCACATTCTCTTCCTCTGCCAAGAAAGCCTTGTGTGGAGGTGATGACGTCATAAGATGGCAGTCCCTCCATCATCTGCGGTCCCTGAGTAACTATGATGAGCAGAGCCCTCTCCCCCTGACCCGCAAGGATAGATATTGTGAGCAAGGAACAAAATCTTTGTGGTTTTAAGCCACCGAGAATTTGTGATCATTTGTTACACAGCATAACCTAGCCCACCTGTCTAATCCAGGGAGCTCAGTGGATTCTCCCAACAGCCCCATGATGTGCTCTTCATGTCCACTTCTCAGATTCATTCAACTATCATGTATTGATTGAGTCCCCAGTAGAAGGAGGTGCTGGCTACACAAAGAGGAATAAGATATGGCCAGTCCTTGGGAAGCTTGTGGTCTTGGATGCAGAAATGGCCAAGGAAGTGTAGTGTTGTGGAGGCACAGCGGAAGAAATACCAAGGTAGAATCTTGACCTGATGGTACCCATTGTCCAAGCAGGTGCAGGTGGAGGTGCCAGAAGGGATGGCATCCCTGGCACAGGGACATGTAGGCAAAGGTCAAGGTGGAAGTAGAAAGGTCAAAACAGCATGGTGGAGAAATCAGTGGAATATAGATGTATTAGTTCAAATATATGCTAAGTTGCCATTACAGAGACTGCACAATATAATGGCTTAAACAAGATAGAAGTTGAATTCTCCCACACCTACCAGTCCAGAGATGGGTGCTCCTAGGCTGTAATGTGGTTCTGCCATCCCTTAAACTTGGCTTCGATCTCTGAGTTCACTATGGCCACTCCAGCTCCTGCCATCACATCTGCATCCCAGCCAGAGGGAAGGGGAGAGTATTAAATGGAGTGCATGCCCATTCCTTTTAAAGATAGAATAGAGAATGGAGTGCGTGCCCGTTCCTTTAAAAGATAGAACAGGAAAGCACAAGTCTTCGCTCTCCCCTTCCAGCTGCTCCACCATCCAGTCATCCAAGCCAGCCTCATCCCCAACTCTTTCCCCTCAGTTACCCTCTACATCCAACCAAGTCTCTCCTCTCTAGTCCTCACCTTCCACCAGGCCCATGGCAGTCGCCTCCTAACAGGTCTTCCAGCCTCCAGACCAGGCCCTTCCAATCTATCATCTACAGAGCGACCATCCCAATTGGCAGCTCTGACCAGGTCACTCCCTCTTTAGAAGAAAGTCCAGGCCACTGGGCAGAGCCCACAAGACCCACAAGGCCCTCCTTCCCTCACCCTTGCCCACCTCTCCAGATTCATCTCTCACCCTGGAGTGCTCATCTCCATCTTCCCAATGTCCCTCCTGGTCTCCTTTTCCCAAATATCACATTGTTTGTCACCTCTGTCCCTTCCCTCATCCCTGAAATAGCCTTTCCCGTCTCCACCTTGCAGACCCTTCTTCCTTTAGGGATCAGCTCAGGTGTTACTCCTTCAGGAAATGGACTCAGAGACCCTTGCGAGCTCCAGGTGCAGGCACCCGCTCTCCATTGCTCCATTATTTCATAATTGTTTCTTCAAGCTAGCTGCTCCACATCTCTAGTGACCAGCAGTGGACCTGGGCACACAGTAGTGCCTGAAAAGCAATTGAATGGAGAAATGAGTGGGGAGGCAGAGCCAATCGGAGTGTCTTAGAGAAGCAGTGTGGAGTGGCACCGGACTGCCTGGGTTCAAATCTCAGCTGCACTGCCTCCTGGCTGTGTGCACCCAAGCAAGCTGTTTAACCTCTCTGAGCCTCAGTGTCTCCATCTGTAAAATGAGAACAAAAACAGTACTTCCCTCACATAGTTGTTACAAAGATGGAACGATTCAGTGCATGTTGAACCTAGAATAGTGCCTGGCACTGAGTTAGCCCTTCTCGTGGTGAGGCCAAGGTCACTGAGGAAACTCTGATGGAAATGAGCAGTGAATAGCCTGAGCAGACTTGCATCTTAGAAGGACAGGAGGACGCTTCCATTTCCAAGGAAAATGAAGTAGCAGGGACCGGATTTACCTTCCTGTCTGAAACAACCACCACAAAATGGATAAATACATGAAACCATGGTTCTCAAACATTGGACGTTAAGCACAAATGACAGTGATCCTGAGACACTGGAAACAAACGAGGTAAGCCCTACAATCATCCCCCGTAGTGTCCAGAGAGAGCGTCCAGGCTCTGGTGCAGGGAGAGGGGACCCAGGCAGAGCCCGGAGTCTCCCCTAGTTGAGGAGACAGAGCTGGAGGCCAGGGAGGCCAGAGCAGGTAGAGTTCACAGGCCAGAGACCAGAGAGGAGAGAGCGCAACAGAGAGAAGCCCAGAGAGGCTCCCCTTAGAGGGCTCAGCTGAATGCTGATCAGATTCCACTAGGAAGCGAGGTGAGGCTGGTTACAGGGCACAATCACCGGGTCACGCATGATCCACCAGCCAGAGCAGAAAATCCCATGGTTCACAGGGCACAGACTCGAGGGCTCATAAAGGTTTTGCCTCACCAGTGGGGCAAAATGAGCACTGACTAAATGCTGCTCTGGTTCCATCCAACAAAGCTTGAAAGCAAGACCTGGAAGGATTGAACCATTTCCAAGTAACTTAACCACATTCTGGACAAGGCTCAAGAATGTTTATATGTACACAAAAATAACCAGTACCCTATGAAGTAAAATTCACAATATCTGGCATCCAATAAGAAATTACCAGGTATATAAAGAAAGAGGAAAATGTGGCCCATAATAAGAAGAAAAATCAATCAACTGAAACCAAGCCAGAAAGGACACAGATGACGGAATCAGTAGACAAGGATATTCAAACAGTTATTATAACTGTATTCCATGTGTTCAAGAAGCTAGAGGAAAAATAGAACACTTAACTAGAGACATGAAAGATATAAAAGAGACCCAATCAAGCTTCCAGAGGTGAGAGCTACAACGCTGGGATTAAAAATGTGCTGGATACAATTAGCAGCAGATTGGATGTCACAGAAGAAAAGGTTCGTGAACTTGAAGACATAGCAATAGAAACTATACAAAATGAAACACAAAGAGAAAAAAGACCCATAATAAAAGAATAGAGCATCACTTAGTTATTGGACAACTTTGAGGCCTAATATATGTGTATAGAAGTCGCTGAAGGAGAGAAGACAGAGGGGAGAACAGAGTTTTGAAGAAATAATGGCCAAAATTTTTCCAAATATAATGAAAACTGTAAACCCACGGATGCAAGAAGCTCAACAAAACCCGAGTACAAGAAACATGAAGAAACCACACACGGCACGTCATAATCAACTTGCTTAAAACAGTGATAAAGAGAAAAACTTAAAAGCAGCCAGACGACAGAGACGTTGTATACAAAGGGGCAAAGATAAGGAAATCCAAGGAGATTTCTCCTTGGAAACAATACAAGCCGGAGACAGGGAGCAACATCTTTCAAGCACTGAGATAAAGGCTGGAAGCTGGGAGAGGAGCGGGGAGACTGTGTCTGCCATCAGAGGCCAGAGGAGGAGAGGGCACGAAGTCCAGAGGCAGCAGTGAGCATGGAGGAGAGGGCAGAGAGAACGGTGGGGAGAGGTGGGAAGCAGGGGCGTCTAGGGGAAAGCACAGGTTTCTGGCTCCGGTGGCTGCTGATCATCAAAATGGGGACCACGTAAGAGGAACAAATTTAGTGGAAGACTCTAGGTTCCACCATGGGCGATTCTGAGTAGCCAGTGGGGAGTGCAGAAGGAGGTTTGAAGGCTGGCAGAGATATAAATTTGGCACTTATCTGATGATATATTAGTCGGGTTAGGAAAAGCTATAACTTAGAAACAAATAAATCCTGAAATCTCAGCATCTTAGCATAAA
The DNA here is from genome assembly GCF_020826845.1 of Diceros bicornis minor. Lineage (NCBI taxonomy): Eukaryota > Metazoa > Chordata > Mammalia > Perissodactyla > Rhinocerotidae > Diceros > Diceros bicornis. The sequence continues at coordinate 30,550,592 of NC_080753.1, read as the reverse complement.
AGAAGTTTATTTCTTGTTCATACAAAGTTCATCGTGGGTTGGCAGAGGCTGTCCTCCAGCCAGTGACTCAGAGACCCAGGTGCCCTCCATCTTACGTGCCACAGTCTCAACACGTGACTTCCAAGCTTGCCCCAGCAGGAGAAGAGAGGCCGGAGGAGGTACACCGGTGCCTCCGTCCAGAAGTGACGAGCATAGTCACTCCCCACAGCTCACTGGCCAGAACTGGTCCCAGGGCTTCAACCAGCGGCAAGGGAGGCTGGGACATGGAGGCGGAGGGCACGGAATACTGGGAAAGCACTGAAGCCACGAGCTTAGATGAGAGAGGCCATGGAACTTTTCAGATGGAAGAAGGAAAGAGCGAATGGACACCGGCCTGGAGCCCCAGAGGGAGCCCTAGCATTTGAGAAGTGGGCAGAAGAAAAGAAGCCCAAAACCACAGAAGAGGGCGAGTCGGGTGGGGAAGGAGGAGAGGAGAGCATACTGTGCCGGAGGGTAAGGTGGATTCAAGGGCAGGCTCAGGTTCCCTCCTGATCTCCTGTGTTCTTACGATGATTTTGTACTCTTGAAATCATCTTCAGTAGATATTATTATCTCCGTTTCACAGATGCAGAAATTGCAGTTCAGAGAGCTGAGTGACTCGGGTGGCCAAGTCACAGAGACCAAAGCCAGGGTTCTAACCCCAGACCCCTCAGTCAGCCGCTCTGCCTACCCCCCCACACCCGGTCTATGGCCATCAGGTGTGGACACAGCTGTGTGGATTGGATGCACAGGTGGGTCCCTCCCTCCAAGCTCGGCTCCCTGCTCTCCCCAGAGCTCAGAAGGGACAGTGTTTACCAGGGCCCTCTGAAAACCATGCTCCCCTTTCTAGGTTGATCAGGATGGTGGTGGGGAGGCTCTTTCTGGGGCCTCTCAAGTCTTGACAAGCCTCTTGACTCTCTGGGCCTCAGTTTCCTCTTCTGCTATTGTGTGTGTGAGAGGGGCCAGTGGATGGTCCTTGGGGTCCCGTCCAACTTGGACATCTAGTTCTACACTTTCTTCACTGACAAGCCCGTCTACCACACTGTAGCGGAGTGCAGGGGTGGCAGGCCCATCCTGGGCTGGTCGCCTGCTCCCCAACAACCCCCACCATTTCTCCATCCTCTTCCACTGCCCCACGATATTAACAAGCCTCTTGCTCCCATCACAGCCAGCCAGGGCTGAGGAAACCGAAGGAAGGGCCTGACTTCCATACCCAAGCTCCTCCCCCACCCTTAGTGTGTGCACCGTTGCCATGGCAACTGGCCCCAAAAGACTTCTTTGCAGTCCCCTCCCCTTCTGTACTGCTGGAATGCTGGCTGCTTACCCAGGCTCTGAGGGCTCAGAGCTCAATCCCTCACTCTACGGATGAAAACGCCGAGGCTGAGAGGGAAACCCACTTGCCCAAGGGCACACAGCGAGTTATTGGCAGAGATTTACTTAGAATCCAGGTCTCCTGATTCCAACTCCAGATGCCTGTCATCCTGTGAGGGAGGTGGGGGTCAGTTCCCTACCCAGTGCCCAGCGTGCTACGTCCACGCTCTCCTCAGGCCTCTAGGGAAGGCCTTGGGAAGCTCCAAGGAAGAAATGACCCATTGGACTGGACAGAAACTCAGAGGTAGAGCTGAGCATGGATACAGCTAAATAGGTCCCTCTACTTCTCCAGTCCAGCCCCGTCCCCCCATTCATTCAATCAACACACATTTATTATACGCCTGCTGCCTGCCAGGTACGGTTCTAAGTCCAGGATTCAGCAGTGATCAGACAGACAGAAATCGCCAGCCCTGGTGGGCTGACATCCTGGAGGGAGGATGAAGATAATGAACAAGCCAGCATGGACGTACTATGATGTCCGGGCTGAATGGTATTCAGAAAGTGCTGGAGGGGCTGCTTGCTACTTGAGTTAAGGTAATCTGGAAGTTCTTTGAAACTTACCTGTGCCCTGTTCCACACCTTCAGGGCAGCTGGTGCCTTGACACCTGACTCCAACATGGTTGCCAACCAGTTGATGTGTTTTGGGAGAACGTGCCTTGGCCTAGAAGCCTGAGGCTTTAACGGTAGGTGGTGTAGGTGGCAGCTGGGAAGACGTTCTGGGGCAGTGGGCTCCCTAAAATGACGTGGGCAGCGGCCCTGCCTGTTCCCAGCGTGACCTGCAGGCTCGGAGAGTCCGATTTCAGATGACCAGGAAGGACTGCCCACCACTACTTGTCAGCACCGAAATAATGACTGAAATGCCGTTCCTGGTGCATAAAGACAGCCCTTCACCCCACAGTTAGAAAGAACATTGGGGCTGGCCCCATGGTGTAGCGGTTAAGTGCACTACGCTGCTGGCAGCCCGGGTTCGGATCCCAGGCGCGCACCGATGCACCGCTTGTCAGGCCATGCTGTGGCGGCGTCCCACATAAAAAAAAAGTGGAGGAAGATAGGCACAGATGTTAGCTCAGAGCCGGTCTTCCTCAGCAAAAAAAGAGGAGGATTGGCATGGATGTTAGCTCAGGGCTGATCTTTCTCATAAAAAAAAAAAGAAAGAAAGAACATCAACTCACAAGTGCCCCTGAGAGCAGATACTAGGCGCCAAGCTCTGTGAGCAGACTCCTTCCTGGGAGGGGAGTGTAACTATTTATTATGGAAATTCTCAAACGTGTGTAACGGGAGAATAGTCTAAAGAAGTCCCAGGTGCCGTGCGCAGCTCAAGAATCATCAACTCGTGGCTACTCTGGTTTCAGCTCCGCGGCTTCCTGCCCACTGCCACACTCGGAAGCAAGCAGGGGCTGGTTTCACAGGGACAGGGGGAAGAACAGGGAGGCCGTCCCACCCAAACCGGAGGAGGACTCCAGAAGTGTGGGCAAGGGAAGCCAACAAGGAGGGGTCTTGGGCAGGAAGTACCTGGCCAGACCCTGAGGTTAAGGAGGTCCCAGGGGAAGCTGCACTCAGAATGGGGGCTCCTGGTTCTGCTGATGGAGGAGAGGAGCCTGGCTAAGGGAGCCAAGCCCCATTTCCTGCCCCAACTCCACCTCTCTCTGTTTTCTTTCCCTCCTCTTTTCCCCCCTCACTCGCAATAAAAACATAATTACAGGCTTCGTAAAAAAAAAAAAAAAAAGGCAAATTATGGTGACATGCTTTAATTATCTGCCGAGCAATGGCGGGCTGAATTACACAGGCAGGGCCTTGGAGGTTACCTAAAAATAAAGCAAGAAGCCTCATTAGATGCTAATCGCTGCTTTTGCCAACTGAAGTGAGATTGTGGCGCTGAGTGCCATTCGGTGCCAGGGTGTGTGCAGGGAGGTCCAAGCCCTGGGAAGCTCAGAGCCAGGGCCAAGCCCTGTGGGGTGGCCAGGGCAGTGTGGGGCAGGCAGGGGGGCAGAGAGGAGCTCTAGGTGCCAAGGAGAGCACCTCAGTCTCCCCTCGATGTTCAGTGGGCAGATGGAAACCCCAGGCTGGGAGGAGGGAGCAGCAGGCCCCAGTGAGAGCATCAAAAAGAAAGAGTCCACAGCCTGTCCTCGGGCTGGAGAGGGGCCACACAGCCTCCTGGAAGCTAGGTATCTCCTGTGGGCTCCCGAGGACCTCTCCCTGGGCCTGGAGGCTGAGGTGGGGTGGGGCACCTGGCCTGGTGTAACAGGCCCCCTTTGCCTCTGCTCCAAGACCTGAGAAGGCAGGATGGGAGAAACAGACCATGGGACACTGGAACTCAGAACCAGCCCATCTGAGCTGGAAGGGACCTGAGCTCTTACACTCCTTCTGAAGCTGAGTCCCCAGGGTCCCAGGGGTTCCACAAAGGTGTCCTGTGTGCCCAGCCGGCCTGGTAGCAGCCCGGTCTTGGCTCTAAGCCCCAACAAGCTCTCGAGTGGGCATTGATCCCTCTGGGCTGCAGAAACCCCAGGCTCTGGTACCACGCCTGTCTCGTTCACCACGGCGCACCTGGACCTGGCCTGTGGCGGGTACTTAATACCTGTTGAACGAATGAGCACAGAAGGGAATCTGACAGGGGGGCCGATTTATCTAGTTTTTCCGGGACTTCCCTGGTTTTAGCACTGAAAGTCCTGCATCCCAGGAAGTCCGCCCCCTCTGGTCCCTGGTGACCCTAGGCCCGAACCCCACCCTTTCCCAACCCCCAAACACAATTCAGTCACACGCCTTGGCCTTTCAACAGGTTTAGGCGTGGTTCTCAAACTTGGCCTTGCATCCAGTGACCTGGACGGCCTATAAGAGGGACAGCGGGACCCCACGCCCAGAGCTTCCGGTTCAGCAGGTCTGGGATGGGGCCATAATTTGCTTTTCTAACAAGTTTCCAGGGATGCTGACGCTGATTTAAAGAAAGGTTCTGCTGCCAGAACAGTCTGAAAACCAGTGATCCACTTGGCCCCCAGGGCTGCACAGCGGGTCCCCTGGGGAGCTTGTAAAAGGACTCCAGCCGCCCCACCAGCAGGCTTCAGACCCATCCTTCTGGGGTGGGGCCCAGTGCATGTACGGCCTAAAGGGGGAGGGGATAGTATCTTTACTAGCCCAATCCTTTCACGCCACCCTGAGGAGAGTGCAGTCCTGGGGACCACCACTGGTAGCACCTCTGGGTGCTGGGAGGCCGAGGCCCAAGGTAGGGGTGAGCACAGGGCCTGTGGAGACCCCATCACCCCTCCTGCAAAGCAAAGGTCTCTGGAGACTGCCAGCTCTCTGTCCAGGGAGCCAGGGACACTGTCACGCCCCATCTTATTGAAATATACAATTCTGAAGATAATGAGCATCTGTCCACCTTTCCTGGGTCTCCCACATGAGCCCCCTTTCCTGGGTCTCCCACATGAGCCCTGGGAATTAATAATATGGGATGGAGAGCAAAGGTGAGCAGCCACCTGGCCCAGGAGGACCCACGGGTCTTCCCCACTGCACATATCAGAGCAGGTCCGACCCAGGCCACCTGTGGGGTCCCACCCTGGGTTCACTGGCCTGTGCCTTCTAGATGCTGGGTGGCGCCCTCCCCCCCTCCCCACTGCTGCAGCAGGACTGACGTCCAAGAGTCCTGCTGGAGACTGCCCCCCTCTCCACCTCAGGCCCATGGAGCCCACACACCTCTCCTCTGTTCCCCAGACTCAGCTGCTTGGAATTCACACCCGCCTCCAGGCTTCCCCACTTAACCCACTCCACTCCCATTATTACCTTACTTTAAGACCCTCAGCATTTCTAGGCTGTTTGGCTCCCTGAGGGCTGTGTCTCCCCCATCAGTCTAGAAGCTCCCTGAGGGCAAGGCTGTGTTTCTCCCCTCGGACAGGGCAGTCTCTGAAGGTGGGGCTATGTCCCATCCGTCTGACTGGCAGCCCCCTGAGGGCAGGGCCAGGATGCCCCCTCCTACCTGCCCCTTCTCAGAGCCCCAGCAGGCTGGGCCAGGGCAAGCCTCAGGGCTGCCTGATGGGTCTAGGCCCCACTAAGAGGCGGCCCTTGCTCTGACCCTCAGCCACCTCATCTTCCCCCCAGGAGGCCTTGAAGGCTGAGGTGCCCCCCACCCGTTTTGAGCACCAAGGGGAGCAGAGGGGGCAGCAACCCCCTGGGAAAGAAGGTGATTCTCCCCCCTGGAACCTAGAAGGGGAGCTCCACAGATGTGGGGGCACCTGAGAAATTCCTGGGCTGAGCATCAAACTTTTGGGTTCCAGGCACGCCCTCTGCCTAGCCTTAGCCTTGGCCTTGGTGCAGCAACCATCTTGAGAGGGAAATGGACCAGAGAGGGGACAAGGTGCCAGGCTGGGGGCACCATCAGAGGACTGGCTGCACTCCCCTCTGCATCCAGCTCTCCCACCACACACACACACACCCCGCCCCGGGAGCTTCTGGCTAACACCCTTGGTCTGACAACCTAGTTTTGCCCGATTAGGCTGGGGCCCTGGGTACAGTCCATTCTGGGTGGCAGTCTTAGGGACCATCCTGCGAAAGCAAGACGATCAGGCAGACACCCCCTTCCCCCTCCCTCCCTTACACAGATACTTATCGGGCATAGAGTTGTTGCTGCACAGTTTCTCACAGACCCTCCAGGGAGAACGGATTTCCCAAGCACACGTGTGTGCGAGACCAGCCCTCCCCCGAGGAGTAAGATGGGCTCACCGCGGGGGCACTAACGTGTAGCACTAATGCCACAGGCTCACCTCTACACACACTCCCACACCAGGCCCTGCCTGGCCCCACCCAGGGTCCCTTCAGGCCCTCGGCCACCGTGCCCCACACCCCAGTCAGCTGGCTGTTGGGGGGGTGGGGGGGCCTGGGGGCGGGCGGGGACGGGGTAGGAAGGGGCGGCACAGGCCGCCTGGGCTCCAGCTGCTGCTGGTGGCCTCATTGTGTCACCGGCTCTATAATTTACCGCCACCCCCACCCCGGCAGGGCCCAGCCCCTAAGCTGCTCCCCACTCCCTATCTCCCCACCTGCCACGGAAGCCAGCTGCCATGAACACACACTCACACACTTGCTGCCGGCCGGGGACAGGCAGCCTCACGACGTGGGTGCAACATGGACTCACCCCCACTTGGGCCTAAACAGACAGACACTCACACAAGACAAGCATGCATATGGAGGTGCCAGAGGCACACAGACATGGGCCAAAACATACACACACACACCCCTGTGCTGTCCACCCGACCCACGTGGACGCACGCCACACACTGATCTCCAGGACAGACACGCATCATCTTAGCACTTGTGACCTGGAGACAGGACAGGTAGGAAAGGAAGGCTGTGGGTGCCGGAAGCCAGTTTCTCAAGAGGAGAATTTCCTGGCTGGACGGAGATGGGGGGGGTCCCAGGTGTGAGGGATATGAGCCAGAGGAGAGGCAAGGCAGAAATGGTAGCTTCCTTAGGGGCAGCAGGGCGGACAGAGACAGAACATCCTCCTTAGGGGACCACCAGAGGCTGATTTCTGGACTCTGCTGCAATGTTCTGGCGCCTCCCTACCCCAGGCCTCTCCATGCCCTTGGAGGAGCCTCCACCGCCCCCAAGTCTCCATCGGCCAGTTCCTCCTTCCCTCCAACTCCAGGCCCTCCAGCTGTGGGCTGAGCCTGGGGTCCCACTGCAGGACCCTCAGTGGATGTGGAGCCAGGGTGCAAAACCATGTGTTTATTTTTATTAGAAATGTTCTTGGTATAAAAACAATCATGCGCTACACATTGTCATCAGTAACCATCACCAGACACCCAGGCACTGAACTCCGTGTCATCGGCAGGAGGGGCAGGCGGGCAGGAAACACAGCAGACGGGCGGGGGCAGGCTGCGGGCCACGGGGACACACACAGAGGCCACCAGGAGGACGCAGCACTTTGCAACACACTTGAGATTTTTGTTTTGGCTTTTTTGTGTTTTGATTTTTTTTTTCCTTTTTTCTCTTTTGTGACATGTACGATTTGGTGAATTAGGAAAGGATGGCCGGGAAAGGGAGCAAAGGCTGGATGTAAGTGAAGGTGAGGAGGGGGCCGAGGACAGGAAGAAAAATGCACAAGAGGAGAGACCCAGGTGGAGCACAAGAGAAAAACGGGAGAGACCTGGAGATGGAGACTGAGGGGACGTGGAAGCAGAAAGAAGGCGACGCAGAAAAAGCAGAGAGTGCAGAGGGACAGAGACACACAGAGAAAAAAGGCGGTGACACAAAGAAATGAGAAAATAAAGATGAGGAGACAGACTGAGAGGTCACCAGTGGGGCAGGCAGAGACGGAGGGAGACAGAAAACCAGCACTTGGGCCCTCACACCCTGAGCCCCTGTGGTTTGGGGCTGGGAGGGGCCGTGGTCCAAGACGCGGGCTCCTGGGGTGGCGTGAAGCTACCCCGCCCCTCATCCTCCTCTGTCACCTGCCCGGCTTGCCCAGGCTGCCCAGCAGTGACCGCCGGGCTCTGCTGTCCTCAGCACCAAGCCACGTCCGTGGGCGCCCACGGGCAGGCAGGACATCAGCTGGGCCCCTGGGAGTGGCCCTGGCCTGACATGCCATCCACAAGGGCCTCGGTTCCTCCTCCTCCTGGTCGGCTCCGGCGGCCCAGCTAGATTGCATGGTTGGTGTAGCTGACGTAGGTCTGTTTGGTGGCCAGCGCTGGAAGGAGAGAGACCAGGGGTACCCAGGAGTCAGGGGCTGGCTTCTTTAAACGCCCTGCCCATGGCATCGAGAACTAAGCAGCCCACATCCCCCCCAGACTGTGGGCGGGCCCCGCCCAGCCCACCCCACTGCTTCCTGCGCTGTTCCCCCCCACTCCCCAACTCGGCCCAGCCTCCCGGCACCTCCTCCCCATCCCACACCTTTGCTCGGGCTGGGCTGCTGGCCTGGCGTGCCCTTCCCTCTCCACTTTGTCGCTCCAGATACGACCCCCACTTTGAGCACTCCCTCTCAACCCCTACCCGCTGTGAGGGTCTCCCCCCACCGGGCCCCTGCCACCTCCTGACCCCACCACACCTTAAGAGAATCATTGTTATCTGTGATATAATTATATAACCTTCAAGTTTTATCAAAGGGAAGTTTTTCAGAAGTTCAACACATTCTGGAGGAGCTCTTCATTCATGAAGAGTAGACGTGAAATACACTAGACTGGCAGTCCGGGGGAAGGGAGAGGCGGATGGGGCCAGAGAGAAACAGAGGGGCCTCGCCAAGACTAGAAACTCCTCTCCCCATGCCCAAGGGAAATGGAAGTCCTCCGGGCCCCTTCAGCTCTCCACACAGCTACCCTTCTCGTTTCTGGGTATCCCCCTCCCGCCTCAGCCTGAGCCTCCCTTATCTGCACCCATCATTCTGGCCTTCGCTCACCCACCACTGGGACCAGGGTTGCAGGTCTGGGTATCTCCCGTTTCCCGGCTACAGCCTCCCTGGGACCAGTCCCCCACCCACAGCTGGGTGACAGCATCAGCCCCCATGGGCAACATGAGTGTCCCACCCCCCCACCTCCAACCCACCAGGGTTCAGACCTCACAGCAGCCTAGTGAGGTCAGATTAGCGTCACCCCCATTTGAAAAATGAGGGACTGAGGTGATAGGAGCCCAGCCAGGTCCTTGGTTTTGTCTCTCCAGGGCCTGGGGGACAGCTCAGTGGAGAGTAATCAACAGCAGAACTGCTGCCTGAAGTGGAGGCTGGTCTGTTGGCGCAGAAAAAGGAGGCTGGATGGGAGAAAATCATGGTGCCGTTTGTCATAAAGCTGCCCTGACCCAGAGAAGGAGGCGCATCTGCCAGGTTGAGCCAGGGGCGCCTGGCCTGGAGAAGAGGCCATGAGGGGAGCAGTGTGGTGGGCTGCATGCTGTCCCCCTCAATCCTCTCTCCATTTCTGCTGGGCTCATAACTGCCAAGTTAAGGATTATATTTCCCGGGTTCCCTTGCAGCGAAGTGTGGCCCTGCGTGACGACATTCCTGCTAATGACATGTGAGGGGAAGGGCTGTGTGCAATTTCCATGTCATATTAATTAAAATAGATTGTTTCTCCTGTACTTCCTCTCTTTTGCCTTCCGTGGGCAGAAAAGACATGGAGGGCAACCAGCCTCAGCCATGAGGACAATGACAACCCCCTAGGAGCTGACGGAGCAACAAGATGGAAGGAACCCAGGTCCCTGCTTCTGCCCAGCCACTGGGCACTATTCTATCAGAGACAAATAAACATCTGCCTGATTTGAGCCACTCTGTTCTGGGGCCCCTCCGTCACAGCAGTGTAACCGGAAGCCCAGTAATACAGGCAGGATTGCTGTGTCCAACTCTCACGGGGTCCATCGAGCAAACTTGTTGGGGGTGGGGTGAGCAGAGGGACACACTGAGAGACCAGTGGGAAGACAGGAGGGTCAGTGCACAGTTGAGCTAAAGGAAGAACTTTCTCCTGGCCAGAGCTGAGCATGGAGTGGTAGCCTTATGTGGGAGCTGAGCTCCCTACCAGCAGAAAGATTCAAGCAGAAGATGAACAATTGCTTGGCTGGCAGTGGCAGGGAACTCTCAAGTTTTAGGTGCCACTGGCTCAGGTGCTAATGGAAGGAAATGGTGCCCACAACTTCCCAGAAGAGAATAAGAGCACAGCACCTTACAGTGTACAAACAAGTCCCACCTTCATCTCTAAAATGACCCATGTTGGGCCGGCCCCGTGGCTTAGCGGTTAAGTGCGCGTGCTCCGCTGCTGGCAGCCCGGGTTCGGATCCCAGGCGGGCACCGACGCACCAATTCTCCGGCCACGATGAGGCCGCATCCCACATACAGCAACTAGAAGGCTGTGCAACTATGACATACAACTATCTACTGGGGCTTTGGGGGGAAAAAAAATAAATAAAAATTAAAATGACCCATGTCCCTCCAGGGTGCTGGCTGACCACAAGGGCGGGTCAGCTTGATGGGGCAGCATCTAGGCGGGGCCGGACGGGGTGCACTTGGGGAAGGGAGCTGAGTGACTGGAGGCAGGGCCCCGGGGATGGCAGAGGTGCTGAAAGGGAGGTGAGGGGACACACTGATCAGCCCTGGAGACAGGAGCCCCAGACTCCCTCTGTGACCTCAGGCAGCTCCTTCCCTGCCCTGCTAGGCCTCAGTTTCCCCACCTGTAACACGAGAGGGGTGGTGTGGCCTTTTTTGCCTAGGCTTCTTCTCCTGAGGGGCTCCCCCAACCCCCACATCTCCACCCCACTCTGTCCCCCCTTCAGAAAAAGAGCCAGCAGCTGGCTCTGTGCGTCATGCACCCACAGGCCAGGCTGGGGAGAATCAGTTCCCCAGGGCTCCATCACCCCCGGAGTGAACTGATAAAATTGAGTTTCCAAACCTGTAAAGCCGTCAGCAACTCTGGCTCAGAGATGAAGGAAAACCTCAGCTGGCAGCGAAATCTCCACTAACTGCAGGGAAATGGACACCTGAGGGCAGTTGCGGGGCTCCGAGGGCCGGTGAGGGGATGAGAGAAGGTGGTGGGGAGGTGAGGGACAGCTGGTGAGGGACCCCTGGTGTCCCTCTAAGACCAAAGCTGTCTCCTCTAGAAAATCCAATCCGTGGGTTCCGGAACCGGGAAGCGCATTCAGCCCTCAGCTACAAGCCTGGGGCCCCAGAGCCCTTCAGCCGAGTCTCACTCTCACCACCTGGAAAACGGGAGCAGTGAGTCTGCCCGGGGCCCCAGGAGCTAACTGTGAGGCTCAAACGGAAGAGCTCTGGCCAGGAGTCAGGAGACTTGGGGTCCGGTCCTGCCCTCACAGTACAAGGGAGCTCAGCACCTGCCGTGCGCTCCTTCCGACAAACTGAACCTCTCAGAGCCTCAATTCCCTCATCCGTAAGATGGGGTGACAGTAAACCCTTGGCTGGCTCTCAGCCACAGGGTAGATGGAAATACTCGTTAAACCCTGCAAAATGGTGGGCAAAGGGGCTGAAATGACTGCAGTGGTGGGGACAGGATGGGGACAGCGACACTCCAGGGGCATCCTCAGTAGAGGAGCAAGGGACCAGGGCATGTGGGCGGAGGGCCCCAAACCCATCCCTTGCTGATGACAGGCCCTTGCTGCTGGTTTCCAGTCTCCGCGGCCTCAGATAACAATTAGCCGGGCAGCGGCAGGCATGAGCTGACAGCCCCCATTTGTCGCCCCCGTGTCTCAGCGCCCAATCTGCCTCCAGTTGGGCCCCTGAATTATTTATTCTGTTGTTTGTTTAAAGATACGTGGCCTACCAGTGACAGAGTGAAAAATGTCCCTGCCTCACAGGAATGACACCTCCCCATTCCTCCCACTCACACTCCCTCAGTCTGACTGTCTCCAGAATTAATCAGCTGGCTCCCGCCCGGCTCCTCCATAGTCCCTGTTGTCACCGAGCTGAGAGACGCTGGGGGCAAGGGACACTGGCCTCTGGCCCCCTCTGTGGGGGTCAGGGGGAGTGGGCAGCTCTCCTCCTTCCCCTGCAGGAAGCAGGGGGCTGGGGATGCTGCGTCTCCCCTCACCATGCCTCCACACCCCTGTCTGACAGGGGTGGGCCATTGTGGCCTGTCCCCAGGTGACCAGCCTGAGCAGAGGCAGAGGCAACAGTGTCAGTGAGGTGTCATTAGAGCTCTCTGTGGCCCCCTCTGGCCTGTGGCAGCACCATGAGTGTCAGCCTTCGGGGTCAGGGTGTCATCTCCAGTTAGACACTCGCCCACGGTCTAATGCCCCACTCGCTCTCACAAGCCCCGGAGCAGAGCTGGTTTGACAGACCCGCTCCTGCACCAGCAGAGTACAGCCTTGAGGGATGGGACACAGGAAAGTCAGGAGTGTGGGGCCAGAGCCCCAAGGTGGGGAGCCTGTACGAGGTGCTGCCCCCAGCCCAACACATCAGGGAGGGAAGGTCTCCTCTTTCTCCTGACCTCTTAGTGGATGACAAAGGGGCTCCTCGCAGGAGCCTGTGCTCTGGGCCTTCCTGCAGTCTAGCCTGTATCCCTCCTACTGCCATCGACAATGTTCACTCTGGCCCTTCCCCTAGTACTAGAGGGAAAAAGCAGAGTGCTAACTCCCAGGTCCCATCAGGATCTGAAACTCTCCTGGGGAAAGGGGCTCTTCTCCTCCTCACCCACCAATGGAAGCCCCGCAAGACTTTCAGAGAACGGGGGGCGGGGGGGGAGGGCAGGAGGAGCTACCATTTAAACCACTTGGGCACTTCCAGGGTGTCCAGGGAGGGATCCAAGGTCTTCAGTGATGGGGGTGACCACAGTGACCCTTTGATCTCTCCCCCACCTGGAGCAGCTGGACACAACATCCATGGAGGCCCACCCACAAGCGGAAGACTTCATGGCTCACCCCAGGGCAGAGGCCTCAGTCTATCCAAGGAGACATCAGGTAGTAGGGATACCCCAGCGGAGGTCAGATCTGGCCTTGCCACCTGCTGTTGGCTGTGTGACCTGGGTGAGTCCCTTGCCCTTCTGAACCTCCCCTTCCTCATCTGTGTTACTGCCTTTCAAGGCTGCTGTGAGGATGACAACTAGTACATGGTAGGTGTGGCACAGTTAGGGGTCAAGAGATGGTCACCACTAGTACTGGTTCCCCTGAGGTCTAACCTGTCTCTCACATGCCCTGCCCCTCTCTCCTCCTCTTGGTCTCTTCTCCTCACACAGAGGGCTGGCTCCATGGGGACCAGGGAAGTTGGTAAAGATGGTGGCCCTGCTCCCTTGGGTGCACATTCCTTACCCCACCCTGAGGGACCTGTCCGGCCCAGGCCTGGACCTTGGGCCTGCCCCTCAGATGCCGAGGTGCCTGCCTCCTTCCCTCCCCTGTCCCCGACCCCCTCAAAGCATGACCCTCTACTGCTGAGGTCTCCTTGGACTATCCCTTGGGGACACCTGCCACCTGAGAACTGTGGCCTCTGGAGGCCCTCTACCCCACCACACCTACTCACTTACCCGACCTGGGAGCCCATGTCCTAAGTCCCCATCTCTCAGCGCCCTGTTAGGGGGTGGCCAGGCTGGCATCAGATAGCAGCAGCTTCCAGGTTACCAAAGGGCCAGAGAGCAGAGGCCCTACAGACAACCCCTTCTCCCAGAGGGCACAGGCTCAGATGCGGGCGCCAGGGCAGAGACAGCCCAGGGTCTCCCGGCCACCTGCATGAACCAGGCCCCCCATGGCCTCACCCTAGGAGGGGAAGAGATCCCTGGAAGGGCATGGCTAGGGCGGGGTGGGGTGGGACCCCGCGGTTCTCTCCTGCCTAACCTGGTGCCTCAAGGGTCTCCTGGAGCTGCCTCTGGGCGGGCACTCACCCGCAGCCTCGAGGTTCTCCCAGTGCTCCCCAGGACCTGGCTAGGGGTGGCGCATAGCCAGTATCTAGGACGGGGGCCTGGGAGGGCCCAGCTGGAGGTGGGCGGGGCCGGGCGGGCCCAGTGGGGAGGTGGGCAGGGCCTGGGCGGGCCCAGCGGGAGGGGCGGGCCAGGCACTCACCCGGGGCCTCGAGGTTCTCGCAGAGCTCGGACTTGGCCTCGCCATTGGGCCGGAAGCCGCCCTTCTGCGTGAACTTGTTGGACATAGTGGCGGCGGTGACGACGGCTTTGAGGCTGCGCTTGCGCTTGGGCACGTTCTGCTCCGGGTGGAAGAGGATGATGTAGACCTTGGGCATGTAGAGCATCCCCAGGGACACCGAGGCACTCAGACTCACCGAGACCGTCAGCGTCGTTGTCTGGATGTACAGCTGGGAGTGGGCCGGGGGCGGGTCAGAGCAGGCTCCGCCCCCGCCGCGGGCCCTGACACCCCACCCCACCCCACACCCCCCGCCAAGAGACAGACACAGGAGGACAGACCCCGCCGCCCTGTGTCCCGCTGGCTTCCAGCAGAAGGGAGTCGTGATATAGAACTGGGGCTTTAGACCAGACAGCCCTCCACCAGGCCCCCCACTCAGTGACTGCCCCCCACATGCCACCCTGTGCAGAGCGGGCCGTTGGCACGGGAGCCACAGCGCCCAGCGCAATACGCGGTGGCAGCACAGTCAAGCTCATTTCATGCTCACTCGCCAGCACTAATGGTGACAGATGTTTAGCAAAATGCAAGTCCATTAATCTGGGTGTCGGATAATCCATTCTTCAATGGTGGGGCCTTCTGGGCAGGGCCTGACAATTCCCACCGCCCTGCCTAGGATCCCCTCCTCACCTCCTCCCTCCCTCCCCATCCGTCGGGTCTCAGCTGCCCCTCTGGCCGCCCTCAGCCAGGGTGGAGCCAGGGGAGACCCAGGCTGCGGCCCCCAGGTGCTCTGCCCCCTAAATCTGCTGTTTCTGGGTCCAGGTCCCCTCCCCTGGGGCCTGGCTGATGTGCCACCTCCTCCAGGAAGCTCTCCCTGACTCCCAGCTCTATCCAATCCCCACAGACCTCCCTCTTTCTCTGCACCCAGCCCAGTAGTGGAGGACACGGGTCTGGACTTGCTTCCTGAGGTCACAGGGGCCCTAGCTTCATCTGGTAGCCCCCTGGAAAGGAGGAGCCAGGTCTTCCCATTCTCATATGCTCCCCACCTCCTGCCTCTTTCCACAAATGCCTCATGCCCCGGATCTGAAGGCTTTCATTCCAGCCACCCTTCCCCAAGTTTTCCTACCTTCGGGACAGGGACTGGAGAAGCTCTAAGGTCTGAGAGGAGAGAGGTGTGTGACCCTGGGGAAGTCTTGTCCACTCTCTGGCCCTCAATTTTCTCATCAGTGCAATGGGATGACAGCACCTATCTCCCACAAACTGCGTGGCTGCCCAAGCACAGACTGTGAAGCCCCATGAAACTTGCACAGCACCGTGCATAAGGAGGCTGGGAGTTTGGAGAGGCTGTCTCACTGGCCACCATTCAGGAAAATGTCACAGGCCAGGGAAACAAGAGCCTGGTCCCCAGTGAGCACACACCCCTCTGAACACAGACAGTCATCCCCAGTCCTCACCCACGACCCACACTCTCACCCATGGGTACAGAGCTGCCTCCCAGCATGCAGACCGGGAAAGGCCATGAAAGGCCAGTGGGAGGGTGCTGGCCACCCCTGACCCCCTGAGATAGGGCTGGTGGCCAGGGGGGAAGGCAGGGGACACAGGCCGCAGAGTATCATAGCAGACCCTAGGAGAACAGAGGGGAGGTCTGGGCTAATTAAGAACAGGGTTGGGGGGCTTGCCCCATGGCCTAGTGGTTAAGTTCAGTGTGCTCCACTTCAGCATCCAGGGTTTGGTTCCGGGGCACAGACCTACACCACTCATCAGCAGCTATGTTGTGGCAGTGACCCACACACAAAATAGAGGACGGCTGGCACAGATGTTAGCTCAGGGTGAATCTTCCTCAGCAAAAAACAATGAACAGGCTTGTTCCTGGGTCTTCGCCACCAGACTAGGAGTTCCTGGGGACAGGGCTGTCTCCCTCATTAGATTGGGGTTCCCTGAGGGCAGAGGCTGTCTCTCCTTTCACACTGGGGGTTCTTGGGGATAGGGGTCGTGTTTCCAGGTCAGACATCTATCTTAGGCCCTGACCCCTGTCTTGTTGATGGGGGGTGCCATTGGGCCCACATGGAGCTGGTGGGATGGGGATAGAGGCTCCTCTCTCTGGGCAGAGTGAGCCCTGCAGTGGACACAGCCCTGTGTTAGGGGCCAGGGGCCCGAGTTCCAGATTCCACTCTGCCCTGACCACTGTGGGATGCTGGGCCCCTCCACTAACAAAGGCAGAGTCGGCCCCATGAGCATGTGCACTTGGTTTAATGTCCTGCTGCTGACGTCTTGAATCCTGAATAATTTTGAACAAGGAGCCTTCGTTTCCATTTCGCACTGGGCCCTGAAAACTACGGGGCCAGCCCTGAGCACAGGCACGAGCACAGTCCTTGGTGTTCTGTTCTATTTTGGTTTTCAGCCTAGGAGTCCTTCTGCAAACAAAATACAAGGAGGGGTGTAAATAGATCAAATCTGAGCAAAGCTGCCCCCATGTGCTGGGGCCCCTCCCTCTCAGCACGAGCCCTGGGGGCTCCTCTAGCCATCCCCAGGCTGGGGGGGCCAGCCCTGTGCAAGCAGAAGTGGGGCTGTGCACCCAATCCCTCTCCTTGCCCCAGGGTCTGGAGTTCTCACCCCACCACTGGCTCAGGCATTGTTCTGGAGCCCCCATGTAAAGATGCATGTCGTCACCGGGATGCGGTAGCCTGCTGATCCTACAGGAGACACAGTGGTCCCCTAGAAGCTCTAGGACCCAGCAGGCACCCCTACAGGGATGGGGCTCAGGCCCGAATGCGGGTCTTAAAGGCAGGCAGAGTGAGAGGCAGCTTTCAAGATGTCACCTCGCCTTGTCTCCCATCCCCCCATCTCCCAGCCTGGAGGTGCCTGACCCACCACCATTGCGGCTCCTCTCTTCAGTCCGGCCCTTGCTACACTCCTGTCCTCTGCGAGGAATCCTCATTAGCCTCACGAGCCACTGCTCTCCAAAGCAAAGGAAGTGTCAGGGCTGGGTTTGATGGGGGAGGACAGAGGTCACCTTGGGGGGCAGCAAAGGGAACAGAAAGGAGCTGCTGTGGAGGCAGGTGATGAATTTCCAGGTTTTGTGCTAGGCCTGGTGGGTTCAAGGTGAGAGGGCCCGTGGTGGGGGCACCAAGTAGTTCTGCCTGCTCTGTGCTTCTGCTCAGGCTGAGCATGGTGGGACTGAGATCCTCCGACTCTGCATAAACCAGACAAATGAACTTGCCCACAACCTGGCTGGCCTCTGCGGCCTCATCCCACCCAAGCCTGGCTGCCTAGTAACCCCACGCGGCGGGGAATCTGCACTTCGGACGGCTCAGGGTGATGCCACGGGGCTGCGGTGGTGAGTCCCGGAAATCCTGGCTCACACTGGGAACCCATCCACCTGCTCACAGAGCGGCACAGACAGCTTCACTCTGCACCAGCGCCTGCACCCTGGGGGATGGTGCAGCTGAGCACGTGGAAGTGCGTGTGCACACACACCTGGGCACACATGCATGCCCGCAGATACACACCTATGTACATGTGCATATCTGCATTCACACACACCTGAACTCACTTACACCTGACTCAGACACACATGAGCTCACCCACACACCCCTTCCCGCACCTGTGGACACACACATGCATACACCTGGATGCATTCACTCATATGAACACACATGCATCTGCACACACCTGCACTTACACTGCTGGGCACACACACCTAATCTGCACACCCAAACACACACCAGCAGGCATGAACCCCTCGGCACATACACCTGCCCATCCCCACTCGATGTGCACACATACACACACTGCCCATTCACTGCTGAACACGCACAGAAAGGCACACACACACTGTACACACGCACTTCTGGACACATCCGACAACTCCCCACAACAGCCCTACCCCACTCCATTCACACACACACACACCCGGCAGCCACGCCTGCAGCTTCCACCAGAGCATTCTGTAGCTGTGACATGACACAGCACAGAGACAGCCCCAGGGTCACCTGCGACTGTAAGAAGCCTGGTGGTCTGAGCAGGCAGGGCCCTCAGAGCTCATCTCCTCCACCCCTCCTCACTCAGAAGCCCAGAGGGGAGAGGGGCATAACCCACGTTCCACACCATCAGGGGCAGAGCTGGGTCTTATCGCCACATGCTGGTGTGAGGCCAGCCTGCTGTGTGACCCTGGGCAAGTCCTTGCCCCTCTCTGGGCCTCAGAAGAGACCTCAGAGGCTCCTTTTCATAATCAGTGCTGAGGGGAGCCTCCTAAAAAGGGAGAAATCAGAGGCAGCTGGGGTTGCCTGAGAGATGGGGGTGGCTGAAAGGGTGGGCTTGGCCCCAGCGCCTCAGGTTGGAGGGTCTGACACCCCGGGATGGCAGGGACCCACTGGGAAGCAGTGTGCTGGCAGGCAGCCGGAGGAAATTACGGGAAGGCAGAGCAAGGGGCCCACCCACCAGGCTGCGTGTACCTTTACTCCCTGAGGAGGCGTGGGAAGGGGCCTCCTGGTATCGTGGAGGGTAACTTCTCAAGCTGCCAGCTTCCTGGAGTGTGGGGCAGCCTCCCCTGCCGGCTTCGTGGGCGCCCGGGGCCCTGGAGGTGTGGGGGCCTCTGCCTGCACCTGCCCTCAGCAGGGAGGGCCTCCGCAGGCCTGGTGGGGGCTGGGGACCCGGCTCACAGTGCCAGCTGTGCGCTGTGGCTGCTCAGGTGCACGGGGTGGCCTGCAGCCGGGCCCGATCTCAGACCTCAGGGCACTCACTGTCAGCCTCAAGATCTGCTTCTTGGAACTCCCTGCCCACAGGGCCACCACTGAAGACAGGCCACAGGCCTCCATTCAGAGTGGAGGGCACACCTCCTGCCCGTGAGGAGCTGTTGGAGAAGAGGTGGGCACCTACCAAGGAAGCCCAGGGCAGGGGAGGTGTCTCACACCTGCAGGGGGCAGTGTGGGCTGGGGTGGGGGCTCCTGAGTTAGACAGAGCAGAGTCAAGTCCAGCCATGCCATCTACTGGCTGTGTGACCTCAGACAAGTCACTTTACCTCTCTGTGCCTCCATGTCCCCATCTGTAAATAGGGATGGTGATATCTACCCTCTCCCACTGCTGTGGGGCCTGCTGGCCATCAGGTAAAGTGTCTGGCACATGACAAGCATCCCATCTGTGGGGGCTGTGGCCACAGCCTCACTGAAGCCAAGCATCCCTCGGAGCTCGCACTCGGGCTCACGGCTTTCAATGCCATCCACGGGCTGACGACTCCCCCAGTTACATCTCCAGCACAGCCCTCACCCCTGAACTCCAGACTCACAGTTCTTCCCCTCTACTGTCTTCCCCACCTGAGCACAGACACTTCTTCCTTCCAATCCTCACACCGAAACCCACAGAGTCACCCTGACTCTCCTCTGTGTTTCTCACTCCACGCACAATCCATCAGAAATCTGCCGGCCCCACTCCAGACACAGCAGAATCCCCTCCTCACCACTCCTGCTGCCAGCAGCCTCCTGTGGGATAGTTACGGTGACTCCGCACTGCCATCCTGCCCCGGCTCACCCTCCTGGGGCTCCACCTGGCAGCCAGAGGGACCCTTTTAAACCTACATCACAGGACGTCCCTCACGGTTCAGACCCCTGCAGTGGCCCCCTTCTCACCCTCGGTAAAAGCCAGCATGCTTCCCACAGCCCCTGGGTCCTACGCCACCTGCCCTGTCACCTCTCTGACCTCGTCCCCACTACCCTCCTCCAGACCCCTCAGCTCCAGCCTCCTTACAGAGGGTGAACTGCTTTACACCCTCGTGTTGTGATTGTTACAACGCGTGTAAGGACTTCAGGGGAAGGATCATGGCCCCAATCTACTGATGAAAAAACTGAGGCCGAGAGCCAGCCTGCTTGCTCAGGATCCCACAGGTAGACACGAAGCTCGGACCAGGAGCTGGGTTCCTCCGTCTCCACAATCCTCCCCGTCTCTGGCCTCTGTTTTCAGCGACTCCTAATCCTTCAAGATAACCCCACCACCACCACCAAGCACCCAGGCAGCACTGGGGCTGGGATGTGGGCAGAGTCACAGGGCCTTGTGGGTATGTCCAGACCCTCAGGCCAGGCCCACAGGATGTCCTGACAGAGCAGGCAGAAGGCGGCCCCTGTGCAGCCCCAGCTGTGCAGGGAAGAGCCCTCAGCTGACACGGCCAGGCCCCAGGCCCCTGGGCTTCGGGGTGGCTTGGGGCCAGGGAGAAAGGGAGCAAGTGCCCGATACATCTGCCACCGCAGGGACCCATGGGGATCCTGTGAGGGCAGAGAGAGGGGCGGACAGAGGAAGGAGAGAGGTCTGGACAGACGGGAAGATGGGCTGAGTAGCAAGAGAGATAAGGGCAATGAGAGTCTAGAAAAGAATGAAGCGTGAAAGAGCGTGCAGCATCCTAGGCTGACGGAGAGGAGAGAGGGAGGAGGGAGATGAGACAGAGAGAGAGAGAAAAGGGAGAGAAGGCAAGAAAAGAGAAAGGGAGGGAGAGCAGAGAAAGCTCAGAACGTGGAGAAAAACTCGAGACAGAGAGAGAGGGCTGAAAGGCGGCATTTCCGGAGCAGGGTGAGAGGCCAGCCCCAGGAGGCTGCCCCGTCCTCACCCCGTCCACCACTCCCAGTCCCCGCCACTCACCTTGTCTGCTGACTGCGAGGTGCCGAAGAAGATGGGGATGAAGGCGAGCCAGACGATGCAGGTGGTGTACATGGTGAAGCCAATGGGCTTGGCCTCGTTGAAGGTCTCGGGCACGCCGCGTGTCTTAATGGCGTACACGGTGCACGTGACCATGAGCAGCATGCTGTAGCCCAGCAGGCAGATGAGCGACAGGTCCGAGATGTCGCACTTGAGCACACCCCTGGCGAAGCGGGGGTCGAGCGTCCGCTGGTCCTGGAAGTCCACCACCGAGTGGGAGGGGTCCACCACAAACCACACGCAGATGCCCAGCAGCTGCAGGGAGATGAGGCTGAAGGTGATGGCCAGCTGCGAGGCGGGGCTGATGAAGCGCGGGGCGCTGACCGACCGCTTGCCCTGCTCGAAGATGCGGTAGATGCGGTTGGTCTTGGTGAGCAGGGCCGCGTAGCTGATGCTCATGCCCAGCCCCAGGAAGATGCGGCGCAGAGAGCAGGTGCCCAGGTCGGGCTCAGCGATCATGAGGAAGGTGGTGGTGTAGCACAGGAAGATGCCCGCCAGCAGCACATAGCTCAGCTCGCGGCCCGAGGCCTTGACGATGGGCGTGTCATTGTAGCGCACGAAGGTGACCACCACGAAGAGCGTGGCAGCGATGCCCACCACGGCCAGGAAGAGGGGTAGCACGGCCCAGGGTGAGTCCCACTCAAGCTTGATGATGGGGATGGGCCGGCAGCCCGTGCGGTTCTCTGTGGGCCGCATGTCGTAGGGACACGTCTTACAGGTGTAGCGGTCTACCTGGTACTGGTACCCAGTGCAGGGCTCGCAGTGCCAGCAGCAGGGCATGCCCTTCACCGTCTTCTTCCGCTCGCCCGGCTGGCAGGGCAGGCTGCAGATGGAGCGGGGCAGCTGCTGCCCACTCCCCGGCCAGTGCATCCGCTCTATCTGGCAACAACAGCACGGAGGAGCAGGCCTCAGGACACGCCGCCCAGTGCCCGGGACCACCCCGCTGACTGGCACCCTGTAGCCCCACGCCTGAATCACCAGTTGGACAGCTAAAGTCCAGCTGCCCGGGCCCCACCCGGACCTGCTGAATCCAAGAGCTGGATTTAAATAAGCTCCCCAGCACGACTCAGACACGGCTGACATACGGGGAATCCCAATCAAATCCAAAACTCTCAAGGGCTGTATGGAGAAACTGAGCCCAGAGAACAGCAGTGACAACCTAGTCACACAGCAGAGAGAACTCAGAAGTCCTGACTCCCAGCCCCGTAAGGCCTTGCTCTTCACAGTGGTCCCCAGACCAGCAGCATCACCCAGGAACTGGCTGGACATGCAAAATGTTAGCCCTACCCAAGACCTACTGACCCAGAATCTGAGCTTTCACAAGCCCCCAGGCGACTCAAGTGCTCACTGGAGTGGGGGATATGCTCCCTCTGGCTCAGCCCACGGGGCCTCCTCCAGGCAGCACAGGGAGTTGAGTTCAGCAGAGAGCAATGAACAGAGGTTTAATCAGAGGATGCTTAATGTGTGCCCAGGGGTTAGCGTTTATTTACATCTTGCTCTAAATTAGCGCTAGTCACAGTTACTGTCTCTGAAGACACGACTGCTATGAGAAAAGGAACCACAGGAGTGTCGGCACGAACAACTGAATGTGTTACAAAATTCTAGCAAGTAAGCGAGAGGCCCAGGAGAGCTGCAGCCACCAGGAAAAGGGAGCTGACTACACTTGGGGCCAAATTCAGGTATCTGTTCTAAATAAAACGGCTCTTAGGAAGAGTTTATGCTTAGAGAGCACGGGCCTGGCCAAACTGGTGCCACCTTTGCACCAGGTGCTCACCTCTGGAGAAAGAATAACTGGTTGGTTCTGGGCTGGGTTTCAGAGCTGAGAAAAGGGGTGGGTGGGGAATCCAAAGATGGCCCCACGGTAGGAGGGAAAGAACCCTTAAGGAAGAAGCTTGTCCTGTGGCTCTGGGCATGACAGGATTGTGTGGTCCTCTGGAAGCCAAAGAGCACAGCAATGACCAGAGCCACTGTCCTGCAGGAACAACAAGGCAGGACAATCCCTGTGTACCGGAGCTGTGAGACTGCAGGGGGACGCAGTGATGGTGAGTGTTCTGGAAAACTCTGTGGCTCCAGTGGAAAGAGCAGCAATGTGGTCAAATCTTGGGATCACAGTTCTGTTGCTAGCTGGCTGTGTGCTCTCCAGCAAATGCCTCGACCTCTCTGAGCCTTTGTTTTCCCACTTGATCTAATGATAGCAGATATGAAGCCGCTTTGCCCTTTGTTACTCATCGTGGCTTCCATTAGAAGTCATAATGGAAATGCCTTCTATTAAGGGCTTTGTGTTTGTCTCCCTGCTGCGTCTGCAGCCCCAGCACAGGGCTGGCCACGGTGGGGGCCCCATGAGTCTCTGTGGAATCTATAAAAGAAGTGGTGAAGTCCAGACAGGGGCCATGAGAAGCCGCCTCACTTTCAGACCCTAGAGGAAGGCAGTGGCAGGCAGGGTGGGACCTTGTCCTCGGCCCCTGAGCCTTGGCTGCTCTGTGACCCCACAGCACACCCCAAACTGAGCACTCAGGAGGAAGTGGGGAAGGTGTGATGGTTGAGGTCCAGTCCCTCCTCACCTCCTCCTGTCCCCCACTCCATGCTGGTAGAGGGGCCTGTATTACTGGGGAGGGGACCTTCAGGGTAGAGTCCACTGCCACGCCACACTCCCAAGCCAGGTCTTTACTTACCACATCTGTGGAATGGAGTAATAACAGTGCCTGCTCACAGGGCTGTGGTCCTCACAGTGAGGCCAGTGCTTACAACAGCAGCTGGACACAGCAGGTGCTCAGTGAGGATCAGCTGTGCTGCTACGAGTAACTGAGTCACTGCCCCACCCCCACTCCACCCACTGCACCAGGACGAGGCACGCCTCCATCTGGGTATTGTCCCAATTCACCAAGTGCTCCTACCCGCCCTGTTCTGTCTGTCTCCACTCAGCAACCCGAGGAGCATCACCACAGGAATGGGCTCTGCCTCCTGTGCGGTGTGGCCTTCGGAGCGTCCCTCAGGCTGGGTTTTCCACGATATTTTCTCTGACTTAGAAGATTGTTGGGGCTAAATGAGATCATGGGTGGAAAGCGCTTTGAAGAGCTTGAGGGGCACACTGCAAGGAGAGATTCTTACAAGAGGGGACGGTGGGGACAGGATGCGATTCTGCCAGGATCCGGAACAAGGACAGCCGAGGCCCAACATGGACCTGGGCCCCCGGAGTCTCTCTGGTCCATCTTGATGTCACACTGTGCCCTCCCCAAGCACAGCTCACCCCTTCACTTTGCAAGGGACCAAGTCCATAGGCCCTTCCCTCCAAAAACATGGCTCTATTCACAGATGGGGACACTGAGGGCCAGAGAGGGAAAGCCACCACATCCTGGGACAACCATGAGCTGGGAAAGTGTGGCTAGGAGGACCCAGAAGTCCCCCCCATAATACCCAGAAAAATGATGGCCTTCCAGTGTGGTTTGACGTGATGACAATCTCACTCTCAAACAGCTCCCACCACCAGGCAGAACCCCACCATCTGACTGTGCCCTTCACCTCAAGACGTCGTCCTCCTTTGTCCAAACGCAGCCCTCCCTCCTCACCTTACTTCCCCCCACCCGCCAGGCCTTTGAGCATTTCTCTGCAGTGTGAATTCTTCTATCCAGAAGTTTTGGCCCTACGAGTGGGCAGCAGGCAGGAAGGCCCCAGGGCAAGGGCAAGGGCAGGGGCAGACAGGCAGCAGAAGTCCAGCTGCCCTGTTCTTCTGTTTGCGGGGGGCTCAGGACCCTTTGATGTCTGGGGTGGGGCATGGAAGGAAGCCCCAACTTGGCCCCAGCAAACCCGGGGGTCAAGGTGGTCAGCAGCTGCCTCCACTGGCCCCCCTCCCAGGGGTTGGGATGGCATGAGTGACTCTCCCCACCGCACCCCCCGGGCCCCCGCCCTCCTGCCAGGCACTCACTCTGAGGTGCAGGTGGTCAGTCCAGGAGCCGATGACCTTGTACTCGGCAGAGCCGTTGCGCAACTGGTACTGGTAGATGTCGTAGCGCCCGGGCGCGTCTCCATTCTCATTGAAGGTCACGGGGTTCCCCGCAATGCCTGTGGGGCCGGTGGTGTCACACACTCAGTTTCTTTACTGAGCCTTTACCCAGAGGTGGGGAGGATTATGAGGCCAGGGCAGAGACACCTCCGGGGAGCCGCCTGCATAGAGCCCCTTGGAGATGTCTGAAGAGATCCCCCCGACTCCCACCCCCCGGAGCCCCAGGACCCCTCCCCTGGCTGCACGGCCCAGGACTCCTGGGCTGGGTGGCAGCCCGCACCGTGTGCCCACCTGAGAAGTTGACGCTGCGGATGTACTTGAGCAGCTGGGTGCCGTCCACGGGGTCCATGCGTGGGCAGAGCCCCACACGGCCTGGACACAGGTCGCGGTGCATGGCGTGCAGCGCGTGGCCCATGGCGTACACAGCATCGATCACAAACTGCACCTTCCCCTCCTGCTCGTACGCTGAGTCCTGCCCAATTCGCTCGCGGTCTGCCACAGAACACCCAGAGTGGGGCACCCATGAGGCCCACCATGCTCCAGACAGCGTGATGGGAACCAGAGCAGCCCCCGGGGCCCGGAGAGGTGGCACAGCTCGTCTGTGCCCACCTAGGTCTCCCAGCTCCTAGCCCAGTGCTGCTCCACCACCCTAGGGGATGGTCTTGTGGAGGCGCCTGGGGGACTGTCCCCAAGGTGAAGAGGAGGGCCCACTGCCTTGGCCACCATACCGCTGCTCCCCGTGCCCTCAAGGCCCCAGAACAGCCAGGGCAGGGCCCCTCATCACCATCGCCCTCGGGAGGCAGTGACGCAGGGGTCCCCTGTGGCTGTGGTGCCTGTCTGCCTTCCCCAGCCTGGCCCGGACTCATCACGGAAGCAGCTGTCTCTTCCACAGGCTGGGCGCTGTGTCTGTCAACAGGGGCAGCGGCACCCAGAGAGCTGCTCGCCCAGGGCAGCCACTCCAGCCAGAGGATGCTGCCCCCACAACAGGGTATAGGTTGGGAAACTGAGGCCCAGAGAGGGTGAGAAACTGGCCACAGTCCCTCAGGGTTCAGGACCCAGGCCTCCTGATGACCTCCATGGCCTCCCCTTGTCCCATCGTCTCCACCTACTCCTCTCCCACGTCACTGACGACCCCCCCACAACAGCCAGGGTGACTGAGCTTTGCAAAATGGGGAACTCACCTCTACCCACTTCTCATCGCAAACTGCAGTGGCTCCCCGGGGCGCCGTGGGCTCGGGGCTCTGGCCTCCCATCCTCACCCCCTGGGCTCGGGGCACCCCAACCCCTCTGCTCTGGGGCCCTGTGCAAGCTGCTGGGCAGCGTGAGGCCCTGGTGTTCTCCGGGTATAAAGGGATCAAAATCCTAACTCATAGAGGGGCTGTGAGGCTTAAATGAGTTGAGGAACAGGAAACACTGGGCACAGAGGAGAGGACTGAGCCACGTTATTATTGTGCTAAGTGGTCAGAATGGGGGGTTTCTGAGGTGGGTGACAGAGGTCCCTGGGCCGGAGCAGGCCAGGAAGGCTTTCTGGAGGAAGAGGAGCTTCCTGGCCTGAGCCCTGGGTAATAATGATCACAAAGAATAAGGGCTGCTGACTTCTATTTAGCACCTACTCTGTGCCAGGCGTGGTTCTAAGCTCTTTATATGTATATTAACTCATTGAATTCTCACAAGGATGCTCTGAGGTGAGGACTTATCCCCATTAGAGAGATGAAGACACTGAGGCACAGAAAAGCTCACTGGAGTTCCAGGACCATGCAGACTGATCCGAACCCAGGCACTCTGGCTCCAAGCCTGTGCACCACACTACACCTGAGGGATGGTACGAGCCGGGGCCAGGATGGTGGGGGGGGGCGCGGCGGGTAGGATGGCAGGGGAGAGGAAGGGAGAGGCTGCACAGAGCGCTAGAGAAGCCCAGCCTCCCCTCCCAAGGCCACAGCCCCCACACACAGCTTGACCTGCAGCCTCCCCCTCAAGGCCAAGACAAGGAAATTAACCCTCACAACAAACCGCCCCCCACCCCCCGCCCCTGCAACAGCTCCCTGCGAGAGGGCCAGTGCCACACCTTGCAGAGGTCATTTCCCAGCGGGCAGCAGGGTGAGTGGCTGCACCTGTGCCCAGCCGCGTGGCCACGGGCCTGAGCCTCTCATGTCTGTCACGCGGGAGCCAGGTTGAGGCCCCAGGAGTCTGCAGCTCACCCCCTGGGTTCCTGAATTTTTAGCCAGTGGATGGTCACTGTGCCCTGCCTGCCCAGGGAGCCCACGGAGCTGGCGGCACGTCTCATATTGCTGCCTCGGCCACCAAGACTCTGACCAAAGTCAGAACGGGGCTCCAGTTACCCCAGGGTCAGAGATCAAAGGTCACTGGTCCTCAGACTGGGCAGTTTGGGGGCAGATGTCCAGTTGGCTCTGGGGGCACTGTTGGTCCAGACAGAGCCCACAGCTTCTACGGTGAGGCCTCGGGGCTGGAGACCGGGTGGGCTTCCAGGCTGCCTACCGGCCTCTCCCGGCGGTCAGCTAACCCCCGGCTACCTGCTCTCACTGCCCTGCACTTGCACAGGAGTGTCTGGGCTCAACCCCCCGCTCCACCAACCGCTCTAGCTCTGTGACCCTGGACCTGTCACTTCCTCCCTCCAGCTTCAGTTTCCTCCTCTGCAAAATGAGGATAATGACGGCACCTACCTCGTAGGGTCAGACTAGGGTCCCTGTGAGGATTGCTGGGTTAATATTCACAACAGGTCATAAAGAGAGGCCTGGTGCTTGCCAAGCGCTTTGGAAGTTTGTTAAGCATGGAGGGCCCAAAGAGGTGTAAGCCTGGCCCTGCCCTGAGCTCCTGGACCAGCAGAGCCTTGCTCACAGGCAAAGCTATCTCTAGGCCAAGGCACAGAGATGGGGATGAACAGGAAAAGCAAATGCTCCAGCTACACCAGCCTGCCCTCTTGTCTGAGGCTTCTGATCATAAGGTTCTGAGAGCCAGGAGAGAAGCGTAAGGGACAATCCTATCCCCAAAGGGCAACAGAGGGGGCCGGGACAGGGTCATCTGGAAAGCCCCAGCCCTGGACCCCACCCTCACTGCCCCCACCCCCCAGGTCCTGCCCTCTACAGGAGAAGAACCTAAAACACCCTCAACTCCCCTGCAGCTCCCATCACACCCTCGTTCCATATAAATGAGAAAGAGATTGAATTATTAATCAGGATGGAGTGGGAGGCTGCGGCCACAGCAGAGAGGAGGCAGCTCTGTCCCCAGGCCAAGGATACACCAGGCTGACAGACCCCGGCTGCACCTCTCAGCTAAGCTGGCCCTCAGCCTCTCTCCCCTCCCTGCTTCCCCAGGGGTCCCTCCCCAGCGGTCTGGCTGAAGCATCCATTCCTGGGCTCTCACTGGGGTCACGAAGCTGCCTGCACCGATGCTGGAGTGTGGACGACGCCACAGGAGCACCCTCACCAGGGAAGCCCACCTCTGCCTGGGGAGCCCCCAAGGGAGGGGCTCTGGGGTCCTGTGTGCTGTCAGTGACCCTTGAGCACTGCCCCTCCAGAATCTCTACCCCAGAGTTATTACGGCACCAGCCAGAGACTTCTAGAGACTTCCCAACACACTTTCCTGTCCTTGATTTTTGTCTCAAGTCCAGCCGCAATTAGAGGAGAAAACGCTGTGAGGCGACCTGCAAAGAACTTTTATTTACAAGGGAGCACGAGGCCTTGAGTGTGCCTTCTACACACACACACACGCACACACACCCCTCAAACCCCAGGGGCCTTTCCCCGAGCCCCAAAGGAAGCAACAATGACAGAGCCCAAGTGTGCTCACATGGCGGGGAGCAGGAATCACAAATTCAAGTTAAACGAGGACAGATGCTCTGTCTTAAATGTCTGAAGCTGCGCCCATCACTAGCGGGGGCGGGGCTGGGGGGGGGTGTCTCTGCACAGCAAATAACCCCGCAGCAGGGCCTGCGCATGCCAGGCATTTTCTCTTCCCGGAGGCTCTGGGGGGTAGGCTGCACTGGCCCCCCTCAGAGAGGAGGTAACTGGGGTTTGCAGGTGGTCCAGTGACAACCCCAGGGTCTCGCAGGCACCCTGGCACCCAGCAGGTGTTCATACATACCTGGGGACTGGCCTGGCTGGGAAGTGGCAGAGCTGGGATGTGAACCTGGATCTCTCTGGCTCCAAAAGAGTTTTCCCCGCCCTGAACTGTCCCTGCCCCTCTCCCCCCATCCAGCCCGACTTGCCTCCCTTCTTGTTCTCTGGGAGCCCAGGCCCAGCCCCAATTGTTTGGCCAGGCCCAGCCAGGAGTTAAGGATCCCTGTCTGCAGGGCTAGAGGAGGGGGGTGGCCGTGGAGGGAAGCTGGGTCAGAAAATCCCCTCTGGTGGGTGGGCGGACCCCCCCAGGCCCAGGCAGGGCCACCGCGTTCTGGGAGGAAGCAAGACGCACATTTCTGAGAGCTACTGGAGGAGATTAAATTCCAGCCACATGGCGGCAATGACAGCAGCAACAGTTTGAAGATGTCCTAATTGTGTCCCGGGGCACAGTGAGCCAGAGATGCGCTTGGCTCTGCCACGGGTGACAGCCAGCCCGAGAACCATCAGCAAGGGGATTTTCTCCGTCAAAACCCCGCAGCTGTGGTTACTACAGCGACTGCAGCCTTTGTGTGCAGGTTGTAAATTGTAATTGAAATGAGTTTTCAAGGTTGAAATAATCAGAGTTCCTCCTTGTCTCCCGCCTCGCCTCTCCACAACGCACCCCGCCCAGCCGAGACCCTCCTGAGTTCTTCACTGTGTACACACACACACACACACACTCTTGAGGCGGCTCCCACACACAAAGGTATACAAAACCAACCATATACACACTCACGTTATTCTCACATCTACACATGTAGAGGAGAAACACGCAAACCTGCGTGCATTTATATACACGTCCATACACATCTCCGGTTCAAACATATACAAACACAAATGTACATATAAACGCACAATGTATACACACCTAGACACTTAGCATGACACGCACACAAGCATGCGGTCACTCGGATTCACCCGCTGTCAGGCGAGAAGCCGCACAGGCAGGTCCTGACAAGGATCTGCGTGTAAGGGTTTTATCTGGGAGGCAATGCCCGCAAGCACTTGTGGGGGAAGGGGAGTGGGACGGGGCAGGAGGCAGTAACCCCGGGCGGGTGTGGGGCTCAGTCCCCCTGGGGACCTCCAGCAGACTGCCTAGGGTCATCCCACCTGAGAGGACACGCACCCCAGCTCCCACCGGTCTTAGGCTGAGGGCTGCTCCCAGGGGTATGATCTCCACTGGCAAAGGCAGGGATGGTAAGCGCCGAGGGGACCCCGGGGCCCGGGCAGTGTCTGCATCCAAAGGTGCAGTCCACACGTGTAACCCCGCATAGGTATGTGTACATACCACACACGTGCACACATATATAAACTTGCATTTACACACACACCAGTTTTCGTTCCTTGGCAAACTCCCAGGAATAGGACCAGAGGTCCCAGGATCCCTCCAGGGAGAGCTGCCTGGTGTGGTGGCCCGGGCAAACACAGCTGGCCCTGACGCCTGGCTCTGCCACGGACCAGCTATAGGACCCAGTCAAGTAACTGCGTCTCCCAGAGCCTCGGTTTGCTCAGATGTAAATTCAGGAGAGTAGTACTTACACGCTGAGGAGCCACTGGAGGATTCAAGGAGGGGCAGATGTCAAACACGCAGCATCTGACCTTGTATGTGCACGTGCTCCATAAGCCCCAGTTTTCCTCTGTTCCCTGACACTTCTCCGCTGCATAACTCTCCACTCCAGAGGCCTCCACAGCCCGGGGCCTCCCCCGGTCCTGTCTGCAGCCTGGCATGCACTGGCTCCCCCAACCCCATGAGATGAGCGGGGGATGCCCACCCCACGCAGACAGGCCAGGTCAGCTCGGCTGCCCACACACAGATGGGGAGGGAGCTGCCACGCTGCGCTCCCTGCCACTCCCCTTCTTTCCTGACTCCACCTGTGGTTGAGTCATTTTCTCCGTCACCTCCCTGAAACAAGCAGGGCTTTCTGAGGGTCCCCAAATCCTGCTCCCAAGGCCTCCACCACCCTGGGCCCTGCACAGCATTCCCAGAAGCCACATGACAGGCTCTCCCTGGCCTGGAGTCACACTCTTGTTCTTCAGACCCCTGTCACGGCCACTGCTGGCCCCTCCCCGTGAATTTTCAACCTCCATCAAGTCACCTGCTCTTCAGTCTGGGCTATCTCTAAACAACACAGCCTGGTCCCCTCCATCCCTGGGTCTGTTGCCCAAAACTCGGCCTCAGTTCTCCGCCAACCCCTGTCCCAGGGACCCCGGAGCCAGCCCGGGTGTCTTGGGGATTACTGGTTGGGGCAGATGAGGTCACTACTTGAGGGGCAAGGAAACCGAGGCACGGGGCGGGGTTGGGGTGGGGTGACCTGCCCTGGCGGAGGTGGTTCCTGACCCTCCCAAGGGTTTTTTTTCAGGGCCCGAGAGCTCCGTGGTGGTACAGCCCAGGGCTCCTCAACCTTGAGCCAGCCACAGGCCCCTTCCGAAGGAAATCAATTCTTGCAGACCCCCAAGAATATGACCCCAGGACGAAAAGACTGACATCAGCAGCTGAAGTCCTGGCTGTGACAGTGACTTCCAATTGCAAATCATCACAGCAGCAGAGCGGTGTCTTTGCCATCGGTAAAGACCACTTAGGGCTGGGCACCAAACGAAAATGCACAGTTGAAGAATCCTCGCAGAGCCCCGGGGTCCCTGAGAGTCTGACCTCAAGAATGTGTTCCCAGATGTCCACAGACCCCAGTTTGAAAAACGGAACACGTGCGCGGGGACCAGATGGGAGCAGCTTGAAACCCCACATTCCGCCTTTTGCAGGCCTGGCGAGTTTAGCATCTCTGAGCTTCACGCCCTCATCTGTAAAATGAAGCTGGCACCTGGGACCAGCAGAGAAGAGTAATACCCGCGGCAGAGGCCACGCTTGGCACCTGCACAGCCAGCTCCCAGGAAGGCTGTTCTCTGCCCTCGGCCCAGGAGCCTGGCTCAGCGCTCCCAGGCAGGGTGGGACCAGGGCCGGGGCATGAAGAAGAGGCAGCTCTGGCGGCCTGAATCACAGTCAACTGTGGACGTCCCCTCTCCCCACCCCTCAGCCATGCTCCTTCCCCTTGCAGCAGCATCCCTCTACCGTATCCTTCCCATCAACACAGAAATATGCTGTAATTTCTCCCATTAAAACAAGCAAGTGGAGTCTCTGGATCCCACTTCTCCCCCAGCTAGCATCCCTCTTTCTCTGTTTACAGCAAAACTTCTCCAAAGAGTTGTTCTGGTTCACTGCCATCAATTTCTCTCCTCTGTTTTTCTCCCGTGCAACTCCACTCTGGGTTTCGCACCCACCTCTCCAAGGAGACTTGGCATCGCTAAGTCAGAGGGTCCATTCTCAGTCCTCATCGCCCTTGGCCCCCTGACAGCATGGGACGTATCGGACTCCTCCTCTCTACGCTCTCTCACTTCTGGGCACCACGCTCCAATTTTCCCCCTGCCTCCCTGGCTGCTCCTCCTCAGCTCCTCTTGGACATTCAGTGTCCCCGGCTCAGTCCTCCGACCTCTAACTACACTCGCTCCCTTGCTGCCCCCAGCCCGTCTCATCTGTATGCTGACAACTCCCCAAATTACAAGGTCGGCCAGCCCTCTCCCCTCACTCCAGCTCCCACTCCACACGCCATGGGGACCTCAATGGGCATCTCACCCTCCACGTGTCCTAAACCGAACTCCTGACTCTCCTCCCCAGCCTGACCCTCCCATCCGCCATCTCAGTGCATGGCTAAGAACCTTGGAGTCATCTTTGATTTTCTGTCATCTTTTTCTCACCTCAAATGCTTCAGCAAACTCTGCGGCCACACTGCAAAACTTATACAGAATCCCACCCCTTCTCACCAGCTCCACAGCCACTGCCCTGCTCCCGGTTCCCATCACCACCCACCTGGACTACAGGACCAGCCTCCTAACTGGTCTCCAGCTCTGCCCTCAACCCCATCTCCTCTCTAGGCAGCAGCCAGAGTGAGCCTGTTAGAACATAAATCGGATCACGTCAATCCTCCTTCAAACTCTGCAATGGCTTTGTCTCATTCTGCGTAAAAGACTAAATCCTTACAAATTGCCTGCAAGGCCCACATGATCTGTGCCATCCCCACCCCACCCCTCTGACCTCATCTCCTACCTGTTGCTCTCTCTGCTTCAGCCACATGGGCCTCCTCACTGCTCCCCAGACTTGCCAGGTATGAGCCTCATCAGGGCCTTTGCACATGCTGTGCCCTCTGCCTGGCTGCTCTTTCCCAGGTCTCCACATGCCTCGCTCTCTCACTGCCTTTAGGTCTTTGCTCAAGTATCACCTTCCCAGTGAGGACTTCTGATCTCTCGATTTTAAAGTGCACCCCCCCAGTCTCCCAGCACTCTCAATGTCCCTCCTAGAGGTATTCTGGATCTGCCCTCTCTGGACTCACTGTTAGGTCCTCTCTGAGGCCCACGGCTCTGACTCCTGGGACTACACCATCATACACCACCTTGTCTGCAAGGCTGGATTGTCTCCCACCTGCAGGGAAAGCTCCCCAGGGCAGGTCTGTCCCCCTCACAGAGTCCAGCACGGGGCCAGGCGCACAGTCAGCCTTTTAGTAAATATAGTTGAACAAGTGAGAAGCAGCACTGAGGGGAAGGACCCAGGACCCCTCTGGCCACCACGTGGCTGGTGGCTTGAGTAAATGCGAGCTTCTCTAATGGGCGACACAGCCTGGCACACGGTAGGCACTTCCAAATGTTGGTCTTCCTTCCTTCCCCAGGAAGAAGGCTCCCTCAGGTTCCTTCAAAAATCTGGAGGTGGGGCCGGCCCCGTGGCTTAGCGGTTAGGTGCTCGCCCTCCCCTGCTGGCGGCCCGGGTTCGGATCCTGGGCGAGCACTGACGCACCACTTCTCCGGCCGTGCTGAGGCCGTGTCCCACATACAGCAACTATAAGGATGTGCAGCTATGACATACAACTATCTGCTGGGGCTTTGGGGGAAAAATAAATAAATAAATAAATAAATAAATAAATAAATAAATAAAATTATTAAAAAAAAAAAAAATCTGGAGGTGGAAAGATCTTTCAAAGCCAGGCTGGAATAGCCAGGAGGGCGCTAGGGCTAGGATACCAGCTGGCCCAAGGCAGGACATCTCTGGGGCCAGACGGCCTGGGTTCAAATCTCAGCTCTGCTACTTATTACCTTTGACTTTGGGCAAGTCTTTAATCTCTCTGTGCCTCAGTTTCCTCATCTGTAAAATGGGTTGCTGTGAAGATTAAATGGAAAACACTAGAACAGAGCTTGACAAGTAACAAATGCTCTATAAATATTAGCTATTATTATTATTGTTGTTGCTATTATTGCTGTTAGCACAGGCTGGGTGATCAGCGTCTCCCCACACATCCCTAGCTGCCACACAGCTGCCCTCACTCTCAGAGCTCCCGGCCCCCGGGAGCGGCAGGCAGTAAATTTGTCCTACCTCCTCATAAACCAGCCTTCCTCCACTCAGCCATCACCTGGCTGGCAGTGCTGTCAACAAGACGGATGCTACATCTGCTTTGTTTACGGCTTTAATTCTCAAACCCTGCTCTGCAGGCTCCCGGGGAGGGGGCCGGGAGAGGAGGAGGGAGGCGGGTGCTGCCCTCCCCCAGGCCTTGACAGCTGAGGAGGCACCTTGCTCAGTGACCCCTATCGCGCTCAGCTGTGGGGCAATCCTGGGCATCTGCAAGTGCTTCCTGCAATCTCCTCCATCCCTTCTCCAGGAAACCATGCGGGAGGTAGCCTGCTGGGGACAGCGCTCCAGCGGGATGTGAGTGGGTAATATGATTCCCCTTTTACTGATGAGGAAACTGAGGCCTCAGGAGGTGAAGTGACCTGAGTGAGGTCACACAGCTAGGAAGTGGCAGCACCAGGATTCACACCCAGGTCTGCAGCAGTCTCATAGCTGCATGTTCGAGAAGGAACGGGGGCCCACGCACACCCCCTCACCCTCACCACTTCAAGACCCACCAGCCCAATCTCCAACTGCCAGCATCTGCTGCTCTCCTGAGACCTTGGTGACAGAAGCCCTCTGCGCCCACCACTGGGCAGGCTGGAGGTGCTGAGGAATGAATGTCCTGCAGGAGCAGCCCCAGAGATCGACAGGAGTTGATGTATTCATACCCCAGCTCCCTCACACCGCCAGTGGGATGACTGAAAGGCGTGCTCCTCTGTCCACAGGGCCCCCAGGGGGAGTAAAGCTCCAGCTGGTCACGGTGGTCACCTGCTCGGTATTGCACCCT
Source organism: Diceros bicornis minor (assembly GCF_020826845.1). Classification (NCBI taxonomy): domain Eukaryota; kingdom Metazoa; phylum Chordata; class Mammalia; order Perissodactyla; family Rhinocerotidae; genus Diceros; species Diceros bicornis. The sequence continues at coordinate 30,515,721 of NC_080753.1, read as the reverse complement.
TCATGGCTGCCTTCCCTCCAGTGTTTCCTGGGGTCCCCTCCCAAATAAACTACTTGCTCTCAAAGCCTTGTCTTGGGGGGCCCTCAACTTGAGACACCCTGGAAGGATGGCATCTTCCCAAGTGTAAGACCCAGGAAGAGCAGGGCCTTGCCAGGCTCTCAGAAGGTCACCAGGCCCAGCCGCTGACCTGGGGCAGGAAGGAATGGCTTTGGCAAAGCAAAGGACGTGTGCAAATCTGTTGGTATCAATGGGCCAGAGTGGGCCAATCCCAGGCCACCAGTGTTGACGGGGCAGGCATCCGGGGAGAAGTGGGTGGGAAGCCAGGCTCTGGAGACACAGTGGGGGGAGGTGGAGAATACCGAGCTGGCTGAGGGCAAAAGAGAGGGGGTCCAAGGCATGGGAGGGAAGGAGCGGGAAAGGCAGGTGGGGCACCAGCTCTAGAGCCAGGCTGTGGGGTGTGAACCCAGCTGTGCAAAGTCTAGTGCCGTGATGTTCTCAAGCTGCCTCAGTGTCCTCTTCTGTAAAATGGGTGCAGCCCCCGTTTTACCGCCTATACCACCCACCCTGGGGATGGTGCCCCTCTCATCCGGTTCCTGCAGCTGACAGACAGAATCAGTACTGACAGACCTGGGCTGTTAATTACCTAATTGCCTGTGAGGCCCATTTCTCCCACCCCCTCTCTACATCAACAACCATTTCATCAGCACCCATCACAGGCATCATTTTTCAGCCAGCGTCTTCAAACACTCTCTCCAAACCTCACAACAACCCACTGAGATAGGGGATGTCTTCCCTATTCTACAGACAAGCTTCTGAGACTCAGAGAGGTTAAGTGACTTGTCCAAGGTCACACAGCAGCGAGAAGGCAGAGTCAGATCCAGACCCTGAGGTGAGTCCCTCCCCTGCCCCTCCCTCCCAGGTGCCTGGTCCAGAGCCAGCACTCCGTGGGGGCCACCCCAGCCCTCCTGGTCTGAGAGACTGGCTCAGCTCACACCTGGGAAGGGCCATGGAGAAGCCAGAGCTGCCTCCCCCACCCAGGGTGGGTCTCAGGTCCCACAAACACTCCCAGCAGCCCCCCTGCTCCTCACCTCACCCAGAGACGGACGGGCTCACCACACCTGACTTGGGGCCACACGAAGACTCTTAACCAGCCTCTGCTGGGGCTTCAGAAGCAGCCAGAAGGGTCCAGGTTAGCTGTAAGGTGCTGTGCTCCACTCCTCCCCCTGACACGCACCCCAGGCTCATTCCAGCCTCTGCTCCTCTGCTCACGCCCTCCCCCTGCCTGCAGTGCATGCCGTCCTCCCTCCCATCACCCCCTTCTCCCTCCGAGCCTGTGGCTCCCACACTTTGCTGCACAGTAGAACCACCTGGGGCGCTTTTAAAACTCGTGATGCCCAGGTTGCGCCCAGCACCAATTCAATCAGAATGTCTGGGGGTGGGAGTCAGGCATCAGTCGTTTTAAAAGATCCCCAGGTGATTCAATGTGAACAAGGTTCGGAACTACTGCTCCCGCCCAAGGTTCCCAGCTCTAAACATACAAAAGATCACCCAGGGAGCCTTCAAAACATCCACAGCCCAGGCCCCACCCCTGAGGTTCTGTTCAATGGGCGTGGGGGTGGGGCCCTGGCAGCGTTTTAAAAGCTCCCAGGTGATTCTAATGCACCGCCAGGCTGCAGAGCCCCCCTTTTACAGTTCACGATGTGCCTCCGAGACACCCCCTGGGCTGGCTCACCAGCAATCCCATTTCTCAGATGAGAAAGCAAAGGCTCAGGGAGGTCACAGAGCTCGCCACAGGCTCACAGTGAAGCCCTACACTCCTCTGAATCCTGCTCTGGCCCTCCCTCCTCCCCCTGCTCTGACGGTCGGCAGGTCAGCACGGTCGGCCCACACACCCACCTCAGGGCTGCTAGAGAGGCGGCCCTCTCCCCTGTTCGCCAGCCAGGGAGATGTCTGCGAATCCTGGCCCGAGGACTGCGAGTCTAGACAGAGCCTACAGGGACTGAGCAAGGCCTTCTCCCCGCCGGCCCCTCCCAGACCAAGGGGCGATGCCAGAAAGCCTCTCGCCCTTGGCAGGCTAGACACCGGGGCCCAGAGGCCCCACTTATCCAACTTTCCCCCACTTCCGGTCTCACCCATCCCCATCCCCAAGCCACGCCTGGTGACCTAGAATCAGGGTGAACATACAGTTTTCCACCCCCACTTGGGCCCTTCTGAGAATTAAAGGGGATGCTCTCAATAGCTACATCAGGAGAAGAGGAGTGAGCATGGTACACGGTCACCCTACCCAGGAGGGCTCAGCCTCCCATGCCCAGCCGCGTTTGCACTTCTGACACTCTGTTGTGATTATTGCCTGATGAAGGCATTTGCTGTGCAGCCTTGGGCAAGTCGCTTGGCCTCTCTGACTCTCCATGTCCTCCTCTATAATATGGGGATCATAAAAGTCCCTAGAGCTGTTGTGAAGGTAAAATGAGATGATGACTTTAAAGTGTCCAGAATACAGTAGACGCATAACAAACAGCGGCATTTATGGTTATCAGCTCACCCAGGAACACAAGCCCCCACATAAGACAAATACATACCTTCTCCCTCAGACATACTGCCTCTTGCACATACAGTCACATACACTGCCACCTACACCCACATATGAATTTGCCCTGGCCACCAGAGGATACCCACAGCCCTAAGCGGCCACGAGTCCCAGCGGCCCCTGACCACCAGGGGGCAGCATGCTCTCCACCACCCACCCACCTCATCACGCTCCCTCCTCCCCTGGCCCTACTGGACCACCTCACTGGCCAGGATTCCATGCAGCGTGTCCCTGCGGCTAGTTCAGTGGCCCCTTGCTCATCTGGCCCTCTGCCACCTGCACCAATCAGTCCAGGAGGATATAAGGGGGAGTTCGTCATCCTTGCATAGGCACCTCTCAGGCTGAGGGGCACCCAATGTCTCTGAGGACGGGTCCTGCCGCAGAGCTGCCCAGACCAAGAGCACACAAGGACCCACACCCGAATGTGTCCGAATGTGGATGCACCAAGATGACTGCCATAAGGGCTGAGGGCCTAGAGCTCAGGCCTGGGTTCAAATCCTGTCTACCACCTTCCCCCTGTGGGAACTCAGTTCCCTTTACTTAGCTTCTCTGAGCCTCTGTCTTCTGATCTGTAAAGCGGACCCATCGGCCCATCCTTCCATGCTCATTCCCTGTCCTTCTCAGGACTCTGCTCAAAGGCTACCTTTGCAGGGAGGCCATCCTCTTTCTTATCTGTTTCATTTGTTCCTACTGCACATTTTCCTTCTGACATACTCAGTATTTACTTATTTATGTTGTTTCCTCATTAGGATAAAAACTCCAGGAGATTTTTGACTTTTGCTCACTGCTATATGCACCGTGCTGAGAAGTGGACCAGGCACGTCCCGGGTGTCAAACTGGTGTTTGCTGAGTGACTGAAGGAACCCCGAGGGGTGAGAGATGGCTCTGTAAGGCGTTCAGACAGGCGAGCTTCAGGACTCACAGGGCAGCTGGGGTCAGGTCAGTTTGTGGGCTCAACTTAGGCACGTCCAGAGGAACCCCAAGGCGGCCATAAGCCGGACGGCTCCTCTGCGGAGACCCAGGAACCCCGTCCCCCACTCGGCCGCGTCACCGAGGGTCCAGACAGCACAGCACCTTCCTCGACCCTAAGCCCTCCCACTCCCAAGACCTCTGGAGTGGGACCGAATCGGCCCTGGTCCCGCCCCTTCATGCCCCGCCCCTAGGGCCCCCAAACTCCGCCCCCAGGCGCAGGCCCATCTCCCCGCCGGCCTGGACCCCTAGAGACTCCTGCCCCTGCAATGCCGGCTGGTAGACCCCCTTCCTCAGCGCTCTCAGCCCTCCCCCCCAAGCCCCGCCCCCCGGAGCCCTCCTGGCCCCGCCCCCAAGGCCGCGTCCAGGCTCCGCTGGCCCGCGCGCACGTGCTCACTGGTGCACTTCCTGACGTGGCTGCCCTTCTTGAGCGCGTGGCGGCTCAGCTTGCAGTGGAAGTTGTCCTCCCAGAACTCGGCAAACCAGATGTTGCGCCGGTTGTTGTCCAGCGTGCGGCTGGAGAAGTAGCGGTCGAAGCCTGGCGGGGAACCAGGACATCAGGGCCTCACGCCCCGGCCTTCCCCAGCCGCCCCCAGCCCTTCCTGCTGCCCCCAGGCTTCGAGATGCTTCCCAGGCGGAGAGAGGAGCACATCCTCTGATCCAGGGCTCAGCCAGAAAAAGAAAACAGGGAGCATTTCATTTCATTCAGAATGAAAAGGGCTGTCGTAAGTCCCAGGGGGGAGCATGTGTAATCTTACAGCTGCGGCCTTTATGGAGAAGTACACGAGGAGGACGCTGCCCTCGCCTTTTAACCACCCAAATGCTAACATCGGGCCTCTTAGAGAATGAGCCACCTGGGGGTCCTGAGATTAGAGCAGAGAGGCTGGGGGGGATGCCCAAACCTAGAAGCACCCTGAGCTCTCTGGTTCTGAAGAGGAGACTGGACCAGAGAGGGCAGGGGATGATCCAGGTCACACAGCAAGACCAGGACCTGGATCTTCTCCCTTCAAGTCCATAACTTCCCCATCACTGACAGACGCAGCCTCCTCCTCCCTGTGCTCCACGGGACTCGCCAAGTCTGCTCTAAGCCCAGAAAACCCCGTCCCAGGGTGGGCAGGCTGGCAGGTGAACAATGCCTTCTCCCTCCTCCCAATGCCCCTTCTGCAAGGAAGACTGTCCCGTGTAATGTGCACAGTTGACTGAGCTGCTGGGGCTGGGCCAGAAGGCCTGCAAGTTCAATGGAGCCGACACCTAGTGGTGAGCTTCCCGCCCATGGCAGGGTCCAGCTAGAGACTAAATGACTGTCAGAGTGTAGGAGAAAGGCTGGCATTTGGGGGACCTGGCCTAGAGCGAGGTCTCTCACCTTTGGCACTATCGACACTTTGGGCCTGATCAGTCTTCGCTGTAGGGGGCTGTCCTGTGCATTGCAGGATGCTGAGCAGCGTCCTTGGCCTCAACCCACTAGATGCCAGTAGCATCTCTCCGCGTCGTGACAACCAAAAATGTCTCCAGACATTGCCAAATGTCCCTTGGGAGTCAAAATCACCCCCAGATGAGAACCACTGCTCTACAGGCTTCTCTAATGTCCCAGAGAGAAAAGGGACTTGTCAGGCAAGTCCTGGGTTCAAATCCCAGCTCTGCCTCTTAATAGCCACTGTATGTCACTTAATCTCTCTGAGCCTTAATGTATTTGTCTACTAAATGTGGTTGCCGGGAACACTAAATGAGCTGTCTGTAAGGGGCCTGGCATGTGTAGGTGCCAATAGCCCAGTCATTGTTACTTTGTGTTTGTTATGGGTTGAAGCTGAGAGGGGTGGTGTGGAAACTTCTGTTGCCTGTGCTCCCTCTGCCTCAGGGTGAATACAGGACACTGCTGTGTGACCTTGAGCAAGTCCCTGCCCTGCTCAGGCCTCAGTCTCTTGGAAAGTTCGGTGGAGGCAGAAGTCTGCAGGCCTCCCCAGCTCCATCAGCGCTGGATTCTATTGAACGGAGCGAGACAGGGTTGAAGGCCCTGGGAGCCTGCCTCCCCCAAGGTGAGATCAGTGAGGGCCTGCCAAATCGAGCCATTTAATGGGAACTTCACGCCTCCCGCACAGCGAGGTTCCGGCCAGAGCAGTCTGTTCTGGCCCAGGGTGACTGTGGGTTCTGCCCCTAGAAGAAGGGATGCTGGGCAGGGCAGGCCCAACCCCAACACCACTCAGGGCTTGCCAGACACAGGCAGGCTCTGCAGGGAGGCCCCTGCCCTCTGGCACTGCACCCTCTTCTTGTAGCTCCCAGCCCCCTTCTGGCAGAGGACTCGCTGCAGACAGAGCGAGGGCCTAGCTCCTCTGCCCCAGATGGGAGAGGGGATGGGAGGGGATGAAGTAGAGTCCTTGATAAATGAGCCTCATGTACAAGCCACATGCCTCCCACACCCAAAATATCTGAGAAGGGAGGAAGAAAGGGCCTGAATCTGGAATCAAAACCTGCTGGGTTGAGTGCGGCCAGAAGGGCCTCCAGGCCACAACCTGAGCACAAAGAGGCTGTGGGCCCAGAAAGAGGAGAGACAGGCTGTAGGAAGACAAGGAGTGGGAGAGGAAGGGGGGCGTGCAGTAAGTAGGACCCGTCAGGGATGACGCTGATAGTGGTGGTGGGTGTCGTCCAGGCCTGCTGGACCTACCTCGGACGGACATCCTCTTGGGGAGGATAGTGACAGCGCCCTCGGCCACCTCCTCCAGGTGCAGCACAGGTGCGATCTTGGAGCCCCAGCTGTCCGAGCCCATCCAGAAGAAGTGGCCCGTCTGGTTGGCCTTCCGTGCCGCCTCCAGCACACGCCTGTGGGGACACACACCAGCCCAGCCCAGCCGTGTCTGCCCACACCACTGCCCCCACCCCGGCCACACCTGCTCAGGGGCCCTTGGCTGACCCCTCCCAGGCCCACACCTGCCCCCCTCACAGCCCGTGCCTGTACCTTAGGCTGTGTCTGGATCCCCCACTGCTGGCCCACATGAGCCCAGGGCCCACAGCTGCCCCAGCACCCACGCCTCTACCTCCAGGCCCACGGTCCCCCCACCCCTGGCCCACAGCTGCCCATATTGCCCACGGCTACCCCTCCCCCATACCTGTACCCCTAGCTCCTGCCTGTCCCCTGGGCTCACCCCTGCCTATAGGCCCAGTGTGCTCCCTTAGACCCACTCCTATCCCCTAGGGCCACATCTGTCCCTGCAAAGACCACACCTGTGTTCCTAGGTCCGCACCTGCCCCATGTCTGACTCAGGCCCCCAGAACTACACCTGGCCTGCCGATGTCTTCACAAGCTCATGCCACCCCGGCCCTAAGCCCACAGCCACATCCCCTGGCCCCTTGGCCCCTTTATATCCACTGTCACACACATACCCCCTTACTCCTCTGCCCTCGCTCCCCTGCCAGCAGTGCCCTCTCCACCCCACCTCCTTCTGGGCCCGAAGTCCAGGTTCTTCAAAGAGCTGTTCCCCACACCCTGCCCGGATGGATGAAAGGCTGTGTGGCAGCCAGGTGCTCACCCGGCTCCCCAGTCCTACTGTGACACTGGTTTTAATCAAATCAGGGACCCTGGAGCCCGGCACAGGGCCGAGCCCACAGGAGGCGCTCAGTCAATACTTAAGGGATGCACAAACTAAGTTCTAGGGCGAGACTAGAGCGTAGAGGAGGCAAGCATCCTACTCCCAATCACACAGCAAGTGAGAGGCCAGGATATTAGAAAATGGCCAGGCCCCTCCCATGGGCCAGGGCCAGCAGACCCCGGGCTTGGGGCTGACTGCTGGGCCTGTGCAGGAGGCGGCCAGCTGGGGCAGGACAGCCCGGGGCTGCCAGGGCAAAACATGTTTCCAGGCCCCAGAGCCTGCACCTTCCCTCCTCCATCATCTCCCGACTCTCACATTCCAGGACCCCCAACCAGCTGCAGCCCCCCCAGGGCACACTGATCGCAGGTGGGGCTGCTCTCAGAACCCACGCCGCAGCCCTATTAATACCCGGCTGCATCCGACCAGCCAGAGATGACCAGAGCTCCCCACCCTCCATCCCGCAGAGTCACCTGGGTTATTTTTACCTCTGTTTGCTTCTGAAAATGCATGTGGATTTCCAGAAACGCCCCCCCGCCTCCCGCCACACTTCCTGTAGCCGCTTGAGGAGTCAGGCTAAGGCCCTTCCCCCGCTCCCCCAGGGCCTCTTCTCTGGGACACTGGACCCAGCACCTTCGTCCTCCCCTCCCGGCTCAGGGTCCATCTGAGCTGAGCAGGAGGCCTGGAGTGGGCGCATATCTGGGTGGGGTGGGGACCTGACTAATGCTGGGCTTCGGGCGGTGGGGGGTGTGCAGGGACTGGTGACTAAATTGAGCAAAGAGAACCCAGAAGGAGCCCCTCCAGCCCCAGGAGCTGGCTGACGTGTGGCAACAGGAACATCCAGAGACAGAATTTAGGGGACTGTAAGCTTCGAGGGGTCAGGAGCAGCCTCTGAGCTCAGCTCACAGGGGTCAGATGGACTCTAAGGACTCCCCCTCCCTGGTCTTTCTCGGCCTGAGACACATCCATTAGAGCTGGTCCTTTTGGCTTTGGAGGCCTAACGATCTTCCAGAACCTGCCCCTCTGTCCCTGCTGGGACCTGACAATGTCTCCTGGGGGGAAATCTGTTTTGCTGCAACTCAGGAGTCCAGGATGGGGTCTTTACCAAGTGAGAAAAGGTGTTGGAAAGAATGGGACCCAGAGTGGACGCTGGTTAGTGATGGGGAGGGAGCCATGCAGGGGGAGCAGACAGGCAGCCTTGGCTGGCCCAGTGGGCAGGGGAGGCTTGAGGGCACCCCAGGCTCTGACAGCTCAGACCACATCTGCTGTCTCACCCTCCTCTGCAAATGCAGGGCTGTGTCTCCCTCAGACTGGGGCATCTCGAGGCCTGGCCCATCTTGCCCTGACATCCAGTCTCAGATGGTAGCAAGGGAAAAGGCAGAAAGAAGGCAAGTGGGTTACAAGGGGCACTTGGGGTCATCTTTTAAGTGCATCCAAGTTTCTTACTCAGCCCCCAGGGGCAGACGTGCAGAGGTGGGCTGGCCCAGGGTTTCTGCACTGCAGAGTCTTGGCACCCAGAGGCCACCTGCTCCCACTCTGCAGATGCAGAGACTGAGGCCCAGGGAGGGGACAGTACTGCCCACAGTGAGTGTGTGCCCAAGCCAGGACTAGAACCACAGCCCAGGCCTCTTCCCACTACTCTGAGCTCTCCAAAGAAGGGCGGGAGGGGCTGCATTGAGCACCTACTGCATGCCAGACTCTGCTCTAATGCACATTCCTGCATTCAATTCTCAAACAACACTATTAGGCAGGCATTATTAGCTCCTTTTTTTCAAGCAGAAAAGAGAGGCCCAGAGAGGTTGAGAAACTTGCTTCAGGTCACACAGCTAGTAGGAGAAAGAGCAGGGTTAGAACCTAGGTGCTCTGGCCCCAAGCCCATGGTCTTAGCCCCTTTGTTAAAGCACCTGCTCACCATGCCTGATTGGTAGAATGGATGCAGGAAACGGAGGGGTAAGGAGAGGGGTGCCCATTAGCAGTAGCCTGTGCCCTAGGCTGAGGGGTCTCCCAGCCCACGCACTCACTCATCCAGCCCACCTCTCTGGATCCCAGGATGGGGGTCAGCTTGTCTAAGAGGGTCTCCAGCAAGACCAGTGGCTCTCCCCACGCCTGGCTCCCAACCCCCGCCGCTGCCGCCTGCCCTCACCTGATGTCATCCTCATTAGCAAAGATGATGACAGCCCTGGCGTTCGAGGTCTCCAGGAGGCGCCGGATGATCTTGTCAAACTCCCCGGGCTTAGGCTCCCGCGGTATCTTCACCGACTGGGCGATGCACACGCCCCCTGCAGGAAGGGCACCAGTCAGCCTGGAGCCGGCAGAGGAGCCGGTTCTCTCCTCCTCACCTCCAACACACAGTCACTCCAGGAGATGGAGGCTGGGGGCTGCCTGAGGTCCCCCAGCCTGAGTCCTAGCCCCTGGATCCTGATCTCTGAGCACGGGCTGTGCAGTCAGAACAGCCACAGTGCAAATTTTCATTCTACCACTCACTAGCTGGGTGACCCTGGACATGTCACTTAAGTCTTCTGTGCCTCAGTTTCCCCATATATAAAAGAGGCTGCTAGCAAAAGGCAACACGGCATCATGTTTAGGAGCTAGACTGCCTAGGTTCAAATCTCGGCTCTGCTCCTTACTGCTGTGTGACCTCAGGGCAGTTATTATACCTCTCTGTGCCTCAAATACATCATCTATAAAGTGAAGGTAATAATACTACCTACTTCATAGGGTTGTTATAAAGCTAAGCGAGTTAAAGCATATAAGTACAATAATATCTGGCACATAGTAAGGGCTTAGTAAGTGTTGGTTATTTCATTGTAACCACCTCATAAGGTTTTTGGGAGGAGTAAGTCTGAGATGAGAGGAAATTGTCCACCCTGGGCCATTAGTGCCCCCATACCCACACCCACACCCACCTCCCGGGGCTCTTGTCCCCAGGCCTTTGCTCGTCAGCAGGCCCCTTGGTGAGAGGAGCATGCGTGGCTGCTGACTATACCACGCATCCCAGGCAGCGACACTGCAAAGCCACCTACAGGGATCATCCAGGTCTTCCCAGCTTCCTTTCCAGGCACCTACAGGCCCCTTGGGGTGTAGGCTCGCCAGCTCCCACCATATGCCCAGGCCCAGCAGGGTACCTTGACACACACCCCCCATCTTATTCGTGGTCAGATTTCCGGCAGGGAGCCCAAGAGAGCCCGGGAAGGCCATTCTAATGGGAGGGCTTCAGCTGGAGTGGCCAGAGGAGCTGATTGGGGTCAGGGGGCTTTGGGGGCCCTCCTGTCTCTCTTTCTTCTCTGGCCCACCGTCTACCTGCCTGAGTCCTGGACGAGGGGACAGAGACCAGGCCTCCTGCCTCTTGAGCTCACTGCCCTGTAGAAGCCCGGCCCCAAGCCTGCGGGAGCATCCAGGATGCCGTCCATACACCGTGGGGCCAGGGTTCACACCCAGAAACCCTGGGAGCACGTCAGCCTTCACCCAGCCAGTTCCTGGCCTCAGACGTGTCTCTCGGTGCTGGCGGGAGAAGGCGTCATTCACGTATTTAAATCCCACTGGTCTCCTGGTACAAAAGCATTGCAGGCCACTGTTGCTATCATCAACCGAATTTGACAGATGAGGAAACTGAGGCTCAGAGAAGAGAAGTGGCTTGCCCAAAGCCACGCAGTTCCCTGCCTCACTGGGGTACAGAGTGGGGAGCCTCCAGGGAGTAAGGCCCCCAGGGCCCCTGATGGCAGAGCCAGGGCTCAGTTGATGGAAAAGCATGAGGGATTATTCTTAATGAAGCCAGCGCCTTTATCTAAGACTGTCACCTCCTCTGGGTCCCACTCAAGGGTCTCAGCCCAGCCCCACCCCAAACAGGATCCCAGCCAATGCCTTAAACCATCCGCCTTGGCTGGGCACCCCTATGCCTCCAAATGGCCTCTCGGCCCAGGCCAGGGCCACCTGAGGCTTCTGCACCTTAGATCATATACCTCTGGGTGGGAGTCTGGGGTGCAAGGGGCTCAGGGTGCAGGGAGATGCAACCCACCCACCAGTCCCCCTGGGAAAGTTGCCAACACCCAGCTCCACCCAAGGAGGGGCCTCTACCCACGGGCGGAGTGGTGCAACCAGGGAAGGCTGCCCACAGGCAGTGACAGTGAGCTGAGTCTTAGAAGAAGGAGGTGTAAGCAGCCAGGTGGTGGGGCATTTTGGGGAGAATAAGATACGCTCACTAGAAGCGGGGCTGCTCTGTGCCAGGCATCTGCCAAGCGTGGGGCCAGGCAACACACACGCACTCTCACATCCCTGCCCCGGGAAGCAGATCCCCTGGTTCTCTGGAGCAGGCACGGCAGCCGTGCCCTCTGCCCCTACCCTGACCAGCACCCACTCCCTTACTTTCTGCCTCTTCCAGGCAGGCCAAGCTCCTCAAGTCTCTCCCAAGACACCCACAGAAGTCCCAAGCACTGGAAAAAAGCACGTTACCAGGAGTTCATAGGGAAAGGACAGAAGGAGGGAGGGTCCTTGGGCAAGACTGGGCCCCTCCAGGCCCGAGTTGCAGAGAGCCAAGGGGACCCAGCCTGCTGCCCACAGCGCACTAAGGCGGCCAGGCAGGCCCTCAGCTCCCAGCTAAACCCTCCATATGGTTCCTTTCCAGTTAGAAAGTGGGCCAATCGCCATGTTTCTGCCCCTATCTGGGGAGACAGATGGACAAGAGGAGGAGGCTGGACGGGGGGTGAGGAGGAGCCGCCTGGCTCCGGGAGGAGGGGGCCCAGGGGCAGAGGGGAGGGAGGCAGGCGATGGGAGGTAACTTCTCCAACAGGGAGAAACTCTGAGATTAAGTAAGATTTCTGGGCGATGCTCCCCTAAGAGGTTCCTTGAGATGGGCCCGCCTGACACCCCAGGCACATCTTGCATGAGTGGTTTCGCTGGTGGAAGAAGAATCAGGTGACCGCAGCTCCGTCAGCTAGAGGATGAGCGAGTCACAGGTACTTGAGATGAGGGCGTGGCCTGAGCAGGAGGTGATAAGCAATGATCTTTTTTTTTTTTTTTTTGAGGAAGATCAACCCTGAGCTAACATCTGTTGCCAATCCTCCTCTTTTTGCTGAGGAAGATTGGCCCTGGGCTAACATCCATGCCCATCTTCCTCTACTTTATATGGGACGCCACCACAGCATGGCTTGACAAGCCGTGCGTCGGTCCACGCCCGGGATCTGAGCCTCCGAACCCTGGGCCGCCGAAGCAGAGCACACACACTCAACCACTACGCCACCGGGCCAGCCCCAGCATGTGATATTCTTACAACCACAAGGTGGGGGGGCTGGAGGGGAGTTGGGGGTTTATGCAGAGCTCAATAACACTAATGAACATTGATGGAGCGTCCAATGCATGTTGAATATTATTCTGCAAATTTTACATGGATCCACTCATCTGAGGTCAGTATTATCAGTATGGCTCCAATATAGAGATGAGGAAACTGAGGCACCGGGAGTTTAAGTGGCTTTCCCAAGGTCACGCAGATAGGGGCAGAGCGGGGGTTTGAAGGCAGGCCGTCTGGCTCCCGCGGCCACCCCTTCGGCCAGTCCAGTGTGTCATGACTGAGGCCACATGGGGAAAGGGTTGGGCTCTGGGAGCATCGGGGGCCCGTGAGCATGGGCATGTCTGGGCTCAGCGCCTGCCCTGGAGTAAGCGCCCACCCTGGTGTCACTGTCCCCAGGGTGAGAAACCAAGTGCCCACGGGGCCCCTTTGCATCCCTGCCCGATGGTCAGCATCGCTGCTGGGGGACCCCAGAGCACTCACCAGGGGCTCTCCTGGGGTGACACAAGCTCCCAAGAATGAGTGGCACAGCGTCTGCCTCAACTGCCCTCCTGGCCCCCTGCCACGGCCAGAGAGGACTGGAGTGGCCCGAGAGGACCCAGCGTTTACTGAGCACCCACTGCATGCCTGGCGCTCAATGAACCCTCACACACCTGGGGGCAGGTGCTAATAGCCCCATCTTACGGACGAGGAAACTGAGGCTCAGAGGTGCTAAGTGGCCTGACAGAGGTCACACAGCCAGTGAGTGGAACTATAAGCCGGGGCTGCACCCAGAGCCTCTCTCGGGCAGAGAAAGGGAAGGCCTGGGCACTGGGTCTCTGTTAACGCCCATCTTGTGCAGCCCCTCCCACCCCTAGAAAGACCCCTAGTCGCACACCAAGCCCACCAGCCCTCCCAGATCCAGGCCCTGCCGCTGCAGCTCTGTCACTGTGGGGATGGTGGCTAACACTCCCTGGGACGCCAGGGAGTCCAGGGAGGGGGCACTTCTCCGCACCCTACTCCTTTCCCCCACAGTCTCTCTCATTGGATAAAATAAGAATCCATGAGTCCACACTGATAGTCACATAACCGAATTAAACCTGAGTAGCAAGGAGCCCACTCCCTAACTCTGGGCAGAGGCTGGAACCCTCCACTGCCCCCAGGCTCCAGGCGCAGGCTCATAAGAAGGGTGGAGGCGTGGGGGAGTCTGGGGTTCCCCACGGCCCCTGACACCCTCCTGGGTCCCCTTTGGCAGGCCCCTCACTCCACACCCTTGGCGAGCCCCCAGCCCCCAGGTGAGCCCCCAGCTGTCTGGTGCCTGCTTCATGCCTCACTGCCCACCAGGCCAGTGCCTCCACTCGCGGGGCAAGAGGCAGGAAGCCACAGCCACTTGCCAAGAACATTTGAGCACACGGGCGGTAGGGACCTCAGAAACCTCCTGGCCCAAGCTGGACTGAGAGAAAGGAGACTGAGGCCAAAGAGGGCAGTGCTTTGCCCAGGGGCACAGAGCAGCTGGGGCAGAGCCCACCTCCAGATGAGGCCCCCGCCACTGCGCCAGGGCGTTTAGAATCCAGGCCAGCTCTCTGCTTCCCACCTGCTTGTCGCATTGTAAGCTGAGCCAACCAAACTAAACCCCGCAGTGAGTGCCGGGGCATCCCCACACCTCCCTGGACCCCACCAACCCGCCCACCTCTCCCAGCTCTCCAACTCCCACTCTGGCCCTGCAGGAGTGCCCAGCCCACCCCTAGTGGCCCCGAGGCTGCCCATCTCCACAACTGTGCTGTCCCGCCTGTCTAAACTGACTGGTCATCCCTCAAGGCCCCGCCTCTGCTACAAGAAAGCTGGGCCATCTGATGGAGGAGTGTCCATTAGAGCGCTCTGGAGACCACGCTGATGTCTAGTGAAGCTGAGCGTGCCAAGTGCCCACGGGCCAGCGCGGCCCCTTCCTCATCCCTGCCCAGAGAGGCCCGCACACGGGCATCAGGAGACGAGCGTGAAGCCGCGCACCGCAGCGCTGACTGAAACAGCAAAACAACGGAAGCAACCTAAATATTTTCCCACAGAGGAATGGATGAACTGTGGTGTGTTCGTACAATGTAGTTAAGAGTAATAAAACAGCTCTCATGGATCAGCATGACCGGATCCTGAAAACTTAAAGCTGACTGAGAAAGCAAACGCAGTATGATCCGTCCCATTTATGTAGAATTTAAAGACCACATACGATAAGGTTTATTATATGTGGACACACGTATATCTCAGCAAAAGTGGCATGAAGGCAGGAGACTTTGTCTGTTGCATTCATTGGATTCTCCCCAGTGCTTAGAACAGCGCCTGGCACACAGCAGGTGCTCAATAAATGCTCGCTGAATGGCTAAACAAGGACAAGAAGGGAACCGCCACGTTCAGAGTCGTGGTTACTCAAGGGAGGGAAGGAGAGGAACACGACTGAGGAGGGCTCCATGGACAGGCTTCCGGGCAATCCACATTTTATTTCTGTAAAAACTAATCACAAGCAAATATGACAAAATGTGAATGCTTGGTGAATCTGGACCCAGAACCCAGGCCAGAGAGAACTTTCAGACATGAGTGACAGCGAAGGGATTCCAGTCCTCACACACCAGGGCACACCCAAGCCTCCCCCGCTCCCACCCCATGCATCTGTGAAATGGGGCCACGCGGCTACACCCGGCCCAGGGGCATCCACAGTGCACCAGAGGGGAGGCACGAGGGGAGCCCGTCCGCCGCTGCCCTTTTCCTCCCAGCCGTCTGGCTCCTGGAATCCTATCTCCCACTGGCGCAGGGTTTCAGCCCACCCCTGGTGCGAGCTGGAACCCTGCGCCTCCCCCTGGGCTCCAGGCTCCTGCCCTGACTTGAATGTGATATAGAGACTCCACCAGTGAAACTTGATCTCCGTCTCCTGCTGTATTTGTGGTCTCTGCGCCCTTTCCATTTGTGGTCTGGTGACCTTTCCCGATGTCCAGCCGATGTGTGTGTGTCAGTGTCTGCCTCCAACTGCACCCACCCAGGCAGGGCTGGGTCTGCGTGTTCGTTTGTTCATTCATTCATTCATTCGAGAAGTGCCCTGCTCAGTTCCTGGCACAATAAGTCCTTAAGAAACGATAGCAAGTAGGACCCCTTCCTTGGGAGCTCAGAGTCTAGCTACGGAAGCAAGACCAGAAGGCAGAGCAGTTGGCCCGAGGAGAAGCGCGAGAGGACAGTGCTCCTGGCCAGCGGGAGCACACCAGGGGCAGAGGAAGGTCCCCGGGGGCCAGCCCCACTGCGCACTTCCCCAGACACCACACATTCAACAACAGCCCTGCCCCATCTACCACCGCTTTTCCTTCCCTGGTCAACAAGCGTTTACTGCCCGCCTATGATGCGCCTGTACGGTTCAGATGCTGGGATGGAGCCGTGAGGACAGAGCCCTGCTCCCACGCAGCTCACATCACCAGGCAGGAGTGACGGAGAACATCTGGGAGTCAGGGCAGCGGAGGAAACTAGCAGGGTGACATGAAGGAAGGAGGCTTGGGACTGCAGCCCCTCTCTCCACCTGGTTTCGTCCCACAGGATAGGAGGCTCAGGCCGGGCCGCGCAGCTGAAGGCAGATTTGGACGCTGCTCTGACTTGTCTCTAGGAGCTGCTGCCTTGCCTAAGAGCCAGGAACTGGAAACACTTTGGACTTGTAAATCCCACCCTCCAGTGAGGGCTCACTGCCAAAATGACCTCGCTTCTCTGTCCCCACTGCCTGGGACTGTCTGCCCCTGGCTCCCTCCATCAGCACAGATAATCCGGGGAGCCTGCTGGAGGGCTGGCACACAGACACCTGCAGGCACTAAGGGACACCAGGGGGAGTCGGTCAGCCCGGTCTCCGGCTGGAGGTGTCTCCCTAATGCAGCCCGGTGGGCCTGGGTTTACACAGCGCGGGATCAGTGCACTGTGCTCAGCTTCCTCCTCCTCCCAGCTCCTCCCTGTTGTCCCCCCCCCCACCCCGGGCGGCTCTCCCCACTCCACCTGTGTAAACAAGCCCTCCCCACCCCCTCCAGGAAGCTCCCAGATCCCCCGCCTCCACATTGCCCCCACTTGTGGGCTGTGCCCACCCTGGCGGCCCAGGCAGGCAGAAAGAAAAGGCCTCGCACCTGAGCAGCATGCTTTTGGCCGCACCCACCCCCATGTACGGGCCGTCAGGCGACCTGGGCTCCGTTGTTCCCGCCCTGAGCTCCCAGCCACATCCTCCAGGCTCGGGCATCCCTCTCACCTCCTTCCTTCATTCCCTCACTCACCAGGAGACCTGCCCTTGCTGGCCCCTGAGGCAGGGTTGGGCCCTGCTGGGAAGGGGCCAGCCCGCAGGTAATGGGGCGGGCAGAGAATGGCCCAGCCCCTCTGGGCCAGGTGTCCAGGATGGGGCGCTGCATCCACACCCCCCGGGGAACTCCAGCCCCAGCGCCCAGGGCCTGGGCTCGCACTCCACAACCCAGGCTGCTCAGTCTGCCCAAGCAGCACTCGGAACCCTGGGCTCCAGACCTGGGAGGAGAAAATACTCCTCCAGAGCTTCCAGCAATTTCCCTGCCACCAAACCATGCAGGGGCGCAGCGAGGCCTGTCCTCTCACAGTCCGAGCAAGCAGCTGCAGGTGCCAGGGGGGCTGCAGACATGGGCTCCTCTCTTTCTCTTGCCTTTTTTTTTTGGCCTTTTAAATTTAAAAAGGGAGAAAACAATGAAAAGATAAATTCTGGGAAATCAAGTGGAAAAATCTACATTAGGGCAAAATGTGAAGGCAGCAAATTGCAACGTGGAGAGAAAAGGGGGAGTTACACAACCCAAGGGGGGTTGCAGGCTCCCCCAGGTTCCCGGGAAAGAGGGAGGTGGGGGAAGGCACGAGGGAGGTGGGGAGTTACCCTGGACCATATGGCCTGTCACATATATGCACACGCACAAACACACACACACACATGCACACACGCACGCATGCACACG
Source organism: Diceros bicornis minor (assembly GCF_020826845.1). NCBI lineage: Eukaryota > Metazoa > Chordata > Mammalia > Perissodactyla > Rhinocerotidae > Diceros > Diceros bicornis. Next base: position 30,498,354 of record NC_080753.1, on the reverse strand, counting down.
GGCCTTCCCTCCTTTCCTCTCCTCCAAGAGCCAGGCCCTCTCCCCAAATCAGCTTAGGAAAGGGAGCTCCTCAGAGGGGTCAGTGACTATAAAGTACTACTCTTGTTTTCAACTGGGAACGAAGCCCCTGCCCAAATAAATGGAGATGTCTTGGTGGATTCCAGGCCACAGCCAGAAGAGTGTTTTGAGGTCGAGACCCTGAGCAAATGCCCCCTAACCTGAGGCTGTTCCAGGGCGAGCAGGGCTGGGGGGGACAGTAAGGAGTGGGCCCTGATTCCAACCAGCTCTGGGTCCAGCTGGGCCTGGGGCTCCACAGGGGGCGATACAGGCCTGGTTCACAGCCACCATCCCCTCTGGCTCCTGCTCCCAGCCCTGCTCCCCACCAGCCAGTCTCCTCCAGGCCAGCTTCTTTCTAAAGCACAAATCCACCTGACAGACACATGGCTCCCTGCCTACAATCCTCAGTGGCTCCCCGTGTGTGTGTGTGTGTGTGTGTGTGTGTGTGTGTGTGTGTGTGAGAGATACTTGAGGCCTACATCTCCTCAGGTCTGTCACATCCAGCCTCACCCGGTCTCTACCAGGATCCACCATCCACCACATCTGCTCCCCCAACAGGCCTGTGCGGAGGCTGCGCCCTTAGCCAGGAGTGTCCCCACCTGGGGCTGGCGAGTGACGCTCTGCAGCCCTTCCCTCGCTGGGCCTCAGTTATCTCCTTGGTGTCTGTCTCTCTGTGCGTGGCCTCACGGGGCCCAGCACGCACGCTGCACCTGTTCGGGACAGGCAGGGATCCACACTTGCTGGATGAATGAGCCACTGAGTGCTGACCGACAGGGACGGAAGGGCGGCCGCGTGGCAGGAGCTGCTGGATGGGCGTGGGGGCAGAGGCTCTGCAGGAATCAAGGGTGGGCACCTGCTCACACCCTCCCACCTCCTCTGGGAGCCTCCCTGACCCCCGCAGCCCACTGGGACCTCCCCTCTGAGCCACCACCTGGTCACACTGGGTGCCAGATGGCCGTGTGCACAGGCACTGGGCACCCATTTGCTCCTGGCACCTATTCTGTGCCAGGCTCTGGGCCACGAAGATAATCCACGCACAGCGTCTGTGCCTGCAGGCCTGGCCCGAGCGCCACACTCACTCGTGGGCTGTGCGGCACGCATACCTGGCATCTGTCTGTCCTGCCTTCTGCTGGGATTTACTTCACCTAGATGCAAATTCCTTGCTATGAGCACTCAGGAAATAGGCACGCAAAAGAAGAACAAGGGATGAAAAGTGTCAGATAGCTGCGCAAATTGGCAGGGCCCCAAAGGCCCAGGGCCTGAGACAGCTGGGCGTGGAGTCAACGTTCACCCTCCCCGCTGCCACCGGGGTAACTCCAGCCTGCGGGAGGCAGTGGCCCCCTGGTGAGAGGTGTGGCTGGAGCCAGGAAGATCCAGGTACTAAGGGACAATGTGGGGGAGACAGTCACCCTGGTTTCCCGCCTGGAGGCATCTCCCTGATGCACCCATCAAAGGTGTGTGCAAAGCATGAATATCACACCTGCGTTCAGCCTCCCCTCCCCTCCACCTGAGGCAGAGGAGAGGATGCTGGCTCCATCACTCCCCAGCTGTGTGTTTTTGGATAAGTTACTTAGTCTCTCTGAGCATCAGGCTTCCCATCTGTAAAATGGGAAGGACTAAAAGAAACTCCACCTGGTGCAGTTGGAGTGAAGGTCAAACGCCATGGTGTTTGTGAAGGCCTGGGTCTGCTTCCCGGAGCCAGCTGGGGAGTGGGCAAGGCCTCATGGGGGGGGGGGGGGGTGCTGCTGAGGTAGGAGGGCAGGAGCTGGGAGGACAGGGGCCTCATCACCCAGCTCGGGTCAGCACTCTGGGCTGGTGAGGTATGCTCTGGGGACCAGGGACACCAGGCTAACCGGAGAACTGTTCCTGGCAATAGGGGGTGGGGCAGAACCCGGGGCCTTAGCCTGGAGGCCCAGGGACTGTCCAAGGCAGGACGCACATCCTTTCTTTCCGGAACACTCTCAGCACCCACCCCCACACTTCCAGCCCTGCAAACACACACGCATCCATGGTGACACACACCCTCACACACAATCTCACGGTCACAAACCCTCACACAGAGACACAGCCCCACCCACCACCCACAGCCCCACCCCATCACAGGCATGAACCTGGCAACAACCTCATACAGACTCACAGCCACAAGGACACACACACAGCCACATGCAGGCACCGACACACAGTCACACCTCACACAACCCCATAGCCACAGCCACACAAGCTCACGTAGTAACCACACAGCCCCACACAACCACACTCACCACACCCAACCTCCCACAGTCACGTCCTACACACAGTCACTCAGCCACAAACCCATGCACACAAGTCATGGAAAGCCCCACTTGTCACGTGTGCACACAACTCTAACTTCAGACAACTACCCAGCCACACAGCCACACACATGACACACACATGATACACACACAGCTACACATCACCCCACACAGCCTCACACATGACATACACACAGCCACACACACCCCACACAGCCACACACATAGCCACACACACCCCACACAGCCACACACACACACCACACAGCCTCGTACGACCACACCCTCTGCCCGACCACACCCACTCCAGCAGCCCCACAGTGAGCCATCACCACTCCCCCTCACAGCCCCATGTCTCAGACTCACACCTGTGCACAAGGCACCCCCCCAGGCCCGTCCTCCTCTGAACTGAGAAAGGCCTCCTTGCGGAGTCTCCCCAGCAAATGCCCCAGTTTACCTGAAACCCCTTCACACTAAGGCCCCCCGAGGCCCCCTGCGGGCCAGCACCACCAGCACCTCACCGGTCATCCACACCTCCCAGGAGCCAGGCCAGCCTGGGCCTCACCTCAACACTGTTAACACCTCCTCTTTGTCCTGGTCCTGGTCCAGAGGGAGGCCTGGCTGGAAGTGCTGACTGGGGTGGTTAGTGCCTGGATGGAGAGGTCTGGCACCTTCTGTCATCCAATAACTACTTACGGAGCAGCCTCAGTGGCCCCAAGGAGGTGAAGTCCTGTCTTTCCCCTGAAACCCTCTCCCTCCGCCACCAGGCCCTCCACTCACGCCCAGCCCTGCCCCTGGGGGGAACTGGGCTGGATCCACAGGTGCAAGGGGTACAGGCCTCAGAAAGCTGGCCTCCAGTGAATCAGGTGGCTGAGTCTGGGCACAGGCGGGGCCCTGTCCCATGTCAATCACCTACTTGCTTCAAAGCCAAGTCACTTGGCCTCTCTGACCCTCCATTTCTGCAGTGTAAATGGGGATGGCATTAGCCCTACCCTCGACACTGCAGGGTTGTGAGGACTAAAGGGATCCCTGTGGACAGGCCCAGCCCCTGGGGGCATATTTTCGGGAGGGGAGGATGCAGGGTTTGGGGGACCAGTCAGGCAGCTGTGGGGCTCAGTGCCTCTGAGCTGAGACTGCTGTCCTCTCCCCAGGAGGCTGCTGGGCAGTGGCAGCGGCAGCCGTGTTTAGAGCTGCATTATTCATGGCACTCAGCTCTGAGCAGAGGGAAATTTGCTGAGTGATCGACCTAATATCTTAACACAAACCCATTTAGGCAAAACACCTTTGAAGCGAAAAAGATGGAAAAAAAACATAGAAAAGGAAACCAAGGTGTTGGGAGGCAGGTGGTGGCCAGAGGGGACTGAAGGGAGCAGGCACAGAGAGATGGCTGGTTCCTGGCCGCCCCCACCCCAGGGAGACCCCTGCTCCAGCCCAGCCCCCCAGGACGCCCCAGCCCCTACTCTCAGTGGCCATGCCCAGCATTCTCCGACTGAGGGAATCCTACCCGTTTCTCAGATTTGGTTCAGAGAAGGGGAGTCTGCCCAAAGCGCACACAGCAAGTCAGGGGCCAGCGGACAGCCAGGCCCAGGACTGCTGAGAGCTATTCCGAGTCCTCTGCCGAGGCTTACAGAACAAGACCCCAGCCCTCTTCCCCATCTGCCCCCAGCTCCAGTGACACACCTGAGGGGGAGGTCACAGAGCAGCTTTCCGGCCCCTCCCTCAGCCCCACGCTCTACCAGCGCAGGACCACTTCCTCCAGCTCAACATGGACTTTCCCACCGTTGACCCTTCGCTGGTCCCTCTGCCAGAAACATTCTTCCTGCTTCTCCACCTGCCCAACCCACCCACCTTCTCCCCCTCTTCCCCCAGGTGCTCCCCCAGTTGGAACTCAGGACTGCCCACTTTGCTCTGTGGGCACCTGCCATCCTCTGCCTGTGCTGTGGTCAGTTTTATAACTCTCATGCTTCAGGGCAGGAGGGCTGGAGCCAGGTTCCTGAGTTCAGATCCCAGCTCTGCCACTTCTTAGCTGTGTGACTTTGGACAAGCCACTTAACCTCTCTGGGCCTCGTCTACTTATAATAGAGTGTGAAGATTGAGTTGACACACATAAGGTGCTTAAAACAGTGCCTGGCACATAGACACTCAATGAGGGTTTGCTATTAGTACACTACTATTGTCAGTTTCCTCCATCAGCCCAGGAGCCCCTTCAAGGGGAAACTGTGCCTTGCTCATCTCTAACTCCCCAGTTTCCAGCAGAGTCCAGGCACACAGTAGGTGTTCAATCAACATTGGTGAACTGAGCCTAATTTCCAGCAATGTTGTCTGCCTGGCCTCTTCCCCCCAGGTCCCCTGCAAAGAGGAGCCCTCACTGGGCTTCTGGCGGAGACCCCCGTGTGGGGCAGAGGCACAGAGAAGATGACCTGTGGCCCCCCACAGCAGGAACAGAGCTCAGTTGAGCAGGGAGGGGTGGGCTTAGGGCCAACAACCAGGTTTGGCCGGAAAGAACAGGCGGCTACAGGCCGGGATGAAATATTTAGGAGCCCACATCCCAAGGAAGTGGAAACTGACAAGCAAAATGAAATGTTGGGCTGTAATTACCCAGGCAGGCCAAGCGTGTCTCCCGCCAGCGGCGGGCTCAGCCCCCCAGCCTGCCACCAGCAGGCACTGGGTAATGAGGTCCTCCTGGACCCTCCCTGCACCAGCCCTCGCCCCTCTTTTTTTGGGCCAGGGCCAGGGAGGGATGGCAAAGAGCTCGGCTCTTCCAAGCTGACCCTTCGGGTGGTAGAACAACAGGACACGCAGGGAACCAGCAGCCTGGGTCCAGCCTTGGCACAGGATGCATTTGGGGCCACCCCTTCACCCCACCAGGCCTCAGCTTCCTCAGCCAGAAAATGGGGCTGCTGCCCCACTCCTGGGAGGGAGGACCCAGACGGGGGACATGAGTGTGCCCCATAAATTGGCCTTGGTGGAGGACGGCAGCGAGGGTGCTGGCCTCCCACAGGGAGGACAGCAGCAGACGCCAGCCTGACGCAGCCTGCCATGAGAGGCTACCTGAGGCGCTGGGCTGCCTGGGACTCGGGTCGGTAGGTCAGGGTTGAGGCTCAGATGTGGGCCCTGAGCTGGAGACGTGCTCACCTCACCCCAAAAACACTGCCCCAGGCTCTCCCAATGCTGTAGAGGAAAGGCCTGGGGACCCGCAGCCTGGGGGCCTGCTTGGCCAGATCTGGGCATGGAGAGACAGGGCCCAGGGGGGAGGGAAAGGGGCCGCAGGCCTGGATCCCGGGAGTAGCCTCAGGTGGGCCTGAGGGGGGCACCCAGGGGCAGGGGCCGGGGGAGGGTGCCCAGCAGACCTCTGTGCTTCCTGCCCTCCAGAGCTGGGGAGGGGAGGCTACCATCCGCTAGTTTCTCTCAGCAGGCATTTGGGGTGGGACAAGTGTGCACGGTGTGGAACTGCCCCCTGTGGCAGTACAACGGACATCCTGGGAATCTGGGCACTAAATGTCAGTAGGGACCCAAGTCATTGCGATATTTATACTAACATTTAAAGGCCCCCAGGTGGGACCGCCCAGAGCTGAGAGCTCCTTTCTGATCTAAACCAGAGCCCAGAGAGGGGCCATGATCTGCCCAAGGCAGTCCAAGATGCGCCACCCACCCGCATGCTGCCCCGGCCCCTCTCCAGGCTGGCTCTGTGCCGCTGGGCAGGTCCAGCTGACCCCTCGGGCCCTAACCCACGGTGTACCCCCACTCCTGTCGACACCATCTTACCAGGCCAGAGCCCCACGCCTGCACACAAACCTCAGCCTGCCCCCCAACTCTCCACCAAAACTCCAGTCACCCTGTCACTCCCCTCCCTCACACCTTCAGTGGAAGGGAATTCACCTCCCTCGGGGCAAATTCCAAACTCTTCAGCCCAGTCCTGAGGCCCTGCAGCCTCATCTCCCACCGCTCCCCACTTCCAACAGCACCTGCAGTTTCCAACACACACCAGCGTGTTCCCAGCTCGGGGCCTTTGCTCAGACTGTTCCCTCCGCCTTTAAGCCCAATTCCCCTTCCCAGACTCCTCTTCAAGTTAGCTCCTGTCCGTCAGTGAGGATTCAGCTCCGGGCCCCTCCTCCAGGAAGCCTTTGTGGGTGACCCCAGGCTCCCTCTCCCCTGAGTGCCTGTAACCATCCCAGTGTCCATCCCAGTGTCCATCACTGCCCTTAGCACAGTGAAAGGAAATTATTGGACTAGATGCGTCTGTGCCCAACTGCCTCTGAGCTCCAGGGAGATGGCCACTGCTGGTCCCACTGCTGGGCACAGAGCATTCATTGATTCAGCAATGATTTCCCAAGCACCCCCAGTCCCAAGCGCTGTCCTAGACACTGTGAGTACAGCCATGAATAGGACAGACAAGAATCCTGCCCTCAGGGAGCTGACATCCACCTGTGAAGTAGACGATCCACGCTGAGGAATGAAAGAACGAATGAACGCATGAACGAACAGACTAATTATTAATTAAGAGCTGGCCTATTGTCCAGAAGCTCTCCTGGCCCCATCTCCAGTGCCTGTCCCTCCGCATTCCTCTTCCTGTCTTCCCCCACTCACTCCCCTGCCCCATCCTTTGTCTCCTCCCTCCTTCTCTCTCTCTCTCTCTCTCTCTCTCTCTCTCTCTCTCTCTCTCTGTCACACACACTGCTCCCCCATTATTCCATGGCCCCTCATGTTCATGCAGCACTCCTCAGTTGAATAGTTTTTCTTTTTTGTGTGTGTGAGGAAGACTGGCCCTGAGCTAACATCTGTTACCAATCCTCCTCTTTTTGCTTGAGGAAGACTGGCCCTGAGCTAACATCTATGGCAGTCTTCCTCTATTTTGTATGTGGGTCACCGCCACAGCGTGGCTGATGAGTGGAGTAGGTCCATGCCCGGGATCTGAACCCATGAACCCGGGGCCGCTGGAGCGGAGCATGCAAACCCAACCACTGCGCCACCAGGCCGGCCCCCTCAGTTGAATAATTTTTGCATAGGTTCTCTCATCAGCTCCTCCCAAGCAGGCCACATCTTAGATATTACGACCATTGTACAGATAAGGAAACTGAGCCCCACAAGTCAGAGCCTAGTCCCGGCTGCCTCCACCTCCCCTTTCCCCGGCCCCTCTTCTCTGCCTTCATCTCTCTCTCCCTCCTTCTGGGATGACTGGCAAGTTGCCTCCTCTCTCTGAGCCTGTTTCTTTATCTGTAAAATGGGGCAGGCAGGCCCTGGGAGATGGTACATGGGGCCTGTGCTTCCCCCTCCCCTCCACCCCTCTGCAGTCCCTACTGTGTCCCCCTCCAGTTTCATTCTCTTCCCTCCTTCCTCTCTCCTCTTGCTTGTCACTGTGTCCTCCTTCCCCCACATCCCAAGGCCTCCCTTGGGACCAAGACGCCTGCAAGATGGTCATTAGCTTCCCTTCTGGCTCATTAAAAATGAGAATTTGCATAGAATATCCATATGATCATTCTGTCTACAGCAAAATGGGGCACAGATATGATGCACCATGCAAGTTGGGAGAAAAGAAGACGGTCACGCTGGGAGCAGGGAAAACCCCCATCCAGGAAGAAGCCAAGGGCTCACCCTTGGGGTCTGAGGCCTCAGAGGCAGCCTTTCACCCTCTCCAGCTCTTTCTCAGCCTTTCTGATGGCTAATTCACCTCTTTTTGTCATTCTTACAATAACAAGCAAGGTAGGGACTACAATTATCCCCATTTTACAGATGGAGAAACTGAGAGCCAAAGAGGAGCAGTATGGCTTGTCCAAAGACACACAGCAAGTCCGTGGCAATCCTGGGAGGGCCCAGCCTGCTCCTGGTGGCCCGCTGCTCTCTCAGGATTGCTGCCCCTCCTCACTCTCAGAAGGACTGCGGCATGAAGAACCGAATTCAGTCAGCAGCCCCCCACCCAGAGCACCCTCCTGCTCCCTGAGGAAGGCCCACCCGTTCTTCAGGGCTCTCCTCACATTCCCCCTCCTCCAGGAAACGCCCCTCTCCCATTCCCGCCTGGCCTCCCCCTCCCTGAGACAACAGTTTAGCCAGATGCAGAGATTTTTGGAGACAACTGCTTCCAAACCTCTCATCCCAGCTATATAATTGCATTCAGACCTGCCTCATCCCAAAAAGGATTCGCAGCGGTGCCCAGAAATAAACACATATTTGGCCCAAAAAGAAACTGATAACAAAATCCAGGGGAAAGGACCTGCACTTTACAGATGAGGCTCCGTTCGGCAGCCACAGACTGCCCCGAGAACTAGCCAACTGGCCATTTGTTGGAGCCAACAGGGCTTCCCGAATGCCTGGCCTCAGGGCAGCTGCCGCTCTCCGTGGTGCTGAAGCCAGGAGCACCTGGGCTGCGCGCCCCTGCCCTCCGCCCACAGGCAACCCGGGAGCAGGTCCTGTGAGCTGGGGATTCAAAACACATCCCAAATCTGTCCCTTCTCACCACCCCAGCCCCTGGTCCAAGCCATGGACAATGGCGGTAGCCTCCTCATTGGCCTTCCTGCCTCAGCCCCACAGTCTATTCCCCACTCAACAGCCAGAGGGATCTAGCTCAAGTCAGTTCACATTCCTCCTCTGCTCACAAGCCTCCAGTGGCTCCCATCTCACTCAGAGCAAAAGCCAAAGTCCTCACAAGACCCCACGCGCTCTGTCCCTCCTCTTCTGCTTCCCTCCCCCTCATTCATCTGCTCCTGCCTCTTGGCTATTCCCTAAATGCCAAGCAGCCTCCCACCGCAGGGCCTTTGCACTCTCTGGTTCCTCTGCCCAGGGCACTCTTCCCATAGATCTCCACATGGCTCACTCCCTCACTGCATTCGGGGCTGTGCCTGAACATCATCTCTGCAGAAAGGCCTTCCCTGACCCCTTTGTATGAAATAGTCTCCTCTACCTGCCCCTCTCTGTCCACGTTCCCTGCTTTATTCTTCTTCACAGTGATGCCTATCAGCTCCGAGCAGAAATTATAGTACATAGCAACATATTTACTGGTTTACTGTAAGCTGCGTCTGGCTCTCTCCCCAAATGTGAACAGGCAGGGCCAGGGATCTTCATCTGTTTAGTCCACTGCTGTATCCCCAGTGTCCTGGTTCAGTGCCTGGCACACAGTAGGTGCTCAATAAATATTTATTTAGCAAATGAATGAATTACTGTGCAGAGGTGAGAGATGAAAGGGCTGAAGAGCAGAAGAAAGAAATGCCCCCACTCCCCTCCTCACCAGCCACATCCCACGGAGCAGGCTCTGTGTGGCTTGGAGGCCTGGACTCTGTCCTTCTGAGTCCCTGAAAACCCCAGGAACTGGAGGAGAGCCAGCACTGAAGGAGTGACCACCAGGGGCTGCATCCCTCCCCTCTCCGGGGCCTGTTATGCCCACTTCTAGACAGGGCCCCTCATAGGCTCACACACGGCTACACATGACCTGGTACTCCTGTCACACACATTCACACACACTCCATCACAGGAGCCGCTCCATCTCTTCCTTCCCCGGCCCTGAGAGAACCTCTGCCCTCTGTGGGGGGCAGTCCTCCTAGGTCCGTCCATCTGACTGACCCACCAGGGCATCCCTGGAGAAGGCTAGGTGAAAGGAATCAAGTCCCTCATCGAAAGGGGGGCTCCATCTTCCCTCCCTCGAGTTCCAGAGCAGGGAGTTTTGGAGCGGCACAGACCTGAGTGCCAACCCCAGCTCTGCCACTGACCAGCTAGGAGGGCCTGGGCAAGCACTCAGGCAGCCTGGGCCACCGTCACCTCCCCTGTAAAATGAGGACAATTCTCAGGGCTGCCATGCAGGGGCCGAGGCTGGGGCAAGGGCCTGGCAGCTTCTGTGAGGACAGTTACTGAGACGTTCCTAGAAATGCGTATATTAAAACAAAAGAAGGGGGCTGGCCCGTGGCGTAGTGGTTAAGTCTGGTGCATTCCACTTTGGTGGCCCGGGTTTGCAGGTTCGCATCCCAGGCACAGACCTACACCACTCGTCAGCCACGTTGTGGTGGCAACCCACATATGAAGTAGAGGAAGGTTGGAACAGATGTTAGCTCAGGGATAATCTTCCTCAGCAAAAAAAAAAGAGGGGTGCGGGGGGTTGTTCAGTGCTCTTCACACAGGCTAGGTAGGCCAGGCTGGCTGAGGGGCCAGCACAGGAGGCAGAGCCTGGGAAGAGGACTGGGTGGGCAGACACAGAGAATAACAAGGGGAAGATGGCTGCGGGCATCTGTCAGTGTGTCCGTGTACATGAGCCCATAGAAGAAGGCACACGGCTCCTTCCTGGTCTTACAAAGGAAGAACTGGAGGCTCAGAGAGGGGAAGTGACTTGCAGAGGTCACATAGGAGTAGGGGATGGGGCTGAGACAGGGACGGCACCCAGAACACTCAGCAGCCCCATACCACCCTGAAGCAGGAAGCCTTGGGGTGGAGAGGGAGGAGAACAGTGAGCTCACAAGTCCTTCCAGAGCTGCAGGGAATAAGGGGGTGGCCTTGCTTTAGCTACATCTCCAAGGAGCTCAGAGTGGGGGACTTGGGTGTTGGGAACTCCACTTCAGATAAGAAAACAGGCTGAAGTCCAGTAGTCAGCAAACGGAAAGATGGCTTCCTGGAGGTCAAGGCCCAAACCTGCTGGGGGAGGGGCAGGAAAGGTCAACAGCCCTCACCACGTGCTCTTTAACAAAGGGGAGGAGATCGAGAGAGATTCCCATCCACCCATGGGAGACTGGGAGGACAGAACCCAATGTGCGCCCGGTGAAGAGGTTCAGGTACGGGAGGAGAAAGGAACAAGGGCAAGAAAATGAACTTGAAGAAAATGGGGTTCAAACCAGGTGTAAAGATTTATTTGTCAAAAGGATCAGAGGTAAAGAAACCAAAGAGGCCAAATCTGAGGAAACAGATTGCTGTGGACGGGGCTACTTTGTGGGCTCAGGTCTGGGCCCAAGAACGTAGACACACTGGAAGCCAGAGGCCAACCCCGTGGTACCTGGACCCCATGTGACAAGGACAGATAGAAAAGCCAAGAGAGGTGGGTGAGGGATGCAAAGACCCACATGACTGGGGACCTCAGATGTCCCCTGACCCATCACCTTCACATTGGTGATGAAGCTGAGGCTCAGAGAGGGAAAGTGACCAGCCCAGGGTCACACAGCCACCCAGAGACAGAGCCCGGACTAGAACTGGGCCCTGATTCCCAGCCCAGGGCCCCCTGCCCCACTCCCCTCCTCCGGTTAATAACGATGACAACTGACACCGTTGGCAGCTTAGCAGACTGTGCTAAGTGCTCTACACGTGTTAACTCACTTAAGGTTCACAGCAACCTATACGGGATACTATTAATATCCCCATTGCACAAGGTGGAAACTGAAGCCCAGAGACGTGAAGGGACTCCTCAAGGTGGCACAGTTCATGATGGCAGAGCCAGCATCCAGGCTCTTAAGCACCCTGCTCTACTGTGTCATCCAGAGGACAGGATTCAAAAGGCCACCAAGGGGCTGCAACCAGCAAAGGGGAATTTTTTTAAACGCCAAAGAAATCTTCAAACATGTTCCACAAAGGAGGCCAGTGAAAGGAAATGCTGCTTCCTGTCCAAGAGGGAAGGGACGCAAATTCAGGGCAAAAAGGGCTCGGCGTCTAATGTCTTCCTCCTGTCATCCCGTCAAGCTTAGAGGGGAACTCGGGTGGCAGCGTGTCCCTGTCGTGATAGGCCGGGGCGAGCACATCAGAGACAAGTCGGAGAGAGCGGGAGGGCCCAATGACACCTATCCCAGGGGACTCACAAAACCGAGAGATGTCAGCGCCCTGCCACAGGCCCGAGCGGCAGAGAAATCAGAGCAGTCAAGTGAAGTCCCTAAGGCGGGCCAGGCAGGCGCGGGCTTCATCTTCATAGCGGGACAGAGACTGACCTGGCAGTCACGGAGCAATCACATTAACGCCAGCACCTTGCCAATCTCCAAGTGCTTGCCAGGAGACCCAGCCGGTGCGTGGTGGGCCTCGTGGCTCGGTAGGGAGCACCGACGCCAGGTCCACTTAATTTCCACCCACGGTAGAGTGACAGGCGGCAGACCAGGGGAGCAGAAGAAGCAATTCATCTCAAATTCAAGGAGACCTGGTTGATAAGCTGGAATGGGGGGGTCTGGCCACGGTGGGGCCCACTTTCCTCTTGCGTCCTTGGAGAACACACGGTCAGCAGGCAGGGCGTGGTGGCCCCAAGTGCCGGGTCCCTGGGCTGTGACTCCAGGAAGCAACTGGCCGGAGGGTCCAGAGGTCTCCCCCTGAGAAGATGCTACAAGCCACCTCACGCTCATATACACCAAGCTAAAGCCAGTGGCAGGACCCTCCCTGCTCGCAGTTCCCCACCCCTTCGGCTAATTTCAACCACACTCCATCTGACTGGGGGCGAGAAGGCTGCGTGCTCCAAGCTCTGTCCTCATACAATTGGCCCTCATCATCCCTGAACCAAAAGACCAAGCCCTGCGGTGCCCCCATTTGACAGCCGCTCCTTGAGGCCTTGAGAGATGTTTCGTTTTCCAGCCCTCCTCTGAGAGAAGCATCCTAAATAAGTAGTTTTCAGTGAACGTCTGATGGTGTTTTCAGAAGGAGCCCGAATTGTGGAGAACAAGCCATGACGAGCCTTTGCTTACAAGAAGAAAGCCTGGAGTTAGGGCCGCGGGCTGTGAGGACACAGCCTGTCGGATGTCAGAGCTGGACACTGGAGACGAGCTGACGCACGCACACCTGTCACAGATGGAAAAGGAGGCCCCAGAGGGGCAGTGGCGTGCCCAAGGGCACAGGGCTGGTCGTCTGTTCATTCATTTGTTCATCCTACAAACATCTATTGAGGCCCTGCTACGTGCAAGGGAAGGAAAGGGGCACAGAGCCGAGAGGGTCCTGTCCCCCTCCCCAGCCTCAAGGGGCCGAGTCAAGTGGAAGAAGCAGAGGGAAGGTTCAACAGGCACTGGGGCTTCCCAGGTGGGAGCCCTGGGGAAGGTCACCCCCAGGTGAGCACCTGCCTGCAGGGTGGGGGTGGGGGGAGCAGATGAGGGAAGCCTGCAGGGAGGAAGGGCAGAGAAGCCCCCCAGGCCCTAAGCGAGCTGGATGGGGCAAGGGGAGATGGCGTGTGCTGACACACTCCCTCGGGCAAGCAGGCACAACCCCAGTGCCAAAACATTTAAAATACAGGTTTGGCCTAAAAGAAACTCTGCTCAGCTCCATCTCACATTGGTCCCGGTCCTGTGGCCACTAGGACCAGGCCAGGCCCCTCACGAGGGGCCCATCTGCCTTGTTCACTCCCACCTCCAGGCTCTTGCTCATGCTGTTCCCCCGCCTGGCATGCCCTTTCCTTTCTTTCCACTTGCCCAGGTGCCCCTCCCCCAAGCCCTGCTGGGCCGGGCTCCCCTGCAGCCCTGGAGTGTGTCTCTTCGCTTCAACAGACGCAGCATCACATCCTCCATTCACTTCTTCAGGCAAACTCTACCGAGCACCTACTGCATACAGAGCAGGGTGCCAAGTCTGGCTTTACACCATCCTCCCCACGCCCACTGAGCGTCCCCCGAGGGCAAGGCCACGGCCTGTCTCCTCTCCTCACATCGGGACCGGGTGCCCAGCAGGTGTGAATTATATCTGTGAGCCCAGGCCCACGGGGAGACTTGGCGTAGTCTGGAAGCCTGAGCCTCTCCCCTCCTGCCCTCTGGGGCAGGCACACCTCAGGAGGAAGCGTCCTCGAGGCCGACACTGCAGCGGGAAATGGGAGGAAGCCGGACCCCACACTGCAGCCCGACGCAGCTGCAGACAGGCCAGTTCTCACGTCCCTGCCTCTGCCTCCCAGAAAGAGCTTCTGTCCTCCGTGAGTCAGGAGAGGGTGGGGGACAGCGGGGAGCTCAGTGGGGAGCAGGAGGGGTCCCAGGGCAGCCTGACCCAACCCCGGATGCCTATGCTCTGTCAGCCTCATTTGCCCCTCTGGAGGCTGGGAGAGCAACCTCTCAGGCCCAGGGCTGGGAGGAGGGCTAAAGAAGTGAGTAGCTGGGGGCTGGATTTTGTGATCAACCATCCATTCAAAAGGCATTTATTGAGCAACTACTGTGTGCCCAGAGCTGTGCTAGATGCTGGGGATGCAGCAGAGAACAAAACAGGCAAAAAATCTCTGCCCTCATGGACAATAAACAAATAAAACTTTGCTTGTCGAGTGCTAGAAAGAACAACAGCAGGGTGTGGAGAACGATGGGCTGGGGAAGGGGCTATTTTAGATTGGGTGGTCAGAGAGGTCTCTCTGAAGAGGGGACACCTGGGAGGACAGCTGAATGCACTGAGGATGTGGGCTGCATGGATATCCAGGGAAAGAGCTTTCCAGGCAGAGGGACCAGCCAGTGCAAAGGCCCTGAGGTAGACTCATGCCTGGAGTGTTAGAGGAGCAGTGAGGAGGCTGGTGTGGCTGGAGCAGAGAGATGGAGAGGGGAGCGGAAGGAGATAAGGTCAGGGAGGTGAGGGGCAGGCAGCAGAAAGGGGAGCAGTCACTCTAAATGTCCACCCTTAGGGTTTCTGGATCCTGGGGGTGCCCTGGGGCAAACTTCTCCTCTCTGGTCTCCCACAACCATGAGCAGTGCCAGCCCCTCCGAGTGGCACAGCTCCTTCCAGCTGGCCAAGCTCTTCCTTCATCCCCCCAGAGCCTCCAGGAGGCGAGTGCTCCATTTACAACCAGAGAAGCTGGGCCCAGAGATGTCACATAGCCGGCGGGATGAGGAGGCGCCGCAGCCTTGGGCCTCCAGCTGCCGGCCTGCCAGTTGCTGCCCTGTCGCTGCACAGACAGGGGCCATCTGAATGCAAGTCGGACGCTCAGCCCTGGGAGCTGGAGCTGGAGGTCAGACCAGCCACAGCCTGACTCACCAGCGTCTCCGGAATACTAATGGGGGACACAGGGACACAGCGGGGAGATGAGGCTTCAGAAGGTCCCACTGTGCATGGGATAGGACATCCTCCAAGAAGCAGGCCTGAGCCCCCACGCCCCTTCCTGCCATCTTGTTCCCACCCTAGCTGCACAGGCCTGGATGACCCAGGGGTGCTGGAATAACCCACCCAGGAGGGCCTGAGCCAAACTCCCTGGGTGAACCCATGGAGAGGCCCCTGCCAGGAGCTCCTGCCACATGCACCAGAGATGGGGAGACCATCTGCTAGATTCAAATTCCACCCCTGCTACTTTCCAGCTGTGTGGCCTCAGGGGAGTTACTTAACCTCTCTGAGCCTCGGTTTTGCCATCTGTATAATGAAGTTGTCTTGAGAGCTAAATGAGTCAACATGTATGAAGCACATAAAGTAGGGTCTGGTCCACAGAAGGGCTCCATATATGTTACCTACTAATGTCATCCCTGCATCCATTCTCCCATCACCCACACAGGAGCACTTCTGTGTGACCTCAGGCAGGCCCCTTAACTTCCCTGAGCCCTGGGTTTTCCTATCTGTGAAATGGAGCACAAGTTCAGGTAAACTGGGGCTCACGTGGGGCCCCATGGATATGGAAAGGCTGTGGGGATATAAAAGTTCATGCTCCAGACCCCAACCCTGAGAGTGCCCAGGACCAGGGTGGGAGGGCAGGCCATGTCTGTGCCTCTCCCTTGTGCCCATCTCTCCTCTGTGGGTGACTCACCCACACTATCTCCGGAGCCCAGGAAGGCCTGCTCTGCATGCCTAATCCAGCCTCCGTGTGCTCCTCACCTTTCCCTCGGGCAGCGTCGGCCTGGCAGGGGGAAGGGGTCCTGGCTGCAGCCACACGCACGCACACACGCACGCACACAGATGGGGCGATTCACCAGGCACCCCACACAAGCACACACCCACACACAGGCCTGTGCACGGACACCCCTACTGAGGCAGGCCCGCCAGTTACATGTCTAGAAAGTCACATACGTGCACCCTTCCCCATACAAACACACATGTCCTGCCCTGGCCGCCTTGGGAACTCATCTCGCTCCCCCTACCTCACCACCAGACCAGCTGTCCTGTAGGAACCAGACTGGCCTGGGCTCCTGTGGTCTGGTCCCTAGCCCTGTCCCTGGACGCAGCACGAAGCCTCAGTGAGGGCACAGCATGGCCCCCCAGGCCTTCCAGCACTCCCCGGGCCTCCCCAGGAGTGGCCGGGCACCAGGGAGGGCAGGGGCCCAGGCAGCTGGACCCCCGATAATAACCCTCCAACGTGCATTCCTGAGTCCCACCTCCATGGGCCAGGCGTGTGTTTCATTCCGACAACAACCAGTTTTATCTTCATTTCCAGATGAAGAAACCAAAACCAAGAGAGGCTGAGTGACTGTCCCAGGATCACACAGCCTGTAAGCGGCTGAGCGGAGAACCTGCCCATTAACCATGCTGCCGCCTGTGTGATGCGAGCTGGGGGAGACAGAGATGTGGGGGAGAAGGGCCTGGGTCTGACCCTGGCTCCAAGTCCTGCTCCAACACCTCGCTGTGTGAGCCTGGTTAAGCCACCTCACCCCTCTGAGCCACAGTTCTCTCATCTGTAAAATGGGGACAGAAACACCAAGCCCACAGGGTTGTCACCAGGATTCCTGATAGTGCGGGGGGCGCTGAGGGGGTTCCTGGCACAGGGCAGGGCTCGGTCAAGGGCCACAGGATTGCCCAGGGCACAAGCCACACGACTGAGTAAATGGGGTGAGGGGGATAGCGCTGATGCGGGCTGGGACATTCGGTGCCAGGGCCTCCTTTAAGCCCTATGCCAATGGTCAGTGCTGGGTACTACCCGGGAGCTGCCCACCCGCAGGACAGAGCTGGGTTCCAGTCCCAGCTCCTCCACATTCTGCCTGCCCGGCCTTGGGAAAGTGGCCTACCTTCTCTGGCCTCAGTTTCCCCATCTATAAAATGGGCATAATTATGCTCCCCTGCAGGACCGCGAGCCCAGCACACAGTAGGCACCCAGGACCTGCTGGCCGAGCTCTTGCCAGGGCCCTGATGTGCATCCTCAGCCTGGTGAGCGTACCCTCCCCTCTGCCCCGCTCCCCAGCGCTCCTCTGAGCAACTCACAGATGATTTATACTTTAGAGGACGAATCAATACAATATACTGCCAAAGACATCTTTAATCTCTCGCAGGGATTAGGCGACAAGGTACAGCAGCCTCTTTCTACCAGTCGCTGAATTCTGATTTCAATTTGGCCAGCTGGAGCGCGGCTTTCTCTCTCCCTTTCTTTTCACTCACCTAAAGACGGTCCTCCAAATGAAATTTCAGTGAGCGGGCGGGGCGGAGAGACCCAGCTGCCATACACGAGGGCCCCCAGGGCTGCCACCCTGCACAGAGTGACAGCAGGAGGGTCTGGGGACGTGGGAGGTCTGGCTGGCGGGAGGCCAGGCTCTCGAGATGGGATGGAGTGCAGGGGGCAGGGGCACTGGCAGGAGCACCCCGAGCTGGAGGTCTAGCAGAGTAGCTTTTCTCTTATTTTCTAGAAGTCCTTTTAAAAAATCTTGAGTAGACTTTATTTTTTCTAACTATCCAATGCCTGATTAGATGCCTGTGGAAAAGTCAAACAACAGTCTTAGCTTCAGCCAAAATGCAACGCCCAGACCTCACCCCATCCCGTGCCTCTCCTGCTCTCAACATGTCAGCACGTGTCCCTCCAGGCCGTGTGTGTGTGTGTCACTGTCATACCCCCGTCCCTT
The DNA here is from genome assembly GCF_020826845.1 of Diceros bicornis minor. Taxonomy (NCBI): domain Eukaryota; kingdom Metazoa; phylum Chordata; class Mammalia; order Perissodactyla; family Rhinocerotidae; genus Diceros; species Diceros bicornis. Next base: position 30,480,389 of record NC_080753.1, on the reverse strand, counting down.
GCACAGGCCTGGTCCATGTGGGTCTCAGTTAATGTGGTGGGAAATGGGCAGAAGTGACAAGAATGCAGAAGCAGTTAAGACCTTAATCCTGGAGCCAGACGCCTGGGTTCAAATCCCTTCTCCGCCTCTAACTTGCTGTGTGACCGCATGCCAGTTATTTGGCCTCTCTGTGCCTCAGCTCCCTCCCCTGTAAAACCGGGGCCCCTCCCTCATAGGGTAGGGAGGATTACCCAGGACAACAGGTGTGAAACAGACGCTCAGGGGGCATGTGCGGGGCACACAGGGAGGCTAGGTAAGTACTGGTGGTGGCTTCCAGGGCCCTCATGGCAGGGACTGAACACTAAGATTCTGGACCTTCTGTCCCTGCGCCCATCCAGCACCTTTGTCCCCAAATCCTGCAGAGGTGGCCCCGTAAACAGAAAGGCAGTGGGCTTGTTTGGGGAAGGAGTCAGGCCACTGGGGAGGAGAGGAACCGGCAGCGCAGGGCGGGTGGGGCCGGCCCAGAGAGAGGTGCCCACGTCTGAGCAAAGGAGGAAAGGAGAGGCAGGCAGCCAGAGGGAGGGGCTGGCACCGGGGGTCTGACCCTGCCACCGGGGCCCCAGGGAGCTGCGGCCCACCTGCCTGGAGGTAGGAGTGGGGTCCTGTCCACCCTGTGCTTCCCTCTGCCAGGACCCCACTGCTAGAGTGAGAAGGGCCTGGAGCCGCAGCCATCAGTCTGCGCTGCCCCACCTCCCGGCCCGGCCGCCCTCTCCACCAGGTCACAAGCACCTGGGCGGCTTCAGCTGTACAATTAAAGGGGCTTATCCAAGATTTATAGCAGGATTATGCCTGCAGGGTGTTGCCAACGCCAGCCTCTGGACACTCTGTGCTCCTTAGGAAAAGCAATTAGAGTCCCAGGGTTATGTGGGTATAAATTTACAGACGCCATCCCCCAAGGCCGAGGGCACCACGGTGAGTTACTTAGAGACAGGGCCTTAGGAGAGGGGGCACGGGGGCCCCTCTGCAGGGAGCTGGGTCTGCCAGGAGGGGAAGGGCTTCCTTGCTCCCCTCCACACCCCACGCACGACAGGCACCATCCCTCAGCCCCACGGCCCTCACTGAGCCGTCCCTCTTGGCAAGGTTCACCCAACCCAGGTGGAGCCCCCAACCCAGTGGCCAGCCTGCTGCCCTGGACGCCCCAGGTACCAGGTACCACAGTGGTGCCACGGCCCTGCACAAGCTGCTCTCCCTCAGCGCGGCCATCAGGACTGACCCACTCAGAGGCCCAGGCTTCGGACCCCCGTTACATTAGCCTCCGATTGCTTGCTGCTACCTAAAAGCTTTACCACCTGAGCTTCTGAGGACAGCAGTCAAGGGAAGGCAGTGAGCTTACCGGGGGAAAGGTGGCATGTGGTGAGTGGGGACCTCGAGGAGAGCACATCGCTTTCCCACAGTGCCTCAAATCCACCCCAGGGCGCCTACGGCACTGAAGCCCAAGCCAGCGCAGCCCCGCCCCTCACCCCCACCAGACTGCCCAATTTGAGGGACTCAAACAGGGTCTTGCTCCATGAACCTGCTGGCTGGCCCCCTGGCTCCTAGGTCACTGAGACCCCCTGAAACAAGGCCACCTCTATCCCTCCCCCGTCCTCTCCTCTCTGCCTGAGAACAGCAGCTGTTCCACTGGCTCCCACGCCAGGGACATTGACTGTTCCTCTGTCTGCCTGGCCACGTCTGCAAAAGTCCTTCACCTCCACCCCTGCTCCCAGGAGTCACCCAGTGACTTGGCGAGGCCACGGGCTGGTCCCCAGTGCTCAGGGGAGAGACTGAGGCCCACGAGGGGAATGGCTTGTTCCCCGAGCAGGACCCTGCTGGCGGGCGCCGGACTCACCGTCCTCCCGGGACTTCTGGATGAAGGCCTCCACGCCACTCTCGCCGTAGCTGCCCTCCGAGGCCAGCGTGGAGACGTAGTTCCACTTGAGAGCACGGACGATGTCCACCATGGCCTGGGCCTGGTACGTGTCCGAGGGCACCACGCGGGAGAAGAAGTCATAGCGGCTGTTGTCACTCAGGTCGGGGGCTGTGGAGGCGTAGCTGATCTGGGGGATCTGGAGGCGAGAGGGGCCGTGATGGGGGCGGCTGGCACCCCCACCCGCCCAGCCAGCACCACACCCCTACACACCAACCTCCTTCCGGTCCCCACAGCCTTGGGACAGCCCCAGCCCTGCCCACGGGCACCGCCTCCTCGCGTCCTGGGGGAGACCCTGTGACATGGACTGCACAAGTCCTCGCCCACTTGACAGAGGGGGAAACTGAGACCCAGAGAGGGTGGGCAAATGGCTGGTCAGCCCTGCCCCTAGCTCCAGCCTGGGGTCCCAATGGCCCCCACCTCCACTCAGTTCTCCCCTGAACCTGGCCCTCTCCAGCCCTCCCCACACCTAGCAGGAGTGAGGCTGGCATCAGGCTGAGAAAAACTGGCCCTCCTCCTCCAGAAAGTCTCCCGGCCAGCCTCACCTGGGTCCTGTGGCTGGTGGTCCCCCAACAACACACATGTACATACCACAGAGTCATGGGGGTTACACATACATACACACACACGCACACACACCAGGAGCCTCTGGGTGCCTCGGTTTACATAAAGAGCTGGAAGACCCCCCCAGGGAATCTCCCCAGGTGGATGAGATGGTTGGGCCTGGAGATGGGATGGGGATGAGGGTGTCAAGAGGGGCCCTGAGGGGTCAGCTGGCCCATCTTCTTCCCCAGGCAGCCCCTCATATTACTATCCCCTAGGACCTGTCCCCACAGCTCCCCCTGGGCTCAGGCTCTTTCCTCCTGCCCAGCTCAGAGGAGACAGAGCCTGGGTTCCAGCTCCTCTCAGCCCCTGCCCACCCCACAGATGGAGTTCCAGGAGGCCAGGGTTGGGGGGGCCTCCAGGAAGTCCCTCTTTCACAGCCTGGGACACAGGGCCCAGAGAGGCTCAGCGGCAGACTGCAGGCCTCCTGCCCCCAGCCTCAGCTCTCCCAGCTCTCCAAGCACAGAGCACCTTCCTGCCGCCACGGCCCCCACCAGGGGCCTCCCAGGCACAGGCGAGACACAGAGCGCTTAAGCTGCCCTTCCTCCCGTGGCTGACATCCAACCATGCCCAAAGGACATGGAAGAGGCCGTGTGGACCCTCCTGCACCTTCCCCTCCTCCCTGGCCCACACTCACCACATCCCCAGTGCCGTCCTCACAGGGTCCCTGCGCTGCCCCCGGCTCCCTGGGGCTGGTCAGTCCCATGCTCTCCATTCCCTGCCTTGGGCCACATGAACGCGTGCCCTTCCTGTGTGCCCTCTGCCCTGCTCTCCGTTGTCCAGGGTGACACGGTGAAGGGGTGTGCATATTGATCTGGGCCAATGTCAAATCTAAGATTTTATGCCCTAAGGATCACTAAGATTCAGTCCTGGCCAAAAAAACTCGTGGCCAGATGTCAGTCTCTGTGGCAACCAAGGGTGGGAAATGTTCCAGGGTCAAGAGGTTTGGGGGTGCCCCCTGGACAAGTGGTTGCCCACCTGGCCTTGTCTAGGATGTCCCTATCCCCAGGGACAGCGAGCGTCCACCTTCCACTGAGGACACCCATTAGGAAAAGGGCATGGTCCACCTCAGCCCCTGTGATGCCCCCCAGTGCCCCTCACTGCCTCCCCTCACTGAACTCACTCATGGGAAAGGCCCACGTTCCTGGACCCTCGGAGGTGAGGATAGGGGTGGGGGAAACAGATGATTGTTTTTCTGGATTTGCTGAGCAACTATGGGTTAACTTCTAAGCCCTCTTGTCGTAGTTCCTGTGGTCTTTATAAAATGGTAGGCACTGCGTTATTCCCTGTGGCACCGTTGTAACCCGGTGAAAAAGCTATGGTCATATAAGGAATACTACACAGCTGAGAAAAAGAACAAGGCAGCTTTCCATGCACTGCTCTGGATGGCTCTCCAAGACGTTGTAGGGTAAAAACAACAGCCACAAAGAAGCAAGGTGTAGATCTACCTGCGAGCAGCACCCTGCTTATCATACGAGGGGGCGGAATATACTCACACAGCTCTGAAACAAAACGGCCAAGTTGCCTCCGGGGAAGGAACCAGGTGGCTGGGGGCGCAGTTGGAGGGGACCTTTCATCTTACACCCTTTGTACATTTTGCAGGTAGAACCATGCAAACATAGCACCTGCTCAGAAAACAAAACCCCATTTGAATCTTCGTGAGCTCATGTGTCCCCTGTCTGCCCGTGTCAGCAGTGTCCAAAGACGAGCCAGTCCTCTGCGCTCTGGAGAGCACTTAGCACAACAGCATCCGCTAAAATGTGGACACTGGTGGACACTCATATTTCATGATTAATTTCCAAAATATTGTGATTTTTAATATCTGACAATGGTATTGTAGTTGGTGTTGGTTGGCTGGTTTTTGAGGATCCCTGTCTCTCAGAGCTGGGCTCCCCAGCCTCAGCACTATCAACACTGTGGGGGGATAATTCTCCGTTGGGGGCTGTCCTGTGCACTGTAGGATGTTTAGCAGTATCTCCGTCCCCTACACTAGATGCCAGTAGCACCCCCCTCCCCCAGCTGTGACACCAAAAACATCTCTAGACATTGCCAAATGTCCCGGCGGCAGGGAGGCAAAACTGTCCCCAGCTGAGACCCACTGTTTTAGAGATACGTGCTGAAATACGTAGGGATGAAGCGATAGGATGACGTGTGGGATTTGCTTCGCAAGAATCGCGCTGGGAGCGTGTGGAAGAAGAATGACATTCACCAAGAGCTGACAACCGTTGCGTGGCGAGCACGTGGGGGCTCGCTGCTCTGTTTGTTGTACTCTTGTACATGTCTGAAATGGCCGTGTTTTTAAAATTTTTTAACAATAAAACAAAACAAAATAAATGCCACCCCCGGGTCACCCCCCTGAGCAGAAGAGCCCCAAACCCGGAGCTGGAGCTGGAGGAGGTTGGGGGGGTCGCCGCCCGGCGCCGCCCGGCGCCGCCTGCTTCCCAGCAGGTCCTGAGAGAAGATGGTTCTGCGTGTTCGCTTGCTGGCTCACCTCTCCACCCAGTCCTCCGCAACGAGTGCTCATCACACACCCGGGAATCCACTCTCCTCCTCATTAGAAGAAGCTTTTCTCCTACTTCTGATGTTTTCTCCCAGCACAGCGCCCGGGGTCAAAAGGGCCCGTGCACAGCAGAGGGGCAGGAGGCCCAGGGAGGTCTCAAGGCTGGAGGCAGACCGGGGAATGGAGCGGCTCACACAGGCGACTTCTCGCTCATCCCTCACTCCTCCTTCCACACCACCTCCCTGCCTCCCCTCCTGTTCAGGCCCTCAGCGTGGGCAGGGACAGCGGATGGACAGATGGATGTCCGGTATTGGGACCAGAGCCCTCCCCCAGTGACCCACTCTTCAAACTCAGGCCCCACCCCTGCCCCACGGCACGCCCCCATTCCCGTAAAGGTAGGAGGGCCGAGCGTGGGGTTCCTGCAGGGTATGCATGTCAGCCTGCAGGAATGCCCCACACCCCTGATTTCAGGAGCCCAGGAGGGGCCCCTGCTCTGCCCCCAACAATTCCTGAGACCCTGGAACAGGAACTCAGCCCTGAGATGGGGTGGGGGACAGCCTCCTGAACAGGGTCCAGGGTATAAGCCAGCATCCTCTTATCCTCTTACATGTCCCCTCTGCCAGCCTCTCCTACCCTGACCCTGCAGGCCCCCTCCTCCTCCCCAGGCCCTCCCGGTTTCCCAGGGGGATGGTTTCAAGCAGAGATTTGGGAGCTAAACTGCTCAGGTTCAAATCCTATGTTTGCTCCCCACCAGCTGGGAAACCCTGGGCAAGTTACTTCACCTCTCTGAGCCTCAGTTTCCTCGGCTGCAAAATGGGAATAATTACCATCCCTTTCTCACAAGGTTGTGATGGTCACATGTGGGAATTCATGTGAAGCGCTCAGGGTAATGACTCAGAAGGCTAGCTCTTCTGTGACCTGTCATCCCTCCCTCTACACGCTCTCTCACCGGGGCTCTCCTCTTGGCCCCCTCTGACTTTTTTACCTCCTAGGACCAACCCCTGTGCCTCCCCTCCCGTCCCCAGCTCTCCCTGTCATCCCCTACTTACTGCTGTGCTCAGTGGGGACGCCTCCTCCGGGGAATGCTGACAGGCTCCCCAAGGCTCTCCTCCTTCCCGGTGCCCCCACCAGCCTGGAGTGGAGGGGGGAGAGGCAGGGACCGCCCTGGGTGACTGTGACATCCTGGCCTGACTGGGGCCCTGAGGTCTCTTCAGCTCTGTCTCCACCGCCCAGCCAGAGCGGGAGGGGGACACGCCACTAACATTCTCCTCAGAGGACGTGCCTCTCCTCTCACCACAGCAGCCCAGGAGGGGAGGGAGGCAGCTGTGCCCACCCCACTGCCAGCTCCTCCACCGCTCCGCCTCCCCCTCTCCCTCCCTCCTACCGTCACCCAGCACTTTGAGCACTAACCGTGTACCGGGCACTGTCCTAGGTGCTGGGGACAACACACCTCCTGTCACGCCCTCATGGGGCAAGAGTCAGCCAGAAGCCAGATCCCAGCAGCACCTGACCCACCAGAAGGGTCTTACTCTAGGTCCATCTGTCTGTCCTTTTCTCTTCTCTCTGTCCTCCTCTGCCCACAGAGCCCAGGACCTCATCTCCCTACATCCAAATCTCTATGTGGCAAATGTTGCCTCCTTCAGGCAGCCCTCCCTGAGCCCTCGTCTTCCAGAGAGCCTGCTCAGACCCCCCCACAGCACCGAGTCAGGCTCCAGGGGCACCAGGCACGAACTCTCAGTGTTGGGACGCTTGGTCTACTTGTCAATTCAACAGGCATTCTAAAGCACCCCCATGTGCCAGGCAAGGCCACAGGGGGAGATGAGAAGGGGAAATGGATTCATCCCACTCCTCAACACTAGTAGACACCCACTGCATCCTGGGAGGGGACCCCAGAGTGACACGCAGTGTGTCTGCAGCTGGCACCCAGCAGAGCCTCTCACAGAAGAGTGAGTGACTGAAGGGGGAGGGAGCGCATGAGTAAACCTCTCTCTCTCTCTCTGGCTTCTGGAGTGACAAGGAGGTCCATTGCCACAGAGGGAAGACAAAAGCTGCGTCTGGGCTTGAGCAACAAGGAAGATGAATGCCGAGTGCATCTGTGTGTACACGTGCACATGCACACACACGCACGAACACAAGCACACACAGCACACGCACACATGTACACATAGTACGAGCACACACACACAGCACGCACGTGCACACACACAAACACGAGCCCTGGAGCATGTGTCCTGAGTACACGAGTGTACAGCACAGTCATTCATTTCTTCCTCCTACCAACAGTCACCCAGCGCCAACGGGCTGCCAGTTGAGGTTCTGAGTGCTAGGGAGAGACAGGCGGACACTCCGCCCTTGGGGGGCTCCCGGTCCAGACAGAGGCAGGCGATGGAGGGTGACACCAAGCTGTTAGACGGGGGTGAGGGTCCAGGAGAAACAAGAAAGAAGGGAGGAGCAGGGGACTGTGAGAGAGAGGGGCTCCCCTTCCCTCCTCCTCCCTAATGCTCCGCACACGAGCTTCCAGCACACTGGAGCCAGCCTGCCCGGGATTGTAGGACCCAGCTTTGCCACCCAGCTGTGCAACCTTAGGCAAGTGAGTGGCCTCTCTGGTCCTCAGTTTCCTCCCCTATAAAGTAGTCACAGTAACAACAGAGAGGGCTGCATTACAAGGGGCCCTCGGCAAATACTCGATACAGTCATGTGTGGCATTACGACGTGTCGGTCAACGATGGACCGTGCATATGACAGTGGTTCCATAAGATTAGTACCATATAGCCTAGGTGCAGAGTAGGCTACACCGTCCAGGTTTGTGTAAGTATACTCTGTGATGTTCACACAACGACGCAATCACCTAACGACGCATTTCTCAGAATGCACCCCCATCATTAAGCAATGGACGACTGTAATAGTATTAGAGAGAGAGGCAAAGCTAGGGCCATTGTGCCCATTTTGCAGACGAGGAAACTGAGGCTCAGCAAGATGAAAGTGCCCTCTGAGCATCTGAGTCAGGAGATATCAGAAACAAAGTACAGACCAAGCCGCTCTGCCTCCCTGTCCCCCATCCCCAGTCCTGGCCTCGGGCCCTGCCCACCCTCAGTGTCCCAGCTGACACTGATCTTTCTGTTCTGCCCACAAGCCAGGCTAGACAACCACAGATTGAGGCTGGGATTCTGCATCCACCACTGGCCGCCAGTCCAGGCCAGGGCCCAGGCAGACCTCAGGACCTCCACCGGCCCACCGAGGCCCCTCTCTCCCGGGGAGCAGGAGACCCCGCGTGGGGCAGGCAGGTCCTGGGGTTGGCTGCCTGCTCCTTGCTCTCTTGATCCTGGCTGCTTGAGGCCTCGACCGCCCACCTGGCTCTCAGCATCAGCTGCTTCCCTCACAGATAAAAGGCAGCCAGGCTCTTAGGTACACGAACGCTGCATGGGCAGGAACGTGTGGTGCAGAGAGCCGGTGAGAGGAGAGAAGGCCGCTTCCCGAGGCTCAGGGGCACCGTCAGGCACCCCTCGCCCCCCTGAGCCATGCACCCTCTCCCAAGGGGCCTTTGCTCAGAGACACAGTGCGCAGAAGCAGCAAGAGGTGCTGCCAGCCGCCCCTCCTCCCTCTAGGGGCCTCAGGAGGGGCCCTCAGGTGGGGCAGGGGTGCATCTCACTGAGAGCTGGGCGCACAGCAGGCGCTCCACACCCCACCCAGAGCACAGAGCGCCCCTCTCAGGCAGGTGCTGAGGACACAGATTTCCATCACCCGCCTTCAGAGCACCAGCCTGGTGGGGGGGCTGGAAAAGGGGCGCCTCAGAGAGAAATGCCTCCAGTGGAGATTCACTAGGGCCTCGCAGTGGGGAGAGTCACACTGCAGGCCCTGAGGAGAGAGCGGGGGCTGGCAGCATGCGACAGGGTGTAGACGGACTGAAGAGGGGAAATGGGGTGGGGCAAAGAGGGGGACACAGGGACAGGGGGTTCAGGGCAGCTAGGAAGGGCAGCCATAGTAAGAGACTGGGGATACGGCAGGGGGTGCAGGGAGACACAAGAGGAGCAGTGGGCCGGATACAGCACATGTGGGGGCACCGACAGCCCCCCGCCCTCAGCCCTGACCAGGCCCACCTCCAACAGGGACCCCAGTGCTCAAGAACAGAAGGCAAGAGTGACCCTACAGCTCAGGACAGCCCCAAGGAGGCCTCACACAGCCATACCCCCATGGAGATGTCCCCCCACCACCAGTCACCAAAGAAAAGAGAAGGACACAGCCTGGGGGAGATGGGGGTGGGAGGGGCGCACTGCGCAGGGGGCTGGCTGGCATCTGGGTGGTCTCTGGAAAAACTAGGATGGGTCCCAGACAGGAGGACCGGCTGCTGCCTGCCCCAGGGCTTCCTCCAGGGCCACACGCTGGGGCCTTCCCCCACACCCACTGGGCCATTTGGGGGCCGCTGGCCACTTCCCCGGAGACCCTCTGGGAATTCAGGTCTGGCCAGCCTGGGTCGCTCACTTCAGGACGCCCTCATTAATCAAATCTCATTGCTCTGCAGACACAGCCCAGCCACCAACTCCGCTCTCTGAGTATCCCGTCACTCGGGGGCCAGCAGCCTGTGCCCCAGTGCAATCAATCAGCCCGCCCAGCCCACCATGGGCGAGCCCTGATCTGGCCTTCTGCCAGGGAGCTGAGTCTGCAGATCTCAGCACAGCGCACTCAACCTCCGCAGCTCTGCACACACCCCCAGCCTCGGAGACTGGGCAGCCCTGGCCCTCCCCTGCCCCCATCACACAGGCCCCTTCCTCCCACACCATGGCCTGCAGCGTTTCCCCACTGTGACTGAGAAGTGAACACCAAGGTCCTTGAGGTGGCAAATGCTCTTAAAAGACGGTAAGATTTGCCCACAAGCCCACAAGGTCCCTCCACGTCGCCGCTCCTCCAGCCTCCCCCCGCCATACTCTCCCAGCCCACCATACTCCTCAGAAACTCTGCTGGTTCATTTATTAATGGTTCACTGAGCACCTACTTTGGGCCGGGCACAACCTCTGGCACTGGGATGGACACACAGTGACAAACCCCTGCCTTCTTGGAGCCGCCATTCTATTGGGAGAGAGAACCAATAGTAAATGAATATGCACATAACTGATACTGGGCTGGTCCTCAGAGCCGTCCAGACATTTCCAGCTCCTGCCTTCCTGGCATGGGGTAAGATTCAACTCCCTGCCCCTTGTGGTTGGCTGGGGCAGAGGACATGTTCTGGCCAACAAGCTGGGAGCAGAAAATGCTATCACTTCGGGGCCAGAACAGTTAATTGTGCAGGGTACATGTTCCCTCTGCTACCGTGACCAGCAATGTTCCAGAACAGCCTAGGTCCCTGAGGAGACGGGGCAGAGCACTCAGCCAACCCATGCAGACATGTAACGCGGTAAGAACTAGGTTTATGTATTTTAAGCCACAGAGATCTGGGGGCTGTTTGTTCTGGAAGCATCACCTCACCAGTGCTAACAGACACATGTGGCACAAGCATTATGCTCTAGCTCCGGGAGAGGCAGGAATGAGTCTTATTCATCTCCACCTCCTGAACCTGGATGTGTCAGGCTCACACTCATCACAGGCTGGGGTGGGCTGAATTGAATTAAATTCACACTAACACACACAGACATGCAACCACCATCAGCATCACGAGAACTAGCATTTCTTGAGTGCTTTCTATGTGCCAAGAACTGTCCCAAGTGGTTTTATACGCCTTAACACCTTGAATCTTACAATAACGATACAAAGCAGACACTCTTATTCTCCCCATCTTCCCAAAACTGAGGCACAGAGAGGTTAAGTAACTTGCCCAAGGTCACACAGCTAGTGAGTGGCTAAGCCAGGAGTTGAACCCAGTGGGACTAGCTCCAGAGCCCACGCTACCACCTGTCATGTAAAACCTCAGCCTCCCCCTTACACAAGTGGGCCTACACATACATGTGCACGTGCACACACACGCAGGATCCGAGGGTGATGCCGACAGCCTCCAGTGACAAGCAGGGCCGCCCACATCTCCTGTGCGGCAGGGGCCTCAGGCAGCAGCGGGGAGAGCCAGCCCTACTTCCCCTCTGTGCACAGCCCCTGCCTCCACTCCCGGCTGTCACGCTATGGGCTGAAGTGGCCCATCTGTCTCCCACACAAAGGATTGGGCAGGGGTGGGGGCCAGGGGCCTCAGAGGGTTGTGTAAATGGCTCTGCTCTGAGCAACAGCTAATTTCTAAACATAATTATTAATTTCATGCTTATCATATGCAAACCTCTGTCTCCCAGACGAGATGAAATTGATTTAATTAGAAATTCCATCATCAAGCCTTTTGGATCCAAGCTTTTAATTAGGATCACCACTCCACCCAAGGCTTCCAGAGAGAGGGCTCATGGCCCCAACTTCTCTCCCCAAGGCCCAGGCACAGCCAGGATGTGTGGGTACCTCCACTGCCGCCAGAGCCCCACTGGCAAGGTCAGGGCCCCTCGCCAGGACCCTATCCATCACCTCCCACCCCCTCAGCAGGGCCCCACACTCACAAGTGGCCTCTTTTTTCTCCTAGCATCATAATGGGGAAACAGCCTAGGAAAAGCTCGGATCATCTTGCAGCCAGAAGAGCTAGGGAGTGTAAGGTGGGCAAGGGACAGGAAAGGTAACAGGCTTCCCCTCTCCCGGCAACATTCACATACCAGCCTTCCTGTGGGATCCCCTGCCGGGTGCTAATAACATGCCCTTTACAGCTCAGCTCAGGGACAGCCTCTCAAAACTACCAACAACACTTGGCATTTTAACAAAGCATTTTCAACACATTACCTCTGACTTCATCTCCAACCACTGCCACCTCGGCCTCGCACACATGGCTCCAGCCACACTGGCCTCCTCGCTATACCTTGAACGCACCAGGCACACTCTGTCTCAGGGCCTGTGCATAAGCCAGTCCCTCTGCCTGGATGCTCTTCCCCCAGATACGTATGTGGCTCGCTCCCTTACATCCTTCCCTTCAAGACTGCTCAAACGTCACCTTCTCAGGAAGGCCTTCCCCGACCCCCCTATTTAATACCAATCCTGCTTCCCTCCTCTGTACCCCCTCTCCACCTCCTCTGCTTTGATTTCCCCCATAACAATGATCACTTTCTAACACGCTCTGTGTTTACTTACTCATTTCATTTATTATCCACCTCCCCCTAAAACGCCAGCTCCACAAATCCAGGGACCTTTCTTTACTCCTGTGTCCTCGGACGCCTGGCACAGCCCTTGGCACAGGGAAGGTGCTCAGTGGACAAAGGCCGCTTCATTCCGTCCACACGACCAGCCTGAGGACACGCTCCACAGTGTCGTGAGCACCTTAGATGAGTGAGGAAACCGAGGCTCAGAGCCTTGGGGCCTTGCCAAGGTCACAGAGCCGGTCAGAGGCCACTCCTGGTTCCCACGTGGTCTGACACTCGGCCTGGGCAAGCCAATGGCATTGCTCTGCGGTACAGGGACAGCTCCTCTGCAGTGCCACACATGGAAGATGCTCAGGGGTCTCTTTCCTCCCTCCCTCCATGTCCTCACCCTGTCCGCTGATTTCACAGTGACACCCCAGAAGGCAATCACTCAGGGGCTGTCCCACGCCCACCTCTGTCTCCCCCTCCGTGGGCCTGCCGGCCTCTTGTCAGGAGAGCAAGCGGACACTTGGATTAATTTCCAGGCCTGTTCTGAATTATGTTTTCCAGGAGAGAAGCAGACAGATGCAGGCAACAGGGCTTTGTACAAATACTTCCCCAGAAAGCGCTTTATTCACCCTTTTAAACATTATGTGTTTTCTTAGGAGCCCAGGGAGAAAAGGGGGGCAGATAAGGCAGGGAGACTGGGGAAGAACAGAGGGCGCAGAGGGGAGAGCCTCGGCTGGGCTGACAAAGGCGACGCTCTGTTCTGAGGAGGCTCGGGCTCGGAGAGTCACGGCAGAGGAGCCAGCAAGTGGCGGGGGCGGGGTGCCAGGGCCAGAGCAAACAAGAGCCTCAAATCAGCCCTTGTCCTATTTCATAAGCAAAACGTAGATCAATAAATTACACTCACTTCTGCAGGGCTTACACGCTGATTCCGTAACCTCGTCAAGAGCGATACATGTGGGAGGAGGCGGGGGACGGAGGAGCCCAGAGGCCTGGGAGGAGGGCCGGGGCCCTGGGGGAGCCCCATGGGACCGCAGCACCTGTGCCCCCTTTTCCAAGAAGGGCTCAGTGCTCAAGTTCCTGGAGATGAGAAGCAGGCTGCCACTCCATCTGCCCACCGCCTCGATGTGTGACTGCAGGCAAGTCACCTCCCCTCTGAGCCTCAGTCTCCTCATCTGTCAACTGGGCACAGTGGTGAGAATGTGAGCTCTGTCAACCTCACTGAGACTCAGGAAGGGTGGACATTAAAGCTTGGACAGAGAGAAGCAAACGCCCAGCAGGCTGGGAGCCGTTAACACGCCTGTTACACGTACCAGGTGCGCAGTTAGCTAACACAGACGCACCTTTTGTTCATCCTCACCACGGCCCTGAGGTCGGAACCTTAGCCCTGATTTACAAGAGAAGCTGCAGCTCAGAAAGCCAAGGAGCACACCCGGAGTCACCCAGCGTTGGGCTGGGAATTGCACCCAGGCCCATCTGACGCAAAGCTGGGCTTTCTCTGTGCCACCACACTGCCTGTGGGCCAGGAGCCGGCAGTGCTGGGCGCTAGGTCACGTCCAAGTGTCCAGGGGGCAGGGGGCTCGGGACCAGCCCAGGGTGGCTACAGTACCCCAGGGCGCCAAGCTGAGGGTGTGGCTGAGCAGGGGCTGGGGACATGTCACCGGCAGGGCCAGGCATCCTTACGAACCGGGCCGGGGGTGGCAGCAGGCAAGAGGCTGCTCAGGTGTGAGTGGTACTAGGAGGCCGAGTAGCTGCCATGTGATGAACACCTAGTCTACGCGGAGCACCTCCCAGCGATGATCTTATTCAATCCTCACACGATAACTCCATGGAGTGAACACTATCACCTTCATCTTTCAGATGAGAAAACCAAGGCCCCAGAAAATCCGGAAACAAACGCACACAGCAAGTGGCAAAGCAGGATTTAAACCCAGGTCTGCCTGACTCCAGCACCTGAGGGCTCTCACCCCTGCGCCCCACACGGCTCGCATGCCACGCTCATTCCCAGCCTCCTGCCCTTTGCCCACACCATCCCCGCACCCGGGAAGCAGCCAGGATGGGGAGTTTAGAGTCCTTGCTCCACGCCTTTCCCCACCACATCCCTTGAGCATGCCACTTCACATCTCTGAGCCTCAGTTTCCACCTCTGTGCAATGGGTGACCCCGGCCCACGGGGCTTACATGGTAAAGACAGAGGGAGGGGCCTCTACAACATGGGTGTGACATCCAAAAGCCTCTTCCACAGAACCCGCTGACCCGCCCACAAGCTGCGGGAGGCGGGGGCCAGGCTGGGAGGACCTCAGTGAGTGGGCGCACCTGGGGCGGCCGTAATTCTGCCCTGTCATGCGGACCACCACAGACACAGTGCCAGTGACAGAGGCGTGGCCAGGCTGAGAGGAAATTAACCACAGTGTCTGCCCATTGCTCTCCCCAGTCAAGTTAATGTGCTGCGCCGGGTGTAATCTACGGCTCTGTATTAATATGATATGATATAATGGGATGTATTAACACTATTGAACACATGAGCCGATAAAAGCCACATTGCCACCACTCCATGTAATTATATCACAGCCAGGGCCAGAGCCAGGCTGGCAGGGGAGGCCCCCCTGGAGCTCTGGGGCTTCCGCTGGGGAAACGGGGCCTGACCCCTGGTGGGGAAGCAAAACCAGCGCTGAAGGAAGGTGCAGCCAAGCAGGCAAACCAGGTGACCCTCGGGCCTTGGAGCCAGGCTGTGGTTTGGGGGCTCTCGGCACTTGACCCCTGGTGACATTTGACCATGTGGTCCCTCCGCTTGGCTGCCCGGCTCCTTGCTCTCCCCATGCCCTCCTTCCTCTCAGGCAGCCCCTCCTCAGCCTGCATGGCTGGTCCTGAACACTGGTGACCCCAGGGCTCAGTCCTCCATCCCCTCGATCTCTACTCACTCCCAGGCCACCTAGAGCCTGATGACGCACCCCTGAACTCCAGGCTCCCACCCACTGCCCGCTCCCCTTGGCTGTCTAATGGGGCCCCCACATCCTCCCGAAGTCTTTCTCAGCCAGCTAACCACTGCTCAGGCCAGTGTCGGACACGTCCTTGACTCCTCTCTCACGCCCCAAACCTGATTTATCAGCAAATACTATTGGCTCTACCTTGAGAAGAGATCCAGAATTCGAGCACAGCTCACCTCCTCTGCCACTACCACCCTGGGCCACAGCTCTGGCATCTCTGGCCCGGACTATTGCAGCAGCCTCCTCGCCGGTCCCCCACCTCCCACACTTACCACCCATCCTCGTCCACAGACAGTCCATTCCCCACCTGGCAGCCAGAGGGACCCATTTAAAACCCAAGTTAGCTGGTGTCCCTCCTCTCTTTTTCAAGAGGCTCCCATCTCAACCAGAGTGAAAGCCAGTGTCTTTCAATGGCTCACTGGGCCCTACACAATCTGCCCCCTTAGCCTCCTGACCTCACCTCCCACTACCTCCCCCTCACTCACTCTCCTCCAGCCACTCCGGCCTCATGCGCTTCCTCCCAACACACTAGGCAGGAGCCCACCTCAGGGCCTTTGCACTGGCTGTTCCCACTTAGTGCGCCTGTGAGACTATACCTTTCATTCATGTGTCCTCTTGATTGTCTCCCCACTGGAATGTCAGTCCCAGGGGACAAGCGGTTTTTATCTCCTTACTCACTGCCACAGCCCCAGGACTTCGGACAGTGCCTAGTGCCAAAGCCCTCATTTTGCATGCTCTGCAAGTAAATGTGACTGACCAGTGAGGGAATGGATGAAGCAGAGCAGCAGTGTGGTTTTACATGATCCTCACAAATGAGTTTCTCCACAAGATTCGGTTGGGAAAATACATCTGCTTCTAAAGAAAGAGACTGAAAACTACTGCCTGGTCCAGATGAGGAAACTGAGGAATGGATAGGCCAAGCTGCCAAGACCACAGGGCAGGCTGGTGGCCAGCCACTCCTGGAGTTCACCTCTCCCCTGCCCACCCCCTGACCCAGCACTGCCCCAGGTGGGGCTCCGGGACGGAGCCGCTGCTGCACACCCAGCCTGCGGGGCTTCCTCCACCCTCCAAGGGCTTCTCCAGTCTTGGCTGCCCCACTGCTGTCCTCAGGCACTGGTAGCCCCTCGCTCTGATCCAGCCCTCATCAGCACCCTCAGGAAGGGGCCCACGTGCGGGTACACTCAGGGTGGTGTTCCCCCGCAGGGTTCCCTCTTGGGAGACGCTTGCTGTGGAAGCCCCATCTCCACCTGCAAAATGAGGGAGGGTTTCTGGCCCCTGGCAAGGGTGGAGGTGATATGGGCCTCCCGACCCATCATGCATTCATCCAAAATATGTTTTCTGAGCTCTCACTATGCGCCCGGCACCATGGTAGGCACTGGGGGTGCCTGACACCTGAAGGATGGGTAGACAATACACAGGTGAAGAGGGAAGGGAAGAGCATCCTGGACAGCAGTGGCAGCAGGTGCAAAGGCCCTGCGGCCGAGAGCCCATGGCAGGTTCAGAACTGAAAGGCAAAAACACGGAGAGGATGGGAGAGTACAGCATGAGACAAGGCTGTGCAGGAAACAGATCAGGGGGCAAGACAGGAGCCCAGGGGAGCAGTGGGAAGGCTACTGCACTTGCTGAGAGGGGAGGGTGGCCTGGGCCAGGAGTGTCTGTGGAGATGGAGAGAAGTGTGACCCTCCCTACAAGCCCTCCAGCTCCCAAATGTCCCCCTCCTTGCGGCAAACACTTGGAAGCCCTTCCCTAAACCCTGAGCCACCAAAAACCAAAGGAAGGGTCTGGAGCCAGGACACAGGCAAACAAGCTCTCCAGGGCCAGCTGCCCATTCCTTCAAGATAACCGGGCTCCTGGGGCTCCTCCAGTTCCCCTGTGACATCGGCAGGGCGAGAAAGGGGCCAGGGACCAGCACAGGGCAGGAGGAGAAGCCACCCGCCTGTGACCTCCATTGCCCTCGCCCTCCACAGCCCTGTAAGCTTGCCCTGACAGGAAAAGCTGAATTCTAGTCTGTCACCAACTCACCCTGTGCCCTCAAACTAGACCCTCTTCCTTCCTGCACCCCAGGTTTCTCCCTAATAACCACAAAAACAACAATAACTAGAGAACTAGCTCGCCCTTACCAAGCACTCACTCCAAGCAGGCCCTGTTCACAGCGCGGCATGTGTATCCATCCATTGAGTCCTCACCAGAGACCTGTCACAGACACGGGTACCAGCACTTAGCTCATCTCACAGGTGAGGGAACCGGGGTCTGGAGAAGTTCAGTGACTTGTCCAGAGATACGCATCTCGTAAGTGGCCGGGCTGGGATTTGAACCCTCGCAGCTGGGCTCTGCCTGCCATCACGTTCCACTGCCCCCCATGGAAATACGGATTAGACTGAATCCCCTCGGAGACCCCCCCGCTCTGTGCAGCCACCTCCCGTGATTCCCAGCCCAGGGAGTCGGCCTCCCGCCTGGAAGGCCCCCGCTTCTCCCGAAGGTCAGGCGGCGGGTATGATCAGGGTGGGCCCCTCCCCAGACACTGCTACTTCTGCGCACCTTCTGCGGAAACCTCCAGATGTCCCGTTCAGTTCAGCGACCACATTCCGTCTGCCCACAGCGTGCCAGGGACTGGGGTGTGGTGGGGACAGGACGGTATCGACTGCTCTACGCAGTCCTCCAGCAGTCCCAGTGGGAGGGGCCCCGTCACCACTGAGGTGACCTGCTCATTAAGGCCCCTGTCCCGGCTCCTTCCCTCCTTCCCACTCCTCCTCCACTGGGCTGTCCTGCGGTCGCCTCCCAGGAAAACCTCCTGCGATCCTCATCTCAGGTCTGCTCCGGGGGACCGACCACAACAGTGCCTTCTACCATCACCCCACTTAATTTACTCCTAAGAACACCCTTCAAGGTACATATTATTATCTGCGTTTTATAGGCGAGGGCTTGGAGAGAAGTCGTCCACCCTCAATCGCTCAGCTACTATTTGAAACTGGGCCCACTAATGCCAGAGGCAGAAATCCTTCCCCCCTGCCACCCGGCCCCCCTTGGAGCCCACGGCGAGACGGCCAGCATGTCTGGGTCCTGTCCAGACAATGAGGGGACCGGCAGGAGATGCCCACAGGCTCCCCCTGCCCCAGCAGGGCAGGGGCAGAAAACGTGTCCATTTTCCTGGCGATCTGAGCTGACACTCTCTCTGAGAGGGAAGCCCCGAGCCCCTTCCACCCTGTCCCACCACGCAGGCCCCTGCCCCAGAATCTCCATGAAAGCCAGCGAGTTGACAAAGCTCTGCCCGTGAACCCAGGCCTCAGCGGGCCCCACTGGGGCAGCCTCTGGTGACAGAGCCTGGGTCCTGTCTGGGTGCCAGCAGACGGCAGGCATCTGCAGGGTAAATTCAGAGGAGCCGAAGCTCGGCCTGAGTCCCCCAAGCCTCTCCCAGCACCTGTTGCAGGGTCCAAATTCCCCATCACAGGGATCAAAAATTTGTTTCTGCTCAAACCCACCCATGTTACTGGGAAGAGGGAGCCTCGAACCATAGACTCTTAGATGAGGAGGGTGGGACTGCCCCCCAATGGTGTCCCTGACAGGGGCCTCTGGCCTCTGCTCGCCCACCTCCTATGACGGGCAGCTCACCACTTCATGCAGTAGCCCGTTCCAGCTCCAGTCCTGCCGGGCTCTCCCGCACTCTGAGCTGAAATCTGCCTCCCCTCACTTTCACGTGCTCCTAAGTCTGTTCTCTGGAGCCACGGAGACCCAGCCTGTGCCCCCCGCTGAAAGACCCCGAGGCCCCTTGACTCTCTACTACATTTACACCCCGAACTGCAGCCCTGCTCGGGCGCCCGGCCTGTTCTCCTTCCCTTGGTGGTCCAGGCCTGCACGTGTGCACAAAAGGACATACGAGGGACACAATGGCACACCCAGGCAGAAGCACCACTTAAAACGCGAGTCAGGTCACATCGCTCCCTGCCTCAAACCCTCCTCACTTCGAAGGAGAGCCCAGGCCTGCGTGGGCCCCGCTGCCTCACTGACTCCAGCTCTTACCAGCCCCCGACACACTTCCCTCCACCACACTGGCGTCCTTAAACCGTCCCTGAGCACCCGAGCACGGTCCGCCTCATAGCCTTTGCACATGCAGTGCCCCCCGCCTGGCCGGCCTTTCCCCTCAGGGCACAGAGCGGACTCTTCCACTCCAGTCATGTCTGATCAGGCGCCACCTTCTCAGAGGGGCTGTCACCGCGAGCTCATCTAAGGCAGCCCCACCCCACGCCCCGTCCCCGACCCATGGCCCTTCTCACTCTGACTTTATAATATATCTCTAATCTTTGAATACGTGTCTGGCTCGGCCTCTCGGCTGAGCCTCACAGGACTGGCCGCCCTGACAGCCTGTGAGCCACAGCGGCTGAGGCCCCTGGGCACTAGAGGTCAAGATGGTGCCCTCCCCTGGCCCAGGCTGCCGGGCCATCTGTCCTGCCTGGCAGCTCGCCTTCCCCAGCCCCTTCCTCCAGCTCAGGCCTGGAGATGGGGAAGACAGCAGGAGGGGCCCAGGGTGGAGAGTCAGGAGCCCACTGGGAATGGCCTCTCTCCAGGGGAACCCTGTGCCCCACAGGCTGCAAGGAACCAAGCGGAGACAGGCCTCCCCACGGTCACCCTGGGGGCTGCCAAGGCCAGGTGGACAGCTCTGGATAATCCAGTTTCATGCTCCAGAGTATCCGCTGATAGCGGCAGGGGCCAAGGAGGAAGAAACACACACCCACGGACACACACCCAGGACCCGGCCCTGCCAGGACCTGCAGGCTCAGAGACAGTCCACCAAATCAAAGGACACACACACATGCGTGTGCCACAGGGATGTCCCGGAAAGGCTCACACACACAGCCCTCACACACACACACAGGCACACACTCAAGTGATCACTGCCCCCACTCCACGTACACCAGGTACACAGACACGCATACACGCACACACACAGAGAAGTACATCTGAGTCACACACACGAAAACACTTAGACACCCAGCGTGCTCTGAGACAGGCAAGCACACCCAGGGACACTGTGCACAAGGAATACCTGAGACACCCCCCCACACCAGGAACACAGCTCACACAGGTGCGCCCAGGAGGCACTCCCTGAGTCCCACACAGACATTCCTGGACACACAAGCACACACACACTCGCAGTGGCTCACGGTGATAATTATGCCCGACTGTATGCACGCGCGCGCACGCACACACACACACAGGTACAGTCAGAACCAGCAGTGGCAGCATTACCAGTGCATTTCGGGGAGCACAAAAGTGTTCACAACCCCCTGAAGGTCACTGCCCTGCCCAGCTGCCCATCAAGCAGCTGGAACCCTGAATGCCCACGAGTGAGCAGGGGAGTGCCGACCTGCTATCCCCATTAACACCTGGCAGGGGGCAGTTTTTCTGTGGCCAGTGGGGGATCCAGCCTGGCAGGGGCAGAGCTCAAGGTGGGCGAGAACTGATGGGCAGAGAAAGGGTCAGAACAGGCAGTGGCCAGACAGCCGTGGGGGTGGAGGACTGAGGGACCAGGCACCAGCCTGGAGCAGCCCAGAGGCGGTGTGCCCGCCTGCCACCCTCGCCAGCCTGTCCTGCTCCCTTGGATACCATGGGTGGGGGCTGCAGTTGGCAGGCCTGCCCCCCGTACCAGCCCGCCCAGGTAATTGGCACTGCTGGGGGGAGGGTGTCCTGGTCAGCCCCCCCACTCCATTTCCTAGTTTCCAGATCTTCCATGAAGCTGCAGGGACACAAGGACCCCCAACAAGAAACGGGAGCCTTGCCCGGAGACCCTGTTGCATGTAAATAACTGTAGAGGAAAGTGTGGGCAGGATCGTTCCCTATGAGCTGAGCCCCGCTCCAGCCCTGGGAGGAGAGAGCAGCGTCTGTAATTTGTTTTAATAATCCTGCTGAACTGGGAGAAAATTAACAAATGAGAAACCAGCTCGAAATTAATCAAACTTCTCCCTGTCCCTCCCCCACCTTCTGTCTTAATGAAGGTTATTTATCCAACGAGCAATAAAACATGGAACTAAATTAAACAGGCCCTTTCTTTTCGCCCTCTCATCCGCCCTAGGAGGCGGTGTCTCCCAGCTTACAGCTCTATAAGCTTCACGAGGAGGACCACAGCAGATCCAGGATTCCCGGATGCCGTCAGAGGGCTTTCCCAGAAGGAGCCCCCCCGTTAGCACACTCCCAGCTTGGGTCTCACTGCCAGCTCTCTGCCAAAAATATGAACAGCAGTTAAGTCAACCAGCCTCCCGAGGAGGTGCCTATAGTTGAGCCTTGTCTGATGGGGGGCGGGGCACTCACCAGGCTCCCTGTAGGGGATGGAAGGCTGGCTGTGGAAGGTAGGGAGTATGAGTGTCCCCCTAAATAAGGACACTTTGGGGCCCACAGCAGGTTCCAGCTGGAAGCACCATCTTGGCCCCAACCTCTTGGTGGGAAGGGACCGGAGGGGGCGCAGGGCGCAGGGGAAGCTGAGAAAGGCCTTCCTGTGAGGCCATGACTCAGTCTCCCCAGCCCACGGCACACGCACCAACGGTCACCACGTCACCCTCAGGCCAAGGACGCATCCCACACGCTCCACTTCCTCTGGTTTGTTGGGCATCTGCCTTCCCAAATTTCTCTTCCCTGCAGCTTTGAAGCCATTTATGTTTCAGCTAGGGCCATGTTTTGGAGTCATGGTTTCCTAAATAACTACTTTCAGGGTTCCCCTCAACCATTCCCTTTGGTCTTCCCTCTGGCTTTGAAAATTATAGTTATAATTGCCTTCCATTTACAGCTTTCACATACATTCTCCCATTTAAACCTCACATCAACCCAGTAAGGGAGACATTTGTCAGGATGCTCACCTCATGTGTGAGGAACAGGCTCAGACAGGGCCCTGTGCAAGGCCCATCGGGCAGTGGCTGAGGGTCCCAGCCCTGGTGGGCGGGGGTTTGGGGACCAGGGGTGCGGGGCAGGGCACGGGGAAGGACAGGGCTCTGCAGAATTGCCAGGTCCCCTTGGAAGCCTCCTCAGGGGCTTTCTGTGAAGGAGGGCTGGGGGTTGATTGCCCCCTGAGGGAGGGGAGGGGAGAGCATGGGGAGGAGGAAAGGGAAGGGAGGGGAGGAGGGAGGGAGGGAGGGTTATTACAAAAAACTCCACCATGCCCACCGACAAGGAACCGCTGACAGTGCTACAAATCCAGTCTACACAGGGCAGCCAGAGAGCACCTTTTAAACCATAAATCTGCTCCCGTCCCTCTCTGCTTAAAACCCTCCAAAGGCTGCCCACTGCACCTGAGTGAACAGTTGAACTCTGTCCTGGGACCCAGGAGTCCCTGCCGATCCAGCCCCTGCCCCCTCTTCCCCTCCTCTCTGAGCAGCATCCTGTTGTTCCTCAGATGGGCCGAGAATGTTCCTGGGCCTCCACACTGGCCATGGCCTCCACCCAGAGCACCATCCCTTCCTTACTTGCCTGGATCTGTATTCAAATGTCCCTCCCCAATGGCCTTGCTTAAAGGAGCCCTTGCTTAAAGGAGCCCTTCCCTTCCTCCATCACTCTCGAAACCCCTGACCCTGGGCGGTTTCCCTCCATAGCATCTGTCACCACTTGAATTATTGTTTCTCTTGTTTACTGTCTTTCTCGTCCTCTGGAAAGTCAGGTCCATGTGGACAAGGACGGTATGTGCTTTTGTTCGCTGCTGTATTCCTAACCTAGCCCAACATCTGACTCACTATCTATTGCATTGGCGAATGAATGAATGAACGAAAGAATGACACTATGCTTTAGGCCATCATTCAGGTGATCACCTCCAGTCTGAACTGTTCCATCAGTCTCCTCATCATTCTCTCAGCCTCAAGCCTCGGCTTGCAACCAACCCTCCACTCCACACCCAAAGGAATATTTCTAACGCCCAAGTCCAGGGCACCGTCCTGCAGGATCATGTCCACACTCTTGGCATAAGCCCCATAACCCTCTGCAGTCCCCTCTCCACTTATCCACCACCCGACCCTCCTCCACGCCACAAGCCCCTGCATCCATACTTGCCCTTTCCACTTAGAGGGCTGTCATGGCTCCCTCTCTGCCTGCAGGACACCAGCCACCTCCTCCAGGCAGCCACCCCATGCATGCCCCATCAGAACTGACCTCTCCCTCCTCCGAGCCCCCACAGACCCTTGCCTGCACCTCCACCACAGCCCTCCCAAACCCCAACTTAAGCTGTGACAAATCACATCCGTATCACACCTCCCCATCCAGGAAGGACCCAGATTTATTCACTCTGGCAATCTCTCCCGTCCCCACCACCTGCTCCGGTATCTTGCACAAACTTGGAGCTCCATAAATATTTGCTGAATCGAATGGAACCAGTTCAAACACAGCCCAGAGAGAGTGCCCATTAAGAGGGGCCTTTCTTCCAGGTTGCTGGTATTTCAGGCTGGTCTGAGAACAAACAGACCTTTAAGTGTCACACAGGAGCAGCTGGCCCCACATTCTTCTAACCTCTCCTTGGGGGTTGCTTGGGAAGAAACTGATTCACTGGGGTTGAGAGGTGGCCAGGGCCTTGTTAAAATGGCAATGCGCTGCCTCTGGCCCAGTCACCAGCCCATAACAGCAGCTCCTGGCCCACCCAGCAGCTTGTGTGTGTGAGCACGCCTGTGGCCACCCCCATGGGTGAGGACAGCAGGCACAACACAGCCACCGCTGAATTATTTATTCCATACATTGTTAGCACAGTAGAGAGAGCAACCGTGTCTCCAGGCTTCAATTAAAATATCAAGGCATCCGCACCGTCTGCCCAGCCACATGCCCAGCTCCCACCCAAACTGGCAGGATGGCACCTCCTGGGAAGCCATAAGCAGCCCCAAAGCCAACGCTGCTGCCCCTCCCCCGCCTCCCAACAGCAAAGCCCTATTTCAGGACCAAGGACAGTAGCCTTCCGGTCCCAGGCTCTTCTAGGAGTCTGCAGTGAACTTCAACTCAGAGACTGCCCTGGAGACACCCTGCAAACCTTTCAGAGCTCTAAAAGACCATTTAGTAAATCGATGACCTGAAAGAGCCTTGCTGGCTTCCCAAAGGAGCCCTGGGACAAGCCTTGCTGGGTTTGAGCCTAACTCCAATCCTCCACCAGCTCCCAGAGCCCCAAAACACTTTACAGCACATGGGTTGAAGGCTCTCACCCCAGCTCTTCTCCAGGCTCCATCACGAACTCTGGGCCCGTCACACCACCTCCCTGGGCTCCATTTTTTTCACTTGGAAAATGCAAATGACGATGGCCAGGCTGTGATCTCCAGGGACTGTCACAATCAATGGAAAGTGACTTTGAAAAGGTAAAAATGAGGTACAAATATTGGCCACACCAGAAGAGGGTTTTAATTTCACACGAGTGGGTTTCTGGGGCCTTCCCACCCCTACCCCAACATGGAAATCCCTGATTCTGGGGCACAGACCCAGGCTGAAGAAAGAGCTGGCAGATCTTTCAGGAGCTGGCTGGGTCACAAGCTAACTAGGTCACCCACAAGATTTAATTCAACAACCCCCGGACTAGAATATGAGGCCGAGTGAAATCAAAGTGGGCGAGCTGAAAAAGAGCAAGAAATTCCAAACACATGCTGCTGAGAACTGTGGAATGAGCAGAGGCTCTGGGACAGGCAGCGCTGCAGGCCTCTGCTGCTGTCTAGACAAGCCTCAGTTTCCCTACCTATAGAATGGGGCCAGTGACACTGACTCACATTAGATAACCCATCTGAAACTCCCAATACAGAGCCAGGCACGGAAATCCAACCATTTGTTTTATTAAGCACTTGCTATGTTCCAGGCCAGGAAATAGAGCCGTGAAGAAGAGGGACACACCCTGCCTTATAGCGCTGACACCCAGTGACCTGTGTTGTCATCCATCAGGATGGCGGGAGAGGCGGCATTCAAGATGGGCCTTGAAGCACAAGTGGAATTTCCAAAGCAAACACAGGTGGTAAGAAGGTATGTATAATCCCTTTGGGGAAATGCTCAACAGCGCCTCCTAAAGCTAATTCATGCAGCCTACGAGCTGGCAATTCTATAGGTGTGTGTATGTGTATATATCAGAAGTGAGTGCTTATGTCCATTAAAAGACATGGAAACAAATGTTCAGAGTAGCTTTATTCATCATAGCCCAGCACGGGGTTCAGCGCAAACGTCCAGCAGCAGCAGAATGGGTAAATCAATGATGAACTATGCAAACAATGACACTGGAACAGTACAGAGCAATGAAAAAGAGCCAACTACCAATATACCCAACCACACACACACACACACACACACACACACACACGCACAGAGTGTGAGTGAGAGAAGCCAGGCGCAGACCTTCCGTACGATTCCGTGTGTATGAAGCTCACCAACAGGCAGACCCATCTCTGCTGTGAGGAGTCAGGCTCTGATCAGCCTTGAGGAGCGAGGGGTATTGACTAGGAGGTCACGAGGGAATGTTCTGGGGCACTGAAAATGTTCTGTCTCTTGATGCTCACACAGGTACATGCATTTATAAAAGCTCATTGAGCAGTACCCCTGAAATTTGTGCATATTACTGTGTATAAGTTATACTTCAATTTTTTTAATGTAAAGGAGAGAAACAGTGGACAGAGCATTCTTCAGGGGCTGAGGGAACATCAGAAGCAGAGGCCAGCAGATTGGAAGCTGGGGGTTTACAGAGCGGCCAGGGGAATGGGAGCAGGAGTGCAGGGCCGGAGGGAGGGCCTGCAGTCGAGTGGGCGAGGTGGGATGCCAAGGCAATGCCACCTCGGGAGCCCCAGGGGCTCCTGCCTCCTTCCTCCAGGCCCCTCCTGCCACACATCCCACCTAGACACAGAAATGGTACAGGTGATATCATCGCCCCTCCCTGCCAGCCTGGCCCTCTGCCCACCCCTCCCTCAGGCACCACACCAGACTGAAATCCCTGAGCTTCATTTCCAGGGTTTTGGGGGCTTCCATCCTGAGCAAGAATAAAGTGAAGCCACAATTCCCCAGCCCCACATCTGCGGTTCAGCTGAGCACATCTCTCCGGGCCCCCGCATCCCACGCCCACAGCATCACCGAGGACACCTGGTTCTGCCTCCTACGCTCCACCTGCCACGCCCACCTTCCCACCTGCCTGCACAGGGAGCTCACCTGAGCACCTGTCTCTTGCAGGAGAACTGCCATAGGTAGAGCCCTCCCACCTCCTGCTTCCACTACCCGGCAGCCGAGCCTTCACTGTCACGTCTCCTCATGGAGGGAGAGCCCACTGGAAATGCACAGATATGGCCGAGGAAGCAGCCGGGAAACCTCACACCCCACCAGCCACCAGTGAGACGTGGCACATAAAGATGACAAGACCCCCCAGTGGGTGATTACGTAGCCATTAAACAGCATGTTTCAAAGACTATTTAAGGACATTGGAAAATGCTCCCAACTGCGGTCTGGTGGGCAGGAGCCAGCCACATAACCACATACACGTTAGGTCTCAATTTCATAAAGGACACAGGAGAAGGGCCAGAAGGAAATCCACGAACGTATCGTGTGCCACCCAGGATGGCGGGATGGACGGGCAGTTTTCACCTGCTCTTGATGCTCTTCTGTTTTCTTCCAAATCTGCAATGAACATGCTGGCTTTTATAACAGTACCAAGAGCAAGGAGTCAGGAACATCAGGCCACACTCACACACAGGGACCCGAGGCTGACTGTCCCATGCTCCACGGGGCAGGGGGAGGACTAACACGATTCCAGCCTGCAAACCACCTTCACACCACCCACGGGATCCTGCCCTAAGAGCCGCTGGACTCAAACGATCGACCTGCCCGTGTGTGTAGAGGGCCGGGCATGGGGCCAGGCGTCTGGCCCTGGTTCTAAGCCTGGCTCTGATTCTGACTAGCTAGGTGGCCTCCCTCACATTAATTTCTCTGAGCCTCAGTTTCCTCATCTGTAAAACATGGCATGTGTCCTGACCACTTTGTGGGACCGTTGTGTGGAATGATCAAGAAGTGACTGTGAAAGACTGTAAATTGTGAATGGTTGTGATTGACCCCTGAATTCTCCACCAGGCCCTGTGGGCCCACCACAGTCACTAAGAAAAGCTCAGAAGCGACCTCAGGCAGGCACCTGAAAGTCCCGGAAACCCTGGAACATATTCGTATGCTGAACTCCAAGCTGTATGCAAAATATACATATTTTCAATTGAACTGGAAACCAAATGAAAGCTAAGGAAAAAGCTACTTCCTCATTCAATAGCAAAATCTGGGGCCTGTAGTAGATCCTCAATAAACATCGCCAACTGAATACAACTATACAGACTGGAACATTCAATCTCTCATGAATTCGGGAAACATTCATTGTTGAATCAGGTACCTGCTGCCTAATTTCCAGCCTCTGTGCCTGATTTCTTTAGGAACAGAGATTTTTTTTTCCACATTGTTACTTCTCTGTTAAAAACATTTCGAGGGGCCAGCCCAGCGGCACAGCGGTTAAGTGCGCACACTCCGCTTCAGCGGCCAGGAGTTCGCAGGTTTGGATCCTGGGAGCGCACCGAGGCACCACTTGCACATGGCTGTGGCGGTGTCCCACATAAAGTAGAGGAAGATGGACATGGATGTTAGCCCAGGGCCAGTCTTCCTCAGCAAAAAAGAGGAGGATTGGCGTCAGATGTTAGCTCAGGGCTGGTCTTCCTTACAAAAAAAAAAAAAAAATTTTTTGAGTCATCCCTTTCTATTCTGTGGGGACCCACAAAAGAAATAGATGACATAGTCCCTAACCTCAGGATTTCTCTCTCTCTCCCTGTCTCTCAATTGATGAGGAGACTAAAGGAGGTAAAAGCTCTTGACTACAGGGAGCTGCAATCAGAGGCAGGTGAAGGCTGGAATGGGCTGGGAGGGTCCCAGATGAGGAGGAGGCTTGAAGCTGAACATGAAGAACGGGGAAGCATGGGTAGGGTTTCAACAAGGGGAACTACGTCTCTTTCAAAGGGAGTTTGGTGAATTATGCAAAATTAATATAATAAATATGTACAATGCGCTCTCTCAGCTCACTGTGTACCTTGGGGCATGAGAAATGAGGCAGTGGATTCCCTGATACTTAAAACCATGTTTACAGGGAAAACAAAAAGAATAGTTTCAAGCTCCCCAAAAGAAGAGTTTTAAGGCTCTCCAGAAGAAGTGGGAAAGTTCCTTCCTCACTACCCTCAAAAAGTATCCAGTGAAATTAGGTCTGGATGCATTTTGCAGATGGGAAGACTGAGGGGCAGACAGTCTAAATGATTGTGCCAAGGTCCCAAGGCTGGTTAGAAAAGAAAAAAGGGCACTCCTGGGAGCGAGAGGTGCTTGACAAGGCCTGGAGAGAGGTGTGAGCATAACTGCAGGCCTGGAACAGAAGCACTCCTGGAGGAGCCGAAGGAGACAAAGGACCAGCCCAGCTCCACCCCTGAGCAGACGCAGGACCCAATGAGTCACCACCCCTCAGCCTCATCCGTGAAGTGGACACAGAAGGCACCATGGGGTCCAAGGGACAGCCGAGTATGGGCATGAAAAGGTTTTGCTGGGATTAGTCACATCAGATATGGGTAGGGTGGGAGTGGGGGGGCAGACGGACAGCCGAGGCTGGCCAGTGGTGGTCACCCACCAAGCCAGCTTTCGGCACGTTCCCTGCACATGCGCGGGAGGGAGCCCTCCCCACCTCCCACCGGCTCCTCCAGGGCCGCCTGCTCCTGCTGGACCTGCCCAGAGGCCTGGGACCGCTCCTGCCAACTCCCACCCCACATAGACTCCCAGTGAAGGGGGGCCTACGCACCCCTCCGGGCAGCTCCTGAGCTGAGGGCTGGGGTACTGGGTCCAGCTCTGCCCTGCTCCCTATGATCCGCTACACGAGGCTGCACAGGGACCAGGTCAGGATCGGCCACAGGGCCTCCTCCCAGTCCCCGCCCGGCTGGCAGCAGAGGTGGAGGCCCAGCCACAGGGCACCACCGAGTCCCACCCTCACCTCTCGCTGGCAGGAGGGCAAGACATTACAAACACACTTGCCCATTGACCCAGTACTCTGTTTGTAGAAATTTACCCTACAGAGCCATGCAAGGTGGCCAGTGAACGAAGTCGTCCATCACTGCTCCGTCTGTAAAAGCACAAGATCAAAACCACCTAAGTGTCCATCCTGAGGAGACCGGAAGCAGGGGGTACTGCGTGGATACACCCGGCCTTACGCGCTGACAGGGAGCAGTCCCCAAGAACACCATGAGGCCCCCAAGCGGGTGCTACGGTAGTGTGAAAATGGTGGGGGAGAACACCCGTGTGCACACATTCCCCGAGACACTGGGGGACGGTGCCCCGGAGTGAGAGCTCTTTGGAGGGGCACACAGGGAGCAGCAGCCCCCTCCAGGGCGAGGCTGGGGCTGGGGCAGGTCCCCTGGTACCTTTGAACACCCATGGGGATGGATTATGCATTCGAACAATAACACTGTAGTTGAAAAGAATGCCACCCCTAGGGTGTCCCAGGTCCCCCAGGGCCACTGGATAAAAGGCCCATTCAAGAGAGAGAAGCCTGTTTAAAGGAGACCCTCTCAGGTGCCCTCACACACACCTTCCCCACCCCTCCTCCTGAAATGCTTGAGAGAGAAGCCAGGACTCAAGGCCAGAAGAGCCCAGCACAGGGTTGGGGGCGCCGGGGCCTGGCCCTGGGAGGTCAGAGGACGGGGTCCTGGTGCAGGCTGACTGGCAGGCCCAGCGGGTGTGGGGCGAGGGAGGGCAGGTGAGGGGCCACTTTCCTCTTGTTGGGTTTGTTGTACTTTCCTAATTGATTTTATGTCTGTGTCACCAGGACACTTAGGACCATCTTAGAAACCACTTAAGCAATTTAAAATAATCAAAGTACTTCTAAGGCACTTAACATTTCCTCACACTTCAGGCTTCCCATAAGCCCTTCCAGCTGCAGCCTGAGGCCTCACCGTCAGGAGCTACTGCTGGGGGGGAGGCAGACACCTGTGCCGGGCCCAGCTCCTGCCGGTCACCCCAGCATCCCCGAGGCGGGACAGCCGACCTCACACAGGAGCACACCAGGTGCTCCTGCTGGTGTGCATGCACTCCCTCTCTCTCTCTCTGTCTCTCTCTCTGTCTCTCTCTCTCACCACCTGTCCTTTGGACTCATGTTCCCTCTGCCAGGAGTGCCCTCCCCTGCCAGTCAGCAAGCCCCTCACCCTAGCTAACTGTGTCCTGGCCATTGAGTCTCAGCTAGTTGTCCTCCTACAGGAAGCCTTCCCTGACACCCCCCTACCCCAGGCTGGCTAAAGGGCCTCTCTTACGCACTCACAGGGCACCTCGCCCACCCCCATTAGAGCACTCACCTCACCGTCATGAAATCACTGCCCCTTCAACTCCTGAGCGCGGAGTCCTCGGCCCGTGCTCCAGGTTTCCGAAGCATGGCATGGTCTGCACAAAGCAGGGGTCCGTGAAGTTTGTTGAGCAAAACAACAAATCCAAGCATGACTTCACAGATGGAGTCCAGAGGCACATCCCTCCTCTGGACGCCACCAGAGACCAGCCAGGCTGCAGCCACCCTGGGCCACCACAGGCCTCAGAAGCGCCACACTGCACCCCGGGGGAGGTAAGGGCCAGCCCTGACTGAGTCCTCACCATTATCGTCATCCCCATTTTACAGATGAGAATGCCCCGGCTCAGAGAGATGCAGCAACTTGCCCAAAGTCACACAGCGAGTATGTGGCAGAGCCAGGAGAGGCACCTCCAAATGCAGGTCCAGGAAGCCCCCAAGAGCTTGATGAAACAAGACCCCGAGAGTCTCCTTAAGCAGGGCTGGCTTAGGCCCAGGAACCCATGAAAACCTGTGCTTTAACGGTCCCCGGGGGATTCCAATGGGAGGCAGGTTTGGAAACCAGCACCCCTGCACAGAAGTTGGAGAGTAACATGGCAGACTCTGGGAAAGTTCAGGAGGCTTATTCCCCACAAGCCTGCAATGCTGCTGCTGCGTGTGACCTGTGAGAAACTCTCCAGGAGTACAAGGAGACACTGGCAAGGATGATTACACAGCATCGTCGGTAAAACTAGAAGGACCGTCGGGCACCTTGCCTAGGTGACCACACAGAATGAACAAGTAAATGCACAGGGCACTGTCACAGCGGAGAGCTACATGGCAAAGAAAAGGAACAAAGCAAACCATGTAGCAACGTGAGACTGAGCAAGCTGCAGAACACACACAGTACGACCCCGTTTTTATCAAGCTTAAGACATGCAAGACAAAACTAAGTATTATTTAGGGATATATATATATATATATACACACAAAGTGCATGGGAATTAAATGAATTAAAAACACCCCATAGAGGACAGGGCACGGCCACCTGTGAGGAGAAAGAGGGGCGGGGCGAGGAGGCATGTGCAGGGGACTCTGATTGTTTTTACAATGTTTTCTTTCTTAAAATGAAAAATTTTAATGCTATGAGGTCAAAATATCAATATTTGACCAAGCCAGGTGGTGGGTACAGGGCAGTTTATTGTGTTATTCTCCATAATTTTCCATATGCTTAAAATAGTTCATTATTAAAATATATGATGCCTCACGAAAGAGAGAAACCCCTTCCTGTCAGACCCACATTGAAGATGCCATTCATCTTTAATACAATAAAAGGCTCCTTCATGAAAGCTGTGTGCACCCCGCTTCCCGCTGGTCTCCCCTCAGAACAGAGCTGCCCCTGGAAGCCACGCCCCCTCACACGCCCCACCCCAGTCCTAAACCTGATTTCTCCTGGGGGAGGTCTCTGGCCTGGAATTCATTCCTAAGGGGGAAGCTTTGCCCTCTCTGGCTGCTCTGTGGTGGGAGCCACACTGGGTTCCCTGACAGCTTCCAGAACCTGAGCTGGAAGGAGGGAGGCGCTCTGAGCATCGGGGAGAAAGCTGCGCAGAACACAAATGCTCCCAGGGGCCTCCACAGACAGAGACTAATGCTGCTGGTCCCAGGAGATGGGGGATGGAGAAAGAGGGAAGTGCTGCCTCTCTGTCCTCCACAGCCCTGACACAGACCCCACAGGACCATCAGGGCCCCTCTCTGCACTTGCCCAGGCGGGAGTGGTGCTCCGTGGGCTCCTCCCTGCAGGACATTTCAGCTGTGATGAGTTTTAAATTCCCCCCCACACCAGGCCCCTGGGGACGGCTGGCGAGTGGGCAGCGGCCTCACTGCACCTGCGCTGGGCCAGGGGCAGGGCCTTGCAGAGCTTCCTGCCTCCCGGGTCACCCTGGAGCACCTCTCAGCAGACCCTGGGAAGAAACTGAGGCCTGGGGAGGACTCAGGTCCAGGAAGAGGGAATGAAAGGAGGGGACGGAGAAGACTCCAGCCTCCTCCTCACACGCGAGCACATGTCACAACAGCTACTGTTTCTTGAGCACCTACTACGCGCCAGGCCCTGCACTAGTCACTTCACGTTGTCCCGTTAATACTCTCAACCACCCTACCCATGTTACAGATCTGGACACTGGGCTCAGAGAGGTTACGGGACCTGCCCAAGGTCACGGAGCCAGTAGGTGGCAGAGCAGGGACTTTCCCTTTTGAAGCAGGTTCATGCCCCTGCGACTGGCCTGGTCCCCCACAGCCCTGGGAAGTGTCACCCCACAGTCACCCCACAGGCAAGTAAAGCGGGGCCCAGAGCAGCATCAAGACTTGTCCGTGGCCAGGCCACACTCTCAAAGGGAAATTCTGGGGCTCTGTGGGGGGTACCCTGAGCCAGGGGAGGGGCCTGTGAGGTTTGGGTGCCCCCCAGGAAGTGCTCAGTACTGACATGACCTCGGCCACAATCAAGGTGTGAGGTGGGTGGGGGCCAGAGTGGGCGCAAGGCTGGGGCACGCCTGACCAGGAACCGGTGGGCTTGTCGGCCACTTCTGATACCGGCTCCAGACAAGGTTGACATAAGGGAAGCCATATTGTAGAAAAGAAAATCTCTATTGTAACTTTGAACGACCTCTGACAAACCAACCCAGCTGGATCTGCACCCTCCAGGAGATCTAACTGCTATGTAGATTTTACAACCCCTGGTTGTGCACGTACCTCCCAGCTGCAATAAGATGATAACTTCGTTTTTTTGAGTTCCTTAGGAATGTCATGACCCCCAAACAGAGAGTCTATGCTGATAGCCATCATCAATGAAGACTGAAAGATCTGGTGTGGCACTCCTGTCTGTAATACCAGAAGGTCAACATTCCTAACCCCCTCCCCAATAACACAATGGCCTATATAACTGCTGTAAGATTTCGTGCCCCCTTAAGATAGTTCTTTTGGACATGAGTTGGCCATCTTCCCTCTTGCTAGCAAGCTCTAATTAAAAGTCCATTTTCTCCTACCACCTTGCCTCTTGACTATTGGCACGTCTTGCAGCGAGCAGAAGGCCCCACATTGGGCGGTAACACTTCCACCTCCCTGCCTGAACCCCGGGCCCCAGGAAGACGTCACCTAGAGAAAGGCCCAGACAGAGCCAGAGAGTCCGAAAGGGACCAGGGAGAAGAGAGAGATGGGGGAGGACATGAGAGGAAACAGAAAAGCCATAGAGTCAGACAGAATGAGGCAGGGGCTGGGGACAGATACAGAGAGAGGACACAGACTCAGGGTGTCCCTGCTCCCCTCCCCCAACACAGCCTGGGGCCACGACTCTCTGGCAGCCCCAGAACCCAGAACCGAGAAGCGAGGACTGAGCCTGTATCTCATCACCGTGCCCAGCCCAGACCCCCCACCCCAGCCAGCGGCCAGAGCAAAGGTGAACTGGAATATTAAGTAGAATTTGCCTTCTTTTCATTTCCAACATGTCCGGGTCATAAAAATGCTGGTTCAATAAATTGGGAGGAAACTGCAAAGCACACAGTTCATTCCGGGCTGGGCAGGGGGAGATGCCGCGAGCTTGACCCTTCTCACCGTGTGAGCCCCACCCCAGCGGCAGACACGGCCCCCACGCAGTGCCACACCTGGTCCCAAGGCTGGCAGGCTCCCTGATTTGTCTGTCTGTCTGTCTGTCTGTCTCCGGGCCAGGCACTGGGGTGGGGGATGACCAAGAGAGGTACAGCCCAGTCCTGCCCTCAACCTGCTCCTGGGCTTCAGGGAGATCCACGAGCGCCACACAAGAGACCCTACGTACCCCAGGATCATTTCAGCCCTGGAGGGTCAGGAAAGTCTTCCATTTTGAGTCAGGGCTTGAAGGAGGAGTCCGACTCTGCCTACTCGACATCAAGAAGGGCATTCCAGGAGGAGGGCATGGCCCGGGCAAAGGCCCAGAGGCAGGTTTTGGAAAGCAGGGCACATGATCAAGGGGCAGGCAGGGTCCCAGCAGGCTGGAGTGCAATGGAAAGGCGACCGGAAAGGCCACTGGTGGCTGTGGCCATACCGTGGCCAGCCTGACCACCAGGGAGTAGGCTCAGTGCTCCTTCTGCAGGACAGGCTACTGAGCAGAGGAGTGGGGTCAGCCCACCTGATCCAAGGCCCTCATTCACAGAGAGCAGAAACGGAAGCCCTGAGAGGCCCAGTGACGTGCCCAAGGTCACCAGAATCCTGCTGACCCTCCTCCCACAACACCCTTTGCAGCAAGAAGGAGCAGGATGTGGGTTTTGGAGCCTGTTTGGTCCTCCTCTTCCTGCCCCCAGGGCTGTCTGGGTCTTCCCTCTTGAGCTCCTGGGTCAAGTCAACGACCAAGCACAGTCCTGCCCCAGGGCCTGTGCACTTGCCGTTCCCTCTAGCTGGAACACTCGTCCTCCAGACGTCCACAGAACAACCCCCTTCACTCTATTCAGGTTTATGCACACAAGTCCACCTCCCGTCCAACTTGGCACCCCCACCCCACGGCTGTCCAGCCACTTCCCTGCTTTGTCCTGCAGGAACTGCTCCCCCTGACATTGTGGGTCTATGTGCTTTACCTGTTCACCGCCTGCCTTCCCCTTCAAACACAGAAGCCCACAAGGCAAGGCCTCCATCTCTTTAGTTTCCTGCTTTAGGAAGCTGCTTAGAGCAGCAGTTCTTCTCCTAGGCTGCTCCTGGGTCTCATCTAAGGAGCCCAGCCCCCATCTCAGATCGATTACATCTGAATTGTAATTGTAATTGGGGGTGGGCGCGGGGACCAGGATTTTGAAATTTCCCCGGGGTGACTGCCATGTGCAGCCAGGTGGAGAACCTCTGCCTAGCAATGCCGGGCTCAGAGGAGATGTTCAATAGAGATTCAGTGAATGAATGAGTGAGGGAGTGAATGAGTGAACTTGCACAGATGGGCAAATGAGGTCCAGATGGGAAGAAGAGCACCAGAACCAGCAGTCTTGAACTTGAGCCTCCCCAGGCCCAGCCTCACCTCAGCCCCTCCACAGTGTGACACACCCCACCCAGAGGCCCTGTGAGCTCCCACCTGGTCTCCAGGAGCCCACCGGGCCTCCCTTGGGGCACCTCCAGGAAGTGTCCCCAGAGGCCCCTGAAGGCCTCCACTCGCTCCTTTTAATTCTGCAATAATGAGCCTGTTCGCCATCCAGTCACCAGAGCTGACATCCTCCTGCTTCCACCCCCAAACCCCCTGAATTCTGAGAGGCTCGGCAACCCCAGGGTGCTCCTCGGGGGACGTGGGCTTGAGAGGCTGCGGGGTGGGCAGGGTGCTCCCTGGAGAAGCCAAGTGGGACTGGAATAGCGGAATACCCAGAAGGACTCGGAGCACCTGGTGCACGGCCAGCCGAGCCTCCGGCAGGTGCCCAGCTACAGACCCGGCCCCAGGTCTCGCCCGCCGCTGGAGGTGCAGGAACGGAAGGCCCCGGGCAACTGCGATGAGCTTGAGGAGCACTGGAGCAACACAACTTCTCCCAGCAGCCCCAGCGGCAGGGAAGGATTCCCCCAGAGCACAGAGAGAATTGGTGGCGGTGTAGTCAGGGGGCTCCGAGCCTCCCCTCGGGGTCCCCCTCCTCCCGCCTCCCTCTCCCGTCTCTGTTCAGGCTCCAGCCTGAGCCTGGGTCTTGAGGCCCCCTTCTCAGACTCCCACCGCAAAGGGACACCTGGGGCTTGGGGAAAGAGATGCTATGACAGAAGAGGGAAGGTTGTGCAGTCCTTACCTGGGAGAGCAGGCCCGACAGTCACCCTCAGGGTGACTTCCAACTCCTCCTCCACTCCTTTCCCCTTCCCGCAGGTGCCCAGCACCTCACACTGGAATGTCGAATCTGTCCTGGTAACACCAGCGTCCCCTGGGCACCAACCGAAGGCCTTGTGCACATCGTCGCTTCTGCCAGATGAGTATCATCACACCCACCTTACAGATGAGTAAACTGAGGCTCAGAGAGGCCACACAGTGAGTATTAGGCCAGGTCTCAAACGCAAGCCTATCTGATGGCTAAGAGCCAGGAGAGCAGAGTAGCGAAAGGGTAGATTCAGGGCCAAACAGCCTGGGTTCCTATCCTGGCTCCTCCACTTACTAACTGTGTGACCTGGGGCAAGTTGCTTAGCCTCTCTGTGCCTCAGGTCTCCATCCATAAAATGGGGATAGCAATTGCACACCTACGCCCAGGCGTTGCTGTGAGGATTAGGCAGCCCCTGGCTCTGGACATGGGCTACGTAAATGCTGTGATTCTTCCACCTCAGCCACCTCTTCGGGGGGGGCGGGGGTCCCTCATTCACCCCTGAACATTTATTGAGAAGTCCTCATGGGACAAACCTCTAGTAACAGCCTACCACGGTACTTGGGGATACCCTTTAACAGGGAGCAAAGCCTTAGGGGAAAGGAATTCCATAAGTTAGTGAGGAGCTGGAGGTGTTTTGGGAGAAGAAACGCACCCAGGTGGCCCAGGGTCACCAAAGTGGTGGCACGGGTGGGCGCTGGCTTGACCCAACAGTAAGGTAGCCCAGCCACACTCATCCCCAGAGCCAGGCGCTCATGCAGGGCTTTGCCCACCACGGCCACCCTACTGTTGCCAAGAGTCTGGGGGACACGGAGGCTGCAGAGGCCTCACTCTCCATGAATCCACTCGGCCAAGATTTCCCGCGGGCCTGGGTGGGCCTGGCATCAGCTGGGGGTCCTATAGGTGCCCCCAGGGCTCAGCCAATGGCCTCTGTCTCCTCTACTCGGTCCCGGTTCAGAGGTCGTAGCTCGAGAGTAGCCCCAGACAATACGTAAATGAACGGACGTGGCTGTGTTCTGAGAAAACTTTAAGGACACTAAAATTTGAATGTCATATAATTTTCCTCTGTCACAATATATTATTATTCTTTTGATTTTTTTTCAACCACGTAAAACACAAAGACCATTCTTAGCTCACGGGCCCTACAAAAAGAGGCGGCGGGCCAGAGGGGAAGCCAACAGCAACCAGGAAAACAAAGAAACATGGACAAGACCACAAATTGTGACAAGCACCGTGAAGGGAAGGAGAGGGAAATGAGAGAGAATAAGGGGGGCGGTCAGCTTGTCTGAAGAGAGTGCATTTAAGCTTAAGGTTGAATAAGAAGGATCCAGCCTCAAAGAGTTGGGGGAGAACATTCCAGACAGAAGGGACAGTAGGTGCAAAGGCCCTGTGGTGGGAAAACAGCATGGTGTCTTCAAAGAACATAAAGAAAACAGTCTGACGGGTGTGGAATGCACCCAGGAGAGACGAAAGGATGTGGTCAGGGGTGCCAGGTAGCACAGGGCTCTCTGCCAGGCAGGAGTTTAGGAGTTTGTATTTTAATCTAAGAGCAATGGGAAGCCAACAAAAAGTTTAAGCAGCGGGGTGAGCATATTTGATTTGGCTTCCAGAAAGATCGTGCTGGCCGCTGAGCAAAGGTGTGGCTGTGGTGAGGCCCATTTGGAGGCAGGGAGAGGAGGGAGACAGCGTTGGGGAGAGACCGGGGTGGGAGCAGCGAGGAGTGGTCAGCTCCAGGTCCTCCTGAAAGGAGAGCCTGCAGGGTTTGCGACAGAGGAAGGGGGCAGTCAAAAATGCCGCCGAGCATCCTGGTCTGGGCGCCTGGAGGAAAGAGCTGTCTCAAGGAAGGCGGGCAGAATGTGGGAGAACCAGTGGACTCTCTCGCAAGTTCCTCCTGGTTGTGCAGTGCAAACACTTTGAAGACACAAAAGCCACAACCTCAACAGAACATCTGGCGTCAGCCAAGACATAGAGTGTGCCCAGGGGCCCTGGGCCAGGCGCTGGGGAGCAGCCAGGCCACGCACCAGGCCGGCAGCCTTCTCTAGAAGCCGCCACCAACCTTCGCGGCATTGACAGCCCCGCGCGGTCAAGAGACCATACGACCAGGCTGGAGGCTGTGCACAGAGGCTAACACTGCTCACCAGCATCCCCGTCTCAGCCTCTCCTGGGAAGCTGGGGCACTGCCCACCCGCCCGCTGGCTGGCGTCCCCTCCACCCTCACTCCTGCCTGCCCCCTCCTACCCCTACTCCACCCCACTCCTCCTTCCCTGGCCCCCCTGTTGTGACAGCACGAAAACTCTCAGTATCCAACAGTTAAGTTGGCTGCTCAGTCTCAACTCGGCAGGAAGACATGGAGGCCCTGCAGATGGTGGGGCCTCTCCAAGGATCAGCCTCAAAGGTCACCGTCTGTCACTGCCCACCCGCTCCGGCCTCTTCCGCATCAATGGAGCCCCTTATGCCAACTGAAGCCCGGTTACAAGCTGTGCAATGACATTTCCTACGGGCTGACTGTGTGCCAGGCTCCGTGCTAGGCCTTTTCTAGACAACTCTTAATTCCCACACCTGGCCTAGGAGACCATTATCAACCCCATTTTACAAATGAGGAAACTGAGGCACAAACAGGCTAAACAATTTGCCAAGGTGGCAAAGGCTGTCTGGCTCCAGCATCCAAATTCTTAACCACCACACTGTGCCGTCTCCCCTTCCTCAAGCCTCAAGTTTCTTCTCCACTGCAAAATGAATGAGGTACTCAATGAAATGATTTCTGGATCCTTCTGAGCTCTTGCAGGTCCAGGATTTGAAAACTGCTTCCTTGCAGGGCACTTGGTATGTCCCTTCTCCCCCCTACAATGGCTGCTCTCAGGAAAAGGTGTTATTGGCTCATTCACACTAGGGTGTAAATGACTGATATGGCAGGTAGATATGGTGGATATGGTGAGGTAACACTGGAGAAGCAGAGACTCAGACCCAGGCCTGGCTGGCTCCAGAACTTGGGCTGTCCCCACAGCATAGCATCATACAGGCCGCATCCTCTGGGTTTAGGATCTCCAAAAGGTATTCTTGACATCCATCAATATCCCCTGTCCTAAGAGAATGGAGCCAAAATGGAGATGAAGGAAGGGGGTGCGAGCAGGGACGCGAGGGATATAAACTGTCAGACCCATGACGTCCCAAAGCCAGGGCTTCTGGTCCCCAGTGGAGGTCTCGGTTCAAGTGCCACTTCCAACCCAGTCTATTCAGGCAGGCCGTCTGGAAAGAGCCCAGGCTAGGGGCTGGGGAGCTGCCTTCCAGCCCTGCCCTGCCACTTCATCAGGGCTGTTCCCACCCCTGTGGGACGGGGAGTTGGCCCCTCCCAGCTCTGACAGCTGTGAGTTTGCTCACACCCGGCTATGACTGTTCCCCATTAGCAGCGTCCAGGCAGGTAACAACCCCTAGTGCCCCCACGTCCAGAGCGCTTCTCCGAGAGCTGCGCACAGGAGAGCCACCTCTTGGAGGAAGGAGAGCTGTAATCACAGCCTCTGGTGGGAGTGCCCAGCAGGCCCGCTAATAGCCTTGGTGGGGGCAGAGCGGGGCTGGGGCCGCAGGGGCGCCCTCTGAAATAGACACCCGCAACGCAGCTCCCCCGGACCCCCAAGGTGCCCGTGCCTCATCCTCTCCTGCCTGAAGCTCCTGCTCCTTTCTGCTCTCCCCAAAGTTCAACCTTTTTGCCTCTGTAAATGGCTTTCAAGTTTCTCGCCCAGCCTCTCATTTCTATCAGTTTAATTATTGAGGAGCCCTCTTGTCGCCAGCCTGGAACATTAACGCTGTTAAAAGGGACCCGGGGAATGCAGACCACAGCCATCTGTCTCGCCCTGGCTCTCTCCGCAGCTCCCGCCACCTCCCGCCCCTTCCCTTTCCCAACGTGCCCCCTCTGTCCCCCATCCTCCTCTCCTCCCCAGGCCTCTACCTCCCAGTCCCACCTCACTCTCTGTGCAGCAGGGGGGCCTCCTGACCCCACCCACTCACCTCTCTGGAATCTGAGGAGGCACAGACGAAACTGAGGCCACGGCCACATTCATGTGACCAGATGGGCAGAGGAAAAGGAACAGAAAGGAACAGCTGGGAGCCCCGAGGCTGGGGAGGCACTTTGGCCCCAGGGCCCCGTGCCCCGTCCTGGGAGAGGTGAGCACAGAAGTCACAGCCCACTCCTGGTGGGGCACGGGGCACTTCATCCCAAAATGTCCACGTTTCCAAGAACACACGTTAAGGCCCAGCACTGAGAGTGGCTTCCTTAGAGCCTTTGCCACGTGTCAAGTGACGCGGCTCAACTCCTCCATCTCTCCCACCTCCCTGTAAAGAGTGCAGGGGCTCCCCTCTGGGAGATGGGGGGAGGGACCCTCACCGATGTCACAGCCCCAAGGGCCCGATCAGACTGTTTTAGCATCTTTCTGAAACACCCAGTCACAAAAGGTATTGAATAAAAGGCTCAGATAAGGGGGCTGCAGGAGCCCCACCGTTGTCGGGCCTTCTCAGAGGCTAGGGGTCTGTGCCCCACCCAGACAGGCTGACAAGGAATCCGAGGCTTGTCCCCTCTGCTGGATGGCCCAGTCGCCTCACCTCCCAGGCCTGGTCAGGCAGGCTGATGTCATGACTCAGCTAGCCAAGCCATCACTAGGCTCTGGCCTGGGACGGCCGAACGCTGCGCTCCGCCCCCTCCCGGGTCTCCACTCCTCACTGCAAATTGGGCAGGCCGAAGGACTGGACCAGGCTACCCATGCCCAAACCACCCCACGATGGAGTGACCACGAGCAGCACAGCTCCCCAGGGACTGTTCCAACTGTCCACTCCAAGGGCAAAGTTTCCTTCAAGTCTCCTGCCTCATCCTAATTTTGCATTCTTCATAACGCATTTACTTGCTTTAAGATTAAAATAGTGTTTTCGTCCAGACCATCAAGTAAAACCAACACTCCAGGAAAAAGGCCCAAAGGCAAGGACCACAGGGCACACGTGGTCCAGAGCAGTGCTGTCAAAGTTCCAACCCCCACGCCACGCTGTGACAGGACCACTCCAGCCCCCTTTCTTCCCCCCACCCCCAACCCCTGTGCCCCAACACAGGGACCTTCTGCACCATCCATCCCCACTTCTACCCCGGCCCCCTACCGCAGAACTGCCCCCAAGTACTGATGCATCATGTGATTGGGCAAATGGGTTCCAGAAAGGGTCCAGCGAGAAAGGTCCAGCCTCAGCACTTCCCACCCCGTGGGGCCAAGCAGCCTCTGAGTCCACTCACTAACTCAGGAGACTGAGGAGGGAAGGGGCCCACTCCCAAGGCTGAGAATCTGACCCCAGAGTGAAGGAGGGACCCAGCGGCTTCCTCTGTGCGCCCCTCCTCCTCACTCTATTCTCTCTCTCTTCCCCCCCCTTTCTCTCTCTCTCTCTCTCTCTCTCTCTCTCTCACACACACACACACACACACACAGCAAAGAGGGAGGCTCCGAGAGAGGAGCAGGCACATAATTATTGGTAAAATGCTTGTAATGTTTTTCTCTCTACCCGGTAGCTTTCGGTTGTTTTAGCAGCTTAGCGAAGCACTTGGCTCCAATTGAATTGCAAATCAGCAGCTCTTGCCCCAGGAAGAGAGGAAGGGAGGCGGCAAGGAGGGGGTGGGGAGGGATTCCAGAAGGAAAGGGAGAAAGGTGCGCAGAGAAAAGAGTAGAAGGAAGGAAAAGAGCGTGGCAAGCTTGGCTCAGGGCCCAGGGCACCGGAAACAGGGGCCGCCTGCTCCCTCCAGGCCTTTTTCCCAACTTCAGCTACATCCTCTGTGGGCTCAGTAGCCCAACGCCCCATCCAAAAAATCAGGACACATTTTCTAGCCATAATCTTGGGGTGCAGTGGGAGGGCCACAGAGGGGCTTTCTCAACTACCCAGAAGAAAAACGTAGCTTTCTTGGGAACTGCAATTATTTGAAAACAATGTCAAAACAGAAGTCTGGCTTTTTCTCCCTGGCAATCTCCAACATTCATATATTTCCATTCTATCTGTCTGTCTGTCTTTTAATCTGTTTACCTTTCTATCTACCTATATTTCTATCTATCCATCTGTCTGTCTTTTTATATCCATCTGCCTATCTCCTCCTCCCCTCTGTTGCTCGCCAGCACTTCCTTCTCCCGTCTTGGTTCAGAATTCCCCGCAGAGGAGCGGAGCTGCTCGACGGGCTGCTGGTGGCAGGTACGGTTTCAGCACCACGGGCAGCACCACGTACTGGGTCCCTCCCCAACGCCTTCACTCTGCTGAGTCTAAGCTCTGAGCACAGCACCGCCCCAAATGCTCAGATTCTGCTCCCAGGGAAAAACCCCCTCGAAGTCAGCACGAGAAGAGGAGAAAGGAGCTGGCCAGGCTGGCACCCCGCGTGTGGAGGGCCGGGGCCGTCGGCGGAAGATCACCTCTGGGCCAACCAGCAGGCACTAACCTTGAAGAGGCGAAGGATGTTGGCCACCATGATGGAGACGGAGCTCCCTGAAGCACCGATGA
Organism: Diceros bicornis minor; assembly: GCF_020826845.1. Taxonomy (NCBI): domain Eukaryota; kingdom Metazoa; phylum Chordata; class Mammalia; order Perissodactyla; family Rhinocerotidae; genus Diceros; species Diceros bicornis. The sequence goes on along the minus strand of NC_080753.1, from coordinate 30,437,619 downwards.
CACCCACCACGCGTTCAGGCTTGGTGATGATGGGCGGGCCACCGTTGCCACAGCGGACCTCTGTGCCGTCCTTCTCGATGAGCGCCTGCACAAAGGTCAGAGACTGCTCGAGGGCATGGGTGTCCCTGGAGCAGGTGTCCAGAATGCGGGCGCCCAGCGTGATGTTGGGCAGCAGGTCCGGGTCATTGTTGATGCGATCCAGAGCAAAGAGCATGGCCTCCAGGCGGTGGATGCCCTTTTCTTTCTTAAGTTCTCCGCAGGCCTTGCCCTCTGAGCCCCGGCCGTGCACCGGGAACAGGCCTCCCAGTGTGATGTCCCCGTCTATGCGGATGGAATTCATGTGGGGGTGGCCCTTGGGCTTCCCCAGGGAGGAAGGCACCCAGGGGCCATAAAGGCTAAGGAGCAGGCAAAGGGGCAGCCGGGCCCACCACCAACCCCAGCCTCTCTTCCCAGGCATCTCAGAAATCCCTAGAGACCCATGAACGGCAGGTCTCACTCCTAGCCTTGGCAGGCCCCTGGCCCCATGGCCTGGGTGAGCGTGGGCAGAGCAGCCCACACAAGTCTCTCCAGGGCAGCTTCAGCAGCGGGGTGGCTGAGGGCAGCCAACAGGGTGAACCATGCTGGTGCTCCCCGCCTCTCAGGCGATGCTCAGTTGCCAGCACAATCCATGCCGACAGGTGGCAGGGCGTGGCCAGGGCACGGCAAAGCTCTAGTCTTGGTCCCCACGTCCTGCAGGCCTGTTCTTGGTGGATGACTGTGAAAAGAGGAGCGTGCTCCTCGCTTGGCGTAGCCTGGCATCAAGGAGAAAACAGCTCCAAGGCTCTTCTCCTACCACCTTAGAAGGGAGAGAGAGAGAGAGAGTCAAACAGAAGCCCAAAGAAGATGTTAGCTATTCTGATCTCTCATCGGGAGCCGGAGAGAAGGAGAAGCTGGAGGGTACGGCCAGAGACCCCACAAATCTAAACTTGGTTTCCTCCCGGCTGCGGCTCAACTTTGGTTTAAATGAGAGAGCTTAAGGCAGAAATTAGGTCACATTTGAAAATGTCTTAAGGCCTGTACCCACTGCCATCCAGCGCCTGGGGATCAGAGAGCACACTCCCCAGGGAACAGCCTGGAACTGGCTTGGGAGGAGGAAGGGTCTTCCTAACACTCGCCCACTTGAAGGAGTAGCAAGAAACCAGTTGCATTGGGACCAACCCCATTTTAGAGATGAGGAAACTGAGGCCCTGAGCAGGAGTCACACAGGTGGTGAGCAGAACACCGCCTAGAACCCAGCTTCCCAGCTCTGGAACCAGAGACACTTAGGCTCTTTGGGGACTCAGAGCCAAAGAGAGCTCACGAGGCCCCCTGGAGAAGCAAGCAGGCTGGGAGCTGCTCACTGTGAAGGCCAGGGAGAAGCTGGGGCTGTAGGGGCTCAGGATTCTCCTCCTTCATCGGGGAGGGCAAGGTGGACCCTCCGTGTCACATTTCCACCCCGGCTGCCCAGCGACCCCGGGCAGAGGATAACCCAGCGGCTCCTGAATGAGGAGCCAGCCTCCTTTTCGCCCGCTGGGCCACCCTCCCTCTTCCTCTTGCTCCCCACCTTTCTCTCCATTGCTCCATTGCTCCTTCTCTGTCCCCACTTCCTCCCTCTCGGGTGGGGCTCGGCTTACAGCCTGAGCTCCCCCACGATATTGTGATCATCATCACCATTATTGTTGTTGTGATTAAATGTTTATTTGCAAGGGTAGAGGAGAGAACATGGCTCTTCCTCATCCTCACTGCGTATCTGGGCTAATTTCCCCTGGGACTCCTTCCCTCGCCCCAGCCTCCCTGCTCAAAGCCAGCAGCTTCCCTCCCCTCGACTTAGGAGGCCACGGTGAGAGGGGCTGGAAGCTGAGTCAGGGCTTGGCTGGGGAGCCCACCCGGAAGCCCCTCGCCCCACGGTCTCGCCAGTGAAGACCAGCAAGCCACCTGCTGGTTCTGTGCCTCAGTTTCCTCAGCCGTCTGGAAGAGGGGCTTGTGGCTGGTTTGGGAGGTTTCCCTGGAGACGTGGTCCTCCACCAAGGCCAAGCAGTGGTCCCGGAGCCACCCCGCCCCCCTTGGAATCCCCCTGTAGAGGCCCTGACTGCTCCGACTCTGGGGAAAGGGAGGGGAGGGGAGGGGATGGCGCCCCAGGGTCCAGCCTCAGCTCCTGGGCTTCTCCAGCAAGCCCCTTCTGGACCCTCGCCTCACATCTCACCCCCTCATCAAAACGCTCCCTCCCCATTAGCTCCTCAGAGGCCAAGAATATGGCTAGGACTCCTCCTCAGCCCCATTCTGCAGGTGAACCAGTAGCCCAGAGGCATCACATAACCCTCCCAACACAGCAAGTCATGATGGGTCAGGACCCAAAGCCAGCACCAGTCCCACTGAGGGAGCCCTGGGGGACCCCGGGAAAGCTTCCTAATACCACTCTCACCCCTGAAGCCAGAACCCAGCGCCTGACCAAGGGCTGGGGGTCAGTGCTGTGGAGAGAGCTTAAGAGCTGTTCCAACACAGGGGAGGCGAGTGGCTACTGAATGCAACTGTCATCATCACTCACACCTTCGTGAGTTTATCAGATCTCCTTCCGGGGCGGCTGTGGGGAGGGAGGGGATGTGGGTACCAGATGCTGATGCCAGTACTACTAGGCAATTCCGAAGAGAGAAACTGGAGGAGCCTTAGACAGATCCACAGTCCTGCTGCCGTCCTGCTGGAGGCGAGCATGTCCCCTAGAGAGTCCTCAGTTTCAAAATCTGTAAAATGGGTGGGTTGGAATAAGATCCAGTCTGGGGGCCATCCTGTCACAGCAGGGCCATTTTCAGTTGTCACAATGATGGGAGGGAGTCACCTAGTAGCCTACGTCCAGGCAGGGGTCAGACATGCCGTGGGTAGGACAGGATGTACAAGGAAACAGTCTTGTCCAAATGCCAACAGTGCCCCATGGAGAAATAGCAGCAAATGACAACATATTGCCATGTGCCAGGCCCCGTCCTAGTGCTTTGCTTACGGTTTCTCAGGTCATGCTCACATCCCCAGGAGCTAGGTGGTATTTTTATTCCTATCTCACAGACGAGGATGCTGAGGCACCAAACCTTGGACAGTGACATATAGCCAGGGACAGAGCTGTGCAGGCTGTCCCCGCCCTGACCACTCTGCCACGCTGGCACGAAGGGTCTCCCAGGCCCTGCCCAGTTCTCATCCTGGGGCCCAGGCTTGGTTTTCCTGAATTTCGGATGGAGGGATTTGGGGCATCATGACAGCCGTGTGCCGAGGCCGCAGGAGGGCAGACCCAGGTTGGGAGGCCCATGCACAGCAGCTTCTGACAGTCGGGCCCTGCTCAGACTCCCAGATCCCTCATGACGGCTCAACACGGGCTTGTCCTTGAAACCTGAGCACCTCTGGGCCGAGCAGTGTGCACACGCAGGCACATGTATACACACACACACACACACAGTCACACGGGAAGGACAGGGGCCACATAGGGGAAGGAGGCCTCAATGGGGAGAAAGGCAAATACTTGCAGCATTAGAATCCAGACCCCGGGGACCCAGGCCCTGCCCCAAGCTACTCAGACTGCCCACAAGGCCTCCCTCCAGGAGACTGGGTCCCAGCCCCACTACAGCGGTCCCGCTCCACCCGCAGCCCTACCAGGCCTGCCTTTTCTGAGCTTCTCCCAAGAGCTGGGCAAATGCTGCCTCTTTTAGCCTCCCCTCCTTCCTTTGATCATGTAACAGGAACAAGGGAAAAGTAAAAATACCGAGTGAAAGGAGCCACCAAGAGCAGAGGCTGGGGGTGGGGCGGGAGGGGAGTGCAGGCTGATCCTCCCTTCCCCCACGGGGCTGCCTGCATCTGCAGGGGAGGGCAGGGCCAGCTGGGGTGGGGGGGCCTGGAGCCCTCAGACCACCCCCCCCCCGAAGTCCAAGACAGACAGGAAAGCTCAAACCTGGGACAGTTAGGGGACCCCTCCCCAGCTGAAGTCACCAGGATGGCTGCAGGGCCAAGTCAGCGTGCCCCCCAGGTGGGTGTCTTCTCCCTGTCCTTCTCTCTCCCTTCCCCACCTCTCTCCTCAGCCCCTGCATTCACTTCCCTCGCTGGGCCTTGCTGGATTCTTCAGCTCCAGGGGAGGACAGAGCTAGGCAGGGAGGGATGAGAACCAGAAAGAAGAGCATGCAGTCACCTCCACACAGCAATAGTTCACTGGCCAGCAGCATTTTCTAGAACATTCTCTTCAATGAAAGCGGAGGTGAGGGGAGCCGGGGGGATGATGGAAGTCTGCCCTTTCCACCCCAGCCCAGCCACGCCCACCGTCTGAGGGCCTCTCTGAAATCTGAGGGCCTGCCTAGATGAAGTCCCCAAACCTGCCTCAGTGGCCCTTTCCAAGGCCTAACAAGCAGGAGATCGTGCTTTTCTTATGTCTGACCGAAGTCCTTCCCTCTGCACCAGGGCCTGAGCCAGAAAGAACCACAAACCACAAAACAACAACCAGAGCCAAAGAGAGATTGACTAGACTCTGATTTAGTTTTCACAGATCTTCTTTTCATTCTCCCGATACTAAGGAAATAGAATTCTCCCAAACACCAAAGCAAAGGGCAGAGTCAGAGGGAAGGACCCTGCTCTCCACTCCCAGGGGTGGGGCCCTCACCAGACGGCTCACTCCAGCTCCCAGCCCTCTGAGGGGACTCACAGGGCCTGGCTCCCCCGCAGGCCAGCCCCTCGGGGTTCCGCGAGGAGGCCTGGGCTGCCCCCATCCCCCCGTCCCCCTCTTCCTGGAGCCTCCTGTCACACTGTCCTGCTGGCAGCCCCTTCCTCCAGCTTTCCCCTGTTCCCTCCAGCATTATTTCATCTCTATTCACCTTTGCCTCCGCTGGCCCGGCACAGCCCAGGTGCTCAGAAGAGCGGGGGACTGTGAATGGATGAGTGGAGTCTGTTTTGAATCTCCTGAGCTGTTTAGACGCCTCATCGCCCACATCTCACGTTTCCACGGAGGGAGGGGCCAGCTGCTCAGCTCCCCACAGAGGGAAGTGAGGGAGAACCTGAGGCCTCTCCCCACCTTCCTATAAGTCCCCACACCCATGGGAGCCCTTGTGGCCCCGAGATGCTGCACTGCAGGTCTCCTCTGTGGCCCCCTCCCTCACATTCCCCTGGGGCCCCCCGCACTGGCTGGGCAGATGTGGTTTGCTGGACAATCTCCTCCTAAATGGACAGGCCTAGACCCAGGGAGCAGGTCACCAGAAGCAGTGCCCACCCCAGCTGCCCCAGCGACAAAGTGCATCCTTTGACTTCCAACTGGACGACTGTGGGTCCATGGGGACAGGGGATGACCAATAAGCTCCCTCAAACCCTCCCCCAGCACAACCTCCTCCCTACTTGGACCACAACAACTTGAAGGGATCGTGCCATACTCATCACGATATCTCTGCATCCCACCTGGCACACTGCCCTCATCCCCCCCTCAGCATGTCTGGAAGTGAACGAACGAGGTAATGTGAGTGAATGATTCCTGGGTGCTCTGCCCTTCTCTCCCAGGTCATCTGTTTCTGTACTAATAGAACCAGCAGCCCTGCTCCCAGGCACCCCCCACCCCCAGCCCGGGCCATGTTCTAAGAGCAAGGAGGAGAGCGCAGGTGGGGTCTGGGCCCAGGACCCCTTCACTTCCCCCAGCTGCTCTCGCTCCCCAGCCTGGGTCGGAACCCTCCCAAGTTCAGAAACCCCAGACCTCACTTCACAAGCCATCCCCACTCCCCCCCATTCCTCCAAAACCACAAGAGCCGGATTCAGAAGAGATGGGTTTTGTGCTGTGCATGTGGTGGGGACTGGAGAAATACGTGCGGAAGGAATGAAGGGAAGGAGGGAGGAAAAGAGGGAGAGAGGAAGTAATTCCTTAGCTTAATGCCAGTGGGAACTAAGGAGGAGAAAACTTTTAATCAATCACGCTACGATTCCCTCCAGCCTCTTCCCTGGGACACTCACCCTTCAAGTAGCAACTGAGAGCCTTCCTCCTCCAGGAAGCCTGCCCTGATTATTCCAGTTCCCATTATTTCCTTCCTCCACAATCAATGCTGTAAAGCCCCCCTCTCTCTCTGTTATTTGACACTGATGAGCCTGGGAGGACATTAAGGGCCTGCGTGGACAGCACCGCCCTCATCTCTGTATCCCTGTGCCTAGCCCAAGGCTCAGAACACAGGAGAGTCTCAAGAAATGACCAGACAGAGCCGGGTCCCTGCCCAGAGCCAGCATGGCAGCCACCTCCACCGAGGCAGAGCTGCAGCAGCATCCCCGGTCCACGGAGTGGGACTCAGACCTTGCACTGTATTCTTACGGCCCTCTTGTGTAGTCAGCATAGAATACAATCCCTCTGCCACGACCATTCAGTTATTCAATGTGTTATTCAAACCTGTGCTGAGCACCCACTGTGTGCCAGGCTCTGCTCCGGGCACTGGGGAAATGGCTGACAGGGAAACAGACACAGACACTTGCCCTGTGGAGTCAACATCCCAGTGCGAGGGGCACAGGAGAGACCATAAATACACTACACACGGATGTGCGGTACTTCATGGAATCGAGGGGATATCAAGAAAAATAAGGCAAGTAAGGAGACGAGGAATGACCCAGAAGGGCTTTTTCAGAAAAAGACAGGGAAGGCTTCTCTGAGGAGGTGGCATTTGAGCAGAGATTAAAAACTGTGAAGGCATGGGGCCGGCCCAGTGGCACAAGTGCTTAAGTGTGCGCACTCCACTTCGGTGGCCCGGGGTTCACAGGTTTGGATCCTGAGCGCGCACCGACGCACCACTTGTCGAGCCATGCTGTGGTGGTGTCACATATAAAGTAGAGGAAGATGGGCACGAATGTTAGCCCAGGGCCAATCTTCCTCAGCAAAAAAAGAGGAGGACTGGCATTGGATGTTAGCTCAGGGCTGATCCTCTTCACAGAAAAAAAAAAAAAATACAGTGAAGGTGTGAGCCATGTATCTGGGAGAAAAGCAACCCAGGTAGAGGGAACAGCAAGTGCAAAGGCCCTGAGGTGGGCACGTGCTTGGCGTTCATTGCTCAAGGAATAGCAAGAAGGCCAGCCTGACTGGAGGGCAGTGGGAAGGAGGAGAGGCAGGAGAGGAAGTCAGAGAGAGCACTGAGCATGAGATCAAGCAGGACCTGTGGGCCCCAGCGTGGACAGAGAAATGAGGGCCCACTGGAGGGATATGAGCAGAGTGACAGGCAGGGACTCATGACAAGAGAAACCTGAGGCTCAAAGGGCAGCCACCTGCTAAGGCCACAATGGCTCGCATCAGTTGGAGGGCAAAGCAAGCACATCTCATCGGCCCTTGGTCCCAGTTCAGTCCAGACAATGCCCAGCCCTGACCTTCCCACTCTCCCAAAGCCAGGGGGCCAGCTGCCAAACTCAGGCTAGCCCAGATCTCCTCTGACCCTCAGCCCCTCCTACCCACCGCAACTCACCCCACCCCCACAGGCCACCACCACCCCCAGTTTTCCAGCACAAGACCCAAGTGGGCAAGCGTCTTTGTTTGCAGCTGCTGCTATTGTGGGCTTCGCTGCAATGCTCGTCTTCCTCTCTCCTCCTTCCTGTTTCCACTCCTGACATCAGAGCTCCCCAACCCCAGCACCGCCCAGGAACGCTGGGGCCCACTGGCTTAGCAAGCCAACAGCCAACTCTACCGTCTTGCACAGCCGTGGACACGACGACAGCTGTGGGTGAGACTTCCATCCCTAGCGCATACCGAGGCCAGGCACAGAGAAGGGGCAGTGACATCTGAGAAGCAATCACCCGCCAGAAACTTAAGAATCCAGGTCAAGTCTCCGATCTTTATTTCTATATTCAAATCTAAAAATAACCCTGTAGCAACGACAGTGTCTTTACTAGAAGGCACGGCCCCAACAGAAAACAGGTCCAGGGGCTAGTTTCTGTCCCCCCGAGGAGCAGAAGGGTGGCTGGGAGGACTGAGTGAGGGGAACAGGGCAGGACCAAACCTCCTGGTCCTGAAGTGGGTGGCCCAGCCTGGGACACGCGGCTGGCTGAGCTCTCCTGGGACTCACCATCACCAGCCAACAGGCAGCCAGTGCTTTCTCCAGGGGAACAGGGAGGTTTAACTAGACACCATAGCCAGCTCGTCCGTGTGGCTTGGCCCCAAAATGGCCTGGGCCGTCATTACGGGCTGGCATTTCCCAATTACTGCAGATAATATCTACCTTAATTGAATGGGGTCCAGATAATGCCATTATGCAGTACATTCTCCAATTTATTTAATATACGTGTGTACACATACATTTCTGCCTCGCTGCTGCCACGAGGTTGCTAAACGGTGAGGTTAATAATAAAACATTTCGACGGGAGTCATCGGCTTTAATTTAAGAGGTGATTTTTACTATCCCTGTGGTGCCCATTTTTTCCAAGGAGCCAAGAGAATCCCCGGACAGGCTGGAAGAGGCTCCCTCAGGCCTGCAGGCGAGGAGGTGGGCAAGGAGGCAGGGCAGCGGGCAGGGCCACGAGGTGGGCTTCATCTTTTCTAAGCAAGTTCCCTCTCAGAAGCAGGCTCAGGCAGGCAAAGAGAGGTGGAGGGGAGTGGGGGGAGCCAAGGCAGAAGCCCCCAGAGCCGACTCCAGGACCAGTGGGAGAAGGAAGCTTGCTGGGAATGCAGAGCGGCTGGGAGGCAGCAGGGAGAAGGTGGGAGAGAGGCAGAGCGAGACAGAGGGAGGCCGGAGACAGTACCCAGCCGGAAAGAAACAGAGCTCCCCGGAGCAAGGGAAACGCAGCCTGCACTCTGCAAGGGTGCGAGATCTCTAAATTAATTTTTGATAGTCCCTGGCTATCTAGGGCAGAGTTGACACAAAAACGAGCCCTCCCTGCTCTTTCCAGGAGCTGGCAGCAGGCAGAAAGCTGGTGTCCTCTGCTCCAGGCCCACTGTCCACCAGGGGCAGCCCCTCGGCCTCCTCCCTCAGGTCGGCCTGGACAGCCGGCAGCTCTTCTGCCAGCCCCAGCGAGCAGCGCCAGAGCCCAGAAGCCAGCACCCCGCATGTCTTCTCCAGGCGGCAGAGGCAGCTAGCACTCTACAGAAGCGAGGTAACCTTCCAGCCAGCAGCCAGTGGGCCCAGCTGCCCAGGCTGCCAGCGGGGCCTGCCCACTGGAAAGTGGGGTTCCAGGCCGAGCAGAGGAGGACAGCAGGGGTGGGCAGATGTCTGGGGGGGTGGTAATTAGGGGCCGCGGCTCCACAGTTGTCTAGGGGAGAGGATGTGCCTATTGGCTGTAATTATAACGCTCAGAAGCCCGTGGGTCCCGGTCCCATCTTTTCCTGCCAGCTGTCCCCCTGCAGTGGGGCGGGTCCGGGTGTAGCCAAGCATCCTGGAGATCGGGCTGGGGACCCCTCAGGAAGGGTGGGGGCGGCAGAGCCCTTCTGGCCTGGCCCACCCCCTGAGCCCTCTGGCTAGCACACTGCTCACTCACACCTCACACGCCGGCTCTCTCACCTACCTCCTGCCTGCCAGCCGCCGTGCAAGGCGCTCCCTCCTGGAGACGTCACGCCTCCAACAGAATGAAGCCGCCCAGATGCAGGTGGAGGGAGGAGGGAGGAGGGAGGAGGGAGGAGCGGCCTCCGGCCCACGCTAGGCTACTGAGGCAGAGAAAGCAGCTCAACTCCTGACATGCTCCCACTCCCACCCCCCCTGCCCCCCCCACCTGCTGGGGACCTGGTCTATGTGACATGCTGCCTGCCCCCCACCATCCCATACATTTCTCTCCTGAAATCCACCATGGGTAGAGCATTTCTTTGGGATAAGCATTGCCATCTCCCTCTCTGGGTTTCTCTTAAATGCAAATGTCCCCGGGGCGGGGGGGTAGCCCTTGAAGTGACTAAGACCTCAGGGAGGGATGACTTTTTGGCATTTTTGTCCCTGAGAGGTGTGAAGGTCTTGACAGGTAGGGGAGAGTTTATGAATAAAAGGATAGAAGCTGGGGGGAGGTGAAGACAGTGGTCACCGGATTTACAAGTGGCAGGCAGGCCCATCCAGCCTAGCAGAGGCTCACAGGCACCATCCCCAAAGGCCCCCCACCCCACCTTAAGGACAGGTCTCTGACTATGGGCTGGAGAGGCCCTCCAGGAAGTGGTCCTCTGGGGCCAGGGAGAGGGACAAGGGCTCTGACCCCCACTCTCCACTGTGGCCAGGCCCTGTTCAGAGGCCCTGGCCAGTAGCCCCCAGGGCCTGCCCAGGAGAGGGGACAAGCCCTCTGCCTGGTGGGTGACCACACCCAGGAGCCTCCAGCCTCTGCAGGAACTCTCTCTGTCACCTCAGGAAAGGTCCTCAGGAAAGGCTCCTGCAGGTCCTCGGCTCTTCAGGGAAGTTCTCCCACCACCTAGGCCCTGAGGCCTCTGAGGGGCTGAGCACCGACACCCAGAGCCTGAGGCCCAGCGCCCCATGTGGATCCAGGGGGAAAGCCGGGCAGACCCAAGCACATCCTGGGGGAGTGGGGATGGGAATTAGAATATTCTTCAGTTCCACCCCGCTGGGCCCAGGGATGGGAATAGGGTACCCCGTATGGAGACTCAGAGCGCCGGCTGCCCTGCCTGCCCTGAGCCCCTACTGTCGCCCCAGGATGGAGGGGGGGAGGGACTGTGATGGGAACACACACACACACTACTCCCTCCCCCATCACAGAGCGCACTCTGCCAGACTGACAGAGGGACAGACAGACTAACCACCGCTCCAACAGACACGTGGCTTAGAGCACCCCACTAGGCAAGCCCCGCTCAGTCCCACACAGCAGCTTCCTCCCGCACCAGGGGCAAGGATGGTGAGGGAGGAAAGAAGCAAAGAGGCTCCTCCAAAAACGACCGCAAGTCTCAAGGCGGGGGTGTCACTCGTGGCCTGGGGGCAGGGGGCGCTCGTACGCACCGGCCTCAAGACTCCCTGCCGCCGCCACGGCCGCCCGGTTTCAGCACAAACAGCCTCAGACCGCCCCGGTGCGGGGGCGCCTCTCTCAGCCGCGGCCTCCACCTCCCAGCCCCGCCCCCGCGCGGGGAGGGGGCGCTTCCAGCTCGCGGGCGCCGGGGAAGCCCGACCCCGGAGGGGACCCCCGATACACACACACACACACACACACGCACACACACACCGCCGGCCGCCTAGGGGCACCGGTTCATCAGGGTCCCGGAGAGGGTCGGTCCTGAGTGTTCGAGGAGCACCTAACCCTGAAGTCTCGGGGCCACGGGGAGACCCCAGACCCTGAGGTTCCGTCCCAACCCGCCGCGGCCGCGAGCAAGCGGGCGCCCCGCTCCGGCCGGTGGCGAAGGCGGCGCTGGGGCGGCCACGGGAGCGGGACGCAGTGCCGGGGACAGGAGCCGAGGCGCGCGAGGCTGGCGCTGCCCTCCTGCCGGGGGACGGTGGGGAAGGGGTGCAAATCATGCCCCGCGCCCCCGCCTGCCCTGCCTCTCGAGAGCGCAGAGGGGGCGCGCTAGTGCCGCCGCCCCCACCTGAGAGCTGGCACGACCCCCCATCCGGTGGAACCTGACATAACCCCCATACACAGAGACACTTTCCCCCAGGCCCGCTGCCCCATTCCCTCCCTTGGGGGTGTTTGGAAAGCCAGCCCCAGCCCCGAGGGAAGACCCTCCAGCGCTGGTCCCGTGCCCTCCAGCCCCGAGGGCTCGGGTCTGCCGGCCCTCCTCCGGGCAGCCCTGAGCGCGGGAGCTCATCAAAGGCCAGCTCCCCGAGCCCCGGTGTCCCCGCCGCAGCCTGCGCCCCAGAGGCCGGAGGGCACGGTCCCCTCTGCCCGTTCCCCGCAGCTACAACTTACCGCGCGCCGACGAGGTCTGAGCCGCGGCGAGGGGTCGGTTGCGCGCGCGCCTGCCCCGGGGGCGCAGGGTGGCGGCGGCCGGAGGCTCGGTTCTCGCGGCGCCCAGAGCCCGGGCCGCGGCGGGCGGCGCTGACGCTGCGGACCGAGCCGGGCGCGGAGCCGCCCGGAGTCCGGGACGCAGCGGAGACGAGCGGCCGGCTGCCCGGCCAGAGCCGCCGCCAAGCGCGCGGCGTTCGGCTGCTGCTCCAGCGAGAGCGAGCGAGCGAGCTAGGCGGCGGCGGCCAGCCCTGCTCCGGCCGCCGCAGAGCCCAGCGTCCGAGCCGGAGCGAGCGGGCGAGGCGGCTCCGGGGAGCGGGGTCCGGCCGAGGGCTCCGGGCCGGGAAGCGAGTGGAGCGGGAGCCGACCAGCCAGCACAGCCGGCCGAGATGCAGGCGCCCGGCGGCGTCGCGGCAGCAGCAGCAGCAGGAAAAAATGAGAGCGAGCGAGAGACAGGGAGAGCAGGGAAGACGCGGAGAGGGGAGGCTGCGGGAGGGGGCGGGAGCACGAGGGGGCGAGGGGACCGCAGCCGCTCAGCCCCGGCGCCCGCTGCCGCTGCAGCACTCGGGGCGGCGCGAGTCCAGCCCCGCAAGTTTGCGCTGCAAGTGCGGCCCGAGCGCGCGGAGCTTCCGCTGGCCTTTTAAAGAGAGAGCACCTGGGAGCCCACCCCCGACCCCGCACCTCCACAGCCGGAAGGCTGGGGCTCTCGAAGCGCCCCGCCACCCCTCCACACCCGCCATCTGCTCCCCGTCCCACCGCGCCCCACCGGCGCCCTCTCCTGGAAGCCCCCTTCTTCCACGCTTCACACCCCCCCCCCCCCCCGCCACGGGGCGAGTGTCAGCTCATTGACCCAGAGGACGTGGCAGGGACCCCTCCTGACCCCAAAGATGGAGGGTCAGAAAACATAGCCGCCCGACACATACCCTGAAAAGTACAGCAAAGCACAGCGCTGCAAAAGGGTTGCACTCCCCACACCCCCGTGCGTCACTAAAACCCCCACCCGCAGGGCCTCTTCTCAACATCCTCACACACCTGGCGTGTGCCCCCATGTGGCACGATCATTTGCACACCCCACTGCTCCTGGTTTGAGCAGATGACACGCGGGGAAACTGAGGCCCAGTGAGGAGATTCCACTTGCCCCTGGTCACACAGCCTGTCAGGGGGCCCCTTTCCACTGAGGCCCACTCCACCCCAGAAGCCCACCAGGCTAAGGGGACTCCCACCCCATGGCCCAGATCCCGCTGGTCTCCCTCCAGCACTGGTTTGCAAAGTGTAACAGGTGGCTTGGCTGGCAGGCTGGAGCCAGCCTGGGGAAAAATCCCTCAGCCAGTGAGGAGCTGGAGCCCCAGCTCTCCTCCTCCCCAGGGTGGCTGTGAAAACTCCCAGGAGAGAGCTGGCCTTAGAGGCAGGCAGGGGAGGAAGAGAGGGAGGGAGCCAGGCAGCCCTCTTAGGATTGCAAGAGCATCTCTCCCAGACTGCAGAAGCGCCTTCAATTAGAGCTGTGACGTGTGACTGTCCTTGTCCCAGGGAGGGTGCTCAGCACAATGCCAGGGAGCAGGGGGGAGAGAGTGGTGGCCAGTGGCCTCCCTCCCCATCAGTACCTCAGGCCTCCTGGCCAACTTGCGGAGTGCCACCCTGTGCTCCACTGCAACCAGGCCTAGGGGGACTTAGCCCCCCTCACAGCCAACCCCTAGTTTCCACAGATGCCCCCTTCTAGGTCAGGGGAATGTCTGGGGGTGCTGGGAACAGCAGTGTCTGCCCTTTCTCCCTCCACGCCCTTATCCAATACCTCTGCCCCTTCCCAAAGACCCGCTGAGGTGCCCCTCCTCCAGAATTCCAGAGCATACCAGGCAGGAAGCACATCTTGTTCACTTGGCACCATGCCAGGCCTATAGTGGGAGCTCAGCGACTGTTTGATGAATGAATAAATGTTAGCAAAGCATAAACTCCTTGCTGTCACATGTAATGGCCCCAAATACATGTCTCATTTACCCAGTCAGACTGAAGTCTCTGATGGAAGGGCCTAGATCATGCATTTATTCATGCCTTTTTTTTACGCAACCGGCACTGATGGAAATCCTGCTCCATTCCCAGCCCTGGGAATACACCAATGATTGAACACCACCCTGCCCTTGAGGAGTGCACCCCGAGGCCACACGCACCTCAGCTCGTAGCATTTTATAAAGACGCAAGCTAAGGCCACAAAGGCTCTTGCCGTCCAGTGGCTCTACCCAGCCAACTGTGCGCTGCTCTGGGCTTGCAGGAAACTCAAGTCACTCCTGGAAAGGCCGTGTCCTTGGGAACAGCCTGCCTGGGCTCACAGTGAACCCCACACGTGCCTGTGTCCTCCTGCCCAGGGCCCCTCAGTTTCCTTCCTGCAGAACAAGGACCGCGATGCAGACTTCAGAGCAGTGCTGCCGGATGGCGGGAAAGAAGCCGCCCAGCTGAGGGGATGCCAGGAGGCTCAAGTTCAGCCTGCCTGGGGCTTGACAAGTGACATGTCCTCTCTTGAGGATGTGTCTGCCCAAAAGACAGAGCCCTTTGTCTGACTCACGCAAAGGTACCATATGAGCCATGCCTGGGCCCTACTGGCAAGGGTCATGAAAAGGGAGTGAACTAATGTATGCCCAGCACTCAGTCCTGCATTTAGATGCCCAGAAGTGGGAGCCACTTCAATTTTTAACACAAAATGTAGTCCTCAATATCCTTTTGTTGAATGAATGAATGAATGAATGAATGAAACTGAAAATAAACAGGCCACGGTGTGTTGAGAGCCAAAACTACCCCCGCCACTCTCCCCACACCCTGCCCCTCAGTGTTGCCTTCATTCTGGCCATAATTATCCCGCCCCCCGCCCCCCACCAGCTGTGTCGCAGAAGGCTGGGCAGGCTATATTTTTCAGGGGTTAAAAAAAGAAACACTGTTGGCTGGCAGATGGCTGAGTCTGTGGACTCGTCCAGTTTGAAGGTTCCCAGCCTGAGGCCTAGCTCTTCTGGGCAGCCATCCTGGCCACCCCAGGCCTCCAGGCCTTCCAGCCCCAGAGTGGTCAGCCATCCAGCCCTCACCTGTGAGCCCTAGCTTGGTCCAGCTGGGACACCCTCTCCTCCCTCTTGCTGACTTGGGGCTGACTTGACTTAGCATGGAGACAGACAGACAGAGACACACATAAACACACAGACACACACACTCACATACAGAGACACATTCAGATACATATACACAGACACACAGACATGAACACACATGCACACAGAGACGCTCAGCCACAGACACACAGACACACTTGCACACTCCTCAAGGAAATTCAATTGGTGTCCTCGGCCCTGAGGGAGCTGGGAGTGTCGTGTGGAAACAAGGGAGCCGTAGAGAGCCGCCTCTGTTAAAGAAGAGTGATCAGAAGTGACCACCAGGAGTCAGGAAGCAAGGGCCCCGGCCTGGGCCAGCTGATGCAAGGGCCTGAAGTCCAAACTGTCCTCTTCAGCAAGCCATCTCACCCCTCAGAGCCGTGCTCTGACCAGGAGGAGAGCACAGGTGGAAGCAGGAGGCGAGGTCCTTGGTGCTAAGACTGTGTGACCCAGGGGGTCGCCCAGCCTCTCTGAGCATTGCTTTCCCCATCAGTGAGATAAGGGGCTGACTGAGGTCTCTCTAAGGATGCTGGGAGTCAGGGTTGGGTCTCATTCTGAAACCTTTCAAGGAGGCTGACCTGACTGACATTGGTGGGTTAAGCTGAGTGGTCATTCTACTCCCCCAGTCCCACGAGCATGGGCTCACCCAGAGAAAAGGAGACACCATCCCAGCACTCGGGGAGAGGGGACTTGGAGGGAGGAGAGAAAGAAGCAGGTAATACCAGAGAAAACAATAATATAAAGTCCTGCACCTGTGCTTCATACCTCTCTGACCTGGAAGTTCTTCCTGAGGTCTGACCTAACTCCTTCCTGCTGCAGCAGATTCTTTCTTCCTGCTCTAGTCTGGCCTCCCTGGTAAGGGAAAACAACTTGCCCGCCACGTCCCCCCCACTGTGCTGGCAACTCACACCTACCAAGTTGCTTCTCTGACTTCTCCATTTCAAAGGAATCCTAATAGGAGAGAGCAATTGTCTTTGAAGATCCTGAAGTTTAGAATTTGTTGAAATATATCAAAGCCAGCTTGAAGGTGCAGGGGCCCTGGGGAGAGCCTGGCAGGCCTGGAACGGTCCCCATGTTGAGTTCACCCAGCCACCGTCTCAGCCTCGGTGTCTGATGGGTTTCAGTTTTGGTTTCCCCTCCACCAGGCCATTGGATGGAAATGCCTCTGATGGAGGAGGTAGTTTAAACAATAACTGTCCCCTGGCAGGACATTTCCAGGATGAAGAGCTGACTATGAAGGGCATGCAGTGGCCCCAGGCTCTCCAGAGAGTCGTAAGTCACCTGCAGGCACAGAGGAGTTGAGGAGGGCTGGGCTCCGAGGCCGAGGCCCCAGGGTGAAGAATCCTGGGGTAAATTGTTCCTGCTCTGCCTCCCGGGGGTACCCCAGCCCCTCTCCTTTGCCCCTCAGACATACTGTACTGAGTCTCAAGGGCATGGGTACTCTGAAATTTGCCCAGCTGGGCTCTTGGACAGGCTGGGACAAGTGAGTGACCCCTCCTGACATGCCTGAGGGCTAGCAGACGAGGGACCCCGGAATCTGCTCTTCCCTTAGGCCGATATGAGTCCCACCTCCAGGAATCCTCCTACACCCCCAGAACTTCCTCAAGCCTTTGGCTTGGGGTAATAAGCTGGCTAAAGCCGCAATCCCCTTTTCACAGCTCCAAAACCCAAAAAAACACAAGTTTGTCTATAAGATCTCAGCAAACTCATTTGGCAGCAAAAGCTAATGTGAACGCGAATCCCTGTCACTATCCATCTCCCGGGTGGGAGACACCGTTTTGCTGTGGGAATGCGAGCCAGCGTGTGTGTTTTGGGGAAACTGCCCCGAGCCTCCTGGGAGTGTTATATAATGTAGAATATTTGTACCATATTATCTTTCTAAATTCCAAAAGGACCTGGCCCAGAGGTCTCTGCTAAGGATCTCTGCACCTGTAGTCATCCCATGTGGACCCAGGACTTTCCAGGGTACCCAGCACAGCCGTGTCTACACCCTCCCACCCACGGAGGAAACAGAAAGAGGAAAGAGACTGGACAGAGCAGAAAGAGCAGATTCTGAGCACCGCTCGGCTAAACCC
The DNA here is from genome assembly GCF_020826845.1 of Diceros bicornis minor. Taxonomy (NCBI): domain Eukaryota; kingdom Metazoa; phylum Chordata; class Mammalia; order Perissodactyla; family Rhinocerotidae; genus Diceros; species Diceros bicornis. The sequence goes on along the minus strand of NC_080753.1, from coordinate 30,420,581 downwards.
AAGTGCAGAGGACCAGATGCAGGAGACAGGGGAGGTCTGGAAGGATTTAGAGGACATTTAGCACCAGCTTTCTAGAGAGGCCCTAGCACATGTTGCCAGAGTGCCCCACAACAATGGGGGTGTAGGACAGAGAGTTAAAGGCTAGGCTGGGGTCTCCGTCTCTTCCCACCTGCAAGGAAGGCAAGGCAGCTGGGAAGGAGAGCACATTCCCCAGGTGGAGGGCCGGGGGAGGGGGGGAAGGGAGAGAAGAGGTCAAAGGTCAACTTTACCTGCTTCAACCATCTGCTCTAGAGCTCCCCTCCCTTCCTCAGCCTCAGTTTCCCCACCTACAGGGCCGCCGAATCAGGAGGGGATATGAGGAAGGAAAAGCAGAGGAGGCACTGGAGCTGTCTCAAGCTAAAGGGTGGCCAGAAAGGGAGGGGCAGCTGAGGCGGGAGTCAGGGCCCCAGAGGAGGTGTCACTTAGACCCTGACTGACAGAGAAGTTGTATTTAGAAGAACTGAGAGACCAGGCTGGGGAGTAGGGAGGGACGACACAGTGACACGACATGCACAGCTAGACTGGGCATCTGACCCTCCACGGGCTGAGACTGTGCCAAGCATGCAGTAGGTGCCCAATAAATGTTCATAAACAAACAAATGACTGACCCTCGTAGAGAGAAAAACACTTCCTCTCTCCTCCTTGATTTCCACTTTCTCCTCCTCCTCCCCTTCTCTTTTTTCTTAAGACTCAGGATTTTCCGGCTTCTTTGCCACGCTGCAACTGAAAACTATTTCTCATCCCTCTCCCTCCGCATGTCCAGGGTCTGTCAGCTTTGAGCCGAATGTCATTAGGATGGATGTCACAAGCCAGATGTCAAAATACAATTAACATTTAAAAGCCCCTCCCGCCCTGCCTGTGCCTCGTGGCCAGCCTGCTCCTTCGGCTGAGTAGCAGGACTCTGGGCACCAGGGGAACAGCCAGGTGACAGGCGCAGGAGGGGAGCAATCCAGCTGGCCATGAGAGGAGGCCCGCAGGAGGCTGGGGGAGGGGACAGGGCGGGGCGGGCCACCCTGCCTTGGCTTCGCTGCGCCCACCTGCAGCGCCCTCTCCTTTCCCACGCGCCCCATTGTCCTCCTCCCTGATCCTAGCCACACACTGCCCAGACCGTCTGGCCGCAGACGCCGTCTGCAGCACCCGCTGCTCTAACGGGCACGCATGCCAAGCCACTCCCCCACCCTGAGCCTCAGTGTCCTCAACTGGCAAATTGTGGATTATGACGCTGCCTGCGGCTGGGGGCTGCTTAGGGGATGAAAGGAAAGAATGAGTGAGAAATGCTTTTCAAGTGTAAGGGAGCCCTATGACTGGAGCCTTAGATGGTGTCTGGTGGCTCCTGTCCTCCAAATGCGCCCCAGGCCCTTGGGGCGGGGCAGAGGCCACACAGCCTGGTTGACTGATTGACAGCTGGGCTGAGAATCCCTGGCGGGCCCTCCATCAATCCTCTCCCACACACACACACTCCAGCCTTGGTCCTCCTCAGGAACCTCCCGGACAGCACTGGAAGGAAGCTCCAGCATCTGCTCCCTCCTAAGGGGTACCCAGACAGCTGACAAGACAGAAAGCTGGAAATGACCCCCAGGACCTCCCGCTAGCGGAGCCTCCAGGAGCATGGATCCTGCTCAGGCTGTCTCCAAGGTTTTCTGTCTTCGCTGCTGAGGTATCTGCAGCAGCCCCCACAGAGAGCCAGGGAGGCTGGGCTGACCCAGGAGAAAATCCGATGGGGAGGTCATGGTCAGGTCACGGGGCTGCAGTCACAGAGGCACTGCCCGGCCCCACGCCCACATCCTCAGTTATCTGGGAAACCTGAGCCACACACAGGGGACTCTGCTCCCCTCAAAGCCAGCGGCATTTCTGCAAACACCCCTCATCCTCCTCTTCGCCTCAGCTTTCTCTTGCCTCCTGTACCCACAAAGACCAACCCATCACCCAGGCTCCCCAAAGAGGACAAAGCAGTGCTGGGGAAGAAAAGCCCACACCTGCAGCGCCCACCCTCATGGGCTGCATTTTAATGGCATCTGATTGGATAGGATGTGCTTTTAATTCCCTCCTGGGACATCAGAAGGAAGAGGGTAGAAAGAATCTTGAATTCATCAGACTGAAATATTAACAGAACTCCACCAGCTGGAGAGGGGTATGAGGCCCCCACAACTGAAGACACGGGGGCAGGCAGGAGCAAGGTGGGAGAGAGGCTGGGTGGGCAGGTGGGCAATGGGTAGCCACACCCAGCCCAGAGGTCCCAGGGCTGCCCATCCCATCCCACCCCGTCCACCCCACGCACCAGCTCCACCCCTACATCCCCACACCTGGGCCTCCCCTCAGTCCTCCCTACCTCAGGGATCTGCACCACCCCTTCAGGGTACAGAGGAGCAACTGAGGCCCACAAAGGTCCAGCCACCAGGCCAGAGCTGCACAGCAGTTTCACTGCAGAGCTGTCTGACCTCTGTCCCTGGCCCCAAATCTGCACAGCCCCCAGCCCACCGCTTCTCTGGCCCCAATCCCCCAGGGGGTTGCCAGAGTAGTGGGGACCCTGAGGCATTGGCTTGACCCCACCAACGGTCCCCTGCCTGCTGGGAGAGCCTGAATCAGCTTCCCAGGAGCAAAGGCTTTTGCCGCACACTGCAGAGGTGGTGGCTGATGGCAGAGCCTCTCTCAAGAGCAGGGTGTGAGTGGGGGGGAGAACAGAGCCAGAGGAACCTGAGGGGCACAAAAGCAGAAGCCAGGAGCATGAAAGACCCCATATGCTCCCGGGAGGCCAGGGCCGGGCTCTTCAGCACCGTGAGCTGACACAGGCGACCTGGCCCTGCACTCCTGGTGACTGTGCTCTGTGGTGAGGGCCGGGTTCTTTCTCCACCTGTGACACTCTCCACTGCCGGATCACAGCAGGTCGTTTGACCTCCCCAGCCTGTTTCCTCATTGATAACGAGGGGAGGGGACGAGGGGACGGGACACATCCCAGGGCTGTTCTGATGTCCCTGTGAGATGGAGCATGCAGCTCCTGGTGTCCCCCCTCCCTCCCTGCCTGGACTCTCCCTCTCACCTTTGTGGCTGAGGCACCTCTTCTCACCCAGAATCCCCCCCACTGACCTCCAAGGCGCAGCTTAACCATCGCCCCTGGTGCAGAATTTGGAGGCATCCAGTTCACTGGTGTGCCTCCCCCAGACTGGGCGGGACAGTCTTACCCCACCAGCACCATTTCTTCAGTCCAGCTGGTTTACAGCCTTGGGCAACGAATGCTGCGTGGGTAGGCGGGTGGATGGACACACAGATGGTTAGATAGTCCTGACACGCCCCCCTCCACAGTTCAGAACTCAGGAAGCACTGAGGAAATGAGAGAAAAAAGAAGAATCCGGAGAGCGGGGATGATGGCCCCACTTCTCTCTCTGCGGCTCCTGCGGAAGAGTGGAGCACTGGCCTGGACAGCGCCCCCGCGCCGGCCTCCTCCGGATGAAGGGCCCATTCGGCCCCACTCCACCCTCCAAATGCGGGGAGACCACCTCTGGGGCGCCCCAGGCCAAGAAGGGGCGTGAGGAGCCTCCCTCCCCACCAGCCGGGCGGGGAGCCCCATCGCGGACCAGCAGCACCGCCCCGTGGCCGAGCGCCCTCACTGCACGCGCTCGCCAGGCCCGGGGCGGGTCCGCGCGGATCTGAGCGGGACCCAAGCCCGGGTCTATGCGGCCCGCCGAGCTCGGAGCCTCCCCACTCCGTCTCCCGGAGAGGCACCGGGAGTGAGAGGGTTGTTTCTCACCTAAGCAGATTCCGGGAGGAGGCAGCGGGGGCGGGGGGGGGGGGCCTCTATTTCAGGGCTGTTTCCCAGCTGGGCCACCGCCCCCTCGGATTCTTGCGCGGCAGGGCTCACCTGCGCGACGGCAGGGAGGGAGGGCCTCTGTGATACCCCCCAAATCCAGAGAGACCCGGCTGACGCCGGACAAGAGGCGGCAGGCGAGGATGTCCCGGATCCCTCGGTGGGAGGAAGGCAGAGTGAGGGGGTGGGGGGTGTGAGGAGGCGTGCATGGGGAGCGAGGGGACGCGCCGGCCGCAGGAGGTTGCACTCTCCAGCCTGCCAGAGCAGCTCTGGCCTCTCTCTCTCAGTGTCACCATTTACTGTGCGCCCACTATGTGCCAGTGGGCGACCTGATTGCACATTATAGTCACCTGGGGAGCATTTAAAACTCCCGATGTCCGCTCCAAACCAATTAAAGCAGAATGTGTGGGAGAGGCCGGGCTGTGTCATCCCCAGTGATGCAAAACGCAGGCACGTCTGAGACAGCGGTGCCAGCCATCACAGGCACGGCGCCGCCGACAGGTGCTGTCCTGGGATAGCCCTGTCATCCTCACCACAGCCCCAAGAGGTACACAGGGTGGTCCCCATCTTCACAGAGGCTCAGAGAGCTGGGATTGAAGCCCTCCACCCCACCACCACCCCCCAGGTCTGTGCAAACTAAAGCTCCGCACAACTGACAGGTTATCACTAACACACATCGTTATTCAGGTCATATTTGTACTGATAGCACAGCCACATCCTCCCAGGGGCCCGGGGACTGGGGACGGAGGGGACAGAGTGGAGAGCAGGGGCTGGCCGGCTCTCCAGGAAAAGAGCTGTTTCCAAATTTGGAAGTGCAGATGGCAGGGGGTTGTGGGTGAGAGAGGTGAGTGTGGGTCACACACGGGAGCAGCAGAGCTCAAGCGCTCACAGTCACAACTACGCTTTTAGACAAAGTGGGGGAGAGGGGTCCCAGGGCTCCGCCCTATGCCAGGCCCTTTGAAGGAGCCCAATGTGGAGACTGAGGCACTAGCTTTGGTATTATCATGGTCAGGCCCATTTTACAGATGAAGGGGTTGAGTTCGTAGAGGTGAAGTGGATTGCCCAAGGGCAGTGGATGAATCTCCAAGTCCTGTCAGTTCCACCTTCAAAATATACCCTAAATCCATACAACATGGGTGAAACTCACAGATGTAAGATTGAGCAAAAGAAGCCAGATCCCTGCTGGCCCTGTGGCATAGTGGTTAAGTTCCCAGCACTCTGCTTTGGCTGCCTGGGTTCGCAGGTTTGGATCCCAGGCGTGGACCTACACCACTTATCAACCATGCTGTCGCAGCGACCCACATACAAAATAGAGGAAGACTGGACACAGATGTTAGCTCAGGGCTAATCTTTCTCAAGCAAAAAGAGGAAGATTGGTGACAGGTGTTAGCTCAGAGCAATTCTTGCTCAGCAAAAAAAAAAGGAAGCCAGACCCAAGTATACATACTGTGAGATTCTGTGTAAGTCCATTCGTGCACAGTATAAAAACAGATCAAGCTAACCTATAGTGAGAGAAGTCAGAGCACTGGTTACTCTTGAGGGGGTCAGTGACCAAAAGGGGCATGAGGTGGCCTCTGGGGGCTTGTATATTCTGTCCTTTATCTGGATGCTAATGACATGGGTGTGTTCACTCTGTGAAAGTGTGTTTCACTCAGTAGAAGTTTCAATAAATACACAGACTTCTGGGGCCAGCACGGTGGCACAAGTGGTTGGGTGCACACGGTCCACTGCAGCAGCCCAGGGTTCACCGGTTCGGATCCCGGGCGCGCACCGACGCACCACTCGGCGGGCCATGCTGTGGCAGCGTCCCATGTAGGGTGGAGGAAGATGGGCACGGATGTTAGCCCGGGGCCAGTCTTCCTCAGCACAAAAAGAGGAGGATTGGCAGGTGTTAGCGCAGGGCTGATCTCCTCACAAAAAAAAAAAATACACAGACCTCTTTTTAATTTATTTTTTTTTTAATTTATTGCGGTAACATTGGTTTATAACATTGTATAAATTTCAGGTGTACATCATACACAGCCTTCTGAAGGCGCCCAGCTCCCAGGCCTCAACATGGCTCGAAATGAGGGGAGCAAAGCTCCTGCACCTCTCTCTCCAGCTCACATCTGCCTCCTCCTGAGACCTAGCTGCATGCGGGCGGCAGGAGACATGATGCTGCAGCTCAGATTCTTTAAGCAACAAGAGGACTCTGGCCAACTTAAGCAAAATGACATAGAATAACAGGAACTGACCTGGCAACTCATGTGTAACTGGCCGATGGTCGCTGCCGGTTCACTAAGAGGACCTGAGCTGGCTTCCAGCTTTCTTAGGATTACGGCAGCTGCCAAAATCCAGATCTCCCCACACATCCTCCCGAAGCCATGTGGAACAGCAAGAAGGATAAAGCCAGCCCATCCACTGCCTTCAGCACGAGCAGGAAACAGCCCTGCGGAATTCAGTCCACAGCCTGCAAACAGGACAGTTCTGGACCCCACGGAGTGGAGGGTCAGGTGGAGACTGTGCAAGAGAGGAAAGGGCAGCAAGAACCTGGATGGGGACGCAAGCAAAATTACCCCCGGAGAGAGCCCTGCCCGGGGGGGGGACATCCTGAGAATGGGTCTAATGCCTGGTGGATCAGAGCACTGCCTCTGCGAGAACTGAAAGGAAGGTGTTTGAGAACGTGCAGGACCAGAGAGGCTGCCTCGAAACGGCACCGCTTCCTGGTGGAAGGGGTGACTTGGAAGGGGAAGGTGCCCCTTGCAAGCTTGCTGGTGGATGGAGAGAAGGGAGTAAGCTGCAGGAGTTAAGGATCCTATGGAAACAAGAAGAATCACCAAATCAAAAGATGCATCGGGCCGGCCCCGTGGCTTGGTGGTTAAGTGCACGTGCTCCGCTGCTGGCGCCCGGGGTTCGATCCCGGGCGCACACTGACGCACCGCTTCTTCGGCCATGCTGAGGCCGCGTCCCACATACAGCAACTAGAAGGATGTGCAGCTATGACCTACAACTATCTGCTGGGGCTTTGGGGGAAAAAATAAATAAATAAAATTAAAAAAAAAAAGAGTTCATATTCTTTAAAAAAAAAAAAAAAAGATGCATCAACACCTCCCCCCAAAAAGATGTCATCAATTTACTAAAAGCTTCACTTCACTCTACCTGTAGACAAAGGTGCTCTTGAACTAAGAAACCTAGTAAGTCCCCAAACCTCTCACCCCATCTGCAAAAGCCTGTTATTGCTGGTCAAGGGAAAGAGAAGCTATTTCAACACAAACAGAAAAAAGCAGACAACATCCATACAAATCCACTATAAGAAAAAAATAGAAAATGAGTCAAAACATTTCAGCTAATGAGCATTCTCCTCCAAAAAACACCAGGAAGCAGAGCAAAACTCTAACACAACACTCCAACCTGAACTAAATATTCTTAAACAAGGATTTGCAGATAGGAAAAGCACTTTAAATCAGAAATTTTAAGCCATCACACAGAAATGGACCAGAAAACAAAAAGTAGGAAACTAGAGTTAATAAAAATCAGCAAAGAAATTGAAGAAAAAGTCAAAATCATCTCAGAAGTGATGATTAAATTGCAAGGTACTCAAGAGAAATTAAATTCAACTGAAAATATAGTAAGGGGCATTCATATCATAAAAGGAATGCCAAGAGAACAAAAAGAGCCAAGAGAACAAAAATGAAATCCATAACAAAGTAAAAAAGTGTCAGAGAGGAAGAGATGGTTAAAGAAGATATGCAAAGATGATCCAACACACACATAATTGGAGCACCCAAAGAAGAAAAACAAAATAACCGAAAAGAATTAACATCAAAAATATATATATCTCAACCCCAAAAGAAGAAACTTTCTAAAAATAAACATAATCCACATATTGAAAGGGCCTATCAAGAACACAGAAAACTTGAATCCAAATGGTCAACTCTGAGACAAATCTTAATAAAACCTAGAAAAAGAACAAAGGTACCTTTACCAGGGAGAAAATGGCAGACCCCACTGGGACCCGGTGATCCAGCTCAGCATGCCCAGTGAAGGTATGAACTACAGTATGTGCCCAGATGTGCTGCAGGAAGGATGCAATGCCATGCAGGTAGTATTCTTGCAAAAAAGGTTGTAACCTGAATCTAATCATGAGGAAATCATTAAATGTAGATTGTAGGATACTCTACAAGACAACTGGACTCTTCAAAAATGGCAATGTCATAAAAGACAAAATAAGTGGGAGTGTTCTATGATACTAAAGAATCATGACAACTAAATGCAGTGTATAACCTTGATTGGATCCTGGATTTTTAAAAAATAGTTATAAAGGACGTTTCTGGGATGAATTTAAATATAGACTGTGTTTTAGATAATATTTTTGTGTCGACATTAAATTTATGGGATTGTGTGGCAGTTTTAAAACATAGCCACCAAATTCTTTGACACTCCTCCAATCAAGAGATGGGTCTCTCACCTGTCCCTAAATCTGGGCTCTGTGACAGCCTGACCAATAGATTTTGGTGGAAGTGATGCCAGCCAGTGTTTGAGACCAGGCCCGAAGAACCTGGCAGCTTCTGCTTCCTGTCTCTTGGGACCTGACTCTTGGAACCCAGCTGCAGAGGTGTGAGGAAGTCCAGGCCACATGGCAAGGCCACCCACAGTGTTCTGGCCAAAGCCCCAGCGGAGGTTCCAGCCAACAAGCAGTCCCCACCACCAGCCGTGGGAATGAGGAAACCTTAGATAGCTCCAGCCCCAGCCACCATCTGATCACAACCAGAAGGGAGATCCTGATGACAGCCACCCAGCTGAGCCTAGCCAACCCTCAGAACCAAGATAGATAATAAATAATCATTGCTGTTGTTGTTTTGAGATGATTCATTGTACAACTATAGATACCCAGATACTGTGATAACAGTATTATGGTTATGGAAGAGGATGTCCTTACTCTCAGGAGAATTTGCTAAAGGACTTAGGGATAAAGTGTTATTTGAAATGATTCAGAAAGAAAAAAAAGTTTGAGTGTGTATATGTGACACAAATGTGGCAAAATATTACCAGGTGGTGACTCTGAGTGAAGGGAATAAGAACGTCATTGCCCTGTTCTTTCAACTTTGCAACTTTTGAAATTTTTTTAAATAAAAAGTCCATGTGGTGGGATGGAGCATTGGAGAACAGAAAGAAAGGCCGAACTGATTGGAAACTCCTGGCTTATAGAATTGGGAAAAAAAGGAAAAAACCACAGTTGACTCACCAGGTCTCAGGGAGAACATAACAGGAACCAGGGGCATCAGGGATCCCCATCTTTGGGGCCCTGCTGTGGGGGCAGCTGAGCCCCCTACCTGATCTCTCTGTGCGTTTCTGCACAAGCTCCAGAGCCCCAGGAGAGAATCTAATTGGTCCAGCCTGGTTGAGGGGCCCGCCCCTTTGTCTGTCAGTCCTATCAGACCACAAGGAGGAGGGCACTTCGCAGCAGAAAATCTGTCACCTGAAGATGAGGGAAGCCCCACAGCTGTTCTACCCTCGCCCTCCAAGAGCTTCTGGGTTTGAGTTCCTGCTGCTCTCCACGTGAGAAAGGACTGACCTCTGCTCCTCGGATCCCAGTGTCAAAACCTCCGCAAGGCAGGGACTTATTCTCTTCTCCTGGATCCGGTTGGCTTTGGCCAGGGTCAAGGAAACCTGATTGGCCCAGTCCGGATCAGGCGCCTCCTCCGGGAGCCGTCAGCTGTGGCCAGGGGGTTGCGTCACTTAAGAACATGGCTGCTGTATATGTTATGGGGGGATTTCTGGAGAAGGGGGATTCTGAGCGGCCCTTGTCCACTGTGCAGCGTGAACCCAGAAGACCCTGGGAACCTCGAGGAGCACGAGGCCCAGAGCCGGGTGGAGTCAGGGAAGCTGGGTGGGGGGGTGGGCGGGAGCTGCCCAGAAGACACCAAGGGCGGGGCCTCCCAGACCTCGGAGAAGCCTGTTGTGGGGGGCACTTTAGGGCTGTCTCGCCTGCCCCTGCCCCGCAGAGCAGTGGGCTCATACTCAGCCTGGTGTTTTCTTTCAGGAACGTGGCAAGAGGAAAAGAGAGCCTGCCTCTCGTAGTGTGCCTGGACCTGTAATTTTTGAACGGGGATGTTCACTGCCCGGGAGCCTGAGTGGAAGGAAAATCCACCCGTGCATAGAGGAGGAGGAAGAAATGAAGCCCCTTCCCGAGGCCCGGCTATGTCCCTCCTGCTCCTAACCACTGTTCCCTTTCACACCAGCTGAGGAGGCTTCTGTTCCCTCCAGCCCAAGTCCTCGAAGGGCAAACAGAGCAGCTGGGGGGAGTAACTCAGCAGGGCCGAAGTCCAGGGTGGGCTCTGGACCGGGGGCCGGAGGCAGAGGGGAGGCTCCCCATGAGAGGCAACATGGAGAACGTGGGACTTGGAGCCGGGACCTGGGGTCCCAGTCCTAACCGTAAAGCTTGGCCTTGGCCAAGTCACTTAACCTCTCCGAAAAGTGGCTGTCAGGTGGCAATGACATCTCTCACTGGGCTGCCGTGAGGGTGGAGGGGGAGGTTGCAGGTAACCACTGTCATCGTGAAGGACTGTGGGGGCGTGGGGGGTGCGTCTAGTCCACGGGGGAGGAAACAACCTGGAGTTCCAGGCCTGCGTGCAGCCTCCTCCTCGCCTCCCGCGCCCCCTTTCTCCACCACACCCTCAGCAAGTGTTGGCAGCCAGGAGACCCTCTCAGAGCGAGTGTCAAGTTTGGGGGCTGGGTATGCCATTGCAGAAGTGCACAGGCTTCCCCTTCAGGAACGGAAGCTGCTCCCTCTTCCGCAGGAGGGATCTCAGGACAGTGGATGGGACAGCTCTGTCCTCAGCGGGCCCCCATCCTGGGCCCTGGAGGGCTTTGATCAGTTTCTCCGGAGGTGGGGGCAGCCGGACTTGCAGCCTTGGAACAGTTTCCGCCTCGGCCTCTGACCGCCACTGGCCAGCAGAGGGCGCTCCAACACCCCTTTTGGTCCTTTCAATCCCGTCATTTCTCCGTTCCACCGTTCCGCCTTTATAAAGGTGCCAGGAACCGGGGCAGGGGTTGAAGGGAGGAGGTAGAATAATAACCTACCATTTCTTGAGCACCTACTGCGTCCCAGGCCCTGTGCTGGGCCCTTTACACTATTTCATTTATCCCTCACAACAACCCTTTCAGGTAAATATTACTCCCATGTATAGGTGAGGAGACTGAGGCTCAGACACGCCGTCTTCATAAGCATTTTCTGAAATGGAGGTGTAACACAGCTCCTAAAAAGGATCCACTTTATCCACTCAGCAAACCGGGGGCTCAGATGAAGAGCCTTACAAATGCAGTGGTCAGGGGAACCCCACCGCTGCCTCCCAACCAGGTGCCCTCAGCCAGGCCTGGGCTAGGAGCCGCCAGGGGAGCCGCTGTCTTGTCTGTCTGTCCTGGCCAGGACTTCCTGCCTCCACTCCAAGTCCAGGGCTTTGCTCCTCTGGGGCTCCAAGGACCTTTGGCTGTCAGCTGAGGCTGGCCCGAGCCTGACCCTGCAGAGGAAGGGTGGGAGCGACGGTTGGCATCTGGCCCCATGCCCAGCTGGTTCAGTCTCGCCACCCCTGGGATAGGACTTCCTCAGTAGTCTGCCCGGCAGAGCTCCCTCCTGGACATCAGCAGTTGCCACGCCATGCCCGGCAAGGGCTCAGCTTCACTCCAGGGCGCACTCACCCCTGGTTCCTGTGCCGCCACCCACTGAGGTCCCCACGCTGAGCCAGACGCTCCAGGCACAGATGGGCACCCTCGGGGAGGCTGCGCTCGTCACTGGTTCCTGAGGCTGTCAGATCAGCGGGGCTCTATCACAGTTTTCCCCCCAAAACCGGCCTTCAGTCCCCCCTCCCCATCCCTCCCCATCATCTCGCATGTCCTGTGGCTTTGTCATGGAGGGGTGGGGGGAATATGACCGCGGAGGAAGGGGCCTGGGTGGGAAGGAGGGAGAAGAGAGATGAGAGGCTCTGTTTCACTGGCCTCTGGCATAATCACCTCCCTGGGGTGTCAACATGTCCCTTCTGTGTGGCTGGTGTCCAGAGCTGGGCCTCTAGTGGGGTGCATGGTGGGCTGGCAGGGACCTGGCTGAGTCCCCTGCCTGTTCGGTGCCCTGTGCTGGCTTCACCCCTCCCACCACCCCTCAGTGCCCACCTGGGGTCCACCCCACCACTCCTGTTGCTGAGGGTCCCTTGTCTAGTGGCTAGCCCTCCCAGGTGGGGAAACAAGCAAAGTGGCCCTGACCCTCCCGTGGGATCCACTTGGGGCTTGGGGGAGACTCACTCATCCTGGCCCTGCCTGCTGCTACCCCCACCCCACCCACCCTCTGTCCACTCTTCCCTGCTCAGGAGGGCGTGGGGGCAGATCAGCCTGGCCACTGAGGAAGCAGATGTCCAGCCAGGGAACGAGACGCCAAGCTCCCCTTACCACAGGCACCCCACCCTCTACAGAGCAGACCCTAGTGTCCCTCCCCATAGCTGGCCCTCTCCCCTGGGCCCTTGACTCCGATGATTTCTGTAGATTTCCTAGGCTCCTGCTCACGCAGAGCCAGGTGGGAGTTGGGGGCAGGTAGGAGTTGGGGTAATAATAATAATAGCAAATGTGTACATTGCTTCCTAGGTCCTGGTCACGGCTCTCTTTCACGTGTGTTGGCTCATTTAATCCTCACAGCAACCCTAGGAGGTGGGCACCACTTCACAGGGGGCACTCGAGGCACAGGGAAATTAGGGAACTTCCCCAGGTACTTGGTTGGGTCATGCGCCATCCCTGCTGGTGACTGGCAGAATGGTGGGGAGAAGCAGAACTGGGTCAGCTGCTTTGTAACAGGCCTGGGGGGTCTGCCACCCAGAAGTGTCTACTTTCCCTGGAATGTGAGTCCAAACACGTCTTTGTCCCAACTTTGATTCCTAAGTGACAACAGGAGAAGTGTCTGTCAGCATCCTTTTCCACAGTCTGGGATTGTCAGCACCTGACATTTAATCTTTCCTTCTCCCCGTCATAATAATTCATTGAATGTCAACTCTGAGGTTGTGTCTCATCCTTACAACAACCCTGCTGAAGACCAATTATTAAGCCCATTTTACAGAGGAGGAAACTGAGACTCAGAGAAGCTAGACGATTTGCTCAAGACCACACAGCTTGTTGGTATCAGAACCAGTCAAAGAAGGATATGGGATGCCTGGCTCAGAATCTGAGGTCTGGCTTAAGTCACTTCACCAGAACATTTCTTGCCAGCTCAGTGCTGGGCGCCGAGGACACCAGTTGACTAAGGCAGCCCCTCAAACGCCACAGCCCAGAGAGACAGAGGCAGAGGCTGGCACCGGTGTGGGGAGCCCCAAAGCCACTGCCCCATCGTAGGGCCACCACAGGCGCTTGGCACAGCCAAGTCCAGGCTGCTTTTCATGGGTAATGATGTGCCTCACGCCATCAACAGGATGGACACACAATTCCTCACCCGCTCCACAGGTCCCTGCTTTAGCCAAATCCAACATATAGAGGTTTCATTTTACAAAAACCAATTAGAGTGAGGTTATTAGCTTCACCAAAGAAATGAATGCAGGCTGTTTTATAATACATTTTTTATTTTTAAAAAGTAGATAGATGATAAAACGTTTTTAAAATACAGAAAGGCAGAAAACAAAATACTAGCCACCCATCATCTCACCATGTCAGAGGCAAGACTGCAAAACACATGGGGGCTGAGCAGCACGGGAAGGAGGCGTTGGCTGCACAATCAGACCACAGACATGCGGTAATAACGCCATCCCCACCCTCTCGCACCTTCCTTCGTCTCTCAGCATGTTAGCTTCATTGTCTGCAGGCTTTCTCCCCATGCGGGGGAGGCATGACTGCAGCCTCAATGAACTCACATCCTTACAATGTCACTCGGAAGAGCAAGAAGCTTCTCTTCCCTCTGGAATTCAGAAATTCCCAGGGAAGGACTCTGATTGGCCACCTTGGGTCATGTGACCCACCCTGCCATCTGAGAGTCAGAGTTCTATGATTACCAGTCATGTGATCAGGCTGGGAGGGAAACAAGTAGTTCCCCAAAAGAAGAGGCTGCTCTTCCTCCAGACAAAAGGATAGATGACTGATTTATACCACCAGGGGGACATCACTCTTAATATTTGGTCTTTAGTGCAAGCAACTGAACCCATGCAGGATGGTTTCAGTAGGAAGGAAATTATTAGAGGATATAAAGGCTCTTCTTGCTTCTGGCATTATGGCATCATGGCTGAGGAGCACAACTAAACTCTGAAAAGCATATTTATTTGAGATATTTATCTGACAAGAGATAAGGGATGTCTCCAAGGATACCTCCTCCTGGACAAGGGACTGGGGCCTGCCCAGGGCTGGGGCAGCAGGCAACCAGATAAATTTTCCTCTGAGCCTTCAGCCAGCCCAAAATGGGGAAGGGGAGTCTCACAGTCCCCCATTCAAGGCAAGATGAAGTAACCCCAGATCTGTGGTGCTTCCTGGTACCAGAAGAAGTAGAAAAAGCAAATGCTGTCTGTAGGACTGCTCACCCCATCCCCAAATGAGGCCCACAGGACTCCTCCTGATTTTAAACAAGCAGTGAACTCACAATCAAAGATCACCAGCACACGAGGAGGCAAGTTACTATGTGCATCAGCAGAAACATGAACTGCAGGTTTAGATCCCTAAGGACTGAAGATTGGAGGATTTTCAGATATAAAATATAAAACATATTTTTATGAAATACTTAAATAAATAAAAGATGCAGTCACAAAAATAACCACTCAGCAAAAAGACAATTAGGGAGGAACAGATGGACTTTAAAATGGAACTTCAAGAAATAAAAAATATAATAGTTGAAATTAAAAAACTGATTGAAGGCATGTTAGACACAGCTGAAGAGAGAATTAGTGAGCTGAAGCTACAGCCAAAGAAATTACCTGGCAAAATTGCCTCTACAGAGAGGCAAAGAAATGGAGAGTTTGAAAGAGATTTTAAGAGATGTGGAAGATAGAATAAGAAGATCTAACATATATTTATCAGAATCCCAGAAAGAGAGGATAGAAAAAAAGGAGGAAATGAAATCTTTAAAGAGACGATGGCTATGAAATCTCCAGAAGTGACAACAACATAAAGCCACAAAGAAAGCACATATTCCAAGCAGCCAAATAAAGAAACCCACACCTCAATACCTTGTAGTAAATAACAGAACACCAAAGATAAAGGGATCTCAAAAGCAGCCAGAGGAACAGGACAGATGTACCTAGACTCAGAAGTCACAACAGATGTCAGAGACAGTGGAATAGTATCTTCAAAAAGGGAAAATAAATGTCAGGTTAGAATTATGTGCCCAGCAAAACCATATTTCAAGAACCAGGATGAAATAAAATCATTTACATATAAACAAAAACAGAGTTTTACAATCTGACATTACTAACAGCTGTCGAGGATGTGGTAGGAGTGTAAATGGATGTCTGAGTGTAAATTGGGGCATTATCTAGGGAAATTGAAAATATGTCTAGCCTATAACCCAGCAATTCCACTCCTGGGTATATACACTGGACTGGAGACGTGCATGTGCGTGTGCACACACACACACACACACAGAGGAAACATGGTGAAAGTGCTCCCAGCAGCCTTGCACAAGACAGCCTCACTGGAAACCATCCATGCACCCATCAGCAGGGACTAGAAAACTAAATTACGGCATATTCTCATGACGAAATACAATATGGCAATAACAATGAGTGACTTGGAACTACATGCGACAACTTGGATGAGCCGTACAAACATAATGCTGAGCCACGCAAGAATACATGAACATAATTCCACTGTATAAAGTTCAGAAATAGGCAGAGCTAATCTCTGTGATGTCAGATGTGTGTGTAGGAGGAACTATAAAGAAAAGCTGGTTGTGATCAACATAAAAGGAGAGTTAGCATGATAGCTAGGAGAGAGGCATGATAAAAAAGGAACACATGGGGGGTGCTTCTAGCGTTCATTTTACAATTATTCTGTCCATTTTTGTCTTATGTACTTTTCTATACATGTGTTATATTTTACAATTGTTTAAAAGTTCCAAACAAAACAAAACTGGGAGTGCATATTGCTAAGAGACCTACACTAAATGATGTACTTCAGGAGGAAGGAAAATGATCCCAGCGGGGAGTCTGAAATGCAGGAGGAAATAGTGTGCAAATGAAATGGAGAACATGGGAGGAACCCAAACAGACCCTACAGTAGAAAATAGCAGGGCCGGCCCCGTGGCTTAGCGGTTAAGGGCGCGCGCTCCGCTGCCGGTGGCCCGGGTTCGGATCCTGGGCGCGCACTGGCGCAGCGCTTCTCTGGCCATGCTGAGGCCGCGTCCCACATGCAGCAACTAGAAGGATGTGCAACTATGACATACAACTATCTACCGGGGCTTTGGGGGGAAAAATAAATAAATAAATAAAATCTTTAAAAAAAAAAAAAGAAAGAAAAGAAAATAGCAGCAACAAGGCAGACTTTGAGGGTGCAGACCAAAAAGGATGGAACTGAAATACAGAACAAAGATACGTCAGGCAGGAGAGGACGGCAGCATCAAAGCGTTCTGAGGTCTCTCTTGCATTATTCGAGAAGGACGTTAATATATTGTTTAACTGTACATTCTGTTAAGCTACATATACATTTTTGTTTGTTTGTTTGTTTGTTTGTTTTTTGTGAGGAAGATCGGCCCTGAGCTAACATCTGCCAATCCTCCTCTTTTTGCTGAGGAAGACTGGCCCTGGGCTAACATCCATGCCCATCTTCCTCCACTTTATATGGGATGCCGCCACAGCATGGCTTGACAAGTGGTGCATCGGTGCGCGCCCGGGATCCAAACCGGCGAACCCTGGGCCACCACAGTGGAGCGCGTGCATTTAACCGCTTGCACCACCAGGCCGGCCCCTACATATGCATTTTTGAAATCCTGCTACATACTGTTTACAAAAGACACATCTAAGGCATAAGACACAGAAAGTTTGAAAGTAAAAGGATGGAAAAAGATATAGCAGGCAAATATTAACATCCATCAAAAAAAAATTAGCATACCTTTATTAATATCAGACAAGATCAGTTTTAAGACCAAAAACATTATCAGGGATACAGCAAGTCACTATATAATGATAAAAGTCACATTGGTTCAAACATATAACAACTCAAAACACCTAATTAGATAGCTTCCAAATATATGAAGCAAAAAAGGGACAGAAGCGCAGGTAGAAACTGAAAGATCCACCATCATAGTAGAACATTTCAACTGATCTTTTCCAATTATTAACAAATCAAGAAGACAAAAAAGTCAGCAAAGATATAGAAGATTTAAATAACAAAATTAACAAACTTGATCTAAGGGACGTGTATAGACGCCCACACAAACAATTGGGGAATAGGCATCTTCTCAAGCACATGTGGAATATTAACAAAAAATGATCACATGCTAATCATAGAGCAAGTCTCAAGAAATATTAATGATTAAGTATCATGCAGACCATAGTCTCCGACCACAGTGTAATTACATTATTAGTCGTCAACAAAAAAGATAAATACAAATTTATCATACATTTGTGACTTTAAAACACACTCTCAAAATAAACCAGGTTCAGGAGTTGGGGAAGCGTCTGAGAATATAGACGAAAAAAGACTGGCCATATGTTAATATTTGCTGCTGGACCTGGCTGTTAGGACCTAGGGGTTCATTATGTATTCTCTTCTCTTTTATATACTTGAATTTGGGCCGGCTCCATGGCTTAGCGGTTCAGTGCACGAGCTCCGCTACTGGCCGCCCGGGTTCGGATCCCGGGCACGCACCGACGCACCACTTCTCCGGCCATGCTGAGGCCGCGTCTCACATACAGCAACTAGAAGGATGTGCAACTATGACATACAACTATCTACTGGAGCTTTGGGGAAAAACAAAGGAGAAGGATCGGCAATAGATGTTAGCTCAGAGCCGGCCTTCCTCAGCCAAAAAAGAGGAGGATTGGCGTGCATGTTAGCTCAGGGCTGATCTTCCCCACAAAAAAATAATAATAATAATAATATATACTTGAATTTTTTCCATAATAAAAAGTTCTTTTAAAAAATACCCCAAAATAACTCAAATAAATAAAAATATCAAATAATTAAAGGTACTTTTTAAATATTTAAAATAAACATTAATGGAAATAAATCAAAACTTGGGGATACAGTGAAAGCAATGAGTAGAAGGAAATATATAGCATTAAAAGCTTATAAAAGAAGAAAGGCTGAAAATTAACACACTAACTGTCCAAGGTAGAGGATGAGCCACATACATCCAAAGAAAGTGGCAGTTAGGAAATGACAAAGACAAGAGCAGAAATTAATAGACAGAAAACAACGTACGGGAGAGAGGATCAAGAAGGTCAAAAGTTGGTTCTGTGAAGAGACCAGTTAAACTGACAAACCTCGGAGAGACTGACCAAGAGAAAAAGCGAGAGAGAGAGATGTCACAAACAACGAGGACTGCGACGATTAGGAAGCTTACTGTCCGTGCAGTGGAGACGGAAGGATGAAGGAAGTGTGGGCACCTGTGGAACCTGGGGAGGGCTGGAGAGCTGGGCGTGGAGGCCCAGGTGCCCACGGTCACTCTGCTGACCCTGAGCCCGAGCGTCAGAACCTCAGCCGCTTACAACCACATCCCTGAGAGGCAGAGCCCGGCTCACCGCTGTCCTCACCAGGAAAAGGATTGCCTGTGCCCTCCTTCCTCGAGCCCATGGCTGTGCTTCCATTAGCAGGCTCTCGTGACCACGTGGTTGGTGGAGCCTGGTCACGGCCTGTGCTCTGATTGGGAGGGAGACTGGGAAAGCACGTTTCTGCCTTCTTCCTGTGACAGGCAGGCCTCTCCAAACTTAGGGAATGTGGTCGAAAGATGCTGGCAGTGGTTAAGATGGTAATGTTCATATTATACTTTTTTTACTACAATTTTTAAAAGATGCTGGAGCAGGGGCTGGCCCCATGACATGCTGGTTAGAGTTCAGTCTGCTCCACTTTGGTGGCCTGGGTTCACAGGTTCAGATTCCAGGGCAGACCTACACCACTCGTCAGCCATGCTGTGGTGGCAACCCTCATACAAAATGGAGGAAGATGGGCATGGATGTTAGCTCAGGACCAGTCTTCCTCAGCAAAAAAAAAAAAAAAAAAAAGATGCTGAAGCAACCACAAGACATGTCAAAAATCTACTACCAACGGTATTAGTAGGACCCTGGGAAAGGCTGTGAAGAGTCTGAGGTTTTGCCCTACTTGCAAACTAACAAGTTAACCTGCCAGTTTCACGGATGTTGGCAGAAGACCCAAGACTCCTGGGTCAGAGACAAAAGACTTTGTTACTCAAAGCACAGCAAGCAGCATGGGTTTCCTATTTGTGTCATTCCTCTTGCCTCACAGGTCCCATGGGGGCGATATGAAGCAGCCCAGGTAAATGCTGAGCACACAGTGGGTCTGCATCACAGCTGAGGAGCCCCAAGCTTAGGGAACTCAAATCTTTTATAAGGAACTACAAGCAAATCTGCCTAGCCTTTCCCTGGAAGGAGACATTGTTATACTGGACAGTAAACAAACCTGCCCTCTGCTCTGGAGAGAGACACTACAGCTTCCAAGATGGTTCAGTATATGAACATCCTTGAAAAGGAAGTCTAGAACAAAGGCGCGTGTGTCATGGAACTCAAGGGCAGGACAGGCCAGGGCATTATGGGCAGTGGCCACAAGCTCTGCAGTCAAGCCCGGGTCCCTGAGGGTCCTCTCAGAGGAGCAGTGCCTGACAGATGGCCAAGAACCAGGCCCCACAGTATTTGGGACAAGGACAAAGACCAGGCCGCTCCCCTGTTTTCCTGGGACCAGGGAAACCCCAGATTCCCACATAAGCCAAAGTAATAGGGAGAGAGACACAATAACAGCTGCAATTGGTTGTCCTACCAGCCAGGTAGGTAGTGGCTCCAAGCCAATGTTAAGTTTATTTGGAAAAAGACCAAATGTGACACTTTTCAGTCCCAAGTGGTTTGGAGACAGTTCCCACTGCCGTACAATGGCCTGTCCCCTCCCTCTCTGAGGCCCCCTCAGTGGCCCACCCATCACCTCTCGGCTCCACCCCCTTTCCAAGTCCCTGGCTTGATTCTACCCCAAGACAGTATTGGCAGAGTGAGGGGGATATTATTCATTTTTACCCCATCTCACCCCAAAAGGATTCTTTTTGTGTGTGTGTGTGTGAGGAAGATCAGCCCTGAGCTAACATCCGTACTAATCCTCCTCTTTTTGCTGAGGAAGACCGGCTCTGAGCTAACATCTATTGCCAATCCTCCTCCTTTTTTTTTCCCCAAAGCCCCAGTAGATAGCTGTATGTCATAGTTGCACATCCTTCTAGCTGCCGTATGTGGGATGTGGCCTCAGCATGGCCGGAGAAGCGGTGCGTCGGTGTGCGCCCGGGATCCGAACCCAGCCTGCCAGTGGCAGAGCGCACGCACTTAACACTAAGCCACAGGGCCAGCCCCTCTTTTTTCTTTTGTGAGGAAGATCAGCCCTGAGCTAACATCCATGGCAATCCTCCTCTTTTTGCTGAGGAAGATTGGCCCTGGGCTAACATCCGTGCCCATCTTCCTCCACTTTATATGGGACGTCGCCACAGCATGGCCTGACAAGCGGTGCATCAGTGCGTGCCCGGGGTTCCGAACCCAGGCCACCAGCAGCAGAGCGCGCGCACTTAACCGCTACACCACGGGGCCAGCCCAAAAAAGGATTCTAAGTAACCCAAAAAATACATACAAAACAAGATTTCTAAAATCAAATAAGAGGCAAAATTGGGGTAAAGTGAAAACAAAGGTAGGAAAGACAAAGTGAAACCAGGAATAAGTTTAGCACCCACAACATGGCCTTCATCTTGCACCCATTACTCAAGAGGTCTCTGGATTGGGCTCTGAGTTCCCTGGTGGCCAGGACAAAAAGGGAAGTTACAGCATCACAGGATCCAAAACATAAACACAGGCAGTTATTCAGAAGGAAGCTGGCCATTTCTCTACTAACATGGGAGAGAGATTCCTTCCCGTGGTCCTCTTCAAGAGAACACCATGTCATATAACATAGTAAAAGCATCCTCAACAACATCCCTTCCACAAATACAGCAATATGTCTGTTGTGGTTCTCTCCTACAGCATCCCTTCCTGAAGGATACATGTATCCCACGGTTCAATTCAATTAGGGAAATTCTAGCCGGCAAAAAACCCCATGGGCTTCTCAGGGGTCTCTCAGAAGGATTGAAAAAGGTCGGATTTGCTGACCAGGGCCTCACCTGCTGACCTGACATGCCGAGACCTGCTCTGGCCTCATTACTGGGAACTTGTGCCTGTGATGGAGTTCCCTCACTGGCCCTCGTCTAGTGACTGGGCCTCCATACTGTAGCCTTGGCTCAAGTCCCTTCTGGCCCCCCACACACACACCTGTGGCAGACATCACTAATCCATCGCAGCACTGGTCCTGGCTCAAGTGGAAAGACGGCTGTAATGATGTTTGCAATCCAGAAAACCGACAAAAGATATCCAGAATTCTTATATATATCAGAAGAAAAAGATAAACAACCTAAACTGAAACTGAAAACAAAAATGGGCAAAGGCTCTTAACAGGTGTTTCAAAGAGAAGAGGTGCTGCCCGTGGCCAACATACACGAAAAGCTGTTTAATCTCACTAGTAATTGGGGAAATGCAAATTAAAACAAGAATGCAATACCATTTCACAGCCAACAGATTGGCAAAATTAACACCTCCTGGGAGCATGTGAGGAAACGGGAGTTGTATAGGTTGTTCGTGGGAGTGTAAATTGGTGGCACCACTTTGGAGAACAATTTGACGATTCTTAGAAAAGCTGAGGATGCATAAACATCATGACCCAGAATTTCCATTTCCAGCTGACAACTGTAGAGAAGCTCTTCCGCGTGTGTCCAAGGAGATGTGTTCAAGAAGGTTCTCTGAGGCGTTGTTCGTAATCAGGAAATATTACAGGCAACTACTGTTAGCGGGAGGGTAGATAAATTGTTCATCATAAAATAAAAGATCCACAGAGATTACAATGAGTGGATTAGATTTATGTAGATCAGCACTGACAGGTCTCAAAAGCATGCTGATATAAAGCAATTTACAAAATGATGTGTAATATTGTGATACCATTTATGTAGAATTTTAGAACACAAAACAGTATCATATATTGTTTATGGACATACACTTTTTTGGTAAAAGTTTTAAAACATGTTTTAGGGCCGGCCCCGTGGCTTAGCAGTTGAGTGCGCGCGCTCCGCTACTGGCCGCCCGGGTTCGGATCCTGGGCGTGCACCGACGCACTTCTTCTCCGGCCATGCTGAGGCCGCGTCCCACATACAGCAGCTGGAAGGATACGCAGCTATGACATACAACTATCTACTGGGGCTTTGGGGGGAAAAAATAAATAAAATTAAAAAAAAAAACTCATTTAAAAAACATGTTTGAGAATGAAAAAACACTTCAGGGAAAGAAGAAAGAGGGATGCCACGAGTGGGCTTTTGTGCCTTCTTTGACTTTTTTTTTTCAAAAAAAATATATATTATTCTATAAAGGAATGTTGACCCTCTGATGTTACAGACTGGGAGTCACCACACCAGATCTTTGAGTTGTCATTGATGATGGCTATCAGCATAGACTCTCTGTTCAGAGGTCATCACATTCCTAAGGAACTCAAAAGAACCAAGTCATCATCTTATTGAAGCTGGGAGGTACATGCACAAGCAGGGGTCATAAAAGCAATAGAGCAGTTAGATCTCCTGGGGGATGCATATCCCACTGGGTTAGTTTGTCAGAGGTCATTCAAAGTTACAATCGGGCTTCTTTTCTACAATGGCTTCCCTCATGTCAACCTTGTATTGAGCTAGTATCATTGGCACTGCCCTGATCCCTGGAGGTCACCTGCCCCTGGTTTCCTGCTGCGACACCTGCCTCCTCGTCCACCCCCACCACTGTGTACTCCTATTGGACGCACATCCCGGATGGCTGCCATCACTCGTCACCCAGGGTCAGGCAGAGAACGTGGGATTTAGAGCCCGAAGACCTGGGTTCACACAGTAGTTCTGGCACATCTTGGCTATGACCCTGGGCAAGTCACTTTACTTCGTGTTAAGGGTACAGAACACCAGGAGAGAAGGAATCTTGTCCCTCACGATTGTGGAGCTGACTTTCCAGCCATGGATAGCTCACCTCCGGTCTCAATGACATTTGAGAAAAAGAAATTCCATCTTGTTTAAGCCACTATTATTTTAGGGATTAATTGAGATAATATCTGCTCTTCCCAGAAAGCTCTGCCCTTCCCCTCAACATTATCTATAGCTTTGCTCCTCAAAGTGTGGGCCACAGACCAGCAGCATCGGCCTCAGCTGGGATCTTGTTAGAGACACAGAATCTCAGGCAAGATTCCAGGGAGTCGTGTGCACGCTGCAATGTGAGAAGTCCTGCTCTAGGCCTGGAATATCAAGAGGGACTTTGCTGTTGTCCTGGAATTGCTACATCCACAAAACTGGGAAAATCAGGGACTAAGTACCCCTTTGTTGCAAAGTTGCTCCCAGGGTAAACAGGCCTGCTACCATCACTTCCACCAGCCCCCCAGAGCCTCTGTGAGAGGACTGTGAGCAGAGGGGGAGCTCACGAGCAAAGGGACAGTGTGGTGGCTTCTCCCTTTCAGTGGCCCCCACTGGCCCCCACTGCCCCCCACCCAGGCCAGTCAAGTAGGGCTCCAAGTGGTCTGGGAGGGATGCCCGCAACAAGGGGAACCTAGCGAGTGTCCCATTCCCTGGAGGGGCAGTTCAGTGGTCAGCAAGTGACCTTCCCCCAAACCATTTGAACAGTCCACTCCTCCAGGAGGACATCAGAGGAGGAGGAATTAGTGAAAAGGGACAAAAATCTCCTAAGGGGTGCAGTTATGGTCACTGACGGGAGATTTTCACATAGTGAGGTATATGGGGTAACTTCTGGTTCAAAATTGAGTCAGCTTGAACTAAAGAAGCCTGACTTACGGCTTATCAAATATACACTGCACATCTGCTTAACCATTAAAGTAAAGAATGCACTCTCTTAAGAGAAGAATGCATTCTGCCCCTCCTATGCCCTATCCAACCACCTGTATCAGTCCCTTCCGACAGCAGGGTCGTGTTGACCTGCTAATTTGCAACTGAATACCTCTTTGAAGCTTTGGTGAATATGTATCCTGGGTGTGTTCAATGTATGTTCTTTGTTCTAAAACCATGCTTCTCTGGATCAGAACATTTTCTTCCTCTGTGGAACTGCCTTCCCAGGTTATAATCCTCACGCTGGCTCAAGTAAAACTCACCTTCTCTCTCTTATCTATAGAGTGGTTATTGGTCATTTCGCATCAATGGTCAGCAAGACTGCAATGTCCCAGGGGACATGACTCTGTCCTGGGGCATGTGTGGGCTTTCTTCAGGGGTGCTGCTGGGGCCTCCCCATGGCCTGGCACCTGACAGAGGGGGTGCCTTCTTGTGTAGCTCCTTCCAACCCCAGTGCCTGCTGAAGGCTGCCTGCGGAGGGCTCTGCTAGGCTCCTGCGTCCACTCATGGTGAACACATATCTTTGCCAAGTGGCGGAGGGCGGGCTGCCCCTTCCCTCGGCCTGCCGTCCCTCTCCAATTTTTTTCTCCTCCTGCTCAAACTGAGGGCCCTTTCAGGAAAGTCAACATCCAAATTGTAGGAAGTGCAAAAGAGAGAGCAGAAAAAACAAAAAACAGAAGGAAGGGAATTATTCAATCAAAATAGCCAAAAAAGTGGAAACAACTCAAATGTCCATCAACTGATGGATGGATAAATAAAATGTGGTATATCCATACATGGAATATTATTCAGCCATAAAAAGAAATGAAATATTGACACATGCTACACTATGGATGAACCTTTAAAGGGATTCTGGGGGACGGCCCGGTGGCACAAGCGGTTAAGTGCATGTGCTCCGCTGCGGCGGCCTGGGGTTTGCCAGTTCGGATCCCGGGCATGCACCCACGCACCGCTGGTCGAGCCATGCTGTGGTGGCGTCCCATATAAAGTGGAGGAAGATGGGCACAGATGTTAGCCCAGGGCCAGTCTTCCTCAGCAAAAAGAGGGGGATTGGCAGATGTTAGCTCAGGGCTGGTCTTCCTCACAAAAAAATAAAATTAAAAAAAAAGGGATTCTGAGCACAACTTCTAACGTGTTGGTGGGGGCGGGGGGGGGTCCCCACACCACTGTCAAAAGGAACAACAAGCCCAAATGGAGTGACTTGTACTCAGCCCACCAAGACTTAATGTCTAACCTTCCTGTTGCCTCAGCCTCTCCCAGGCAGGAAATTTTAAACCCATCAGTCTGGAATGTCCCGATCAGCACTCCTGAGGTGATCTGCATAAGACACCCCTGCCCTTCACTCTAAGGAAAGGTGACCTGGCCTGAAGCAATCGTTTCTTTTCTTTTGCTAATAACTTCCTTGTCCCGCCCAGCTTCTGCCTATAAAAACCTTCCATTTTGTACAACTCCGAGCACCCTTCTATTTGTTAGATGGGATGCTGCCAATTCGTGAATCTTTGAATAAAGCCCATTAGATCTTCAAATTTACTGAGTTGAATTGTTTTGTTTTTATGTTTTTGTTGGGTTTTTGTGTGTGTGTGAGGAAGATTGGCCCTGAACTAACATCTGTGCCCATCTTCCTCTATTTTGTATGTGGGATGCTGCCACAGCATGGCTTGATGAGTGGTGCATTGGTCCATGCCCAGGATCTGAACCCTCGAACCCCAGGCCACCAAAGCAGAGCACGTGACCTTAACCACTATGCCACCGAGCCAGCCCCTGAATTTTGTTTTTTAACACCACCAAGGAGCAATTCTCCAACACCAGCTCGGTGTTCCACAATTCAACTCAATTCTGACACTATCTACCCAGAGACAGAATCAGATTCCACAAGTCAAGGGCTCAGTCCCACGAGACCACCGCCTGCCTTCAAATGCCAATTACAAGTCTAGGTTGTTACCTGGGCTTCTGACTGACTGACTACAGATTGAAGGTTCCCACCACCCGCTCTTTAGACTTCAGAGGCCAGAGGAAGTCCATGTTGTCACCTGTGCTTCTGACTAACTCGCTATAAATCAGAGGTTCCCATGACCCCCTCCTTGGGATCAATTAATTTGCTAGAGCAGCTCACAGAACTCAGGAAACCTGTTTACTCACTAGATTGCTGGTTTATTGCAAAGGATATTAAAGGGTACAAATCAACAGCCACAGGAAGAGATACACAGAGCAGAACCAGGTATGTGGGAAGGGGCGCGGAGCTTCCATGCCTGCTCCCCAAATCTCCACCTGTTCCTCAACCCAGAAGCTCTCCAAACCCTGTCCTTTTGGGTTTTTATGGAGGCTTCATTACAGAGGTAATGATTGATTAAATCATTGGCCATTGACGATTGAACTCAATCTCCAAGCCCTCTCCCCTCCCCAGAGGTTGGGGTTGGGGTGGGGGTGGCAGGGGGGACTAAAAGTTCCAACCCTCCAATCACAGGGTTGGCTCCACTGGCGACCAGCCCCCATCCTTCAGTGAGTACCAAAAGTCACCTCATTAACATAGCAAAGACATGTTTATCACCCTCATCACTTAGGAAATTCCAAGGGTTTTAGGAACTCGGGGCCAGAAATGGGATGGATGAAGAACAAATATATATTTCTTAATATAAATCACAGTATCACAACCTTGAAAACATTATGCTAAGTGGAAGAAGCCAGACACAAAAGACCACATACTGTATGGTCGCATTTACATGAAATGTCCAGAAGAAACAAATCTATAGAAACTGTGAGAGATCAAGATTTGGCCACCCTGAAATATATCTCTTTACCTTGATTGTTTTCTCTGAGGGACATTTGACCTCCCCCACTAACTGCCTAAAGAATTTGACATGGTGGCTCCTTCCTGGAACAGATCTTCTATCATGATGGCTGTAAAGATAATGTAGGCTAGAAGTTACAGTAGGAAAGGCACCAAGCCTCTTTTATCAAAAACTCTGTCTCTCCCTGACCACATTATCTATAGATGACCCTGAAAAGAATTGTCTTCCTGCCCTCTAAAGTCCCAGGCCACTACCCACCCCCAACACACTCCTCGCCTTTAGCTGCAATACTTAAGCAAGCAGCTTAGACAGAGGGACGAGTTGCTCATTTCTGAGTTTCTCCCATGTATACATGTTATTAAACTTGGTATTATTTTCTCCTGCTAACCTGTCTTGTTAATTATTTGGCCAGCCATAAGAACCTTAAGGAAAAGGGAAGAGGGAGAATCCCTCTTCCCCTGACAAAACAAAGTAGATTAGTGGTTGCCTAGGGCTGAGGGAAATGGAGGGATTAGGAAGGGGTGATGGCTAAGAGGTGTGGGTTTCTTTTTCAGAGTAATGAACATGTTCTAAAATTGATTGTGGTGATGGCTGCACTGCTCCGTGAATATCTAAAAGCCATTGAGTTGTGCACTTTAAATGAGTGAATTGTATGGTATGTGATTATATCTCAACAAAGCCGTTTGGTTTTGTTTAAAGCAAGCATTCAAGAACATCTCTCTGAACTGAAGGACACAAGTTTCCAGACTAAAAGGCCCGTTAGGAGCCAATACAACGGATAAAAATAGACGCTCACCAGAGCGCATTATCATGACATTTCAAACACAGATAGTCTACAAGCTTCCAAAGAGGAAGAAATAGGTCACAATTTTTCTAAAAAGGGTGAGGAACTAGAACGGCTTAGACTGCTCAATAGCAACATTTAGAAAGAAGAAGACAAGGCATCATCACTTCAACATTCTCAGGAAAAGTGACTTCCCGCCCAGAATTCTACAGCCAGCCAAAGTAGCAATCAAATGTGGGGGAAACTGAAGACATCTGGGGACCTGCCCTGTCTTGAAAGGTTCCCCCACCCCCACCCCGACCAGCCCTTCTCAGAGAGTGAGAGGATGTGTGCCACCAATAGGAAAGAGTAGACCAAGGACCACGTGGGGCACAGGAAAGAGGGGTTCACCACAGCAGAGGGGAAGGGACTCTGGGGAGGGTGGAGAAGGGAGAGCCCAGGGTCACAGCCCCGCTTCGGGCAGAGAGGACAGCCAGACCACAGAGAGACGCTTCTGCTGTCTTTTAAAATAAATAAAATATAGTCCATATGCCCCAAAATCAAATAATAAATGCTGATTGTAGAAAATACGATGTACAAAAGAAGGGCAGCTTAGGGGTCGTCTGGTGGCGTAGTGGTTAAGTTCACGCGCTCTGCTTCGGTGGCCCAGGGTTCACAGGTTCAGGTCCTGGGCGAGACCTACGCACTGCTTATCAAGCCATGCTGTGGCAGAGGTTCCACATATAAAGTAGAGGAAGATCGGCACGGATATTAGCCCAGGGCCAATCTTCCTCAGCCAAAAAAAAAAAAAAAAAAAAGGTGAAGCCTAGCCCAACTCCCACCTGCTCTCGATCATTTGCTAATAAGTTTCCTCTCACCCCTCATGCCCGGCCGCCTGGGTCAGCTGGGGAGCCTCATGCTTCGACCTTCTCCTGCAAGCCGGAGATGGTCACTGGGAACCGAGAAGCAGAAATCCAGAGGAGCATGCTCTCCCACACACATGCCTTCCGGACGCCCGGACTCAGGCCTCACCACAACCCTGCAGGGAGCCCCAAGTTTTCAGGACTCATTAGCGACCTTACACACCGACTTCTCCAGAAGGGGCCCTTGCCCATTCTCGGGAAAGCCGAAGGCGGACCGCGAGCAGAGGATCTGCCCAGTGGACCTCCCCGGGGGCCTTCAGCTGACAGCAATACTCGGCCCTTCTCCTTCACAGCTGGGCTCTGACTCCTACCCAGTTTCTATATCGACCACCGTTTCATTCATTTACATGCAAATCCTGCCTGATAAAATTTAAAAATTTTTCTTTTGTTTGAGGAAGAAAATAAAGAGTGGAGAGAAGAGTGTACTCCAAAGGCAGGAAGTCACAGAAGCCAGCGCTACGAAGGAGTATAGGCGGGTGCTGCTAAAATGGAAAGTTTGAGGGAGGAAGTCAAGCCAGCGAGGCGGCTAGAGCACTGAGAGCTGGCACCTCAGCCTGCAGACCAACAGATGCCCACACCCTCTCCTGAAGGTCGTTCCCGACTGCCCTCTCCCTCCAGCGGGGACCAGAGCAGCCCTGGGCACTGCTGGTGCGGGTCCTGCGGCATCCTGAGGAGTTCTGTGAGGCCCAGGGTCCCCCACACTGCTGTCCAGCCACCCTTGGCTGCCTGGCCTGGAGGTGTCTCAGGGCAATGGGTAGACAGCGCATTGCTGACACCTCAGCTGCCTCGGAGCCAGAGGCCCCACAGGTGAGCAGGCCTGGCCCAGGAAGCTTGTCTCCGTTCATGGTCACACTGGGGGTGCCCCGTCCTGGGCAGGAGTAAGGGCCTGGGCTGTGGCCCCCGCTCTCTCCATCTGTCCTCAATGAGCAGGAGTGGACCATGCCTCAGGCCATCACCACACCAGGTATCTCGCCTGGACCACAGATGAACATCTGAAAAGGTTCTGGGGTTCAATTCGTGGTAAACAGAGCCATAATGTGTATTCTGGGATGTTTTCTCCCCCTGAGCCCCAGAAAGCGTCTTCACCCCTCAGCCCTGCCTCCCTGGACTGGACCCCCTTAGTCTTCCGTCCCCACTCTTCCGCTCGCCAAAGCCCTCAAGGGGCCCTCAGAGCCTTGGTTTTCCCTCGAAAGACTGGCACAGGGGTTGGGGGTTCGTCGCAGCGTCGGAGCCCAGGAGCCCGCTCGGCACAACCCTAACCCCTGAGCCCCGCGCCTGAGCCCCTTTCAGAGCAGGCGCGGCAACGCCGGCCACGACCACGAGGTGGCGCCAGGAAACCGCCTGAGACGCCCAAACCCAGACCCATCTGGGCCACACTTGTCTTCCTCTCTCCGAGTCGCGCTCTGTCGCAGCCCATTCCCCGCTCAGCCCCCTGCCGGCACCCGGGCCCTAGTTCACAGGGGAGCAGGCTGCTGGGCAGCGGACCGGGGAGGGGTGGGGGAGGTGGGGCGGCCGCCGGGACGTCCTCGTGGAAGGAGCCTGGGGACCGCTCCGGTCCAGGGCGACCTGGAGGCTGGACCGCACCAGCGTTCTCCGGGGTCCTGGAGGTGCCCCCATCAGCTGTGCAGCCCACCCTCCCTGCAGGGCCCATTAAGGTGAACCTTGCTCCTCCTGGATTGTAAAAGGGAGGGGAGGGAAAGAACGTGGAAGAGAAATAGAGAAGGCATTGCCGTCGGCAGAGCACCTGCTGTGCCCGGCTCTGCCCGTGCGCAGCTCTGGGCCAGCCTTGGTCCATGTTTCTAATCTACGGACGCTCCTGTCTCCGGCTCTTCTCCACAGGCGGGAGGGACTCCGTGCCTTGCCCGGGCTGCACAGCTCTCCGTGGGGGGAGCTCGTACTGGAGCTCACGTCTGCCCCCCCAAACCCAGGCCTCCCCATCCACACCTGGGCGCCCCAACCCCATGCAGGGGTAGAGGTGCTGACCGCTGTTTCGGCCAGGAGTGAGCCGAGACACCCGGCACGTGTCTAAGTGAAACCCAGGCTCCCACAGCCGGAGGCAGCTGGGTCCCAAGGATAGGCTCCCCACCCGCGCCACTGGCCCCACCCCGAACCGGAGTCACCTCCCCACACCCACACCCCCGTCCCCAGAGGCACATGCAGTCGCGGAAAGAACAGGGGCTTTGGCGCCCGGCAGACCTGGAATCAAGCAGACCTGGAATCAAGCTGGCTCTGCACCTACTGCTGCGTGATCTTGGGCTAGTCATCCAGCCTTTCTGGTCTCACGTTCCTGTCTGTGCAATGGGTGCTCGTGCCTGCTCCGGAGAGGTGCTGAAATGGTTAGAAACCACAGACACGCAAGAAGACTGGCGTGTGGCGGATGCTCAGGAGACTCTGGGTGGTGAGTGTTTATTGACCCCTGTTTTGTTCCAGGCCCTCTGTCGGGAGCCAGGGACCCCAGAGAGGAATGAGATGTAGCTGCTGTCCCATGTAAAGGACTGTCGGGGAAGACGGAATTCATGTTCTCTCGAGATCCTGAAGGAGAGGGAGAGGTGGTTTGGCAGAAGAGAACCACTAAAGCTTCACGAAGAGGCAGCACTGTGCTGACCTGGAATGTGGTGGCATTCACAGGTCTGTAACATTTCAGACCGTAAACGTGCAGCAGATAACAATGACCGCAGCCACCCTTTACTGAGTACGTACTCCGCGCCAGGTTCTTCACCTACATTCATTCAACAAATATGTACTGAGGGTCTGGTGGGTGCCAGGGACTCTGGCAGGAGCTGGGGCACAGCCATGAACAGGACAGTGCCCTCCCGAACGGAGCAGACAGGCTAGTGGGGAACAGACGACAGAGAAATCATGACACAGACACACTCGTAATTGTGGTAAGTGCCTCCAAGGGAGCCACAGGGAGACAGTACCTCGGGGGGCGCGTTGAGGGTGTGCTCGGAGCATCCCCCATGCCAGCAACAGGAAGGGGTGTCGTCAGCAACAAATTTAAAAAGGAAAACCCACTAAAAGTCAGTCTGCTTTTTATTATCACTACCTACCAGCAATTCTAAACGATGTCGTCCCCCTAAGTTCTTTTGTTGGTTTAAGACCTCAACAATTGTTCCCGTTACTGTTGACTTTTAATAATATACAAGTTACAAATCAGCACATTTGTATTACTTATCCTTTAAAGAAGCATTGTATTCTATTTGGAAATTAATTGAGAATTCTCGGTCATGTAGCCCCTCCCGGGACCCAGCTCCCCGCGGTGATGTGCACGCAGAACTGTTGGCGCTCACTTCAGAGGAAAGCTGTGTCTCGAATTCCTGTTGTCCTGTCCTCCGTTTTAACTGTGGATCTGAAATAAACATTGGTAGCATAGTTCTGTGTGACAGTTTGGAGTTTTTATTTGTTTAAAATTTTTCAACTGGGAAAATATTTGAATGTGGCTAGACTCAATCCCAAAGAAACAGACATGGACAGTATTGCAATTTCTGGAATTTATTGTGGAATGGACTTTTTCTGAATTTCTGCCAAACTTATCCTTATGTTTAAGGCTTTCTCTATTGTTTGTGAATCTATTGCTTCATGTGAGAAAAAAAATTTCAAATAAAAAATATTCTTTGGCCAACTACAATTGAAGATAAATTGACAAATCTGCCTAAGCTAGTTCTTGAACATAAATATGCAAAGATTATTTTGACTAAGTCATTGACAAATTTGCAGAAAGTGGAAAACAGAAATATAATGTTATTATTCATTACTGCAATAGATGTAGATACACATTTTTCCTTTTTGTCAAAATATACATTAATGTAATTAAAAAGTATTAATCCATTACTTTTTTATTACTTTTGTACTATAATATTTGTTTTACTTTATTTTTTACTGTGATGATTATATATCTGAAATTCAATAAGAGAACATTTTCACTCCATTTTATATTGGCCATTATTATTATTCATGTCATGATTATTATTGAAAGTAATGTATAGAGGAGGGATATTTTAAATAACTATCTGCTCTGGGTATTGAATACTCTAGGTATGCCGTTGCAGTCAGGGAAGGCTTCTCGGAGTAAGGGGCCTCCCAGCTGAGGTTTGAAGGGTGAGCTGGAGACGGCCAGGAAAAGAGAGTGGAGGAGGGTGCTCCAGGCAGCGAGGAGAGCATGTGCAAAAGCCCTGAGTCAAGACAGAGCTCTGCATGTAGGAGAAACTCAAGACAGCAGAGTAAACAAGGGGAAGGGCCACAAGCTGAGGCCCCAGAGGGCAGCAGAGACTATGTGATTGGGGTGGGATTTGGTTGGACTGTGAAAAAAACCAAAATAAGTTTATTTCTGTTTCCCATAAGAAAGGCCCCAAAGTAAGCAGGTGATCCAGGGCAGATGTGCATCACAGTGTCAGGGACCAGTCTCCTTCTGTCTTGTTGCTCCACCAGCCTCAGCAGTGGCTTCTTCCTCATGGTCCCAGATGGCTGCTTGAGCGTCAGCCATCATGTCTGCATTCTTGCCAGCAAGAAAGAGGAAGAGACAAAGGAAGCCCCACCCCACCCCTACATGAGAACACAACACTTCTGCCTGCACCCATCTGGTCAGGATTTAGTCAATGTGGCCCCACCTAGCTACAAGTAGGGCTGGGAAATGGAGTCTATTTAAATGGGCTTGTGCCCAGCTACAAAGAAAGGGTTTTCTTTCTAAAAAAAGAAAAAAATGGATAATAGGGGAGGGGCAACTGCCTCTGCCGTGAGAAATATTTTGGTCTTTATCCTAAAAGCAATGGTGAGGCACTGACGGTTTTAGGAACAAGAAATGTGATCATATCTCCATTTTAAGATGGTCAGGTGGTAATGGCTGGGCACGCCGGGGTGGCTCCAAGAGGCAGGAGGAGGCTCCAGCAATGACCCAGGCAGGGTGGTACGGAGGTGGAGTGGATGTGGAAGGAGAGGTAGAGGGACGGATCAAAGATGCCTGCGAGCTGGAGGGTGGAACAGTTTCTGAGGCTGGCCAGAGCGGAAGGGAAGCAGGTGTGTGGGTGACGTCACGAGTCGTTTAGGGCCTGATGTCCAATGTGCCTGTACGGCACGCAGATGGGGGTGTCGGCGGGCAGCTGGGTACACGCGTCCAGAGCACAGAGAGAGGTCCAAAAGGCAGGCAGGAGCGCGGGGTCCTGGTGAGGAGATGATATTTAGAGTCACGGGTCAGCTGAATACACACAGATGCCAGTGAGAGGGCTGAGCTGGGAACTCCCGCAGTGACAGGCTGGGAGAGGACAAGGTGGGGAAGGAGGCAGAAAGCGAGACCGAAGGGCGGACACAGCAGGAGAGAGAGCACTCGGGGAAGCCAAGGGAACGGAGTGTTTTGAGGAGAAAGAGGAGACCTCCCTGCCGTGGACTACCCCACCCTGTACTGCTGCAGAGGCAGGAAAGTGATGGGAAAACCTGGTGTCAGGAGTCAGCAGACCTGGGTTCTAGTCCTGGCCCAGACCCTCTCTGGAACTCAATCCCTCATCCTTAATGGGGCCAAGGCACCAACCCTACTATGCCGGCACTGTTGTTGCCTCTCCACCATTCCTCCTGATCCCCTAACAGAGCCCCGGTTTTGTTGGAGCAATTATGGCAGGGACTGCCAATTGCCCCAATATCCATCTCCCTTCTTCCATAGAAATGGAAATTTCAACTGAGCACATGACTGTCTAGCTAAAGACTACATTTCCCAGCCTCCTTTGCAGTGAGGTGTGGTCATGTGACTACACTGGGTTGAGTTACAGGAGAAGAACCCTGAGCTTAGGGAACCTGAATCTTTTATAAGAGGAACTAAGCAAACCTGCCCTTTGATCTGGGGAAAAACACTGTCGTCTAAGGCTGTTCACTATACAAACCTCCTTGAGAGATGTGCAGAAATGTGAGAGACCCACAGAGAATTAATTGTCTCCCAACATTGCATCCATATTGGATTTCAAACGAGCAGTGGTGTAATTATGGCCACTGAGACATGAGGATGAATTGTTGGTAGCTTCCAGGAAAGTTCTTCTTTTATTCTTTCACTGTACATTGTCATATCTAGACATGATGGTTGGTGACAAGCAGCTATCTTGTGACCATGAGGAAAAACACGGCTGACCCCTTGGCAATGGCAGAGATGTGGGCTGAAAACAACCTTGGTCCTTGATGGCGCCACTCAATTAACCAGCACTGGAACCACTTCACCTCTGGCCACTTGTTACAGGAGAGCAGAAGTTTCCTCCTTGTTGGAGCCATTTGAGTCAGGTGTCAGGCTGAGGCACCCTGAATCCTGCTCCGGTACAGTACCCCTCTCTCCGTCCCAGAAGTGTTGTGAGACCATCTGGGGCAAAAGCCCCAGCTGGGAAGTGCTTCACCGGGAGCGACAGAGCTGGCCTCATCCAGGGGGATGGGTGAAATAGCGCAATTAGGAGTTTTCCTCATCCAAAACCATGGATGGTAATAGTACCTGCCTGACTAACAGCAGAGGACTAGACCTCTGGGGTCCCTCCAGCTCTGAGCTCTCTGGCTGTATGATGCCGCCTCACTCCACCCAGCACAGCTGCCCCTACATTCCACAGGATAAGGCTCGAGGGAGGGACCCCTGCATTCCTACAGGAGTACTGCAGGGGGAAGAGGCACGGAGGCAGGGCCATCTCCCCTCAGGCTCCCGCGGGAGCCTATTCTGCCTCACATCCGCCACCGTGGGAAGCCCCAGCAGGGTCCTGAGGATGGCCCTCAGTGGGGTAAGTTTAGACGAGGGGAGGCTGCACAACTCTGGGGGTGGGTTACTCAGAGGGCAGTCCTCTGGACCACCAGGGGGTGACTTGGGGGTGGGGGGGACCCCGAGGAGGAGCGAAGCCCGGTGGCATGCTCGGTGGTTTCACAGTGTGTCTTGGGGCTGTGGGTGACAGATGGTTTGTCAGATCAGTTCATCAGGACTAATGGGCTGCTCTGTCACCGCCCACGGAACGCGCCGGGTGCAGATTCCAACAGGAGCTTTCTGGAGACGCTGGCTTTTAAGGCAGACATGGTTCTAACGGGGGGATTTCAGGCACCTTGAGCAAGCTGGTGGGGGAAGGTATCTGAGGGAAAGGCAGGAATTTTATCACCCCTCAAATCCTCAGATGACCCTCCTCCCAATTAAATTCAAAGGCAGCTATTGAGCAGATGAAAAAGACACTGCCCCCCCGCTGCTAGCTCACATCCTGGAGCGGGCAGGGGTACCACTCACCTCTCAGCTCAGGCTGCTTCCTCCAGGCAGACTTCCCGGAGCAGCACCCTCCCCTCCCTCACCCCCCCCAACTCCTCCCCGTCTCAACCGGGTCACCCTCCTGCTCCCCCATGCCCTCCATCTCAGCTGAGTTAGCCACCCCCCGGGCTGTGCCCAGCATGATGCCAGGCACAAGGCACAAGGCGTGGGGGTATGCACCGAGAGGCAGTGTCTGGGGTTAAAAGGAGGGCGGGGCCCATCTGGGAGATCCACTGGGAAAGGCATCGGGGAAGGAAGGGCTGGGCGTGGGGATGCACGTCAGGTGGAGGGAACGGGGGAGGGGGGGCGGGGGGGGAGGAAGAGGGCGGCCAGGCCCTGGGAGAGGGTGGTGAAGCTCTCAGCTGGTGAGGCTAGCTGGAGGAGGCTGCGGATGGCCTTGGTGCTGCAAGCGAGGGGAAGCCCCTGGAGAATTCTGTGCAGGAAGTGGACCATCGTAAAGCTTTATTGGGGCGATTATGATGTGCCAGGCACCAGCTTGGGCGTTTTGCATGTCCTTCCTCTTTTAATCCTCATGAGGACCCCAAAGGGTGGATATCAGCATCCCCATGCAATGGCTGAGGAGCCTGGGGCACCACAGCCACCCAGGGGAAAAGCTGGGCCTTGCCCCTCAGTTTCTCTGCCCTGTCCCCCCAGGAGCCAGCTCTAGTGAGCACTCACTGCGGCCCACTTGCCTTATGGAACGCATTTCTCTTAATCATCCCACTGCCCTTGCTGGACTCACCAGCGGCCAACACTCTGCCACATCGCCTCTCCCCTCCACCCCCAGAAGTGGCACCAGTCGTTACTCATGTAAAACTTTCAACACGGGGCTGCACAGGGCAGGCCCTCAGCTCAGGTCAGCAGCCAACTGCGTGAACCTTGAAAGGGGCTCCTCCGGCCCTATCAGGCCTTCAGGTGGCTGCAGCCCCGGCCAACATCTTACCTGCAGTCGCATGACAGGCCTCACCCTAGAACCACCCAGCTAAGCACCCACACCCCCGACTCCCATTTGATAAGTTCTGGAGTAATTTTTTTTGTGTGTGTGTGAGGAAGATCAGCCCTGAGCTAACATCCATGCTAATCCTCCTCTTTTTGCTGAGGAAGACCGGCTCTGAGCTAACATCTATTGCCAATCCTCCTCCTTTTTTTTTTTCCCCCAAAGCCCCAGTAGATAGTTGTATGTCATAGTTGTACATCCTCCTAGTTGCTGTATGTGGGACGCGGCCTCAGCATGGCCGGAGAAGCGATGTGTCAGTGTGCGCCCGGGATCCGAACCCGGGCCGCCAGTAGCGGAGCGCGCGCACTCAACCGCTAAGCCACGGGGTCGGCCCCTGGAGTAATTTCTTACTCATCAGTAGATAACTAAGACACTCTCCAGTCAGGGTCCAGCCCCTCTGGCTGTGTGACTGTGGGCATCTGCACCTCTCTGAGCATACCTGTTTCTCCAGTTCAGACCTTTCTGCTGAACTCCATCAATGCAACCAGCAGCCCCAATTAAGGTCCCTCAGGCATAGGTACTTGGCACGTCCCAGACAATTGTCTGTTAAATCCACTTCCCACCATGGTTCAGGCCCTCCTCGTCTCTCCCTTCAGTTACTGAAACAGCCTCCTCACTGATTCTCCTGCCTCGTATAAGGCTGCAAATAACAAATCCCAAAATACCAGTGGATTACACTAGACAGAAGTGTATTCTCTTTCATGTTCAAGAAGTCCAGCAGCAGTCCATGGTTGGCATGGTGTACCATAGTGCCAGGAACCCAGGCTCTCTCTGTCTGGTTCCTCTGCAGCATGCGGCTTTCATTCCCAAGGTTTCCTCATGGTCTAA
This sequence comes from Diceros bicornis minor, assembly GCF_020826845.1. Classification (NCBI taxonomy): domain Eukaryota; kingdom Metazoa; phylum Chordata; class Mammalia; order Perissodactyla; family Rhinocerotidae; genus Diceros; species Diceros bicornis. The sequence continues at coordinate 30,383,123 of NC_080753.1, read as the reverse complement.
AATAGCTGCTTGTGCTCCAGCCATCATATCCACATTCTAGCCATTAGAAAGGAGTAACTGGAGAAAAAGAAAACATCTCTTCCCTTTAAAAAATGTTTGCTTATTTTCCACTGACCACCTCTAACAAGGGAGAAAAGGAAACAGTCTATTTTGAGGGTCACCATGTGCTCAGCTAAAAATACACAAGTTTAGTAATCAGGAGGAATGGGAGATCAGCCACGTGGGATAACAAGCATACTTTGCAGCACCCTACATGCTGCCGTCCAGTAACAGGGTTTTATTATTACTTTGGCTTGTCTGTTCTCCATTATAATACAGCGTACAAAGCTGAGTCTCAGACAGGGGTCACAGGGAGTTGATGGCTGTGTCAGAAGTAGACCCAGAACCTCAGTCCCTCTCCACTCTGGCCTCAGTTTCCTCAACAGGTATTATTCTGTAATTGGGGCAATGAAATAAACACACAACAAAAGAGCCTTCCAGTCTTAAGTTACAAAAGAAATTGAAAACAAATGTTTATAGTTATAACTTCTGAAATAACAAAGGAGGGTGACCCCATGTTTCAAGAAGGCAACTCTTTCCTAGTTCAATTCTTGGAATCAGGAAAAATTATTACACCTTCTTTGCACCTCAGGTTCTGTGCCTCAAACCTGTAGAATAGAGGCCATTTTCTTCCTCGTAAATATACAGCTTTTATTGTTAGGTGATCGTAATGAGAAAGACGGAATATGTTTGAGCTGCTTAGTTTTTTAAAGATGACATAATGTGAAAGAAATGGACCTGAATTTAAGATTTAGTCTTTAGGATATACACAGAATGTTAATGGCGTTGGGAGTGAGTACGAGGGACTTTTCCTGTGGGGTTACATATTTCTGTACCATTTGAACCTTACAATAAGCCTGGACTGCACATGTAAGTGAAAAAACGAAATTTAAAATAAATAAGAGTCTATACTCTCCCTAAATAAAATGATACATGCTCACCATAGAAAATACAGAGGGGTGAGGCCGGCCTGGTGGCGCAAGCGGTTAAGTGCATGCGCTCCGCTGGTGCGGCCCGGGTTCGCCAGTTCGGATCCCGGGCGCGCACCAACACTGCTGTGGTGGTGTCCCATATAAAGTGGAGGAAGATGGGCACGGATGTTAGCTCAGGGCCAGTCTTCCTCAGCAAAAAGAGGAGGATTGGCATCGGATGTTAGCTCAGGGCTAATCTTCCTCACAGACACACAAAAAGAAAATACAGAAATGTACAAAAAGACCATTTTAATTACCCGCAATTTCACCCTTCAGAGAGATCTCCAACATTAATATTTCAGTATGATGCCCTCAATCTTCTTCATACACATACATGTGTATATAGATAGACTGATGGATAGATAGACTGATCAATAGGTGATAGATTTTAAAAACAAACAGGGTCATTCTGGATATAGTTTTTTCCAAGATTTTATTATGAAAAACTTCAGACAGCAAAGCTAAAAGAATTGTTCAGTGTCCATGCACACCCACCACCTGGATTCTCCCATCAACAGTGTACTCGACTCGCTTTATCGCCCAGTTATCCAACTGGAGATAGTTGTTTTCTTTTAGTTATCACAGTGAGGGTGATCTCTTTTGGGGTGCAGTTCTATGAATTTGACATGTAGGGGCGCACGTAACCGCCATGATCAGGATTCAGAACAGTTCCGTCGTCCCCTCAGCTCCCTCAGGCCATCCCTTTATAGGCACACCTTCCCCCACCCCTCGACCCTGGGAACTACTGATCTGTTCTCATCATCATTGTTTTGTCTTTTCTAGAATGTCATATAAACTGAACCACGCAGGATGTAACCTTTTGAGGCTGGCTTCTCTCATCCACATTGTTGTATGCATCAAGAGTTCGTGCCTTCTGACCGCTGAGCAGTAAGTAGTCCGTGGTACGGAGGCACCACAGTCCATTTATCCACTCACCCAATTTGGGTTGTTTCCAGGTTTTGGCAGTTATGTATCGATGTGCTGTCAACATTCTCCCGTAGGTGTTTGTGTGAATGCAAGTTTTCATTTCTCTAGGGTGAATACCCAGGAGTGGGATTACTGGGTCTTTGTGAATTTAGTTTGCACTTGACCGATGGCGAACGATGCTGAGCATCTTTGCACGTGCTTATGTGCCATCTCTATAGCCCCTTGCGTGAAGTGTCTGTTCAACTCTTTTGCCCTTTTTAAAATTGGTTGGTCATTTTGTTTTTCTTTTTTGTTTTTGGCTGAGGAAGATTCGCCCTGAGCTAATATCCATTGCCAATTTTCCCATTTGCTTGAGGAAGACTGGCCCTGAGCTGACATCTGTGCCAGTCTTGCTCTATCTTGTATGTGGGTTGCCGCCATGGCACAGCCCCCGACAAGTGGTGTAGGTCCGTGCCCAGGAACCGAACCCAGGGCGCCGACGCGGAGCATGTCGAACTTAACCCTTATGCCACAGGGCTGAGCCCTGGTTGGTCATTTTTTTACTGTTGAGTTTTAAGAGCTCTTTATGTATTCTGGGAACAAGTCTTGTCAAATACATGATTCGTAAATATTGTCTCTCAGCCCATAACTTGTCTTTTCATTCTCTTACCACTGTCTTGCACAGAGCAAAAGGTTTTGATTTTGATAAAGTCCAATTTATCAATTTTTTTCTTTCATGGATCATGTTTAATAACTCTTTAACCCCAGGTCATGAAGATTTTCTCCTATGTTTTCTTCTAGACGTTTTATAGTTTTAGGTTTTACCTTTAGATCTATGATTCATTTTGAGTTAATTTTAGTATAATGTGTGAGGTTCAGGACAAGGTTCATTTTTTTGCATAGAGGTGCCAGTTGTTCCAGCACCATTGTTGAAAAGACTATCCTTTCTCCACTGAATTGCTTTTGCACCTTTGTCAAAATTAATTGGCCACATTTGTGTGGGTCTATGTCTGGACTCTCTCTTCTGTTCCATTGATCTGTGTGTCCATTCCTCTGACAGCATCACACTCTGATTACTGTTCCAAGTCCTGTCGTAAGTGCTGAAATCAGATAATGTAATTCCTCCAACAAAATTGTTTTAGCTATTCTAGTTTCTCTGCCTTTCCATATAAATTTTAGAATCAGCTTGTCTACAGCCACACAAATTCCTGCTGGGATTTGGTTGGAATGATGTTAAATCTATAGGTCTGGGGCCAGCCCCGTGGTGTAGCGGTTAAGTGCGTGCGCTCCGCTGCTGACGGCCCGGGTTCGGATCCCGGGCGCGCACTAATGCACCGCTTGTCAGGCCATGTTGTGGCGGCGTCCCATATAAAGTGGAGCAAGATAGGCACAGATGTTTGCCCAGGGCCAGTCTTCCTCAGCAAAAAAAAAAAAAGAGAGAGAGAGAGAGGAGGATTGGCATGGATGTTAGCTCAGGGCTGATCTTCCTTATAAAAAAAAAAAATCTATAGGTCAGTTTTAAGGGTTGAATTGTGTCCCCAGAAAGAGATGTTGAAGTCCTAACCTGCACCCAATACGTCACCTCAGAATGTGACTTTATTTGGAAATAGGCCCACTGTAGATGTAACTAGTTAAGATGAGGTCATAGTGGAGTAGGGTGGGTCCCTAATCCAACTTGACTGAGGTCCCTATAACAGAAGAGACACACACGCACAGGGAGAACGCCAGGTGACAACGGAGGCCGACACTGAGCTGTTGTAGCACAAGCCACGGAACATCAAGGATTGAGGGCAAGCCACCAGAAGCTGGGAGAGGCGAGGAAGGATCCTCCCCTAAGGGCTTCAGAGGGAGCACGGGCCCGCTGACACCCTGATTTCAGATCCCTAGCCTCCAGAACTGCGAGACAATAAATTTCTGTTGTTCTAAGCCACCCGCTTTGTGGTCCTTTCTTAGGGCAGCCCTGGGAAACTAATACAACTAGTTTGGGGAGAAACGACATCATTGCTATGCTGAGTCTTCCACTCCGTGGACACGGTAGGTTTCTCTGTTTATTTAGATCTTTGATTTCTTTCATCAACATTTTGTAGTTCTCAGCATAGACATCCTGTGTATGTTTTGTTAAATTTATACCCAAGAATCACTCTTTTTCTTTCTTTCTTTTTGGACCTGTTATAAATAGTGCTGTCTTGACTTTGTTTCCAATTGTTCATTGCTAGTGGATAGAAATACGATTGATTTTTGTATGTTAATCTTGTGCCCTGAGGCCATGATGAACTCGGTTATTACTTCTAAGAGTTCGAGGAGTCTTTAGCATTTCTGATGGTATTTACTCTCGTTGAAAAAAATATATTAATTGCTGTAAAACATTCCATGATACTTCACTCAATTTATTTTACCAATTCCCTTCTGTTGGACATTTATGTTTCATTTTATTATTATTACTATTATTATTAACTATGGAATGAATTTCAGATTCTGGGGTATAAATCTGTGACCTCTTTCTAATTATGTCAGAGGAGAGATTCCTAGAAATGGGATTAGCAAGTCAAAGGGCTGAGCCCTCCTACGTAGTACACATGACTCAGCTGCTTTCCAGAACGGCCAAACCAACTCATTCCCATCAGCCACACGTGAGAAAATTCAGTGCACGGAAACGCTGCCAGCACTGGGAATGATCATTTTAAAGCTCTTTACCATTTGATAGGAGAAAAATAGTGTCTCCCTTGCATTTTATTTTATTTTTTTTTGTGAGGAAGATCAGCCCTTAGCTAACATCTATGCCAATTCTCCTCTTTTTGCTGAGGAAGACTGGCCCTGGGCTAACATCTGTGCCCGTCTTCTTCCACTTTATACGGGACACCGCCACAGCATGGCTTACCAAGCAGTGCATCGGTGTGCGCTCAGGATCCGAACCAGCGAACCCCGGGCCACCAGCAGCGGAGCGCGCGCACTTAACCACCAAGCCACGAGGCCAGCCCATCCCTTGCATTTTAAAGTAATCCTTTCTAAAATGCCAACCTGTCCCACCCCTGCTCAAAACCTTCCATGGCTCCCTAGTACCTTCAGAATCAAGTCCATGCCCCTGGCTGACACTGGGGCACCCCAGTCTCAGCTCCTCTTTACTCCCTTCACTGTCAAATTCTGCTGCTTCCTTTTCATACCCTGTGCCAGGCCCTACAGCATGGCTGGGTATTTCTGAAATCCACTACAAGAGCTCTTTCCCCTCCAAGGCTCTGCCCATGCTGTCTACTCTGCCTGGAACGAAGGTGGCTCACCCTGCCTGCCCCTCCCCAGGGTACCCAAAAGCTACCTAGGAGAGGTTTAGAGCGGCAGATCTGGAGCCAGACTAACTGTGTTCCAGTCCAGCTCTGCTGTGCAGCCTTGGGAAAGTTACTCAACCTCTCTGTGCCTCAGTTACCTCAACTGTAAAATGGCAGTAGGGATAGCAGCCACCTCATAGGGTTGTTGTAAGGATTAAATGAACAAATAAGAGTATGTTAAAGTATGTATATGAACTGTGTCTGGCACTCGGGAAGTATTAATCCCTCTTAGCTTCCACTGTTATTATTGTCATTCATAGCTGCCTCTCCCTGACCTGGCCTGTCACCCATAGGAAACAGCCCACAATGGAATAATCACTGGTCTTATTCCATTGTGCTGCTTCTTAAATGCATGAGCCTTATATTTCTCATCCAAATGAAGCTAATAACCCACACCTGCTTCACAGGCTCACTGTGATGGTTTAAAGAGCTAACAGGTGCCCAAGTGCTCTTTAATGTTGTGCATCACTCCGCGGAGGGTCATCATGTCTCCCCGCCCCCTCCTGGAAGGCAGGAGTGGGAGAGTGATGAGAGCTGCATTTACTGGGCCCCGAGGGCTGTGCGGTCTCATCAGTGCTCACTCTGCGGGGTAGCAGTCAGAGCCCTGGCGGGAAATGCAACCCAACCCAGGCATTAACGGAGGGGCTCTCTACAGGGGCATTGGCAGGTGAAGGGGATCAGTGAGGGATGGTGTGGCACTGGGACCAGCAATGGCAGCAAGACATCGTAAGTCTCGGGGCTAAAAGGGCAAGGGGCAGATGCTGTGTTCCTGAAGCTGCAGTCATGGAGGGACACCAGGGGCCAAGGCAGGGGAAGGAGCACCCCGACATCTCTCCTCTCTGATCTCCTGGGAGTGGGTGCTGCCCAACAGCAAGCCAGCTGGCAAGGGTGCCCAGGGCCGCAGGCCAAGCGGTCAGCCCCCCAGGCACAGAGCCGTCAGAGCAGGGATGGGTGGGGAGGGGAAGGGGCGCATGAAGGGAGGATAACAAAGCAGAGGGGGGCAGGGTTATTCTCCTCCCCCCACACCTCCCATTTTGCAGATGAGAAGATTGAGGCTCAGACATGAAGTAACTTGCCTGCCGTCACAGAGCTGGTCAGGTGGAGCTGGAGAGGAGAGCAAGGCTCCGAGGCGACGGTCCCTCCGCCCCGCCTCCCGGGACAGGCGGCCAGCCCCCAGGGGAGCGCGGGACGCGCGGCGGCCGCACGCACACGCTCCGGTCTCCCTCTCTCCTCCGTTCCTCTCACTTGTCACCTGTCCCATCCTCTCACTCCTGTCCGCCTCCCGTGAAGGCTTTTGGCTCCTGGGTCTCTGTGTCCTTCTCCGCCTACTCTCTGCCCAGTTCTCCGTCTTCCCGTCCCCGCTTTCGGTCTCCGTTTCCACTTCTCTCCGCCTCTCCTAGAGCCGGCGCTGACTGCTGCTCCAGCCCCTGGCGCTCCGCTTCTCCGCGCCGCTCCTCCAGCTTTACCCCGACGCTCCCGTCTCCTCCCCTCCGGCGCCCCCATCCCCGCCCCGGGTACCTCGTCCCGCGCGCCCCGCCCCCTGTGGCCGGCCTGTCCCTCCGCCCCTGCGGCAGGCGCGGTGGCGGGCCGGGGGGCGGGGACAGCAGGCTGGCGCGGCGCCCGGCCTGAGTCACACGCATGAGGCAGCGTGAGTCAGGCGCGGAGGGAAGTCCCTACGGAAGGGGCTTTCGGAGCCGCAATCGAAGCGCAGGGAAAGAGAAAGTGTTCGGAGCGCTCCTTTGACACAGTGACCTTGTGTGAGCCCGAGACGGACACACACCCCGCAACCCACCCGCGGACAACAACACGCACACCCCCGGCCCACCGAGGCGGAGGGCCCTGCCGCCCGGCTCCCAGGTGCGCTCCGGGAGGGTGGGCGCACAGGGACTCCCTCTGCCGGGGCGGGGCGGTGGGGCAGCATCCTGGGTCCCAGCCACTCGGCCAGTCTGTTCCCTGCGCCTCCACAGGGCAGTCCTTCTCCTAGCTGCCAAGTGCCCCAGCCAGCATCACTCACCTGCAGCCAGACCCCAGACCCATTTCCCAACACGAGCTGGGGGCAGCGTGTCAAAGACCCCTTGGGGGTCGACCAGGTCACCTCTTGGAGCCCTGTGGGGTGATAGAAGGAGCTGGGCAACTTGGAGTCCTACAGGTATGAAAGATCCCCTCCCTCGGGCTCTCCTCCTAAGCCTCCGAGATTGGCCTGGAATCAGATCGGCTCCTCTCAATCACACAAATATTTATCGAACACCTATAATAAAAACCAGTGCCAGGCCCTGAAAACCTCGGGATACAACCGAAAACGAAACAGGACAGTGAGCAAAATATGTGGACACCTGCCCTCCAAGAGCCAACACTGCATGGGGGAGACAATAAATAATAAATAAGCAAATGATCTAGACCAGGGCTGTCCAACAGAAATAGTGTGGGAGGCACATATGTAACTGTCGATTTTCTGGTAGCCATATTAAAATGATAAAAAGAAGCACATGAAATTAACTTTAATAATATAGTTTCTTTAATCCAATATACCCAAATATTATCATTTCAACATTGCAATCAACATACAAAAAATTAGTATTTCTACTTTTTTTTTTTGTACTAAGCCTTGGAAATCCAGTGAGGACTTTACACTTGCAGCACATTTCAATTCAGACTTGCCACATTTCAAGTGCTCAGTCGCCACCTGTGCCTAGGGGCCACGGGAATGGGCGGCACAGTCCAGATGTCAGATAAGGGCCAGGGAATTAAAAAGTGGAGCACTTAAGGGAGTAGGGCAGGATTCAGAGAAGTGACCCCTGCAGCTATGCTGAATCCAGGCTCTGCCACTGGCCTTGGCAAGACACCTGACCTTGCTGAGCCCCGGCTTCCTCATCTGTGAAATGGGGACATGATTCCTCCTGTGTGGATTGGAGTGATGCCCACTCATTAAATGTGATTTGTGTCCCCACCCCCTCCAGCTATCTGTAGCAGTGGCCAGGGCACAGCCTCCCAATCACAGAGTCACGTCCCCTCCACCCCGGACACAGTGGCCACCAAGGGCAGCCTAGCCACGCCCCCCACCCCGGCCCTCCATCTTTATCCATTTCTACCCCCTGCTACAGCAAGATACTTCATCTCTTTGGACCTCAGTTTCATGGACCATGTAATGGATACTGCGAGCTCTTGGAAAACAAAGTATGGTAGACTTTTAGGGGGCCAAGCCTCCATGTTAAGCTGGACCCAGGCCAATGCCAAGGTGGGTGGCGGCACCAGGGGCCAACATCACCTTACTGGGAGGGTAAATTCCCTCTTTGGGAACTAGAAGAAGGATTTCTGCCCACAAAAGCCAGCCTGCCCTCAAAGCCCCCTCCCGCCAAGGGCAAAACTGCCAGAAAAAGGGATGCATAGGAACTGTGGACCAGAGAGCAGAGGTGGAGGAGAGAGGGCTCCGAGTCAAGGGGCTGCGGTGGGAGGGGTTCTGGATCACCTTTACACACCTCGCCTCCGGAGCAGGTAGGCCAGCAGGCCCACAAGCCCAAGGGAAGTTGGGGGATCAACAACCAGCCCCTTCCAGCAAGGCTGGGAGTGGGAGATGGGAGCAGGCCCCAAAGTGCCCAGACAAAGGAGGCAGCAGGGTCTGGGCTTGAGATGAAGACCCGCCCTCACCCCACCACGCTCAAGGCTTGGGAACTGGCAGGGGACCCTGGATGGTGACCCAGAAACCTGGCTGTCAGCAGCTCCTGCCTGGCACTGCCCACATCAAGCTCCACTGCTTCCCATTAGGAGTCCTGGCAGCTGCCCACGGGGCAAGCTGGGGTTTTCTCTGCTCACAGGCTCACCCCTCTACCCCTAGAGACCCACCCCAGACTCTCCAAAGCTGCCCAGATCCCAGCAGCTGTACTTCCCACCATCCAGAGCTGAGGTAGGGGTGGGAAGAGGGAGGGGGGCGCCCAAGCCTGGGTTTGCCATCAGGCTCACACAGCCAACCTCCGAGGGCCACTCAGGTATTCTAGTTCCAGAGGGCCACAGACTCCCTGGTGGCTGGGTTCCTGGAAAGTAAGGAAACAAGCCACCTCACTCAATTCACAGTGAGAACTAGGCCTTGGAAGACATAGGACCCCAGGATTGATGGGGTGGAGAAAAGTCCCGGAGGCTGGTGAGCAGGGAATGACGAGGTTTAAGCCAGGTTGGTTAGGAGGGGAGCCGGCCGGGCCCCTCCCCGCCGCCATCTCCTCCGAGCCCGATTCCAGACCAGCAGGCTCGCCCTGCTCCGCCGGCCTCCTCCTCCTCCTCCTCCTCCTCCTCCTCCTCCTCCTCCTCCGCTCTCCCGCCAGTGACTCCCTCCCCTCCCCCACTCCGCCTCTCTCCCCTCCCCCAGCCACCCACTTCCTCCGCCCCTCCCCCAGCCGCTTCGCTCTCATTCAGCTATCCATTCACCAAACTTGCGCTGAGCGCCAAGGCCCCCTTAGCCCCGGTGCGAGGATCTCGGGTGTGGAGAAGAGCAAAACAAAGCCCTGGAGGATTCCGACAAATCCCCAGCCTCGTGCGGGCTCCTCCCCCGACCCCAGCCCACCTCCTGCTCAGCCCAGGCCCCCGCGCTTCGACCTCCGCCCTGCTCTCCTTTCCGTCTCCAGACTGGCCCTGGGCCGGGGGGGGGGGGGGGGGGGGGGGGGGGGGCTGTGACTCCAGCCCGGCGTGCCATGTGCTTCTGGGGTCAGGTGGGCAGCAGCCCCTCCTGCCCATTCCCAGCACGGAGAACCCAGGGCCACACTCTCAGCCCTAAGAAAAGTTCAGGGTGAAAGCTCAGGGGGGCCTGCAGAGGACAGAGCACTCTGTGACCCAGGACACATCTCAACCAGAGCAGTGTCCCCCTGCAGAGGCAGAAGGAACCTGCGGGGACTCACGCAACCCCCAGACGAACCGCCAGTGAGCCTCCCTGCAGCTAGTTGTGGAGGACAGTCACTTTCCAAGGCTCCAGGGGTCACTGTTCCCCTTCGCAGCCGAGGACACAATCCACTTGGAAAGCAGGGAAGGAAGAGAGACAGGAGAAACAGAAGTCAAGAACCATATGAGGCTCCTGGAACCCTGGGTCCTGTTCCAACAGGTGTGACCTGGGTGGGAGCAGGTGGCTAAAGCCACAGGACTTGAGTCCCCAAGTCCCACGGCTGGTTAATGAACTGTCATGGACATCCAATCCCTGTGGGCATGTGGCCTGGGGAGATAAACCCAGCCCAGGGCCTCAAGCCGGACTCCAGAACACACCCCAGCCCCCAGGGGACAGGGTCACGGGCCCCTAGTCGCTGCCCTAATGCTTCCTTCCCCTGGCTCCCAGGGATGGAACCCGCCCGGGCTCTGCAACTGTAAAGCCTGTGTATTTTCAGCCCTTCCTGAGTGAGAGGAGGCGGCATGTGTGGGGGCACTTTACCTGCAGAGCCTGTTGCACTGGATACTGTCAGATAGTTTCTTAGACCAAAGGAAACTATTTTGTTCCATGCAAAGCGTTCATCTTACCCTTGCCTAAAGCACAATCTGGTGAGCTGCCACCAGTGACCAGTCACCAGCCAGGCCGCCCCAGCCAAGGGCCAAGATCGTTGTCAAGTGGCTGCCAGCTCCTGATGATTAAACCAGAGACCAAGGGGAAAAAACAATGTCCCACGATTGGTGGCAAACTATAAAAGGTAAAGGTAACGCCCACTAGAAATGAGCTGTGCGCAGGAGATCACGTGACGATGATGGCGCAGGGATCTTAGCCTAGTGAGGCACAAAACACCTGGCTCTGTAAGGTGCAGAGCCCTGTGTCACTCGCGCTGGGCCACTCCGTCACTCCCGTGATGATCTGCTGAGTTCTTGCCCTTTTCTCTGCCTTGAAGTTTGGGGACAGATCCCCAACCCAATGCCCTGTGGTGTGGCCTTTGCCAACAGAAATCACTTTGGCGGGGCCAGCCCCATAGCGTAGCGGCTAAGTGTGTGCACTCTGCTGCTGGCGGCCAGGGTCCGGATCCTGGGCGCGCACCAATGCACCCCTTCTCAGGCCATGCTGTGGTGGCGTCCCATATAAAGTGGAGGAAGATGGGCACAGATGTTAGCCCAGGGCCAGTGTTCCTCAGCAAAAAGAGGAGGATTGGCATGGATGTTAGCTCAGGGCTGATCTTCCTCACAAAAAAAAAAAAAAAGAAAGAAATCACTTTGCCTAACCCTTCTTCATTCAACACGTTTTTTGAGCTTGAAGACTATGCTCAGCCCCAGGGATACCCCAGGGAATACAACAGATGAAATTTCCTGCTCTGATCAAGCTGGCCTTCCAGCGGGGAGAACCGGACAGAAACCATGATACGTATCACTTTTATAGATAATAATTCAGTAGAAAAGTTAATTATATAGTATGTTAGAGATTGATAAGTGTTACAGGGAAAAAAAAGCATGGTAAAGTGGATGAGGGATTGCAGGGGGAGATGTGCAATTTTAAATAGTATGGACAGGTAATATTGAACACAGCACTGAAGGCAGTGAGAGGGCAAGGCCTGAGGATGTCTAGGGAAAGAGCATGTCAGGCAGTGGGAATGGCAAGTACAAAGGCCCTGGGGTGAGCTCATGCCTAGCAGGTCTGGTGAACATTGAGGAGGCTGGTGGGGTTGAAGCAGAGCAATAGGTAGGAGATGAGGTAGGAGGGCAGACTGCAGGGCCTTGTGGACCTTTGTGGGGACTTTGTTTTTACTCTGTGTGAGATGGGAGCTCCTAGAGGATTTTGAGCAGAGGAGGGACATGCCTTATGTTTTAGGTGGCAAGAGATTTAGTATCGGGAATTAGGTGCTTATAAAACCGTTAGAAGAGCTAGAGGAGCCGGCTCTAGACTGGGCCTCCTGGCACAACACGACTGAACTGCCTGCCTCTGCCCTGATGGGGGGGTGGGAATCAGGAGGCCCCTTTGCCCCCATCCTTGCCTCTTGACCTTCACAAAGCTGGTGACTGGACACTGGATGTGCTGTAGAAAACCCCACGTCTCCACAGCCCACAGCAATATTTCTCTCCCCTTGCTTCCTCCCTCCAAATTTCACTCTTTCTTTGGTGAGACCTAAATCACACCCAAAACTGTAGGTTCAAAGGAGTGTGGGGATGGTACTGAAAGCCAGCCCGCCATGTCTGTCACAGACCCAAGCCCATCCCCATGTCCAATGCTCTGCTGCCCCCACCCCCACTTCTAGGGCTTCCTGGATGGCTCTGCCCCACCCTGGCCCTGCCCTGTGCTCCCCAGGCCCCCATCACAAGCAGGTACACTGGCAAAATTCCCATGTACTTGTCTGTCCCCCCACCCCACCCAAAGTACACCCCTTGAGGACAAGGAATGTAGCTACCTAGTTCAAGGCCACATCCCCAGTGCCTGTCTTGGTGCCTGGAGGGATCCATCTGGCCAGGCTGGGAGAAAGCAGCAAGGCCACCCACCCTGAGAATAGAAGCAGTGGAGGGGAAAGAGGCAAATTGCCAAGCTATTTAACCTCCCTGAGCCTCGGTTTTAACACCTATAAAATGGGGCAACATCATTACCAGCCCCGTAGGGGTGTTGAGGGGTCTGTAAGCACATATGCATTTAGTATGTGCTCATCAACTGCCCCTTTTCCTCAGGTTTTTCTGAAGTTGGAGGGGAGCTAGGCTTTCCTAGGCTACAGCCCTGAAGAAGACCGATAAAGTCCCTGGTGTTCTGAGGCCATGCAGGGTGGGTTGCTGGCTCAGGGCAGGGGGCCAGAGAGGTGCCTGCCTCTTGGGCCCTCCTATTCATAGGAGAGTTTTTCCCTCGAAAGTTGGACGCAGAAGAGGCCCTCCCACTCGAGGCCTGCCAGGCTTCCTGGCAGCAGAGCTTGTGGTCAGCAGGGCCTGGAGGCCTGATCCTGCCAGATGACCAGATGTACTAGTAGCTGGGTGACTCTCCAGAAGAGTGGTCAAACACTGTGCACCAGGGTGACCGACCCCATATCTGGCTTGCCTGGGTCACTCCTGGTTGATTTGGTCCTGGGTCAATCCCAGTTGGAATGGCCCAGGTCATGTTATGCCCATTGCCTTGTCATAACTACTGACAGAGCTCCCTTTTACTCTTAATGTCCTGCTTGTCTGTAATAGCTGGGCATACATATCCTGTGATCCAGGAATTCCTCTCCTAGGCGGGTACCCAACAGAAATTTGCAAGTCTACTCACCAAGACATATTCTAGAACATTCTAGCAGCACTATTTGTAACAGCCCCAAACCAGAAACTACCCAAATGCCCTTTCACAGAACGGATATATAAACTGTGGTACATTCACACCATATAACTATGCAGCAATAGAAAGAACATTCTGCAACCACGTGCAATAACATGGATGAATCTCAGACATAATGTTGAGCAAAGGAAACTGACCCAGAAGAGTATGTAACGTGATTCCATCCATACAGTGCTTGTGTAAGGTGAAGCTAATGGATGCTGTTAGAAGGTGGGATGGTGGTTGCATAAGAGGGGCTGGAAATGTTCTGTTTCGTGATCTGGGTGCTGGTGACACAGGGTGGGTGTTCACTTGATGAAAATGCATTGAGCTGAACACAGGATTTGTGCATTTTCTGTATGTACAGTTTTCATCAGTAAAGGTTTACTTTTAAAAGTATCCTGGTTTGGACAATAAGTTAGACAATTCCGGGGCCAGCCCAGTGGCGTAGCGGTTAAGTTCACATATTCCGCTTCGGCAGCCCGGAGTTCACCAGTTTGGATCCTGGGCGAGGACCTACTCACCACTCATCAAGCCATGCTGTGGCGGCGTCCCATAGAGAAGAGCTACAACTCTACAACTATGATACACAACTATGTACTGGGGCTTTGGGGAGAACAAAAAAGAGAAAGAGGAAGATTGGCAACAGATGTTAGCGCAGGACCAATCGTCCTCAAAAAAAAAGAAAAAGTTAGACAATTCCTGATCCTCTTCTCCGCACATCCTCCCATCTACCTTCCATGTTGGGCTAGACAAACAGAACGTCCTCACAGTTCATTGCCGTGTCTTTTGGAAAAGCTCGACTAACCCAACCAAATGGGAACCATTCACACTGGTCTTTCTCTCTACTCTTCTAAGAGCTGCAGGTGACTCAGAAGCGAGAGGTAAACCCATAGCAGATATGCTGTCTGGAGTGATGTAGTGAGACACGAATCCCCAGGGAATGCTAAGGGACACCCCACAACATCTGCATTCCCAAGCCACCACTGGAAGATCGTCAGGCTCCTACTCATCCACTTAGCAAGGCAGGGAAAGAACTAACATACATCAGGAGGAATTTCAACAGTCCAGGCGAAAATGAGCTTAACCTTCAGGTGTCCTGAAAAAGAAAGTTGACCAGAACTCCCCATTTTCTGGACATTCCTGTTGGGTTCATTGAAGTTCACTGGGTTGTCCTTGTGGAAACTGTGTAAGCTGATTCTGACACTAAGAAAATGCTTCCTGTGGGGAAGACTGGTTCTGACATGACCAGTTCCCCTGGGACCCCTCAGGCCTTGTCCAACCCGGTTGATGTCCCAGGCCTAAAATAGCTCCCTCTCCCTGCCTGCTCCCTGTGGCCACCCACCCAGCCCCCCACCCATCCAAATCCCATCAAGGCCTGCTCAAGCCCATCTCCTCCAAGACACTTCCCTAACTACCAGAGCTCCCATCCTTTCTCCTCCTCTCTCTCTCCAACTGCCTGACCCCCAGTCTAAGTTTCAAGAGCACAGGGAACTTTGCTTTGTTCACTGTACCCCAACAGTGTGGACCCATTCTTGGTACATACTAGGCCCTCAATAAGCACTGAATGAACGTTTTCTGCCTCCTGGCATCTCCCAGACTGTTCCTCAGCTTTCTCTGGTGTGTTCCTGGTTCTGATTCCTCTAGATATGAAATTTGCCAGGGCAAGGACTACATCCTGTTCCTCTTGTTATCCTTACCACTCATCCTTCTGCTTAAATACTTATTGAAAGAGGTAACAAAGGAAAGGAAGTGAATTCGGAGCATTTGCTATCCAGAAGGCATGGAGGTAGGGGTCAGTGGCTCGAGTTATTTGGATTTCAAGGGTGTGGGTAAACCTGGAGAGGAACAAGCTACTATATTTGCCTACAAATTTATTTATACCTGCCTCCTTCCAGAGGGTTTGAGGTGGCTTACAAAAACACACATAATACAAGGTAAAAAACAAGTTGGTGAGGAAATCAGGACGAGGGGAAAATAAGCAGGAAAAATAAGATCAAGTCGGCTTGTTAGAAGTGGGCCAGAAAGTTGGCCAAGTTTTCCCACAGCCCACTCGAGGCGGAAGTCCCTCTCCCCTCCCCACCTCCCTCCCAGGGACCGCCACATGCCACCCAAGGACAGGGAGAGATGCCCCGAGGTTAGCTGCGTCCAGGGGAGGGGCCTATAAGGACCCTTCCCACGCCTCCCTGGCCGTCAGCCCCAGGGCCCGGGCCTAGCAGCCTAGGCGGCCTTGGGGAGGGCTGTGTTTAGGGCGCGCGCTCTGAGGGCCGTCCCTCGCCCAGACGTGGGGACCGCGGTTGCCAGCACGGGCTTGTGACCTGAGGCGGGTAGGGTAAGAGATGAAAGGTCGTTCTCCCACCCCACGCTGCAAACGTTCTCGAGCTGGCAACTCATTGCCCCCCAGCCAACACTACTGGAGGCCTACTAAGCGCGCGCTCGGGTCGCGGGGCGCAAAGATGGAGGGCGCGGCGCGCCTCCACCCCGCCCCAGCCCCAGCCCCAGACAAAGGGCCAGGCCGCCCCTCCCCCAGCCGCGCCCTCGCCGTCTCCCTTCACCCCCTCTCCCCACAGGCCGCCTTCGGTGACTTCCTCTCCCCTCCAGGGGCAGCCTGGGGACTTCTCAGGAACTGTGTTTCACCTGGGCGCCGGGCGGGGAGCCAGCGCGCGGAGGGCGGCCTCCCGGCCCACCCCGAGCCGGCCGGCCCCAGGCCCGCGCCCTCCTCTCCGAACCCGCTCTCTCGGCCCCCAGCGCCTTCCCGCCCCGCGCCCCCGCCCCCACCCGGCCGAGCACGTGCTGCCCCCGGCCCAGAGCGCCAGCCCGCTGCCCCGGGTGGGGGCTGGGCCCACTCCCGGCTCTGCTCCCAACCCCCACCGGAAACATTCCTGAAACATTCCTGAAACTAGGAGGCCCGGCCCCTCCGGTTCCCCACCCCGCCTCCACTCTAGGCTCAGGGTTTTCCTGGCGTGCCCCCTCCACCGCCGGCTCGCCCCCTGAGGAGGGGGCTGGGCTGGGGCCTCCGCTGACCGGGGAGGAAGAAGGGGAGCAAAGAAAAACATGAGTCACAGCCGTGTGTCACTGGGCCGCATTGCAATTCCCTGCATCACGGGAGGTGTGGAAGGCAGCCTCAGAGACCAGGGGCGGGGAGGTGCGCCCGCAAAGGCCCGGGCCCGGCCTGCAGGGCGCGCCTGTGACAGCGCCCTTTCTTCTCCCACCGCCCGCCCCGCCATCTTCCCACTTGGGCTTCCTTCCCGATCGTGCAACAAGTCTTTGCGGAGCCAGGCGCCAGGCGGGCCAGGGGTGGCGGGGCCGGCGTGCGTACTCAGTCCCTGCCCTCAAACTGCTTCCAGGCGACCACTGGCTCACGCTATTTTTTAGTCACAGCTGAGGGGGAGAGGGCACAAAGTGGGACCGCGTGTCTACAGAACACCATCCAGGTCACCTAAATGAATCTTCCCTTAGGTTTACCTGCAAGCGAACCGATCGTTTGTTTCGCCTCAAGGCTGCACCTTGATTATGGTTCACTCGCGGCCATTAATGAATTAAAACTCTGGGCTTCCCAAGTTCCACGTTTGAATTTCACAAGACCTGTATTTCACCAGTCAGCCACACGCAGGTTGGCACTGAAATGCACATGCTGACACCTGTCCGCCCAGGGGAAATCTACGAGCCGCGGCTCTGGGCGAAGGGGGCGGCGGGTAGGCCGCGGAATTCTCCAACAGGCGCTTTTCTCTCCACGCCCTCCCGCCCGCGCGGACCCCCTCGGTCACGAACGCCCGCCCACGTCCACGCGCCCACGGGCGCCCGGCCCACACGCCCGGAAGGGCCCTAGAGGTGATTCTCCCGGGGACCCCGTTCCAGGCAGTCAAGACGCCCTCCCGCCGCGAAAAGCTCCTTGGTGATCCCTCTGTGCACCTTCCCACGTCTCCGGCCCGGGACAGCGAGGAGTGGGCCGGTGCCTCGCATTCCCAGCCCAGGCCTCCCGCGCGCCCGCCCCCAGGCGCCGAGCCCCGTGCGCCCCTCCCCGCGGTCGGCACCCACCCGCGCGGCGGCGGCTGCTGGCGGGCGGCCGCCCTTTTAAATCCCCGGGCTCATTTGCATGGCCCCGCCCCCCCTCAGTGACACGGCTGGCGCGGGCGGGCCCGTCCCCCCTGCCCCTGGGTCGCTCTTTTTAAGCTCCCCTGAGCCGGGGCTGCGCTCCTCTAATTGGGACTCCGAGCCCGGGCTATTTCTGGCGCTGGCGCGGCTCCAAGAAGGCGTGAGTTCGCGGCCCCTACGGTGGCTTCTTTTTTTTTTATATCTATCATTTAATTAAATTATTTATTTATTGAGGCCGCGCACGGGCCGTGCCTAGCTTCCTGCCCCTCGCCATCCTTCGGGGGAGGGGGGATATTTTTGTCCCCCCCGCCTGGATGTAACATATAAATACCCCGCGGGGGCCTGGGCGGCGAGCACGCGGCGGCGGCGATCTCTGAGCGCCTCTGCTTTCTCTCCCGGTTTCAGATCCGCATTTGCTACCAGCGGCGGCGGCGGCGGAGCCAGGCCGGTCCTCAGCGCCCAGCACCGTCGCTCCCGGCAGCCCGGAGCGCGCACCGCAGGCCGGCGGCCGAGCTCGCGGTGAGTCGTCCCCGGGGCCCGCGGCGGCGGCGGCGGAGGGGGGCGCCCGCGCCCCCGCCTGCACGCCACCCCTCCTGCAAGGCGCCCGGGGCTGCAGCGCGCGCCTCCGGCTTTATTCCCAGGCCGGGGCTGCGCGAGCCGCCGGCGGGGGAGGGCCGCGCGGCGCGGGGGCGGGCGGCGGGGCCCGGCGGCGCGGGGAGGGCGCCCGCACCCCTTCCCCCGCGCCGCGGGCGCCCTGCGGGGGGCGGGGACCCGGGAAAGGCGCGCGGTGGGGGAGGGGGCGCGCGGCTGCGGCGAGCGCGAGTTGTGCACCCGGCGGAGCCCGGTGCACCTCGCGCGGCCGCCGCTCCCGTCCGAGCCCGAGCCCGAGCCCGGGCCCTGGGTGTGGGGGGCGGGGAGAGGAACGGGCTGCGGCGCCGCGGGAGAGTGGGGGGCCGGGCGCCCCTCGCAGCCTGGGGAAGTTCTAGAAGTGAGGGGGATGGGTAGGAACCCCGCAATTCGGCTCTACTCCTGCTTGGCAGTTCTCCTGGTCCCCCCTCCGCACGTAAGGCCGAATCGCCGGCCTGGGTTTGGGGCTTCACCCCGACCCCACCTCTGGCCCGGCCCGAGCCTCTTCAGCCCCCAGGGCCGGGCCTGCCCTCCGCCCCCACAAACTGGTTTCTCTGCTTTGCTGGGCTCTGTTGGTACTAGTCCCTTTGACTCCCCGTTTCAATTTTTTCTCTGGGGCTTTATTTTGCGGGGAGGGCGCGGAGGGAGGTGGCTTTCTTCCTCTCACCCGCGGGCGCCAGGTTTCCTGCCCCAAGGCGGGCTTGGGTGCCCCCTCTGGCAGGAAGTGGGGCCGGGTGCACCCGCGTGGCGGTGCATGCGGTCGGGGTGCACCGGTTTCCCGCGCCTGCAAGAGCGTCCTGCGCCCCTCCCCCCGCGCGCTCTGGCCCCTAGTCCCTCTGGCCAACCTGCAACGGCCGGGCACAGACACTTGCACAGTCACCCTGGGGCCGGGTCTGGAGCAGGGGGTGAGAGGGACTTTAACCAGCCTCCAGGCGGGTAAGGAAAGTGGCGGGCTAGAAGGGTCGCCAGGAACCTACTTCATCCTGATCGCCAACTTGCTGTGTGACCTTGGGCAATTCAACAGGCCTCTCTGGGCTCCTTTTTTGTGGAAAACAAGGGGACCTCGTGATAATTTCATAGGGTCATTCCTGCAGATACTCGAAGCATTTGTGGAGCTCACGTTTCGTGCACGGTGTATGGAGGGGACAAGCTTGAGGCCCAAAAGGGCTGATTACAAACTGAAGGATTGAGGTTGGGCCCTAAATGTGGCCTCTCCAAGCCAGGCCTCTGATGTTCAGAAACAGGTGGAAGAGACCAGCATTTGTTGGTCTCACCAGAGAGGGCCTCAGGCCCTCGTTCAGTTCGCGGAGGCCTGGATCCCCGGGTGCTGGAGTGGATCAAAGGGTCCCCAGCAGCGAGAGGTGGGTGGAAGCCGGGGATGATGTAAGAGCTTCCAGGGAGGCCAGGCCCAGGCTCTCGGGGGATTAGGGGCTGGCTTCCACCAACTGGAACCCCTCCGTGAGGGGCCGCAGGCAGACCTGTGAAGTCAGCACTCATTTAGCTGATTAATTTTGATGTTTAGTTTGAAGGGGGACCTGTGGTGTAATAGAAGATTCTAATCATTGCCCGTAATTACAGAGCAGGCCAAGCCACTACTGACGGGGCAAGAGAAATCACCAACCACCCTGTTTAAAAGGGTCTTCAGGTCTGAAATATTATAAAGTAGAATGTTTACCAGACAAAGTCCTGCAGTCTAGAGCATCCCGGTGCTTGAGGACGGGGGCCTCAGGCCCTCCGAGAGTCACAAGTTGGCAAAAAGGTTTGCTCCTCTGATTGAGTTAAAGTTGGAAATTGTCTGAAAATCTGAAAAGAGGAAAGAAAAGTCATTTTCAAATGTTGTAGTTCTCGTTTGGAGTGAAGATTTCTCATCGTTTAAACATTTTTAATTGTTGTCTGGTTTGGTCCTTGCGGCTGTCTGGAGAGGTCAATGAGGCAGGTGCCTCACCATTACCCCTGGTTTACAGATTGAGGGGCTTTCAGAAGTGGAGCCCCTTGGGCCCACCCTTTGCCAAGGCCAGCCAGGGACTGGTTACCAGGGAGGTGTGGAGCCGTAGGTCTCCCAGGTCGCGTCTCTATCTGTAACCTGCGGATAATAACTGGGAGGACCCTCACTGTGGGATACAGATGTGGGGCGACCCTCAGTGTCCTTCTGAAGCCTCTAAAAGAAGCTCCCAAATACAGGGTGCAGATGCTCCCTGCCGCAGGAGGTTAAAGGTAAACTCAAAATTAGTGGTGCTGATTAAACCCAAAGAGGCCTCTAAGAAGAGGGAACATGCTAGAAAAGGACTGAGAAGCTTTTCAGATCCGCCCTGCCAAGGCTCCAGGGGGCCAGCTAGTGTCTGTTAGAAGGGTCAGTCTCAGTTGGAGAAATCCTCGGTCCTCCTGTAAGCAGGCATCGAGGAGAAAGATCTCATCTGAGTTCAGGTGGGTGGGGTGGGGGTGAGGGGAAAGAGGAGACGCACCTGTCAGCTTTGGGTTCCTTGTCCTCCCCCCTCCCCCCATTCAACCATCTTCCCCCCTCCCAAATTGTACCCAACTTTGAATCCCCAAGGCTTTACCTGAGGAGAGAGCAGAGGGAAGAACTGGTGGGATTGGTGTGTGTCACGGTTGGCCCTTGTAGTGTCTGGTCCTGGGGCCTGGGCCTGGGCAGATGGGCAGGCTGTCGGTGAGGTGGGCTGGGGCTTGATGTCCATGGCTGCCAGGTGCCCAGGGCGCCTTGTCTCTGCTTGCCTTTCCTCCCTTGTTCCCTCTGAGCTACCCAGGCTTGGTTTTCTCTTAAAGAGAAAGGGCAGCTGTCCAGAGGGAGAGGGCCCTGGCAGTGTGAGGACCCCCCCCACCCCCCCCACCGTCCACACCTTTGCCTAGGGTGGCCTCACCCACAGAGCCACCTCGGAGCCGGCTGTGCCTCTTGGGCCAGGCCCTGTGGGGGTGGCAGGACAACAAAGAGCCCTTCTGCACAGGAGATAAGGAGCTGATTAGGGCCAACGGCCCAGCCCCACCCTGTGGCAGCATGCTGGGGCTGGGCAGACCCTCCGCCATCTGAGGCAGGGGGGAACCCTGGGTACTCCTGGGAATGGGCAGTTTGCTGCAGTGTGCTTTGAAGGCAGGACTGTGAGGGGTAGGGGGTGGCTGAAGCAAGATGCTTTGTTTAAAACAACTGTTCCTGCCTCCTAGCATCCCAGCCATTGCTCCCCGACCTGCTCCATAGAGAAGGGAAGATGAGCGAGTCGAGCTCGAAGTCCAGCCAGCCCTTGGCCTCCAAGCAGGAAAAGGACGGCACTGAGAAGCGAGGGCGGGGCAGGCCGCGCAAGCAGCCTCCGGTGAGTCCCGGGACAGCGCTGGTAGGGAGTCAGGTGGGTGTCCAAACCTTTGCCTCGGTTTACCCCTTTGGGCTAGGGAGGTGCCAGGCATCTCAGAAGGTAAAAATAGGAATGGATGGGTGCGGAATCATTCCTATATGTATGCATGTGTGCCCCTATCACACACCCTGTGCACCCTGCACATGCCAACCCTGGTCAGATCCTCCTGAGACCCCAGGAGAGAAGTGGGGGCATGTCAGAAAGTCCAGGCCAGAAGTGACCCTTTGGTCACGTAGGCTGGTGCTTACACTGTAAACCACCCACCCTTTATTTCCAGTCCATCAGGGACCAGTGTGTTTATAAAACACAGTAAAGATGGGTTATAGAGACATGAAATATACATATACACATAAGCCCGGGGTTTTTCCTCATTAGACTCACTGGACATACTAGTACTCCGTCAATTTACTATAAATGTGTTTAAATACTTATTGTCAATTTCTGTATGTCCTCATCCCAGGCCAGTAACAGAAAGTTCCTGGGCCAGCACCTGTTCACGGGCTTCCCTTCGAGTGGCTCTGGACTGGGCTTTGCCCCTGGTTCTGTAAAAGGAAATTGAAGCCGAAGAGGTCAAAAATGTTGGGGAGTTGGTGGCAGAGTGACCCTCGGAACCCTGGTGCTGTCCCCACCTAAGGTCCCATGGGGTTAGATGGCCAGCCTGGCACTGAGGCGCACCCTAGGGAGCATGGCCGTTCAGGCCGTGGGGGCCACCTGTTATATGGTAGAGATCTTGGATTCCCTCACAGAGGGGCAGCTGTCCCCCAGGCGAGGAGCAGCTGTTGATGAATCCCGGTTACTTTCCTTTCCCGCGGAAGACAAGAGAGGAGGAAAGGAATTGAGATCGATCTCACCCTTTCCGTGTCAGGCAAGATGCATCTGGCCTTGGGCTTCCCCATCCGTAAGGTGGAGACAGTGGGCTGCACTGACTCCATGGGAGACATGAGCCATGAAGAGTCACGTGCAGTGGAATTCACCCACCTCTTTCAGAGCCCACAGTGTATGTGAGGGGAACTCATCTCCTTCTTAGTTTGGTTTCCTTGTCATTGTCCCTGGCCCCCCCACTTGTTTGTTAGCTGGGGTCAGTGGTGGTGGGGGTGTCAGAGAAGGAGTGTTGGGTTACCAGACCACAGTTATAAACAGCCCGTGGGCAGCCATCCTGGGAAACCGTAGCTGACGTGCCTTGATGCCCAGCTTCTATGCATTATGTAGCAGCTTTTTATTCTGTCTCGGGCTTACTAACATTTCAGCAGTAACAACGGCAGGGATCTCTGGGGTTCTGAGATCCAGGCATAATTCCTTCTCCCTGGGAGGCAGCCCGGTGGGAGTCCACTTTGTAGGTAGAGGCTGGAGGCTCCCTCTAGGGGGGAGGGGATCCTTTCCCCTCTGCATCCCCTGCAGTCTCCAGCACATGTCATCTGAGAGGGCGGGCAATGATCACGGCCCAGGGCTGGACTTGGACAGTCTTCATTTAATTTTCATGACACCCTGTGTGATAAGTCTTGTTGTCATTTATGGATGAGGAAACTGAGGCCCAAGCACCAAGTGTATTGCCCAAGATCTTACAGCTGTCAGTGGCAGAGCTGGGATATGGGAAGGGCTGCCTAACAGTGTCTTTCTGCCCCTGTGACACCTTTCCCAGGGGTTTTCTGGCCTCTTGTCATTTCGTTATCACCGGGAAGCAAGGGGAGGGGCTTTGCAAAAGATGGTCAGACTGAGGGGCCTGCCCGGTGGCCTAGTGGTTAAGTTTGCATGCTCTGCCTCAGTGTCCTGGGGTTCCCCAGTTTGGATCCTGGGCGTGGACCTGCACACTGCTCGTCAAGCTATGCTGAGGTGGCGTCCCACATACAGCAACTAGAAGGATATACAACTATGACATAGAACTATCTACTGGGGCTTTGGGGAGAAAAAAGGCAAAAAAAGAAGGAAGATTGGCAACAGATGTTAGCTCAGGGCCAATCTTCCTCAAAAAAAAAATTACATTAAAAAAAAAAGGATGGTCAGACTGAGAACTTGAATCCACCGGGTTGCTCACTGTGGTTCCTATGGATTCCTGAGATGGGGTGATGCCTTGATTTAACCCTGCTGGGGTGGGGCAGAGAGCTGTCTTCTAAACTGGGTGGGACAGGTGGCATCTGTGTCCCTGACTGCCCTATCTGTCTTTGCAGAAGGAGCCCAGCGAAGTGCCAACACCTAAGAGACCTCGGGGCCGACCAAAGGGGAGCAAAAACAAGGGTGCTGCCAAGACCCGGGTGAGGCTTGAGGTGGGGCCACTCCTGGTGAACGAGAGGGAGGAGGACCCTCTGCATGGCTACAGCGTGGGCAGGTCTGAGAAGGGGCTGGCTCGTCCTGCTGCACCCCGCTCCCTGCCACACTGGTGGTGATGGGTCTTTGCTAATTGGGGAAAGCAGGGTGATGACTGAGGCCTCACTTCTGGGGCCTTTGTCCTGCCCAGGACAATGGGGATATCAAGTCAGAAGTCTTGCAGCTTTCCTGATCTGGAGAAAGGCGAGTTAAGAAGAGTGAAGGGGCAGCTCCACCAGCCCCTGGGCTAAGAATGTTCTATCTCGGGGTCCGCTGGATCCTGAGAGAGTGGGGATAAGCAGGGAGGGCCAGATTCACAGTGGCATCAGCCTTTCAGAGAAGTTGTTTTGTTTTTTATTTTATTTTTTTCTAAGATACGACTCATATCCTCTGAGTCATGGGTGGAGGAGGGAGTGGGGGGCGTGTGTATGTTGGGGGGAGCGCAGTGTGGCTGGCCAGTCATCACCAGCTGGACTCGGGTGGGCCTGCTGGGTGAGAGTCCTGGGCTGCCCTGAGCGGAGGTAGGTAGTTCTGCCCTTCCCTGGTCTCCTCGCCATCCAGGGCACTGGTTGCTGGGACATGTTGAGCACTGTGAGGGACATTTTTGACTTAGTGGATCTTTTCTCTGACCATCTAGAAAACCACCACAACTCCAGGGAGGAAACCAAGGGGCAGACCCAAAAAACTGGTAGGTTGAAGGGGCGGTGGCGGCTTGGCTCTCCTGGGGAGGGTGTTAAGAATGGGTGATGCCAGATCCCACGGGCCCGCCATGGAAAGACTGCTCTCCCTGACCTGCAGGGCCAGGAATGGCGCACATCGCATTTTACCCAGGCCAGGAAGGGCTCCTGGCATCCAGCCCCGGGCTTTTAAAGGGCTGTGTCCCTGAGAAGTAAGGGGTTTGTACCTGGTACAAACCAGACCAGACCCCCTGCCCTGCGCTAGTGTGTGTGTGTGTGTGTGTGTGTGTGTGTGTGTGTGTGTGTGTGTGTGTGTGTGTGTGTGTGTGTGTGGAGGGTCCCTACCTCTCCTTCCTCTGCTTCTAGAACAGACTCAGAACTTCTGGGGGGAACCTGGAGGTCGTCTAGTCTGCCCCCCATTATAGGAATGAGAGGAGGCCATATGGGGAAGGGGTGAGGTTTGTCCTGACCATGATGCTGGGGAGGAGGAAGCAGCAGCAAAGGGGCTCAGCCCTGAGAGTCAGCGCCCAGTGGGAGTTGAGGTGCCCTCCCGAGTGGGGGCCCCGCCCCACAGGGAGGCACCACCATTTCTGGGCCCAAGTAGCTGATAGTGGAAGTAGGCGGGCTGAGTCAGGAGACGGCCTCTAGGGGGTGCACACTGCATTTGGGGCTCCCTGAACTCCCTGAGGGGTTCATTCCTCGAGCTGAGCCACCACAGGGGTGAGGGGGGTTAGGGGGTGCTGGCTGGGCCCCAGGAGTGAGTAACAGGAAACAAGTTGTTTTGGAGTTTGTGCCTGGCACGGGGGCCGCAGGCCCGTGTGGTGTCCCGACATTCCCGCCCAGTGAGTGAGCCCCGGCGGCACACACTTCCCCTTCCTCCCCACCCTGGCCTGGGGTCAGCCTGCGGCCGTGGCCGCGCCACAGCCCAAGAGCTGCCCCTGCGGGCAAGGCCACTTGGTTCCCCTGCAGCCACCAGGCAGGGCTCATGCACCCTCCAGCCACCCTTCCCTTCCCATTTCCTCTCCTGGCCTCCTCCTGCCCTCCCGGGAGAGCCAGTCACCTCCTCACTTCCTCGAGCTCAGGGCTGCACCGAGTTCTGCCTGTCCCCCCCACCATGGGACCAGGGGCCAAGGGGGCCTGGCTCCGTGTGAGAGCAGCATGTGTGTGGTTTTTTTCCCTCCCTTTAAATTCTTCCTTTTTTATGAATGAAACTGGGCCGTGGAGGTTGCTGAGTCACCCACACACTCAGCCCTGACTCATCCCCCTTCTGGAGAGCCAGGGAGTGCAGGGAGGGGTGGGGGCGAGCCTGGCCTGTGCCCCCTCCCCCTGACTCTGGGTGGAGGAGGAGGGAGGCCGGCCTGGCACTCCTGCTGATGGCCCTGCCCACCTCTCAGGAGAAAGAGGAAGAAGAGGGCATCTCGCAGGAGTCCTCAGAGGAAGAGCAGTGACCGCGCCGTGCCGCCTGCTCCCTCACCGAGGAGCAGTTTCCTTCTGGGACTGGACAGCTCCGCTCCGTTCCCAATGCCCCTGCCCCTTTCCCCAGGCCCACGCATCACCACCCACCTGCGCCCTCACCACCACACTACACAGCACACCAGCCGCTGCGGGGCCCCTGTGGCCCGAGTGGGGAGCAGTTTTCCTCTGGTCTCAGTTCCCAGCGACCCGTCACCCACGCGCACACACTTGCCCTCCTGGACAAAGCTGACTTCCCACTTAGCTGCACCCTGCACCTGCTGTGTCCCCACTCCCTCAGCCATGGGGACATTGCCGATTCAGCTTTTGGTTTGGGGGGGTCCCTTCTGCTCCCCCACTCTTCCCTCTGGCTTCCCATTAAGGGGCCTGGGAGGGCTCCCCTGGCCTTAAAAGGGGCCCAAGCCCCATCTCATTCTGACATGCCCCACTCCACTGTACTGGCAGCAGCAGGTGTGGCCTATGGAGAGGGGTGCTTGGCCCCAACATGTCCCCAACCAACCTGTGTCTCGCCAAGGGCGGCTCACACCCACCTTTCTTCCTTCCCCATCTTGCCTAGTGCCTGCACTAGGTTGGACAGCCCCCTTTAGGGCACAGGAAGGCAGGAAGGAAGGCAGGAGGGGTTTGAGCCCCCTATCCCCTCTAAACAGGCTCCAGCCCACCTTCCCCTCACCCTGGAGTCTATTGCAGTGATGGAAATGGAGTCCCCTATTCAGGTGAGGTCCAAGCAGCCCAGGTCCCCTGTGGCAGCCACCTAAGGTGGGCTGGAGCCACTCCCAACCCTATCTGCTTCCACTCTAGGCCTCAGTTTCCCCTTTCCTCACATGGGGCGCTAATAACAAGGAGCTAGCCTTGCCCACTCCCACCCTTCTGCTCCTCCCCACCCCCCAAGGTTCTGGTTCCATCTTTCCTCTGTTCACAAACTACCTCTGGACAGTTGTGTTGTTTTTTTGTTCAATGTTTTATCTTAGACATCCGTCATTGCTGCTGCTACCAGCGCCAAATGTTCATCCTCATTGCCTCCTCCTGTTCTGCCCACATTCCCCTCCTCCAAGATGCTCTGAGGGGAAGGGGCCTGGGCAAAGCAGGCTGGGTTACGACTACCCTAGTCCCAGGGAAGGTGGGGCCCTGCCCCTAGGATGCTGTGGCAGCGTGCTGACTGTGAGGGTGTGGGGGCCACCTCCCCCCTGCTCTGTCAGGGAGGAGGCAGCCATCATCTGTCCCAGCCTGGGGCCCCCCTCTGGTTTCCTATTTGCAGTTACTTGAATAAAAAAATATCCTTTTCTGGACTGGAGTCTTTTCTGTGGTGGGTGCCTGGGGTAGGTAAGGGTGGGAACCAGGGATCTAGTGGGTGGGGGGTGGCTCTGGAGGTGCTGTGCCCAGCTCTTCCTTCAGGCTGGGGTGGGGAAGGAGAAAGCACTGGAATCCGCTCCAGGGAAGGCAAATTCAGCCCCTCTAGAGGAGATCAGCTACACCCCTAGCCACAAAACATTTTATTTACAAAATATATATACGGAATACTATACATCAGGCCCTGTCATCATGGAAACAACGCCAAAGCCAAATTGGGGAGGGCTAGAGAAAGGTGCCCATGGAGAGGGCAGAGCTGTTTCCCAGCCACCCTTCCACCCCAAAAGGAAAAAGTTCCCATTAGCGCCTTGGAGCGGGTGGTAGGCTCAGCCCACAAAGGACTGAAGGCCTAGCGGGGAGTGAGGTGATGGTGGGGGCAGGCTGCTATGCAGGGGCTTAGGAAATGGGTGCTGCTGGGGAAGGACTGGAGACCCAGTACCCAGCAGGGGGAGCTGGGTGAGTGCAAGTGGGAGGGGAGGCAGCAGACCACAGGGCTCTGGACACTCCAAGACCCCACGGTTCTGAAGGTCAGGTCATGTCTTGACATCCAGCAAGGGCATCCGCTTGTGCTGGTAGCCACTCTGCCAGCCATGTACCACCTGTAGGGGAGGAGATCATGCCACAGGGCTGGGCTCTGGCCCCTGGGAGTCCACAGCACAGCCTTGGAGGAGGCAGCCCACTAGCCATGGCCCATGGCTAGGGGAGGGCTAGGGCCTCCTAGAACCAGGCTCTGGTTCCAGGGATGAGGATGGGTGAGAACAGAGCAGACCCACCTCTGCTGATTCTCCCTGCCCCTGGTGTGCTCACCTTGGGGTCTCCCACGTCCGAGAGGAGCTCCTGCTCAGCCTCATGCAGTTCCTCAGCAGGGTCATAGCTGTACATGGGGAGGAGGTGATGGCGAAGCCGGTCCACCCTGGGAAGCAGGGGAGAGGGCTCAGCCCGGGGTAGCCCACTCCCTTCTTCAAACACCTGACTGCCCTGTCTCCATCACCCCACGCAAAGGCACGTCCAGTGGGTGCCTCTTGAGACACCACAGGGCTCTAAGACTACATGCCCCATTCTCCAAGGGGCCTCTCCCCAGTGGGTAAGCCGAGTCTGGGCAGGAACACCTAACTGGGGTTTAGGGAATTTCAGGCTTGTATCAGGATGGCTGAGGGGCATCTTACATGTATGCAAAGGACTCGGATCCTATGGGAAGAAATCTAAGCATGATACAGGGGCGGTAGCAGTGGGGGCAGGGACACTCACCGCTTTTTCTTCTGGACATACATTACCTGTAATAGAGAGACAGCACTGTGGAGGCTGCTGAGCCCAGGATGGCCCACAAGCGAGAGGGACCCACCTCCACACCCTCTACTCCTGTTAATAGCAGGACAGCTGAGATACTGTGTGCAGGCTGCACCAGGCCCACCCAGCCCCGCCTTAGCAAAGGTGTGGGTGTATGTGTGTGTAATGTGGGGGCTCCTTACCACAGCCACCACCACCCCGACCAAGGTGATGAGGAAGAAAGGCCCCAGCACATAGCCCACCATGGAGTCGCTGTTGGCCTGGGGGGCATTGGGCACTGTGGTGTTACTCATGACATCGGCAGCCGGAGGGCTGGGTAGTCAGCATGGGCAGTGGTGCCTCGGGAGGGCGCCTCCACTGGGCTCCCTGGGGAGGAGGAAGGGTGGTTATCAATTTCACCTAGCGTGGTGTCCAGGCTCCATGCCTCCCCAAGAGCTGGCAACACATAAAAACTTAGGTCAGGCACTGGGACAAGGGGTCCTCCAGGTCAACCCTTGCTGGGTTTAACCCTCCAATGACTCTCAGCAAATCCTGGGTGTAAAGGGCACCAAGGGGTGGCCCAGACCCAAGGCCTGAGTCCTGCCCAGCTCCTATCCCCAAATCAGGGTGGAGCCTAGCTCAGGTGCTGGCCAAACATTTGCAGATCTCAGCTCCTGGGGAAAGGTTAGATACGGGTTCCCAGCTCCTGACCCGACCTCCTGGAGCGCTGGGCTGCCAGCACCTATCCAGTGGAGCAAATGGGCAGATAAGGTGAAAATACAAGGGTCCTGCACCGTGGCCTAGGGAGAGCCTAGGAGCACTGGAAGGAGTCCACCTCAGTCTCGTCCAATCTCCACACTTCAGGCTATAGGCCCTGTGCCCTCCTTGTCCCTGGTGTCACCCCAGACATACAGCCTAGACACTCTCTACCCTATCGGTCTCATGTGCCAGGGTGGGCAGGGCTGGATTGTATCTGCGAGGTGATGTCACCTCCTTCTGGTCCCCACCCGGGGCTCCGCCCAGGTCCCTCCCCTCCTGGTCTGCGCTGACAGGCAGAGGTGGAGAGGGTCAGCTCCCATCGACAGACGCAAGGAGACTGTCCGTGGGCGGCTGCACGCAGATGCCCCAAGGTCCCTGACTCCGGTTCGCCCGGGTTTCCATCGGAGGGCAAGGTATGAGCTACCTGTCCCGATGTCCGTGGGGGCACCAGGCTTGCCCAGTCGCATGCACACTGTCCCATGGTCGACGGGACATGACGAGGTGGGGAGGGTGTCAGGCCGCTCCTAGGATGCGGACCAGCAAAGGCAAGCGGGAGGTGGTTCCTGAGCGCTGGGAGGCTCAAGCCGAGGGAGGGGTATTTGTGGGGAGCGCACAGGGGCCTAGGCATCCTGGAATCCCGGCACCCCGAGGCGTGGACCCGTGCCGCCGCTCTGCAGCCCATCCAACCCGGCCATGCCTTACCTCCCGCCGCCGCAGCCCGGACAGTAACGCCCTCGGTTGGCTCCCGGGCCCCGGAAGAGCCGGCAGGCGCGTGATCAAAGGACCCGGGGAAATGGGCGGGGCTTCAGCGCAGGGGTGCAACCAATCCGGTGGCGGAAGGCGGACGGCCCGGAGACTTCTGGAGCGGCCAATCCGGAGGCGGGGGACCGGCGGTGCGAAGGCGGGGACGGCCCGGGTTGCAGGGTCCACCCCACGGCGGCAGGGGGCAGCCGAGGGCTGCGCAGCGGGGGGAGGAGCGCGCAGGGAGGGGCGGGGCGCGCGCGGTTTCCCGGCGTCCCCCGGGGCGGACCCCCGCCGAGCGCCGCGCTGGGAGCTCGGATTCCAGGGAGAGGTTCGGCGTCCGCCTGTCTCAGCCGTCAGGTTGGAGCCCCCGTGTAGGGCCAAGCCACGGTCTAACGTTTAGCCGGGCGTGCGACGACTGGCGGCGCGTCGCTTCACCGCAGGACCCTGCCTGGGACCCTCAAGGCCTGCGTTAGTGTTTGTGGCGCCTCCAAGCCTCCCAGCGCACGGCCTGGCCCTCTGGGCTCAGAGGGCAGAGTAGGCAGGCCTGGGTTAGCTCCTGCCCAGCCACTGGACCTGGGGCCACCCGCCCGCCCTCTCTGCGCCTCTGTAAAACAGGCCGCTGTGAGGATTAAACCATGACGTGGGTAAGGAGCCTAGCACATTGCATGCCCTGAATGTTCAATTCCCCGTTAACCTCTTTCCGGTTTTCCGGGGCACTGATGGAGCAGTGAGGTGAAGTCCCCCTGGGTCACAGGTAACTTGCTAAGTAGGTAAGCTTGGGTCGAAACTTTCGTGGATTGATAATTAAAATGTCACACAACTGGAGAAATCTGAATAAGAATGGTGGATTTTACCAGTGTCAGTATCCTGGTTATGATATTTTACTATAGTTTCGCAAAAGTTAGCATTGGGGAAAGTTAGGCAAAGTCTGTAAGGGATCTCTAGTCTTATAACTGCATGTGAATCTACAGTTACCTCAAATATGTGTGTGTGTACATACATGTGCATAGTTTTGAACCACACCCTCCTCTACCCCCCCAAATCACACACAATTGGGAAAACTCCAGTCTGGCCGTTGATGGAAGCCAGTGAAGAACATAAAGGTTGTGGCAGCTGAACCAGACAGAGGCCCTCCTGGGTCTTCAGATGCTTCTGGAGATACCCAGGATGGCCTGGGTCACCCTGTTCTTGCCAGAGGCAGCCAATGGCATGGACATGGTTGAGCCACTTGGTCTGGTCTGGCCTCAGTTTCCTCAGGCCCGTCCAGAGAAGGCTGGATGAGGGCAGGTCTGGTGCAGAGATGACCCAACTGGGAAGCAGTGGGCAGGTGGGAACTCTGCCCTCTTGCCTCTAGACACCACCCATCTGACTGTGGTGGGGAATCAGTGATAAAGGGAAAGGAATGAGAGAAACACCTGAGTCTGGAGGCTCCAAGGTAGATTTCCTGGTGTTCTAAGACTTTTAAGTCTGGAGAGTAGGGAGACCACCCATCCCAAGCTTCTGTCAGAGCTGAGGGCAGAGGGAGGAGGCCATCTCTCCTGGCAGGGTATGCCTCACCTTGCAAGGAAGTGGGGATGAAGGATAGCTTTTAGAACCCAGGCTTCCTTGGCCGCCCACACACACGCTTTGTCCCTATCCTCAGGGTTTCCGACCATATATCTTGAGGGCCCTCTAGGAGCAGGCCTAGTGGTCACATTGGCTAGGCCGGTGTATGGAAAGGGCTGAGGACTCAGTGTCAGAGACTCAGCATGTTTTTACTTCCTTTACTCCTAGGACAGAACACCATTCTGAGCTAGGCAGGGCAGGTAGGGTGACGCCAATTTACAAATGAGCAAGTTGAGGCCCTGAGCAGTGTGATGACTTCCCAAGGCCCTTGGTGTGATCAGGAAGGGTAAGGCAGAATGGGATGACAGCTCTCTTCCTGGACAGCTCTGTGCTGGCAGCTACTTCAGGGTTGCATTTGAGGCCTGGTTTGTTCCTATGACGAGGCCTCAGATCCCATGAGGAGGGTACCCCCAGGCCCAGCCGGGGAACACTCCAGCCCTCCCTGTCCTCTTCATGCAGCTGCCACCTCAGGAAGGGGAGGGATAGGGCAGTGCTGAGGTTGCTCAGTGCCACCCTAATCAAGTTTTGACTCTCTTTATCTACACTGCCATGGTTAGTGCCTGGGCTTATGTATCCACTTCCATTAATGCCTCACTCATCCTTGTGTCCCCCTGCTCCAGACCCACCTAACAGATCATAAAAGAAAGACCTGAAAAGATCAAATTGTTGATGAGTAATGTAAATTCATTCCCGAACAAAGCTCAAGAAGATTTATAGGAATGCAAAAATATCTAGCCCCCAACAAGGTAACATTCATAATGTGTGGCATCCATTAAAAAATGGATCTATAAGAAATACTCAGGGACGCAAAGAGGCATGAAAACACAATCTTTAATGAGGAGAATATTCAATCAATAGACACTGACCCAAAACTGACACAGATGTTAGACCTAAGGAGGACATTAAAACAGTTATTATAACTGTATTCCGTATGCTCAAAAAGTTAAGCAGAGATAAGATATAAAAAAGACCTAAGCTGAATTTCTACAGATGAAAACTACTATAATGTCTGAGATGAAAAATATACTGGATGAGATTAATGGCAGATCAGATATTGTAGAAGAAAAGATAAGTGAATGTGAAGGTGTAGCAATAGAAACTATCCAAAATGAAACACAGAGAGAAAAAAGAATCCAGAAAAATTAAAATTAAAAGAGCGTCGGTGAGCTGTAGGACAATTTCAAGCAGCCTAATATATGGGTCATTAGAGGCCCAGAAGCACAGGAGAGAAAGAGGGGACAAAAATATTTGAAGAAATAATGGCCAAACACTTTCCAAACTTAATGAAGACTATAAACCCAGAGATCCAGAAAGCACAACAAACCCCAAGCACAAGAAACATGAAGAAAACTATACCAAGGCACATCATAAGCAAATTGCTCAAAATTAGTGATAAAGCAAAAATCTTAAAAAATGTTATGCCCAGAGGAACAAAGTTAAGAATGACATCAGGGGCCGGCCCTGTGGCTTAGCGGTTAAGTGCGTGCTCTCTGATGCTGGCGGCCCGGGTTCGGATCCCGGGCGCACACCGACGCACCGCTTCTCCGGCCACGCTGAGGCCGTGTCCCACATACAGCAACTAGAAGGCTGTGCAACTATGACATACAACTATCTACTGGGGCTTTGGGGGGAAAATAAATAAATAAATCTTTAAAAAAAAAAAAAAAAAGAATGACATCAGATTTTCACCCAAAACAATCCAAGTGAGAAGACAGTGAAGCAATATTTTTAAAGTATTGAAAGAAAAAAGCTCCCAATCTAGAATATTAGGCAAAAATATCTTTCAAAAACAAAGATGAAATAAAGACAACTTTAGATATACAAAAACTGAAAGAATTCATCACTAGTAGACCTGCACTATAAGATATGTTAAAGGAAGTTCTTCAGACAAAAATAAAATGGTACTAAATAAAAATATAGACCTACCCACAGGAATGAAGAGCTATGGCAATGGTAACTACATGAGTAAACATATAATTTCTTTTCTTATTACTTAAATCTTTTAAAAAGGTAACTGTTAAAAAGAATAAGTATTGTGGTGTTTGTGCACCCAGAACATTTACCAAGATAGACCATATTCTGGGCCATAAAACAAGTTTCAACTTTCAAACAATTCAAGTTAACATATGTAAAAGTAAAATACGTTATATCAGTAGCATAACAGCTGTACAAGAAATGGAAATATATTATTGTAAGGTTCAGATATACATGAAGTTGTATAATATCTCTTAAAGGTGGACTGTGGTAAGTTAAAGATGTATACTATAAACCCTAAAGCAACTAATAAAATAACAGAGTTATAGCTAATAAGCCAAAAGAGATAAAATGGAATAAAACATACTCAAGTAATCCAGAAGAAGGCAGAAAAAAGGAAAAGGGGAGCCAAGAACAGATGAGACAACTAAAAAACAAATAGGATGATAAACTGCAACCCAACTATACCGATAATCACATTAAAGGTAAGTGGGCTAAACAACCCAATTAAAAGGCAGAGATTGTCAGAATGGATAAAAAAGCAAGACCCACAACAAGTGTACTTTGAATATAAAGGCTCAATTAGGGTAAAAGCAAAAAGATGGAAAAAGATACACCATGCTTGTGCTAGCCAAAAGAAAACTGGGAGGGCTATAATAACATCAGACAAAGTTGATTTCAGAGCAGAGAATATTACCAGGGATAAAGAAGGTCAGTTCATAATGACAAAGGGGTTAATTAATCGAGGACATAACAATCCTAAATGTTCTTGTGCCCAATAAGAGAGCTTCAAATATATGAAATAAACACTGATAGAACTGTATGGAAAAACAATCACAATTTTAGTCAGAGATTTCAATACTACTCTCTTAGTAATTGATAAAACAAGTAGACAAATACTCAGGCAGGATATAGTCGATTTGAACAACACTATCAACCAACTTGACCTGATTGACATTTATAGACTATCCCACCTAACAATAGCAGAATAAATATTCTCAAGTGCACACAGAACATTTATCAAGACAGATCAGATTCTGGGCCATAAAACAAGTTTCAATAAATTAAAAATAATTCAAGTCATACAAAGTACATTCTCTGATCACAATGGGATTATATTAGAAATCAATAATAGAAAGACCCTTGGAAAATCCCCAAATATTTGGAAACTGAGTAACAAACCTCTGGATCAAATAATTAGAAAATATTTTGAACTGAACAAAAATGAAAATACAACATATCAGAATTTGTGGGACACCTCTAAAACAGAGAAGTTTATAGCACTAAATGCCTATTATAAAAAAACACTCATGTCAATGACCTCAGCTTCCACCTGAAACCAAAATATGCATAAGAAAAGAAAGATCAATGCAGAAATCCATGAAATAGAAAACAGAAAAACAGAGAAAATCAATGAAACCAAAAGTTGATTCTTAAGAAGATCAACAAAATTGATAAACCTCTAGCCAGTCTGATGAGGAAAAAAGAGAGAAAATACAAATCACCAATATCAGGAATGAGGGCAGTAACATCACAACCGATTCTGCAGATAAAAAAAAAGAAGAAGGAACTATTAGGAACAACTTTTTGCCAATCCAACAGCTTAGTTGAAATGGAGAATACACGGAAAGACACAAATTACCAAAGTGTACTTAAGAAGAAATAGATAAATTTATAACAATCTAAGCTGAACTGATACCATCTTAGCTTCAATAGCATACATTAATTCCTCCTATCCAATTTCATACCCCCCCTTTATGTTGTTGTTATTACAAATTCATCTTTATACATTGTGCGCATGTTAACATAGATTTATAATTAGTTTTATGCATCTGTCTTTTTTTGTGTGTGTGTGTGAGGAAGATCAGCCCTGAGCTAACATCCATGCCAATCCTCCTCTTTTTGCCGAGGAAGACTGACCCTGGGCTAACATCTGTGCCCATCTTCCTCCGCTTTATATGGGACACCACCACAGCATGGCTTGACGAGCGGTGCCTTGGTGGGCGCCTGGGATCCAAACCCGGGCTGCCAGCAGTGGAGCACACGTACTGAACCGCTACACCATGGGGCCGGCCCCTGCATCTGTCTTTTAAATCATATAAGAAACAAAAAAGAAGAGTTACATACCAAAATACAATAATACTAGCTTTTATATTTACCCTGTAGTTACTTTTACCAGTGATCTTTATTTCTTTATATGGCTTTGAGTTATTATCCAGTGCCTTTTTGTCTCAATCTGAAGGACTCCTTTTAGCATTTCTTGTAGGGCAAGTCTACTAGCAACAAATTCCATTAGGTTTTGTTTGTCTGGGAATATGTTAACTTCTCCTTCATTTTGAAGGACAGTTTTTCTGGATATAGAATTCTTGGTTGACAATTTTTTCCCCCACCAGTACTTTAAATATATCATGCTACTTATTTCTGGCCTCCATGGTTTCTGATGCTAAATGTGCTGTATCTTAGGATGTTAACTGTAATTCCCGTAGTAACTATTAAGAAAACAACTAGGAAATATACAGAAAAGGGGATGAAGAGGAAATCAAAATGGTACACTAGGAAAAAAATCAAACACAGAAGAAGGCAGTATTGGAAGGACTGACGAACAAAAAAGATATGACAGAGAGGAAAGAACACTAAGGCAGAAGTTCTTCAATATCAGTAATCACTTTAAATGTAAATGGATTAAACTCGCCAATTAAAAGACAGAGATTGATGATGGTTGCACAACATTATGAATGTACTTAATGCCACAGAATTGTATATTTAAAAATGGTTAAAATGGTAAATTTTATGTATATTTTACCACACGCACAACAAGGCAGACTGGCAGAATGGCTTTAAAAATGATCTAACTTCTCCAAAGATATACAAAAGGCCAATAAGTACATGAAAAGATGCTCAACATCACTAATTGTTAGGGAAATGCAAATCAAAACCATAATGAGATACCACTTTGCCCACATTAGGATGGCTACTATTTAAAATAAAACAGAAAATAACAAATGTTGGTGAGAATATAGAGAAACTGGAATTCTTATATACTGCTGGTGGGAATATAAAATGGTACAGTTACTATAGAAAACAATATGGTGGTTCCCCAAAAAAATTAAAAATAGAATTACCATATGACCCAGCAATTCCACTTCTGGGTATATACCCAAAAGAATTGAAAGCAGTGATTCGGACAAATATTTGTACACTCATGTTCATAGCAGCATTATTCACAATAGCCAAAAAGTGAAAGCAACCCAGGTGGCTATCAACAAATAAATGGATAAACAAAATATGCTAGATACATACAATGGAATATTATTCAGCCTTAAAAGGAATGAAATTTTGACACATCTACAACATGGATGAACCTTGAAAACATATGCTAAGTGAAATACAGGCATGCCTCGTTTTATTGCACTTTGCAGATAATTGCATTTCTTACAAGACCCTCCACCAGCAAAAAGATTACAACTTGCTGATGGCTCAGAGGATGGTTAGCATTTTTTAGCATAAAGTATTTTTTAATTAAGGTATGTACATTGTTTTTTTTAGACATAATGCTATTGTACGCTTAACAGACTACAATATAGTGTAAACATAACTTTTTTTTGAGGCAACATTGGTTTATAACATTATATAAATTTTAGATGTACATCCCTATCTTTCAATTTCTGTGTAGACTACATCGTGTTCACCATCCAAAGACTAATTGCCATCTGTCACTGTACACATAAACATAACTTTTATATGCGCTGGGAAACCAAAAAATTTGTGTGACTTGCTTTATTGCAATATTTGCTTTATTGCAGTGGTCTGGAACCGAATCTGCAATATCTCCTCAGTATGCCTGTAAACCAACCAGTCACAAAAGGACAAATACTGTATGATGTCATTTATATGAGGTATCTAGAGTAGTCAAATTCATAGAGACAGAAAGTTGAATGATGGTTGCCAGGGGCTGGGGGATGGGGAGGAATGAGGAGTTATTGTTTAATGGGTATGGAGTTTCAGTTTGGGAAAATGAAAAAAGTTCTGCAGATGGAAGGTGGTGATGGTTGGACAACAGTGTAGTTAATGCCACTGAACTGTACACTTAAAAATGGTTAAAAATTAAAAAAAAAAATCCAAATATATGCTGCTTGCCAGAGACTCACTTTAGACCCAAAGACACAAATAAGTTGAAAGTGAAAGGATGGAAAAAGATATTCCATGCAAAGAGTAACTAAAAGAGAGCCAGGGTGGCTATATTAATATCAGACAAAATAGATTTTAAGTCAAAAACTGTTACAAGAGATATAGAATGACATTTTATATTGATAAAAGGGTTAATTCACAAAGAAGCTATAACAAGTATATATGCACCGACAACAGAGTACCAAAATATGTGAAGCTGACATTGACAGAATTGAAGGGAGAAATAGACAGTTCTACAATAACAGTTTGAGACTTTAATACCCTACTTTCAATAATGGATAGAATATCCTATACAGAAGAGCAATAAGGAAATAGAGTACTTGAAAAATATTATAAACCAACTATACCTAACAGACATACAGAACATTCCTCCCAACAACAGAATATACATTGTTCTTAAGTACACATGGAACATTCTACAGGATAGACCATATGTTAGGCCACAAAACAAATCTTAATACATTAAAAAACCTCCCAACAAAGAAAAGCCCAGGACTAGAAGGCTTCACTGGTGAATTCTACCAAACATCTAAAGGAGAATTAACACCGATCCTTCTCAAACTCGTCCAAAAAATTGAAGAGGAAGGAACACTACCTAACTCATCCTTACTCAGTACTGCCCTGATACCAAAGCCAAAGATACAAAAGAAAAGAAAACTACAGGTCGATATCTCTTATTAATACAGATGTTAGGTCATAAAAGAATTCTCCATAAATTTTAAAAGGATTGAAATCATACAAAGTATCTTCTCTGACCACAATGGAATGAAGCTAGAAATCAATAACAGAAGGAAAATTAGCAAATATGCAGAAAGTAAACAACACTCTCTTAAAAAACCAATGGGTCAAAGAAGAAATCACTAGGGAAATTAGAAAATATTTTGAGACAAATGAAGACATAGCAAAATTTATAGGATATAGTAAAAGCAGTACTCAGAAGGAAATTTATAACTGTAAATGCCTACATTAAAATAGAAGATCTCAAATGAACAACCTAACTTTACACCTTAAGGAACTAGAAAAAGAAGAGCAAACTAAACCTAAAGCCAGCAGAAAGGAAGGAAATAAAAAGATTAGAGCAAGATAAATGAAATAGAGAATAATAATAATTTAAAAAACCCAGTAGAATCAACGAAACCAAAAGTTGGTTCTTTGAAAAGCTAACAACATTGACAAAACTTTAGTTAGATTGACTAAAAAAATAGAGAGAAGAGGCAAATAACTAAAATCAGAACTGAAAGTAGGAACATTACTACTGACTTTATGGAAATTAAAAGGATTAAAAGAGAACACTATGAAAAATTGTATGCCAACAAGATAATCTGGATGAAATGGACAAATTTCTAAAAACACACAAATTATCAAAACGGACTCAAGAAGAAATAGAAACTCTCAACAGACCTATAATAAGTAAGGAGATTGAAGCAGTAATCAAAAACCTCCCAACAAAGAAAAGTCCAGGACTAGATGGCTTCACTGGCCAATTCTACCAAACATTTGAAGAAGAATTAACACCAATCCTATTCCAACTATTCCAAAAAATAGAAGAAGAGGGGAACACTTTCTAACATGTCAGAGAAAGATTCCATAAGAAAACTACAGCCTGATATTCCTTATGACTGTAGATACAAAAATACTCAACAAAATACTAGGAGACCAAATCCAATAGCACATTAAAAAGGATTATGCACCATGACCAAATGGGATTTATCCTAGGAATGCAAGGGTGTTTCAACATAGGAAAATCAATGTTATATACGACATTAATAGGATAAAGGAAAACCACCACATGATCACCTCAATAGATGCAGAAAAGCATCTGACAAAAATTCAACACTTTTTCATGATAAAAACACTCAGCAAACTAAAAATAGAAGGATAGCTTTTTCTGCAAATGGTGCTGGAACAACTGGATGTCTATGTGCAAAAATTATCAACTTGAATCCATCCTTGCAACATTTACAAAATTTATGATGTATGATTCTATTTATATAAAACTCTAGAAAATGCAAACTAATCTATAGCAACAGAAAGCAGATTGGTGTTTGCTTGGGGATGGAGGTGTGAGGATCAGGAGAGAGCAATCACAAAGAAACTTTTGGGGGTGATGGATAGATCCATTATCTTGGTTATGATAGTTTCATATGACCACATATGTCAGGGCTGGCCCCATGGCATGGTGGTTGATTTCACGTGCTCTGCTTTGGTGGTTCAGGGTTCGTGGGTTTGGATCCTGGGGGCGGACCTATGTACCGCTTGTCAAGCCATGCTGTGGCAGCATCCTACATATAAAATGGAGGAGGATGGGTGCAGATGTTAGCTCAGGGCCAATCTTGGCAATAGATGTTAGCTCAGGGCTAATCTTCCTCACCAAAACAAAACAAAACAAAACATATGTCAAGGCTTGTCAAATTGTACACTTTAAATATGTGCAGCTTACTCTATGTTAATCATATCTCAATAAAGCTTTTTTAAAAAATGTGATGAATAAAGAATTCCTTAAAAAAATAATGGAGCACCTAGTGGGTGATTAGTGCATGTTTATTTTATAAATGAGTTAACGGAGTTAACGACTGGTGAGTCAGTGGGCCAACGCCCAGGGACTGGGAAGGGGTGACACACTAAGAAAGAGGAACCAAGACTGTAGCAGAATCTTGTTAGCCACCATCATGTTGCCCAGGCTCAACCTTGCCAGGCTGGCCCAAAGTGCCCTGACCCCACTGCTCACTACTCTTGTGGCTCCAAGTAAGTCACCCAACACCTTGGCATCTCAGAGTCCCGAACTCCTAAATGTAACTAATAATATCTGCCTCATAAATAAGATTGTAGTTGATTGAAAGAAATAACATATGGGATAAATATTAGGTAAATAATCAAGGAACTATTTCCTTTCTGACTGCAAAAACAAGTTACTATCAAGAGTTGGAAAATATACAAAATCACAAAGAAGAAAATTAAATTACTCATAATCCCAACTTCAGAGGGTGCTTCCTTCCAGGCTTTTCCTCACATGGGCTCACTTATTTTTCTGAAGCTACTTTGTATTCTGCATGCAGCCCGTGTTTTCCCACCTCCACGCCTTTACTCTAGCTGTCCTTCCACCTCTTCCAGAAGCCCACTGTTCTCTTTCAGGAGAGCAAAGCAGGGGGCCAGCCCAGAAGGCGGGAAGAGTCGAGGGATAGCTTTTAAGGAGACACTGGCCAGTGGAGCCAGGTCTGCCTTGGCCCACACCCCAATCTGGGATAAAGGTCAGCTGGGTTGAGGCAGTGGGGGACCCCACATTGCCCACCTCTGCCGTTGTGACATCACTGGCAGTCTGAGGAGGTGGGCCATGGGGCCCAGGAGCAAGACCATCCAGGAGTTCCAGGAGCAGGGCCCCTCTCCACCCCTGCCTCTGCCAGCCCTCAGCTTGCCCTGATTTTGCCCAGGTTCCTCAATGGTGGTTCCACCCCAGGCCCCCTAACTGCAGACGTCCCCTTCCACACAGGTAATTTTCTCTATAAGTAACAGGAGGCTCACCCTCCTTCCAAAGCCAGGCAGGGCCAAGGCTGGCAGGTGCAGGCCCATGTGCCCCATGCTGAGCCTGCGTATCTGGAAGGAATAGGTGAGGGACTAAGTGGGTCCCGAAGATGCATCAGAGGGAAGGGGAGGCCAGAGGGAACTCCTGACCAGCCAGCCCCTGACAGCACCAGAGGCCTGACTGGCAAGGTATTTGCCTCCCTCTAGCTTTCCTTCACCTTCCGAACCTGTCCCATACCCAAACTGCTTTTCTCTTGTCCTCCAGTTACCTCCAGGCTTCAGCTCCCTCAACAATGAGGTGGGGCTCAAAGTACCTGCCTCGCAGGGTAGAGGTGAAGGTCAAGGGCCTGGCCTCTGGCCCTGTACAGGCAGGAGGTATTCAAGGAGTTGTCTAAACTCATGGGTGAGTACTTGGTAAGCTGGAAAGCACTAGTTAAATAATATTAGCTGTTACCATTGGTCCACTCAGCTTCCTCAGATCAAGTTCCCCACAGGGAAAACAAAGTCCCCATGACTCCACCCCGCAAACTACAAACCCCCACAACTGCCCCTCCCTTCTGCAGTCTCAGCCCCAACTTGCTTCCCTGGCCTGTCTCAGACGCAGGCCGGCAGGAAGTGACCAGCATTCCATTGGCTTCTGCTCTAGGCCTGGGAAGGTTCACAGGATTCTGGGCTGAGAGATAAGGGGAGTAGTGGGAACTAGGGGTTTCCTCCCCCTGAAAAAACATCTTCCTATCTTCCCCTTTAAGCCCCAAACTCAAGGCAGGAAGAAAAAGCTAGGGAAGGGGCCTCAGAGGAGAGGCTTCCATCGGGTGTTTGTTCTCATTGGTTGCTGCTGGTTGAACATCACCCTTATCCCAAAGGGAAGAGACTCTTTACTATGGAGCGCCCCCTCCCTCCTCCTACTCATAACTTCTCCCTCCCCAGATCCCCGAGGGCAGTTCTGCATTTGCTTCCAAGTTTGTGGGAAAGTGAAGGGATATGTGTGTGTGTGTGTGTGTTGGGGGGGCTGTTGAACAGGACAGGGTGACACTGGGAATACATGCCTTGTGCTGTGGATGTTCCCAAAATGCCATTTGGCTCTTTGCTTCCTCCCGCCTAGATTTCCTAGGTACCTGCTCTGAACCACTCAGCTGGATACCAAGAACAGAGAGAGAGTCTCCCTGCCTTCAGAAGGTGCCTTTGGAATGCGGGCACGTACAGCAGTCACACAGCCCTGCCCAGGGGAGAGGATCTTCATCTTTCCCAAAGGAGGGCACAGCACATGTGAATTATGAAGCAGTGCAATGGTGTGTGATGTATTTGGAGGACTGCAAAAAGTTCTATGGGGCCAGGGGAAAAGAAGGGCCAGGCAGGTGGCAAGAAATGAGTCTGCAGAAGTGGGCAGGGGCCAAACCACAAAAGATATTGGATACTAATCTAAGGAGCTGGAACTTTACTCTGAAAGCTATGGGTAGGTGGAGAACCAGAAGTGTTGCCGGGGAAGTAGGGGTCAGTGAAATCAGATGAGAAGACAAGTGCCTTTGGACTTGTCAATGTGGCAGTCACTGGCCACTGATGGGGGACACTGGAGGCTCAGTGAAAGGCATGAACCCGTGGCGACGCCACAGTAAGTATATGGTTTTCTCTGGGCAGGCTCAGCTATTGTATAGGAGAGGATAGGAATGGATGGATGAATTCAGGGTTGGAATTGCGTAGAAAGGGTGCAGGGGAAGGACATCGGGACAAGAAAGATTGAGTAAATAATGGTAAATAAGTGTGTGATGAAGTGATGGACATGGGGTTAGACCTGTCACTGGCTGGCTGGAGTTTGGTGGCCAGAGCGGGATAACCATTTTAAAAAAGGTATTTTCATGCCAACACAGACAGAGGAGCTGGCTATTTACAGCATGGCCAGAGATCTGTATTCTTCGCTTAGGGTTCCAAACTAGAATACCGGTGAAAAGGAAGTCCCTTCCTCTGCCTCCCCAGCAACCCTTCTTGTGAGGTGTTTGGGGACCAGATGCAAATCCAGCCTTCATTCACCACCTCCCTATCTTCAGTTTTTGCTTGCTTGGGTCCATCTTACACTCTGAAGTGACTAGGAGAGAGTACTACTAAGTGGGTAGGAGGGCAGGTTCTGGCCTCGGGTGTGCCTACAGTTCCTCCATTTATTACCCGTGTGACCTCGGAGATATTACTTAACGTGTATATTTTCTTCTAAAAGTTTTGTGACTCATTTTGCACATTTGTGAATTTATTTTCATGTATAGTGTGAGGTAGGGATCTAATTTTATTTTTGTCCATTTGGCTAGTCAATTGTTCCAACACTATTTACCCCATCCTTTCCCCACTCAGGTGCACATTTCCTCTGGCTCTTACCATATTCCCACATACACATAGGTCTGTTTCTTGGTCCCCTGTTCTATTCTATTTCCTAATTTATTTCTCTTTCTATCTAGCTGTTCTCATTTATCATGTTGTTTTAGTTACTATATCCTTATATTAAGTCTTGATACTGATAGAACACAGAACTTCCCTTGTAGTCCTGTGTTTTTCAAAATAGTCTTAGACATCCTTGGTGCTTTAGCCTATGATTTTTAGAATTAGTTTGTCCAATTCCTTTAAAAAGTAGCTTGCTTCCCTAAGCCTCCATTACCTTTACCATACAATGGTGAT
This sequence comes from Diceros bicornis minor, assembly GCF_020826845.1. NCBI lineage: Eukaryota > Metazoa > Chordata > Mammalia > Perissodactyla > Rhinocerotidae > Diceros > Diceros bicornis. Next base: position 30,339,083 of record NC_080753.1, on the reverse strand, counting down.
GATCACAGGTGCTACATGTCACAGGACTGCAAAGACTAAATGTAAAGCAATGAACACACCGCCTGGAGTTAAGGCCTCGAACATGAGGAGCAGTTGGTAGACAGTAGTATCATCTTCCCCAAATGCCCACCCTGATGCAGTCACTGCTCTGTTTTAAAATCTTTGTCGGCTTCCTGGTCATGTGGAGTAAAGTTCAAACAGCCTGCCAAGCCACCTGACCCCAGCTGACCTTTCCCGTGGCACCTCCTGCCTCTCCCTCCTCCCTGCCCAGCATGGAGATCATGTTCCAGCCCCAGCAAACTCCCTGCTACCAGAGCACTGCGCCCTGCCCTTGCACATGCTGTCCCCTTAGCCGAGAATTCCTTTGTCCCTCATGAATCCTCTCAGATGATGGTTCCTCTGGGAAGGAGTTTGTCACTCCCTCAGCCTTCTTTTATTGCATTTGTCACTTTGCATTGTGATTATTTGTATCTGTTGTGACTTATTTGTCTTATTTAGTGAACTTAGCACAGATCTTGGCATTTCCCAAACAGATGTCACTCACAGCCACCATTTAATGATCACGCACCACCTTTGGCATCACATATACTCCTGCACTTTTTTAATGCTCACAACAACCCCCCAAAGTAGACTTCTTCCACGCTGCACAGGAAGGAACAGGGATCCTAACTTGTCCAAGATCAGAGAGCTCGTCAACAGCAGAGCTGAGACCTGAACCCTGGTCTAATTCCAACACTCACACCTTCTATGATAGCAGGCAGCCTTCCGACAAATGACTGTCCTTCTTCCCTTTTCTGAATCCTTTATTCCATCCCACCCTTCCATGGTCCTCCTGCCTGAGCTCTCGCCAACATTGTTCCCTCTCACGCCACCCCCAATGGCTTACCTCCCAAGCTGTCATCTCTCCCACTTCATGCCATCTGTCACCCAAGCAGGTACCTCTGTGAGGACTGCATGTCCTGGGTTTAGCACGTTGCTGGTATTCAGGACATGGAACATGGAGCCTCATGGCTGCATCCTCAGATGCTGAGATGTTAGCTGGGTATCACAAGACCAAGGAGATAAAATAAACCTTTCACACCCCAAATGTGTCTGAAACCAGAAAGCAAACAAGTCCATGGTTTATAACACCAGGTTTTCTGGGGCATGATTATCAGGTCTTCAGAGAGGATAGGAGCCAGCCTGACTGGGGGATGAGCAGGAATTCTGCCAACTCAACCTGGCTTGGATGGTCAGAGCTGCCACCCAGTGTAACAAAGGGCATAGGAAGTGCAATGCACACTGTCCCTGGTGCTGGTTCCAGCAACGTCAGAGCTACACTGGTGTCCTTTGGGCTAATTTCCTCTCATCACCTGTGCTCAAAGTTTTGGGAGGCTCTAGATTTCTCTCTCTCTTCCCACAAATCCTGCAGGCTATTGGGAGACTGGCTTGCAGCAAGATAATCCCAAAGTTTGCATTTACCCTCTGAGAATAAAGAACAATCAACATGTAGTAAATGTGATGGTGATGGGGCACCTGTAGAAAGGCCCATCATGATCTGACATGGCTGAGTAGGGAGTTTCTGGAACCCCAGATCCCAATCAGAGGCAGCCATTTGGTGGTTTCCAGAGTGTATCACTTGCATCAGCGTTCATAAGCTCACAGCCTCATTACGCACACTAAATCTGGCAAAATAAAGAATGCTTTGATAGAGAGAGGAGGGTGATCATCATAGAAAGGACAAAGGAGGCCTGCAGAATCACAGTTTTAGGGGAAAGGCTGCCCTGACTAGCTGATAGGGAATTTGCCCTGTGGTAGAATGAAGTCATCAGGCTATTATTGCTCAGTAACCAACTTTCTGCCTATTTTTGGCTACCCAAAGAGACAGATGGTGCATTAACCAGGTAACTTGGTTTGACATTTATCATTGTATAAATGAGCCAACTGTCATCCAGGCACACGTCTCGGTCTCTTATGAGTTAGGTTTGTGTGAGTCTCATCCTGGCAGTGACCCTCTGGATACACTGACCACATCAGGTTTCTTAGCTTACAAAATTTGGCCAGTGCTGATGCCACCAGAGTCCCAGAGAGGCCGGCCTGTCTCAGTGAATAGACATGTTTGTCTGATTGTGATATGCTGTTTATTCTTGCTCCTATATCCCTCTCTCCATCCACTCCCTGGGTCTGTATCGCCTTCATGTACAGTATTACAGGCTTCCAGACCGCTCCTCTCCAACCTCTCCTGCTGCCTCCTCCTTGAACATGGCTGATGTTACACAACTGCACTGTTCAAGAATGCGCCACATGTATGAAGCCAAACTCCTTGGCCTGGCTCTTGTGGTTTTGCATCATTTGGCCTCTATATGCTTTATTTTTCACTACAGGTCAAAACGCTCTTCATTTGTCTTCGGGCCTGGGGGACACAGCTCACTTAATTTTGCTTTCCCACTGATGACACTCTGCCTGTTCTCTGCCTGCAAGTCCTGCAACTACACGTCTTCAAAAAATGGCTCCAGCCTTCCTGACTCCAACATGCCCAACTCCTGCTCCCACACACAAAGCAACTTCCTGCTGTGCTTCCGTGTTGTCTTGGATGTGGCTCACTTCTGCCCCCTTCATGCCCCTTTGGGATCTCAGTACAGCCTCCCTGGCTGAGCATGGCAGGCCCTCTCCTCAGCACTGGGCACTTGCAGTCTGCCCAGGGGTCTCCCTGGGCACCTTGCAGCAGTGCTGGCAAGAGGGGAAAAAAACGCTGATTCTCACTGGGCTTCTCCACTTCATTCCTCACTTGAATTCCCTGAACAGCAAATCTTCCACGGGGCCACCTTTGACCCCTGGGGCAACTCCCAAGAACCCAGCAGAGAGTGGGGGTAAGATCGAAAGAAGACTGATGTGAAGGACTCAAGGAAAACCTCTAGAAAGAACAGACCAGACACTAAGCAGGGATGTGTGTGAAATACTGGTTTTTATTGGTTGGCACAAGATAACAACCTACAATTCCAACGCCCTTCCCTCCCATACAGCTCAAATGGAAGGAAACTGATTAACACACAGAAAGGAATAGCACGCTCACAGGTTTAAGCATTTTTCTTTTACAAAAAGGAGTGGGGTATAGGGGGGTGGAATTTTAGGGGTAGTACCAAAGCTCCATCTAGACGACAGGAAGGAGTCTGTCTGTCCTCTGTTCCTGGCACCACATACAGGGACACTTTAGTAAAGAAGGGGAATGATTACATGTGGCTTGGCCTGCTGTGAAAGGGGGGAAAGTGGGACTCACATCTGCTGTGCACCTGTCTTGGACCCAAATCTGGGGCTGGACCTGGTTCCCCTTTCTTTTCAGCCCTCTTCCACAACCCGACTATACCCAAGCAAAGGAGAGGTGTGAAGGAAGCCTAAGAACATCCTCCTTAAGAAAAGAAAACAGGAAAACTCAGTTTCCTCCTGCCTTCTCTGGACCAAACTCTACTCCCCTCAGCTCCTAAGAGCACTGTGAAGGTCTTCCTTTGTGAGCGCTATGAAGACACTGGGGAAGGGGCCAGGTATGGGCAGGTGGCTCCAAGTGGGCAGGATGGAAAACTTGATTTTCCATGCAATATCAAGCAAGGCTGTTTTGGAAACAAAAAAATGGAAAACAAGACCATGCACTCAGGATGGAAACTCCTAAGTCCTGGAGCACATGTGGATTGGGAGAAAGGGTCCTAGTACTCCAAACCCCTCCTTCATAACCCAGCAGCAGGTCCCAAGAAGTTAAAGGACCATAACCAACCCTTCTTCCCATAAAAGTGCCACTCCTTGGATTCCCCAGTTTTGTTGAGCTCATTCAGGGTTATTTCTGCCAAGCTCTCCAAGGATGTGAGCACTCAGTCCGTTGGCTGTTTCACTTTCTACCCTTTCTACAAATATGAAGCACACTGCCTAAAGAGGTGATACATACGCCCTCACTCTGTAGAATGGTCACCAAGGCACTAGGTGACCTAATGATGGGAAGACTAAGTTGTTTGTTTTTCTGAGTGGTCCTAATGGAAAGGGACAGCAGCAGAGTTCTACTGGGAACAGAACATAGTTTGAGCCTATGTGATCCCCAGGGGACTGGTCCCTGGGTGCATGGGTCCCCGGTTCTCTGTCTTAGTTCTGGAGACATTACTAGACTTGGCCATTTAAGCCTCAGCTAAAATGTATAAACACTAGGGGGAAGGGACAAAGACTTTTGTCCTTTGGAAAAAGTTAAACTGAATACATCTCGGCCACTTTATCTCAGTCCAAGGGGTTCCCTGGAAATACCTGTTGAACTTGGCCAAAAGGAGACTGCATCTGGGCGATACACTTGTGATGGGTAGGAAGCACATCTAGTTTATCTGTTTTAGAACTGGAATTGTACCAGGGACTTTAACCCTTCTGATGCTGATGGTAGTGAGTGGAGTGGAGGTGATCATATGAGGAAACCTCTTAAGTAAACCTTATGCTGTTTGGAGACCATACCCTGCAGCTGAGCAGACAGAGCTAGGACCTCACTGCCTCCTCAGAGCCCATCCCCTACCAAGGTCATTGGATAGGAAAGGGTCCTTGAAATACAGGCTGGCCTGGGAAGAGCAAGTACGAAGACGCTACTAATGGACTTCCACTTCCTTTCTCTCAAACACTTGAGCAAGCCAGAGATACTTGTTTTACTTTTACAACAGCTCCCAACATCTTCAAATGCTCCTGACTTTCTTAAGCACATGGCAAACTGGTAGCTATCTTTCTTAAGACAGATGTATTAACTGAAATTTTACTTATTCTAACCACCAACCTTTTCTTTGATTATAAACCAGTTTGAAAGTTTTCAGACCACGAAACAATAAAAAGAGATCTGACATTTACAAAATTGCACCACATACTGTATTTCTTTTACAATAGAGTGGACCAATTATTTTTCTACTAAATGCAACACTATGCTGCTGGGCCCTGGACTCACTCATGCATCTGCACCCTAAGCAACACAGCTATATCCATCCCTGGGTAGAGGTGAAAGGGTGAGGTTCTCAGAGGCCAAACAAAACACCTGAAGCATATTAGATTTTGGAAGGGAGAGTCCCCTTGGACTCTGAGCAAAAATGCTCACAGTCATGTGGGAAGAGGCTAAAGGGCAAGTTTGTGTCTGTGTGCTGTGGCTTAGATGCCTGCTGTTTCCTTCAGAACTCCTTCATGTTCTTGGGAGTAACACAAGCCGCCTGCTCGCTGAGCAAAGGCCCTCTAAGTCCTCCCTTCATTTCAACACTTTGGAAGTTCTCCAAGACCCAATTTCTGATCTGCTCCCTGTGCAAGCTCTATGTGGAGCAGACCCGTCCTTTGTGGTTCCTGGGTGTCTCAATAATCAGCTCCTACCTTCCCTGGTTCCTATCTGTTATGCTGTCGGAATTGAATAATCAAAACTAGATGTCGTCTTTGGATCCATTTATCAGTGACACATTTTCTTCACAACAAATAGAGGTTAAAGACCAAGGTTTAACCCTGAAAAGCTTCTTTTTCAATGGGACAATAAAGAGGTGAAAGAAGCTACAACGATCTGTTGCTACTTTAGGTTAACATTTTCAATCCAGCACAAAAGTGCTCAGGAAGGCAGGCTCATAGCAGGATTACTTCCCACAGGGATTTACAGGCAATCTTACTAGCAAAATGATCTGCTGAAGGTGAGCCACTTTCCCTGAGGCTACAGAGAGGGGAGCACACGCTCAAGGCCCAGCATCAGGATTGAGGCATTGTGATTTTTCCTAAGGAGTTTCAAAGACTTAAGATTTTGATCTAAATGCCTCAAGCCCAGAAGAGCGATTTTACTGTACTGTTGAGATGATCTCTGAAAGGTATGCCCCACAGATAACGTCCACAGATGGTAAGCAATTTAGTAGCTGATTGTTCCAGAACCAGAATTTACGTTCCCTGACTCAGTGACTAACAGACTTCACCTGTGGCCTTGTTGCAGTGGGGTGGAAGGATGGGTAGCACATCAGAATGGTGATGAACCTGGAAAATGACAATGCTGCTATCTTTGTCTACTTGAAAGCCTACCTCCAGGGTTTTAAATGCCTTTTTTGGTGTTCTAGTGGCCCCTGTTTGGGGTTAAGAACAGGGAATGTAAACCAAAGGAAACCTAGAGTAATTAAACAACTGATTACTAGAGGAACAGAAGCAATGACTCCACCTTTTAGATACTAATCTTTTTCGGCCAAAAGCACTTTTTTTCTTTGGCAGAGTCCCTCCTGGTGTGCTGAATTCTGAGTTAACGCGGCTTCCCTTTGAGCTCCCCTCGCCAGGTGGACAGTCGCATTTTCTAAGACAAGCTCAAGCTTACCAAATCATCACTATAAACAAAGCTTGAGGGGAGAGACAGGCCTTTTTTACTTAGAAAGCTGCATATTGCAGAGAGGCCCAAAAGCATGTGACTGCTGGCCTCAGCTCAAGGCGTGTGTCCAAGGCAACACCAAATGGGATTCTTTCTCTTTTTATTTATTAATTTGTAAGGGGACTAGGAGGACAAACTACTTGAATAATCCGAAGACGAGAGGTATCATTTTCTCAGATGTCCTGATGAGGCCTCTCACATCCCTGAAAGGTTAGCAGCTAATGCAAAAACGTGGTCAAAACGTGAAGCTGCCCTTTGAGAGGAAGAAGTGGAAGGCTGCTGGCCTCCAAAGGAGTCTGCCTAAAACCTCTGGGCTCCCAGGACCTGTGGTGACCTCAAGTCAACTCGATGCATGGACAACAGTATCTTTTATGGATTGTAGACAAGGCTTCTCAATTTATAAGTTACCTGGAAATCTCTAATGTCTCACTGCTTTACATGACAGCTAAAGTAACATGGAAAACACAGCTCTGCTGGATGGTGAGGTCTCTTGCAAGGTTCACGCCAGAGTGCAGAGGCTGATTCTGGGGTGCTTTCCCAGCTACTCCAAGTGAGGTGGGTGCCCTGATGGAGCAAGGCTGAAGCCACTAAGGTTGACAGCTGCACGGCCTGGAAGCCTCCCACGGCCTCGGGGAAATCGGTTCCACTCCAGCAGGGCTCAGAAGAAAGGACTGCCGCCTCAGCTGGGCAGTATGAACTGTATAGCCTCCAGTCTAACCTCTTTTAGAGTCTTCAAGAATAAGAACCAGAAGAGCCATTGGCATTGTTTAATCACCATTAAATAGCTTCCTCTCCCTAGAGCTACTTGAGTTAACTGTCCTGCACATCTCCTATTTTTTATAAAGACGTGGATTATTTTCTGAAATCCAGATGGGACCAGCATGAAGCTATATTATCAATTATAGCTAACCCTCATTTCTCTCTTTTTTTTTTCTTTACTTTTCCTCCAAAGCCCCAGTAGATAGTTGTATGTCATAGCTGCACATCCTTCGAGTTGCTGTATGTGGGACGCGGCCTCAGCATGGCCAGAGAAGCGGTGCGTCGGTGCACGCCTGGGATCCGAACTAGGCCACCAGCAGCGGAGCACGCGCACTTAACCGCAAAGCCACGGGGCCGGCCCCCCTCATTTCTCTTAAAGCAAAAATTCATCCCACTGTGGAGATTTCTTTTAATTCTAAATCTACTCTTAACTAGGAGGGGCTTAGAGAACACTTCAGAAATATTAAAAATCACACAGTTGTGGCAAAAATCAAATTGTGGTTATTAAATCTTTTTTGTGAACTAAAAAAAATGTGGCTCAGGCTAAGCTGTTTTAAAAAAAGATCAAGTGGGGAGACCAGCAAAGGCATTAATACAGCACTAGATATAAATGACAAACATGTAAAGTACACCATGTGAAACGCACACCCTGGTCCAGCAGAAGACTGATTACTCCTCTGATTAAAGAGGTTTAGAAGGAACCTCCAATGAGCAATTTTTGTGGAGAAGAGAAAGAGGAAGGAGGAGGAGGAAGAACAGTTCTGATTGGAACTTTTCTTCTTCTTCTAAAAACAAAAGGTGACTTTTTTCTTCTAAGCAAGTCTAAGAGACTTTACATGGGCTGACTCCTAACCTCAAAACAGAAATATTTCTTTGAACTTGACTACGTAGCAACACCTTTACAAAAACGCTGCAAAACACTCCCAGAGGGCAGTGACCCACTCCGCTCCCCAAAGGCTGCGAGCAGCAAGGCCTCAAGGGCCTGAGTGGTCCACAGCACTGCGCTGCGCAACGCAGAGGGCGGAAATCCTGCGGTGAGGCCACCTTCTAGGCCTTCCGAGACCTCAGAGGGGGTGACACTCCCACACTCTTTGATGCCTCCAGATGGCCCCAGCTCAGACTCTGCAGTGAGGGAGCCCTCTCCATGCAGGGCAGATGGGGTAGCAGACACATGTAAACACAAAACACAGTCAATTCACTAACTTTCCCATCCTGTTATGTTTGCTCTGAGAAAAATCAAGACTTCTGTTCACGGCTGCGCTGTTCTGGAAGGCTACAAAAAAATCTAACACGACTGACTTCCGGTAGCCCTTCTCTCTCTCTCTTACACATACACACGCACACACACAGAAAAAGTTCTGGTCCAAAAAGATGGCAGAACCTCACTGGTATTTCCCCCACAGCTGCAATTTAAACAACAATTTAAAATTTAGTTTGCCAACTAAAAACAAATTTTAATTTAAAAAAATCCATTGCTATCTTTCTCTATCCTGAGTGTGGTGGACTCTGATGGACAATCCAGTAATAACCAGAATCTAGGACATGCAGATTCACTGTGAGCAAGAGACTTTATATCTGCCCTGAACACAGGAACCTGTTTCTGTTAAGCCTGAATAAGGTGAGTACTCGCAGAATTAGTGGCAAATCAGTGTCAATGAAATATCTGCAAGTAGGGTAATTTTTATGCTTTTTTTTGTTTCTCTTCACTTTCTTTGTGGAGATATAAAGGTTACTGCAACTACGGGTCTCAGTAACCTATCACAAAAGGGCTGTGCCTACACATCACTAAAAACGGCCACGGTGTTTATGGTGCCAAGGAGGGAAAAACACCAATCCCTGCTCATCAGAATCCCAGTGCGACAGAAAATAGCACCAGTTTCAACAATTCTGGTGTTGGACAAAGCCTCCTTTTGTCAGTTAAGAAAGCAACAGCACAGTCTCTCCAGTTAACTACATTAACAGGATCCATTCATGTCAGTGAAAAATACTTCTTGGCACAGTTCACTTTCTTGACCCAAAGACACCAACAATAATGCTAACTGGACTTTGTAGGGTAGTGTATTGTTACACCAGCCCAATAAAAACATCTTCAGACCATTAAAAAATGCACAAATTACCATTAACACTGAAGTTCCTTTTTTAGGAGTACTGATTGTTTTCCTGCAAAGCACTTTCAATCTGTGTCATAAAAGTAGAATTTACTTGGAAGAATGTGTTTTTGGGATTTCACTTAGTGCTTAGTTGAATTTATTTTATTTTCTCCTTTATTTATTTGGATAGAACCTCAGAATGCTCTAAATCAGGCAACAAACAGCAGTGTGTTCATTTTTAAGTAGGACATGTGAACAGTGAATTGGCATTTACACTCAAATCCCATGGTGCTGTTTCTAGCCATTGGGACCCTTCCTTGGGGACAGAATTCCTTTCCCAGAGGTAGGATGGTATTCTAAGGAAATTGCCGGCACTGCTTTTTGGCTCTGCGTTTTGAGACTGCAAGAGAGGATGCAAACCAAGAGAAGATAGCACAATTTAAGGTTCACCAACTGATGTCCCCAAAAATGCTGAACATTGAATCCTACAGGCCTACTAGATATATACATTTCTTGTAGAGGGAGGGAAGAGCACAAGCTTTTCAAAGTTTGAGTATTTATTAGAATTTTTAAATAAAGAGAACTACGATTTTAATTTCACATCTTGGCTACGTTTGACAAAGGAGATGCCACTAAGAGTATAGCAACAAACTCCCGTCCCAAGCCAGGGATTGATCAGTGTCCCCCTTCCCAGTCCCACCCCTCGATCTCAAGACCCTTTTCTGCTTACTTCTGAACTAAACAACACAACTGGTAGATGAAGCCAGCATGAAACCTGTTATCAAAAACCAACAAGATAGCTTGCAGTGAGCCGACGCATCATGTAGCTGTTCTAGGAAACGATTACGCCTTCTCCCATACAACTTCTCAGCATTAGATGGACCTTTCGCATCCCAGTGGGAGACAAATTTAATATTTCTGAGCATGCGCCATGGTACAATTGCAAGTGCTGTAACATTACAAAGACAAGCAAACACGTGAATTTTCCTCCTGTGTACTTTTCAGGAACTTCACATGGTTACCCAGGATGGGGACAGGATTGTACAGCTGCACTTGCCAAGTGCAGTTGGATGCTTCAGAGCACAAGGACAATACCCAGTTCAGCACGGTGTAAGGCATGTATGCACAAGGAGAGAGGCCATTGTCGCCAATAAGTAGCATTATGGAAAAAATTCCAAATCTGCACAATAGAAACAGTCCTCGATGCTCCAGTTTTTTAGATAGTAATCCAAAGAATCCAGTTCAAATCCCTATTGTCGACATGTAGGGAGGAATTCAATTTCTATCATTGTTTCTCCAGATCTGAGCTGAGGCCATTTGCTCCTGGCTTGGTAATAAAAAAGAAAATACGTTTCTTTCTTGGCATGGAAACATAGCTTCAAGAAGAGAAGGCCATGAGTCCTGAGAGCACTATGAAGGTAGCTAAACTCTTCCCATAGCCTGCAAAACTACAGTCCATGACTGGGGAAAAGAGAGACGATGGGGAAACTTACCTAGTCACTAGGATCAAAAACAAAAAAGCAAATTAATTATGAGGCTCTCCATTTCAGAAACAGCCTAAATTTAAAATACAAAACGAAACCTTGAAAAATTCAACAAATTCCTCTTCTAAAAGTCACTTACAAATTATACACCCAGTATATAATGTGTAGATAAATGTATCCTGCAGCAAAAGTGACCAACCTACTGGACTGAACAGCACATTATAGGACAAATTCTTGAAAAGTTTCATCTCATATTGGTATCTTTTAATTAAAAAAAATTAAAAATCAAAGAAAAATGTCTGGCCAGGGCTGGGATGAGACAAACAGGAACACTTCAGAATCCAAGGCAGAGGGAAGGCTGTTTGCCTCTCTTTAGAGAATTGTAGAGATGTGAAAATGGAGGGACAGATCATGCACAAAAGTTCTTATAAATTACAACCCAACCCCCACCCCCTCAATAAAAAGAGAAGAAAAAGCCCCATCACTTAACACCAAACAGCAACATTATCAATAAACCGTTTCTGTGCTGCCCATCATGCCTTATTTGAAAGAGGAGGCCTGTGAGGAGAGGTGAAAAGAGCAAGGGGGAGAGGGAAGATCTGCACTTCAGTCTAGTTTCCAATTTCCATTTCTCTTACAGGAAGTCTTCAGTCATCTGATGCCTGGCATCGAGCTCTGAGCAGAAACTGAGTATGCGGTAGCCACGACTGCGGTGCCATTGTTGGCTGAGTAGCCTTGCCTCAACGTTTCAAAATATGAGGCCTGCACGGGTTTGTGATACTGCAGCACTTGTATGGCGTCTTCTATTTTAAACCATTCCCTCTTCCTTCCTGTGGAGGCAGAGAGAAAAAGAAATTAGCACAAAGGGAAGCAACGAAAGGTTTCTGACCTTACAATGTTTGAGAAAATGTAGAAGAAAACATGAAAGCAATGGTTATCAACATTTTAAAAACATGTATTATGGGGTCGGCCCCGTGGCTTAGCGGTTAAGTGCGCGTGCTCCGATGCTGGTGGCCAGGGTTCAGATCCCGGGCGCGCACTGGCGCGCCGCTTCTCCGGCCGTGCTGGGGCCGCGTCCCACGTGCAGCAACTAGAAGGATGTGCGGCTATGACATACAACTATCTACTGGGGCTTTGGGGGAAAAAAATAAATAAATAAAATTAAAAAAAAATTAAAAACATGTATTATAAATATATTTTTCCTTATTTTCTTCTCGTACAAGAGTAATGCAAGCACACTTTATATGCTTAAATACTATACGAATGCCTAATGCAGAAAACAGGTAAGAAATGTGAAAACTGAAGAGCTCAGAGTGACTGTGTGAGACCTGCCCTGGTCAAGAGAGGCCATCACTAGTGGTTTCCTCTTGTGCTCCTGGGCCTCGGGCGTTCCTCGGCTCACATGTGAGCGCCTGGAGCCTGGCCAGCACCCCATCTCCTGCCAAAATCAACATGAGCACCAGCTTCCACATTACCAGGACAGCTGACTTGTACTCAGTTGTTGTTTAAAAAAATTTTTATAAGTTATATATCTACATAATAGAAAATATTTTTTTTAAAAAGAGGGAAAAAATAATCTCAACAATCACTACTAGCTTTTCAGTCTGTTTTCTTAAGTTTTTTCAAATACATGTTTTAAAATCCTGTATTATTTTTTCTCTTATAAAAGTAATAAAAGATCATAGCTTAAAATTGGGAAAACAGAGGAAAGTATAAAGAATACAGTAATTACCTATAATCTTATAAACCAGAAATGACCACTCTCAATACCTTGGTGCATTTGCTTTTCTTTCATCATACTTGAAAAAAACACTGTATTTGAACAATTATAATTGTGCTTTAAGATGCTCCAAATCCTGAGAGGCTCTGATAGTGTTGTGGTTAGGGACATGGATGCTGAAGCTAATATACTGGGTTCCAATCACATCACTGGCTCTAATGAGCTGTGCAGCTTTCGGCAAGTTACTGAACCTCTCTGTGCCCTACTTTCCTCATTTATAAAACAGAGATAATAAATAGTACCTATCTCACAAGTCTGTTGCGAGGATTAATATGTAAAGTATTTGAACAATACTTAGCACATAGTATGGTGCTAAGAGTTTGCTTTTTTATTATTACTATTATTACTACTATTATTACTATTATTGTTATTGCTTCATTTTTTTACTTCACACTGTTTGTTAAGCGTTCTTCTATGTTATAAAAAATATGACATTTAGGGGCCAGCCTAGTGGCGTAGTGGTTAGGTTCACGAGCTCCACTTCGGCAGCCCCGGGGCTCGCAAGTACGAATCCCAGGCAGGGACTTATGCACTGCTTACCAGGCCATGCTGTGGCAAGCGCTGCACATATACAAAGTAGAGGAAGATGGGCACAAATGTTAGCTCAGGGCCAATCTTCCTCAGCAAAAAAAAAAAAAAAGACATTTAATGGCTGCATTACATCATAACATCTAGCACGGAGGTACTGTCATTCATTTAACCATTTCCCTATCATTGGACATCAACAGTCTGCAATTTTAGTTATAAATAATGCTACAACTAAAAAAAAATCTTTATCTCTGTTTTTGTTTTTTTTTTTAACCTCCCAGGGAAAGATCCCTAGAGCAGAGATTATAAGAATAAAACATTTGAGGGCCAGCCCCTGTGGCCTAGTGGTTAAGTTCGGCACGCTCTGCTACGGCAGCCCAGGTTCGGTTCCTGGGTGTGGACCTACACCACTCACCTGTCAGGCCATGCTGTGGTGGACGCTCACTTACAAAAAGAGGAAGATTGGCAACAGATGTTAGCTCGGGGTGAATCTTCCTCAGCAAAAATAATAACAATAATAAAGAATAAAACATTCAAATTCTAAAGGGCTGGTGGCATACACCACCAAACTGCTTTCCAGAAAGGTCATACCAATCCCCAATCCTGCTTGTGTGTGTTGGAATGCCAGTCTCACCACAACCCTGCCAGCAATGTTACCTTCTCTTTATCATCGGCAATTCTTTAGGTGAAAACCAGTACCTCATTTTTGTTTTCATTTCAAATTCCTATGTTAATGTAGCTCTAATTAGTGTATATATAATTCTATACCCTGCTTTTTTCATTCACCAACACTATTTCATAAGCACTTTCCCATGGCATATAGTTTTCGTAAGTATGCGTTTAAGAGCTATATAACATTCCATCAGACGAATGTACCTTAAATCACTTAACATTCACTGAGTTGTACATTTAAGACCCAATTTTTCATCTGAAACAAGTACATCTGAAAGATGGCTCATAGGCTTCTTCCCCATGTTTTAGATTACTTCTTTAGGGTCAATTCTCAGAAGTGGCAGTACAAGGTGAAAGGCTTGTTTGGATATTAATAGAGCAACAGTACCTCAAAAATTAATATCACAAGTGTGTGACTCCTGCCTGACAGAGTGCTCTGAGGACAGGGTCACGCCACACTCATGTCTGTCTCCTTTTCAGGCCCCAGCACTGGCTTTCAAGGAGTCTATTTTTAATAAACCCCATTGAATATATTTACTTAAGCATAATGCAGTCTTACCAGACACAAAGCCATTACAAGTTGAAGAGCTACAAAATACTCAGATCAGTAGTGTGAGGCGCATGGTGGCAAAGTACATACTAACGATAAAGGGAAAGGTTTTGGTAAGTCAATTTTATCCGTTTGACAATTTATAACAGAAATTAAATTAATATTATGCTTTTCTAGAATATACTTTCCTTCAGAGGTAAAAGATTAAACCATGAGGGGCTGGCCTGGTGGCGTAGTGGTTAAGTTCGCCCGTTCTACTTTGGCGGCCCGGGGTTTGCTGGTTCGGATCCTGGGTGTGACCTACTTACCAATCACTAAGCCACGCTGAGGTGGCGTCCCACATAGAAGAGCTACAACTCTACAACTATGATATACAACTATGTACTGTGGCTTTGGGGAGAAAAAAGAAAAAGAGGAAGATTGGCAATAGAAGTTAGTGCAGGGCCAATCTTCCTTAAAAAAAAAAAATTAAACCATGAGCCAACTGTTAAATTACCTCAGTTCTTAGTTCAAAAGACATACACACAATAGTGATCTGAGAGATCAAAGAAAATGGCTCCTTTGGAGAGACCTAGGTGTACCTGAAGGGTAATATGAATACAACGGGAAACTATTGCCACTACCTGCATCTAAACAACCCTGGAGGGAGGTGCCCAGACCACCAAACCAAAAGTTTTCTCCCACAATATGAATAAGCATCACAAGGAAGAACCAAGGTCCTGTTCTGTACCTGGAGTTCCCGTGGCCATCCCTCTGGACTAGGAGACTGACTGTACATCAAGGACTTTAGAAGAAAACACTCGCTGTCACCTCACCGGGAAAGACCTTATAAAGTCCTACTAACCACCTACACTGCCATCAAAATAAAGGAAAAATCAGCAGGCCTGGCCTTGCTCAATATCTGCTGAGGGGGATTCAACTTGATTTTAGAAACAACATTTATTTTAACAGGCCATGTTTATATTTGTTGACTACGTACCCAACTTCAGCTTCCTTTTAAATATTTCAGGGCCAGCCCCATGGCTTAGCAGTTAAGTGCTCGAGTTCTGCTACTGGAGGCCCGGGTTCGGATCCCAGGCGCGCACCGACACACCGCTTGTCCGGCCATGCTGAGGCCACGTCCCACATACAGCAACTAGCAGGATGTGCAACTATAACATACAACTATCTACTGGGGCTTTGGGGAGAAAAAGGCAAAAAAAAAAGGAGGAGAATTGGCAATAGATGTTAGCTCAGGACCAGTCTTCCTCAGCAAAACAAAGAGGAGGATTGGCATGGATGTTAGCTCAGGGCTGATCTTCCTCACAAAAAAATAAATAAATAAATATTTCAAAATACTAACTTTCACAAGTTCAAAAATGGATACGCTTGTTTTATTAAACATATCCCTCTACTATTTCTTTTCTTTATCAGGCTTTTATTTCTGGTTCTGGGTAATGGCCTGTGGTGTGCCAAGAGCTGGTTGTGGGGAGCTCCTGCAGGCAATCTGGGGACAACTCACCAATGTTAACTGAGTCTTCCCAGTCTTCCAGCACTTCCGTGACAATGAGCACATAGACATACGTTCTGTGCTTCCTCTCCTGGTTCTGAAAGGCAAAGAGAAAAAGACAGAGGAAGAGTTTTTCCTTAAAGAACTGAGATTACTTAAATGAAACACACCCTTATGCATATGTCCAGAGAGCTTAGACGCAAGGATTCCTTTTCACCGTCTTGCAATCATAAATAGAATAGTGCCAAACGGCCTATTTAAAACATGTCCCACTTGAATTTGAGGGTGCACTCTTTGGCTGGGCTTCTAAAGCCAAGGCTTTTACTCTCTTTTTTCCTTCCCCTTTCCCTAAGTGCAACTTCACAGGGATACTGAGAAGGAAGTTCACGACCTTTTGAGAAAAAGGTACCAAGTCCATTTAACTAGCTAGAACACCAGTAAGAGAAGAGACTGTGGATGGATCACGGCCCCATCAATGCAAACAAGCTGATTATCTCACACATCTCCCCCTTTCCCTAACCCTTCTCATCTTTACTCCCTGATTTCTCACTTCCTTCTACCTTCCTCCAATCTCTAGCCAGCCTATTTCCTTGTTTCTCCCTCCTTTGCTATAGCTGCTTATCTTCTATTTTTCCTCTGTCTTCCCTATACTTATTTACCCTCCCCTGCTCTTGGAAGGAGAGGAAGAGAGGTAGGAATGGGATAAACATATTTAAAAATAATTCTAGTTGTTTGGGGGGTCAGCCTGGTGGTGTAGCAGTTAAGTGCGCACGTTCTGCTTCGGTGGCCCGGGGTTCACAGGTTCGGATCCTGGGCGCGCACCGACGCACCACTTGTCAAGCCGTGCTGTGGTGGCATCCCATATAAAGTTGAGGGAGATGGGTACGAATGTTAGCCCAGGGTCAATCTTCCTCAGCAAAAAAGAGGAGCATTGGCATCAGATGTTAGCTCAGGGCTGATCTTCCTCAAAAAAAAAAAATAATAATAATAATAATTCTAGTTGTTTGCAGGAGACTATGGGACTTAGAAAAAGAAGGCATGCTATTCTCTGCTGGTGCTGCTTTCTTTTGAAAACTCGATAAAACAAAGACGGCACCTCTCCTAGATCAAGACTTGGGTGGACTGAATGTTTATGTACCCCCCCCACCGCCCCGCCCCAATTCATATGTTGAAACACTAACCCACAGTAATGGTATCAGGAAGTGGGGTCTTTGGGATGTAATTAGGTTATGAGGGTAGATCCTCATGAATGAGATTAGAGTCTTTATAAAAGAGACTCCGGAGAGCAACCTTCCCTCTTCTGCCATGTTCCAGCTCAGAGAGAAACACCTCTCCATGAATTGGGAAGCACGTCCTCACCAGATACTGAATCTGCTGGCATCATGATCTTGGACTTCCTAACCTCTAGAACTGTGAGAAATAAATTTCTATTGTTTATAAGCCACCCAGTGTACGGTATTTTGTTATAGCAACCTGAATGGACTAAGACAAATATGTAAGTGGTTATTAACTTATATTAACATGATATCGACTGCACCAAAGATTTTTAAAAGACTTACCTCAAAAATTCCAACTAATCTTCCCAATGTCCCTTTTACTCCAGCCTGAAAAGTGAAAAAGAAAAATTAACACGCTGATATTGTTTATATTGCTGGTCTCATTCTGAATCTTCTTGAGCAGTTTGTAAAACAGCAATAAAAAAACAAGAGGACACAGCTCAGGCAGACTCCAGGTCTGGGGACATCACACCAGCGTTTCCCGTTGTCATCACAGACTGATAACAGCAAGGTATGCTCTGGGGAGAGAGAATTCCTTTCATCTCCTCCCAGTCTCTCTCCTCACTGCAAAGATGGCCAAACAGAGCAAGATAATCAAGCCATACCAAAGATATTTCGAGGCATGAATTACTTCACTCATTTATCCGTTCATTCAACAAATATACATCGAACACCTAATTTGAGCCAGATAACAGTACAGATGCCAGAGGTATAGTGATGAATAGGCTAGAACACAAGGTCCATGAGAACAAGACCCTTATCTGACTTGTTCTTGGCTGTCAATATACAATATGCCCAGCACAGAGCTCAGCACCCTGTAAGAGCTCAGTAAAGCGTAAGTCTACAAAAACAAAAACCTAGTAATTCTGCTAGTGACGAGTATTATGACAGAAATGCACAGAGGAATGCGAGGGACAGAGAGTGATGGGGAGAGCGCAACTGCATAGAGTAGTTAGACAAATTCATATAGTGGTTAGGCCCTTTGGTATTTTTTTAGATCTGTGTTTTTCTGACGCGTTATAGGTGAATTTTTCAGTCTATTCCAATTTACTAATTTTCTTTTCAATTGTCTCTGAGCTAGAGTTATCCCATCTGTGGTCTTTTTTTTTTTTTGCTGAGGAAGATTTGCCCTCAGTTAACATCTGTAGCCATTCTTCCTCTATTTTGTATGTGGGCCGCCACTACATGGCCTCTGATGAGTGGTGTGGTTCTGCGCCTGGGAACCGAACCTGGGCCGCTGAAGTGGAGCACACTGAACTTAATCACTGGGCCACCAGGGCTGGCCCTCTGGTCCATTTTTTATTTGATGTTTTTCATTTCTACCTGTTCTTTACATATCTAGCTGTTTCCATTATGTACACCTTTGTTTTCATGAAATTTTGTTCTGTTAAAATAGAAGTTATTGGGCCAGCCCCGCGGCTTAGCGGTTAAGTGCGCGTGTTCCGCTGCTGGCGGCCCGGGTTCGGATCCCGGGCGCGCACCAACTCACCGCTTCTCCGGCCACGATGAGGCCGCGTCCCACATACAGCAACTGGAAGGCTGTGCAACTATGACATACAACTATCTACTGGGGCTTTGGGGGGAAAAAATAAAAATAAATTAAAAAATTAAAAAAAAAAATAGAAGTTATTCCTTTATTTACTTTTGAACATCCTGAACATATTTAAGTTCTTCGTCAGGTCACGCTATAAAATTCATTTCATCTGAAGTAAAATCATGTTCCAACTGGTCAAAGGCTTACTTGTGAGGCTGCTTTCACCTGGCTCTACAGAGCCAGGTCTTAAAGTGATAGTTTAGGGCTCCTGCTCTAAGGTAACATGCGGAATACTACAGACAGAGCCATGGAATCAGACGATAGATCCACACTGCATCTGTGTCCTCTCCCTACGTAGGCCCACACCTTTCTAAAAGTCTCAGCTCCTGGTGTCCTTCCCATTGGTCACAGGGGCTCCCCTTTACTCCAAGGGATCCAACTACCAGCCACACAAGCCAGGCAGGCTGCAGCTTTCCCATGCCGTTCTGCAACTCTGCTCTGTTTCTGATCTATGGAGGTATCTACTTTGCTTTTGACTCAGGCTATGTCTTTTTAGCTTTTGCTTTTTATATTTTAAATCTCTCTCTGCTAGGAGCAAAAGGAGTGAGAGGTGAGGGAAAGATTTCCCTGGAAATGCCTGGGGAACACAGTAACTTGTTTTCTATTACTATTGCCATGTTATTTGTATGATAAATTAAAAATTAAGGCAAAAATACTTTCTAAACACAGTAGGTGCCTAGTAAGTTTGAACAGAATGAACAAAAATTTTAAATAAGCACTCTAAAAGTACTTAAGAGATATTTAATAATAGAAACAACAGAAGCTAATTTAAAGGCCTAGACTCCTGGGTGAGCTGTATTTTGAAATTAATTTTTGCTAATTATCTGCCCAGGAATTCTCTTCCTTTCTCTTGCCAACATGCCTGTTTCTTTTCCCATTCTTTTTCCATCTATTCTTTTCCCCATATACCTTTTGATCTACTTGAACGGAAATGTCTACCTTTTCTTACTTAAATTGCTTTTCTACATTTTTAGAAATAATTGTACTCCACAGCCAGCTAAGACTAGCTAGATAGTACCTTGTGAATTAACCAATGAAACTGCCTGAAGAAGTGAGACGAGCTGGCAGGCCAGTCTGGGACGGAAAGCCAATTCTATACTCCGATCCCAGGCAGCCTGAAAACGCTCAGATCAACTTCTGAGATGTGTTACCTGTGGTCCTGCCGTAGGTCTCCACTGATAGGGCCTGGGAGTAAAGCAGTGGGGCTTAGGCAGAGGGGAGGCCTGGCGGGAAAGGATAAGGACAGATTCACAGAGGTTCATAGAGTCAATCATTCATTCATATTTCTCTTCTGCAAAGTGGAGAAAGACTTCTCTTTAGCAGTTACTGTCCAATTTATTTATTTTTCTTAAATCAAATGTTTAGAAAAGGAAACGATCTCCAAATGTTAAAGGCATAAACCAACTTAATATTATGACAATTCAGTATAATCCATTTAAAACTTTTGTTTAATTACAGTAATTTTTGCATTCAACACCAACATATATCTATGATTTACTCTGTGTTAGAGGCCGCTGGGAAAAATACTAAAGCATTTGCCTTTAAGAAATACTAAAAAATAGTATTCTTTTTTTTTTTTTTGTGAGGAAGATCAGCCCTGAGCTAACATCTGCCAATCCTCCTCCTTTTTTTTTTTTTTTTTGCTGAAGAAGACTGGCCCTGGGCTAACATCTGTGCCTATCTTCCTCTGCTTTATATGGGACGCCGCCGCAGCATGGCTTGACAAGCGGTGCATTGGTGCACACCCAGGATCCGAATCGGCGAACTCCAGACCACTGCAACAGAGCATACGCACTTAACCGCTTGCACCACCAGGGCGGCCCCAAAATAGATGTATTCTTATAAACTCTCGTGTGAATCAAATAATGCTGCCATCTGTACACCGAAATTTGAGTGGCATTTATTTTCACTTCTAATTCATCTTTTTTTTTTTTTTTTTTTGTGAGGAAGATCAGCCCTGAGCTAACATCCGGACTAATCCTCCTCTTTTTGCTGAGGAAGACCAGCCCTAAGCTAACATCTATTGCCAATCTTCCTCAAAAGATTTTTTTCCCCCAAAGCCCCAGTACATAGTTGCACGTCACAGCTGCACATCCTTCTAGTTGCTGTATGTGGGACGCGGCCTCAGCATGGCTGGAGAAGCGGTGTGTCGGTGTGCGCCCGGGATCCGAACCCTGGCCGCCAGTAGTGGAGCGCGCGCACTTAACCACTAAGCCACGGGGCCGGCCCCTCTAATTAATCTTCAATTTCTAAAAACTAATAATAGCTTTATTTGTCCCTCAGTGTTTCTTTCAAGTTTTATACTAATACTTAGGGGATCTACTTGAAAGAATTCTATCTAAGGTGATCCTACCAATGATTCTATGGTAAAAAGCAAAGAAATATTCCTATATTTACCAGTTTTTAAAATTGGGACTTAGCAGTTTTCTTAGGAGGAGGGACCTCTTTAGTAAGAAACGATTTCAGTTCTTTAAAGTCATAGTGCTGATAAAGAGAAAGACTGCTCATAGGCAAAGGTCCTCCAAGACAGAATTAACTGTAACAATTTTACTTTTTCACAATTTTCCACAGTCCAACTTTCATCTCCTAGCTCTCTCTCTAATGCTGCCACAAGCAATTGGAGAGTTATTTTTATCTCTCACATGATTCTCACATGCAGGTCAGGGTAGGTGTCAGGGTCACATCTGACAGATATTTGACTCAGACATTTCGGGATAGGATTTGATTCAGGGTATATGTAAGTTTGGTCCAGTCAGGGTGCTGGTATGGACCTGTTTTTCTCAAAATCATTATGAAAGCAGTTACAATTTCAATCTACATGTCAAAAGACACAGATCCAGACAAGGAGTCTTTATTTAAAAGCCTATCTTAGCTGGTAGTAAGAATTCTAAATAAAATATCTGTTGCCCTTCATTATTCAACCATATGCCGGTGAATGCTTCCTTAACTTCAAAGTATATAACACCAATTCTAACACTTTAGGTCTAGTTAGCAAAAATAATCTCAGCAATTGCCTACTTCCCGCCTCCCCCAAAGCCCCAGTAGATAGTTGTATGTCATAGCTGCACATCCTTCTAGCTGCTGTACGTGGGACGCGGCCTCAGCATGGCCGGAGAAGCGGTGCGTCGGTGCACGCCTGGGATCCGAACCCGGGCCGCCAGCAGCGGAGCGCATGCACTTAACCGCTAAGCCACGGGGCCGGCCCCAGCAATTGCCTACTTTTTAAAAAGAAAAAAACACAAATGTCTTTCTTCCTTTTGGGGTGTTCTACTGAGACTGGAACTATTTGTCTGGAAAAAGCTGAACCAATCAGGGAGACCCTGGTGATCCAATCTTTCCCTCTAGTAGTTTCCCTGAGTGTGTATGCAAGGCTTAGGCAGAGGCACTAACGCGGATGAGCCTTTGAGCCTGCCCCTAAAATGATCTCCCAACACAAAGAACCTTGGCTTTACTGTTTAGTTTGGATGGGCACAAAGTGCCCATCAGGTTCTGAGACCAATTTTTCACTCTAAGGTAGATATTTTGGCAGACACTGACGGCCGTCTAGCCCACAGGCATTCCCCCTTCCTCCTTGCTACCAGCAAGACTCCGATTCTGTTCAGGTGAGAGCTACAGCACACCTGGAGTCTCATAGGGATCTTGTTCTGGTCCCCTCTGCAGTGACAGGTTCAACAGTGTTGCGTGTGACCCAGTTCTAGTCAATGGCTTCTGAGAGGATGTCTCTCTAGGACTTCTGGGAAAGATTTACCACCATGATAAAGAGAGCCGCACAAAAAGAAACTCTATACCTCCTTGCTTGTCAAGTGGGAACCTGAAACCCAGAGCTGTTACAGTCATCTTTTTTTTTTTTAAAGATTTTATTTATTTATTTTTTCCCCCCAAAGCCCCAGTAGATAGTTGTATGTCATAGCTGCACATCCTTCTAGTTGCTGTATGTGGGACGCGGCCTCAGCATGGCCGGAGAAGTGGTGTGTCGGTGCACGGCCGGGATCCGAACCCGGGCCGCCAGCAGCGGAGCGCACGCACTTAACCGCTAAGACACGGGGCTGGCCCTGTTAACAGTCATCTTGTGATCGTAAGTGGAAGGCGAAGAAAATCAATGAGAAGCTGAACCAAAGTCCTGACACTGCTGAGCTGCTGAAGCAACGTGGTAATGGCCAATCTTTGGTCTCCAAAATAACAGATGCTGCTGAAGCCACTTTTAGTCAGGTATTCTGGTACTTGTATCTGAAAGCTTCCTGGTACTTCCCTTGATTTAAAAGGTAGCTCTCTGAGGAAGACTGAGTATCCCAAGACAAAAATTCTGAACACTCAAGGGAGCTGTAGTATAAAAGCTTCCACTATTAAAGTAATAAGCCCAGACCCAAAAGGAGCTCAGCGGAGCAACTCTAAGTGTCTGTATGGGGAAACCCACAAACAAAAATCTTTGGTCTTCAATGCAGATAACTTTCTGGCACTCGCCAAACTTAGCAATAACAGAAGGAAAGAATTACAGTGAAGACAGATGGAAAGCCAGTGTAAGTCCAGTGAAATCCCATCCTGGGATTTTTTGTTTTGGTTTTTAACCGAAATATTTCAAACATCAAAAAAATAAAGAAAATTGGGGCCGGCCCAGTGGTGTAGCAGTTAAGTTTGTGAGTTCTGCTTTGGCAGGTCGGGGTTCACCAGTTCGGATCCTGGGCTTGGACATACACACCGCTCATCAAGCCGTGCTGAGGCAGCATCTCACATAGAAGAGCCACAACTCTACACCTATGACACATAACCATGTACTGGGGCTTTGGGGAGAAAAAAGAAAAAGAGGAAGATTGGCAACCGATGTTAGTGCAGGGCCAAACTTCCTCAAAAAAAAAAGAAAGAAAGAAAATAATAAACATTTAGGTCACCAGTAGCCATCTCTGTCAAATAGTAATGCATCATTTTGTCTTTTTTTTAAACAGTAAAACTATTGGTATAACTGAAGCCTCTTGTGTACTCCCCACCCCTTGCCAGAGGTAACTACTCACCTGAATTGGGGTTTATCATTCTCTTGCATGTTTTTATACTTTTATTACTTAGGTATATATCCACTAGTAACAGTAGGTAGTATTTTTTGCATGTTGCTCTACCCGATTAAAAAAAAAGGATTATATCTTCTGCAACTTATTTCTCCTCGATATCATGTTTCTGAGTTTTGGTTATATTGATACACGTAGTTCTAGTTAATTTATTTTAATTGGTTGAACAATAATCTATTTTAGGAATTTACACTTATTAATCCATTCACTCTAGACATTTAGCTGAGCTATTATAAAAAACACTGCAGGGGCTGGCCCCGTGGCTTAGCGGTTAAGTGCATGTGCTCCGATACTGGCAGCCCGGGTTGGGATCCCGGGCGTACACCGACGCACCACTCGTCCGGCCATGCTGAGGCGGTGTCCCACATACAGCAACTAGAAGGATGTGCAACTATGACATACAACTATCTACTGGGGCTTTGGGGAGAAAAAGGGAAAAAAAAGGAGGATTGGCAATAGATGTTAGCTCAGAGCTGGTCTTCCTCAGCAAAAAGAGGAGGACTGGCACGGATGTTAGCTCAGGGCTGATCTTCCTCACACACACACACACACACACACACAAAAACAACAAAACAAAAACCAAAAAAAAAACAAAACCCCTCTCTTGTTGATATCTTTGTTATCTACCAAGCATGAGAGTTTCTCTAAGATCTATACTAAAAGTCAAATTTCTCAATCACAGGGTAAAAGCACCTCCAATTTTCCCACATACGTATTATCAAGCTGCTCTCTGCAGTAGATCAGCTGTAGAAATGGCTACAATTCTCCTCCTCTCTATGTATCCACGTCCTTTGACACGCAATTTTACAGCTCTTCCTATCAAGAGATAGAATCTATTTACCCCTGCTGTCCTAGCCTAGCCTTATGATTTGCTTTGGCCAACAGAATGCAGAAGGATGGTGTACCAGTTCCAAGCATAGGCCTCAAGAGGCCTTGCAGTTTCTACTTTTTCTCTTGGAACTCTGCCACTGCTATGTGAGCTAGTCTCCTAAAGGAGGAAAGACCAGTCTCAGCTGAGGATATCACAAAGCAGCCTATAGCCAGCTAACCTCCACACTGTGAGACAGCCTAGTCAAGACCAGTAGAGCTGCCTACACAACCCAAAGCAGGATGGAAACATCTGAGTAGTCCAGCTGACACCAGAAGCTGACCCATGGGCTTGTGAGCAATAATCATACTTACTATTTTAAGCCACTGAGTTTTGGGATAGTTTGTTATACAGTGATAACTAACCGATATATTCTCCAAGTATACAAGCAGTGTAAAAGTTTCCATCATTCTTGTTTCTCTTTAATATATGGTGTTTGTTGTCAGCTCTTTTTATTTTGGGTCAACATAATGAATGTGAAATTATATTGCATCATTTTTAAATTGAAACTGTGTACTTTTTCCTATGTTTAACGGACATTCAGATTTCCTCTTCTGGGAATGCATATGCTATATCCATTTTTATTTGCTCATTGACCATCTTAATAATCTTAAGAAATTATTTGTATCTTCTTAATACGTATCCTCTCTGGTAAATATTTTCTCCCAATTTGGCACTTGTCTTTTATCCTTGTTTTTTTTTTTTAAATTTATTTATTTTTCCCCCAAAGCCCCAATAGATAGCTGTACGTCATAGCTGCACATTCTTCCAGCCGCTGTAAGCGGGACGCGGCCTCAGCATGGCCGGAGAAGCAGTGCGTTGGTGTGCACCCGGGATCCGAATCCGGGCCGCCAGCAGCGGAGCACACGCACCCAACCACCAAGCCACGGGGCCAGCCCTATCCTTGTTTTTGATGTCTTTTGTTAAATATGTTTTATCAGACATTGCTGATTTTACTTATCTTTTCATGGGTTTAATATCTTTTTAAGAAATATATCCCTATCTCAATGGTGTACAGTTAGTCTCCTATATTTTTTCTAATAGTTTGTTTTATATTATGATCCACCAAAATAAATTTGGGAATCTATTCCCAAATAGCCAATGGCCTAGAGACTACAGAAGAGACCCATGGATGTTATTCTGTTTTACCAGTCTAGTTGTTAATTTATGTACTAATATCACATGGTTTTAACTACTATAGCTTTATCTTAATACCTGGAAAAGTAGTCCCCTTCTCTGTTCTCTTTCAAAAACTTTGAAGCCATTTTTGCACCTTTATTCTTCCACATAAATTTCAAAAATCAGTTTTTCAGATCTCTTGAAAAATCCTTTTGGGATGTTTATTTTTATTATTGAATTTTTAGATTAATTTGAGAAAAACTCACATCTTTACAATATGCAGTCTTCTCATTCAAGAATAGACTATATCGCTCCATTTACTCAGGTCTTTTTTGATTCCTTTAACAAAGTTTTATTACTCTTATTGTAAAGATCCTGCACTCTGTTAGTCCATAGCAAGGCGTTTTAGTATAGTTTTGTTGCTATTGTGAATGGTATATGTATTTAAAAGTTACATATATTATAATTGATTACTGCTGGTTTAAAGAAACGCTTCTGGTTTCTGCATATTAATCTTACGTCTTACATCCTTTCTAAATGCTCTTCCTAGTTCTACTAGTTTCTATTGTGTTCCTTTGGTTTTTTAAGTTAATAATCATACCATTTGCAAATAACAATTTTGCTTCTTCCTTTTGAATCTTTATAATTTTTTTTTTTTAAGATTTTATTTATTTATTTTTCCCCCAACGCCCCAGTAGATAGTTGTCTGTCATAGCTGCACATCCTTCTAGTTGCTGTATGTGGGACGCGGCCTCAGCGTGGCCGGCCCAGAATCTTTATAATTTGTATTTATTTCTGTCTTAATGCAGTGGCCAGAACCCCAGTTCAATATTAAGTGGCAGCATGATAGCAAACATAACTGTCTTTTCCTGTCTGCCATGGGATGCTTTGAAAATTTCAAAGATGATGTTTGCTGTAGGTTTTATTAGACATTCTATCAGGCTAAGGAATTTCCTTTTATTTTTAATTTGCTAAGATTTTAAGATGAATGGGCATTGAATTTTAATAAATAATTTTTCTTCATTTACAGAGATAATTTTTTATTTTAATCTTTTTTTTTTTTAATATTTTATTTATTTATTTTTCCCCTCCAAAGCCCCAGTAGATTGTTGTAGGTCATAGCTGCACATCCTTCTAGTTGCTGTATGTGGGACGCGGCCTCAGCATGGCCGGAGAAGCAGTGCGTCGGTGGGTGCCTGGGATCCGAACCCGGGCCACCAGCAGCGGAGCGCGCGCACTTAACCGCCAAGCCACGGGGCCGGCCCTATTTTAATCTCTTAATGAAGTAAATTGCATAAACCTATTTTCTAAGAATGAACTATCCTTGTACTCTTGTGATAATCTAGTTGTGTGATATTTTGAGAAAGCATTAGATTCTATTTGCTCTTATTTTACCTAGGATTTTTGTGTCCATGTTCATAAGTGAGAATTTATTGTTCTTTTCTACTTTTAATTATCAAGATCAGTGTCAGCAAACTATGGCCCCCAGCCAAATCTGTCCTGCCATTGGTTTTTGTAAATAAAGTTTTACTGGAACATAGCCACACTCATTTAACTAAGTATTGTCTATGGGTGTATTCAAGCAGAGTTGAATATTTGTGAGACATACTATATGGCTTCTAAAGTCTAAAATATTTATTATCTGGCCCTTTATAGAAAAAGTTTGCTGATCGAGATTATACCAGCCTTACAAGAGGTGTGTAGTTACCTTTTCTGGAATAGTTCTTTAAGAAAACAATATATACTTTTGGAAATTTCAGTAAAATTCATCTAGTCAGATCTTGGCATTTTTTGTTGGAGAGAGGGGTGATTACCACTTAGTATCTATAAGGATTAATGATCTATGCATAGGTTTTCTATTTTTTTTTCCTCCCCAAAGCCCCAGTACATGGTTGTATTCCTAGTTGTAAGTCATTCTAGTTCTTCTATGTGAGCCGTCGCCACAGCGTGGCAACTGACAGACAGGTGGTGTGGTTCTGCGACCAGGAAGCAAACCCGGACTGCCGAAGTGGTGAGCACCCAACTTTAACGACTAGGCCATCAGGGCTGGCTCTCTAATGCTTTTTTTCAAGTAAGTTCTGGTAGTTTTTTTCTAGAAAACTTTTATCAAAGTTCTCAAATTCTTTTGTTTGTAGTGTTTCACAGGATCCTCTTAATTTAAAAGTCTCTAGACGGGGGCTGGCCTGGTGGGGTAGTGGTTAAGTTCATGCACTCTGCTTCAGCAGCCTGGGGTTTGCAGGTTCTGATCCTGGGCACAGATCTATGCACCGCTTGTCAAGCCATGCTGTGGCGGCATCCCACATAAAGTAGAGGAAGATGGGCACGGATGTTAGCCCAGGGCCAGTCTCCCTCAGCAAAAAGAGGAGCAATGGCAAGAGATGTTAGCTCAAGGCTAATCTTCCTTACAAAAAAAAAAAAAAAAAAGTCTCTAGACATAAAAATAACCCACTTTTGGTTTTGTTGATCATTTCCATTTTTCCTCATTAATTTCTGCCCTTTCCCCTTGTTACTTCCATCCTTTTACTTTCTTTAAGCATACTTGGTTGTTTTTTCCAGCTTCTTGAATTGACTGCTCAATTCAAGTTTATTTAATGTCTACTTTGCTTCCTAATAAAAGTATCTAAGGCTCAAAGAACTGTGTGAGCTGCATCCTATAAGTCATGATGAGGAGTGTTTTCATAACTGTTTAGCTCTATTTGCCTAGTAATCTCATATTGTGATTTGTGCTTTAACTCAAGGATTATTTAGAACATTTTTTTCTGTGTCCAAATATATGTTTCTATCTCTCGTCAAGCTGGCTCTATTGTTGATTTCTAATTTTACTGCATTGTGTCAGGGTATATATAGTCTATATTATTGATGCTCTGGGACTTTTTTTCTTTTTTTTTAGTTCTCGGTGTCCACTTTTTTTTTTTATTGATGTGACAGTTTATAACATTGTGAAATTTTAGTTGTACATTATTGTTTGTCAGTCACCATATAAATGTGTCCCTTCAGCCCTTGTGCCCACCTCCCCAACTCCCTTCCCCCTGGTAATCACTAAACTGTTCACTCTGTCCATGTGTTAGTTTATCTTCTACATATGAGTGAAATCACACGGTGTTTGTCGTTCTCTGTCTGGCTTATTTCACTTAACATAACATGACGCTTTGGGATTTTTATTTTATTTATTTATTTTTTTTTTGGTGAGGAAGATCAGCTCTAACATCTGCCAATCCTCCTCTTTTTGCTGAGGAAGACTGGCCCTGAGCTAACAGCTGTGTCCATCTTCCTCCACTTTATATGGGACGCCGCCACAGCATGGTTTGACAAGGAGTGCATCGGTGCGTGCCCGGGATCCGAACCCCAGGCCGCCGCAGCGGAGCGCACGCACTTAACCGCTTGCGCCACCGGGCCGGCCCCCTGGGATTTTTAAAACTACTTTTATGGCTTAATATAAGGTTACTTTATAATTCTTCCAAGCGTGCTTGAAAAAATTACATATCTTTGTTGGATGCCAGGTTATCTCTCAATATACCTATCTGATCAACCTTGTTAATGATGTTACTCAATCCTTCTATTTTTCTTACTGTTTGCTGCTTTTTCTATCAGTTTCTAAATGAGATATTTTAAAGTCTTCAATACGGCTGTAGATGTGTCAACTTTTCCCCATAACTCTGACAATTTTGCTTTAAGTAGATGAAGATTTTGCTGGGTGCATGAAAGTTCAAGACTGCTATATATCTTGGTAGATTGTTCTTTTTATCAGTATTAAATGTCTCTCTCGTTGCTCTGAAATGTTTTTCACCTAAATTCTATTTTGTCTGATATTACAATTACCATCCCAGTTTTCTTTTGGTTTGTATTTGCCTGATATATCTTTTTCTATCCTTTCATTCTTAGTCATTCAGTATCATTGTGCTTGAAAACAACATATGACAAGTTTTATTTTCTTTTTAATCCAAGTATGTATCTATTAATTAGTAAGTTTAACTAAGTAAGTTTAACTAAGTATAATCAAGTTACATTTACTGTGATTTAGCCTGGAAACTTAGCTCTTTACAGAAGCCACTAACACTTCAAGATGAGTTAGAGTCAGAGTCCTTAAATTTACTTCCTGTGCTAGGTAGCAAGCTCTGTGCTAGACAGTTTGCATTTGTAAATTCACTGAATTAAGAGGAAGCTGTTAAGTGGCACCTCAGCCAGATAAGTTAGACCTGCCCAGGTCCAGCAGCTGTGGGTAGTTTAAAGATTGTGGAGTCTCCAGAGTCGAGTTACATTTAGTATTTGCTGAAGCCACTGTGAGCTATACTGGAGTCAATGCAAAGTAAGCTGTGGATATACTTCCTAATGACTAAAAACCCTTTCCTGGAATTTGAAGCTGGACAAGAAAGCAAATACAACTGTTTTGGAAGAGTCATCTGGACCCAATTCATTTAGCAGAAGGCAATTGGCTCCTATCCCAGTAATTCAGTCTCTCTCTATTCAGGGTTCCAACACAAACCAGCTCAAATACAGTACTATAGTCTCTAACAGGGCAGATTCTAATCTCTACACTAAGCCACTGAATTAACTATTCATCAATGGGTGGTAGTCAGTTATGTGCGATAATGTAGACAGATAAACTGAGTAAAAAGATATCTTTTCTTTTATTCCAGTTTTTTAAAAAAATGGTTGAAAGATAATTTAGAAGTAGTTATTTGCAATTAAAGAGAGCTAACCTTTAAATTTGGTTCTCCAAGTAAAATAAATAATAGACAATAAATAAATAATAAATAAAATATTGATTCTTTGACTAAAGAGTGATTTTTTTTAAAAGCTGCTTGTGTTTAAGATAAATCATACATAAAGATGACTGAATGTGCAAAAACGTAACCTACCTGGAATTTTTTTGAGGGGGAATATATCTATTGAAAGCAAGATATCCCTGTTAGTATCTGAGACGATTAGCTTAGAGAAATAAAACTATTTATAGCATTACTACAGAGTCAAAGGAAAAGAGAGAAGATATCAGTCTAAAAATAAAAAAAAATTTAAATAAAAAATATAGTAGTAGAGTAAGCATATTGTCTCTTCTTCTTCCCGAGACCCAATTAAAATGAAAGTAAAGAAATAAGACTGGAAAGGGGCTATCGGAAGAAAGGAGATTTCAAAAGAATTCCAAGATGCAAAGTGATCAATGAGAGTTGAAAGATGCAGAAAAGCAACAGAGGCCAGCTCTGCTTCCAGACTCTGGGAGAAGTTCCAGGATAGGATGTGGCAGGAATACAGAGAGTGGAAGTGAGAAGGAGTCCTGAAAGCCAAAGGTCTAACTAAATACCAACAACTAGCCCACACATGGAGAATGGCCTGGCACCTACCAGACACTCTGAGGGCTCTAATCGAAGCAGAAAAACTGGGAAGAACTACTGTAGCTTATGTATCTATAAATATCCTCAGAATAAAGTCCTCCTATTGTGGCATTCTTCTAGAAGGCCCCTGGCACAACAGCTCCACTTCCCTCCAGGTCACTCTAGACATCCACCCATTTACACAGAGCTCCCATCCAGTGCTGCTACTGCCTCAATCCTAACTGTGATGGGACAACTATGGACCACCAGACATCTCAGGGAGGTCACCAAAAGGAAAGGAAGATCAAAACAAGCAAATGAAAACTGGTTCTAGTCAAAAGAAAAATTCAAGGAATAGAATAAAACTTGAGGAAATAAGTTATTATCCTTAAAAAAATTTGAGAAGCTATGGCATCCTAAACAAGAACAAAATATATGTAAAAGCAACCAAGAATAAAAATGGTATCTTAGATCTTAAAAATATGATTGTTGAAATAAAACATTCATTAGAAGGGTTAGAAGTCAATGAAACTTCCCAAAATATATAACATAAAACAAACAGATGAAAAATATGACCAGAAAAGAATAAGAGTAAAGGCTTAATCTAGGGGGTCTAATATATCTAATTAATAGAAATTACAGACAAATCACTGAGAAATTTCAAAACCCCAGGGATAAAGAGAGGGAAGAAAAAGGTTATCTCCAGAGGAATAAGAACCAAACTAGTATCAGACTTATTATCCACAACATTGACAATAATACTTTTAAAGTTTAGGAAAAGTGATTTTTCAGTCAAAATTTCTATTTAGCAAAACCTTCAGGGAGCCAATGAAGGCATGAGGCAAGAAATAAGATATTACCTACTGTGTATTTTTCCTTAGGGAATTACTTAAGGAATGTTTCTTTTTATCCTAAGTCTTCCAGTCCTATTTTATTTCTGAACCACGTATCATGCACAAATATTATTTTGATTCAATTTTAAAACTCAGGGGAAAAGGCTATCTTAAAAAAGAAACAGGATGGGCAGGTCTATGCCCATATATTTGACTCGCTCAGTCTTAATTTCCTTCTATAACAACCAACATACATGAAACTTTGAATCTTGGCATACGACTGGTCAGGGAAGAGTGGAGTGAATGGAAAAGCATCAATAAGAACAGGTAAAACCTGTGAGGAAAGTAAAGGAATCTTCTCCCCCAGCCCCACCCCAGACACTCTCCATAATTGCCCGACACACACATATAGAGTCCTACTAAACTCTGCATGCTTGGAGCAGGGATCGAACTCCAGTCAATCTGGAGTCAGCAGAACTCCAGCCCTGTAGTATATGGGAAACAGGGTCCTGTGAGACTGATCAGTTTATAAGGAGTAAGCTTGGTAGGTTGGTGGAATGTGGGTCACTACTGATGCAGATGAGCTGGAGAAAAGCAAAGACAGCCATGAAGAAGAGACGTTCCTAAAGGTGAGATCCATAATCACTGGAAGTGTTTATTTCAGTTATAACTACTAAACAAACTCAGACTTCACACTAAGAACAAGCAGTCAGAAAAAAGTCAAACATATGAAAAAACAGTAGCTCAGAAAAAGGAGAACCAATCTGATAATTCAAGAAACAGGGTTATTACAAGAAAAAACGAATTCTTATTCAATAAGATTCAGGAAGATGTTACAATTAGAAAACAATGGCAAACTGTCACAAACAGGGAACAACGTGAAAACAGAAAAGAGTTCTTAAATAACATCACAACAAAATAATAACCCCAAAGAAGGCAATGAATAGTTAGTGGAGATACAGAAGGCCAAAATTTGAAGAATTCTCCCAGCACTCAGAGTAAAAATGTAGACATTAAAACTATAAGACAAGATCAGGGAATACAATGCAATAGGAATTTCAGCAGAAGAAAATGAAACTGATAAAGGTGGAATAATAATTAAAGAAAAAAAGAAGAAAATTTCCTGAAGCTAAGGAAAAGATACAAATCTTCCTATCAAAAGCGCTTACCTAACTATGCGGCATACTCCAGTGACATTTCTGAGTTTCAATAAAGAGAAAAGTTTTCATGTGTTTACACAGGGGGAAAAAATTTGATACCAGGCTTTTCCTCTACAATATCAAATGCTTGAAGTTAAGAGACCTGAGGAAAAGAATTATTATTCAAGGAGTCTATAATTAGGTAAACCATTCACATGTGAAGAAAAACATTTTTTAAAACATGTAATGACTCTCTGTACTTTTCCTAAAAATAATTACTCAGTATACTATAGTCAACCAATAATGAATGAGAAAACAAGCACACAAGAAAAGGGAATACATGGCGGCGGGGGGGTTGGTGGGGGGAAGGAAGAAAGGGGAAAAATAGCTGTGATCAGTGAAAGCAGTAAAAATTATTGGCCTTAAATAATTATTGTTGATATGGTTGTTATCAAGATAACAAATGTTAATTTTTTGTATTTTCAAAAATAATATCTTAATGACTATACTTAAAGTCACAAATTTAAACAAAATGAGAGTCGGGCAATAAGGGGATACTAGTTCTTATCTTTTAGATCGAGGGTGTGTGTGTGTGTGTGTGTGTGAGTAGATTATTTTGTTTGGTTGGAAAAATAAATACCTATTGAAATATATTATTTAAAAGTAAAAGAGACTTCCAGTTTCTGGTCTAGCATGTAAGGAGCTTAGAAGTTGCCACAACAAATAAAAAGCTGAACAAACCAAAAAATTGATAACTCTTCTTAGATTCTTTAGAAAAGTGAAGTCACAAGGCAAACCACTACCCCCAAAATCAGGAGACAGATAAGCAGATACAGAGAATCACAACTTACAGGAGCAGAAACCACCAAGAGAACCAGTGTGGGGCAGGCGGAAGGCAGGGACAAGAAAACCTAAACTGCAATTGATGAACTGCTGGAGGCTCAGTAGACAAGTCTGAGAGTTAAAAACTTCAGGGGTACCACCACACTTTTGTGTGTTTTTTCTTCCAGGAGCTCTACTAGGTTTTCACAGTGAATATTGGAGAAAAATCCCCTCTTGCTTCTGGGCAGGGGAAAAACAGCCATTTTGAAAAACTCCAAAGCCCTTCGGTTCTTCTTAACAAAGCCTACTTTCAACAGAAACTATTTTACCAGAGCCTAACCTATCATGATTTTATCAGAGCCTAGCCAATCTGGGGGAAGGGTAATACTCAATTCTAGCCCATCCCAGCCACCCTGTCCTACCTAAAGTGGTGGGAAGGAGCTGGAGCTACTGAGAGGCACTTGTGAAGTTCGCAGCCCAGGGCACAGGCTCACTGAAAAACTGAGACCTAATCATAGGACTATAGAATGCTTCCCCCCCTGCACACTTTAGCACTATATTACTAAAGGCATATTTATCAGAGTTCCTTTCATCCAGTACATCATGTTCAGCTTTCAACAAAAAATTACAAGGCATACTAAAAGAAAAAAACACAGAAGACATGGAACAAGCACCAGAACCAGACTCAGATATGGCAGGCATGTTGGAATTATCAGACCATGAATTTAAAACAACTATGATTAATATGCTATGGGTTCTAAGGGAAAAAGTAAGAACCAATGGGTAATGTAAGCAGAGAGATGGAAATTCAAAGAATTAAAAAGTAATACTAGAGATCAAACACACTGGTAATAGAAATGAAGAATGCCTTTCATGGGCTCATTAATAGACTAGACACGGCTGAGGAAAGAATCCTCGAGCTTGACAAAATGTGAGTAGAAACTCCCAAAACTGAAACACAGAGAAAAAAGACTGAAAAACACAGAACAGAATATCCAAGAACAGTGGGACAACTATAAAAGGTGTAACATCGTGCAATGGGAATACCAGAAGGTGAAGAAAGACGAAGGAAAAGCAGCAATATTTGAAGCAATAATGACTGAGAACATTACACTGCAAGTTCTAGCTAATGCAGTAAAACACGAAAAAGAAATAAAACGTATGTAGATTGGAAAGAAGAAATAAAACTGTCTTTGTTTGCAGATGGTATGATTGCAGAAAATCTGCAAGAATTGGCAAAAAAAGCCCTTATGGGACCAATAAGTGATCATAGCAAGGTTGCAGGATATAAGGATAAAAAAGTCAACTACTTTCCTATATACCAGCAATGAACAAGTGGAATTTGAAATGAAAAACAAAATACTATTTACATTAGCATCCCCCAAAATGAAATACGTATAAATCTAACAAAATATGTATAAGATCTATATGAAAAAAAACTATACAACTCTAATGAAACAAATCAAAGAACTAAATAAATGGAGAGAAATTCCACGTTTATAGATAGGAGGACTCAACACTGTCAAGATGTCAATTCTTCCCACCTTGATTCAATGCAATCCCAATTAAAAAATTCCAGCAAGTCTTTGTGGATATCAACAAACTGATTCTAAAGTTCATAAGGAGGGGCCAAACATCCAGAAGAGTCAACTCTATATTGAAGGAAAAGAACAAAGTCGGAGGACTGTCACTACCCAACTTCCAGACTTACGACAAAGCTACAGTAAACAAGATGGTATGATTCTGACAAAAAAGACAACCATATCAAAGGAACAGAATAGAGAGCCTAGAAATAGACCTTCATAAATAAAGTCAACTGATCTTTGACAAAGGAGCAAAGGCAATACAATGGAGAAAACACAATGTTTTCAACAAAATGGTCCCACAACAACTGGACATCTACATGCAAGAAAAATGAATCTAGACACAGATCTTACATCCTTCACAAAAATTAACTCAAAATGGATCATACACCTAAACATAAAACACAAAACTATAAAACTCCTAGAAGAAAACATAGGAGAAAACCTAGATGACCTTGGGTATAGTGATGACTTTAAAAAAAGAAAACACCAAAGTCACAATCCATGAAAGAAAGAATTGATAAGCTGGACTTCATCAAAATTAAAAACTTCTGCTCTGAGAAAGTGTCAAGAGAATGAGAAGACAAGCCACAGACTGGGAGAAAATATTTGTAGAACACATATCTGATAAAAGACTGTTAGCCAAAATATACAAAGGACTCTCGAAATTCAACAATAAGAAAATGAACCACCAGATGAAAAAACAGGTAAAAGACCTCAACAGACACCTCACAAAAGCAGATATACAGATGGCAAATAAACATATGAAAAGATGCTCAACCTCATATATCATTAGGGAATTGCAAATTAAAACAACAATGAGATACCACTACACACTATTAGAATGCCAAAATCCAGGACACTGACAACACCAAATGCTGGTGCGTATGTGGAGCAACAGGAACTCTCATTCATTGCTGGTGGGAACGTAAAATGGTACAGCCACTTTGGAAGACATTTTGGCAGTTTCTTATAAAACTAAATATACTCTTACCATAAAATCCAACAATCATGTCCTTTGTATTTATCTCAAGGAGTTGAAAACTTATGTCCACACAAAAACCTGCACATGCCCATTTATAGCAGCTTTATTCACAACTGCCAAAATTTGGAAGCAACCAAGGTATCCTTCAGAGGGTGAATGGATAAATAAACTGTGGTACATCCAGATCATGAAATATTATTCAGTGCTAAAAAGAACTGAGCTATCAAGCCATGAAAAGACATGGAGGAAATGTAAATGTATATTACTAAGTGAAAGAAGTCACTCTCAAAAGGCCACATACTGTATGATTCCAACTAGATGACATTCTGGAAAAGCAAACCTATGGAAACAGTAAAAAGATCAGTGGTTGCCTGGGGTTAGTGGGAAGGGAAAGA
The DNA here is from genome assembly GCF_020826845.1 of Diceros bicornis minor. NCBI lineage: Eukaryota > Metazoa > Chordata > Mammalia > Perissodactyla > Rhinocerotidae > Diceros > Diceros bicornis. The sequence goes on along the minus strand of NC_080753.1, from coordinate 30,302,392 downwards.
TGAATAGGCAGAGCATAGACAATTTTTAGCACAGGGAAACTATTCTGCATGACATTGTAAAGGTGGGCACATGTCAGTATATATTTGTGAAAACCTACAGAATATACAACACTATTATAATCTATGGATTTTGGGTGATGATGTGTCAATGCAGGATCATCAATTGTAACAAATGTACCACCAGGTGGGGGATGTTGATAGTGGGGGGTGCTGTACATGTGCAGAGCTAGGGGGTATATGGGAACTCTGTATTTTCTGCTTAAATCTGCTGTGAACCTAAAAGTGCTCTAAAAACAATAAAATCTATTAAAAAAAGAAAGTAAAGGTAACCACAAGTATTAAAGAAATAGTATTAAAGAAATATAACTTCCACATTACTAGAGAAAATAAAGGAAGAACAATTTAGCAAAATGTAGACTAGTCATAAGAAAAGTAAATAATAATATAGTATAATAAAAATGACAGGAGTAAGTTTTTAGAAAGTTACCATAATTAATGCTAATAAAGCTAGATTTCATTACTCACAGGTCAAAGACTTTCAGAATGAGTGAAAAACAAAGCAGTCACAAAGGACATACCTAAACCATAATGACACAGAAAGGTAGGAAGATAAAGGGCTGAGCAACAACATCCCAGGCCAACAGCCACCCCTCAACACCCTGTAAAAAGCAAGGGAGGCTAAAATTCAAAGCGAAAAGAATAAACAGGACAAAGAAAGTAATTTTATGCTGATAAGGTACGATCCATTTGGTATGACCCATTATGGAAATAAAACAATCATAATTCTTTATATGCTGCATTACATAAACAAAGAAAAATACAAGGCAAAATGTATTAGAAATATAAGGAGAAACAGACAAAAAGCACAATTACAAAGAAAGATAACATCTCAGAATTTGATAGCTCCAATCAACAAAATACACATATACTGTATAGGAATGGAACAATAAAAAGTCCATATTTGTATGTATGAACTATATAATTTTTGAATGTTTATAAAATTTGATAATATACTTGGCAAAAAAGATTTTTTTAAATAAATTCCCCCAAGAGAATTTTATAAACCACATTCCACCATTCTCATCATGATTAATTACTGGAAAAACTACAGCATGTTCATACATAGACTGCTATGAAGTCTTTCAAAATAATCGCTCACATGTATGCCTATTATCACAAAAAGATGTCCATAATATAATAAGCAGGTGAAATTGATAAATACTAGTATTATTTTAAAATATATGTACACATATTTATGGATGTGTAAATGTGTATGAAATTACCAAAATATTAACAAAGGTTATCTTTAGGTGATGAGAATATAAATGATTTTTTGTTGTTGTTGTATATTAGTTATTTCTTAAGGTTTCATTAACAGATATAGATTATGTGATAAAGCAAGTACAGAAAAGTGCTAATGGTAGAATCTAGGTGGTGGGGATATGGGTGTTTATAATAAAATTCTTTCAATGTGGCAGTGAGCTTGAAAATTTTTATAATAAAATATTGGAAAAAATTTCAATTCTGAAAATTAAAGAAAAAATCACCTTAGAATCTAAAAATAAGGTGCTCCCCCCTTCCCCATCAATCTTTCTGAGACTTCACAAAATATGCTACAGAAGACTCTGCAAAGTGGTGGTGGTAGCATTTTTTTTCCAATTATGTGAGCATTAAAAAAAGCAACAATGAGGGGCCAGCCCAGTGGCGCAAGCGGTTAAGTGTGCGCGCTCTGCTGCAGCGGCCCGGGGTTCGCCGGTTCGGATCCCGGGCACACACCGACGCACTGCTTGGCAAGCCATGCTGTGGTGGTGTCCCATATAAAGTGGAGGAAGATGGGCACAGATGTTAGCCCAGGGCCGTCTTCCTCAGCAGAAAAAGAGGAGGACTGGCAGATGTCAGCACAGGGCTGGTCTCCTCACAAAAAAAAAAAAAAAAGCAAAATGAAACATTAAACCCAATGCCAAAAATATAAATCAAGTTTCTTTCCTAACTACATATTTAAAGTAACCGAAAATGCTCATATGGTTTATTAACCTTACTAGCATCCTCCTGATGAGGGTGAGGTGGGAGAGGGGGAGAAGGGAGCCCAGGGCTTTTGGAGACACTCGAGTGGTCAGGTCACGCTCCGCTGTGTGATTCAGGGCAAATTATTCATCTTTTCTAGTAATAATAATAGCTAGTATTTGAGTTCTTACTTAATGTCTACCTATGAAGCAGGTATTTTCGTGGTTCCTATGTTTCAGACGAGAAAACCGATGCTTAAAGATGCTAAATAATTTGCCAATACCATGCAGTTAAGCGGCAGCACCAGGATTTGAATGTAGGTGTCTGATTCCAAAGCCTGTGCAACTACCAATGTATTACTGCCCTCCTCATCTCTGCCCAGAGAATAAATTAGGACACGTTCTGGAGGGCAGGCAAGATTATATAAATGGAACCTTAAAGTATTTTTTGAATTTGCAATTACTGAAGGGGTATTACATAAATCTGCCTTCTAGACTGAGAATCTGAAAACTTGGCATGAAGGACCAGCTTTAAAAACGAGGGGTGAGGGAGGGCAACAAAAGCATAAGAAAAGCTGGTCTAGCAATCGTAAGTGATTCTTGTGTTCTTTACCTGATAGGCCCCTCAATTTTCTTAACAATAATCTAGATTTTATTTTAAAGGCAGAACTGGAAATTTCAGTTTGAAATGACAAAAAAATTCAATTTTGCCAAGCATCACCATAAAGGTGATCATGCTCTTTCTGAAACATTGAATACTGCACATATTCAATTCACTCAACAGAGATGAACAGTTTATTTGAAAGCCGCAAGAAACTATAACTACATTTCTCACTTTCAATCTGCTGCTTAATGGCATCATGCATTTTTTATTGCATCCATTCTAATAAGTGTGTAGTGGTTATCTCATTGGATGGCATTAAAGGTAATTTTTAAAAAATTAAACATTAAAAAAAATTACTCATTTAGATAACATCCAAGAGTTAGTACCTTTTATAAATACTCATTCCAAAGAAAAAAAAAAAGGAGGGCTTGAATGGTGTAAATGTTTAGCTCTGTTTGATCAAAAGTACAGACTTAAACCAGATAACCTCTTGATGTCCTTTTCAACACTGTGATTCTATGACCCTATAAAAATAAATTCCACTTAACATCATAGTCCCTATACAGACAGGCACACTTCCTCAGGCTTCTCAAGTCAAAAGATCTTCCCAGTGATGTCCTCATTCAGTTTCCCACCCAGAACTTTGCTGGTCACACAGCCGTAAATAGTTGATCGTCTTTCTTTCAGCTCTCATAAATCTCAGTGAAAGCATGTCATGGAGCAGCTATTAGCTGAAAATGATACTGTTCCCTTTTTTTTTTTTTTAATTTTATTTATTTATTTATTTTTCCCCCAAAGCCCCAGTAGATAGTTGTATGTCATAGCTGCACTTCTAGTTGCTGTATGTGGGATGCGGCCTCAGCATGGCCGGAGAAGCAGTGCGTCGGTGCGCGGCCAGGATCCGAACCCGGGCTGCCAGCTGCGGAGCGCACGCGCTTAACCACTAAGCCACGGAGCCAGCCCCACCATTCCCTTCTTTAACTACCTCACTCTCCATTCCAAAAACCCACTTCAAAAGCTTAGCCCTTTTGAGAGTTTTTGCGGCCTACTTTGAAACCCAAACCATATCTGTTCTAGGGCCTGACATGGAGCCCTACCAAGTCTCTCAATGGCCAGAACAGGCTGTTCAGAGGGCATCCCAGATTGCCCACTTATGCCCACAAGTCACTCCTGAACCCCAAAAGAGAGTAAAGAGGAACAAAAATCAAGCCAAATGAAATGAACATTTTAGTAGCATTTGAAGAATCTTCTAACAAGTGCCGCCTCATATGAAGGACAGGACTGGTTAGTATGGAAGAGACTTAAATGAGCAAAAATGGCAGGTAGATAGATGAAAAAAGGTATTTCATTTGGCACAGAAGGTGCACAGGTCTACATGTGTAGACCTGCTACTTATAGTATAAACACATTATATCCGTTTTTTGAAACTGTTAATTTCCCATCCTTAATACCATGGCATTTCTTCACCAATAAAAGGTAATTACTATATAAACTATTAGGAAAACCCAGCATGATGGAGTCTCTCTCCTCCAGATTCAATGTCTAACATGGCGTCGATATCACGATCATTTAGGCAGGGGGAAGAGCAAATACGAAGGCCTTGAGGGGTAAAGAGCCTGGCGCTAGAGGTACAGCAAGGGGGCTACCAGTATGGGTGGAGCACAGGGAGCAAGAGAGAGGAGTGAGAGATGAGGTGCCAGAGGGAGCCAGATGATAGGTCATTCTTAGGGTTTCAGATTAGAAAGCCTTTGAGTGACATGATTTGACCTGGTTTCTTTTAACAGAATCATTTTGCCTGCTGTGTTGAAAATAGACTGAACAGGGTAGGAGTGCAAGGGGGAGCAAAGGAATCCAGGTGAGAGGTGATGGTGGCTTGGACTAAGATGGCAGTGATAAAGGTGGTGAGCAGTGGCTGAATTCTGCACATATGTATTTTAAAGGTAGAGCCAACAAGATTGGCTAATAAACTAGATACTGGGTATCAGAAAAAAAAAATCAAGGATAACTCCTAGTTTTTTGGGTTAAGCAACTGAAAGGATGGAATTGCCATTTATTAAGATGGGAAGACTGCTGGAGGCGCAGGTTTGGGAGAAGACAGTGGAATCACAAGTTTAGTTTTATATTTTTTTTTCTTTTTAAAGATTTTATTTATTTATTTATTTTCCCCCCAAAGCCCCAGTAGATAGTTGTATGTCATAGCCGCACATCCTTCCAGCCACTGCATGTGGCACGCGACCCCAGCATGGCTGGAGAAGTGGCACGTCGGTGCGCGCCCGGGATCCAAACCCAGGCCGCGAGCAGCGGAGCGCGCGCACTTAACCACTAAGCCACGGGGCCGGCCCTAGTTTTACACATATTAAGTTTCAGATGCCTACTGACATCCAAATGGAAACACCAAGTAGGCAGGTTAAGGAAAGTTGTGGTTGGGGATGAAGGGGTCATCCATCCATCTATCCATCTATCCTTCTACCTACCCACCCACTAACCCAACCCAACCAACTACTGTATTTAAAGCTTTGAGACTGGATGAGATCACCAAGGTGTAGATGAGAGACAGACAAGAAAAGAAAAAACAAACGACTGAACTCCAGGACATTCAACCTTAAGGGAGGAATCAGCAAAGTCAACTCAGATGCAGAAGAAAAATCAGGAAAAGTGTGGCATCCTGGAAGCCTAGCAGAAAAAGTTATTCAAGCTTTTTCCCCAACAGTATTCTGCTCCCAGCCTTTGATTCTTCCAGCCGAGGCCCCAGACACCATGGATAAGCCACCCTTCCTGAACCTCCTCTGAATTCATGTCTCACAGAAACTATGAGGTAACACGATTATTCTTATTTTAGGTTTTGTTAGACAGCAATAAAGAACTAACACAGTTTCTAAATTCATAATTCTCAGCATCACCAACAAGAGAGTTCACATAAATGTATCCAACAGCAATACTCTTTTTTCTCAAGCTGATTAGCACATTGATGATTCTTCATGGATTACTTCTACTCATACTCCTTCAAAGATTAATCTAATTGTCTGGAACATAGTAAACTGTCTCAATGATCTCCATGTGAATCATCCCTTTCCCAACTAAACTTATCGTCAACAATCATTTTAATTTAAAGAAAAAAAACAAAAATTCTGGGAATAGCAAGATCAAGTTTCAAAGCTAAAAGTAAGCTTGCAGCAAAAACAAAAACAAACCCAAAAATCTTAACTGAAGCTTTGCCATCTGCCCCCAGAGAAGACTTTGCTTTCATTTCCTTGCACCTAAGGAGAACACAATACAGAACAGAATTTCAGCAATTCTAATTTTAACCTTTCTGAGCTCAAATATATCCTTTAGAATTCCTTGGGGGATTGTGGCTATACCATTAAGTATTTTGAATACTGACTTTTACAACTGCTTAACGGCTTCACATTTCTGCTCAGACTCTGGAAAAAATGATGCAGTTGTAAAAAACTTAAAAAATTTAGATGAAGTAAAATTTCCCATGAGCTTCCTTCTAGTCCCACCTTCCTCCCCAGGGGTCATCACTCTACTCAGTTTAGTGTCTTTTTTTTCAGACTCCATTCTAAATATTTACATATATACATGAACATATACAAATACATTTTAAGACATTTTACACAAATCGATCATACTTGCTATTTCATTTAACCAAAGATTGTAGAGGACTCCCCATGTTGGGATATATAGATTTCCTTTATTACTGTTAAATTGCTGGATAATAATACATAATATGAACATGCCATAACTGATATAATCATTCTCCTATTGATGGACACTTAGATTGTTTCTAGTATTTGCTATCACAAATAAAGCTGTGGTGAACCTCTTGTACATGCTTCTCTGTGCCCATGAATAAGCATTTCTCTACAGATACTTAGAAGTGAAAATGATGGGCTCAGATATAAACCAAGAGGCACAGAAGGTTACAAGATTTGGTCAAGCTCCTGAAGCCTGCGGTGAGAGAGGAGGGAGAAGGGCTGGGATAGTAGAAAATTGAGAGCAAAGAGAAAAGTTAGAAAACCCCTGCCTCCTCTTTTTTAGTTTATCTTTTACGAACCTTCCAGTTCACTATCATGTTAGACATTTGAGGAGACTGTTGAGAAGCCTACAGTCATGTAGGAAGGGTGACAGACAAAAACACAGAAGGAAATATCCCAAAATGCTAAGAGGGGAGAGTATGAAAAATTTAAATTTGTTCTTTTTACTTTCTGTTTTTCAAAATGTCCACATTAAATAAGAATATATAGGAAAAACATACTTGAAACTTACATTACAATGGGATGGTGGAAAAAGCACCTATCTATCAGCCTGGAAAGTCATGAAAGCTTCCATAAAATGTAGTGACTGAGCTGAAAACTCAAAGAGGTGTGCCCAGGCAGCAAGGGAATAGGTCAGGCTTTCTTGCTGGAGGGAACCAAATGCATTATGCTGGACGTGTGGCGTGTCCTGAAAATGGAAAGCAGGTGGAATGACCAGCATACAGTGTCCAAGACGGTAAAGACATTTTTAAGGCCCTTAATACATGCTGCCTCCTTCATCATCGCCAATAACATTTGTTTTTTAAATCTTGGTTAACTTGACAGGAGCAAGATACCAGCTTATTTTAACTGACATTTATCTGATAACTGGTGAGATGGAATACATATTATTTTCACTGATCATTTCCTTTCTGCTTAGAACTGGGAAAGCCCAGGGAAGAAAAACCATCACTATCTTTCCCTCTCTGTTCCATGAGTTTGCAAGTACTAGACTCTCACCAAGGTGCTAGAACCTCCTCAACTGTGAACTCCTCTGCCAGGCTGTGAAGGTCCTCCACACCCTGCTGTACTCATGACCTATTCTTTCCCTCTACTCCATCTGCCATGTTCAGGACACTAGCCCCAACTCTAACTGAGCCTACAGCAGGAGCTTGACAAATAGTTACCAATTAAGCTTGAGTAACTAGGCAACTAGGATCTGGGGGACAAAAGGAACTCCCAGATCATTCAAAATAGTTTTTCCACAAGCATGACTGCCCCCAGGGGCACCAGAGAAATGTACGAGAGTGGTTTTGGTTGTCATGACGACCAGAGAGCACAAATGGCACTTAGGAGAAGGAACCAAGAGTACTAGCTATTCTGCAAAAGGATGGTCTCACCTAAGAACTGTCTTGCATGACTTTTCAAAATCCTGCTACACTTTTATGTGGGTGGGAAACCTGATTTTAACTATCTGAGCCTAGAATTCAACTCTTTTCTAGTCTATGAATATTAACACAGGAGATTACTTATACAAAAATAAAATAAATACATAAATATATAAAAATATGCAAGTAAATATATTAATATATATATATTTACTATAGAAAGGAGGTGTCAAGTCTGACAAGGTTGAGAACCACTCTGATCTAAGCAATCATTTGCAAACGTAGGAAGAGAGATACAGAATGGTTAACCGTGCACACAAGAATCTGCCATATCACTGTCACTGACCCACACAATAAAGGGCATCTACAGGCAAAAGATCTACACAGAAGCAATACAACACCCCCATCCAGTTCTCAGGTGATATTTCCTAACTTGTTTTACTATTTCTATGCCTGAGAGTAGCCCCCAAACAAGGTAAAGAAGGGGTATATTAGGTACACTGTACCTAATGTAAATCAAACTATCATGCAGGTTTACAAAGAAAAGATTAAGTGATACCCTCTTGCTGATGCTAATCATTTGCTCTTTAATATCATCTTGTCATTACCACCAATTCAAACCATCCCAGATCCAATCCCTAAATAATCCAAACTGGCACCAAGGGCCATTCCATTCTATTCCTACCACTATCCCTCCCCGAAATCAACAGGTTACCATTAAATAGTTTAGAATCTATTCTCAGGCTCTATAGTGTTTCTCCTAATAATATCAATGGTGCAAATATATTCATATTATTTATAATATGATAAAGCAAATAATGTTATTAGAAACCAATAACAATGTTATTAAAATATTATTAAAAACCAATATCTTAAGAATAAAAGAAAAGAGATACAAATATAAGAAAAAACTTTGTAATGTTAAATTTGAAATGGAAATATGAACATGAAATCATGATTTTTTCTTTTTTAATATGCTTTCTACTGCTGTCCACTAAAAGGGCCTAGGAGCAATGACATCCCAGGAGCAATGAGCACACTTAGCACCCTAATCTTGGTTTCTAAATAACATTCTCCACTAAAAGGGAATTCTGATGAAGAAATGGCTGACAAAAGATCTGGGACAGAAAAATTCAAGGTAAGCCTGGAATATCTTATTGCATTACAGAGCAAGGAAGTACTCAAACAATGAAAGGGTTATGTGAAAAGTACACAGAGGCTGCTTGCAAGGGTGCATGCTGGTCAAATTTGGGACAATTAAAGCAAAGAGAATAAAGACTGTAACTGATTACAATACAGTCATGTATCACTTAATGACGGGGATACATTCTGAGAAATGCATCATTAGGCAATTTTGTCGTCATATGAACATCATAGAGTGTACTTACACAAACCTAGATGGTACAGCCTACAACACACCTAGGCTATATGGTACTAATCTTATGGGACCACTGTCGTATACGCAGTCCATCGTTGACTGAAATGTCGTTATGCTGAGCATGACTGTACACTGAAAAAAAAAATCAAAATCCATGAGTCCAGAGGGGTACTTAAAATAAGAAAAAAGAAAAAGAGAGAGAGGGAAAGTGGGAAGGAGGAAGACAGCTTTCCTTTACAGAAGAATTTCAGCTAACAAAAAAGGAAAATTAGAAAATCACTGTTCTGCAGTCTCTAGCATAGTATCTCATTTGGTAAAGACCATTAGTAAATGCTAAAACTGTTAGCTGAAAGATTGTTGGGAGACAAGATATTCATACAGTGCAGAAGAATTGCTCAATACATTACTTAGTAATTTGGCTGCATAGGGAGAAACCCGATCAAATATTTTCTCACTAATGGCAAGACAATCTGACATTATGGGCCTCCTGACGGTAAGTATCAGGAAGTACATGGCGTCACCTATGCAGCAACCTGTCAGAAATATCCATCCTAAATCTAATCAAGCCTGTAAACCTGTGCTGTTCAATATGGTGGCCATTATCCACATGTAGCTAATGAGCACTTGAAATGTGGCTAGTGTGACTAAAGAACTAAATTTTAAATTTTGTTTAATTTTAATTAATAGCCATATATGGCTAGTGGCCACCATACTGGACAGTGCAGCTATAGAACATTTTCATTACTTCAGAAAGTTCTCCTGGACAGCACTGCTCCAGACTAAGTTGCTGGAAATACATGATATAAGTAAACAAGATAAAGGACACCAAGAAGAAACAATCAAACAAAACCTAAATGTGAGGCATTCTATTAGACAACTACCCTGGACTTTTAAAAAGTCAGTACCGGAGTGACGTCAGCATCATGGTGGAGTGAGCTTCCCCCACTGAACTCTCCCCCTCTAAGACACAACAAAAAGGACATTCATATTCCAACAGAAGCTATTCACACAACACAGGGGATGTGTGAGGCACCCAGGCAGCCGTATACCCGACGACAGAGGTGATAGAATCCCCAGAGGAAGTGGAAGGAGGTAAGAGGAGCTCCTTACCTTCCCCAAGGACTGCGACCCAGAGACTGAGACTCTCTGCGGCTCTCAGAGGAGGGGGAGGGGCAGCTCGCAGTGTGAAAACCGGTGCTCTCCAAGACCCCTCACAGCCGGAGGGGATCCCCCTATGGAGGGAGCGGAACTGTTGCGAGGGCAGTTTCAGCAAGCTAGCCCCTCAGCAGAGCAGAGAGCAACAGCGAGGCGAGAAACCTCTGAGATGGGGGAGGCCAAAGTAAGCGCCCCTCCCCCACCCAGCCTGCCCGACTGGCGCTTCAGCACAGCGGCGCCTGAGCTGAGGCCCCATCCCCAGAGGCAGCAGCCCCCAGGCACCCGAGCCCCACCAGCCGGGGCAGCGTGACCACCCCACTCCTACAGGCAGCGGCCCCCAGGCACCCAGGCCCCACCAGCAAGGGCAGCGTGACCGCCCCACCCCCACAGGCAGCGGCCCCCAGGTGCGAGGGCCGACCAGCACCAAGGGGAGCCTGTGCCCCGCACTAGAGGCAGCAGCAGCTCAGGCCCCACCAAGCCACAGCCCCAGCTGCTCTGGCGGGACCAAGCCACAGCCCCAGCTTCCCCACGCCACGGCCCCAGCTCCTTTGGCTGGACCGTGCCCTGCCCCCAGCCATTTGGGCTTGACCACCCCCCCAACTCCTGGCTCCAAACGGCTTTGGCTTGGCCTGTGCTCACGTGCCAGCTGAGTTGGCGCCAGCAACTCCGGCCCAGCGCACTCCAGTTCCAGCTTCTTTGGCCCAGCGCACTCCAGTTCCAGCTTCTTTGGCCCAGTGCACTCCAGTTCCAGTTCCAGCTTCTTTGGCCCAGCGCACTCCAGTTCCAGCTTCTTTGGCCCAGCGCACACCAGTTCCAGCTTCTTTGGCCCAGCAGCACTCCAGCTCTTCCTTGTTCGGCCCAGTGCACTCCAGTTCCAGTTTCTTCTGCCCAGCGGCACTCCAGCCCCCGCTTCTTTGGCCCAGTGGCACCTCAGCTGCAGCTGCTTCAACTCACCCACACGGGAGCCCCAGCTGCTTCGGCCTAGCTGCGCTCCAGTCTCAGCTGTTCCCACGCTCCAGTTCCAGCTGTTCCCATGCTTCCCCCCCAGCAGCCTCCACTCAGCCACGCCTCAGATCAGCCAGGGGCTGGCGAGAGTGCCCCCGGATTGAGGCGGGCCAGAATACATAGCTTGACCCCCACCCAGCGGCAGCAAGAGGAAACTGCGACCATATATTTTCACTATGAGGAAAAGTAAGCCAACACCGACAGGCACCACGCAAAAATATATTAAATCTCCAGACCAAAAGGAAAATGACAAGCACCCAGAAGTCAACCCGGAAAGCACAGAAATGTATAACCTTAATGACAGAGATTCAAAATAGCCATCATAAAAAAGCTTAATGAAATACAAGAAAACACAGACAATTCAATGAAATCAGGAGTTTCTTCACAAGAGATTAAAACTATTTAAAAAACAATCAGAAATCTTAGCGATGAAAAACACAATAGAGGAGATGATAAAGACAAATCTGGAAGCCTTAAGCGTCAAAGCTGACAATATGGAGGAAAGAATCAGCATTATTGAGGACAGCAATGCAGAAATGCTCCAGACGGAGGAGGAAAGAGAACTAAGACTAAAAAGAAATTAAGAAACTCTGAGAAATATCCAACTCAATTAGGAAATCCAACATAAGGATTATAGGTATTCCAGAGGGAGAAGAGAGGGAAAAAGGAGCAGAGAACTTGTTCAAAGAAATAATAGCTGAGAACTTCCCAAACCTGGGGAAGGAGCTGGAAATACCAGTGAATGAAATAAATAGATCTCCTAAATATATCAACATGAAAAGACCCTCTCCAAGGCATACAGTAGTAAAGCTGGCAAAAGTCAACGACAAAGAAAAGATATTAAGGGCAGCTAGACACAAAAAAATAACATACAAAGGATTTCCTACCAGGCTCTCAGCTGATTTCTCGACAGAAACTTTACAGGCTAGGAGAGAGTGGAAAGATATATTCAAAATCTGAAGGACAAAAACTTTCAGCCAAGAATACTCTATCCAGCAAAAATATCTTTTAGATATGATGGAGAAATAGATCCCCACTACAAGAAATGCTCAAGAAGGCCCTTATCCATGAGGAAAAAAAGAGAAAGGGGATTCAAAATTTTGAACAAGGAGGAAAACAGGTCAACAAAACCAGAAAAATTGCAGTCCTCTACCAAAATAGATTAGCAAACACTTAAATATAAAACCAAAGATCAAGGGAAGGTAAGCACCAAGCATAAATATAACCTCATGTTAAACACAAACTCACAACACAAGAAGGAATAAGATGTGATAACAATAACTTAGAAGGGGAAGAGGAAAAGAATCGAATTGACTTAGTCTAAGGGAATAAGAGGCCATCAAAAAATGGACTATCACATCCATGAGATTTTTTATACAAACCTCATGGTAACCACTAACCAAATAATCAGAACAGAATCACACATGATAAAGAAAGAGAAAACTAAGAGAACCCCCGTACAGAACTACCAAACTAAATTGGTAGTCCAAAACACACGGGACGAGAAACAAAAGAAATGCAAAAGAACTGGAAAAAGAGCGATAAAATAACAACAAGCCCCCCTATATCAATAATTACCCTAAATGTAAATGGACTGAATTTTCCCATCAAAAGACACAGAGTGGTGGGATGGATTAAAAAACAAGACCCAACAATATGCTACCTCCAGGAAACACATCTCAGCTCTAAAGACAAACACAGGCTCAGAGTGAAAGGATGGAAGACAATACTCCAAGCTAACGGCAAACAAAAGGAAGCAGGTGTTGCCATACTTATATCAGACAAAGTTGACTTCAAGATAAAACAGGTAATGAGAGACAAAGAGGAGCAATATATAATGATAAAAGGGACCAAGAAGACAGATCACTTTTAAATATATATGCACCCAACACAGGAGCACCAAGGTACATAAAGCAACTATTAACAAATCTAAAAGAAGATATTAACAACAACACAAGAGTAGTAGGGGACCTCAATATCCCACTCTCATCAATGGACAGATCATCCAGAGAAAAAACTAGATGAGATGGACTTAACAGACATATACAGAGCACTCCACCAAAACACAGCAGATTACACATTCTTCTCAAGCGCATCTGGAACATTCTCAAGAATAGACCATATGTTGGGAAACAAGGCATGCTTATATAAATTTAAGAAGACTGAAATCATAACAAGCATCTTTTCAGACCATAACGCCATGAAGTTAGAAATCAACTACAAAGAAAACACCAGGAAAGTGACAAAGCTGTGGAGACTCAACAACATGCTACTAAACAACCAGTGGATCGTTGATGAAATTAAAGGAGAAAGCAAAGCATATTGGGAGACAAATGAAAATGAAAATACACTGTACCAACTCATATGAGATGCAGCAAAAGCAGTCCCGAGAGGGAAACTCATAGCAATACAGGCCCGCCTTAACCAACAAGAAAAAGCCCAAATAAGCAACCAAACTATGCCTAACAGAATTAGAAAAAGAAGAACAAACAAAGCCTAAAGTCAGCAGAAGGAGGGAAATAATAAAAATCAGAGCAGAAATAAATGAAATTGAAATTTAAAAAAAACAGTAGAAAGGCTCGATGAAACAAAGAGCTGGTTCTTTGAGAAGATAAACAAAACTGACAAACCCTTAGCCAGACTCACCAAGAAAAAAAGAAAGAAGGCTCAAATAAATAAAATTAGAAATGAAAAAGGAGAAATTACAACAGATACCACAGAAATACAAAAGATTACAAGAGAATACTATGAAAAACTATATGCCAACAAATTGGACAATCTAGAAGAAATGGATAAATTCCTAGACTCATACAACCTCCCAAAACTGAATCAAGAAGAAAGAGAACCTGAATAGACCAATCACAAGCAAAGAGATCGAAACAGTAATCAAAAACCTCCCAAAAAATAAAAGTCCAAGACCAGATGGCTTCTCTGGAGAATTTTACCAAACATTCAAAGAAGACTTAATACCTATCCTTCTCAAACTATTCCAAAAAATAGAGGAAGATGGAACACTTCCCAACACATTCTACAAGGCCAACATCACCCCGATACCAAAGTCAGGCAAAGACAATACTAAGAAGGAAAACTACAGACCAATATCCCTGATGAACACAGACGCAAAAATCCTCAACAAAATATTGGCAAACCAAATACAGCAATACATTAAAAAGATCATACACCATGATCAAGTCGGATTTATACCAGGGACACAGGGATGGTTCAACATCTGCAAATCAATCAATGTGATACACCACATTAACAAAACGAGGAATAAAAACCATATGATCATCTCAATAGATGCAGAGAAGGCTTTTGACAAGATCCAACATCCATTTATGATAAAAACTCTCAACAAAATGGGTATAGAAGGAAAGTATCTTAACATAATAAAGGCCATATATGACAAACCCACAGCCAACATCATACTCAATGGGGAAAAACTGAAAGCCATCCCTCTGAAAACAGGGACAAGACAAGGGTGCCCACTCTCGCCACTTTTATTCAACACAGTACTGGAGGTTCTGGCCAGGGCAATTAAGCAAAAAACAGGAATCCAAATAGGCAACGAAGAAGTGAAACTCTCGCTGTTTGCAGATGGCATGATCTTATATATAGAAAACCCTAAAGAATCCATTGGAAAACTACTAGAAATAATCAACAACTAAAGCCAAGTGGCAGGGTCCAAAATCAACTTACAGAAATCAGTTGCATTTCTATATACCAACAACGAACTAACAGAAAGTGAACTCAAGAAGACCATCCCATTTACAATTGCAACAAAAAGAATAAAATATCTAGGAGTAAACTTAACCAAAGAAGTGAAAGAACTATACAATGAAAACTGTAAGACATTACTGAGTGAAATCAATGATGACATAAAGAAATGGAAAAAGATTCCATGCACTTGGATTGGAAGAATAAACATTGTTAAAATGTTTAACATTTTAACCTACCTAAAGCAATCTACAGATTCAATGCAATCCCAATCAGAATCCCAAGGACATTCTTCACAGAAATAGAACAAAGAATACTAGCATTCATATGGGGCAATAAAAGACCCCAAATAGCTAAAGCAACCCTGAAAAAGAAGAACAAGGCTGGAGGCATCACAATCCCTGACTTCAAAACATACTACAGGGCCGGCCCCATGGCTTGGTGGTTGGGTGCGCGCGCTCCGCTGCTGGCGGCCCGGGTTCGATCCCGGGCACGCACTGACGCACTGCTTCTCTGGCCATGCTGAGGCCGTGTCCCACGTACAGCAACTGGAGGGATGTGCAGCTATGACCATACAACTATCTGCCGGGGCTTTGGGGGAAAAAAAATAAATTAAAAAAAAATTTTTTTTTAAATAAAAAAAAAAACAAACAAAAAAACATACTACAAAGCAATAGTAATTAAAACAGCATGGTACTGGTACAAAAACAGACACACAGATCAATGGAATAGAATTGAAAGTCCAGAAATAAAACCTCATATCTATGGGCAGCTAATCTTTGACAAAGGAGCTAAGGACATACAGTGGAGAAAGGAAAGTCTCTTAATAAATGGTGCTGGGAAAACTGGACAGCCACTTGCAAAAGAATGAAAATAGACCATCTTCTTTCACCATACAAAAAAATTAACTCAAAATGGATCAAAGAACTAAAGGTGAGACCTGAAACTATAAAACTCCTGGAGGAAAATATAGGTAGTACACTACTTGTCATCAGCCATAAAGGGATCTTTTTGAATTCCATGTCTACTCAGACAAGGGAAACAAAAGAAAAAATTAACAAGTGGGACTTCATCAGATTAAAGAGCTTCTACAAGGCAAATGAAACCAAGATCAAAATGAATAGGGAACTCACCAGCTGGGAAAAAATATTTGCAAACTGTATATCTGACAAGGGATTACTCTCCATAATACATAAAGAACTCACACAACTGAATAACAAAAAAACAAACAACCCAATCAAAAAATGGGCAGAGGAAATGAACAGACACTTCTCCAAAGAAGATATACAGATGGCCAATAGGCACATGAAAAGATGCTCAACATCACTAATCATCAGGGAAATGAAAATCAAAACCACACTAAGATATCATCTTACACCCGTTAGAATGGCTATAATCACCAAGACAAAAAGCAACAAATGCTGAAGAGGCTGTGGAGAAAGGGGAACCCTAATCCACTGCTGGTGGGAATGCAAACTGGTGCAGCCTCTATGGAAAACAGTATGGAGAGTCTTCAAAAAATTAAAAATAGAAACACCTTATGATCCAGCTAGCCCACTACTGGGTATCTACCAAACAAACCTGAAATCAACAATCCAAAGAGGCTTATGCACCCCTATGTTCATTGCAGCATTATTCACTATAGCCAAGACATGGAAGGAACCCAAGTGTCCCTCGACTGGTGATTGGATCAAGAAGGTGTGGTATATATATACCATGGAATACTACTCAGCCATAAAAAAAGACAAAATGGTCCCATTTGCAACAACATGGATGGACCTGGAGGGTATTATGTTAAGTGAAATAAGCCAGAAAGAGAAAGACAGACAGTACATGATTTCACTCATATGTGGAAGATAAACCAACACACGGACAGATAGAACTGTTTGGTGGGCGGGAGGGGCACAAGGGGTAGAGGAATGCACATATGTGGTGACTGATAAACAATAACATACAACAAAAATTTCACAATAAAAAAATGAAAATAAAAAGTCAGTATCATGAGGAGTGGGGGTGTGGAATGGCTGGGATTATGGTTCTATGATAAAAAACCCTGAAAAGACATACAACCAATTATAATGTACGACCCCAGATTAGGTCCTGATGAGGAAACAAACAGATATAATAGATATTTCATGATAATTGGGAACATTTGAATATGGAGTGAATATTAGATGATACTATGGAATTATTATGAATTTTCTTAGATGTGACAATGGTATGTGGCTATCTAGGGGACTGGCCTTATTCTAAAGAGATATATGCTAAAGAATAGAATTTAGAGGTGATGTGTTGTGAAATCTACAATTTATTTTCAAACGGCATAGCCAAAAAAAAAAAAAAGTATGGATAGAAATAGAGAGAGAGAAAGCAAATATGAAAAGTCAACAGATATTATATCTAGAAGGTACACAGTGTTTATTTTACTATTTTTAAACTTTTCTTGTATGTTGAAAATTTTCATGATTAAAAAGTTAGAGAAAAATAGTCAGCTATGGAATTATGCTAATATACTATCATCCTTCTGCTTTGTGGTCTTTCATTCAGCTAGGAACATGTATTACCTTTATAACCAGAAAAACAGCGAGCTATAAGTAGTTCCCAGCTTAATCAAGTAATCAAACTGGCTACACTAACAGCATCACTAAGTGCTAAAAGGAGCACTTAAAAGTCCTCAGAATAAGAGCCCTGTTCAGATTATATTGTTTCTCTTTTGTTAAAAAATTTTACAAACCACTCTAATGGAAATTCCTAGTCAAAAGCACCTACATATTAAAACTAAAATGGTCACTAACACAAACATGTAATAACATTCCAAATACCACTTTTCATAAAGCCAAGAGTACCTATCAAGTATTTTTGCAAAAGCCAAACTGACAGTCACAAAAAATTCTCAATCATTTTAAGGTTGACTCTAGATGGAATCATGGAAGTAACGGAGAAGTAGCCATTTACCATTTCGTAACAGCCTTGGAGCAGAGAGGCGCCCTCCTCTGAAAGAAGAGAGAAGCCTCCTTGTTCTGGGGCCAGAGTTGAATTCCACTCTCAGCCACGTGAGCATAGAGCAAAAGCTGAGCACAGGGATTATCACAGAGCACCTCAGCCAGGCCCTTCACTGGAGGCACTGTCTATGCCAAGGTCTCCTTTCATCCCTGAACTGTAACTGAGAGGAAGGGCCCTTTCTAAATTCTCAGCTGCCAGAAACCGGAGACTCAATACGGATTTATTTAAGGGCCTTTGCCAGAGATCTGCGGGATTCATTCTGTCCTGTAACATAAAACAGCCTCACACCAGGTTCCCCACTAAAACATAAACATGGTATGTTTTTTCTGTTCATTTTATATATTCAAAAGTATTTTTTTCCAAGGAAAAGCTCAACTTCTTTTGCTATATTTTTGTGCATATGCTTTTCTAGGAGGGCAGAATAAAGATGCTTCCACATTCAAAAATGTATGTTTGTGTTAGCTGAACAAAGGCTTTCCTGAACATTTTTATCACTGAGCCACATTCCCCATTAAACTCTCTAAAAAGAATAAATTATCAGAATAAAATCATTACATATAATGTATTAAGAGATAAGATGATTCTTATATTTTATAAAGCTGTGACCAAAGGAGCTAAAAATATCTGTCTTCTTACCAAGTAAAAATAAAGACACGGTAGTACTCACAAAAACACAATTTGTCTTACGGAAAGTATTGTCTACCACATCGTTGTGCTTCATAATTCCTTCCTCAAGATCTCGAATATAGTTGGCACATAATAAGGTACTTATGCCCATTTTCTGCCCAACTTTTTATTTTGAAAAATTTAAAACATATAATTTTTTGTTTATTTTTTACCTATTTTTAAGATTAATATATATATGCATATAGCCATACTCCTACATTATTACTAATAATTCATATGTGTGATTTAAAATTCCTTAAAAATTAAGTAATGGAAATTCAGAGAATGCTATCTAAATAAATCTGGCTTTTCAACAAATAAGTGAAGTTGGTTTGTGATCTCTCTTGATTTACAGTAATTTACATCTGGATATATTTTCTCATATTAACATTTCCATTAAACAGTGAAATATTCCCAAGGTTAAAAACCTTTATTTGCTTTCACTTATCATTCAGGAAACTAAAAAATAAAACTATTTTCTCCCGAGAGGTTGGAGCTTGTCAGTTTATAGTTCAAAACAAAGTAAAAGTCTGGAACACAGCTCATTCACCTAAGTAAGAACAAATCTTTTGGTTGGTTTTCATTATGAGCCTTTTAGTGCTCCTACTGTTGTTTTTTTAATCTGTATCTATGCATTATTTTTACATTTTGAAAACAATTTTTTAAAATTAGTTGCCTACATTGAAAGATCAGATGATCTCACTTGAGAATCCTGCTTCCAAGCTTCTCTCAAAACATCAGAGCCACACTGGGACTATTTTTTTTTTTTTTTTTTTTTTGGTGAGGAAGATCAGCCCTGAGCTAACATCCGTTGCCAATCCTCCTCTTTTTGCTAAGGAAGATTGGCGCTGGGCTAACATCCGTGCCCATCTTCCTCTACTTTATATGGGACACCACCATAGCACGGCTCGATAAGCGGTGCAGTGGTCTGCGCCCAGGATCCGAACCTGTGAACCCTGGGCCGCTGAAGCATAGTGCGCGAACTTAACCACTACACCACCAGGCCGGCCCCTCACACTGGGTCTTAATTGTCACGTGACAGCTACTGGCTGGGCCTGAGCAGGGGCCGCCTTCCAACTGGGGCAGGCTCCCCACTTTGTCAGAGCTACACCCACTGTCAACTGCCTGTCTTCTTCCCTACGAAATTATGAGCTAGAGACCCCTGGTCTACACCATTACTTCCCCCCATTTTACTTATCATGTTGAAATGATTGAAAATATTCTTAATATATTATGAAATATATTTTGTGATCAAAATTCTGGATTTTTAAGAAATCATGTTATTTCCCTAATAAATTCGGTGATACCTCATCCCCACCTTCCATTCACAACTGTTCAGCCTGGGCCAAAAAGTTAAAATGAAAATACAACACAGTCATATAGAGCCTTCACTTTTTTCTCCACTCCAAATAGAGTCAAACACTTGTGAACTAAAAAAAAAAAAAGGTTGACAAAATACTACCTTAAATTATTCCCAAGTAGTCATAGGCTCTTTAAACGTTCTACCTGTGTATAATAAGAGACATGAAAAACTGCTTCCTTGTTAGAAACAGTTCTGAGATACTCTATGGGGCTTTCTGGTTGCTATGGTACATAAATAAGCTAGTACAACCATTTTTGTGCAGGGACAGGGAATACATTGCACAGGAATTGGGATACAAAGATATAGATTTTAAAGTAAAGTTCACTATGGCATTTTCCATGTTCTTATCTGAAAATACAAACGAGATCAAGGCAGGTTACCATAAAGTCTTGATAGACTCACAAAAGATTAGTAAGGCTAGAGATAATTACGAAGCAGTTCTGAACTCTTAAGGCAACCATAATCCTTGATTCTATATTAAGGCATCCAAAAGTTCAAAAAACTCTTAAATAAAGGTGAATTAAACATGCTGTGAAATTTTTACTTTTATCTAAGAGTGTATCAAAAACTTGAGGGAGGGCAGCAGGGTACAGGGAAGTCTGAGACATCACTAACCTCAGGAAATTGACAACATGGTGAGTTTATATGGCAAAGCAACAGGTGGTAAGAGCCAGAGTAGCAGCAGAGAAGTGTGAGATTAGGACCGAAGTGAGGAAGTCAGAGAACAAACTACCTTTTTTTTTTTTAGCTAGACCTATATCACAGGCTAATTATCAGGCTACCTACAAATACTTTATAGTTTATATGCTAAAAATGGTTCCCTGGATATGAGCCTTGCCCAGACGTGAAGCAGCAGATAAAAGGAACTGGCATTTGGCCACACATTCTCAATTATCATCACTGACTACATTTCTCTAAAGGCATGTGAAACGAATAGAAGAAACCTCAACCAAATTGGAGTAGGGAAGGTCTGTAGGGGAGCTCTCATGCTTTATCATACACTGTCAATTACTCCAAATAAGAAGAGGCACAAAGCTTGCATCTCTGACAGAAAGTACAACTACTTGACTACTGAAGGAAGATTTCTCTCTCTGCCTAGCAACAGCCCAGCCAATGAGAAATGACACAGCTCAACCAATGAGAAGCCGTCACCACCCTCAACTGTTACTTTCTTCCAACAGACTTTCATTTAGAATAGCTCCACCCTACTCTCCTCCCACTCTCCACCCTTCGGCTCTATAAAAGCAAGCCCCTTCCTTTGTCTCTGTGGATTTGCCTACAGTTTGCCATAGCATGCACATCCTGAATTGCTATTCTTTTGGCTATTCCCAAATAAAGTTGTTTTAACGGTAAAATAACTAGTGAATTTGCTTTTTAAGTTGACACATATGGTGTCAGAAGGGATTCAAAGGTAGTGACCCACGAGAGATGGCGACCCCTGGAATTGAGCAAGGTACCCACATTGAACCCCTGTGCTCATCACTTCTGTGAGCTGCTGCCTGCTTTCAATTTGGTAAGTCTCTTCTTGGATTCCAAGCTCCCTTTGCATTCTGAGCTCTCTGACTTGATTCGGGATCAGAAGAGGCTTTGCCCTCTCAGGGGAGGGACTCTGTCCTCCCAGTTCAAGGCTCTGTCCTTGGGTTCAAGGTGTCATCATTGGTGAGTACTCAGTTATTTTCTGAAGGTAGCACAGTTCCTTTAGAGGCTCAGGCTTGCTGAGAATCCAGGAATTTTTCTTTGGCTTTCAGATTTCTTTTGGAATCAAGGCTGGGAATCCAGCAAATTTCTTTTGTTTTTAGATTCCTTTGGGGATCAAGGCTAGGACTCTAGCAACTTTCTTGGGTTTTCAGAGGAAATTTCAGAAATGGGATCCCAGTCATCTAAATGTTCTGAGGGAAACCCTCCTTCAGGGACCCAGGCTGGGTTTATCTTTAAGAACTATGAGCCCCTTACATGCATATTTTTAACTAAGTGGACCAAACTGACCAAAAGAGTAGTTCAGAATTACAATGACCATTATGGGGAACTTTCGATCTCCCTAAACTTGCTTCTCTTAAAACCAAATTAGAAGATTGCAGCTCTAAAATTAAGCAAAATGAATGGTATATCTATTTTCATTGGTACCTGGAGGCTTCTGAACACACATAAAACTCTAAAATTGCCTCACTACAAGGTACCATGTCTAAATTAGCCAAAACACCTAAAAAACTGAGGGAGAACAAAATGGCTTCTGAAGCCTCATGTTCCCCTTTTCCTTCTTCCTTGTCTCAGGCACCATCTTGTTTGTCTTCCCACACTCCTTTGTCTCAGACTCAATCCTGGCAGCCATCTTGTACTCAGGCTCTGCCCCTGGCACCATCTTCCTCTCTCCACCTTTGCAAAAACCTGCCCCTTTAAAATCAGACCCTCTGAGGATTCAAATGCTAAACACTTAATTACTATTTCTAAGTTAACTGGAGCAAATAAACAACTAGAAGGAAAAAAAAATTTAAATAGCATTTACCCTAGACTTTTGATACCAGACAGAATGACTCCAAAAACAGCTCTAAAAGGTTCCTTACAGAATGCAAACTAAAAAAACTTTAGTAAGAGACTCTAGCCATCTGAACAAGTAACCTTAACTTAGTCCATCTGCCAGAAATACGATTTGGATCCAATTATTCTTTTGAGTTTTGTGCCTGAGACATGGTTAAAACTTGAAAACAAAATTATAAGGTCTCCGTTTGCATCTGTTTGTATATTATATGAGTCTACATATACATGTGTTGTAGATACGTGGTATATTTCTACCTCCGGATGGTACTGCTAAAATTGATTTGTAAAGAGCTCTATTTACTTGGCTTAAAAATAAGTAAGTGCTTATATGAATTAAAACATAATGAAAACCAACCCAAACGCTTTTCAGTTTATGTGATCTCAGATTAATCTTTAGTAAATAAATGCTAGCTTAAGGTTGTTGGTTTAAGTGAAACAGGAATGTCTTTAGAGTTATCGATGCTGAATATAATGCAGGCATACAATTTTCATTCTACCTGAGTTTATTAAACTCATGTTATCTCTGTTACAAAATTTGTCAACAAGAAAAGTAACTTAAGATGATAGTTAGCTCTTTAATATCTAATCCAAGCATGACTGTTACAAGTAAGTAATTTAAACAAATGTGAATAAGATCAAAGTTTATACTATGTTAACCCAAATAATGGATGGTCACTGAATAGCTAAATCATTTCCAAATAAGATGAACATTAATTACTGAACATAAGTTTACCTACTTTTGGCCTCCTACTGTGGAGAAACTAAAGACATTTGAGTATATTAGTGAACATGTTTTATGCTACACTGAGAAATTTTCTAGGGAAAAAAAGCACGTTTCTAGAAATTTATAAAAAGTATTTATAAGTTTGCCAGGCTGCAAAATGCTTAATACAGTTCACAATTGCTTACTTCTTAATTTTCACTAGGAATTAAGGATTCGAAAGGTTAAAAATTCTAATATATGTAACCAAAGCTACTAGAAATATAAAGGGAAACATTTCCGTAGGCATGGAGAGGAGGATGTGTGTTTCAATAAAGGAAGGTATGAGGAATGGAAATGCATTTTGTTGAGGGAAAAGAAAGCAACTTTGTCCTAAAGAGAGGCTGGGTATTTCAGAATTGTTTCTTTTTTTACGTGTGTGAGGAAGATTAGCCCTGAGCTAATATCTGATGCCAATCCTCCTCTTTTTGCTGAGGAAGATGGGCCCTAGGCTAACATCCGGGCCCATCTTCCTCTATTTTATATGGGACGCCGCCACAGCATGGCTTGACAAGTGGTCTATCGGTGCGCGACGGGGATCTGAACCTGCAAACCCTGGGCCGCCAAAGCGAAGTGCACGCACTTAACTGCTACGCCACCGGGCGAGCCCAGCATTTCAGAATTCGACAGAGAAAAAGAGGACAAAATCTCAATGTAAAAAGAAAGTGGTAGAGGGTTTATGGAAAGGAATCTTGGGAAAGGAACTTCATGCACCATCAGGACTGGCTAAGATTGAAATGAATGAGTTTTAATATAAAAAATAAGCTGATGCCAACAAAAAAACACAAACAACCCAATCAAAAAATGGGTAGAGGAAATGAACAGACACTCCTCCAAAGAAGATATACAGATGGCCAATAGGCACATGAAAAGATGTTCAACATCACTAATCATTAGGGAAATGCAAATCAAAACCACTCTAAGATATCACCTTCACGCCCATTAGAATGGCTATAATCACCAAGACAAAAAACAACAAATGTTGGAGAGGTTGTGGAGAAATGCGAACCCTCATTCACTGCTGGTGGGAATGCAAACTGGGGCAGCCTCTATGGAAAACAGTATGGAGATTCCTCAAAAAATTAAAAATAGAAATACCTTATGATCCAGCCATCCCACTACTGGGAATCTATCCAACGAACCTGAAATCAACAATCCAAAGAGGCTTATGCACCCCTATGTTCATTGCAGCATTATTCACTATAGCCAAGACATAGAAGCAACCCAAGTGTCCCTCGACTGATGACTGGATCAAGAAGATGCAGTATATATATACAATGGAATACTACTCAGCCATAGAAAAAGACAAAATCATCCCACTTGCAACAACATGGGTGGACCTGGAGGATATTATGTTAAGTGAAGTAAGCCAGAAAGAGAAAGACAAACACCGTATGATCTCACTCATATGTGGAAGATAAACCAACACACGGACAGAGAAAACTGTATTGTGGTTACCAGGGGCAATGGGGGTAGGGGGTGGGCACAAGGGGTGAAGGGAGACATGTATATAGTGATGGACAAACAACAAGGTACAACCAAAAATTTCAAAATGTTATAAACTATTAAAACATCAATAAAATAAATAAATAAGATGATGCAAAATTAAAATTTGGCTTTCTTTTCTGTTAAGAGGACAAGGTTTTCTTGGGCTACTGGTCCGCTTTTGATAACAGATTATATAAGCTTCTTTACCTTTTAGGTAATATGCCTAGAAAACAGAGATTTTGCGTTTTATCAAAATAATTTCCTGTGTAGTTTTATAAGATCTTTAATTACTTAGGAAAAACTGAGTTTTCTTAAATATTAAAAGAGTTAAGTTTGCTTACAACTATGTAACATTTAATATTTGCCTTTGAAATCTTTTATTGTTACTTTGGTCAAACAGATAGTTAAGTATTATTTAATACTTAATACATAATGATCTGTGATCCTATTTTGTCAAGCGTCCAAACCTTTGATTTTTTTTTTTGGAAGACTAGCCCTGAGCTAACATCTGTTGTCAATCTTCCTCTTTTTTTCTCCCCAAAGCCCCCAGAACATAGTTGTATATCCTAGTTGTAGGTCCTTCTAGTTCTTCTATGTGGGATGCTGCCTCAGCATGGCTTGATGATCGGTGAGTAGGTCTGCACCCAGGATCCGAACCAGCAAACCCTGGGTTGCTGAAGCGGAACACCTGAACTTAACTGCTGCGCCACCAGGCTGGCCCCAAAAACCTTTGATATTTTTGACAAGCTTCCTAAACATTCAAATTCTAAATGAAGTCTTTTTGACCTGTATGTAACTTTGGGCTTTTCCAGAGGGACCTGGAGCACCTCAAAAGATCTGCTCCCTCTCCTTATAAAAAGAAAGATGATAAACTAATTAGGCTTATTTGATATAAAGTCAAATTACATGGGAAGCATGGTCAAATAAGTCACAATAAACCTTTTTAGGTTATATTGTATGGGTGAATGTTACTAATATAAGTGTTTTTAGAAATTGTACAAAATTGCTAAAAATCTGATAAGTCCTAATATAATGTTATCACTTGTAATTCCAGTTACTATCTAAAACTGTATGTCACAAAAATACCCAAATTTCTTTGTCAAATGCATTATAATGAACGTTCATCTGATCCTTACCCATTGCCTTTTTTTTTCTGGTGGGGGGGGTCAGTCCTGTGTCATTTACAGTTATTGGTTTACTCTGATGCTTTTACAAATATGTTTCATCTTCAAAGACATTCATGGAAAAGATTTGACAAGTACTCTGGAATCGGGTTTTGATAACTTTAAGATCATAACACTGAACTGAGAATTTCTAAAACTCTAATGGAAAACTGATCTGTTTAATGTTTTGTTTTCCAGATGAAACGGACCTCCTTTTCTCCTCTCCTTTAAGCTATCTATAATTTACAGCAATTTGGTCAAGTGTATCTTTGCAACAAAGGTTGAAACATTTATCTTTTTCTCTCTACCTAATCCCTCCAGAATTCGGAAACCCTTAAGTATTCTTTTCATGACAATATATGTAGTTACATAAATTCAGCGAGAATCTGTTCTCCTTATAACAGGACACAATTGGAAATACCGGCTACATTACCCAAGCTTTGACTAGAATGTCATATTTGAGAGAGACATATACGTAGATTCAGATACGGCCAGACAGTTTCAAAGAACTGCTTGCTTACAAGGTACCAGCAAAGCAATCTTTAAAAAGGGAGCTTCTATGGTCAATCACTATTCTTGCTGCATTTATATAAACAATCAGGCCAAGTTTAACACAAACAAATTAATTTTACTTATGATTATCTTTATTAAAAATGGGGGTAATTATGAAGAGAAAAATTATGTTTGCACCTTTGTATACATTAAATTCTAGTCCGATTAACTGTCTTTTTGGTTTTGTTATATACCTGGACTGGATCCTAAATTCTTCTAGCTTCCTTAAATGTCTGGCTATGACTCTCCAAAGTACTATTCCCAATTTTTACTGTCCTTGAAATATCCTTGGAAGGAACTATACTAGGCCCTCCTCACTAACCAAATGGCAGCCAAACTTTAGGGACTTGAGTCTTGGGTACATGTCTCACATCTAGTCCTGCATAAATGCTGGAGACCTCCAAATCAAACTGACTAGGATTTCAAGCAGCCAACATCTGAGGCAGACAGCTTTCCCAAGATGACTGGACCAGGCCTGTACACCCTCTTCTCACTGTTGCTTTTCTGCTTTATTTTCTCCCTCTCTATCTTTGAAGTACAATGCTCTTGTCTGCATTTCCCAATCCCTTGCCAATGGCAGAATTCTCTCTGATTGCTGGATTTGCCATCAGAAACCTCAATCTGTCCAAGATAGTGATGACCCTTTAGTTCACTCTATAAGTAATTTCACTGGGATTCTAGATGCTGTTGTTTATCTAAATTGCTCTGCTGGCCCATTTTACTGAGTCAGGGTGCTAAGCCCACCTAAACTTGTCCCTTGCTTTAATTTAACCCAACCTTAGAATAGGAAAATAAGATCTTTTGAATATTTGTATGAAAAATTTTGTGGGACCATTAATCTAAGTCCAATCATTTATAAGTTTCTTAACATGTCCATGTATTTCGGCAACCTCTCGGTATGTAACAACATAGTATCTGAGCCTTGGTTATATAATGCTAACGTCTCTACACTGATGAACAAGTCTATTAGATGATATCATTTATGCAGGAGGCTTATGTACATCCCCTGGTTACATCTTCCTGTGTGGAAGTTTCAGTAATAGCTTTTATGCCTGGGCAACTCATCACCTTGACAGCTGGAGAATACAAGGATAGTGTGCCCTGGCCATATTCACTGTCCTGCATAACCAAACAGAGACTTCTTACTGGTCTTCCCCACTGAATCTCCATAGTTTCCCTAAACGAGAACTCCTAGAAGGTCTATGTGACAGAGGTGGGTTTACTAAAGCAGTTTCAGCCCAGTAACAATCACTTAACTCACTGGCCAAGGTAGTTTTGGATAATTACATAGCCCTTGATTATCTACTCACTGAGCAAGGAGGTGTCTATGTGGTGTGAACACCTCCTGTTGCACAGGGATAAATGCCTTTGGGGAAGGAGAAACCCAATTACATAAGATTAGAGAGCAAGCACATCGGCTGTAACAAATTTCACCTAACAAGCCACGGTCTTTTGATTTGTTCAGCTGGTTACCTTCAAGTCTGGGCTCCTGGTTTAGAACCACCCTGCAAACTGAGATTATAGTATTGCTCTTAATCTTACTCTATATAATTACCGTACAGTTCTGTACCTGCTGCCTGCCGAACCTCTGTAAAAATGATGTGCCCAATAAGGTGATGCCAGCTGAGCACTTCGAGATGATCTCCAACAACTACAACAGTGGCAAAATATAGATTTTAGATGGGAAATGCCTGCGAGTTCTCCCTCTAACTTTCCTTGTTACTCAAATGTGGCCTAAATGGTTTCCAACCACTATGCACTTTCCCTCCAACATGTGACATGACAACCAGGAAAGGTCCTTCCTGGCACTGAAGGACAAGACCACTATGTGCAGAGAACCTGACTCTTGCTCAGTGATACTTCTGGAGAAAGATCTTGATCAAAAGGGGTAAATGTGAAATGAATAAAAGAAACTTCAACCAAATTGGAGTCAGGAACGCCTGTAGGGGGAGCTCTCACGCCCATCATACATTATCAATTACTCCAAACTGGAAGAGACCTAACACTTGCATCTCCAACAGGAAGTACAACTACTTTACTACTGAAGGAAGATTTCTCTCCTGACGTGGCAACAGCACAGCCAACGAGAAATGCCACAGCTCAGCCAATCAGGAGCTGTTGTAACCCTGAACTGTTACTTTCTTCCAAGTGACTTTCACTTAGAACAGTCCCTCCCCACCCCCTATGGGAACCCCTTCTTACTCTCTATACTCTATAAAAGCAAGCCCCTCCCTTTGTCTCTCTGGATTTGCCTATGGCGCCATAGCATGCATGTCGCGAATTACAATTCTTTTGGCTTTTCCCAAATAAACTCGTTTTGAGAGTAAAATAACTACTGAATTTGCTTTTTAAGTTGACGGGCAGAATGAATGTCATCCTTGAGAATGCAATTGAAGGTATGTACATAATTTTCTCCTTCTGTTTCTGTTTTCAGATGTTCTATATCTTTGTGATAATGCTCTTGGTTTGGCTGAGGTGCGAGTGGGCAAAAGAGATGGAAATGTAACAGATGAACAGAAGATAGAACAGTTTCAGATCTAGCTTCTCTCTTTGTTTCCTGTCAGCCAACAGTTTTACCTTTCCCATTGAATTAGCAAGAAAGAATAGCTCTGAAAACCACACAAAAAGGTGCTTTTCTTTTTTATTACAGAGAGAGTATCACATGGCTGGCTCACACAAGCCTCTGCTGCCCTGGGCTAGAGATGCACTGTTACCAAGGCCCCTGGCTGGCCCTGGGAGAAAGCCTCACCCCTCTAACCCTTTAAGGAGTCACTGTAATAAGATTTTGACTATAAGCAGCTGAAAAATGGAGGTCAGTTTCCAAAAAGGAATATTTTTGCCCTTTAAATGTGACTGCTAATATTTCAAGTGCTACAGATTTATGTTTCTGAAATTCAGCCAAGTTGCTGAAATTTTTTTCGTGTGTGTGAGGAATTTTGGCCCTGAGCATCATCCACTGCCAATCTTCCTTTTTGCTTGAGGAGGATGGTCCCTGAGCTAACACCTGTGCTGATCTTCCTCTACTTTGTATATGGGATGCCGCCACAGCGTGGCTTGATGAGCAGTGTGTAGGTCTGCACCTAGGATCTGAACCTGCGAACCCTAGACCATTGAAGTGGAGCACGCGAACTTAACCACCATGCCACCGGGCTGGCCCTGAAATTTTTAAGCTGGATTGAACAAAGCTTCAGAACAGGTTGAGTTTAATGGTACCTAGGCCTGACAATGCCAAGATACACTACTTAACAATCTCATTCCATTCACGTTTATATAGAAAATTTTTCTCGTAACAAAATAAATATACGTTCATTGCAGAAAACTTGATAATCTATGAGCTAACCCAGAGATAACCACTGTGAACATTTTGGTGGATGTTCTTTCAAGGCATACAGCATTAGGAGTGTGGGTGCTCAGACTAAATATTCTGGATTCAAATCTCACCTTGAGCACTTGAGTACATTTAGCAGGGCACAATTTGTTTGGACAAATTACTTAATCTCACTGAACCTCAGTTTTCTTCTCACCTGTAAAATGCAGATTATAACAGTTCCTATCTCATAGGGTCTGGTAAATATTAAATGAAGCAACATATGCAAAACGCTTAGAACAGAGCTTGACACATGGGAATTGTACAAACAGCGTTATCTATTCTTTCTACACAAATGGACACCCACATTTCTCTCCCACTAAGTGGTTTCATATCACAAATACTGTTTCACAGCCTGCTTTGATCACTTAGGAACGTGTTACAGACATTTTCCTGTGTTGGTAAATGTCTGTTTACTACATACACAGGACTCCCAGTAAAGCTGCTACAGGTGGTACTTATAAACACAGGTTGCCGTGCTTTTATAACACATGACCTCACCACTCCGAGCACAGCTAGAGGAATAAGAAATCAGCAACTGATGCAAAGGTAAGGTAGACATCTTCAAAATGGCCAGAAGCTAATGATGTGGCCTGGCAACTCTGCCCAAAGGTCCTAACTAGGCAAAACCAATCATATCCTCTCTCTTGGGAAGGCTGAATGTGAGATACACAGGCAGAGCCAACAGACTGGTGAGCGGTACACAAGGGAGTAAAAATCTAAAGCAAAAAGTGGTAAGTAGAAGCCAGGAGGCTGAGAAAAGATTAGAAAGGCAGCTCCTCCACAGTGGAATAGGGGCTGGGCCACTGGTGCAGCGACCAGGCTCCCTGAGCTACACTGCATTCCTGTTGTTCCACTCACCATGAGCAAGGCCTGCCTACCTACTGTGACTCAAGTTTCCAGTTCTGCATAGCCTAGCTAGGCAGCTGCTGTGACACTGTCATCTTCTTCCTAACTGAGCGATCTATAGATATGTCTCCTCCTAACAACCTGAAAGGACCTACCTCAACTGCATTTATATGGGTGCTCTAGAGCTCACATCAATAATTGTAGCACTTATTTTGTTAAGCACTTGCTATGTATTAAGCACTGGGGATTCAACAGTGAGCAAGAAAGAATGGTACTTTACGGGGTGTAAAATCCAGCACAGAAGACAAACAAGAAGTATTAATAAAGCATGATAGGGCCGGCCCCATGGCTTAGCGGTTAAGTGCACACGCTCTGCTGCTGGCGGCCCAGGTTCAGATCCCGGGCGTGCACCGACGCACTGCTTGTCCGGCCATGCTGAGGCCGCGTCCCACATGCAGCACCTAGAAGGATGTGCAACTATGACATACAGCTATCTACTGGGGCTTTGGGGAAAAAAAAAGGAGGAGGATAGGCAATAGATGTTAGCTCAGAGCCGGTCTTCCTCAGCAAAAAGAGGAGAATTAGCACGGATGTTAGCTCAGAGCTGATCTTACTCACACACACAAAAAATAATAAAAAAAATAAAGCATGATAAATACCATGATGTTAGAAGTACAGACTGCAATGGAAACACACAAGAAGAACAACGAAATCACAAAGACTACATGGAGGAAGTAACCTTCAGATTGAAGCACAAAGTTAGCCAGGTATGCCAGACACTGCAGATTGCTCACTCAATACTCATTCCCATCCACATGGACTCCACGACCACCAGCCTTGTAATGTTATGGAGTCTTGACAGAGCAACAGTAAAGTGGGTCAGTGTTTCCTATCAGGCCACCCGAGAGTCCTGGCCTCATTTAACAGGAAGGGCCGCTTTCTTTGGTGAATAAGCATCTTTCCATCCTAGAAATATTTAGAATGAAATATAAAAATGTTTAAGAGAATCAAAATCACAGTATAAATATTTCTATGTTAAGAAGCAGACGAGACATTTTATGATTTTATAATGTTTAAAAAAATTTGGACTATTAGATTATAACCTCAATCTTGAAAGTGTAATTGAAAAATTTATTTCTGACTTGTGATTTTAAGTTGAAAAATCTCAAGTTTATATACACTATGGGAATATTTAGAGAATCTATGACACACCTTATTTGTAACTTTAAATACTGCGATTCACAGGACTTTTTTGTTGAAGAGTTTCATAAGGTTTTTATTTTTTTTAGTCAGATGACCGAAATTCTTTAAAAAGCAGTCAAATATATTAAATTTATAAATGCAATCTGAAACATCTGCAAGTCTTCAATGAACTGGTCTAGGTATTATCCAAAGCCCCCTTATAAGTGACTAGTAAACTCTCCTATGCTTATTAATAGAGCAATCAGATCTATGAGCATTATGAAAGAACTAAGTTTTTGAAAATATGTACTTTAAAAAACTCATAACATTTTGAAAATTAAATAAACCCCTAAATAGTGATTTCTGCTTACAAAAGCTACCCTTCAAGGGCAACAAAAAATATCTACCTACATCCCCTCTGATTCCAAGTCTTATTCTCTGTTGATGGACATGGAATTGGAAAAACCACCTCATCCATTTTACTTTGATGGAAGCCACTGAAATGTTTGTTTTTGTAATGACACATTTCTCTAATTTTTATTGTTTGTATTTGGTACATTATTCTAAAGTTCCAAGCAGTTCATAGACATTTCTTCATCCTCTCAATCATGCTGGAATAAAGTACAAGGTACAGTATGACTCTCCTTTGACTGGAGGGGAAAAAACTGCTCAAAGTCAGGTAGGATTTGTCAGGGCTAAGAATGGCAGGCAGCAGGGTTTAATTTCAAGTTTGGAACTCCCTTCAATACAGGAGGTAGGTAAGATACTGATCCTATGAGGAATATAGTTTCATTATCTGTGCGCAACATTCACCTTCCTGTGTCATAAGCACTTGAATCCTACTTCATTCTATTCTGTTTTACCTACTGAAGGATGGTATGTAATTTCCAGGCAACAAAAGGGTAGTAAGCAAGGTCCCTATATCCCTTCCTACTCCCTTGTTGCATTTCCTACTGCAATCATCTAGTTTTCTACATCTTAGCTGCACTTGTATAACTCAGGGACAATTCAACCATAACACTCAAAAACAAAGCAACAATAGTAATAACTACTAGTATAAGCTTTCCTGAGACAGACGCCAAATCCAAATGTGCTCTACAAAGGTAGAGCTATCAGATTCCCCCTCACAGCTCCTAAAACCAAATAGCAAGTTTTGCACAAGGTCTCTGAACTTTTTCCTTTCTCTATTCTAGAACCATCACTCTATTTCAGGTCTTCCAACAACCTGAATCCACAACTGCCATGGTAACTCTGTCAAACATCACTTTTGCCTTACGTGCCTTAGAACCTACAGGAGCCAACTGGATTTAAATCAAAACTATGCAGCTTAATTTATATGGTGACTGACAAACAATAATGTACAACAAAAATTTCACAATAAAAAAAAATTATGCAGCTTAGGTCCACCAACTGGCCCTACCACACTTATTTGAATAGTCAAACCTTTGGGATCCTCCTGAAAGAACTCTGATAATTTCCACTTAGGGTATTTCTTCAGGACTTTTATCATTCCATACATTGTTCAATCTGTCAGACAAGCATGCAGTAATTACTTTCTGTTCACCTAGAGGCATACTATGCACAGGAAGGGAGGATTTAAACTAGGAATCATAATCTTTGTCCTCAGAGATTACAATCTAGTTATGGATACCAGATATATAATAAAATGAGGGGCAGGCCCAGTGACGTAGCAGTTATAAGTACGTGTGCTCTGCTTCAGGAGCTCAGGGTTCACAGATTCGGATCCCGGGCACGCACCGACGCACCACTTGTCAAGCCATGCTGTGGCAGACCTCCCATATAAAATAGAGGAAGATTGGCACGGATGTTAGCCTAGGGCCAATCTTCCTCAGCAAAAAGAGGAAGATTGGCATCAGATATTATTAGCCCAGAGCTAATCTTCCTCACACACAAAAAAAAGAGAGTGATAGAGCCAATGTAAGTCTATAGGAGTTCAGAGCGAGGAAAGAATCCCTTGAGTATTCCCAGGGTAAGATTAGTCTAAGAGAACTTCAGCAAAGGCTGGACCCAAAAGAAATGTATAATTTAGACTTGTTCTAACGCTATTTTATATGTCTTTAGAATCAGTCTTAAGTCCCCTGGGAAACAAGGAAATGGATCTAAAAAGCACTATCTATGTGGCCAGGGCAAGTAAATGGGGGTGATAAAACTTACACCACCGAGTTAGGAGTCCTAAATAAGATAAGATAAGCAGAGCATAGCATGGTGTCGCCACAAGAGGCTATGAAGAAACATCAGTTCCTTCCTCCTGGTTTTGAATTGCAATCTCTTTCTCAGTTCCCCCAAACAAACTGTAAGCTCTTGAAGTAAGGGAACTACAGGTCCAAGACTTTACTTCTTCTAACTGTTTATTCTAGAGTCTCTAGTAAGATATACTCTCACGTGTTGCTTAACGATGGGGATGCGTTCTGAGAAAAGCGTTGTTGGGTGATTTTGTCGTTATGCGAACATGATAGAGTGTACCTACACAAACCTAGGTGATATAACCTACTAGACACGTAGGCTATATGGTATTAATCTTACGAGACCACCGTCATATACGTGGTCCGTTGTCGACCAAAATGTCATTCGTGGTGCATGACTTTACTGGGCATGACCCAGGAAGTCAACACATGTATGTTGAGTATCATGTGACTGAGTGAAAAAGAAGATACTATTATCTTTCAAGTTGCACCATTAACAGCTTCTGACTAACAGAATTGTTGCTTCAGCCACTGTTCTAAGGCCAGGACCCAGGAAGCATGGGAGTACAAGGGCTGCCTCCTCCTTATCCAAAGGTTAATGAGAATGGGCCATTTATACCAATACTGCCTGTTCCTTTTATTTCTTAAGGCCAACGAACCATTTGATACTTGGTCTTCTGCCACAGGTAACAGAGGCAATGCTGGAAGAGATCCATGGAACATCACAAAGGACTGTGTAGTATACTGAGATACAGTCACTACCACAGAGGCCTCTCTCTGCATAGACTGATCAACATTACCATGTCACAATCTGATCACCTCTTTAATCAAGAAGGCACATGGTAACTGTTAAATGCTTTCTTTCTCTGATCATGAGTATGTTTATTCAGTGAGTGGTGATAAACTGAAGTTCACAGACATGACAAGTTCACGATTATAAGGTACGGCTGTGCCCTTTCTTCTCAGTGCATACCTCCTCGCAGACTTCACGGACAGCTGCCACACTCGGCTCCTCCTCGGGCTCCATGCCTCCTCCAGGGACAATCCATCGGTCTGGATGGCGACTACTGCTCACAAGTAGCACCTGAAAGTCACAGAGGTCACATGGGCAGTTAAAAACTCAAAAAGACACATTCATCCAAATTCAGAGTTTAAACAAAGTAAAAGTATTCTATTCTTTATTTATACCTCTCCAAATCACTTCTTATAAGGTAACTTTTGTTTCTGTTTGAAAAAGTAGACAATCTGCCTAGTAAAAGCAGAAGGGCATCTGAACCAGTGGCCTTTATCTCTACCCTCCCCTCAGACTCTCAGTCACTTGTCCTATCTACCTTCTCCTTCATTCCCTTCTCTAAAGCCCTTTGAACACAGAGCTGACAAGGACTAAAAAGACTGTCAGTGGTGAGCCTGTGAGCACTGTGAGGGGCTAGCCAGAAGGAACGAAGTCCTCAGCCGTGGTTGGCAACACAGTCCCAACACTTTCCCTCCAAGGTTCTCACTCCTTTGTGTCCCAGTTCCTGCTCCATCAGATGGCCATAGACCAATACAACACACCACCCTAAGCTCTAAGTATGCACTGAGAACCTAACCCTCTCATCTACATGAGAAGTGGAAAAATTTCTTTTCATCATGCTTTCAGCCAAGATAAAACTGGAATTTTTTTACTAGAAAATTTTATTAAGAAATGAAAGAAAACCCACACACACAAAATACTGATGTAGCATATAGTTTACTAATTCAAATTTAATCAACATTCTAGTCATGGTTGACATAAAGTCTAGAATTTTCCTACTTCCTTTTCCTTGCCCCTCTCCAGGACAGATGCTAAAAACAAGTTAGCTGGACTTCTTATTTGGAGGTAGAGTTGGGCTGGCATTATTTATAAAACTAAAGGAATCTTCAACCATTCCCTAAACTATCACTTCCTGATGATGTCTTCTGAACCTCCGTCCCTATTCCAAACCATGTTCCCCATCCCACCCCACATCCACCCCCAGCACTTAACTTCTACTCTGCAGTCATCCTTGTAGCCTGAAAGAAAATGCTACTTCCTCTCTAGCCCTTATAGATTCCACCACTGACTTCCCGATGACTACCTTCCAGTCATCTCCTCTCTCTCCCTTGAAGTCTCTGCAACTATCTATGGGCCCCTGGAAATTCTACCTTTTTCTTCATCCTTAATCCATTTTTTTATGTCATAACAGATTCTCCTGATGCACCTCTACAAAATCTGTGATCTGTAGACTCAGAGGGGACCACGGAGTTCCATGAAGGAAATCCCTGAATCCATATACGGTCAGCAATATATACAGCCCATGGACTGAGAAAATAATGTCTTCTACTTAGAAGTACTATTTTTTAAATGTATATAAGTTCTGCTTTGATTAATACAATGCAGGATAATTTAAAATAATATAAAATCCATAGCAGTTTTTGGTTGATGTGTATATATGCTTAATCAAGGGATACACAATGTGGACTTTCCATAAAATTTTGATTTTAAATAAAAGTCCTCATTGGACTCCTACTTCATATACAAAAATTAACTCAAAATGGACCAACAACCTAAATGTAAGAGTTAAAACTATAAAATGGGGGTAAATCTTTATGACCTTGGATTTGGCAAGATATGCCAAATTCTTAGACACAACAGCAAAAGCATGAGCAAGAAAAAAAAAAATCGATAAACTGGACTTCGTCAAAATTAGAAACATCTGCATATCAAAGGACATTATCAAGAATATAAAGGGCCGGCCCAGTGGTGCAAGTGGTTAATTGCGCTCGCTCCGCTGTTGCGGCCCGGGGTTCACCGGTTCGGATCCCGGGCGCGCACCGACGCACTGCTTGGCCAGCCACGCTGTGGCGGCGTCCCATATAAAGTGGAGGAAGACGAGCACGGATGTTAGCCCAGGGCCAGTCTTCCTCGGCAAAAAAAAAAAAAAAAATAAAAAAATAAAGAGCCAGCCCTGGTGGTCTAGTGGTTAAGATTCAGCACGCTCACCACCATCGCCTGGGTTCATTTCCCAGTCATGGAACCACACCACCCATCTGTCAGTTGTCATACTGTGGCGGCAGCTCACATAGAAAATTAAACTAACAACTAAGATACACAACTATGCACTGAAGCTTTAAAAAAAAATAATTAAATGAAAAAAGAAAGGAAAAAAAATGGGGGGCCGGCCCTACAGCATAGTGGTTAAGTTCAGCGCACTCTGATCTCGGGCACGGACCTACACCACTCGTCAGCCATGCTGTGGCAGTGACCCACATATAAAGTGGAGGAAGACTGGCACAGATGTCAGCTCAGGGCTAATCTTCCTCAAGCAAAAAAAGAGGAAGATTGGCGACAGATGTTAGCTCAGGGCGAATCTTCCTCACCAAAAAAAAAAAAAAAAAAAGAATGTGAAAAGGCAACCTGCAGAATGGAAGAAAATATTTGCAAATCATCTATCTGATCTATTAAGGGTCTGGTATCCAAAATACATAAAGAACTCTTACAACTCAACAAAAAGATGAATAGCATTTCTCCAAAGAAGATTTACAACTAGCCAACAAGCACATGAAAAGATGCTCAACATCATTCATTAGTCACTAGGGAAGTGCAAAGTAAAACCACCATGAGACACCACTTTACAACCACTAAAATGGCTATAATTCCAAAAATAACAAGTACTGACATGGATGTAAAGAAATCGGAACCCTCATACACTGCCAGCAGGAATGTAAAATAATTCAGGCACTGTGGAAAACAGTTCAGTGGTTTGAGATTTTTCCTCAAAAATTTCTCAAATTACCATATGATCTAGTAATTCCACTCCCAGGCATATACCCCAAAGAACTGAAAACATGTACTCAAACACTTACACAGAAATGTTCATAGCAGCATTATTCACAACAGCCAAAAAGCAGAAACAACTCAAATGCCTGTCAGTGGATTAATGGACAAACAGAACGTGGCACATACATACATAGATTAGTATTCAGCCACGAAAAAGAAATGAAGTACTGATACATGCTACATAGTGGACGAACTCTGAAAACATTATGCTAAGCGAAAGTCAGATTCAAAAAGTCAAATTCTGTATGATCTCATTTATATGAAATATGCAGAGTAGGTAAATCCATAGAGACAGAAAGCAGACTGGTGGTTGCCAATAACTGGGGGAAGGGAAGGGAAGAATGGGGAGTAACTGCTTAACGGGTACAGGGTTTTATTTTAGAATGATGAAAGTGTTTTGAAACTAGATAGAAGTGGTGGTTGCTAAATGCCACTGACTTGGTCACTTTAAAACGGTTAATGTTTTGTTATGTTTAACTTCACCTCAATAAAATAAAACTAGTTTTCAGATCACAGTAATTTTTTAAAAGCTAAAGGAGTCAGTGCCACTACTCTGTTCTTCAGAGTCTACGCTCCAAGAAAGCAGCCTTCCAGAAGGTTATCCTTAGTTTTACAATATTAAATTATAAAGCTAAAATAATATACTATTTCCATGAAAGAAAAAGATCATTGCCACACCTGTTCTTCTTGATAAATATGGCTAATCTTACATTTTAAAAAATTCCTTATCAAAAGGAAAATAAACCCAAATATAATCATATTTGTTAATTCAAGTTCAAAAGTTAAAAAAAGCCCTCCAAAGACACCCTATACAATGGCATCTAAGTCATATCTATCTATCTAATCTTCAAGGAAGATTCAAGAAGAGAAAGTAGAAAAAGGGGTTAATCCTTCACTGATTTGTTATATAAATAACAAAATGTAGTCTTTCTTCCTAGAGTTCTCTGACTTCCTGGCAGTATTTACCAGCCATCCTTTTTTTTTCTTTCAAATGTGTTTATTTTCATACTTATGTTCTTTTGCTACATTTGGTGAATGTATGGTTGTATATATATATTTTTTTTTTTTGTGAGGAAGATTAGCCCTAAGCTAACATCTGATGGCAATCCTCCTCTTTTTGCTGAGGAAGATTGGCCCTGGGCTAACATCTGTGCCCATCTTCCTCTACTTTATATGGGACGCCACCACAGCATGGCTTCACAAGCGGTGCCTCGGTACGCGACTGGGATCCGAACCTGCCAACCCCGGGCTGCTGCAGCGGAGCGTGTGCACTTAACCGCTACACCACCAGGCTGGCCCTCCAGCCATTCTAAACCTAAGCATTTGCATCAAAGGCTGACTAGGGCTATCCAATTAGGTTATAGTCCAAATGAAAGACCTTTACAGGGACATTTCAAAGCTAAAGCAAAGAAAATGAAACCTCTAACATAAAGTATAATTTAATTTCTGAATTTCAATCAACATGAAATATTAATTAGTAAATCTTGCAAGTGTTATTGCTTTGCATATTCAAAACATAACTATATGAGGTAAAACTATATGTAATACTGAGGCTGGAGAAAGCAAGCCTCATTACTTTGTAGTCACATGTCAAAGCAAACCCTATTACCAGTAAACAGTTCTCCTCAGTAAGTTTCCTTGACAACCCAATGCAAATTTATTGCAAAAAAAACAAAACAAAATATTCCTTACTTTAGCCAGAGGCTTTACTCCTCACTACTTTATAAAACAATAAGTGGTATTCTGGTCAGTAAATTCTTATTCTGAAGCTTGATTTTTAAATACATAATTATCTAAAAAGAAATTAAATGGCAAAGCTCCTAAAAGATCCTGAAAACGACACACTAAAAAAAAAAACAGAATTTGTCATTTATTCAACAAACATTCATTAAGCATGATCATGAACCAGGAATGGCAGAGGCAGAGATTAAAACCTCTGCAATTTTGAGGCAGATCAAAGTGGGGGATTGGCCGGCCAGGTATCAGACCTTCTTATGAAGCTCTTGTCATTGAGAGAGGTGATATCAGTGCAGAGATGGACAAATGTGTCCAGGGAACATACCCTCCCATCTATGAGCTCTTGGATTCGTGATACAGGTGACCCTGCTAGGACAACTTATTATCCACATGGACACAGAGAAAAATCATTATATTGATTAGGGACACATGCAGCAAAAGAATAAAGAAATGTGTGGGAAAGATAAAACTAATGGGAGGAGATTTGCATAAAGGGCTTCAGGGGAACAGTCATGTTTTATTTCTTAGGGTTTTTTGTATTGCTTTAATATTGCTTAATACAAATTTTCAAAAGAATATAATAGCCATAGTCTTTGCCCTAAAGAAACTGAGTATCTAGCAGAGAGAGAAAAGAAAAAAAAAAAAAAAGAGTAATAATACAGAGTGAGGAGTGCTGTGGTTGAGGTATGCATGGTACCACAATGACACTGAAAAGAGACACCTAACCCAGGCTGCCAGGAGGCGGTAGAGGGATGGTAAGGGGAAAGTTTCTTAGAGGAAGCGACCTAGTTGAACCCAAGCTCAAGGACATCTATTCAACAAAAAATCATCAGAAGCCTACTGTGTGCCCATGTGCTTGGGACACAAAAGGTAGGTAGAGACAGCCTCAGCTCTTGAGAAATTTAAAGTCCAGTGGATGAGACTGACAAGAAGACAGGTGACTGATTATATTTCAGTGACTGTGCCAGAGACCATAATGCTCACTAGGTATTTCATGTTCTTGCCTACAGTATCCATTCCCTCTTACTATTAGGTGAGGCCATTTCACTAATTCTGGCTAATGAAATGTGAGCAGAAGGGACACGTGTCATTTCTGGGCTAAGGCAGGGAGAAGCCTATCCAGTCTCTCTCTCTTTCTCTCTCACAGTGCCCAAGGACACAGTGAGTCCCAGCTGCTGTAGCGACAAGCCTGGGCCCCTGAATGGAAGAGAGTTCCCGCGTGGAGCAGAGCCTCTGAAAACCCATGACTGGGCACCGGCCCTGTGGCATAATGGTTAAGTACACGTGCTCCACTGCAGCGGCCCGAGGTTCGCAGGTTCGGATCCCAGGCGCGGACCTACACACCTCTTATCAAGCCATGCTGTGGCAGGCGTCCCACATATAAAGTAGAGGAAGATGGTCATGGATGTTAGCCCAGGGCCAATCTTCCTCAGCAAAAAAGAGGATTGGCAACAGATGTGAGCTCAGGGCTAATCCTTCTCACCAAAAAAAATAATAATAATAATGAAAACCATGACTGATAGGTATCATAACAGAGAATAAAACTCTATTGTGTTAAGGGGCCGGCCCGGTGGTGCAAGCGGTTAGGTGTGCACGTTCCGCTGCGGCGGCCCAGGGTTCGCCGGTTCAGATCCCGGGCGAGCACTGCTTGGCAAGCCATGCTGTGGCGGTATCCCATATAAAGTGGAGGAAGATGGGCACGGATGTTAGCCCAGGGCCAATCTTCCTCAGAAAAAAAACAGGAGGATTGCCAGATGTTAGCACAGGGCTGATCTCCTCACAAAAAAAAAAAAAAAAAAAAAAAAAACACTCTATGTGTGAAAACAACAAGATTTCAGGGTAAATTTCTTACTGCAGCATAACCTAGTCTATCCAGACTAACAGTGTGAGAGGTCAGTGAAATACCTAAGGATCTGTTCTGTTGACTGCCTCACATCCAATCCCTAAGTAGAGAGTCTGACCAATGTAAGTGGCCAATAATTGTTTGATGAGCAAATCAAAGAATGGACCAATGACCAACTGAACAAACAACTGCTTTAAAAAAGGAATGCAGGGGCCGGCCCGATGGCGCAGCAGTTAAGTGCGCGTGCTCCGTTTTGGCAGCTGGGGCTTTGCAGGTTCGGATCCCAGGTGCACACCGACACACCGCTTGTCAAGCCATGCTGTGGTGGTGTCCCATATAAAGTAGAGGAAGATGGGCACGGATGTTAGCCCAGGGCCAGTCTTCCTTGGCAAAAAAAAGAGGAGGATTGGCGTTGGATGTTAGCTCAGGGCTGATCTTCCTCACCAAAAAAAAAAAAAAAAAAAAAAAGGAATGCAGAGAGCATACAGAAGGGGTTACTTAGCGAGGCTGAACAAAAAGGCAGGGGTCCAATTATAAAGAGTTTGGATTGAAACCTGAAGGCAGTGGGGTAAGTCACTGAAGTTATTTAAGCAAAGAAATGACATAACCCAATTTGGATTTTAGAAAGGTCACTTTGACTTGGGCTGGAGACGGACAAGCCTGGTAACAGAATAGGTTTCTGTAGTTAATTCAGGTTGAGAAAGGATGAGGAGAGAAGTAGGAGTTGGAAGGAGGTGACAGGTTTCCAGATATACAGAAGGAAGAATCCACAGGACCAGGTGACTGACAGGATGTAGGCTGGGTCAATGGTGGAGCTGCCCTCCCAGGAGAGTGGAAGGGTCAGTGGAGGAGGGAACCACAAGGAAGTTTCCTCCAAACATATAAATTTGAAAGTTCAATGAGATGTCTAATGAATATTTCTAGTGGACAATCATATAAATGTGGGACTGGAGCTAAGAAGAGGGAAAGAGACAAAGATTTGGGAAACAGTAGTCTCAGACTCTTCTAGCCAGGATGAGACTAACACCAGGGAGAACATGTGCATTTGTAAAGCTCTAGCTAGATAAGCTGTCTCCATTTCCCCTACCTATCCTTCACTCTCTTTGGTGTCAGGCAAATTTCCATTTGCACTGCCAAGAGTATAGTGGGGGTAGATATATTCCAGGTATCACAGGTTAAAATTTTGGAAATATTTTCCTTAAAAATTAGATTACCTGGGGCCAGCTGGGTGGCGCAGAGGTTAAGCGTGCGCACTCCGCTTCAGCAGCCCGCGGGTTCGCAGGTCTGGATCCCGGCCGTGCACGGACGCACCACTTGTCAAGCCATGCTGTGGCGGCGTCCCATATAAAGTAGAGTGAGATGGGCATGGATGTTAGCCCAGGGCCAATCTTCCTTGGCAAAAAGAGGAGGATTGGCATCGGATGTTAGCTCAGGGCTGATCTTCCTCACCAAAAAAAAAAATTAGATTATCTATGGTGATAATCATGAAATTATCCTGACTAGCAAGCTATATATCTCAGATATATTACTAATTTCTAGAAAATTGCATGCAGTAATGCACCTAACATGATTTCATTTCCAACAACGCAATGCCCCCGGCATTCAACAGCCCCTCAGCACTTCCATTACTCCCAGAGAGTTCTCCTGGTATTCCAGACGGCACTAGGGCTGCACTCTATCAAATCGATGATATGCCCTGCAAACTGCTTCTACAGACAAGCCCTTTTTAATCATTTATGTGTCCCTTCTAAAAAATAAGACCAATATAACAGTGAATAATTATCTGCACTTGCTTGGATTCCAGATAAAAGAAGTTTACTATTTTTTACCACAAGTTTTTGTGCACCATGACCCTATAAAACGTGTAAAAGATGAGTAGGGGCCGACCCAGTGGCGCAGTGGTTAAGTTTTCATGCTCTGCTTTGGCAGCCCAGAGTTCGTGGGTTCAGATCCCGGGCGTGTCTGGACCTACATACTGCTCATGAAGCCATGCTGTGGCGGCGTTCCACATACAAAATAGAGGAAGATGGGCACAGATGTTAGCTCAGGGACAATCTCCCTCAAGCAAAAGAGGAAGACTGGGGACAGATGTTAGCTCAGGGCCAATCTTCCTCACCAAAAAAAAAAAAAAAAGGAAAGAAAGAAAGAAAACGATGAGTAAAGCTGAGCATGAGGTGAAACAACATGTTCAAATTAAATGAGCAAATTATCACAGGGCCAAACAGTAGTTTCAGTTTCTAGAGTTTTAAAGCCATTTTACCCTTTTGCTATTTTTTTTTCCTACACAGGAGCTCAAAATACTACTAAAAGGAGGCACAAGTAGACATAAACAGTTTACAAAATGCCTTATAAACATTCCTTCACTTTATCTAGCTAATCAGGTTGTTTATTTAACAAAAGAGGAAATTCCCTGCCTAGTACAAAGAAACACCATACTGTCCTATGAACAGATAGTCTGACAGTTTTTACTTTGGGAGCAAGAAAGTATTTTAACAACAGTAAGAAAAGGCAGTCATAGACACAAACCATTATACACAGATATTATTCTTAAGTATGTATAATACCAGACTTCTAAATGAGAGTGTCCTGCCCTGCCTTTTCAAATTAACGCCTAAATGTTAAGAAAATCACACATGGCACTTTATATTGCCTGGTATTCAACGACTTTTTTTATTTCTAAAAAGAAGACTAAAGAAACCAGTAAACTTGGCCATA
This sequence comes from Diceros bicornis minor, assembly GCF_020826845.1. Taxonomy (NCBI): domain Eukaryota; kingdom Metazoa; phylum Chordata; class Mammalia; order Perissodactyla; family Rhinocerotidae; genus Diceros; species Diceros bicornis. The sequence goes on along the minus strand of NC_080753.1, from coordinate 30,258,140 downwards.
TTTGAAGGCTATATAAAAATAAAAACAAAGACTGAAAGTTGCTGGATTGCACTGAACATAACTTACTGGAACGTCCGAGTTGTTTCTGTAAACCTTAACCCCTCCCACAACTCTTGTAAATACTGAAAGAAAACAGACTAATGCTGGGGGGAAATAAATGATAACAGCAGCGGTAACATTTATTCAGTGCCCACTTTGTGCCACGTGTTGCATTTTACATATTTTATTTTTAACACACTATCTCTAATTTTCAAATAACCATGCAAGCCAGGTATTACAGAATTCTCGCCATTATACCAATGAGGAAACTCAGTCTTAGATGACTGGGTGACGTGGCAAAGGGCACCAAAAGGGTCAGCACTGAGTCAGGATTCAAAGCATGGTCCATACGCCTGACTGACCACCACGCCACTGAGAGCCTGTTACAGCCACGATGTAGCTAACCCCACATGAAAAACCCTCTGAAAACTTAACCGCCACTGGATAAAAGCCACATGATTTTCTCCAGACTGGTATAAGGAAAGGAAAAGATGGAGAAGGCATTTAAACCCAATCTTTAATTCAAATCAAGGATTTGAAACACTTTTCAATATTCTCTTCCATGAGCAGAGGATATTTGCTTATTTATTACATCTTTCCTGGGCAGAGGTGTCTTCTACATAGAGGACAATGAACTCCTCTATATTATGCAACTTTTTTACACCTTCTTTTCTGAAAATATTTATTAATAAATATAGAAAATGACTACTAATTCTCAATATGAAGCTTCACTATTTTTCACATTTGTTTAGAAACTACCACATTTCAAGTAACTCCTTACTTAAGCATGTATTCCACAAATAACAGCTGTCCAGTCATTATTTGCTTAGAAATGAACTAAGGCATGGGGGGAGGGCAGTAAAGGGCAGAGATGTGCAAATATATATAAAGCCTACCCTTGAACAGGCCACCCTCTAATGCAAGAACGGGCAAACCGTGGCCCATGGGCCAAATCCAGCCTACCACCTGTTTCTGTACGGCCCATGACCTAAGAATGGTCTTTACATTTTCAAAAGGTTGAAAAAAATCAAAAGAAGAATACTTTGTGGCATGTGAATTTATATGAAATTCAAATTTCAGTGTCCAATAATAAAGTTTATAGGAACACAGCCATGCTCATCCATTTACCTATAGCCTATGGTTGCTTTCAAGCTACAATGGCAAAGTTAAGTAGTCCTGACAGAGATCACGTGGCCCACACAGCCAAAAATATTTACTATCTGGTCCTTTACAGAAAAATTTGCCAACCCTTGATCTAATGAAGGGCCCAAGCAGCCACAACATTATGTTGATAAAGGACTATTACGGAGGAAAAAAGACTCCAACAGGGTCCCAAAACACTTCTCAAGAGGGAACCTCTGAGCTGGGCCTAGAGGAGGAATTTATTGATCCCAGAAAGAAGAGGTGTTTCAGGCAAGAGGCACTGCAATTGTAAAGGCACAGATGCAAGAAACAGTATACAGTCATGCACCGCATAACATTTCAGTCAACAACAAACTGCATATATATATGACAGTGGTCCCATAAGATTAGTACCATGTAGCCTAGGCATGTAGTAGGCTATACCATTTAGGTTTGTGTAAGCACACTCTATGATGTTTGCACAACGATGAAAATGCCTAAAAAGATGCGTTTCTCAGAACATATCCCTATTGTTAAGCGATGCATAACTGTATTATATCCAGGGAATGCTGAGAAATTCAAGTGGTTTGATGTGGTATGGAGTGCATGATGGGAAAGAGGAAGAGGGCAACAAAGGAGGGACCGGTATATAAAGCTACACTGGGACCAGTATAAAAAGTTCATATAGCAAGCACACCAAAGAGTTATGGCAACTGAAGGCAACTGGGAATTCTCCTTGTTTTTTAAGGAGAAAAATGGCAATCTCACTTGTGTTTCAGAAGCCTGAATCTAGAGGCTGAAAGAGTGATGGGCTGGAGGTGGGACAGGGAGGTCAGTCAGAGATAAGGGAGATGGATATAATCAGTGTCCCTGGAGATGGGGAGCACCAAGTGGATTCAAGTCAAATTTAGGAGACAGCAATGACAGGAAGTGGTAACTAATCAGAAAGGAGGGTGCCGTGAAAGGGATACAGAGGCTATGGCTTCTTACCGGGGTCAACAGGTGGACCGAGACATCCATTTCTCAAGAAAGAGAAATACAAGAGGGGAGCAGGTAGGAAAGAAAAAAACAGTTTGAGGTACCTATAGGAAAAGTTAGGCTTCCGACATTCTCTGTACATAATGGGAACTTCAAAACCTCAATTTAAATGTCCATTTGAAAGCATTCACCCAAGAAACAATGGTTGCCTCTGTACAGTACAATTGGCAGCACTAAAGAGGAGGAGGCATTTCACTTTAAAACCTTGTGTACAGCTTGAATATTTTAGAACAAGCATTTGAGACTCTTATAATTGGCCAAGAAGAATACCAAGCATTATTCCTTAGGAAATTTCTGAAAGCCAAATGGAGTGAATGAAATATTTGGAACGCTCAAGTTTCTTGAGGTCATTAAAACAAACGAAGCCACAGCAACAGCATTCCTGACATCCATAAACTGCATTATTTTCCCGCACACAGTCTTAGAACTATAGGAATATACCGTAAAAAGCCAGGTATTGTGTCCCCAAAGTAGCATCGACGTATTAATCACATTTCAATCTAATTTAAGATGTCAAAGTTTAAGTCACAGTTGTATGCTATCTACTTTATAGAGGAGAACAGTCAGGAGGCTTGGGTTATGGTTCTGCCTCTTACACCAACCAGCCACACAACTGCAAAAGAATAAATTATATTCTCTAGGTTTCAGCTTTCTCAGTTTTAAAATGAGGTGGTGCAGGGACCAGCCCAGTGGTGTAGTAGTTAAGTTCTTGTGCTCTGCTTCCGGCGGCCCAGGGTTCACGGGTTCGGATCCCTGGCACAGACCTACGCACCACTCATCAAACCACACTGTGCCAGGCCTCCCACATAAAGTAGAGGAAGATGGGCATGGATGTTAGCCCACAGCCAATCTTCCTCAGCAAAAAAGAGGACAATTGGCAACAGGTGTTAGCTCAGGGCTAATCTTCCTCACCAAAAAAAAAAAAAAAAAGAGGCAGTCCAAATAATCTTTTTTTTTTTTTTGTGAGGAGATCAGCCCTGTGCTAACATCCGCCAATCCTCCTCTTTTTTTGCTGAGGAAGACGGCCCTGGGCTAACATCTGTGCCCATCTTCCTCCACAAATAATCTTTAAAGCCCTTCCAGCATTAACATTTTATTGTTCTGAATTTACACAGGTGTATGTGTTTAAAATTGTGGTTTCTAATTCCACTCTTTTTTTTAGAATCTATTTTTTCAATAGTACTCACTGCATATGTTATGTTGAAAAGGTACAAAAGGTCATACAGTAAAAAGCAGGCCTTCTCTCCTACCTCTGTCTCCAGAGGTGCTTCTTATGAAATCTTCTTGAGATATTCTACCATGTATGAGTATAGACAGATATTTATTCTTTTCTTTCCTCTTTGTTAACCCAAATAGTAACCTATCATACACACTGTTCTACTTTACTTTTTCATTTAAATCATGGAGATCATTTCATCAGTACATACCTAAGAGCCTCCTCTTTTTTTCAAGTGACAACATGGTATTTTTAAAGCTTCTTTATTTTAGAAAATTCCACACATACACAAAAGTACAGAGAAAATATAATGAATCTCCAAGTATTTATTACACAGCTTCAATAATTATTAATGTTTTGCCTATCATGTTTTATTTACCTATACTCCACTCTCAAGAGTATTTTAAAGCAAATCCCAGATATCAATATATTTACCACTAAAAATTTCAGCTATGAATCATTAACAGATAAGAACCTTTAAAAAAATATACCACAATGTCATTATTACACCTAGCAAAATTAACAATTTCTTATAATCATCTAATAAACAGGCCATATTCTAATTTCTCCAATTGCTTCAAAAATGTTACTTTACAATTGGTTTATTTAAATGAAGATCCAAATCAGGTCCAAAATTGCATCTGGTTAAGCCTTAATCTAAAACAGTTCCCTCTCCTGGCTCTTTGTTTTCAAGCCATTTATTTACTGAAGAAAACAGATCATTTATCCTGTAGGATTTCCCACAGTCCTGCACTTGTTAACGCCTTCCCTTATGGTAATATTCAACTTGCTCCTCTATCCTCCATATTTCCTGTACTCAAGTCATTACATCTGGAAGCTTGATCAGGTTTGGATTTGGTGTTTTGGCAAGGAAACTTCACTGAAGGGGCCACATACTTCCTATAGCACCCCATTATGAGATACACAAGATCTGACATCACCTTTAGTGATGAGAAAATGAAACTGTGGTTTCAAGTGTTGTCACATGATCTGTCCATTACAGAGCTCACCATCAGCCTTTCATTTAATGGTTCTAGCATGTATCAATGATAGTCATCTATGTCCATGATTTCATTAGGGAACGCAAGTGGTGACTTGCTAATGCTATCATCCCTTCTATATTTATTAATTAGCTGGAATTCTACAAAGAAGAAACTTTCCTCACTGACAGTTTGATTACCCTAACATAGGAAAGGCAAGATAAATGCTTAATTTTTTTCTCCTTATTTAATAATTTTAAGAATAAGAGCATGCCCAAGCAACCTCCAAATGTTTTTTGTTATTGCTGTATCATTAACTAGTAGATTTTTATATTTCATGTGTTTCAGTCAACTGCAGTTATTAATCTTTTGATGTTCACATCTTTTTTTTTTTTTTCGTGAGGAAGATCAGCCCTGAGCTAACATCTGCCAATCCTCCTCCTTTTTTTTGTGAGGAAGATCAGCCCTGAGCTAACAACCATGCCAATCCTCCTCTTTTTGCTGAGGAAGACTGGCCCTGAGCTAACATCTATTGCCAATCCTCCTCCTTTTTTTTTTTCCCTTTTTCTCCCCAAAGCCCCAGTAGATAGTTACATGTCAATCCCTCTAGTTGCTGTATGTGGGACGCCGCCTCAGCATGGCCGTATGAGTGGTGCGTCAGTGCTCGCCCAGGATCCGAACCCGGGCCACCAATAGCGGAGTGCGCGCACTTAACCGCTAAGCCACGGGGCCGGCCCCAATGTTCCCATCTTTAACTAGCAAGAGTTGCTTCAGGTTGGCTCCTGTCTCCTTTTTTCTCCAGCACTTCATTATAAAAATTTTCAAACATACAGCTAAGTTGAAAGAACTGTACAGCAACCACCCATATGCCTACCACCTAGACTCTACCAGCAATGTTTTACAAATTTTGTTTCTCTCTGACATCTTTTTAATATAAATCTTTAATCTTGGATAGTTTTCTTGCTTTCTGTTATTGTAAGATAGATATCTCAGGCTCATCTTAAGCATTTCCTGCCCCAGATCTGAATTCAGCAGTTTCTCTAGGGAGCCCTGGTTCCTTTTACTGGGAAATGATATGTAGAGACCTCAATTTAGGTATTGGCTGCTATTGTGTTGTCATTGCTGCTAAAGCTCTTTTCAATGACAGACAGGAAATTATACTATTAGAAAGAATATAATAAAAATAAAAAAGTAAATATCACAATAAAGTGAGTCACACGAATTTTTTGGTTTCCCAGTGCATATTAAAGTTATGTTTACACTACACTGTAGTCTATTAAGTGTGCAATAGCAGTATGTTGAAAAAAACAATGTACATACCTTAATTAAAAATACTTTATTGCTGGGGCCGGCCCGGTGGCGCAAGTGGTTAAGTGCGCACGTTCCGCTGCGGCGGCCCGGGGTTCGCCGGTTCGGATCCCGGGTGCGCACCGATGCACCGCTTGTTAAGCCATGCTGTGGCGGCGTCCCATATAAAGTAGAGGAAGATGGGCATGGATGTTAGCCCAGGGCCAGTCTTCCTCAGCAAAAAAGAGAAGGATTGGCATTGGATGTTAGCTCAGGGCTGGTCCTCCTCACAAAAAAAAAAAAAAAAAAATACTTTATTGCTAAAAAATGCTAACTATCATCTGAGCATTCAGTGAGTCATAATCTTTTTGTTTGTGGAAGGTCCTGTAAAAAATGCAATATCTGTGGAGTGCAATTAAGCAAAGCACAACAAAATGAGGTATGCTTGTAATTATCTATTTGAGTTGTCCCATAATAGTTTCGAATTAACAGTACTATCAATCATAAAACTACTAAGTATAGTTTAAGATTTCTTTGTAGTTCTTTTTAGCCTAAGTACAGATCCCACTAGAGATGTCCTATCAAAACAGTTTTAAAGTCACATGAAGGCCAGCCCGGTGGCATAGCGGCTAAGTTCACGCATTCCTCCTCAGAGACCCAAGGTTCGCCAGTTTGGATCCTGGGCGCAGACCTACTCACCGCTCATCAAGACATGCTGAAGCAGCATTCCATATAGAAGAGCTACAATTCTACAACTATGATATACAACCATGCACTGAGGTTTTGGGGAGAATAAATAAATAAATAAAGTCATATGAAAGATTTACTTTCTGTAAGATTATGCCATCCGCTTGATATACAGTCAAATTCATTTGTTTCTGTTTTATTTTCATTTTTAGGAACTGCGTTTTGTTGTAACTAAAGTATAATTCATGTACACTGGAATGTATAGATTATCAGGGTATAGTTCAATGAGTCTGACTATCATCGCATGTACCTGAACCCACACCCCTATAAAGATACACATTTCCATCTCCAGAAAGTTCCCTATCCCTCTTTCCTGACAATGCCCCTGACCCAGAGGCAATCACTGTTGTGATTTATACCACCACAGATTAGTTTTGCTTGTTCTGGATCTTCGTACAGTAACCACTGGGGATTTTATTATACAGATGTACCATAATTTTTTTAACGAGCCCTCTTTTTTTTTGGTGAGGAAGATCAGCCCTGAGCTAACATCCATGCCAATCCTCCTCTTTTTGCTGAGGAAGACCGGCCCTGAGCTAACATCTATTGCCAATCCTCCTCCTTTTTTTCCCTTTTTCTCCCCAAAGCCCCAGTAGATAGCTGTATGTCACAGGTGCACATTCTTCTAGTTGCTGCATGTGGGACGCAGCCTCAGCATGGCTCGACAAGCGGTGCGTCGGTGCGCGCCCGGAGTTCCGAACCCGGGCCGCCAGTAGCAGAGCGTGCGCACTTAACCGCTAAGCCACAGGGCCGGCCCCCTAACCAGCCCTCTTGATAGACATTTTGGGCATCCCCAATTTCTGCTATTAAAACAATGCTATAATAAATAGCTCTATATATGAACCATTTCCCACAAGTGAATATATTGGTAGAGTTCATACATTTATTCATTCACTCATTCCTTCAACTAATATCACTGAATACCTACTCTGTGTCAATCACTGTTCTAGGCACTGTGGATACAGCAATTAGCAAAACAAAAACCCTGCTCTTGTGGAATGCATAATCTAATGGGAGAAGACACAGAAAAAACAAAAATAATATTAGGTGGTCAAAAGCACTATTAAGAAAAATAAGGTCAAATAAGGAAGAGAAGAAGAAATTAACAGTACTCTTTCAGACAGGGAGGTCAGGGAAGGTCCCTTATAAGAGGTGATATCTGAGCACAGATCTGATAGAAGTGAGGAAACAAAGCTTTGGCTCTCTAGGGAAAGGGCATCTCAGGGAAAGGTAATCTCAGGAGCAAGGGTCCTGCCTGGAGGCAACGAGTAAGACCTCCTTACCTGGGGTCAAAGTAAGGAGGCCAGGGCGGCTAGAGCAGAATTAGCAAGGGAGAGAATGAGAGGAGGGGGGCAGGTCATAGAGGGCTTCACAGAACAAGTTAAGGAGGTAAGGACTTGGGGTCTTAACCCAAGTGAAGAAGAATGCCCCTGAGGGGTTCTGAGCAAACATTTTAGTAGAGTCACTGGGGTGCAGTGTAGAGAAAAGACTATAAGGCGGTACAAGGATGGAAATAGACCAATTAGGAGGATCTGTGTTAGTCCAAGGAGAGAAGTGAAGATGGTTAAACTAAAGAGGTAACAGTGGGAGCAGTGAGAAATAATAACATTTTGACTCTACTTTCAAAGGTAGAGCCAATATAATTCCTGATGTGGGTTATGAGAAAAAGAAGAAAGTGAAGGATGGGTCCAGTTCCTTGGCCTGAGCAAACGAACAAAATGGGAAGACAACGGGAGGCGCAGGTTTAGAGGGTAATACCAGGGGTTCAGGTTTGCATGTGTGAAATCTAAGATGCCTGTCCAACACACAAACGGAGTTGCTGAGAAGGCAGTTGGAGAGATGAGTTCGCAGTTCAGCAAAGAGGTGAGAGCTGGAGATCAACATTTGGTAGTATGTGAAATTTGGGGCTAGATGAGATCACTTAGAGAAGTCTGGAACACTCCTGGCCCGAGCCCTCGGACTCTTCAATGTTTTGAAGGATCCAACAAAGGAGTCAGAGAAGGAACAAACAGTAAGGGAGAAAGAAAACCAAGCGTGGGGCATGCAAGAAGCCAAACAAAGTGTTTGAAAGAGGAGGAAATGATCAACCGGGCTAAATGCTACTAAGAGGTCAAGTAAGATGAGGACTGAGAAATGATCACTGGATTTGGCAATAAAGAGGTCATTTGTATCGTGATAGAGGTAGTTTCTTTATAAAACCTAAGATAAGAACTGCCATGTCAAAGATAGACACATTTGTAATTTTAATAAATATTGACACTTTGCCTTCCACAGAGGTTGTACCAGTTTATATACCAGTAGCATATGAGACTGACTGTTCCCACACATCCTTGTCAACATGTGGTATTATCCAACTTTTTAATATTGGCCAATGTGACAGGTAAAATATGGCATCTCCTTTTAGTTTCAATTTGCATTTCTCTTATTACAAAAGAGGTACAGCATCTTTCACATATTTAAGAGTTACTTGTATTTCCTTTAAATATCCTTTGCCCATTTTTCTATTGGGTTATTGGTCTTTTTCTTAGTGATTTGGAGGAACTCTTTATATACTAAGTAAATTAGCCTGGTGATTGTTGATTTGACTTTATGATGATTTTGCCATGTAGAAGCTTTCTATTTTTATGCAATCAATTGTATAATCAAATGCTTTTTCTGAATCTATTGCTATGATGATATGGCTTTTCTTTTTTAGTCTATTAATGTGGTGAATTACATATTGATTTTCAAATCTTAAATCAGTCTTGCATTTCTGGAATAAACCCAGTCAGTCATGATGCATTATTCTTTTCATATATTGCTGGATTCAAGTTAATATTTAGTTAAGGGTTTGGGGGACTATGTTCAAGAAGATAACGGTCCAGAGTTTTCTTTTCTTGTAACATCTGGTCTTGGTAACAAGGTATTGCCAACTTCATAAAATGGGCTGGCAAGTGTTATCTACTCTTATTTTCTAGAAGAGTTAGTGCAGAAGCATATTTCTTTCTTAAATATTTGTTAGAATTTACCAGTGAAGCCATCTGGGCCTGGAGCTTTCTTTGTGGGAAAAGGTTTTAACTACAAATTCAATTTTTCTTACAGATACAGGTTTATCTATTTCTTCTTGAGTGAGCTTTGGTAGTTTGTAGCTTTCAATAAATTTGTCCATTTCATTTAAAGTATTGATTTGATTGTCTTAAAACTGTTTAAAATATTCCCTTATTACCTTTTTAATATCTGTAGAATCTGTACTGCATCCTTCTGAGGAATACTGTACTTGTATTCCTGATATGGTTGATTTCATGACTGAAGCAGGAAATGTACAAGATAAATCTGAAACACCTTGTATACTAGATATTGAGGAAGCCGTCAAAAACCTCTAGGGTTATATCAAAAGGATTTGAGAGTGAACTTGAAGAGGCTCCTACAGGTCAAAAATAGGCCAATAAGAATAACTGCAATGCACTGAAATATCAAGTATGAAACAAACAAATAAATGGCATTTTCCCCTCAGTTTGCCATTATTCTCCAAATTAATGAGCTGGTTCAATCGCATCCTTCAGTGGTTAACAGTTTTGTTTTGTTTTAAATTATTAATATGAACTCATGAACTGAAACATACTTGATATGCATTAACTCATTAATTTAGAGAATAATGGTAAATTGAGAGGAAAATATCAGTCATTTATCTTGTCTTTCCTAAATGAACTTTTTTAGGTATGATTATGATATTGTGGTTCTTTTTAAAGAGAGTATTCTCTTTTAGAAATATTAAAAATTTATGGATGAAATTATAGATGTCTAAGACTTGATCCAAGGGGGGGAGGAGTGATTAAGGATATACACATGAAACAAAACTGGCCATGAACTGGTAACAGTTGAAGCTGAGTGAGGGGTACATGGGGGCTCACCATACTAACCAGTCTACTTTTCTACAGGTTTGAACTTGTCTGTAATAAAAAAGTTTTTTTTAATGTCTTGGTTATTCTTAGCCCTTTTGATTTCCATATATATTTTGGAATGAATTAAAAAAAAAAACAAAAAACCCTGCTTGGATTTTGATTAGTAATGCAAAACTAACAGATTAATTTGGGGAAAATGGTAATGTCTTCTAATCCATTAACAAGGTGTAGCTTTCCACTTATGTACATCCTTCAAATCTTTTCTTTTATGACTTGAATTAGCATAATTAGAAGGTCCTGCCCCAGTCCAAGACTGTAACGAAATTATCTCATGTTTTCTTCCAGCAATTTATGGTTTTGTTCTTTAAATGTTTATACTTCCTATCTACATTGGAAATTATCCTGGTATAAACATGAGGAAAGAATCTAACTTAATTTTTTTCTAGATGATCTGCCGGTTGTTCCTACATGTATTGAGGTCTATTTCTGGACTATCTATTCTGTCCTATTGATTCATTAGCCTACTCATGATCCAGGTTACTAGCCTTCTATTTTAAGTACCATAGCTTTGCAACATGGTTTTATTGGACTAGACATCACCACTTTCACCCTTCACTTTTCTTTTTCAGAATTTTACTGGCTGTTTTTCCACATTTGCTTATCCATTTGAACTTTAGAAACTGTTTGAAACAACTTATAATTTCTATAAGGATCAAGTTAGATTTATAGATTAATTTAGCAAGAATTGACATCTTATGATGTTGAACCTTTCTAAGAATATAGTATGTTTTTCCCTTTATTAAAGTCTTCTCAGTAACATTTTTAAAGATTTCTTTGTACAAATCTTGCCCTTTTCTTCAGTTTATTCTCCTTTGTGACTGATATAATGGGCTCCTAACGCTATTCCATTGCTTAATTTTTCAAAGAAGTCATACCAAATTTTTACAGGTTACCATTACAATAATATTAATTCCACACACACACACAACCAAGTGATTAAGAGGAAATTACTTTTAAAAGTAAAAAAGAAATTTTTACCTTACACCAATGTATTATAAACTATGATGGTTTACATCATGGCCATAGCTGCCCAGCTACAGCCACACGCAGATGTACAGGAAAGCCAGAGGAGCAGTAAGCAGGGGGCGGGCAGTCACAAACAACTGTTCTTTTGCAATTCTGACCACATATGTGTGAATTCCAGTTTATCACTTACAAAAATGAGAACAAAAAAAGGGCCAAACATTAATAGTGCACCAGGAATAAACCAAATATTTAACTATATAGGAGAAAATTAAGATGGAAGATAATTTTTATAGGGAAAATACTTTTATGTAATTTCAAGTACTATAGTTCACAAATTTTTGTGTTCCTAACTAAATTACATTTAACTGTCAAACTGTTTTATTCTACTACAAATTAAATTTTATTTACTCTATTTAGGAAGATGAGAGTATCACTAGAAATCACAGAAAAAACTAGGTAGCAACTGCATTAAGTAAGATTGAGAATTCTTGGTTAAGAGTTTTTGAAGACAATCCATTGCTCTAAGGCTCGGAATAAACAGAAGTAAATGTGGACAGAGAGGGTTCATTACAGACCAAGATGTTTTGATTATTCCAACTCTAGAGAAAATTAATATAAATAAATCTTATATAATCAAACATCTATTATAGGAGTCATAATAAACGGATACTGGTTATCTACAGGGAAGGAAACCGGGTGACTGGGGAAACAAGTAGGGAGAGAATTTTCACTGTATCCCACTTGTGCCTTTTGAATCCTGAACCACGTCAATGTAGTGCCTATTCTAAAATAAAGTTAATTTTTGTGAGGAAGATCAGCCCTGGGCTGATGCCAGGCTGATGCCTAACATCCAATGTCAATCCTCCTCTTTTTGCTGAGGAAGACTGGCCCTGGGCTAACATCCGTGCTCATCTTCCTCTACTTTATATGCGACACCACCACAGCACGGCTTGACAAGTGGTGCGCCGATCCGCGCCCAGGATCCGAACCTGCGAACCCCGGGCCACCAAAGCAGAGCACATGTACTTAACCGCTAGGCCACCGGGCAGGCCCAAATAAATTTAATTTTAAGAGCCCATTAAACATTATAAAATGACCAAGTGAGAGCAATTCTGAATCTTCTACAAACTACATTTTAAGACATTGTCATCATACCACTCAAATTCCCTACATATGAGAATTTGCTCTATAAATGCATCTTAAATTGTATTGTCAGGAAAAGTCTATTTCTAGACTAACTTATACGTGTTCTTTTATCAGTCACTAAAAAGCCATTAGTCCTATCACATTTTTCTCTCCCTTTTTAGTTAACCCATAAGAGAGCTAGATTTAGTGGACAATTGCTCAATCTTGGAACATCTCTACTGCTGATCTTTTTCAATTTTTAACTTATCTGTTTCATATATTTTTAATGCAAGCTCTCATAAATCCCTTTCTTAAAGGAAAGAAAATCAAAATTATAAATTATTCTTGACTTTCCTTTTTTCAACCATTAAGAGGCCAAAACAAAAATTACTCTGCCTTACTCTGGAAAAGCATCATTCCTGAACAATTAATTTGGCCACATTTTTGTAGTGCCTCTAAAACCTGACTTTAACAATTTGATCTTAAATTTGTCTCTCAATTGTATCTCAAAGCATTTGGAGAATGAAATAGCCTAACACCCACCCAACGAAGTATGTAGGAAACAATGCCTATTTAGCCATGAAATTATAATGAATTATAAGTTGCCATTTAATAACAGACCACTCTGAAAGGAAAATTTTTAAGACAATACTTTTTAAAAATTACTGTAATCTTAAAACTACCTTTTTTTTTTGTTAGATTTTTTTTTGTGAGGAAGATCAGCCCTGAGCTAACATCTATTGCCAATCCTCCTCCTTTTTTTTCCCTTTTTCTCCCCAAGGCCCCAGCAGATAGTTGTATGTCATAGTTGCACATCCTTCTAGTTGCTGTATGTGGGACACCGCCTCAGCATGGCCAGACAAGTGGTGCGATGGTGCACACCCAGGGTCCAAACCCGGGCTGCCAGTAGTGGAGCGTGCGTACTTAACCACTAAGCCATGGGGCCGACTCCCCTAAAACTACCTTTTTTAAAAAAATTGAAATGAAATACACATAACAGAAAAATTAACCATTTTAAAGTGAAAAATTCAGTGGCATTTAGTACAGTCACAATGTTGTGAAACCACCATCTCTAGTTCCAAAACACTTTTATCACCCCAAAATAAAACCTCATACCCATTAAGCAGTTACTCCTCACCCCAGACTCCAGATATTCAGCCCCTGGTAACCATCAACCTGCTTTCTACATAGACGGATTTCCCTATTTTGCATATTTCATATAAATGGAATCATACAATATGTGACCAAAAGGTCTAGCTTCTTTCACTCAGCTTGTTTCTGAGGTTCATCTACATTGTAGCATGTATCAGTACTTCATTCCTTTTTATGGCTAATAATAGTCCACTGTATGTACATACTACAATTTGTTTACCTATTCATTCATTGATGGATACGTGGTTGTTTCTACCCTTGCCTATTGTGAATAGTGCTGAACATTTGTGTGCAAATATATGTGTGAGTATCTGTTTTCATGTCTCTTGGGTAAACACCTACGAGTAAAATTGCCAGGTCAAACATAATTCTATGTTAAACTTTTTGAGGAACCACCAAACTGTTTCCATAGCGACTGAACTATTTTACATTCCCATCAGCAATATACAAGGTATCCAATTTCTCTACATCCTCAGGAACACTTGTCATTTTCCATTTTTTTAATTGTAGCCATCCTAGTGGATGTAGAGTGTTAAAACTAGTTTTAACAATGCCCTAATAATTACCTAACTTCTGAAGGAAGGTAGAATGTCTGATGAGTAAGAATGGGAAATATTAAACTCCTATTTCCTCCTCCTTCTCCTTCCCTACCCTCAACCCCCTAGAAAACTCAAATAATTAGACTTTTTCTCCTGGAAAGTAAGTAAAAATGTACTGGATATCAAGAGAATGAGAAGACAAGCCACAGACTGGGAGAAAACATCTGCGAAGGACATATCTGATAATGAGAGGACTGTTATCCAAAAGATACAAAGAACTTTTAAAACTCACAATAAGAAAATGGTCCACCTGATTTAAAAAATGGGTTAAAGACCTGAATAGACACTTCATCAAGGAAGATATACAGATGGCAAATAAGCATAAGAAAAGATGCTCAATCTCATACGTCATTAAGGCATTAACTGCAAATTAAAGCAACAATGAGATACGAATACACATCTATTAGGATGGCCAAAATCCAGAACACTGACAACACCAAATGTTGGTGAGGATGAGGCGCAACAGGCGCTCTCATTCATTGCTGGTGGGAATGAAGAATGGTACAGTCGTCTTGGAAGACAGTTTGGTGGTTTTCCACAAAACTAAACATACTCTTACCATACGATTCAGCAATCATGCTCCTTCATATTTACCCAAAGGAGCTGAAAACTTATGTCCACACAAATACCTGCACAGGAACATTTACAGCAGCTTTATTCATAACTACCAAAAACTTGGAAGCAACCAAGGTGTCCTTCAGTAGGTCAATGGATAAATAAACTGTGGTACATCCAATGGAATATTATTCAGCGCTAAAAAGAACTGAGCTATCAAGTCACGAAAAGACATGGAAGAACCTTAAATTTATTCTACTAAGTCAAAGGAGCCAATCTGAAAAGGCTACATACTATATGATTCCAATTATATGACATTCTGGAAAAGGCAAAACAAAGGAGACCGTAAGAAGATCAGTGGTTCCCAAGAATTGAGGGGAGGGAGAGATGAATAGACAGAGAACAGAGGATTTTTAGGGCAGTGAAATCATTCTGTATGATACTATAATGGTGGATTATACACTTGTGAAAATCTACAGAATGTACAACACCAAGAGTGAACTCTAATGTAAACTATGGACTTTGGGTGATAATGATGTTATGATGTAATGGGTGATAATAATAACCATATAGGATCACTGACTGTAACACATGTACCACTATGGTATGGGATATTGATACCTATAACTGCTCTAAAAAAAAGTCTATAAAAGAAAGTATTAAAATATTTTTAAAAGGTACGGGATATATTTTAAACTGCTATTGCTGGATTACTTTAAAGGATCAGTAAAGGCTCAATCTAAGCTCACAGAATTATTAGTAACAGTTGTAACTAATATTTCTACAGCAATTTAGAATGTTCCAAGTGCAATGCATGTAAAGGTAATCTAACTTAATTCTCACAATAACCCCAGGAATTAGATGATGTTAGTGGACGTATTTCTATTTTACACTTAGCCTGACTCTAAAACCATGTTCTTTCCACCACACCCCTGACTCCATGTGACTGCAGTAGCACTATCCACCATTAGCTAAATCTCATAATGAGAGTCCTGGGAGTCTGCATCAGAATAAAGAGCGAATTAGACCTGTTGTAGCTTTAGTTCTACAGCACATGGTTTAAATTTGCAAAACATGTTCAGTGTATACAGTAATGATTAATCACAACACTCAAACCAGCAAGAATATCATCTTCCTCTCCACTTTGCTGGACAACCAAAAGCTGACAGATGTTTACAGCTGGTTTATGAACTGTGAGGCTGCATTACACGCTATGCATTACATACATGAATGCATTACACTCATTCGGTTCTAAGCCAGCAGAGCCTGGGAATCCTCCAGATCCACATACTCACCTCAAGAAGGAAAAAGGGTTACTTGGGTCCCTTTGCAAATTAACAAGTACTAGCGTTTCATCACTTCCACTAGAGGAAGGCAGTTGCACAAAACAGATTAGCAAAAGTGGCAAAATAACCAAAAGGAAATAAAAACACAAAGAGTAGACTTAACTCCTCATCCACCAGCAGCACTGAAAAATAACTGAATTTTTATCCTAGCTCATTAAAAGGAGTGAGGGAAGCAAGCTTGTCACTTAACGGTAAGAAGCAAACTCAACAATCGTGGGAGATTAGGGAGTCTTGGCAGTGGGAAAAGAGGGCTCAAAATAGATGTATTAAACACGGCTAGGTGAGAGTTCTGATCAGCACATATTTTTAGTAATTGCACATTTATAACTTCCACATGTCCAGTTCAAAATTAGTCTAGCTATCAGTCTTTTCAAATGCCCGAAAAATTATTCCTACCACCACAATTAGCCTCATAATGGAAATAATCACACGATCAAAGCCCAGCATTGACCTGCCGCTGCCCTGCAAACCCACCTCAACAGTGACAGTTTTCACTCCCACCATTCACCTTCACTCACCCCGCCTCCCGCCTCCGGTCAAAAGGAACTTCCCCTACGCTGGAAGTGTGATTGTGGGTGGGTGTGATGGTGGGGCAGCCTAAGGAAAGAAGAGTAATGTGGCAGAGACTCCTGGTGCTTTCCCAGTATCTGTTCCCAGCTTCATCCTTGGGAAGCTAAACAAGGAAGCTATTTGCTATCTAACCAGATTGAGTCAAGCTCTAAAGTAAGACTAAACTTGACCACACCTTGTTTCAGGTCACAAATTGCTCTGCTGGTATTTTCTATTGCTGTCAAATTATTATACTACAAAGGCTGTTTTTATCTACCTCTGTTGGACAATCAAGAATAGAGAAACATGTTTTAGATGACTGTAAGAAGTCAGAAAACAAGACTGGCATAGAAAATAGTAATAGTTCTTAAGTTATACTTATTGTCAATTATTGCAAATATAACTGAATTTAAATGAACTTAATAAGGTTTTTGCTCTCATCTAGGAGCTCAGCCCCTTTGTTCTCTAGCACTGAAAATCTCCTGCATCATTTCCCAAATTTCCAACAACAGTTCAATCTGTTGTTTCCCTTCTGTAGAAGCTATTTAAAAAAATTAGTACTTGTAGGGGAGCCGGGTGGTTAAGTTCAGCGCACTCCGCTTCGGCGGCCCAGGTTCAGTTCCTGGGTGCGGACCTACACCACTTGTCGGCAGCCATGCTGTGGTTGCAACCCACATACAAAATAGAGGAAGACTGGCACAGATGTTAGTTCAGGAAAAATCTTCTGAAGCAAAAAGAGGGAGATTGGCAACAGATGTTAGCTCAGGGCAAATCTTCCTCAGCAAAAAAAATAATAATAAACAAATAAGTACTTGTATTTTAAAATACTTATACTTTCACTAATAATAATTTCTAAATAAACTACTAATAACAGTTTCTAAATCCAAACAACAGGAAATCAATACATAAATCCTACCCATCCTCTGAGGCTCAATACACATGATTATTGTGTCACAATCTATAACAGACCGTTAGTTGAATACAGCATACAGAAGAAACCCTAGTACAGAAATATAAGTTTACAAGGAACATAAATATAATTCCGTAATTTTTTTCAAAATGATTTCTACCAGATCTGCAAGTCGAATCAACTGATCAAAATCACTGTACATAACATGAGTTATGTCCCCATACTTCAAAAGCTAATAGCAAAAGAAAAAATATACCATATCTTCATCTTGACTTTTTATTAGTGGGAATTAAAGGTTATTCATACCTTCAATGTTATTTACTGGAAGCGTATTTGCAAAAAGCATCCTGAAATCTCTTGTCTTTCATCATTCAGAAATAAAATTATTCTAAAAATATGAAATAAACCAGTAGTTTTTAAAAATTCACAGGCAAAACTTCCAAACATCATATCACATAAGCAACTTTTGTCTATTTTGTAAACAATAATCTGTAGTTACTTTAATATGTATTTTAACATGCACTAGGTACCAAACAATTTATCTGCTGACAAATCACATTTTTCTTATGTGATTATTTTAAACTAAATTAAACAATGTGAATTATCTGGTAAATGAAGAAAAGGTAGAAATATATTTATATATTGACACTCATTTATTCATTCAAAAACTATTTCTTGGGAATGTATATGCGTCAGACACTTGTCTAGGCACTGGGGCTAGACCGGTGGGTGAGAGAGAGGAGACTGCTGCTCCCGTGGAGTCAGTGTTAAGCAGGGGGAGTCATACAAGGTAAATAAGGTAACATCAGACAGTGATAGGTGCTACAAAGAAAATGAAAGAGCATGATGTGACCATGTGTGACTTGGAGGGCTACATCAAAGAGAATCAGGGAAGGCCTCTCTGAGAAAAACCAACAGACTGATCTAAAGTGAGCCATCTTTTACTTAAAATCATTTGTTTATCACATGCCACCTCAGAATGGTGAAAAGATTTTTAAAAATTCCTACAGAATATTACAGCTAGCCATGAGCTGGGCAGGTGCCCAGAGGGTCTTCTGGGGAACCTTAAACAGTACCAAGCAGCTAGCTGGTAGAGACTCCAAGGGCAGGAGACTCTAATCCTGACCTCTTCCTGGAACGACTAACACATGAGCCTGTGTTAAGATACATAATACTCATAATCTTGGAGACAAATCCAAGATTATCTAGAGGCAGTTTATTATAAGTCTATTACCTAAAAGATTAGAAAGAAAAGAAATAGTTAAATAAAGCCCTGAAACATAACATTTAGAATATATTTTTCTGGTTTATTTTTAAGAATTGGTGACTCCTCAAAGAATATGGCAAGTAACACTCAAAGTCCAAACAGATTATTCATAGAGTTTTCTGACAACTTGCACCTGCCCTAATGGATAAACTTGGTTTTGCTGCCCTCTTGGCACCATTCTACAAGACATCTCCAGGATGTTCTTTAAACCCAAACACGACCATAACCTCTGCTCCAGAGAAGAGTTAAGAGAGCACAGTTCAAATCCAGCTTAGTTCTTTGGCCTCAGTGTGAAAGAGGCCAACATGGCCTCTTGTTGTCATGTAATCTGAAGAAAGGCACAGAATTGCAAGTTACACGGGGCAATAAGATGGCAAAACTGGTTGCCTTTTTTCTTTCTGTGCTTGATCTTTACACTGCAGCACCACCAACCATCCTTTAAGTTCAGGATCCTTCAACCATCCTAGGTTCAAGTCAGAAACCTAGCAGTCACCAGAGCCATGTTTTCCCTCTCCTTCACCTCTCATATTCAATCTGTTAGCAAGTCCAGGGGATCTGTACATCTCTGAAATCTGTCCACTTCTCTCTGTTCCACTGCCGCTAACCTCACTCAAGGTATTTACTTGACAAGACTACTATAACAAACTGCCTAACCAGTACACTCTTTCACATCAGTCTTAGAAGGATCTTTTTGAATACCATGTCTACTCGGACAAGGGAAACTAAAGAAAAAATAAACAAGTGGGACTTCATCAGACGAAAGAGCTTCTGCAAGGCAAAGGAAACCAAGAACAAAACGAAAAGACAACCCACCAACTGGGAGGAAATATTTGCACATCATATATCCGACAAGCAGTTAATCTCCAAAATATGTAAAGAACTCACACAACTCAACAACAACAAAAAATAAACAACCTGATCAAAAAATGAGCCAAGAATATGAACATTTTTCCAAAGAAAATATACAGATGGCCAATAGGCACATGAAAAGATGTTCAACATCAGTAATCATCAGGGAAATGCAAATCAAAACTACACTAAGATATCACCTTACACCTGTTAGAATGACTATAATCACCTAAACAAAAAATAACAAATGTTGGCAAGGATGTGGAGAAAAGGGAACCCTCATACACTACTGGTGGGAATGCAAACTGGTACAGCCACTAGGGAAAACAGTATGGAGATTTCTCAAAAAATTAACAATAGAAATACCATATGACCCAGCTATCCCACTACTGGGTATTTATCCAAAGAATTTGAAATCAACAATTCAAAGAGACTTATGCACTTCTATGTTCACTGCAGCATTATTCACAATAGCCAAGATGTGGAAGCAACCCAAGTGCCCATCGACTGATGATTGGATAAAGAAGATGTGGGGTGTGTGTGTGTGTGTGTGTGTGTATACACACACACACACACACACAATGGAATACTACTCAGCCATAAAAAAAGACAAAACCGTCCCATTTGCAACAATATGGATGGACCTTGAAGGTATTACCTTAAGCGAAATAAGCCAGACAGAAAAAGACAAACATTGTACGATTTCACTCATATGTGGAAGATAAACTAACACACAAAGAGAACAGTTTAGTGGTTACCACAGGGGAAGGGGGCTGGGGGTGGGCACGAGGCGTGAAGGGGCACATTTATATGGTGACTGACAAATAATAATGTACAACTGAAATTTCACAATGTTATAAACTATTATGACCTCAATAAAAATAAATAAATAAACAAACTGCCTAACTGGTCTCCCAATATATGATATATGTGCTTACCTCCTCCAATCTATTCTCTATTCTGCAGCCCAAATTATCTTTCAAAACCAAAATCTGGTCAAATTTCCTAACCACTCTTGCTTTTATTAAAACCCTTCAAATGCCTCCCATTACTTTTATTTATTTATTTTTTAAAGATTTTATTTATTTTTTCCCCCCCAAAGCCCCAGTAGATAGTTGTATGTCATAGTGTACATCCTTCCAGTTGCTGTATGTGGGACACGGCCTCAGCATGGCTGGAGAAGCGGTGCATCGGTGCGCGCCCGGGATCCAAACCCGGGCCGCCAGCAGCGGAGCGCGCGTACTTAACGGTTAAGCCATGGGGCCGGCCCTCCCATTACTTTTATTTATTTTTTTTTTAAGATTTTATTTATTTATTTATTTTTCCCCCCAAAGCCCCAGCAGATTGTCGTATGTCACAGATGCACATCCTTCTAGTTGCTGTATGTGGGATGCGGCCTCAGCATGGCCGGAGAGGCGGTGCGTCGGTGCGCGCCCAGGATCCGAACCCGGGCCGCCAGCAGCGGAGCACACGCACCCAACCGCTAAGCCATAGGGCCGGCCCCACCTCCCATTACTTTTAAAATCACAACTATAATCATATGGATGAAAATATAGATGGTGCAAGACTGGCCAAGTACTGATTGAAGCTGGATGATGAGTACACTGAGCTTATTACAGTAGTCTTTCTTCTATGTATGTCTGAAATTTTCCACAATAAAATGTTAAAAAATAAGTAACAACCAAAAAACAAAGACCCAATGCCAAAGACCATGGCTGACAAGGACCTCCACGGTCTGGCCCTACCGACCTCACTTGATGGTTGTGCCCTACACCTCTAGTCCCACTGGCCCAATTTTGGTTCTTCAAATGCACAATACTCCTTCTTGCTACAGAGTGTTTGCACATGCTGTTCCCTCAAACTGGAATGTTCTTCCCAATGCCTACCTAATTCCTACTTATCCTTCAGTGATCAGGGCAGCCTTCCCTAAGACACGCCTGCCTATCACGTCTATATCAAGGTCTTTTGTCAAATGCACTCACTGACTGATGTTTTTTCCTGGACAATGTCACCTCAGTTTGTGATCAAACATTTCTGAGTATGATTAGCTGTAAGCTTCATAAGAGCAGAGTCCATATGTTTGCTTATCAGTGAATACCAAGCATCTAGCACAGGACCTGGCAGAGAGCCAGTGCTTTAAGAGTAGTTGTTGAATGATCTCTTACTATCTAAGACTATCAATGGAACTGCTTTCAAATTTTTATAACAAAACACATCCTAAATTTTTAAAAAATTATTTGCTATTTTGGTCTCAGTTTTCCCTCAAGTTGCTACAGAGAAATCATTCTTATTTATTCCCTTTGGAGAGTCTCTCCTCAGAGATACTGGAGTCCTCAACATTCCTGTGATGGAAGTATCACGAATGCCAACCAAAAATAACCACACAAATCCACACCCTGGTCTCTTTTCAGTCTTCTTTATAGTTGCTTCTCCTCCTCCCTCCCCGAAATCAACATCAAAGGACTGGAAGACTCTTGGGGATAAATTCCCCGCCAGACCCCAGGAACTTCCCTTCAGTTCCTGCTCCAGACGGCTGGCAAGCAGATTTCTATTAGGGCCTCTGCTCCATTCTGCTTTCCTTGTGATCATTACTAACATTCCTTCTGCAATATATTCCAGGCATCATCACAGTGCCATTTAATTTGTATCGTGTGGTAAACTGACATTAAAAAGGGCTTATCTTTTTTTTTAATCAAAACTGCTGGGTGATAGGCAGAAAGCAGAAGAGACTAGAAATTAAATCCGACTTAATTTTGGTTATTTTATCATGTTAACATTCAATGTAACAATTCATGTAACTAGAGAGTGACATCTTGAACATTAATACTTCTTAGAACTACTGTGCTGTAAGACTTTAAGATATAAACAGCCAGCCAGGAAACTAAATTTATCAAAATATCTTCTAAACAAAAAACTGCATGAAGCACCTGGCACAAGCTTCACCAACTAATTCAGACATCCTTAATCCAAATTTATAATTGAGGAGCTGAGTAAAAATTTAACTTTTACTCTATCTACAACCTGCTGATAAGTAAATCAATAGTAGAGTCCAAAAAAATTTAAACACCCTCAAGCACTTGTTCATATGAAAATAATACATGTTAACTATAAATCATTCTTGTCAGTTAAAGCTAGATGGTGAGGACCTTCACTAGGAAATATTCTAATGCTAAGTATATATGAATATATGAATCAAGAAAGCTCCATAATATGTAGTTCAGACTATCAACTGGCATTATTACTGGAAAATAACTCTGAATTAAGAAGGTCTTACTTAAAAAAAGAAGAAAAAGAAGGTCCTACTATACTTTTGTATCATATTTTTAAACACAAAATTGGCCTCTAACACCAGAGCAGGAGAGTAAGCAAAGCTTAAAATTCCTTTCTAAACATTTGGGGCAACCACTCTTCATAAATTTTAAGTAATTACTAAAATTATAAGAATAAGACTATCTACTCAAAAGCTGAATAAGGGCACTGAAAGATCTTTAATGTATTTTTAGAAACTTTTTGCCAAGTTCAGTAAAAAATGTTAACAGAAATGATCTTCGGGCCGGCCCCCTGGCTTGGCGGTTATGTGCGCACGCTCCGCTGCTGGCGGCCCGGGGTTCGGATCCAGGGTGCGCACCGACGCACCGCTTCTCTGGCCATGCTGAGGCCACGTCCCACATACAGCAACTAGAAGGATGTGCAACTATGACGTACAAGTATCTACTGGGGCTTTGGGGGGAAAAAAAGGAGGAGGAGGATTGGCAATAGATGTTAGCTCAGAGTCAGTCTTCCTCAACAAAAAGAGGAGGATTAGCACGGATGTTAGCTCAGGGCTGATCTTCCTCACAAAAAAAAAAAAAAAAAGAAAGAAAGAAATGATCTTCTAATCTTTAAGGAGAGTTCCTAAGACTGCTTTATCATTTGCTAATTATAAAACCAGAGCTAAACGGCAGATCTTCTGAAAACTAGATCATTCTCCACCTGCGGGAAAGGCTGTATTTCAAGGTCAGAGAGATGGAAGGACTTGACACCCTATTACAGTGTTTATTTGCTGACTGTCACTAGTGTCGGATGTTTGCTCTCGTATTTAACTAATCCCCCCTGCTGTCATTAGTCCCATTCTGTTGTTTATTGGAGGTTGAGCAAGCTGGTTGTGTATACCAGACCACTTACTAAGTAATCCCTCTTCTGTCTTTCTCTTTAAGAACTGTGGGTCTTTATCTGGTTGTTACTAGGAGAAGACCTAAGTGGTAGCCTGCATTGCCAATTCACAGTATGCATGGCTCCTAGGTGGCCCTGACCAAATGCTTAAATGAGCTGTTCAGTGCATCTACACCAGCCTCAAGTATCAGGGCCCTTGAGAAGGTTGTTCACGTCTACCTTCCACAGAACTAACTTTACTTTGGTCCAGAACTTGATGTGTCATGTTCACTGTACAATTTACCTGCCAATCTCTTAAAGTGTCTATAGAATTTTTGATCAGTCTTCCACTTCTTTATCTGTCAGCATATTGCCTACAAGTGGAGTTAGTTGACAGCTTCCAGTTCTTCCATACTTCCAGAGAAAAGCTTTGCCTGTACACAGGATTTTTCTGGTAAAGTCTAAGATTTAACCTCAGCCATCTTCAGGATTATTGGCAGTACACAATACAGTGCTAATTCTGCAGAACAGGTTGTAACCTTCCTGTGTACAACCAAGGCAATTATCGTTATCAAGAAGCTCCTGGGAGGTCGGCCTGGTGGCGCAGCGGTTAAGTGCACGCACTCCGCTGCGGCAGCCCAGAGTTCTCCAGCTCAGATCCCGGGCGCACACCGACGCGCCGCTTGTCAAGCCGTGCCGTGGCGGCATCCCATTAAAAGTAGAGGAAGATGGGCACGGATGTTAGCCCAGGGCCAGTCTTCCTCAGCAAAAAGAGGAGGACTGGCATGGATGTTAGCTCAGGGCTGATCTGCCTCACCAAAAAAAAAAAAAAAAAAAGAAGAAGAAGAAGAAGTTCCTGGATCATCAATCCAGGAGGCAAAAGAAACATGTTAAGGGTACTAAAACTCAATCTACAGAAATGTAAGAGTTGTAACACGCAGGGAAACAACTGCAACACTCAGCTGATCAGCCTGATCACTTCAGCAGGGGTAGGCAGCTCTTTCCTAGCGTGGTCACTGTGTTACCAACAAGAGGTTACCCACCAACCAAGAGGAGCTCCATAAATCCTGGACTTGGCCACACAGCAATAAACTCTCTCCACATAACAGAGAGGGAAAAGGGCTGATCACCTGTGCAGTCTTTTCAAACTTATACATGAAGTAACACCAGTCTACAGCATCATTTACAAATACAAAAACCACCAAGATCTATACATGACATGCTAAGGATCAAGAGCAAACAAACTAAAACAAACTGTAAAAGCGAGGCCAGCCGGGTGGCGTAGCAGTTAAGTTCACGAATTTCACGTCAGCGGCCCAGGGTTCCCTGGTTTGGATCCTGGGAGCGGACCTACTCACCGCTCATCAAGCCATGCTGAAGCAGTGCCCCACATAGAAGAACTAGAAGAACCTACAACTATGTACTGGGGCTTTGGGGAGAAAAAAGAAAAAGAGGAAGATTGGCAACAGATGTTAGCTCATGGCCAATCGTCCTCAAAAAAACAAAACAAAACAAAACAAAATAAATAAAATAAAAAAGAACTGTAAAAGCATGGATGATGTAAGGCAGCTTTTTGTTTGTTTTTTGTTGTTGTTGCTTCTCCTAAACTTAACTGTTTAAAGATAAGGTATAATGTGACCATTAAAACAAGGAAAATTCTAAGGTAAAACTTGACTATGAAAACTAATCATTTAAGCACATATAAGACATCACACCCTAATCAGGCAGTACACTTAAAAATATTCCTTGATGTGAAAGGTAAGATGTAAGAAATTTAAATAAACTTAAATATAAATAAGTATACCTCATTTAGTGAGAATCTGGAACCAAAATGGAAGCTCTGTAATGGTTAACCCTAGAATTCACTTGACATAACCAGATGTGACACTCACAAGAAGCCTAACTTGTTATGCTACATTGCCCCAGACTGTCCTTTCACGGCTTCTTCGCCATTTCACGGCTATACTTGAGCATACTGCCCCACCCTTACTCTCTTAGTTTTTGTTTTGCCAAGAATATAGAAGCAATCTAAAAAGAATATCCACGTTTCCATCTCTACATCCACCTACCTACCTGCATCTATGCCCATATACCCTGCCTCTCCTCCTGGTACTATGGAGGCACTATCTATCTGCGCTCCAAGTGAAAACCAACCCCTCCATTTGTGCATGAGATCATCTTTCCGCCCTACTTAAAGATATTGCTCCAACAATTCTCTCCCTCTCTCTTCTGCATCATAACATTTTACCCTGTCTACAGATCAGATCATTCCCATCAGCATAAAACATGCTGTAATTTCTCCCTTCTTAAGAAAATATAAAACAAAACCCTCTCCTGACTCCACATCCCCTTCCATCTATTGCTCCCCTTTACAACAAAATTATTCAATAAAAGTGTCTATAACTACTGATTTATACTGTTCTTTTCCCACTCTCTGTTGAACATACGTCTAACAGAATTTCATCCCCTTATCCAGGTCACCAATTACCCTCTTGCTGCTAAATTGAATGGTCAACTCTGTCTTCATCCCACTTGACCCATCAGCAGCACTTATGGTGACATTCACTCTGAGTTGAATCAATCTTTCCTTGGCTTCCAGTACACACACTCTTCTGGTTTTCTTGCTCCTTTGCTTGCTACTCTTTCCTTATCTCTAAAGCCTCTAAATCATGCAGTACTGCAGGGCTTGGTCCTCAAGTTGTCTTCTCTTCTATACCTACACTCACTCTCTTTGTGATTTTGTCCAGGCTTGTGGCTTAAAATACCACTAACAGGCTGACAATGTCCAAATTTATATCTCCAGCCCATACCTCTCCCCTGAATGCCAATTTCTAATCTTCTCCCTATCCCAAACCTGTTCCTTAAGTAGTTGTCTCCACCTCAGGAAATGGCAGCTCCACCATTCCAGTTACTTACGGTCATCCTTGACCCGACTCACATCTCACACCCAACTAATCAACAAAATCCCACCTTTAAATATAACCCAATTGTGATCTCATACTACTCCCACTGCCACCATCCTGATCTAAGTAATCTTCAGCTCTTACTTCAATTAAAGCCGTAGCTCCCTTACTGGTCTCCCTGCTCCCATCCTGGCCCCTCTGCCCACAGAGTTTATTCTCAATACAGAAGTAAGGGAAATCCCCTTTAAACTTCATCACGTCATATCCCTCCTCTGCTCAAAACCCTCCATTGACTCTCCATCTCACTCCAGATGCAAGTTCTCATAGTTTATGGCCAAAGTCCTTACAAAGACCCTGACTAAATGAGATTACATCTTGTAAAGCTCTTAACACTGTGCCTGGCACAAAAACACTTGACTAATAACAATGTCCTTCCTCCCACCAGAGTTTCACATCAGGCTGCAGTTAAAACCACTTAGAGCAGCAATTCTCAAAGAATCCTGGGGGGCCACAAGCCGCTGAGGAGTCAAAACTATGTTCATGTTAATACTAAGATGTTATCTGCCTTTTCCACTCTCATTCTCTCATGTGTGTACAATAGAGTTTTCCAGAGATTACATGACAAGCAATGATGCCACAATGGAATGTGTGCTTGTACATTCTTGTGTTATCTAGAATTTTCTAAGATCTAGAATTTTCTAAGATAACAAGTTTAGGGTAGAAACATGTTTTTCAGCTATCATCATTTACATCTGCTATAACTCCTGTAACCTGAATATTGTCCAACATATCATTAATTTCAAATTTTGAAGCTTTGCTTATGCCTACACAAAAACACAAATAGTACATTTTGTCGTCTTGTTTTGTAATAATATTTTTTGATTTTGTGTGTGTGTGTGTGTGTGTGTGTGAGGAAGATCAGCCCTGAGCTAACATCCGTGCTAATCCTCCTCTTTCTGCTGAGGAAGACCGGCTCTGAGCTAATATCTATTGCCAATCCTCCTCCTCTTTTTTTTCCCCCAAAGCCCCAGTAGACAGCTGCATGTCACAGTTGCACATCCTTCTAGTTGCTGTATGTGGGACGTGGCCTCAGCATGGCCGGAGAAGCGGTGCGTCGGTGCACGCCCAGGATCCGAACCCGGGCCACCAGCAGCGGAGTGCGCACACCCAACTGCTAAGCCACGGGGCCGGCCCTAAATTTTTAAACTTTCCTAAACTTTTAAATTTTATCTACAACTGTTATTTTAATATTTTATGATTTTAATATTTTATTCTCAAATAAAAGAAAATGTGTCTATAATAACTTTTTTATATTTAAGGATGGATCTTTCCTTAAAAAAGGATGACGAGAGGGGCCGGCTCTGTGGCGTAGCGGTTAAGTGCACGCACTCCACTGCTGGCAGCCCGGGTTTGGATCCTGAGCGCACACCAATGCACCACTTGCCAGGCCATGTTGTGGCGGCGTCCCATACAAAGTGGAGGAAGATAGGCAGGGATGTTAGCCCAGGGCCAGTCTTCCTCAAAAAAAAAAGAGGAGGACTGGCATGGATGTTAGGTCAGGGCTGACCTTCCTCACACACACACAAAAAAAGGATGACTAGAAGACTTGATTTCTCAACCCACAGCTGCACCATCCACGTCTAAAGATGCTGAAAAAGATGAAACTGACCATATCAGTGAGTTGTCAGAGATTCATGAAAGAGAGGAATATACTCCAAGGAAACTAAATGAAACTGTAAATAAGAAACAAAAGTATGATGAAAGCTCTTACCCTGATAGATGTTAATAATTTACCTCATTGTGTCTTATACCACAAGATATTTTCTAATATTATTGAGGTATCATCCTGAGACTAATCAAAGTTTAAAAAGAAAAAAGAACTCAGTATTTTATACACCATGATCAAGTGGGATTTATTCCAGGGATGCAAGGATAGTTCAATATTCACAAATCAACCAATGTGATATACCACACTAACAAAATGAAGAATAAAAATCATATGATCATCTCAATAGATGCAGAAAAAGCATCTGACAAAATTCAACATCCATTCCTGAAAAAACTCTTAAGAAAGTGAGTATAGACGAAATGTTACCTCAACATAATAAAGGCCATATATGAGAAGCCCACAGCTAACATCATACGCAAAGGTGCCAAACCGAAAGCTTTTCCTCTAAGATCAGGAACACGACAAGGATGCCCACTCTTACCACTTTTATTCAACACAGTACTGGAAGTCCTAGCCAGAGCAATTAGGCAAGATGCCTAAAAGGCATCCAAATCGGGAACGAAGATGTAAAACTGTCACTATTTGCAGATGACATGATCTTATACATATAAAACCCTAAAGTCTCCACCAAAGTTAGAATAAATGAATTCAGTAAAGTTGCAGGATACAAAGTCAAAATACAAAAATCAGTTGCATTTCTATACACTAACAATGAACTATCAGAAAGGGAAATAAGAAAACAATCCCATTTATAATTGCATCAAAAAGAATAAAATACCTAGGAATAATTTTAACTAAGGAGGTGAAAGATCTGTACATTGAAAACTGTAAGACACTGATGAAAGAAAACTGAAGACACAATTAAATGGAAAGATATTCCATGCTTATGGACTGGAAGAATTAATATTGTTAAAATGTGCATACTACCCAAAGCAATCTACAGATTCAATGCAATCCCTATCAAAATGCCAATGACGTGTTTCACAGAAATAGGAAAAACAATCCTAAAATTTGTATGGCACCACAAAAGACCCTGAATAACCAAAGCAATCTTGAGAAAGAAGAACAAAGCTGGAGGCATCATGCTCCCTATTTCAAACTATATTACAAACCTACAGTAATCAAAACAGTATGATATTGGCATCAAAACAGACACACAGATCAACAGGACAGAATAGAGAGCTGAGAAATAAACCCATGCATTTATGGTCAATTAATTTACAACAAAGGAGCCAAGAATATACAATGGGGAAAGGATAGTTTCTTCAATAAATGGTGCTGGGAAAACTGGACAGCCACATGCAAAAGAATGAAACTGGACCCCTACCCTACACCATACACAAAAATCAACTCAAAATGGATTAAAGACTCAAACATAAGATCTGAAACTATAAAACTCCTAGAAGAAAACATAGGAAGTAAGCTCCTTGACATCAGTCTTGGCAATGATTTTTTAGATTTGACACCAAAAGCAAGGGCAACAAAAGCCAAAATAAACAGGATTACATCAAACTAAAAAGCTTCTGCACAGCAAAGAAAACCATCAACAAAATAAAAAGGCAACCTACTGCATGTGAGAAAATATTTGCAGATCATATATCTGATAAGGGGTACTACCTAAAATACATAAAGAACTCATACAATTCAATAGCAAAAGGAAAACAATCTGATTAAAAAATGAGCAGAGGAACTAAATAAACATTTTTTTCAAAGATGACATACAAATGGCCAACAAGTACATGAAAAGGTGCTCAACATCACTAACCATCAGGGAAATGCAAATCAAAACTACAATGAGATATCAGCTCAGACCTGTTAGAATGGCTGTCATTAAAAAGACAAGAGATGAGTGTCGGATGTGGAGAAAACAGAACCCTTGTGCACTGCTGTTGGGAACGTAAACTGGTGCAGCCACTATGGAAAACAGTACAGAGGTTCCTCCAAAAACTAAAACTACAACTACCATATGATCCAGCAATCCCACTTTTGAGTATATATCCAAAGGAAACAAAATCACTATTTTGAAGAGATATCTGCACACCTATGTCCACTGCAGCATTATTTATAATATCCCAGACATGGAAACAACCTAAGTGTCCACCGTCTGATGAATGGATAAAGAAGACATTGTATATACTTACAATGGAATATTATTCAGCCATAAAAAGGAGGAAACTCTGGGCCTGCCCAGTGGCATAGCAGTTAAGTTTGCGCACTCCGCTTTGGCAGCCCGGGGTTCACAGGTTCAGATCCTGGGCAGGGACCAACGCACCACTTGTCAAGCCATGCTGTGGCGGCGTCCCATATAAAGTAGAGGAAGATGGGCATGGATGTTAGCCCAGGGCCAATCCTTCTGAGCAAAATAGGAGGATTGGCAACAGATGTTAGCTCAGGGCTAATCTTCCTCATAAAAAACAAAAAAGAAAAAGAAGGAAACTGCCATTTGCAACAACATGGATAGACCTTGAGGGCATTATGCTATGTGAAAAAAGTCAGACAGAGAAAGACAAATACTGTATGATCTCAATTATATGTGGAAGCTAAAAAGACCGAACTCAATAGAAACAGAGAACAGATTGGTGGTTGCCAGAGGTGGTGGTGTGGGGGGTGGGGTGGGAGATAGGAAGTGAACATGGCCAAAAGGTACAAACTTCCAGTTATAAGATAAGTAAGTTCTGGGAATGTAATGTACAGCACAGTGACTACAGTTAACAATACTGTACTGTACTGTATATGTGAAAGTTGCTAAGAAAGTAAATCTTAAAAGTTCTCATCACAAGAAAAAAAAAACTGCAACTACCTTACAGTGGAGAAACTAGCACACTCCACCTTAACCAAGCAATCATGGTTAACATCACCAGTAATAAGACACACTGACATCATGTAACCTCTGATATGATGCACAGAAGAGGGTACATCACTTCTGTGATATTACTGCCAAAAATGCATGACCTCAATCTAATCATGAGAAACGATCAGACCCAAAAGTGTGTGAGGCTCCATTTCCTTCAGATACTTCAAAACAGCATTATCACAAGACACTGAATGCAGAAGCAGTATGAAAATCCAGCTATCTTCAATTAATCCAGATAATTAAAGAGATTTGTAAAAAAATGTAAAATACCAGCACTCTTTTCATTAAATCTCACACTTGCTTCTTATTAAGGAGCACTGGGGGAAGAGGGTGGCAAATGGAGGGTGGTAATTCTTTAAGAATAAGGTTGGTTGTCATACTCAAAAAAAATGTATTACTTTGTGAGACCGGAAAGATAAACCAATAATTACTGTGATCGCCAATATTATCTTATTTTGTCATTTAACAATGTCATTTACAACAAGAGAGGAATACTGAAGTAAATTCTTTCATCCACTCAATGGGTGTGTAGCCATTAAAAATGTATACGCAGAGTTCAGATTAGGAAAAAAATGTTTATTATATATGAAAAACCAGATTATAAAATTGTATATAAATCAATTACAATGTTGTAAAAACTAAAAATCATAATGATTCAAGAATTTTCTCCATATGTTTTAAGGGAAATTATTTGCAGGATGAATGGTATTTATCCTCACAACAACTGTGGGCCTACTATGTATAGAGCACCATGCAGGCACCACAGAGGATAAACTATGAGCAGGAGAGACACATTAGAACTCTGGTAACTTGTAATCCAGTGGGCTCAAAAGTGGGGATTTTTCCAAGCTTGCTATAGTGAGTGTGAAATATCTTTATAAGGGAAGAAAGACTAATAAAACTGCCTTCAAAAATATTTGTTTTTGGCATTCAAAATCTGCCCAAAATATCCATGTTTCTGATAAGTTCAGCTTCTTCCCACAACACACATGTGCTGTCTCCGGGAAGTGTGATCAGATTGTATTAGAAACAATCAACAACTACAGCAAAGTTGCAGGGTACAAAATCAATCTACAAAAATCAGTTGCATTTCTGTATGCTAATAATGAACTAACAGAAAGAGAGCTCAAAAAGATAATACCATTTACAATTGCATCAAAAAGAATAAAATACCTGGGAATAAATCTTACCAAGGAGGTGAAGGACCTATACAATGAGAACTACAAGATATTATTGAAAGAAATCCATGATGACATAAAGAAATGGAAAGATATCCCATGCACGTGGATTGGAAGAATAAACATAGTTAAAATGTCTATATTACCTAAAGCAATCTACAGATTCAATGCAATCCCAATCAGAATCCCAACGACATTCTTCACAGAAATAGAAAAAAGAATACTAAAATTTATATGGGGCAACAAAAGACCCCGAATAGCTAAAGAAATCCTAAGAAAAAAGAACAAAGCAGGAGGCATCACAATTCCTGACTTCAAAACATACTACAAAGCAATAGTAATCAAAACAGCATGGTACTGGTACAAAAACAGACACACAGATCAATGGAACAGAATTGAAAGCCCAGACATAAAACCACACATATACGGACAGCTAATTTTCGACAAAGGTGCTAAGAACATGCAATGGAGAAAGGAAAGTCTCTTCAATAAATGGTGTTGGGAAAACTGGACAGCCACATGCAAAAGAATGAAAGTGGACCATGTGCTATTGCCATTCACAAAAATTAACTCAAAATGGATCAAAGACCTGAAGGTGAGACCTGAAACTATAAAACTCATAGAAGAAAATATAGGCAACACACTATTTGACATTGGTTTTAAAGGAATCTTTTCGGATGACATGCCTACCCAGACTAGGGAAACTAAAGAAAAAATAAACAAGTGGGACTTTATCAGATTAAAGAGCTTTTATAAGACAAATGAAACCAGAATCAAGATGAACAGACAACCAACCAGCTGGGAGAGAATATTTGCAAAACATACATCTGACAAGGGGTTGATCTCCATTATATATAAAGAACTCACACAACTGAACAACAAAAAAACAAACAACCCAATCAAAAAATGGGCAGAGGAAATGAAGAGACACTTCTCCAAGGAAGATATACAGATGGCCAATAGGCACATGAAAAGATGTTCAACATCACTAATCATCAGGGAAATGAAAATCAAAACAACACTAAGATACCACCTCACGCCCGTTAGAATGGCTATAATCACCAAGACAAAAAACAACAAATGTTGGAGAGGATGTGGAGAAACAGGAACCCTCATACACAGCTGGTGGGAATGCAAATTGGTGCAGCCTCTATGGAAAACGGTATGGAGATTCCTCAAAGAATTAAAAATAGAGATGTCCTATGATCCAGCCATCCCACTACTGGGAATCTATCCAACGAACCTGAAATCAACAATCCAAAGAGGCTTATGCACCCCTATGTTCATTGCAGCATTATTCACCACAGCCAAGAAGTGGAAGCAATCTAAGTGTCCCTCGACTGACGATTGGATTAAGAAAATGTGGTATATATATACAATGGAATACTACTCAGCCATAAAAAAAAAGACAAATTCGTCCCATTTGCAACAACACGGATGGGCCTGGAGCGTATTATGTTAAGTGAAATAAGCCAGAAAGAGAAAGACAAACACTGTATGATCTCACTCATATGTGGAATATAAACCAACACATGGACAGAGAAAACTGCACTGTGGTTACCAGGGGCAGTGGGGGTGGGGGGTGGGCACAAGGGGTGAAGGGAGTCATATATATGGTGATGGACAAACAAAAATGTACAACCCAAAATTTCACAACGTTAGAAACCATTAAAACATCAATAAAAAAAAAAATCTGCCCAAAATATCCATGTTTCTGATAAGTTCAGCTTCTTCCCACAACACACATGTGCTGTCTCCGGGAAGCGTGATCAGCTGCAGCTAACAGTGACAACGAGCAATAAATGCTCCTGAAGTCGGTATAGATTAGGCTTCTATAACCGTACTACGGCCTTTCATTCCACCTGCTTTGTTTCGTTCTTCTTTTAATGCTGGTGCTGGGAGTCAGTTTTAGCAATATATTTTTATTCAAATTTCTCCCATTCCACTTATTTAACACCTTTTGTGGATCTGTCAGAAGAAATTCATGTTCTTTCTGCCTCTGTACACATTACTTTACCAGAAATATCACAATGGACAGATCCGAACACCCTTTTGGTTTCAGTTCCATTATCTCACTGAAGTGGCTGGATAGATCATGTCTAAAGTTACTTTCAGGTTTAGAAATTTAAAGATTCTAACCTCAGGTCTTACTTCCTTCCATAAAGCCCTTTCAAAGTAAACTCAACACAGCTCCGTTTACTGCACTAAATCCTTTCTTTCCCAGTTCCTCTATTTTTGGATCACATGCCACACCGAAGTCTATCTTTGTGCAGCTGTGTTAGGCTGTTATGATCAGAATCTGATTTTTTGAATGCCTGCACAATCTGTATTAATGTAGTGGCAGCAAACTTCTACTCATCCTTCAACACTCAGATTTACTCCTTTCCCACTGTTTCCAACTTCCCAATTCAACATTAGTTACTCCTGTGTTCCTAAAGCATTCTGGACAGGGTTCTTTCACAACACTTATCTCACTATATCATAATTATTTGTTGACCACTGTGATTCCTTCGTGGTTCCTGTCTTACTAACAATAGCTACAATTCCTGGGTGCTCAATACGTACCTGGGAGGCACTTTATCTATCTTTCCTCATTCAAGTTTCTAGAGCAACGTCATGAATTAGGTACTATTTATTCCCATTTTACAGATGAAAAAACTGACTCTCAGTCAACTTCCCATTCCTCTGACCTTGTATGATGCTCCTGAACCAGTCCCCAACCTTGGAATATCTCCACTGTTCCCCTTCCCCTCTCCAGTTCGTACATGCAAAGGGATGAGGAAATATACAAAACTCAAACTCTATAAATCCTATCCTGTCTTTTGAGCCTCCTAGATTATAAATTACCAGAGTTCTAAAATTGCCTCTCCTGCTCATGGTTTGTCCTCCATGGTGCTCTACATACAGCAGGCCCACAACTGTTTGTGAGGATACATACCATTCAACCTCCAACCTTACAAAACTATCATTTCAATCCCAACCATACCACCGCAACTCTACCAGACTTTTTCTTGCTTCTCAAACTCCTATCACCAGACCACTTCCAGTAAATAAACTTTACTTCTCCTTCATTTCTCCTTCTCAGAAGGATGGGGCATCTGGAAGGAGTTTTCTCAAATTCACATCAACATAATTCAGGCTCTAGGTTTTTTCTTTTATCCACTCTCCAATCTCAGAAGAAAACTCACTTCTTTCCTAAAACCTGTCCTAACCACCCCAAATCCACTGGTCCATCTTACCATTCTATTGGAACTGCTTTCTGAAGTCACCATTCATTCATCGCTTCATCACATCTTCATTACGTTTGATGGCTCTGGGTCTGACACCATCACCAACCACCCTTTGTGAAATGCTCTTCTCCCTCAACTTGCGATACTGTCTCTCAGACCGCTGTGGTGCCCCAAGCTCAGGCCTTGCCCTCAGCTTCTCTCTTAGTGCATTTTCTCTCATGCTGACTTTCCATTCTCCCCATCTAGGTCCCTGACACTCAACTCTCGACCTACAGTCCTGACTTCTCACTCCACCTCTAGTCCCACATCATCAGTTCACTTCAGTTCATTACTTCAAATTCAACAAGACAAAAACCAAAGTCCCATCTTCTCTCCAAAACCAACCTCTCTTCTAAATTTCCATTTTTCCTATCACCCAGGATCAAAATTTAAAAGTCATCTTTAACCGCAACCCTTTCATCTTTAACATACCATCTGTCACCAAATCTGTCCACTCCTTGGATTACACCACCTCTTAATTCACTCCTTCACTCCATTCCCCTGCTGCCATGGCTCTCAATTCTAGAACAGAGTAGCATTCTCCCTACTGCTCCTTACGGTGAAACGCCCATCAAGTTTATCCTGCATTCCACTCTCAAACAAGCCTTCCCACAACAACCCTTTGAGGACAATCATGGTTCCCTACTGTGGGATCAAACCAAACTCCTCATCTTCTGAAATCAAGGTTCTATGCTCTCACCTCCCCCTACCTTCCAGCAACCCCCATCTCTTGCCCTGCCACACCACTAGCCCCAACCCAGACTCATGTGCTCCCAGAGTCTCTGGCATGCAATAAGCTCATTCCCACCCTCAACCATGCTGGGTGCTCTTCTCCTAACATATCCTTTCCTCTTCTTCCTACCTACCTAAATCCTACCCATTTCTTAAAGCCCAAGATTGACTATTTCAGTATTTTGCCTCCAACACAAAGTATTTCCAAAGCACAGCCTCTTTATATTTTGCTCTTTAAAAATCATCACTGTACCTAGAATAGTGCTTTGTATAAAGTAAGGACTCAATAAATTCTTGTTAACCAAGATAGAATTTGGAGACTACAAGATGTGTATTTTAAGAAGCATCCTACAGTTTTCATAAACTTGCATTTTTAAAATTCATTTCTTATCTGGTTCTTGACACCTACAAGGTTTAAAATATTAAAAATTCAGACATTCTCAAATATTCCTTAGGACAATTCTAAAAAGAGAAACTATAAGCTTCAAAGGTAGGGAGGGTATGACAGTGCTGGTAAGCATTTCATAAAAATATCAGAGTTCAGGCCAAGGTTAGTTATAGTTGCTCTAATTTGACTGGATTATTTTTTGGCCATTTAAAATCAATTTTATAAACTTTAGCATGAAAAAATTTTTACCACAAAAAAAAGAAAAAATGTTAAAGCCTGCTCCAAAAATAAAACAAAAAAGCTCTCCCACAAAAATCAATAAACAAAAATTCTAACTCAACACATATACATTTTGTCTAGTGCAGTGGATTAGTGAAGAGGTTATCTTACAACTGCCCAGGGAGTGTTTTAGACAGAGTTCTTGCGGGCCGGCC
Source organism: Diceros bicornis minor (assembly GCF_020826845.1). Taxonomy (NCBI): domain Eukaryota; kingdom Metazoa; phylum Chordata; class Mammalia; order Perissodactyla; family Rhinocerotidae; genus Diceros; species Diceros bicornis. The sequence goes on along the minus strand of NC_080753.1, from coordinate 30,220,834 downwards.
CCGTGGCTTAGCGGTTAAATACACGCGCTCCGCTACCGGCGGCCCGGGTTCTGATCCTGGGCGCGCACCGACACACTGCTTCTCCAGCCATGCTGAGGCTGCGTCCCACATACAGCAACTAGAAAGATATGCAGCTATGACATACAACTATCTACTGGGGCTTTGGGGGAAAAATAAATAAATAAATAAATAAATAAATAAATAAATAAATAAATAAATAAATAAATAAATAAATTATTTAGACAGGGTTCTTGGGTTGCAAGCAACAGACAGCAAGTCTGATCATGTGTAGCCAAAAGAAATGTAATGGAAGAAATATCAAAGGCTCAGAAAATTGGAGTGGCAGGGACTAGAGGGCAAGGCTTGGAAGATGGGCCCACAGGCACTCCATGGCAGGCAGCAAAAGCCACGGCCTGGATCTACAACACGAACATCTGGTCAGCACATAGCCACTGCCCTCCCCTCACCCTCCACCCAGTCTCCCCAGGACCCAGAATCAAGCACTGAGCAGTCAACTAGTGGAGCCTGCGTCCCACCTCCACACAGTCACACCAAGGAAACAAACAACTAGCACAGTGGCCCACCATTCAGTTTCTTTTTTGTGTGTGTGTGAGGAAGATCGGCCCTGAGCTAACATCTGCCAATCCTCTTTTTGCTGAGGAAGACTGGCCCTGGGCTAACATCCATGCCCATCTTCCTCCACTTTATATAGGACACCTCCACAGCATGGCTTGCCAAGCAGTGCATCGGTGCGCACCCGGGATCCGAACCAGCGAACCCTGGGCGGCCGCAGCATAGTGCCCGCACTTAACCACTTGCGCCACCGGGCAGGCCCCCACCATTCAGCTTCTAGGGCGGTGGGTAGGCCCTTCCTCCTCTCCAAGAGAGGCTTTCTCCAAAAAGGAGAGAAGAATGCTCTGAGGAAGGAGCAGTTGGCCAGAGACCCTAGAAATAATAAACACTCCTCTCCCCACAGACACAGCCACTTCCAAAGGTATTCACAGAATGACTCTAGAAATATTATTCTATGCTCTCTGATTTTCTGCCAGAAAAATCAATCATTCAATACACTCCAAATCCCTACACCACAGCCCCCCAAACTCTTCTCCAGAGGCTTCAGTGTGGACGCTCTTGCCTCAACTGTCCTTGGCCTCTTCTGCCCAGTCTGACCACAGCTTACCCTCTCTCAAGGCCCTTGATCAAGTTTTCTGCCAAGTCCTTCCCAGCCACACACCTTTTCAACCCCAAGAAGAATTCACCTCCCCTCTTCTCTCTCCCACAGAACTGTATTTCCAGTGGGGAAAAAAAAAAAAAGTTGTATTATAAAAGCAATCCATAGGGATTATTTTTAAAAAATAAAATACAAGTTGTTAAAATAAATCAGTTTTTGGGGCTGGGCCCGTGGCCTAGTGGCACACTCCACTATGGCAGCCCAGGTTCGGTTCCCAGACGCAGACCTACACCGCTCGGCAGTGGTCACGCTGTGGCGGCGATCCACACACCAAATAGAGGAAGACTGGCATAGATGTTAGCTCAGGGCCAATCTTCCTCAGCAAAAAATAAATAAATAGATCAGTTTTCTTTTACGCATTTAAAATAATTTCTTAGATGTAATAAAGCACTAATTTTTAATAGTACATAGTATTAATATCAAGAAATAAAAAGTTAAATTTTGAAGGATTTTCCTGGTTCCAGTGACAGCTCCAAGGTTGAAAACTGACAGGGTTCTGTGGAGCTTCTTGTTTTCAAGTCCTTGGGGACAAGGAGGAGAAGTGTCTTTATTCCTCTCTCAGACACTGCTTGGGTTGGACCCTCTTAGTTTCTTTCTCCAGCACAGACCAGTGGCAGGGGGGGAAAGCAGACAGAGGACAAGAGCTTTCTTTATCCAGAGAAAGGCTTTTCTTTCCCTTTTTTCTGCCAGGCTTGGGCATGTGCCTAATTGATGGTAGATGCTCCATAAACGATAATCTGAGGGAAGGAGAAGGAAAGATGGTGGACCACTTATAGTGCCATGCTCCTATGAACAGGGCCCACCATCACCAAGTACTCTGCCCTGTCTGGTACCTCTCCCAACACTAAAACTATCATAACAGATGAAACCAGAGAATCATTGAACTACTATATTTTAAGATCTTCTACTTCAAATATCACACTGTACTGAAATTGCTGGCTTAGTTAACTATCTCCACTGCCAGACCATAAGCAATGTGAAGGCAGGGGCTGTGTCTGTCTTGTTCACTGGAACATAGCACAGTGACTACTGCTCAAGAAGCACTAGCTGAATTAATGAACAAACAAATACAAACAACTCGGCCTCAGAAAGTCCTATAACCTTCTTCTTCCCACAATTTTTTATAAGCCCAAGTTGCAATGAAGCTGGAAATTGCCTTTTTCTTAGCTTTATATTTACACAGCAGACACTGAATGTTAACTTGCGCCAGGCACTGGACTAAGTGTTCTATATATTAAGTGATTTCACTTAATCCACCAACAATACAATCAAATAGGAAGGTATTACTATTGTTACAAGTGAGAAAATGAGGCATAGAGATGTAAAGTAACTTGCTCAAGATCACCAGACCAGTGAGTGGAAGAGCCAGGGCTCCCAGCCAGGTCTGTCTGACTCCAGGGCCCAAGCTCTTAACCACTACAGACACCAAAACTCAAATGCCACCTTGGGGCCTGGGCAGGGGGCATAAATGCATGAAGTCAGTCAGACTACTCTGACAGACACATCGTGCTTCCAAAGTAAAGAGGTAGGGATATTTTCATCTCCACAAAGAAATACGCACTTTCCCATGCTTCTTGAAACATGTCTCCCTTTTTATCTCCCATATTCCCACTTCTGAGAGAAATTTACAAGGATACAAGAAATATTTGACTTTCCTCTTAACTCTACCTTAAAAAGGAAATAGCACCTCAGCCACCACAATAAATGGCAGCTGACACTGGGCCTCGGTATCCCAGAGACTACAGGGACTGGTAAGGGCTATAGCCAACTGAAGACTGGGACAGTCCAAAGGGCAGCCACCACTCAGCTCTGGTCACAGTCATCACATAGGAATACCAGCCCAGTGCTGCCAGATCTCCTGATTTTTCAAGAAACCTAAAGACCAGATTTCTTTTTTTTTTAATCCCCCCAAAGCCCTAGTGCATGGTTGTATATCCTAGTTGCAAGACCTTCTAGTTCTTCTATATGAACCCCCACCACAGCATAGCAACTGACAGACAGGACAGACAGGTGTGGTTCCATGACGAGGAAATGAACCCAGGTCACCAAAGCAGTAACAGCGCCGAACTTTAACCACTAGGCCATCAGGGCTGGCTCAAGACCAGATTTCTTACTTGAAAATTTTCAATATTAAAATGTTGCCAACTAATTTAAAAACATTCTTTAATCCTCTTGCAGCCCAAACACAGCCATGAGCCATCAGTTCGTGGTCCTCAAAACACTTTAGGACAAATAGGCTTCCAAAGGTTATATATCCAGACCTCTGACTTTCCATAGCCTACCTGGCCCAATGTCCTCCACCTGGAATATTCTTTGTCAACTACCCAAATCCAACCAACACATCCAGGTGTGGCCCCATGCACCCCACAAAGTTGTCCCTGATACTCCAGCTCATCTTCACAGACTCCTCCAAATTCCTATAAACACTCCTCTCCATCCCTTCCCTAATTATTTTACATTTTACACTCTAAATTGCATCTTTCCAGCAGTTTAAAGGTCCTCAAGAGCTCAGATTCTGTATTCTACACATCTTAAACTCCTTGGTTTGAAGTATTCTTTATAGATATTACAGTTAGTTTTGTAATAAAAAAAAATATTCCTTTTTGAAAGAAAAATCACTCACAATGCCTGGCAGAAGGATGATCCCAAGCTAGCTCCTTATTAAATAGTTGATGAACCTATGAAAGTACCATAGAAATACAACTGTCACACACAGAAACTCTCTGGATTATTTTTCTAATTCATTTTACCAATAAAATCTAAACGTTTCATCTTATTATTATTAAAGACAGTCTACCCAAACTGCAAACCCTGCTGGAAAGAAACCAGCACTGCAGTGATAAGTGTAAGAGCCCTGAGTCAGGGCTCAGCACATTGAGTAAATGATAACTGAATATAAGTCTAGACACCAAGTTGTTTCTGCAGAGAGGAAGAAAATGAAAACATTAAATAATCAACAAAGTTCCAATTATTTAAAATATATTAGTTCAAGTTAGACACATATAAAAAGTGTTTTATAAAAGCACATAACTTCTCTTAAAGCATATTTTATTAGGATTCCTAAATATTCAAAGAAAAATCACTACCCTTCCTCCTTTGAATAGAAGCAAAGCACTGTATGTTTGAGTTCATATCCATTTCTGTTCATCATAGCTAAGCTGCTGTTATAAAGCACATCAGAAGAGTGTTAAACAACTGACTCAGAGAAAAGATTTCCCAAGCAGTTCTTTAAAAGGACTTGACTGTTTAATGAACAAAGAGATCAACTAACTGTATACAAAGAAAGTCTATTTAAGGTATTATTTCTTTTTTTGTTTATAATACTCTTGTCTTCTCTTTACAACAGTTCGTTTCTACTTGCTTTAGAGTTAAATTTTTTTTCTTTCTATAATAATTCTTTTACATGGAGTAGAAATTCATTCTCTTTATCTCCTTTTGAAAGTGTTCACAAAATACACCAACATAAGATAATGCTTTATGACACCCGAGTTATTAATTTCCCATTTTGAAAATGAGTTAAAAAGCATCCTAAACTAAGAATTTTTTAAAGCATATTTGGATAAAGAACACAAAAAAGCACGATCTTAACCTGTCTCAGATACATAACCAGATTTGCAGAAACAGTCCACTTTTGGTTAACTGAACTAAGAAAGAAGCAGCAGCACACAAAATTTAAATGATAAAAATGTCAAAAAGAGAAAAAACCACTCATGCTTGCTTTGCAAATACTTTCAGTGCTCACATCTGAATATAAGTGTATCATTCTAGTAATTTTTTTCTATTTCAAATTAAATAAGGAGGTTGCACTGTGATGACATTTTCCTGTCAGGTTTTCCCACACCCAGCTCTGGGTTGGCATTTTGGGGGACTGGCGGGAAGAGAAAAAGAAGTTTAAGGTATGGTCTGTGAGAAGGGAAAAACTCAGATTTCTTCCTTCTCAAGTAGGGAAAAACCCAGTTCTTCCCTACTGTGCTTCTTTCCTGTGAGTCTCCTTTACTACTCACACACAACACTTCTAACACTTCTGGTCATCAAATGTGTGGGAGTTTTCCCCACACCAAGCAAGTCTCTGGGACATGAGCTGAATGTCCTATAATTTAACTCAATTCTGACACTATTTACCCGGAGATAGTGTCAGATCCCACAGGTTAAAGGCTCAGTGCCACAAAACTGCCCCTACTTCAGATGCCAGGCACAAGTCGAGGTTGTCACCTGTGCTGACCAATCAGCTACGGCTTGGAGGTTCCCAGGACCCCCTACTTGGGTTCAATTAATTTGCTACAGTGGCTCCTGGAACTCAGGGAAACACTTATTCATGTTTACCAGTTTATTAAAGGATATGATAGAGGCTACAGATGAACAGCCAGATGAAGAGATACAGTGGGTGAGGTCTGGGAGGGTCCCAAGTGCAGCAGCTTCTGTCCCCATGGAGTTGGGGTGCATCAGCCTCCCGGTGTGGATGCACTCACCCACCTGGAAGCTCTCAAACCCGTACTGGTGGGATTTTTATGGAGGCTTCATCATGTAGGCATGATCAATCATTAATTCCATTTTCAGCCCTTCTCCCTTCTCAAGAGAATGAGAGGCAGGGCTGAAAATTCCAAGCTTCTAATCACGGCTTGGTCTTTCCAGTGACCAGCCCTCATCCAGAAGCCCACCCAGAGTCGCCTCATCAGAACAAAAGACACTCCTATCACCCAGGATGTTACAAGGGTTTCAAGAGCCCTGTGTCAGGAACAGAGGTCAAAGACTAATATTAGAACAAGAGATGCTCCTAGTGTTCTTATCACTTAGGAAATTACAAGGGTTAAAAGGAGCTCTGTGCCAGAAACCAGGGGCAGAGACCAATATATATTTTCTATCATCTCACAGTCTGTCTCAGGAGGAGCTGAAAAGCCACAATTCCACTCAGAATTCTACCTGCTCCCCATTCCACAGCTGGGGACAAAGGCATGTGGCTAAAGTGAACAGCTTCCTACCAGGTTTAGGCTCATACATTATCTTGAGAAGGAAGATAAAAGGTTGACTCTGAGCAGTCTAAACAATGAGAGTTTAGAAATCAGCAAACCCAGTCTGACCCAGACTACTGCTGAACTGATTTCAGGGGCTTTAAGGCCAATTAGGCAAGTAGCTTCCACACCATAGCACTCTGCTGACACACACATAGCCCACTGCCAACACATCCTCAGCCTCACAAGAACTTATCTTACACACACACACTCTCCACTCCATTCCCAGCAGTTCCCCACTCTAAAAGGATCCCTGGCACTTAAGGTAACCAAATCTCAATAAAACTAGTAAGTGTTGAAAAACCACAGGTACTCAAGTGGCCTGGGTTCAAACACATTTCTAGGAAAAACTGGCAAACCTTAGTTCTATTAAACATTATTAAATATTTAGTGTTCATTACATCTTTTATTTGCAATGCACTGCAGTACTAACTTCTATAAGCTAACTACCTGACTGACTAGAGTGCACCAGACTGCTACACAGACACACACACACCCTCTGGAAGAAGAATCTAGGATGAGGAACTGGGCAGCTAGAGCACACGTGGGGGAAGGAGATTTACCTTTTTTGTACCTTTTGAATTTTGTACTGAACGCATATACTGCCTATTCAAAGTAGTCCTTCTGACTAAACCACTCTAAGAAGAGTGTAAAGAAACTTTAGGGTCTTTTCTTTGGGTCCTTTCAGACTTATCTCTTAAAAAGATACAGTACTTTCTTTTATCTCCACTTGTATATTACTAAACACAGCTTTTTCTAATAAATTCCCACCATCCTATTCACTTCTACCCCTCACATTCAAAGGAAAGAAGATGTTTCAAGGGATGTTATTGGTTTGTTTGCTGGCTTACTTCACATGACAGAGGCAGGAGAGAGTAAGGGAGAACCAGGGAAACTGGAAGGGTAAGGCCCCACAGGATCTGTTCTCTCCCACCTCTCCAACATCTCCCACCACTCTCCCCAACTCTGGCCTCCAGCCACACTGGCCTGCTCCTGACTTTCCTCCTCGCCAAGCTCATTCCCCACTTGGGGCCTCTGGAATTGCTCTTCCCTCCGCCTTGCCATTCAGGGATCACCCAATCAAAATCTGCCAACCCCCCCATTCTCAGTCACATCACACACTTATTTCCTGCCCAGCACCCACCGCCATTGAAAATCATCAAGCTCACTGATACTTCTGCTCATTTGTCTCCCTGCATTTGTGTCAGATGCTTCACAAGAGGGAGGGCTTCCACTCTGCCTTGTTCATCACTGGGTCCCCAGAACAGTGTACAGTTTCAAAGCAGGCACTCAATAAAAGTTTGTAGAATGAGTGAGTAAATGAACGAACAAACAGAAGAATAAACATTTTTGTCTATTCAAAGGGTTAGGAAGCAAAGGCTTCAGGAAGGCTGGGAGAAAGACTGTGGACATCCTTGAGCAGCTTCCCTGTTACTTTAGGGCAGAAATTCTCAAACTCGATTCAAGGAAGTTTTCTTGGGTATTGAGAGGATTTTACTCAGAAAGCTGACTTCAGGTGTGTGTTTTTATTACTAAATTTTAAGTTTGAGGACTTGATTTCCAAATTCAATTCCTTATTGTCCTTTTATCCACATATTATCTTTTTTGCCTAGGATGGTTCCTTTGTTCTGTTTCATATGTTAACCACCATAAATCAAATGCTTCAAGACTCAGCCCTCACAAACTTTACATCAAGTTTCTTTCACTTTGACCTAGATAAAGAACAGAATGATGATGACAGGAAGATTTTATAACCATCTCTATCAACTTTCATCTTCAAATTAACTATTCTAATGTTAACTAAACTTCAGAATCCAGATTTGACATACACTGTTGGCTATCAACCACTATCAACAAGTCATTAAAACAGTTTATCTACTATTTGATTACACTTTGTTGGTGTATTTATTTACTTATAAAGAAAAGGTTCCAGGCTATCAGCAAAATGAAAATCCTTTTCCCTCAGGTACTGCACCACTAGGGTCAGGGATCAGTACATTATATCAACTACCCAACACAAATCCTGCGAGATGGCACAGACTCTCAAGTTCAACTCTGAAAGAAATCCTAAGTGTCCTATCCTGTGACGATTCAATAAGATTCAGAAAAGATTTACAACCAAATACACATATACTCCTGTTGGGCTGATACTCAAAGTTATCAGATACCCTGTCAGTAAGACACGGGAGATAAGGAAAGAGCTAGGAGACTTCTCTGAAACATATTTATCAACACATTATTGCAGACGCTAACACTCAGTGTATTTTGGCTACTTTCAGTTCCTCCACTAGACTGTAAGCTTCTTGAAAGCAGGGACTACGTTCATTCATTCATTCATTCACACGGGCAACAAATAATATTGAGCATCTACTATGTTCTAAGTGCTGAGTGGATAAAACAGACAAAAATTCCTATCCTCGTGGACTAGCTTGCATTCTAGTGAGAGGAAACAGACAATACACAAATGAATATGTAATGTCTGATGGTGATATGTGCTGCCAAGAAAAAAAGCATAAGAGACACACAGTGACAATGGACTGGTGTTATTTTATATAGGCTGATCATTAAAGAACTGTCTGATCAGGTGAAAATTAAGCAAAAACCTGAAGTGAGAAAGCAAGCCATGTAGATAACATGGGGAGAAACAGCACAGAGGCCAGTGTGGCTGGAAGAGAGGGATGAGTAAGAGGGAGAATGGGAAGAGATGAGGTCAGAGCCATGGCAGGGGACCAGATGATCCAGAGCCTCAGAGATGATCGTTAAGACTTTGGATTTACTGAGACAGGCGCCACTGGAGCAGAGGGGTGACACAATCTGGCTTCTGTGTTTGAAGAATGACTCTAGCAGCTGTGGTAGAGAAGACTAGAAGAGTAAGGGCAGAAGCAGGGAGACCAGTTAGGAAGATACAGCAACAGTCCAGGCAATAATGGGTTAGGCTAGAATAGCACAGTGGAGGCTGAAGAGATAAGGTTATTTAGGATTTGCTGTCAGATTAGATGAGGGTATGAGAAAGGGAGAAGTCAAGGGTGACTCCAAGGTTTCTAACCTGAGCAACCGGCAGTATGGAGATTTCTTTTTTTTTTTTTTAATTTTATTTATTTATTTTTTCCCCCAAAGCCCCAGTAGATAGTTGTATGTCATAGTTGCACGTCCTTCTAGTTGCTGTATGTGGGACGCGGCCTCAGCATGGCAGGAGAAGCAGTGCGTCGGTGCGCGCCCAGGATCCGAACCCGGGCCGCCAGCAGCGGAGCGCACTCACTTAACCGCTAAGCCATGGGGCTGGCCCGAGATTTCATTTACTGAAAGAGAGAGAACTGAAGGAGGCGCAGGTTTCTGTTGCTATTGTTTTTTGGTGGATGGAATCAAGAATTGAGCTTGGGCATTTTGAGTTTGAGATGCCTATCAGATACGCAAACAGAAATATTGAGTAGACTGCAAGATATTCAAGTCTTGACTTCAGGAGAGAGGTCAGGGCTAAAAATAGACATTTGAAAGTAATCAGTATAAATATGGTATTTACAGATGGGACTGGAGGAGACCACCTACTGTATGAGTATGTGTTTGGGGGTGGGGGAAGTGGGTTCAAAAATTGTGCCCTTGTGCACTGCAATGAAAAGAAGTCAGGAAAATGAAGAGAAGTACAACAATATTAAGAGGGAGCAACCAGAAAGCGAGGAAGAACTAGAGACGTCCTACAAGCAAGCACTTGAAGAAAGTGCTTCAAGAAGAGAGGAATAATCAGGTAACATAAGGACTGAGAACTGGCCACCGGATTTGGTAACTTGTAGGTTATCTTGAAGTACATTATCTTGAAAAGTGGCTTCAGCAGCATCGTAGAAAACAGTGCCTAACTGAAACGAGTTCAAAACAGAACGGAAAGAAGGGAAGTGGACACAGAGAGTACAGAAAAGTTTTGCTGTGAAAGGGAAGAGAGAAATGGGATGGTAGTTGGAGGGAATATGGGGTCAAAGGGAGCATTTGTTTTTAAGATGGGAAATACTATAGCCTGTCTGCCCTGGAAACAATAAAGTAGAGAAGAAAAGGCGATGATGCAGGAGAGATGGGACAACTATAAGAGTGCGGTCGCTCAGGAGGCAGGAGGGGATGGGCACAAGTGCACAGCAGGCAGAGGGGTTGGCTTCCTGAGGGACCAGAGTCTTACTACCAGCGTATTCCCAGGGTTTTGCACAGAGACTAGTCCATCATAGGGCTCTCAAAAAACGTGTGCTGAAGGAATGAATAAACAAACGTATTCTTGAACAAGGGCCCTTTCTTTTTGCACTAGGCTATGAAGAAAAATACAGATTGCTTCACACACAGTAGCTATGCAATACTATATTTAATAAGAAATGAGAATTACCCAAAAGCAAATAAGATTAGGGCAAGGAGTGGAAAAGAAGAATGGAGACTGCAGTATGATTTCAGACCAGAATTCACACCTCGGGAAGTCGGTATAAAAGGAAGTAATAGGAGAAATGTCTAAATGACTAACCAGTATTATTAGGCAGGCACAAGGGAAAGCACACACACAAAAGCCTCCAGGAAAGATTTAAAGAAATGAGGAGCAGAAACGTCCAGTCAGAAGACTGGATCAATGCACCCATCGTGATCTTACAGTAATGTAATACTGGACAATGACCAAGATATGCTACAAAAGGACTCCCCCACACCAGCCTGGGATCTACTGGAAGCCCTTTGTCATGGTTATCGCTTCTGGGATCACCAGCTGTGCCTTACTCCCCTCTCTAGGATCTGGGGGAAGGTGTGGGAAGGTGTGGTCTGCAGTGACATCCTTCCCCCTGCTCCGCTGGGCCCGACAAACACTCAGGCCACCAGAGTCTCTGCCCACTGAGGATCTTCAATGTCAATCATCTCCCCATCCAACCTAGTGAGCTCAAGGATCTGAGAAAATGAGAAGCAGCCGCTTGCCAACAGATGCAGGGTTTCTGATGGAAAAGCTCAACAAACAAACCTAACATCCTGAAGACAGTTTTGTCCTTTCTTTTTAAAAACAATTTTAATGCACAAGGAAATCTAACTGAGCTGATCCTATCAGTACTCATTTTTTCCCTGAGTAAAAACAGACCCTTTAGGAACAGCTTTAAATTTCCCACGCATTGTGATGTTATCTAGTGTATAGTCTGTAACACTGGCCTAAAAGAGTATTTCACTCTACTAGATATTTCAACTGTCTAAAAACGCCTGTGTTACACTCCCTCATCCCACTCCAGGGAGGGTACACAGAGTACAAGCAAGCCCACCCCCAGTGTCTCTCACTTCCTGTCATCACAGAGGCTCCAAAAAAGGAAAGGAGTGGAGGAAGAGGAAAAAATCTCACTGGAAGTGCTTTAAGAGAACCAACGTCGAATAATATAAAAATGAATGTCATATTACCCAATCCAGTACAATAAAATCTTACTCAAGAAGTAAGTTTCAGTCTTCTATGTTGTTTATGATAAAATATTATTGGAAGATATAGCAGATTAAAAAATAAATGTATATTTATTTGCTAATCTTTGTTTATAGGTCCAAGATCTTGTCTTGAGTGTGGATCTATTGAACTGCAAGTTGTCTTTCTTTCATATACCAGACTCATGATGCATGACCTATGTTTTCCAGTTCTAGTTTCTATAAAGAAAAACAAAAACCTGAGCACATTCATGATGTAATCTACATGCAAAGTCCTTCTAGACTTCTAAGACTCCCTCCCACTTTCTTCAGTTTGCTTATCCATATAATGGAGCAGAAATTTCTTTTAGGGACTTGAAATTATCGAGCCATTCCAAAGTGTTTGAAATACCTCTCACAAAACCATTCTTTTTGAACTCAAATTTCACTGGCTTACATCATATTTAATTACACTTCATAATTACAATAACAAGTCCGATGAATATAAACAGATACAAGAATAAATACAACTGACTCTATAAGAACAGGACTGGTTGGGAGGTCACATGGCCTGGGGTATATCAGACCCACTGGCTCACAGAGTAACAGCAAGCATTCAACGCACCAAGTTGGTTCAAGTTGGGTAAGAGACTGCCCATGTACATCAGCTTCAAGCTACTGTAATGAATATATTAGTCATCATGAACGCCCAAGCTTAAAAGATTTTAGTTTATCAAAATGTCAATAACAATTAGTAAAATTTGCAAGTGGGGGTATTTTCCTACTATCGATTCTTATTTGTCAATAGGAAAAGCAGCCAGAGGTTTGAAGGAAAGGGAACTCGTTTTCACCCTGATGTTGGGTCTGTTTGTTCTTCCATCTCTACCACTAGACTCTAAGCTCCCTGCACGTCTGGCTCCCTCATAACTGTATCACAGAACCTGACACTCGGTGAGCACTCAATAAACGTGCTCAGTAAACTTGCTGAGTATGTTCACACATCCTAAACTGGATCCAGCTGGTATCACTGCTGGCCTATAAATAAAATTTTCCAGAGCTGAAAAAATAATGTTAGAAGATCTGATTCACAGTATATTATCTGCTGATATTTTCCATCTCTTTTTCTTTACACTGTATGTATGTTTCTTGACACTGGTTAATTATATTTATAAATCAGGGTCCTATTTATTCTTACATTCCTATTGTATTAATGCTAATCATATTCAGTAAACTATTCTGTCTTGACTAAAGCCATTAGTGCCCATTAAAAAATAAAATTGGGGGGCCGGCCCGGTGGCGCAAGCGGTTAAGTGCGCGCGCTCCGCTGCGGCGGCCCGGGGTTCGCTGGTTCGGATCCCGGGCGCGCACCGACGCACTGCTTGGTAAGCCATGCTGTGGCGGCGTCCCATATAAAGTGGAGGAAGATAGGCACAGATGTTAGCCCAGGGCCATCTTCCTCAGCAAAAAAAAAAAAATAAAAAAATAAAATAATAAAATAAAATAAAATTGGGTTGACTGTCCTATTGTATTTGAATTTCACATTCTCACAATGTTTTGCAGCTAATACTTTCAGTCTCTGGCACTTCTACTGAGAATATAAAAGTTCTCCTGGAAATAACAAATTACTTCCCTTCCAACACAATTATATAATCTGAAAACTGAACAGCACCCTGGAGATTATTTTGTGGTCCAAAATCCCTTCCAATCAATGGATCCCATCGAAAACTACTCAACTTTTTTGGACAGGAAGGGATATTTATCTTTAAATCGCACATCACAGAGTGCTGCACCAACAGCAGGCTCTTAATACAACTTGTTTAACTGAACCGAACAAGTCTAAAGTGAGTCCATGTCATTCATTTTCTTGTTCTTCCTAGGCTTTAGCTGTAGCATCAACTGAATCTGTAATTAAAGATTTGCATGAATCTTCTGCTTATTAACCAATGTTCAAAAGGAAATTCAGGAGAGGAAACTCCATGATCAGTCAAATGTTTTAATATCAATGCTGCTAATGTCAGTACAGAAAACTTTAACAGAAAATGGAAAATCACGTCTTGGTTAGTTTGCTTATGATCTATATAGAGTTTCCAATTTATCCAAAATACTCACATGTTCTCAACTTCCAGTATGATTTTTTTTAACAAATGAAGTCTTGCATCATTCATACAACTAAATTATACATCCTTCTACTTATAATTGGGGTGCTCAGAGACTTAACCACAGTACTGTAGTAAGACATGTTATTATGCTAATTAGCTTTCCCTCCAGTTAACAGCCTGTGATCCCATTTGATTTCCCATAATATGATACGATAATGAAGAGAACAAAGCCTCTGGAGCAGGAACCACCAATAATTTTACTTTATTCAAGAATGTATTCCAAAACAGTACATAATTTACAGCATAGCCCTGCTTAGTACAATGCATCTGTTTTAGGGACTTTTACAACATATGCTAAGACACAAAGTATACATTTCCAAATCCCGCTCCCTTCTGTTTTGCTGAAAGGGAACACACACGATCCCTCAACAGCACAATTAGTGCTTTATTAACTAATTTTTTTCAGGCAATAATTTAAATTCCCACTTCCTCCTAAATATCTCTGGACAGCAACTCCTGGCAATCCATCTGTCTCTTTCATCACAGCTTCTTTTCATAACTAACGGGTCAAGTTCCTTTCCCCCATTTCAACACGATGCACTGTACTTGCAGCCCTGCCACCATAGCCCACTGCTGAACGCCGGAATATAACATATTGAATTTCACTGCCCTTCATTGTTTTCAGTTTAACTGCCATTTTACCACCATGTACACGAGAGAAACGCGTTCCCACAGGCATCTTATGAATTTCCAAAGCAGCTATTCTTTGTGGATTTACAAAACATGTGGCTTCTCTGAATTCCTTTTATCACCACAGAAACGGCTTTGGGAAGCTGAGATTTTTTTTTTTTAAGTACCCTACGCAAAAAAAAAAAAAAAAAAACCTGATTCTAAGCATTCCCATTTTGCTAGCAAATTTCATCCTAAGGGCCTTGCTACAGGGCAGTGGAAGAATGTCAGGGCAAAAATTTTAAATACTGCTTTTGGCCTTCCCAATTAAAATGAAAATTTTTCAGCCCACAAAGATCATCTTACCAAACGTCCTTTCTTCTCAGGCTACACCGCAAGGGCTATCCAGCAGAGTGTAAAATAAACAATTGGCTTTGGCTCTTGCCTGACGCCCTAAATTTTCCTAAGACCCCCCCCCCGCCCCGGTGGGCTCACGGACACAAATAATCTGGAGGCAAACCCCGAACCTGTCAATGAAGCGGACTATTCCTCCGCCACAAAGGGCCGACCTCCGCCTCGTGCACGGCGGCTTCTGCACACATGTGCTGGGCTGACAGTGCGGAGCTACCCTTCCCGCATCCGAGGCTGGAGGCCTGGGCCGAAAGCCACACACTCTTCCCCACCCACTGCCTTCCACCCGCGGCCACTCTCCCAGTGACAGGCGGCGGGCTCTGAAGTGCCCCGGCCGCAGGCTGGCGTCCCTCTCGGCCCGGCCCGCGCCGTATGGCCCCGCTCAGACCCACTTCCCCTCCACCCACCGTCCTTTTTTCTTCCCCTTCTTCGCCTGAAGAAATTCCGTCGGAACTTCATTCAGGCCGAGCGGAGCAGCCCTGCCCGGGGCCCACCCTCCCCCGGCGGCCGCGCCCCCCGCGCCTCGGCCCCGGCGACCCCCGGCCCGCCCGGCTCGGCGCCTCACCTCCTCCTCGCTCTCGCTGCGGAAACACAGGCACGCGGCCCGCTTCTTGTAGCCGTCGCCGTCATAGGTGCGGGTCTGGTTCGACTTGAGCTTCATCATCCTCCGCGCCCGGCTGGGGGTGCGGTGCGGGTCGCGGGAGTCGAGGGTGGGGAGCCCGCTCCAGACGGCGGCGCGCGCGCGCGCCCCCGGCTCGGCCAAGGGAAGCAGGGAGGAGGAGCCGCTTCTCCGCTACACGGCCCCGCCGCTGGCCCGCCGCGGCCGCCTCATTCCCCCCGGCCCAGGCCCCGCGCCGCCGCCGCCGTCACGGCTGCCGTCGCCGCTGCCGCCACGGCCGCCGCCCCCTCTGCCGCCGCCACCCCCGACAACGACCGCGCCGCCATGTTGGGCGCGCTGCGTCAGCGGCGTAAGGCCGCGCCGACCTGCGGGACGACGGCGCGCTCGCAGCGCAGGCCGCGTTCGGGAATCGCGCCCTCCCAGTCCGCGCGGCGTAAACGAGCCTCTGGAGTGAGAGGGCTGCGCGACTCGAGGGGGCCGCTACGCCAGGAGCGTAGGGGTGGGCACCGTGGGGGCGTGTGCGGAGGAAGCCAGGGAGAAAGGAGTGCGGGCGCAGGGCCGCCTTCATCGAATGAGGAGCGGCCCCTGCGGAGACACCGACCCAGCCCCGCGATTCGGCGCAGGGGGAAGCGAGGACTTGCACAAGGTCACGCCGCGGCCGAAGATGACCCAAGGTCAGGCCGCGCGGGCCTTGGCCCTGCCTGTCCCTCTGGGAGGGGCTGAGGGCTAAAGCCTGGAAGAAAAAGTGGGATGCACTTAAACTCAACGGGGAGTGCAACCTGAGATGCTTGGGATTAGGCACTGCACGGAAACAGGGTGGAGGGAGGAGAGAGTGCGCACTGCATTGACATCCAGAAACTCGGGGAGTTTTATGGGCTTGTAGTCCATTAGAAAGAGCAGATGTTCATCCTGCAACCCTTTTTTGGTGCAAGAAAGCAAATGCCTCCTCTTAAGGTAAACAGGAGGACCAGAAAGGAAGATGTGTATGTGGGGGTGTGTGCACACATAATGCAAATCATAAGGCATCAGCGTTTCTGGCAATAAACGAAGTTCATATATTGAGGATGTCAAACAGACTCTGATATACAGCCAGACTCCCTGGAGCAAAGACTGGAGTGTGCCCTGTGAATGTTCTCAGCAGCCCAGACCACACCTAGTACCATGCCGATGCCCTGAACATGCTGAAAATCCTGTGCAGGATTTGCCTGTGAATTGATGATTACCCTTTTTGAATTTGCTTGTATTTAACATAGTCAAAAAAGATCAGGATTTGAAACCAAACAAACCTACGTTGGAATCTCAATTACATCATTTATTTACCTTTGTAAAATAGAGACAATAAACCTATTTGGTGCTTGGCCCATAGTAGTCACTCCATACTTTGCAGCCAATGTTATTGACATCTTACTCACCCCTTGCCACATAAGATGTGGAATTTCACTTAATTTTGGTCAATCTTCATGCAACAGAATTCCCAAAATCTTGGTCATTTTGGCTCTTTCTAGCTTTCTCCTTTGCCATTATGTCTCTAAAAGAAAAGAAGAAAAAAACAAAAGTTCTGATTATAGAAATACTGTAACGTGCAATGTCAAAAATTTGAAAAATATGGAGGGCGTAAAAAACCTAAATCATGGATATTTTTGAGCACATTCTGTAGAGATCTGTATCCTGCTTTTTTCCTGATCTTTCCCCCACGTCATTAAGTTTTTTTTAAAATACTATTTCTATTTACTACCTAATAGTCCATCATAGGGATGTACCATCAATTATTTTACCATTTCCCCGTTGTTTCATTAGAACAGCAGTGAACATCCCTGTACATAAATCCTTGTCCCTATCTCAGATAGTTCTTCAAGATAAATTCCCAGAGGCAGATCAGGGAGATAGGAACATGTTTATGGCTCTTGCTGCCTGTTGCCAAAGCCTTCCCAGAAAAGTTGTATGAGTACAATCATACCAGCAGCTAGACAGCTACTCTGTACTATCTGCCACTTTCTTAAGGTTGAGAGCAGAATTGCAAATGGCATTCCAGGTTTCAGTGCACTAGAGTAAAGATAATGAGCAAGTTAGAGTGTAAACTCCCGGAGGGCAGGCACTGTGTCCTTTACCTTCATATCTCCACCTCCTAGCAAAGGGTCTTGTCCAAAATAACAGCTCTCAGTAAATGTTGATTGAATAGATGAATGGAGGTTTTCTGGTGGTTTCTAATTCCTTCCCCAGCTCTTATGGGACTGTTTAATTGCAAGAGCTCACAGGATCACTTCCAGATCCCTTGCCTTAGTAGTAATAATTACTTTTTCTTCATTCAAAAAACATTAACCAAGGGATCCCATCTTTTCCTGGATGGGTAAATACTAGATTTAAATTCATAAAAATTATACTTATTAACATATTATTGCAGTTAAATACTTCTCCAAAAGTCCTGTAAGAAAAAACTAATGTGTAAAATGTTGCCTGTTTCCCTGTGACCACATTAAAGAGTAAGGTATCTCTTCAGTTGCCTAAGACAGAAACCCAGGAGTCATTGTTGATATATCTCTTACCTTGCGTCCAACTGATAATAAACTTCATTGCTTCTGCCTTCTGGACATCCTCAACCCCAGCCCCTTCCCTCCTTGCCCTCTGCCATTACTTCATTAGGACTCTCCCCTGTGCCTGAAGCGTGCTCTTCTTGGCTCCCATCTAGTCCCCTTCAGTTCCATCCACCACTAGCAAGAGGAATCTTTCCCAAATGTAGATCTGAATAAGTCATGGCCTTGATTAAAACCCTACAGTTGCTCCTCAGTGCTTTAAAGATAAAATCCAAATTCTACTAGGCAATACAAGACCCTGCAGGAGCTGGCCTCTGCCAACCTTACCCTATAGTCTAGTCATTCTGAACTACCTGCAGTTTCTTGAACCTGTAGACAACCTTCCAAGTCTTTGAACATGCTTCCTTGCTGTCTAGAGGGCTCTTCTTTCAAGACCTTCACAGACTCCATTGTCCCTCCCCTCCCAGCCAGACAGAAGCCAAATTGTATTTATCCTCCAAAACTCAGATTAAAAGTCACTTCCTCCTGCAGGACCACCCTAACTGCCTCCATGCCTCCTACTGGCCTGGGTTTGTCCTGCCTTATCACATTATTTGTCACATAGTGTTGGCATTGTTTTCTTGCCAATCTCACATTTCAAACTTCCTGAAGGCCGCATCTCTGTCTCATTTCTCCTTGCTTATTTCACTCAGCAATTATCCCAGTGTCTGACATAGAACACATCTCAAAACACATTTTTTAATGCAAGAACAGCTGTTGCCCTTCCAGAACCTGATCTTTAGCATGGAGCTCAATCACTTGCTCAGCATGGAATGAGACTCACTTGTCTACCGGAACACCCCATATGACACACCTAAAACCTGTCTTTTAAATGTAGATCACACAGCATTCTCCTGATTCCACATTTTAGAGATCATCTGTAGTAACTTTTTAGGGCCAATCCTGAATGAAATGACAAATAAAATACAGAAAATTGGTTTTCACAGCTTCCTTACTCCACCCTGCTCCGTTAAGATGCCTCTCACGCCCCCCGCCTCCCCAAGACTACCTTGTCCATCCTGTCAAGTCCCCCAGGAGCACCTTCTGTTTCTGATCTTTGCTTTTGTATTAGTTACCTGTAGCTGCATGACAAATCTCCCCACAACTTAGTGGCTTAAAACATGAATCATTCATTCTCTCTCATGGTTTCTGTGGGTTGAGGATCCTCAAGTGGCTTGGCTGAGCAGTTCTGGCATGGTCTCTCATGAGGTTGTGGTCACATGTTGGCTGGGGCTGCAGTCATCTGAAGGCTTGACTGGAGCCAGAGGACCCACTTCCAAGGTGGCTCCCTCACATGGCTGACAGTTGGAAGGAGGCTCAGTGCCTTTCCAGGTGGACTTCTCCATGGGGCTACTTGAGCATCCTCTCGACATGGTGGCTGGATTCCTCCCAGAGCGAATGATACAAGATTCCAAGACTGAACTGCAATGCCTTTTAACACCTAGCCTTGAAAGTCACACTTTATCAGTTCCAAAGCTTTCTGTTGATCACATAGGTTAGCCTGACTCAGTGTGGGAGGGGGCTACCCAAAGGCATGAATACCAGGAGGCAAGGATCATTGGGGGACATATTAAAAGCTGCCTACCACCCCTCTCATAAAAGTTACCTGGTGTTCATTCATTCATTTATTGCCCATGTATCCCAGGAAGTATACTTAACAGAGGGGAAGGAGATAATTCTTGAGAAGGAGCTACCCTTCCATAGGTGGTAGTGCATGGTAATAGATATAAATCAAATTAATTAATCCCAAGAAATATGTCATTCTGTTAAATAGTCCAATTTTCCAAAAGTCCTGTAGGGTAAAGCACTTATCAGTATATTCCAAGTACCAATGCAGGCCTGAGGGGACATTTTTTAATAGAGTTAGGAAATTGAACTTGCCTACTCATCCCTTTTCTAGAAGTCAGTCACAAGTTTTGGCCCATGCCTCCCATCTACTTTGATGCCACTATATTTGCCACTATATGGTTCTAGCCCTTCTCACCTGACAAGCTTTGTTTCCTGTCTGCTTCAAAAATAGAATACCATCAGAGATAAAGAGAGACATTTAAAGAAAACTCAACAATTATACATGTGTAAGCACCTAATAACAGCTTCAAAATACATGAAGTAAAAACAGAACTAAAGGGAGAAATACACAAATCCACAATCTTAGATGGGGATTGCATTACCACTCTCTCAGTAAACGCTAGAGCAACTCAATAAAAAAGCAGGAGGAATGTCAAAGATCTGAACATTATCAACCATCTTGACCTCATTGCTATTTATAGAGCACTACACCCAACAAGTGTAGAATACACATTTGTTTAAAGAATACACAGAACATTCACCCAGATGGATCATATGCTGGGTCCTAAAACAAGCCTCAATATATTTTAAAAGATTGAAATCTTACAGAATATGTTCTTGGAAAAAAGGACTTAAATTGGAAAAGAATAATAATAAGATATCTAGAAAAGCCCTAAATATTTGTAAATTAAACAGTCTACTTCTAAATAACCCATGAAACAAAGAGGAAATCACAAAGGAAATTATAAAATATTTCTAACTGAACAATATCAAAACCTGTAGGGTTCAACTAAAGCAGTGCTTAGTAGGAAATATATACCTTTAAATGCTTATAAGAGGAAGAAATAGAGACTTAAAATCAATTATCTAAGTTTCCACTTTAAGAAGCTAGGAAAAGCAAGTAAATCAAACCCAAATTAAGCAGAAGAAAGAAAGTAATAAAGAGAAGTAATCAATGAAACAGAAAACAAACAATAAAAAAAAATTAACAAAGCCAAAAGTTGGTTCTCTGAAAAGATTAATAAAATTCATAAAGCAACAGCAAGACTGATTAAGGAAAAAACAATTACCAATATCAGCAATGAAAAGGGGGATGTCACTACAGATCCTACAGACATCAAAAGAGTAATAAGGGAATATTATGAAAAACTCTATGCCAATAAATTCAACAACTTTAGGTGAAATGAACAAATTCCTAGAAAAATAATTTACAAAAAAATAACAAAATAGAAAATTGGAATAGCCTTATCTATTTAAAACATTGAATTTGTTAAAAACCGTCTCATAATTTTAGTTAATAATCTATTGATGTTGGTTGTGACAAATGTACCATATTAATGTAAGATGTCACCAATAAGGGAAACTGAGTGTGAGGTATGTAGGAACTCTGTTATCTTCACAACTTTTCCGTAGATCTAAAACTATTCTAGAATAAAAAGTCTATTTAAAAAAAAAAAAAAAGCCTTCTTACAAAGTAAACCCCAGTGCCAGGTAGTATCATTGGTGAAATCTATCAAATATCCAAGGAAGAGGTAATACAAACTTTCAGAAAATAGAGGAGGAAAGAATACTTACCAACTTGTATTATGAAGCCAATATAACCCTGATTCCAAAATCTGATAAAGATATTACAAGATAAAAGAGTTCTAGGTCTTGGGCCGGCCCTGTGGCTTGGTGGTTAAGTGCGCGCGCTGCGATGCTGGTGGCCTGGGTTCGGATCCCGGGTGCGCATCGAGGCACCACTTCTCCGTCCATCCTGAGGCTGAGTCCCACATACAGCAACTAGAAGGATGTGCAGCTATGACATACAACTATCTACTGGGGCTTTGGGGGGAAAAAATAAAATAAATAAAAATCTTAAAAAAAAAAAAAAGAGTTCTAGGTCTATATTTCTTGTGAACTTAGAGACATACACACACATACACAAATCTTGAACAAAATGTCAGTAATAGAATCCAGCTATATATACAGTGAAATAAATCACGACCAAAGAAGTTTAATACAAGAATGTAAGGTCAGCTTAACTTTACAAAAATCAAACAATGAAATAAACCTCATGAACAGACTAAAAGAGAACAACTATATGATCACCTTAATCTGAGAAAAACATTTAATAAAAATGTTTAATAAAATCATTCTTTCATAATAAAAGCTATCAGCAAACCAGGAATAGAAGTGAATGTTTTACCTGATAAAGGACATCTATGAACAACAGCTAACATCATACTTAATGGTAAAAGAATAAACGCTTCCCCGCTAAGAACAGGAACAAGACAAGAAAATCTGCTCCCACCACTGCTAGTAAATATTGTATTAGAGACCTTAGCTAGTGAAATAAGGCATGAAAAATAAATACAAGGCACAAGCATAAGATTGGAAAGGAAGTAAAATCATCACTATTCATAGACAACATGATTGTGTATGTAGAAAAATCCAAAGGTATCCACCCCAAAATACTAGCATTAATAACTGAAATTATCAAGGTGAAAGGAATCAAGGTCACACATAAAAATCAGGTATATTTGTATAACAAGCAACAAACAATTGGCAAATGAAATTTAAAACAAAATAGCATGTGTATAATAGCATCAAAAATTTCACACATCTAGGAATAAACCTAGCAAAAATTGCGTAAGATCTGTTTACTGACAACTACAAAATATAGCTGAGAGAAATTAAAGAACACCTAAATAAATGGAGAGATATACCATGTCATGGATTAGGAAAGCTCAGTATTGAAAAGAATCTATTCTACCTAAATTGATATATACATTCAATGCAATTCCTATAAAATGTCATCAGATTATTTGGAAGAAGTACACATAGCAATTCTAAAATATAAATGGATATGAAAAGGATTTACAATAGCCAAAAAAAAAAAAAAACCCTTGAAAAATAACATAATTAGAGGATTAATATTACCTAATTTCAATACTTAGTGTAAAGTGACAGTTATCAGGACAGTGGAATAACGATGTAAAGACAGACTAATAGATCAGCGAAAGAGAATAGAGAACCCAGAAATAGACTCACACTTATATGATTATTTGATTTTCAACAAAGACACCAGAGAGATCCAATGGAGAAAGAACAGACTTTGTGTGTGTGTGTGTGTGTGTGAGGAAGATTCATTCTGAGCTAACATCTGTTGCCAATCTTCCTCTTTTTATTTCTTTAGGAAGATTAGCCCTGAGCTAACATCTGTGCCAACATCCCTCTATTTTGTATGTGGGTCGCGACCACAGCATGGCTTGACAAGTGGTGTAGGTCCTCATCCAGGATCTGAACCCATGAACCCGGGCTGCTAAAGCAGAGCACGCGAACTTTAACCACTATACCATGGGATTAGCCCCAGGACAGACTTTTTAACAAATAGTGCTGGGATAAGTAGATATCCATATGGAAAAAAAAGAACCATGACTCCTACCTCACACCATATACAAAGATTAATTCAAGGTGGATCATAGATATTAACATAAAAACTAAAACCTAAAGACCTTTGTGCAAAACATAAGATAACTACATTACTTAAAAGGTAAATGGGTTAAGAAAGCAATAAACATAAAAGAAAACTGATAAATTAGACTTCATCAAAACTAAAAACTTCTCATCAAAAGACATCATTAAGAAAACTAATAGATAAGCCATCAGTGGGAAGAAAATATATTTATAAGACATATACCTGACAAAGGACTAGTCTCCAGGATATATAAGGAACTACGACAATGCAGTAATAAAAAGACAACCTAATTTTAAATTGGGCAAAAAGATAGCCTTTTCAACAAATGGCTTCAACAAATACTAGAACAGTCCATAAGCAAAAAAATGAACCTTAACCTAAGTGTCATATCAGATTAACTCAAAGTGGATCATGGATTTAAAAGTAAGACATAAAACTATAAAACTTTAGGAAAAAAATGAGAAAATTTTCAGATCTAGTGCTAGGAGACTTCTTAGACTTGACAACAAAAACATTATCTATAGAAGAAAAAATTGCTAAATTGAACTTCATCAAAATTTAAATATTTAGCTCTGTGAAAGACCCTGTTAAGAGGATGAAAAGATAAGCTCCAGACAAGAAGAAGGTATCTGCAAATCATATGTATGACAGAGAACTAGTATCTAGAATAAAGAATTCTCAAAACAAAATGGTAAAAAAAAAAAAAAACCACACACAATCAAGTTAGAAAATCGGCAAAAGACATGAACAGATATTTCACCAAAGAGGACATACAGATGGCAAATAAGCACATGAAAAGATGCTCAACATAGTTAGCCACTAGGGAAATGCAAATTAAAACCACAATGAGATCTCACTACACACCTATGAGAATGGCTAAAATAAAAACTAGGACTAACAATAAATTTTGGCAAGGATGCAGAGAAACTGGATCACTCATACATTGCTAGTGGCAATGTAAATTGGTATAGTCACTCTGGAAAACAGTTTGGCAGTTTCTTTAAAAACTAAACATGCAGCAATTATACAACCCAGCAATCGTACTCTGGGCATTTATCCCAGAGAAATGATGATTTATGTTTACTCAAAAACCTGCACATAAATGTTTATAGCAGCTTTATTTGTGAAAGCCCAAAACTGGCAACAGCCCAGATATCCTTCAATGAGAAAATGGTTAAACAAATTGTACTGAATTCTCCATACCATGGAATATTACTCAGCAATAAAAAGGAACAAACCATTAAAACACAACACAACCTGGATGAATCTCCAGAGAATTATGCTGAATGAAAAAAGCCAATCCCAAAAGGTTACATATGCTATGATTCCATTTATATAACATTTGTGAAATAACAAAATTATAGAAATGGAGTACAGACTAGTGATAGCCAGGAGTTAAGAAGGGTGTTGGGGTGAGAGGGAAGCGGGTGTGGCTATAAAAGGGCAACGTGAGGGATCCTTGAAGTGATGAAAATATTCTCTATCTTGACTGTGTCAATATCAATATCCTGGCTGCCATATTGTTTTGTAAGATTTTATTTTCAAGATACAGTGTTGCAAGGTGTTACCATTGGGAGAAACTGGGTAAAAGGTACACAGGCTCTCTCTGTATTATTTCTGACAACTGCATGCAAATCTACAAATGTCTCAAAATTAAAAGATTAATTTTTTGAGAGTTCAATTTTATTTTATTTTTTTCCAGCTTTGTGGAAAGATAACTGACAAATTTTTAAAAGTTTAATTTTTAAAAAAGTGGGCAAAATATTTAACAGACAATTCACAAAAAAAGATGTAAGGAATGGCCATTAAGCACCCTAAAAAGTGTTCAACATCATTAGTCAGCAGGGAAATGCAAATTAAAACTACGGGCCGGCCCCATGGCTCAGCAGTTAAGTGCATGCTCTCCGCTACTGGGATCCGAACCTGGGCCGCACTGATGCACTGCTTGTCTGGCCATGCTGAGGCAGTGTCCCACATACAGCAACTAGAGGGATGTGCAACTATGACATACAACTATCTACTGGGCTTTGGGGAGAAAAGGGGGGGGAAAAAAAAAGGAGGAGGATTGGCAATAGATGTTAGCTCAGGGCCAGTCTTCCTCAGCAAAAAGAGGAGGATTGGCATGGTTGTTAGCTCAGGGCTGATCTTTCTCAAAAAAAAAAAAAGAAATGTTTAAAAAAAAAAACAACACATGAACTACACCAGAATGGCTAAATTTTAAAATATTGAAATGAAAAAGACTGACAGCATCAGATGTTGGGAGTATGTGGAGCACCTATAACTCTACCTTGTTGGCAGAAATGTAAAACAGTACAACCACTTTTGAAAACTGCTTGACAATTTCTCAAAAAGTTAAACATATACCTGTCCTATGACCCAAAAATTCCACTTCTAGGTATTTACCCAAGGAAATTGAGAATATATGTCCACAGTTTGTATAAGAATGTTCATAGGATCTGGCCCAGTGGCGTAGTGGTTAAGTTCACGCGTTGCACTTCAGTGGCCCAGGGTGCGCAGGTTTGGATCCCAGGCGCAGACCTACACACCGCTCATCAAGCCATGCTGTGGCGGCATCCCATATACAAAATAGAGGCAGATGGGCTCAGATGTTAGCTCAGGGCCAATCTC
The DNA here is from genome assembly GCF_020826845.1 of Diceros bicornis minor. Lineage (NCBI taxonomy): Eukaryota > Metazoa > Chordata > Mammalia > Perissodactyla > Rhinocerotidae > Diceros > Diceros bicornis. Next base: position 30,194,962 of record NC_080753.1, on the reverse strand, counting down.
CCTCACAAAAAAAAAAAAGAAAAGAATGTTCATAAAGCCAAAATTTGGCAACATGCCATGTGACCATCAATAGAAGGATGGATAAACAAACTGTGGTATAGCTATACAATAGAGTATTATTCATCCACAAAAAGGAATGCCCCACTGATATACATAGCAACATGGATGAACCTTAAAAACATTATACTGAGTGAAAAAAGCCTTACACAAAAGAGTCATACTGTGTAATTGCATTATATGAAGTCCTAGAACAGGCAGAACTAATCTATGGTGGGGGGGGAACCAAAATGAGAACAATGGTTGCTTCGTGGGTATGGAGGATTAATTGGGAAGAGGAATGAGGGAACTTTCTAGAATGATGGTAAAATTCTATATCTTAATAGAGGTTTGGGTTACACAGGACACAGTGTCACAACACAGTGAAAATATATTTAAGATTTGTGTATTTCACTTGTGTAAATAATATTGATCTATAATTAATAATATACATGCTGAAGTATTTAGGAGGTGGAGTACTATTGCCTGCAATTTATTTGGAAATGTCATTTTAAAATAAGGTGTACTGATGGATGGATATACGGATGAACATATGGATGGATAGTGAATAGATAAGTGATAAAGTAGAGTAAAATATTAAGGGTAGAATCTAGGTGGTGGGAATATAAGTGTTCAATAAAGAATTTTACAGTAAGTGGCTATATTTTCATAATAAAACGTTGGTTAAAAAATGAACTTTGAGGGGGCTGGCCCCATGGTATAGTGGTTAAGTTCGGCATGCTCCAATTCGGTGGTCAGGGTTCATGGGTTCAGATCCCCAGCACAGACCTCCGCTGCTCGTTAGCCATGCTGTGGTGGTGACCCACGTACAAAACAGAGGAAGACTGGTACAAGTGTAGCTCAGCGTTAATCTTCCTCAAGCAAAAAAAAAGAAGAGAAAGACTGGCAACAGATGTTAACTCAGGGCAAATCTTCCTTGGCAAAGGAAAAAAAAAAAAGAAACTCGACCTCTATATCACTCCATACACAAAAATTAATTTGAGGCGATCATAGACTTAAATGTAAGACCAAGAATCATAAAGCTTCCAGAAGAAAGTATAGGAGAATATCTTCATGACCTCAGAGTAGGCAAAAATTTCTTAGAGGCCACCAAAAGCACAAACGGTAAAAGGAAAAATTTGATTAATGGGATTTCAGCAAAGTTATAGTCTGCTCATCATAAAACATCATCAAAAAAATGAACAGACAGGGGCCGACCCCGTGGCATAGTGGTTAAGTGCACGCACTCCGCTGCTGGCAACCCGGGTACCGATCCCGGACACGCACCTATACACTGCTTGTCAGGCCATGCTGTGGCAGCGTCCCATATAAAGTGGAGGAAGATGGGCACAGATGTTAGCCCAGGGCCAGTCTTCCTCAGCAAAAAGAGGAGGATTGGCATGGATGTTAGCTCAGGGCTGATCTGCCTCACAAAAAAATAAAATGAACAGACAAGCCTGGAAAATACATTTGCTATATATATAGCATATATATATAATATATTATATAATTTATATATAATATTTATATATAATATAATTTATTTATAATTTAATTTATATTATTAATATAATTTACATATAATATTTTATATATTATAGTATGTATATTATATATAAAACAGATGACCAGTATCCAAAACATATTTTAAAATTTACCCGAATCAACAATAAAACAACAAACACTCCAATTTTTAAAAATGGAAAATATAATGGAGCAGACACTTCACAAAATAAGACATAAAAATGCCCAAAAAGCACATAAAAAAGTGCTTAAGATCATTAGTTATTGTGTAACTGTAAATTAAAACTAAAAATGAGATACAACTTCACACCCACTAGAATGAGTAAAATCAAAAAGACTTACAACAGCAAATATTGGCTAGGATGTGGAGCAACTGAAACTCATACAATGGTTGTGTGAGTGGGTGTACAATGAAACAACCATACTGAAGAACTATTTAGGACATTCTTATTAAGTTAAAAACACGCCTAGTTTATGACCCAGTAATTCCATTCCTAGGTATTTACTCAACAGAAGTGAAGAAGACAAATTTTCACAAAAAAACTTGTACAACAATGTTTATGGCAGCCTTATTCATAATAGCCCCAAACTGGAAGTAGCACAAACGTCCATCAAGAGGAGAATGGATAGATCGTGGTATATTCATGTGGTGGAATACTACTCAACAATAAAATGAAACAAACTACTGATACATGCAACAATACAGATAAATCTCAAAAACATATGTTAAGTGAAAAAAGCCAGTTATTTAAAAAAGTATACACTACATAATTTCATTTATATAAAATTTAAATACAGACCAAACTAATCTGTGGTGATAGAAATCTGATAGTGATTATAGGGGAGTTGGGAGAGGAATTGGCTAGAAAAGTGCAGGAGAAAACATTCTGGGGGATGAAAATGTTTTATCTCTTGTTTTGGGCAGTGTTATACAGGTGTATGCAATTGTCAAAACTCTTACTGAATATCTAAGATCTCTGCATTTTACTGTATGTTCATTACATTTTAATTACAAAGTCTAGAGCCACCCCTGATAGGGTGTGAGTTACATGGTTGTATCCATTCGTCAAAAGGGTGGAGTTAAGATTTACGTGTTTCAAAGTCAATTTTACCAAAAAATGCCTGTATAAAAAAAATAAAAACGAATAAACAAACTGTAGTACATCCACACAATGGAATACTACTCAGCAATAAAAAGGAACAAATTACTGATACACGCAACAACATGGATGAATCTCAAAGCACTATGCTGAGCAAAAGAAGCCCTGTATGAGGCTTCACACAAGAGGACATACATATGGTTCCATTTACCTAATATTCTGGAAAAGGAAAAATTATAGAGACCAACAGTGGTTGCCAGGGTGTTGACCACAAAGGGGCAGCAGGGGGGACCTATTTAGGGTGATGGAAAGGATCCATAGCTTCGCTGTGGCAGTGTGGTCACTGTGCAGACCCAAATTCAGTCTACTATTTCTGCAATGGGGGTTCAAGTATTTGCCAAACAGCCAGCACTCCTGGTCACCTCTCTTTCTCTCCTTCCCTTTGACCTCTACTTCCCTCATCACATCCCTTTCTCCGTCTCTCCAGCCTCCCTCCTCACTTATAAGGATGTTTGTGATTACATCGGGCCCACCCAGATAATACAGGATAACATGACCATATAGTATACATAACTATATCTGTTTATCAAAACTCAGAACTGTACCCCTAAAAAGGGTGAATTTTCCTGCATGCAAATTATACCTCAATAAACCTGACTTTAAAAAAATAATCGAGTTAGGGGTGAGAGGAGAGCGGGTGTAGGGATTGATGTAACAAGAGTGGCAGAATGTCGATGACTGTTGCAGCTCAGGGTGGGTATGTGGTGGTTTATTATACTCTTATGTTTATCTTATATATGTTGGAAATTTTTCATAATAAAAATTTTTTTTATTTTAATGGAAGGGGAAATCTCCATGTGATGGAGGCAAAGATGCCACAGGGTCAGCTGACTGTTCATCCCCCCGGGACACTTATTGCACATTAATGAACTGATGCTCCTAGATTCTCAAACTGACCTTCTGCTTTTCAGGCACTTAAATAAACTAGAACTATTTACTTTGACCTTTCTTGCTGGTACTCTTCAGAATTTTTTAATGCCATTTGATTCTTAGCTTTTGCAAATTTTGCTCTGTTTTAAGGTCTCCTTATTCCCTCAGCTTGGGTATCCTCTCCCATTTAATATTTATTTATTTTTAAAGATGCCCTTTTCCTCACAATGGTCTCTTTGATATGTCAGTAAACCATGCAAGGCTTATTTTTCAAGTGGCTGTTCTTTTGGATTTGTGCCATGCATTTATCACCGGCTTCCAATGAAGCACTTTTAAATAAATGGGCTCCAGGCTTTCTATGGGCTGTAACTTTTTAAACAATTCCTTTCATTTCTCCCCCTTAATGCCCTCATTCTGTCCTAGTTTCCCTTTCTAAAACTGAGCAATCAAATGATGGATTTTCCCCCCTCCCTTTCCCGTTAGCAGGCTGAATGTGTATTGTGGTCACTATTGACTAAGTGGTTTACCCATGACCACTCAGTGCCCCAGTGTGGTCACTGGGCAGACCCAGATTCAGTCTACTATTTCCTGCAGTGGGGGTTCAACTATTTGCCCAGCAGCCAGCACTCCTGGTCACGTCAATCTTCACCTTTATACTGTGAATTGGCTCCTAATCATCTACAGGATAAAACCCAAACTCTTCACACCTATCAGAATGGCTAAAATAAAAAGACTGAACAGACCAAGTACTAGTGAAGACGAGACGCAATTGAAACTCATGCACTGCCAGTGGGAAATGTAAAATGGTACAGCCAATTTGGAAAACAGTGCCTCAAAATGTTAACCATAGAGTTAACATATGACCCAGCAATTCCATTCCTAGGTAGATAAGCAAGAGAACTGAAAATATATGTCCACACAAAAATTGTATATGAATGTTCATAGCAGCATTAGTCAAATAGTCAAAAACTGGAAACAACGCAAATGCACACCAACAGGTAAACGGACAGAAAAATTGTGGTATATCCATATAATGGAATACTATTTAGCAATAAAAAGGAACTATTGATACATGCAACAACACTGATGAATCTCAAAATAATGATGCTAAGTAAAAGCAGCCCGACTCTAAAAGAGTGCATATTGTATAATTCCATTTTTATGAAACTCTAGAAAATACAAACTAATCTATACTGACAGAAAGCAGATCTATACTGACAGAAAGTGTTTGCCTGGAGATAGAGGCAAGGGATTACAAACTAACAGAAGGAAACTTCTGGAGTGATGGATATGTTCATTATCTTGATTTCATGGGCATACACATATGTAAAAATTTATCAGATTGTACATGCTAAATATATGCACTTTATTATATTTCATCTATACCTCAATAAAGCTGAAAAAATACATAAAAGAATAAAAATAATACAAACCCCTAGACTTGGCCAAGGAAACCCAGCCTTCTCCAATTACTCCGTGGGCACAACCTGGGCCAGCCACCATTACTATCTCATGCTATTTTAGTCCAAATTTTAAGATTCAACTCTTTAGTCCATACTATAAGATTCACAGAAGACCTAGTGGCCTTCCCCTGGATAATATTTGCTCCCCTCCTCCCCACAAGACACCAATAAAACTCCAGCCACAACCAGTAGGCCACTTAGTGTATGTTTCTAGGTCTGCCTTCCCTAACTCGGACAGGTCCTCCATGGTAAGGATGTGTCTCAGTCACTTTTGCATTCCCAGTATAGGCCTGCAGAGATTTTTTTTTTCACAAGTATTCGTCTCCCATAAGGGGACAGCATCTCAGAGACAACTCCTTAGGGACACCATTTTTGCAGCTAACAATTACGAAGGAGCTCTTTCATGTGAAGCACTGAACTAGGCCCCCAGAGTGAGGCTCAGTGTCAGAGAGCAAATGGACAAGGGTTCAAGCAGTTCCAACTCAGCCTGCTGGAGCTGAGAGATCCTGCGGGCACTAGCAGGAGGGATGCCTAACCTGACTTGGAAGTAGGGGTGGGTTCTGTCAGGAAAGGCTTCTTAGAGGTGATATTTCATCTCAATAATGAAGAATGAGTAAGAGCCCCGAGTGGGTGGGGTTGGGAGAGCTTCCCAGAACACTGCATGCAAAAAAAGCCTGAAGCTGAGAAAGAGCGTGAGCTGGTTTAGCTGGATTCTGGAATTTGGAGCCTTGTTTTGGTAGGCAGATGCGAAGTTGTGATGGATCTGTTAGGCCATGCAAGGAGTCTGGCATTCATGTAGATTCTAGAAGGCTCTAGAGGGCAACACAGAGCTTTTCAAGGATTTTAAGCTGGGGAATACCTTGTTCACATTTGTATTTCCGAAAAATAACCTTGGCTGGGGTATGGAGAGTGTTTGAAAGCAGCGCAAAGCTAGAGGCAGGGAACCTCTTAGGAAGGGATTGCACTGGTTCTGGGGAAGTTAACGGCAGCTGGAGGCAAGGTAAAGGAGGGCGGGTTGAGGCAGGAGGATGTGTTACACTTCAGCCCCCACCGCCGGCCTAGTCACCTACTTGCCAGTAGACCACCAGTGTCCTTCCATAGCATCCTAAAACCGAGTCCTTATCCTGAAAGCTTAACCAAAGAAGGCAGTCTCTCAACTATGTCCCTGATCCCAACTCTGAGAGCCAAGAGCACTTTACACTCACTGCAAACGTAGGCAAACTTTGTCCCAGGACATAGAGTGATTAAACAAGGGTCTCCCTCTTCTGTGGGCTTTGAAACAATTGTCCTAATTAATGCGATCAGCAAGACTCTTCTCTGCCATCTCATTTCTCCCAGGTCTAAGAAGCAAAAGGACTGATAAACCCATTCTCAGGGCTCAGCATTAAAGCAGGAGTGGTAGGAGGAGCCCAAGACCCCTCATGGCTGTGGGGCTACTACCAGCTGCCTTCCCAAACCTTGGAGAACAGTTTGGGCACAGGTGGGCCTCTGTCTTTTAGTTCTCACTTAGCAGGCCTGGCTTCTGGAGTAGGGATGGGAAATTCCTACCCATGAAGGGCCCACACGGCCCTGCTGGAGGCCCATGCCAGGTAAGGAGTGTTCTAGTCCTCATGTCTTCAGGGCTAGAGGATGTATCCTTCTCAAACGTCTTTGTCTCCTAGAGCCCAACATATGCATATGGTAGCTGCTCCTAAAGGTTTGTTTAATTTAATCAAAACAGAAGTAGGGCTTCAAAGGAGTCACAGAGACTTAAAGCTGCTATTGCACTCCCTGTAAGAGGACTATATTTTTCAGGGAAAGGGGATGTGTGTCCATACTGAGAAGTCTGTGTTAAATTAGGAAAATGTATCTTCAGCTGTCAGCTTCCAAAATCCCTTTATAAATCCTTCGGAGCCTTTTTTGGTGGTAGTAGTGGGAGTGGGGATTAGCTGGTGAGCCGTGCGTCTGGAAACCAACCCTGTAACACGGGCCAAAACTTCTCCACAGCTTCTGCCCCGTGATGGATGTGCCCATACAGATGCCCAGGTGGGCCTCTCCCTTCCCCTTGTAACTCACCCACCCCAAGTGACCTTCTCAGGCACTTGTAATAGCAAAGAATCGTTTTTCCTGGCTTTATTCAAAAAAACCTTAATTTTTGACACCAGTTTCATGACCTGACACCATCTGACATAAAAAACCTCTTCAAGATGCCCTGACTGGCCTCACCCCTCCCCCGCTCCACAAACCCACCTCTGGGTCACTTCAGCCTTCATTCACCTCCCCTGCCCTGCACTTGAGTTCAGCCCAGACACAACGATGTACCACTTATATAGTACTGGCATTTGGTCCTCAACGTATAGCTTTGGTTTTGTTTTCCTAACTAGACTGCGAGGTCCTTGAAGGCAAATTTCGAGCCTTCTGTTTCCCAGAGCACTTATCAGCACTGATCCCTGAACAGCTAATTAATAATTATCGATTGGCAGGGGCCATTCAATCTACCACGGTGCGGGCAGGCGGTTGGTGCGGGCAGGCGGTTGGTGCGGGCAGGCGGTTGGCAGGCAGCAAGAGGCCCCCTCCATCTGCATGTTTTTATCCACAGGCTCTGACTCTACCCTGTAGATTCCTCAGATTTTCCCAGAGCCCAAGGGTGATCTTGGAGAATACATTCTGGAACTAATTTAAATCACGAGGGAAAGCGCTGGCAGAGATCTAGCTGAAAAGCGATGTTCTGGGGCCAGAAAATCACCAAGGCTAGAGGGGAAACCCATCCGCTCCCTCGCCGGCCTTGGTAGGAAACAGAAAGGCCGGGAGCTACTAAGATTTCACAGTGGAATCCAGGTTAAACAATCACAAGGCGTGTGAACACGGGCAAACCACTTGACATCACTCGAGCCAGCAGAAAAATTGGATAAAAAGCAGTCTTTGGCAAGGGAGCCAAGGCTACACTGAAACAGCTTCCCCAAACACTACCTCTTTCTGCCAAAGCAAGCTTCTACTTATTGGTGGTTCAAAGTGAAGCTCACCTCCCAGAACGAAGTTTCAGGCACATTCGGAGTTGCTGTCAGCTGCCACCTTGTGGTCTAAATTACAACTGCCTACCGAGACTGAAATAGGTGGTCCCCAGAGCACAACCACCTGTGCAAGTTAGGATTTTTACCAGTTATCAACCTCACTTGGCTAATTATTGTCCATCTCAATACAATGCTTGGCCCACAGTACCCCACAAATATGATTCCCAAGTCCCTGCACCCCTTAAGATTCACTTCTATTAGTTACCAGTTTTGGTGGCTGAAAAACCTTACCTTGATGTGCCTGCTCTGAGTCTCTGGTTGGTCCAAAGCTGTACCTGATGTTTTGACCCCTGCTTAGAAGTGCAGATTGACTGCAACTGTCAACAGCCATGGTTGGCTCTGCCAGCCAAAGTCAGTATCTCACTCAGCAAACCCGTCTGCAGGCTTGTGCCCCTGAGCTCTCACTGGGCTGCACCTTCAAGGGCCCCTGTGCCAGGTGTACCGTGTTTGAGGTGCAGGACCGCAGAAACGGTCCCCTCAAATCCCTCTGGCACCTATACTCTCAACACTGCTCTTGTCCATTTACTCATGTCATATGCTGGGTCACCACTTACAAAGGTTCCAGGAAAAATGGACAATGCATTTCCCCTTGGCAAGGCAAGAGCTCCAAGTATCCAGTATTTATTCTGATTATGTAAAGACAAAAATCCCAGGAGTCATCAGATGGCTAGACTTTTTAATTAATTATTTTCTCCCTTGATTCTTGTACGCCCGGAGCCTGGAAGGTTGAGGTTAGCATTCCAGGACCAGCAAAATAGCAACTTGCCCACCATCCAGGGCCGAGCCAGCATGGTTGGTCTGGTGAAGATGCCCAGCTTTCCAAACACCACCCAGAATGGTGACCACACTGGACATGACTCTGCAGGGAGGCGTCTGCTAGAGCAAAGAGCGCTCTTGTCAAAGCCCAGTACTGCAGCTCTACCAACAAATGATGTCACCCTGGATAAGGACAGCTCTAAAACCAATCCAGGGCCGGCCCCGTGGCTTAGTGGTTAAGTGCGAGCGCTCTGCTGCTGGCGGCCCGGGTTTGGATCCCGGGTGCGCACCGACGCACCGCTTCTCCGGCCATGCTGAGGCCGCGTCCCACATACAGCAACCAGCAGGATGTGTAAATATAACATACAACTACCTACTGGGGCTTTGGGGGAAAAATAAATAAATAAAATTATAAAACCAATCCAGTCTTCCCCACATACCTTCTGATCCTTAAACCACTCCCGTTCAGGATACATAATGCAAACAAAACAAGACACACAAGATTAATTTTTTCTAGCTACAGGTTTATTCAACACAAAGCAACCTCCTCCAACTTTACTGAGGTGGCTGACCACGTCCACGCCCAAATCCGCCTCTCTGCAAGAGAAAGGATAGCAGCATTAGTGGTACGCCGGGCGGCAGGCCTTGTTATCACTGGAGAGGCCCCAAATGTAAGGGTTCAGAGAAGCCAGGCCATAAATCCCAGCCCTGCCTCTTACTGGCTATGGGCCACATTCACCTCCTGGGCCGTTTCCTCATCTGTGAAATGGGAATATGGATACCCACTCAGGAGTGTGTTTGTATATACTCACACACACAGAAGCACCCAGCACAAGACACGATCTTGTGTCTGCCACACACATCTCCTTTTCACAAATGAGACCTCAGAGAACAACTCTGTGCTGTGAAGACCTGCCAGTGGCCAGCTGTTACCCCAACAGGGATGTGCCAGCCCCTGTGCCGAGCACTTTGCCTGGATTAAGTAATCTCACAATTACCTTGAGATGGCTACAATCATCACCTCTATTTACAGATGACAAAACTGAGGCACGGAGGGGAACCTGCCCAAGATCACACCATCCTAAGGAGATGGATGATTTGATTCCACACCATCTCAATTCTAGAGCCCATTCAATCTCCAAGTTCAATTCTCAACCTCAAGTTCTCATTCACGAAACTAATTAATGGAGTTATGAGCATCATTAATGAAACAGAAAATACCACTATGCCACATGTAGTATGGATTTGAGACTCATTTCAGTAAGTTACATATTTACAAAAGTTTGTACACTGTGTCTTAATGTAAACACTTATTTGGAATTTGTGGGGTTTTTTGGGGGGGAGGGCATGGGTGGTAGGACCCACACTATACTGCATCCCCAGAATCTGCAGACCCACAAGGCTGAGGCCAGAACAGTGACTGCTTATGGAAAGTGAGGGGGATGGGGGGAAGATACTCACAAACTGGAATTCGGTTGCTGACCCAGCCCCAGCCTCGGCTTTCTTGTCAGCACCAGCTGGAATGAGAAATATCAATTTAGATTCATCATATGATCTGATCTACTGCAGAACAAGGGAAGACAAGTCACCTGCCCCAGTCTTGCAGGAAAAGCCACATCAACAAATGTACCCCATGAAGTACAAGTAAATTACACTCAGTAGCGGAAGACACCTTCTGAGCCACCTTGGCCCCCTCTCTCTCCTGAGGCAGCCTTCCTTAAGGCATCCTTCACAACTCACAGCCCAAACTATCACCTCCTCCAGGAAGGCTGCCTTGACCACAAAGCCTGGATTATGTGCCCTTCCTATATGGCTCCAGAGGACCCTCACTTCCTACCACATGCTTCAGACTGGCACCTAGCTTAAAGAAGGAGCTCAATAAAGGAAGAACTAAGAGGTAAAGGAATCAAGGACCACAGAAGCAAAAACCAATTTTATTATGATAACGGGAAAGAAAACAAGATGAAAGACCTAGCACTGCCCTGTCCTGTTTGGCAGCCACTAGCCCAAATTGAGATGTGTGCAAAAACAAATCAGATTTCAGGAATTAAGAAATCACAAAATATCTCATTAATGTTTGTACAGATTACATGTTAAAATAACATTTTAAAATATATTAGAGTTTAAAAAATTAATATTCACGTAAACTGTTTCCATTTGATTTAAGTGTGGCCACCAGAAAATTTTACAGTTCACAGGGGGGTGGGGAGGAGGTGGCAGGGCCAACAGCGGCTATGGTTTCAGTAAATCTTGTTCAAATCGGGGCCTCCTTTTGGCCCATTTCAGATCACACTCACCAAAGGCTCCCGTCTGCTCACACTCTGCCCTTCTGACCAGCAAACCACCAAGTCTTCCCCCCATTTCTGCACCTTTGTTCATGACGATCTCTTGCCTGAAATGCTCACCACCCCCTTCAACTTAGGAACCCCTGAAGCTCAGGCCCAAATATTATATCCTCTGGAGAACTATTCTCTAACTGATCCTATGTGGTGTGACTTCTAATAAGAGCAACCACTAACTTTCTCTGAATCGAGAGCCTGTGTGCTGGAGGAATTCATTCTTACTACTATCCTGCAAGGAATTCATGTTAAGTGCTCACTTCTATCTCACATATGAAGAACCAGGAACCACGACGAGAGGGAGGAAAGAGTGGTAGAAGGTAGTAAAAATTCCCTTTGAACCTTGCTTTTATATCACAATTAACTGCTTCTGCAACAAAGACAGAGTGACTCTAAAAACAAGGTGAATCCTATCATGCCTCTGCAAAAACACTAGCAACGGGCCCCCCATCTTACTCAAAAATAAAACCCCAAGTCCTACCATGGTCCACAGAGCTGAGACCTACATCCTTATCTCTGACTCATCTGCTGTTATTTAGACAAGCCAGATACCTTCCTCACAAGACCTCTGCCTGGAATGCTCTTCCTCTAGACACCACTGGCTGGCTCCCCTCCCCTCCTTCAGGTGTTTGCTTAAATCCCACTTCTGCAAGACTTTCCCTTAAAACTCGATTGAAAATTGCAACACACACCCCTCATTTAATTTTTCCCTGTGATTATACACTTATTTTTGCTTATCTGTCACCTACACTAATGAAATGGAAGTTCAATGAGAGAAGGGCCTCTTGTCTGTTACGTACACTACTGGCTCCCCAGCTCCTAGAACAGTACCTGGCACACCACAGGCACTCAATATATATTTGTTAAATGAACAAACACCTGCTGTTCCAAGTCAATGCAAATGCCTGCCACTTAAAAACAAGATTTTGCACTATCTTTGCAATAAGACGACAACAAATGAAATTTGAGTGGGCCCTGCCCTCAAGGAGCTTACAACACAGCAACAAAACCACATACACACACGCACACAAAAAAAGCACGTTGCTTTCCTGAAAGTTTTCAGTTTTGCTCTAATTAAAGGTCTTCAACAAAAGTCTTCTGTCCCCCCAGCTCAGAGGGCTTTCCTTCTAATCCCCACCCATCAAATCCCCGCATAAGGCAAGAAACACAAAGGACTCCAGCTGGAGAGGATCTGGACAGTGAAACCAATGATCTTTCCTGGTCACCTGGGCATCTTTGAGGCCTGAGCCCCAGCCAGGCTGACAGAATCCTGAGATTCTACCCCAACACCCTGATACACAGATGACGCATTACTCACGGGGCACAGCACTTCGTCTGTAGGTGTCTCTGTCGGCTTCCCCTCGTGTGAGTCTTGCAGGTCGCTCTCCCTCCAGACCTGCACAAATTAAACCATACTGTGATCACAGGGCAATGTGGGAACTCTGTTCCCTTCAGGCCAGGAAAATTGGAATCACTCTCCTATTCTCACTGGGCAACAACTTAAGTTGTGCTGGGTTAATGGGGACAGAACTCCTACACCATGAACTGGCAGCTATAAACTTGCCATCGCTGACTTTTTGGCTCCCCACAGCCCAGGAAAACTCATATCTTAATTAAAATGCCACACGTCTGCAAAAAGATTGTTTTCTTCTATTTTATTTCCTAACATAAGTGTATATTTCCCAATTACTTGGCAAATTAAGAAATCCAGCCATTCCTACAAACATCTGAATAGCCAAAATTTTGAACTTGACTCATCTCTGAAGCGGAAAACTTCCTGTGCAAATGGGAAAGGAGGCATCATAAGCTGAAAGCCCCACCTCCAAGAGTAAGTATATAAACACAGAGGCTACCAAGAATCTTTTAGTTCCCCCTGGGCTTCTCCACATACCTTGCTAGGCTACAGGATATATACTGAGACACAAATTTTTAAAAGGTGCCTTAAAAACCTCATAAACACTGGAACTTTAATCTAGTATTTTCTCTGGTACTTACCTAGAGTCCATAGGATTAGAATATGGACTTTTTTTTTAAGTAAAAGGAATAAGATTGAACCTGTGGTGAGTCGTTACAATAAATGCCAGCCCCTGCCCCTTGGCCAACTAAATCAGCACCTGTGGGGGCACAGACAGACAACGGGAGTCTCCCCCCACCCCCCTCCCACCAAGTGATTCCAAGACACAGTGGAGGACCTTTGCTCTAAAGATACATAATCCCATCTAACCATCAGAACCCCCAGGGAGCTTTCATAAAAAACAGATTCCTGAGCTCCATGAAGTCTCTGCCCAGGGGAACTTGTTTTTAGGAATCTTTGCATCTCATCACCCCAGCCCACAAACTGCTCCTCCTACAAAATTCCTGCGACAAGTGTTTTCAGAACCTAAGGAAAGGGAACCATAACCTTGAGAAAGTGCAACTGCAAGCCAGCAATGATCTCCAATCAGAAAATAATTCCCTCACACAGAGTCACATCCTTTCACATCATGAACATATACACTCCTTCTACCCTATTTGATTTTTGATTATTTTTGCTCCCATTGCCAAGAAACTATAAAACCCTTCATTTCTTTCACATGTGGTAAACAGCTTTGCTCCAGACTTCCTGGGACAAGCACAACCTCCCTCTCCTGGAAAACAGTTACTCAGTGCTCTACCACATGTGTCCGGGCACAGACTAATATTTTGTGTTTAACACCATCTCCCAAGATGGCCTGAAGACCTGAGTTCAGTTCCACGCCAGGGGACAAAGGTCCCAGGACTTGACCCAAGGTCCTGCATGCCAAGAGTGCCTCTAAAGCTGACCCCAAGTGTGTATTTATAAGACCACTTCTGTTCCACACACAAACAAAAAACCCACTGTTTCACATATACCCCTCCCCCCAGAAAGAGCAGCTTCAGAGCAGGCCCTTGGAGGCGTTTATCTGGGCACCATACCTTTGGGCCGTGGCCTGCCAGTCTCAGGACGGCTGCGGCGCAGGGTGGCAGGCACGATCTCAGGGGGCAGGTGGAGGTAATCACGGAGATACTGGATACCTTCGTTGGTAAGGTACCAGTAGAAATGTCTCCAGGCAAACTGTTCTTTCACATAGCCTCGGGATTTGAGCGACTGTAAGACAGGAAGCTACTGTTAAGGCATAACCAGAGGCTTGAGGCTAGAAAGGTAACGCAAAGGGAAGCTAAACTGCAAGGAGACAAGGCTCACGGTGTATCTACCTCACAGCCCTTCAGGGCAGCAAGCAGCTCTCCTGTCCTGACCTCTCCTTGGAATCTGCCTTGAACACCAGTGGACAATCCCTCCATGTGCACCCCACTGCAGCAGCCCCCCGGCTACCTGCATGGCCTTCATGACGTGAAGGTTGGGCACGTTCTTGTCTGCCAGCTCGGGGTGTTTAGGCATGTGGACATCCTTCTTGGCCACCATCACTCCCTCCTTAAAAAGGAGTTCATAAATGGCAATCCGGTTCTTCTTGGGCATCAACATCTGCAAAGAGAAATCGATCATCAAGGGCACTTCTGAGCAAGGTGACCTGGAACCAAGCTCATGACCCCACAACGACCCCAGGAAATCACTGCCCAGTGGGCTGAAATCTCAAACGCACCATAGAAAACGTGCAGGAAGGAGGAATTCAAACTCCGCAAAACGGAAACCCTCCAGTTACCAGCTCCCTCCTCCACCCCCGGAAACACTTCAGACCAGAAAAACGCTGCCAGGACACTAAAACACAACCGGGTGGGGATCCGTATCGCTCCAGACTTTCAGCACCACAAAGCGGCGCAGACCCCGCGTTCTCGGAGTACTGGGGGACCACCAGCAACTGCGCCCACTGCGGACGGCGCGGCTGTACTTCCAAGCACGCAGGGAGGGCCCAGGGACGTCTTCGATTCATGACAGGCCGCTGACCCCAAACCAAAGGGCTAAGGCCTTCGCACCCTGACCTCCTACTACTCTTCCCCCAAACCGGAGCGCCAGGAAGGAGGCAGCCCGGGTGTGGGGTTCTGCCCGGGAGGAAAGGCGTGCAAGCGGGGCACAGTCTCCTCGCCCGGCCAGTCCCCGCGACGCAAGGGCCTCATCCTCCCCTCCTCCGCCCTCCGCCATCGGGACGCCAATCTTCGCCTACTAGCGCCCCACTACACCCGAAGTGCGCCCCCGGCCCCTCTCACTGCTCAGAAATGGGCGTGCGGGGATCGAGTGCGGGGCCCCCCCACCCCGAACCCGGGGAGGCGCGCTGACTACGGGGGTGGAATGGCCGGGATGGGGGGCGATGGAACCCGAGCTCCAGCAGAACTCACCGCGGCGGCTTCTGCGTCCGGAGCCGGAGCTGGAAAGGAAGGGGCATGCGCGGCGCGGCGTCTCTTCCGGGCTGGCGTGCTCCGCCCCCCGCCAGGACCTGCGCGCCGCCTGGGGTGGCCTCGGCGGTGCCTGAGGGAGTGGCGGCTCTCGGCGGCCGCGAGCCCTGACCGCCTGTGGGACGCCCGCACGTGGAAACCGCCGCGGGGAGCTTCTGAGCCTGCGTGCTTTGTTAATGAATGGTCACTGTTATGCTTGCGCGTCCCTTTGGGAACACGCTACTTTATTTTCTTTTTTTCCTGCCGATACCTTACATGTATTACTGTGCGAGTAATACATGCTCTTCGAGCGGGAGAAGAGAGAACGTACAGACAAAATAATAGTAATAATAATAATAATAATAATAAATAATAATAATAAATAAAAACAGAATCCCGTCAACCAAAGGTAATCGCTATTAAGATTTTGGCATATATTCTTCCGAACTCATATACAGCCAAACAAATATATTTTTTAACAAAAATGTGATGGTTTGTATGTGTGTTATGTATGATGTGTTTGGTAACCTATTTTTTTCGCTTACCGATACGTTAGTAATCTCTCTTCGTGTTGATTAATACCTTCAATTGTAATGACTACGTAGTAGTCCACTGATGGATAGTTTAACACTCTGTGATTGGGTATATATTTTTAAAATCTTTCACTATGTTAAGTAACAATGCCACACACATCTCTGCACCCTTGTGCAATATTTTCCTTAGGATGAATTCCTGAAGGTGTAATTGTTAAGTAACAAAGCCCACATTTTTAGGTTTTTGACACATGCTCTGCTGACTTCTAGGAATGTATTATCAATTCCATTCTAGTCAGCAGTTATTAATAAGGCTCACTTCTCTATGAACCTTACTGATATTGCATAATATTCTTATTAATTTTTGTCAGTCTGATATGAAATATTAATCTCATTGCTCTTTTAATACGCTTTTCTTGATTACTTCTTTGGTTAAATATTTTTCTTTTTAGGCATTTGTGTTCCTTCTTTCACAAACTGTTCATTTCCATTACCTATTTGCCTTTCGAGATTTTTCTTTTCATTTGAAGTCACTCTTTACATATTAAAGCTATTCAACCTTTGTCACATATTTTTCCAGAATTTCTCCAGTTTTCCGTTTGTCTTGATTTTCATGGTGTTAAAGTAGAAGTTTCACATTTCTTTATATTCAAATCTTTATGGTTTCAGACTTCAGTACAATGCTTAAAAAGTCGCTGCACATCTCAAGATTATATAAATATTCACCTATAGTTTCTTCAAGTATTTTTGTGATTTCATTGTTTAAAAATAAGTATTCATCAAGTTTTGCAAGATGGAAAGAGTTCTGGAGGTTGGTTTCACAACAATGTGCATTACTTAACACTACTGAACTGTACACTTAAAAATGGTTAAGATAGTAAATTTTACGTTATGTATATTTTACCATAACTTAAAAAAATAAGTATTCATAACATGTTTACAGAAATTTTTCTTAAAAAGAAGCTTGAACATATAGACAAGGAACAACATAATGTAAGAACTGGTCAAGCAGATTTGAAAAAATGCAATAAAACTTTTAGAAATGAAAGCTAAAATGATTGAAATTTAAAATTTAATTAAAAAAAGAATAAACAATAGATCTGACACACTTGAAGAGAAAAATTAGTGAAATGGAACAAAGAAGTGAAAAAAGTATTCACAATGCTGTTCAGAGATTAAAACAGATGGAATGTTTGAAAGAAAGGATAAGAGGTATGAAGGATCGAGTGAAAGAGTCTAATCTATGTCTGGGTGGAGTCTCATAAGGAAATAATAGAGAATGTGGGAAAGTGATACTGTCAGAATATTTTCCAGAATTATTGGAGGATGACACACTGCAGATTCATTGAGCTCATCAAATCCCAAGTTGGATAAATAAAAACAGATCCACACCTCAACATATTGTAATGAAGTTGCAGAACATCAAAGACAAAGAGAAGATCTTAAAAGGAGCCAGCAGGAAAAGACAGGTGCTCACTTCCGGCAGCAACACTGGAATGCAGTCTACTGAAATAGAGTCGCCCTGGTCTCTTCCCTTACAGAAGCTAGAGAGATTCTGCTACATCAAACCATGTCACTCCCCTGCTTACAACTCCCCCTCCAGTGACTCCCCAGTTCACTTGCAAAAATATTTAAAGTCTTTATGTGACTTAATTTTTTATGTTTAAATCTTTTATCTTCCTGGAATGTTTTCTGATGTAAAATTTTTCCCTCCAAAGGGTTATCCAGTATCTTAACATCATTTCCTCAATAGGCTATGCTTCTATGTATCTGAAATACCACTAAATTGTTTATGAGAGATGAATTCAGTTTTAGATTTTGTTGCATTTGTGACTATGAGACACACTGGTGAAAATACCCAGTATTATTTTAGATAAAGAGCTCAGAATTTGTCCTGTAGGAGAGAGTGGGGTTAGATTAGGTAAGGGAATCGTCTAAAACCCAGTGAGGATCTGAGATCACCTAGAGAGGATGTGGAGTGAGAAGAGGATGAGGGGGGACCATAGCACCTCCCAGCTCACACCTGGGTGGTACTCCTGTGGGTGTTGCCGTCCCTGGGTGGAGCCTTCTTACAGGCAGGGACCGTGCCTCTCTCCTCTCTCAGTGTTCCCTCCCACAGTTAGCACGACGTCTCACACATGTTAGGTCTACTTAATAAATGTTTCAGGACTAAACAGCAACTGCAGGGAGAGCGGAAGAGACTAGAGGTTGTTGAGTAAGGAAGGAGGACGAATAATAATACCCTCTGACGCTACACAAGACTTCTCTGGTGACAGCGCATCCTTGAGTTCACTGAATTCCATTCAGCAGTTAGGCACTGAGCACCTGGCACTGGGCCAGGTGGTGGGGCAAGAATGGGGGCAGGAACACACAGGGGTCCCACGCCAAGCAACAAATACCCCTGTTATGTGCTGGGAGCTATGGAGAAAATGATCAGGGTGCGGTGACAGAGAGTAACGGGGAGTGAGGAGGTGACATTTCGAATCTTCGGAGGAGTCAGGCTGGGGTTGAGAACAGGCTGGAGGAACAATTCCTGTGAAAGGCCCTGCTTCAGAGGAGCGCTTGAACCGAAAGGCAGCCAGTGTGGCTAGGACGTGGTGAACAAGGCGAACCCAGGCAGGCACCGGCCTCAGGCAGGAGTTAGGATTTTATTCAAAGTGCAGTGAAAAGCTACGGAGAGGTTTCAAATGGTAGTGACAGGATCAGATGGCTGTTTCAAAGAGATTACCTTTATAAAGACCAACCCCGGTTTTACCACTCCCACCCTACGTTGTGCATGAGATATGGGTATATCACCTGCTACGTGTTGAAGACACAAAAAAATTCAAAAAACGATAACTGAGGCTTAGAGAAATAGATGTTTCTTGCTCAAGGTTACAGAGGTAAGAAGTGATGGGACTGGACTCTGACTGCAGAGCCGCAGGCTTCCGGCTGCCTTAGGCTGCCCCTCTGCAGCTGGGTCTTCCCGCTGAGGCCAAGGTCAAGGGCAGGGAGCCAGAGCCCAGAATTCAGAGCAGTGAGAGGAGGGGCGCAGGCTTTCCCAGGGTTTGGTCTCATCCCTGCTGCCAATCAGAATCCCTTGAGAGACTTTTAAAAATCCATTCACCCAGGCCACACCCAAGACTGATGAAGTCAGACACTTGGGGATGGATGCAGGCGTTAGTATCTTATTTTTTAATTTTTCTTGATGTTTAATATACAATATAGTAAAGTGCACAAATCTTAAGGTTATAACAATGTATTTTTATGGGTGGGTGTGTAAATCCATGTTAACAACCATCTAGATCAAGAGAGAGAATATGACCAATACACCTGAAGTCTCCCTTTCCAGTCACTGCCCCCACTCCCACTCCCAGGTACACACTATTCTGGCTCATGTCACCACAGTGCGTATTTGTGTCTGGCTACCCGCCCTCTCTGTCATTAGGTCTGTGAGAATCCATGTTATAGGCATCAGTGGTTGGTTACTTTCTATTGCTGAGTGGCATTCCATTATATAGACATACCACAATTTGTTCATCCATTTACCAGTTGATGGACATCTGAGCTGTTTCCAGTGTTTGGCAATCATAAATGAAGCTGCTAAGAATGTTCTTATACACGTCTTCTGGTGGACATGGGTATCAGGCAGCAGCATTTCCTAAAGCAGCCAACATTGAGAACCAGCGACTTTGAGGAATCTGTAAACTCCTGAGGGCTACGGCTAAAGACGGAAGTCAGGGTCTAGGTCCCAAGGAGTCCCTTCAGGTTGGAAATGAGTCAACTATGGCTCATAAAGATTTTCTAGTGGCAATTCCTTTCCGTGTGAGGTTCCAGAGCCTTTAATAAAATCCCCTGTGTCACAGCAGGAACGGAGGAGACCTGGGGAGCAGTGCCCACATGGCCAGCACGGTGGCCTCTATTGCTGAGGCTCCGGGAACAGGATGGAGGGCACGCTTTCACGGCCCAGGTACGGTGATGCACTGGCTGTACCAACAGTAAACCAGACATGCTCACCTTTCCCCACATCTCCCTGCACCACGTCTAGAATAGCTTTCTAATCCTGTGGCGTGTTACCTCTTCCCACTCCAGAAGAATCCTCCTCAAAAGAGCCATCTGTGCTGCGAATTTTCATTTACAGCTCCCATGGCATATATGAGTTTGTGCTATGTAGGTAGATGGCTGCTGATACATTCCCAGACACATACACACTCACATAGACAAGTCACCCACATCTGGCGCCATGGGGCTGAGGGTGTGATTTCTCCTCTAAATGGAGCCTGACCATCCCTCCACTTGGACAACCATGCTGTGGACAACCTCTCCCTCAGTGACTGCCCCCTCTCTGCCTGTCATTGTTTGGGGCAGCTCCTCTGACCTCGGCTGCCTGGAGCTGCTGTGATTATTTTCCTGAATTATTTGATAATGAGGCAAAAACAGCAGACCGAATGCTACATGTTTACAGCCTGTTGGATCTGCTGCATCACGTCCTGCTCTTGATGCTGCTGCAGAGATGATCCACGTTGCTGTCAAGGTCCGGTTCATCCATTGTCACCGTAAACCTCTGAGCATTTCTCATACTTCCTTGTTTTCTTTTCGACTGCCTAACTACATCTTTGAGTACCCATCTTACAGCTGGAAAAACGGACGCATGGGAGGGTTTGGAATGTGGGCTCTACGGGGGCAGAGATTTCTGCCTGCAGTGCTCACGGCTGGGGCCCCAGCAGCCTGGGACGGTGCCTGGCACACAGGAGGGGCTCAGTAAAGATTTCTTAAGGAAGTGAATGAAGCATGTGGTGCATTTTGGTTTTGAAACTCCTACCTCAATATCCTCTTGTTACTGAGCCTCTTCCTCAGCCCAGTCCACCAGGATGAGCAAGGTAGCCACATCCCCTCTGGAGAGTTTCCTCTCCCATCCCCCATCAGAGCCTCTTTACCTCTGCAGTTGAGAGCACAGACTCGGGAGCTGTTATATGCGGCCTGCTCCCCAAACCTTGGCTCTGCCACTTTGTAGCTGTGGGGCCTTGGCCAGTCTCTTAGCCTCTTGATGCCTCGGTTTCCTCATCTCTTTACTGGAAATAACAACAGAACCAACCTTGTGGAGTTGTGGGGAGGATTAAAAGAGTTCATACAAGTGATGTGTTTGGGGCTGTGCCTTGCTCATGGCAAGTGCTCAAGAAATGTTAGTTATTAGTATGACTTTAAATTTTTTAAATGTATTTTTTACCCTTTCATTACAAAATAAAACCAGACACAGGAAACAACAGAAAATAAAGGTATAGCTTAGTGAATTTTTATAAGGCAAATGCCCTGGTAACCACCACCCATATTAAGAGCTAGAACTTTGCCGTGCCTTCCCTCCTCCCCCCTAGAAGCCCCTCCACGCCCCATCCCAGGTGCAGCCCCTGGCTCCCTCCAACAGTGCCCAGCACCCTGACTCATAGTATTCACTTCCATGGAGTGTTATCACTCACGTGTGCGTCTCTACACATTGCAGTTCAGTCTTGCCCACTTTAGAAATTAACTTTATTGAGGTATAATTTACATCCAAGAAAATTCACCAAGTGTACAAGTCCATGAGTTTTGACAACTATATACAGTCATGTAATCACTAATTATGATATACGAACATTTCCATCACCTAAAAAAATTCCTTTGTGCCCCTTTACATCCCACCCCTCCCCCACACCTGGGTTCAAGCAACCGCTGATCTGCTTTCTGTCCCGGTAGATTAGATTTCCCTTTTATAAAATTTCATATAAATGAACTTGTATGGTATATTCTTTTTTTTGTGAATAGGTTCTTTTACTCAGCATAATGGTTTTGAAATTCATTCATGGTGTAGCCTGCATCAGTATTTCTTTCCTTTTCATTGCCATGTAGTATTCCACTGAAGGAATATGTCAAATTTGTTTATGCATTCTTCTTTTGATGGACATTTGGGGTGTTACCTGCTTTTGGCTATCATGAATAAAGCTGCTGTGAACTTTGGCATACAGGTTTTTGTGTGGACATATGCTTTCATTCTCTTAGTAAACACCCAGGAGTGGGATTGCTAGGTTGCATAGGAGGTGTGTGTTAAAATTTATATGAAACTGTCAAACTGTTTTCCAAAGTGTATGCAGCATTTTACGTTCTCATCAGCAATATTTGAGAGTTCTAGTTACTCTCTGCATCCTCACTAGTATTTAGAATTGTCAGGTTTTTAAAATCAGTTTTTTAAACCATTCTAATAGGTATGTAGTAGTATCCCATTATAGTTTTAATTTGCATTTTCCTAATAACCAATAATGTTAAGCATCTTTTCATGTGCTTATTGGCCATTCATACGTCTTCTTTTCTTCTCCTCCCCACCTTCTAGCTTTATTGAAGTATGATTGACAAATAAACAGTGTATATATTTAAGGTGTACAATCTGATGTTTCGATATCTTCTTTTCTAAAAGGTCTTTTCAAATCTTTTGCCCACTCTTTGGCATCGATCTTAGTAGCATATTTTTAAGCACCATGTCTGACCAGGCAAGGGAAACAATAGAAAAAATAAGCAAATGGGACTGCATCAAAGTAAAAAGCTTCTGCACAGCAAAGGAAACCATTACAAAACAAAAAGACAACCAGACAATTGGAAGAAGATATTTGCAAACCATATATCTGATAAGGGGTTAATATCCAAGATATATAAAGAATTCATACATCTCAACAACAACAAAAAAACTAACAACCCAATTAAAAAATGAGCAAAAGATCTGAACAGACATTTTTCCAAAGAAGATATACAGGTGGTCAACAGGCTGATGAAAAGATGTTCAACATCACTTAATTATTAGGGAAATGCAAATCAAAACTACAATGAGATATCACCTCATGCCAGTCAGAATGGCTATAATTAACAAGACAAGAAATAACAAGTGTTGGAGAGGATGTGGAGAGAAGGGAACACTCAAACACTGCTGGTGGGAGTGCAAACTGGTGTAACCATTATGGAAAACAGTATGGAGATTCCTCAAAAAATTAAGAATAGAAACACCATATGATCCAGCTATTCCACTGCTGGGTATTTATCCAGAGAACATGAAAACACCAATGCATAAAGATACATGCACCCCCGTGTTCACTGCAGCATTATTCACTATAGCCAAGAATTGGAAGCAACCTAGGTGCCCATCAAGGGATGAATGGATAAAGAAGATGTGGTATATATACACAATGGAATACTACTCAGCCATAAAAAATGATTAAGTCTTGCCATTTGCGACAACATGGATGGACCTTGAGGGTATTATGCTAAGCGAAATAAGTCAGAGGGAGAAAGTAAAATACCGTATGGTCTCACTCATAAATACAAGATAAAAACAACAACAAACAAACACATAGAAACAGAGATTGAATTGATGGTTACCAGAGGGGAAGTGGGGAGGGAGGAGGGCAAAAGGGGTGTTTAGGCACATGTGTGTGGTGATGGATGGTAATTGGTCTTTGGGTGGTGAACATGATGTAATCTACACAGAAATCGAAACAATGATGTACACCTGAAATTTATACGCTGTTATAAACCAATGTTACCTCAATAAAAAATAATCTTTTGCCCATTAAAAAATTTTTTTAATTGTGGTAAAATATACATACCATACAATTTACCATCTTAGCCATTTTTAAGTGTACAGTCAGTCTTTTGCCCATTTTTAAAACTGGATCATTTTTCTTCTTATTATTGAGTTGTAGGAGTTGTTTATATAATCTGAATACCAGTCCTTTTCTCAGATATATGTATTACAAACATTTTCTCCTAGTCTGTGGCTTGTCTTTTCATTTTCTTAACAGTGTCTTTTGAAAACTAGAAGTTTTTAATTAATTAATGAATATTCTAATTTATTATTTTTTAATGACCCATCCTTTTTGTGACCTATCTAAGAAATCTTTGCCCACCCCAAGGTCACAAAGATATCCTCCTATGTTTTTCTTTAGAAGTTTTTTACTTTAGCTTTTACGCTTACACCTATGATCCATTTCAAATTAAATTTAGTGTATGGTGTAAGGATTGAGATCTAGTTCTTCCAGAATCATTTGTGGACAAGACTATTCTTTCCACAGCGAATTACCTTGGCACCTTGGTTGAGTATCAATAGACTGTAAATTTGTGGGTCTACTTCTGGACTCTCTTTTCTCCTCCCTTCAACTGTGGGTCTATCCTTACACCACTGCCACTCTTTCTTGATACTGTTGCTTTATAGAAAGCCTTGAAATCAGGTAGCGTAAGTCTTCCAACCTTGTCCTTCTTTTTAAAAAAATTGTTTTGGCTTGCTCATTAAAACTTTTTTGGGTAAGTGTCATAAAAGACAAGGAAAAACTTACAGATTAAAGGAGGCTAAGGAGAAATAACAACTAAATGCAGTATGGGGGGCCGGCCCCGTGGCTTAGCGGTTAAGTGCGTGTGCGCCGCTACTGGCGGCCCAGGTTCGGATCCCTGGCGCGCACGACACACCGCTTGTTGGGCCATGCTGAGGCGGCGTCCCACATACAGCAACCAGAAGGATGTGCAACTGTGACATACAACTATTTACTGGGGCTTTGGGGGAAAAAAGGAGGAGGATTGGCAATCGATGTTAGCTCAGAGCCGGTTCTCCTCAGCAAAAAGAGGAGGATTAGCATGGATGTTAGCTCAGGGCTGATCTTCCTCACAAAAAAATAAATAAATAAAATAAACTTTAAATAAATACATAAATGCAGTATGGGATTCTGGATCAGATCCTGGAACCAAAAAGGGACATTAGTGAAAATTCATGAAATCAAAGTAAGGTCTGCAGTTTAGTTAATAATATTGTACCAATATTAACTTCCTATTCTTGGTTATAACAGATAACATTAAGGAGAGCAAAGGGAAGGATATAAGAAAACTGTGTACTATTCTTGCAACTTTTCTCTAAGTCTAAAGTTAGCTCAAAATTAAAAGTTAAGGGCCGGCCCGTGGCTTAGCGGTTAAGTGCACGTGCTCTGCTGCTGGCGGCCTGGGTTCGGATCCCAGGCGCGCACCGACGCACCGCTTCTCCGGCCATGCTGAGGCCACGTCCCACATACAGCAACTAGAAGGATGTGCAACTATGACATACAACTATCTACTGGGGCTTTGGGGGGAAAATAAATAAATAAATAAAATCTTTAAAAAAAAAATTAAAAGTTAAAAAAAATATAAATATTGATTGTAATGAATGTACTCCTCTGGTGTGGGATGTAGATGGTGGGGAAGAGAGCCAAGGGTATATGGGAACTTTCTGTACATTCTGCATGATTTTGCTGTGAACCTAAAACTGCTGTAAAAAATAAGGTCTATTAAAAAGAAAAAAAGCGAGGAGGGAAAGGCCCAAATAAAAAAGAATGAGAAGAAAAAAAACTTGATATATCTTTTTTTTTTTGGCAGATATTCTCCCCCAATATTTTTTACTGTGGTAAAATACATATAACATAAAATTTACTACCTTAATCAATTTTAAGTGTGTAGTTCAATGGTATTAAGTACATTCACTTTGCTGTTCATCCATTTGCAGAACTCCTTTCATTTTACAAAACTGAAACTCTGTACCCATTAAACGATAACTCCCCATTCCTCCCTCGGCCAGCCCCTGGCGACAGCCATTTATTTTCTGTCTCTACGTTTTTGACTACTCTAAGTATCTTATATAAGTGGAATCATTTGTGGCTGGTTTATTTCACTTAGCATAATGTTGTCAAGGTTCATCCATATTGTAGTACACACACAGAAAAGGCACAAATAAAAAAAACAAGATAGAAAAAAATCCAATATGTCTTTTAAATCTCCTTTAATCTACATATTCTCCTTCTGTATTAGTTTTTCTATGCTGCTAACACATTATCACAAATTTAGTGGGTCAAAGGCTGGGCATAGCTTAACTGGGTCCTCTGGCTCAGAGTCTCACAGGCTGAAATGAAGGTGTTGTCCAGACTGCATTCTCATCTGGAGGCTCAAGTGGGGAAGAGTCCACTTCCAAGCTCATTAGGTTGTTGGCAGAATTCATTTCCTTGCGGTTGCATGACTGGGGGCCCTAGATGTTTGCTGGCTATGTTTGGTTGGAGGCAGCCCTTAGCTTCTAGAGGCTGCCTGTGATTTCCTGGTCCTCTCCATAGGCCTCTCATAGAATGGCTGTTTTCTTATTCAGGACTAGTAGGAGTCTCTCCCTCCAATCTGCTAAGATGGAGTCTTACATAAAACATAGTCACGACAGTGACATATCATCATCTTTGCCATATTCTATTGGCTAGGGGCAAGTTACAGGTCACACCCACACTCAAGAGGAAGGGATACAATGTATGACTCATTGGGGGTCACTTAGGGTATGTTGGCCACACTCTCCATCTCTTTTTCTTTCCTTTACAATTAATTTGTTGAAGCGCCTGGGCTGTTTGACCTGTAGACTTTCCCATGTCTGGATTTTGCTGATCACACACATGGTGCATGCAGTTCAACATGTTCCTCTGTC
The DNA here is from genome assembly GCF_020826845.1 of Diceros bicornis minor. Classification (NCBI taxonomy): domain Eukaryota; kingdom Metazoa; phylum Chordata; class Mammalia; order Perissodactyla; family Rhinocerotidae; genus Diceros; species Diceros bicornis. Next base: position 30,168,434 of record NC_080753.1, on the reverse strand, counting down.
CGCTGTATTTCTGGCAAATTGGCAGCTGGACCCAAGCCAGAGGATTGATCAGACTCAGGTCTGATCCCTTTGGCAACATTTCAGCTGGTGGTGTGGTCTTCCTTCAGGGGGCACACAATGTCTGGACGTCTCTCTTTCATGATGTTAGCAGCCATTGATGCTCAATGCCCACATCAGTTAATGCACTGGGGGTGGCAAAATGATGATGTTCTAATTCTATTATTTCTTTTTCATTTATCGGTTGCAATACTTTTGTAAAGAGATGCTTCCCTTCATCTATTATTTGGTTACCCAGTGGTATAGTTCATAGAGGGCAGGCAGGATCAATGCTTGATTCATATCTATTATTTACCAGTTTCCAAGACAATAAATTGGTTCCCAGCAAGGTGACCAATTATTTTTTAATAGCATTATGAACCTATAGACTTAAACATATTTGATTGATTTGAATCCATTGCAACTCTTATCCTTATTAAAGCTCACATTGTCCAGTGGGAGCCTCTTCAAACTGACTCCTGAGTCCTTTTGACATGATCCTATTAGTCTTCAAGAGCTTCCTGCTGGCTGTTACATCAAGGCTGTCCAGGCTCATCTTATACCTTGTACCTTCCTGCTCCAGAATTGAAATCAGGCATTTCTCCAAGAAGCCTGATTTCTTTTCTTGGGAAGTGATATTTCAAGACCACAATCTGGGCTTTCAGGATGCTCATTTCTGTTGGGTCGATCACTGTGTCTAGCCTTTTTGTGGACAGAACTAGGAAATATGGACAATTCTGTGTGAGCTCATCTGATATGGGGGAGAAAGGGTGTGTTGGAACTGAGAGGCAATAAATTCACAACTGTCACATCCACTTTTTTCTGGCTCTTCTCTTTCCTTCATATCTGTTGTCCCTATTCTGTGGCTCAATTTTATTCCGTGACCAGCAGTTTCTCCCCACTGTGGGGTCCTGCACCACAGGGCATGGAGCCTGGGAGGGTCTCTTTCAAGAGTTCAGAGGAGTTGGGCTGCTCCAGCCCCTTTGAGCCCCTCACACTTAGACACACACTTCAGTGTCATTGCTCTTCTCAAACTGGCCGCTGTGCTTTCCCACAGATACCTGTTGCTTATTTGGGGTTCTTCTGTTTTCAGGTCACCGGATGCTGCCCCCATTGCTTCCCTCTGCCTCTTCTCCCACAAGTGCCAGTCTTGTAGCTGTCCTCGGTTTGTCCTCACCCACCTTTCTTTTAGGCTTCATGGAGATAGCTTGTCACCAGTTGTGCTGTAAACTTCGTCTGTGGTTTTTGGTGACGGCGAGGGACACTCACACAGCTGGTGGCTGGGCTGGGCTGGAAGGTCCGGAAGGCCTCACTTGGCATTCCGCCACATGGCCTCTCTCTCCCCACTTGGTGGCTCGGCATTCAGTCACCGACGCTTCTTTGAAGCATGGTGGTGGTTTCCCAGACGTCACAGAAACAAGCAGCTAGGTCTCCTAAAAGTCGTTCCCACTGCATTCTGCTGGTTAAAGCAAGTCACAAGACCAGCCCCGATTCAAGGGGAGGAAACAGACCCACCTCCAACGGGAGGAGCAGCAGGTGCACACAGGGCGGGGATGGATGGTGCCATCTTTGGAGATCCCACTTCAGCCTTGTCTGACCCAGAGCCCAAGTAGGTACCATCCCTCGCCCTTCTGTTGGAGCCAACGGAGGCCTGTACCAGTCTCTGTCACTAAGGAGTGGGGCGGGGAGGGAGGGATGGGTGGCTCCTGCCTCCATTTCCAGAAAGGAGTCCTGGTTCTCTGACTCCATGGCACTCCACCCAGGTATGGGGTTTCCAGCTGGGGGTCTGGGGAGCACAGGGGTGGGTGGGGCCCTCCTCCTGCGGGGCCAGCACTGTGGAAAGGAAAGGAATTAGCTCTCATCTTTCCTCCCTGCCCCTGTCACTGGCAGGCCCTCTGAGGGCTGGCAGGACATATGGCCCTGCCCGTGGTAAGTCAAGCCAGGAGCCCTGCCAGGGAGGGCCAGATGGTGCAGGAGGAAGGCACAAATCAGCCCCCACGGCCAGTGCCATAAATAACGCTCCTGGGCGGGCGCGGCAGCTCTGTGGGCCCATTCCACCAGACTTGGAGTATTCCTGCTGTGCCCCCTCCCTCGCCTCTGGCCTGAAAGTCTTAATCTAGCCACCTGGCATAAAAGCTCCTTGCAGCCTGCAGGGTGAGGACAGCTGAAGGGGAAGGCAGATAGTTCAACGTGTCAGGGCCACTCCAGAAGTCATTAGTTTGTTCCTATCTTGCTGCTCCTCTGGCACGGGGCTGAGCTTCCTAGCTGAGGGTGGGACCAAGTCACCGCCCGGAGCCCTGACGTTCTGATGGACGAAAGGCCAGGGCGTTTTCCTCTCTGATGCCTCAGCTTTTTTTCTGGGGCTGGCTGGGTGCGCCGGCAAGGCTGATGCCATATGGCAGTTCCACTTCCTCAGCAATAGAAGTGGAATTTTGCAAATTGGAGATCAGGCCCTGAGCTGATGCAGCTGTCCTCTCTGCCTGCCTTTCTCCCTTCAAGGTGAAGATTTGACTTGCTGCCTCCGGTTAAATTTCACAGGCTGAAGCTTTCGTCCTTAAGAAGCAGAAACGGAGTTCCACCTGCCAGAACTCCCCAAATACTTTGCCGTGAGGCTCATGGTGAGCCGTGGTGTCAGGAAGATCAGAAGACGCAAAGACGAGCGAGGCTGAGCGGGGAGCCCCATGAGCTGTGGGGCGCAGAGCTCCCCGCTACTGTCATCTTGGGGTGCTTGTTCCCCTCATACTCAGTGTCATTGAGTTTTTTTGAAGTAGGAAACATCTTACAGCCCTGATTCTCAAAGTGTAGCCCAGGTCCCATCTGGGAATTGCCCAGGGAGCTCTAAAAAAATGTCGGTGAGATATCACCTCACAAGCATTAGGATGGCTATTAGCAAACAAACAGAAAACAGGAAGTGTTGGTGAGGATATGGAGAAAGTGGCACCCTTATTTATTTTATTTTTTTTCCCCCAAAGCCCCAGTAGATAGTTGTATGTCATAGTTGCACATCCTTCTAGTTGCTGTATGTGGGACACGGCCGGAGAAGCCGTGCGTCGGTGCGTGCCCGGGATCCGAACCCGGGCCGCCAGCAGCGGAGCGCGCGCACTTAACCGCTAAGCCACGGGGCAGGCCCTAGCACCCTTGTGCACTGTTGGTTGGTATGTAAAATGATGCAGCCAGTATGGAAAACAGTATAGAGGTTCCTCAAAAATTGAAAGTAGAATTACTATATGGTCCAGTGATCCTACTTCTGGGTATATACTCATTGAAACCCAAAATTGAAAACAGAGTCTCCAAGAGATGTTTGCACCCCCATGTTCATTGCATCATTATTCACAGTAGCCAAGAGGCAGAAGCAATCCAAATGCCTGTTGTCAGGCAAATGGAAAGAGAAATTATGGCATATACATACAGTGGAATATTATGCAGCCTTAAAAAAGAAGGAAATTCTGGAGCCAGCCCTGATGGCCTAGTGGTTAAAGTTCAGCGTGCTCCGCTTTGGTGGCCTGGGTTTGGTTTCCGTGTGTGGAACCACACCACTCGTCTGTCAGTAGCCATGCTGTGGTGGTGACTCACATAGAAGAACTGGAAGAACTTTCACGTATACACAACTATGTACTGGGGTGGGGGGGGGGAGGAAGAAGAAAAGAGGAAGATTGGCAACAGATGTTAGCTTATGGGAGCTCTTCCCTTGCACACACAAAAAAGAAGGGAATTCTGTCCCATGCTGCAACATGGATGAACCTCGAGGACATTATGCTGAGCAAAATAAACCAGGTGCAAAACGCCAAATGCTTTATGATTCCACTCACATGAGGTATCTGAAGGAGTCAAAATTATAAAAACAGAAAATGGTGGTTGCCAAGGGCTGGGGAAGTCGGGAGGGGAAATTAGTATTTCATGGGTATAGAGTTTTAGTTTTGCAAGACGAAAAAGTTCTAGACATCTATTGCACATTGATGTAAATATACTTAACACTACTGAACTGTACACTTAAAAACAGTTAAGATGGAAAATTTTAAGTTATGTATTTTTTTACCACAATTTTAAAAAAGGGAGCTCATTTCCACTTGGAAATGCAAACAATTAAAAAAACAGAGGCAGGCTCCTGGGCTCTGCCAGACCTCCAGAATCATAATCCCTACAGAAAAGGCTCAGGAAGCTGGCTTTTTTTTTTTTTTTTTTTTCATTTTTTGTGGGAAGCTGCCTTTTAAACCAGTCCTCAGGTAATTCTTAAGCCCAATAACATTTCTTTCGTAGATATCATGATTAAGAAAACAGGCTCTGAACCCAAACCACCTGGCAACTAAAGCCACCATAGAAAAACAGCTTGTCCTCTGTGCCTTAGTTTTCTCATCTGTGTAATGGGGGTGATAATAACACCGACTCACAGATGGGAGTGTTGTAAGGACTAAATTAGTTAACAGTCACAAAGCATTTGATCCATGTATGTATTATGATTATCAAAATCAAGCACCTCCTCTTGCCCCAGGGGAACGAGGCCCAGAGAGGGGAGAAGGCTTGTCTAAGGCTGGTCCTCACTGTGGTGCCAGAGCCAGGGGAGGACCCTGCTCCCGGGCCACAGGGCGCGGCTCACTGCCACAGGTGCTGTCCTGTTGTCAGTCCCAATGGCCTGACCAGGAGACTGGGCTACCACCTGGCAGACTGGAGAGGAACCCTTCCCTGAACACACACGCCTCTCCCCAGGATGCCTCCAATGGAAACTTGCGTTGTTCCATTTCCCTGGCAGATAGTGAGGGCTCGCTTTAGGCAAGCCACGGACACTGGGCGCGAGGTTGGGGGTGCTGTGCATGGGTTGACTGGGAGCTGTTGGCCCCTATAATCAACCCCAGGCCTTTGCGTGCCTGACCTCCCTGGCCTCGGGACGGGACAGTGCTAGTACAGAAGCTCATGGAGCACAACCTTCCGTGAGGGGCCCTGGTCCTATGGAATCAATGCACGAACAAATGCAAGCTGATGGCAGTTTGGTATAACACTAAGAACAATAATGGATACAATGGGTTGCCTGTTTACTGCGTGCCCAGCTCTGTTATGCTTATGATCCATCTCACAGATGATGAAACAGAGACACAAAGGGGTTAACTAACTTACCCCAAGCCACACAGCTAGTAAAGTGGAAGCAGCCTGGGTGGTGTCCTGAGCCCTGGGGTTGGGTCCCATCTGTGCCCTGAGTAGAGGGGCAGTGGGGTCTGTCGGAATGGCCCATGTCCAAATCCCAGCTATGTTACTCACCAGCTATGGCCTTGACAACGTCATTTAGTTTCCCTGAGCCTCAGTTTCTCCATCTGTCAGATGGAAATAATGACCCCTTCCTTGTAAAACTGATGCAAAATTTAGGGCCTAGCAGAGTGTATTCATTTCCTATTGCTGCTGTAGTGAATTACCACAAACTTAGTGGCACACCTTTATTCTCTTACAGTTCTGGAGGTCGGAAATCCAAAATGAGTCTTAACAGTGCTAAACTCAAGGTGTCAGCCGTGCTGGTTTCTTCTGGAGCCACCAGGGGAGAATCTATTCTTTACCTCTTCCAGCTTCTAGAGGCCACCTGCATTCCTCGGCCACAGGCCACATCACTCCAACGTCTGCTTCTCCCATCACATTGCCTTCTTCTCTTCTGTAGTCAATCTCCCTCTGCCTCCTTCTTCTAAGGACACTTGTGACTACATTGGGCCCACACAGACAATCTAGATCCTTAATTTAATCTCAACATTCCGACATCTCGAGATCCTTAATTTAATAGCTTCTGGAAAGTCCTATTCCCTATCTAAGTTAACATATTCACAGATTCTGGGGATTTGGATGTAGACATCTTTGGGGGGACCATTATTCAGCCTACCACACAGGGACTAGCAAAAAGGAGGGGTGAGACGGGTGGTCATTATTATTATGTGGCCTCAGGTCATTACCAACTAGCTGTGTGGTCCTGGGTAAGGCATCTTCTTTTCCTGATTCTCAGTGTCCGCATTTGTAACACGGGCCTAGTGATAGGGGCTGTGAGACGAGGGGGCTGCGTTCAGAGGTGGAAATGGCTGGGCAATATTGTTGCATGAGTTCCCCGGATGATGAACAGACACTGAGGGCCCTGTGCTTCTTCTGGGGGAGTTCAGTGCAGGGTGGAGAGTGGGGAGGCCTCAGCAGAGAGGCCCACCTCCAGGATGGAGGAGTGGGGAGGGCACAGAGGCACACGTGGCCCCTCAGGACCTGGTGGGTCTGGGGCTCAGCCCGAGGTCAGTGGTTGTCTCCTCTGGGGCCACGTGCCAGCCAGGCTCGGTGACAGGGCTCAGAGGTCTTGGGGTGTTGGGATGCGTTGGAATTTGAATGAAGGTTGCAACTTTGGGGGGATGGGACAGGGATTCCTCCTGTCCTTGAGTGTTTCTGCCGTCACCACTGTTGCTTTTCTTCCTCACTTGAGTTCACCCCTGTGGGCCGGGGCAGGGTGTGATCAGAGGCGGACCTGGGGTCCTGTCTTGGCCCGCTCTGCTGCAGTGGGGTGAAGGGGACAGAGAAGGGTGAGGGGGACAGATGGGGCTCAGCGCCTCCACGGCCTGGCCAGCTGCCCTGTCCTGGGGGCTACCGCAGATTCAGCCAGAGAGGAACAAGAGGGGATGAGGGACTCTCTTTTCTGCAGAGAGTGCCAAACTCTCTTTCCCAGTAAAGATCCTGATTTTCCAGGAGAAAAATCCTTCCCTGCAGGAGGTGGACATGCCTACACGGATAGTAGAGTCACCTCCCCCACTGTTTGTGGAGTGCCCACTATGTCTCACATTATCAATAGTCCTTCTGACAACACAGCAAAGTGACCACCATTTGCTCCATTTTGCAGATGGGAAAGTTGAGCCCAAGGAGTTCAGCCTGGGCCTGGGCTCACTCTCACGCAGCCAGCAAGTGGCAGAGCCAGGGTGAGGGCTCAGGACCACCTAGGCCCAAGGCTGTTCAGGCCTCCCCTGGCCAGGCCAGGTGGTGTCAGGAGGTAAGAAAAGGGCTTCGCGATAAACAGATTCAGTGCAATCCCTACTAAGAGCTCCACAGGGTTTTTTTACAGAAATAGAAAAGCTCATCATAAAATTCATATGGAATCTCAAGTGACCCCGAACAGACAAAACAATCTTGAAAAAGAACAAAGTTGGAGATCTCACACTTCCTGATTTCAAAACACACTACAAAGCGACAGTAATCAAGATGGTGTGGTACTGGCATAAAGACAGACATATAGACCAAGGGAACAGAATAGAGAGCCCAGAAATTAACCCTTGTGTATATGGCCAAATGATTTTCCACAAGGGCACCAATGGGGAAAGGACAGTCTCTTCAGCAAATGGTGCTGGGAAAACTGGATATCCATAAGCAAAAGAATGAAGTTGGGCCCTTACCTTATACCATATACAAAAATTAACTCAAAATGGATCAAAGACCTAAACATAAGAGCTAAAACTAGAAAACTCTTAGAAGAAAATATAGGGGAAAATCTTCACGACATTGGATTTGGCAATGATTTCTTGGATATGACACCAAAAGCACAGGCAACAAAAGAAAAAAATAGATGTTAGACTTCATCAAAATTAAATACTTTTGTGCAGCAAAGGACACTATCAAGAAAGTAGGGGAAAATTGTGACCTCATTTTTTGCAATTTTTAAGTGATATATAACTCATATAACATAGTAAATTATATGAGATAATTTACATAACATAAAATTCACCATTTTAAAGCATACAATTCAGTAGCATTTAGTATATTCAGAATGTTGTGCAACCATCACCCCTCTCTAATTCCAGAACATTTCCATCACCCCAAAAAGAAATCCCATACCCTTTAGCAGTTACTTGCCATTCACCCCTCTCCTCATCCCCTGGTAGCCACAAATCTACTCTCTTTCTCTACGGATTTGCCTATTGGTCTCATTTTTTAATATAAAATTTTAATCAGATTTATTTCCATTATCAATTTTCATTGAGAAAATATTTCCTGAAGTAAATGGCATTAAGACAAGATAATTCCTTGAGCAGTTTTCTATAGCATGCAATAAAATGTTTTTCTCCATTTTGATTTTTACCTTGCTGAGATTATTGTCATTGGGATCAACTGTTTTCTAATAATTTTTTAAAGTCCCATATGATTTATTGACTTTTGCGGGGGAGAGTACATATTAAGTTTCACTATTTGAAACTCCTGCAATTGTGAGTTTTCTTTGTGGCCCTATTCCTACCAAGTGTAATTGCCCCACTCAAATTTAGCAGATGTGAATTTTGTCAAGAAGTTTTGATGTATTGAAAATTTCTCGGGAATATTCACCGGCCCCTCTTATAAAGAATGTCCCCTGTTAGTCTCTAACTCTCGAATCCCCATTATTCTTCATTGCACTATCACCACCTGACATTATTTTATATTTGTCTGTTTATCTGCTTATCATCCGTCTTCCCACCAGGTTGTGAGTTCCCTGAGGGCAGGCATTGTGCCTGTCTTGTTCATGGCTGTATTCCCAGCACCCAGCACGGTACCTGGGACACAGTAGGCCCTCAATAAATGGAATGAAGGAAGGAATGAAGTATGGCTTGGATAGGAAGCTGCTGGTCTGTATTTGTCTTTTAGTTAGTCCATGAGTAAAATTATGAGGAATTGTATTAGACAGAGAGAGAGAGAAATGATGCAGGACCGAGAAGGGTCCAGGGCCCAAATGATGGGACCAAGCCATCCCCCTCCACACTGAGGATGAGCCAAGTTCCAAGGAGCTCCCAATATCGCCAGGGAACCAACAGAGCAGCCTCTGCTCCGCTGTTTGATTTACTGGTGCTATAGAGTGGTGACTTATGGCTTAGGGGCAGCAGGGCACATCGTCACCATGACCGGAAATGGTGCTGAGGGTGCTATCCAGACCATCAGGGCAGAAGGAGCCAACAAGAGGTGGCACTCTGACAACACTTAGCATCACCTCACGATGGCTGCAGTTGCTGGAGGCTGTCACCAAGGAGCCTGGCCAACACATCTGCCCTCTCTCCCTCCGTTTGGCCCAACTGAACACCACTGAGCAGCAGAATCAGCCGAGAACTGGGCCCCACGATGAGAAACCTCACTCTAAGGCCTCCGTTCTGAGTATCCATTGCCGCACAACAAACCACCCAAAAGCTTAGCAGCTTCAAACCACAATGTATTATCTCTCCTGAATCTGTGGTTGACTCAGTTCAGCCGGGCGGTTTTCTGGCTCGAGGTCTCATGTGTGTTTGCGGTCAGATCGCTGCAAGGCTGGAGTCCTCCGAAGGCCTGCCTGGTCTGAAAGGCTAGGACGGCTCTCTCTCACAGCTGCTGGTGGGTGCTGGCTCTCAGCTAGGGCTGTCAACCGGAGCACCTACGTGTAGCAGGAAGCAGAAGACGCAGGTTGGTTAAGGGCTACACTGGGAACTCGCACAGCATCACTTCCACCACATTATTGGTCAGAGTAGTCACTGGACACCCAGATTGAAGGCAGGTGGAGAAACAGACCCCACTTCTTGTTGGGGAGACATGCAGAAGAGCATGTGGATGGGAGCCACTGTTGGGACATCTTTGGAAAATACACTCTGTCACAGCCTCAAAAAGCATTGAGGTGGGGTTCCCACAAGATAAGCAAAGATTTCCCATTTTTGCAGGGCCCTCTTGACTCTTCAAAGAGCTTTCATGCCCATGCTCATCCCAATACCTGTGAGGGACGTGGGCTGGCTGCGCACGTGAGGCAGTACAGCAGTGCAGGCCCAGACCACCCGGGTCTGCATCCAAGGGCCACTGCTTCCTTCTTGCATGACTCAGGCAAGCTAGTTCACCTCTCTGTGCCTCAGTTTCCTCATCTGTAAAATGGGAGGATAATAGTAATGCCCGCCTCATAGCTTCGTTGTGAGAACTAAGCCAGGTATTGGCTGTGGGGCACTTGAAATAGTGTCGAGGATGGAGCAAGCCCATGTGAATGGTGGCTACCATTATTACTCCCCATTGCATTTATTTTTACCTTTAAAATTTGTAATTTAACTTTTTGAATAGGTGATACATTTATACGGTTCAAAGATCAAAAAAGAATACGAGTGTCCGGGCTGGCCCCGTGGCTTAGCGGTTAAGTGGGCGCGCTCCGCTACTGGCGGTCCAGGTTCGGATCCTGGGCGCACACTGACGCACCGCTTCTCTGGCCATGCTGAGGCTGCGTCCCATATACGGCAACTAGAAGGATGTGCACCTATGACATACAACTATCTACTGGGGCTTTGGGGAATAAAAAAAGGAGGAGGATTGGCAATAGATGTTAGCCCAGAGACGGTCTTCCTCAGCAAAAAGAGGAAGATTAGCATGGATATTAACTCAGGGCTGATCTTCCTCACACAAAAAAACAAACAAACAAACAACAAATCTGAGTTGTTTAAAAAAAAAAAAAAAAAGAATACGAGGGTCCGTAGAGCAGAGTCTCCCTGCCCTGTATCCAGCCACATGCTTCTCTTCCTGGGAGGCAACCACTCTTTCTTTCTTTTTTTTTTTTTGTTTTTGCTGAGGAAGACTGGCCGTGGGCTAACATCCATGCCCATCTTCCTCTACTTTATATGGGACACCGCCACAGTGTGGCCTGACAAGTGGTGCATTGGTGTGCACCCGGGATCCGAACCGGCGAACCCTGGGCCACCGCAGTGGAAAGCACGTAGTTAACCGCTTGCGCCACCGGGCGGGCCCCCAACCACTCTTTCCCAGTCCCTGGATCCCGCCAGAAATACTCTCTGCATTTACAAGCAAACATGATTACATATTCTCCCACCAGCACTTTTTGTGTGTATGTGAGGAAGATTAGCCCTGAGCTAACACCCGTTGCCAATCTTCCTCTTTTTGTAGAGGAAGATTGTCCCTGAGCTAACATCTGTGCCCATCTTCCTCTACTTTCTGTGTAGGATGCCGCCACAGCATGGCTTGACGAGTGCATAGGTCCGTGCTCGGGATCTGAACCTGCTAATTCCGGGTCGCCGAAGTGGAGCGCGCAAACTTAACCACTATGCCACCAGGCTGGCCCCCCACCACCACTTTTTTAAAATGTGTGCACATGGTAGTGATGATACTCACAGCTTTGCACCTTGCTTTTTTCTCTTAAAGTGGATGCTTGGTGATTGTTTCATATCAGAACATTAAGAGCTGCCTCATTCTTGTTTACCAGCTGCATAATCTTCCACTGCATGGCTGTGCCATGAGGTATCTGTAACCCTCCTGTGGGGGGACACTTTGGTGGTTTGCAGTCTTTAGCTCCAACACACTGGGCTGTGATCCATCCTCATTGTGTTGGTGAGGAAACAGGTCTGAGGCAAAGAGTCCCACCCCAGGCCACATGGTGAGCTGGTGACAGAACCAGGATCAGATTGCAGTCTCCGGCCTTATACCCCACGACATATTCCCATCTCATCTTGGCTGGGCTTCCTGCCTCTGGGATGCGGGGAGCTGGCATGAAAGGGGACAGGCTGCCAGAGGGTGAGGGTGGAGAGCAGGCAGATCTACCAGTGCTGTTGTCTTCTCCTCCTTGGCCTAACACTTGCCTGCACAATGAAGGAGAACCGGTTGGAAGGAAGACCCCAGGCTCCCAGACTGAAAAGCCCAGAGGCTGGAGGGGGTTCTGTGCAGAGTGGGCCCCACAGCAGTGCCTTTGCGAGAAGCTCGTTTTGTCCTTTGGGGGTGGGGGTGGTTCGCTTTGGAGAAAGTAGATGCTGACACCCAGCCCAGGATGGGAGAGGAACTCAGCCGACCATTCAGGGACCCGGGATCCAGACCCAGGCCTGCACTGCTCATGGAATCCTGGGGCTGGTCACCCAGCCTCTCTGGGCCTGGAAGGTGGGAGCTCGACCCAGTGAGGCCTCTCCAGTCACAAGATCCAGGTTCTGGAGCCGCCAGGGTTAGGTTCCAACGCCAACTCAATCAATGCTCCCTTGACGAGTCCCATTTCCTCATTAACAAAAGTAGGAGTCAAAGTAATACCAGGCGTGGTGAGAGTCAAAAGAGACATTGTGTGTGAAAGCCCTCGGAAAGCTGAAAATCAGCACACCACACAGATTCCCCTCCTCCAGGTATTAATTTACAGGCTGACATTACAAATGGTGAACTCTGCCCACGACCATGTCTTCAGTATGAAAGATTATTATTAGTGAACCACACTTCTCTATTGCTCAAGACACAGGAATTAAAAACCAAACCAAAACACAAAATCTCTGTGGGATGTTGAACTCGACCCTCGCCATTGTCTCAGATGTTCTGCCTGCATTTAAGGTACAGCGCCACTAGGTGGCAATGGTGTCCAGGCCACTGAGGCCTTTCCAGAGCAGACACTCTAAGGACAACCTCAAATGTCCTCCCTTTTTGTACTTTGAGAGGCGTCACCAAAGGACCCACTGAGCCTCAGTTTCCTCATCTGTAAAATGGGGGTAATGGTACTAAATGAGATCATGTAAAATCCTCCTGTGCACAGTACGACTCTCAGTAAACACGTGCTTCTTTCCTAGCTGAGTGATCAAGAGCATGCCTTTCAGACCCAGACTGCTTGGTTTTGAATCCCAGCTCCACTACTTACCAGCTGTGTGACCTTGGGCAAGTTACCTAACCTCTCTGGGCCTTAGTTTCCCTGTCTTAAACAGGACTAGTAGTCGTACCTAGCCCCATAGCTTATATGTGTAAAGTGCTTAGAAAGTGCCTGGTCCAAGAAAAGTGCTCTGGGTTTGCCATTGTCTGTGTATGTCCTGGGGTGACCCGTCTTTTGAGCATAGTCTGGGTCCTAACTCAGCACCTCCCAAGATTGAGGGCCTTGTCAGGATGATATGTCCTCAGGGTGTTTTTAACCCCCTTGGCATGAGTCACGGACAGAGAAAGCCACAATTCCCAGACTCGGAGCACCCAGGTCTCTGGATTCAGGGCACAGCTGGCAACAGCCTCTGTCCACTAGGCAGGCGACGGAGACCAGTTTGCAAGTGTGACGCCAGCAGGTGGGAAGAGGAGAGAGCAGAAGGGGCTGCGAGGCTGTTTTTAAAGTACCTTTGTCTCTTGGGGGTGTCCTACTCACCTCTGTGCATGCTGCTGGGGGGCAGCTCAGAAAACAAAATGCCATGGGGCCCCTGGGCCAATCGCTTCCCTGCTCATCCTTCCCCACCTCGGGGCAGGTTTGCGGGGGAAGTAGAGGAGTCTAGTGACCACAGCACCTGACCAGAAGTCAGGAGATCCGTTTTTAGCCCAGCTCTGTCACCAACGCACTGTGTGACCTTGAACGAGTCACTTTTCCTCTCTGGGCTTCAGAGTCCTGCTTTGCCCAAATCAGGACACACTCCCTGCCCTTCCTTTCCAACCAGAGATGTGGTGAGAATAGAGAAGCCTCAAAACCTCACCTCCTCCTTGAAGCCTTCCATATCAGATGGAACAAAAGGGAATCCAAAGCTTCCCTTCCTCCCTCCACCTCTTCCAGGCTAAACATGAGATATTAATCACCAATCCGCTATTTGATCATTGATTGATTGATTCCACGTGCTCCTTCAGGGCTGGGCTGTCCTCCTGTCTACATGTCCTTTCTGTCCTGTCTGCATAGGACAGAAGGGGAGGGCTGTGTCTGCCTCCTTGCTCTGCGTGACACGGAGAGTCCAGCAGAGGAGGCTTCCGATCGAAGGATGGCTTGGGACTCTCGGTGGGAAGGAAGGTGCCGTGGAATCCCAGATGGGTCAGAACTTAATGGTACTGAGAAAAGCGAGTTGTTGGAGATAAGAGATGTGAAAAGTGCTGGGCAAATGGGAGAAAGTCTTATTGTCTGGACGGGGCACAAAACAATAAGGGGGGTATTTAGCTTTGATAGACATAAGTTTTGAAATCAGAAAATCTAGATGGAAGCTAGTTTAGTTTTAGGAAGCATGGAAGTTCTGTGTCAATTTCCATAATAACATATGACATATTTTTTGGATTACACATGGGCAGGGATGTGAGGGGGGATGTGTTTGCGTGTGTGTGTATTTTCCACTCTCTTTTTTTTTCAGGGCTTGGGTCTGGTAAGGCCTTAATTCAATGCCAGGCATACCTCAGCTTCGAATGGAGTAAGTCCAGCTTTCTGCTCCCTCACCCCCTCTCCCCACCACCCTGCCCCCTCACCATCATCTGCCTCAACGGGTCTGCCCCTCTCCTGCCCTCCCCACAGCTGCCCCAAGCGGTCCCAGCTTCTGTGACCCTCCAGCCTCTCTTAGCCCTCCGCATTATGAGCCCATCCCCTGTACGCCTGTACCCTTCCCACTCTTGCCATCCTCCACCAAGGCCTGGCTGCCAAGGGACACCTAGTGTCCTATGTCAGTCATTGTCTTGTGATCTGGACTTCACTGCCTTTCCAAAATTTACCAGTCCCGGGCTCCAATCCATCTACATCACAGCCCCTGATGACACATTGAGCCAGGCTAATGTACTGCGGCGGGGGGTGGTGCAGATATTTTAGTCTATCCATCCTAGATTGCACTTTAAGAGCCTCTTGGGGAATTAGCCTCTTCACATTAAGAAAATTCTGTCTAATGGGAATTTCACAGCGCTGTGGTAGACCAAAAGGGGAGAGATTGGGGGTGCATGTAGTTAATGAGAATAATAGATACTATTTACTGCACACCTATTAGGTTCCAGGCACCATGCTAGGGGCCTTGCATCCTTTGTCTGATTCCAAGAACCCTAGGAGGCAAGCGTAATTATCACCATAAATACAATAAATACAACAAAATGAACTGGGTACTTATGTGCTAAGCAGTTCACCTGGGTTGTCTTGTGTAACACTCACACAGCCTGTGAGGTACGTGCTGTTGCCATTCCATTTTCCAAATGCACAGATCGATTAAGGAACTTGTCACACAATTATTAAGATAAGGAGGCTGAACCTCAGAGGGGGTAAGTAACATACCCACTTTTACCCAGCAAACAAGCAACTGCGTGAAGTCGATGTTTTTCCTCCCGTATGCCCATCACTTCTCCTCCTGGGGCAATGCGAAATTCCAGGTTGAGGTGAGGGCAGCTGGCACCAGCAACTTCCGGGGTGGGGAAAGAGGGGGACACCAATTCGACAGCTCGACACCAGCATGCCCCTTACATGGAGGGTGTCCAGAAATGCTCCAGGACCCCAGTCCCAGCCACCTGCCAAACGTCCCCTGGCTTTGCTGGCCTCTCCCAGTAATCCTTCCCTGCCTCCTGCCCCATCTGGCTCATCAGAACCCCAGCTAGGGCCGGCCCTGTTGCTTGACGGTTGAGTGCACGCACTCCGCTGCTGGCGGCCCGGGTTCAGATCCCGGGCGCGCACCAACGCACCGCTTTTCCGGCCGTGCTGGGGCTGCGTCCCACGTACAGCAACTAGAAGGATGTGCAGCTATGACATACAACTATCTACTGGGGCTTTGGGGGAAAAAATAAATAAATAAAATTGAAAAAAAAATTAAAAAAAAAAAAAGAACCCCAGCTATTGTTCAGCATCCCCATCAGAATGATGCCTCCTCCAGGAAGCCTTCCCGGATGACCCTAACCCAGAGCCCTCTGACCTTCTCTGGAACACTGACCACTCGCTTGGCTGTCCTGTTCATCCTTGGGGTAGATACTGTCATCTGGCCTCCCCAACTAGGTGTCGAGTTCCTCTGGGCTCTAACACCTAGTATGCAGTCAGTGTTCGGCAAATGCTTATTGAGTGAATAAATGCTGCACTTGGGCATTCTCTTGGGTCACTGGGACCATGAATTTCAGTGCCTCCGGTGAGGGAGGAGGGAGAGGGAGGGCAGGAAATATAAACGTGTGACCAGCCTAGGTGCCAACAATAGGGAGTGGTGAGGTCTGTGGCCGGCTAGTCTGCACATCTACCTGAGGGGCTTACCATCAAATTCAGCCACCCTCACTCCCCACAAATAGCTGGGACCTAATCTCGCCCTGACCACCCTCACTTTCTTGTCTTTTTTCTACCTTTATTTTCCCACTCTGTGCAGACCACTTTAAAATATCCTCTCTATGTTATTTATTATATTTAACATCTGCGTTCTCTCACCAACGTGAACTAGGTGAGGGCAGAGACTTGGTCTGTTTTGTACTCTGCTGTAGCCCAGCCCCTCCCCAGTGCCGGCACATAGTAGGCCCTCAACAGACGAGTGTTGAACAAATCATCAGCTCCTGGCAGGTTTCTGCAGTGAAGAGACTGGCCTACTCCCCCCTGCAGGGTACAGGCTCCCAGAAGCGCTCAGGGTTCAAGGCGGGAAGAGTGAAGGCCGTGGGGAGTCACAACAAGCCCCCCAGAGAGCCTCAAGGAGATGGCCTGGAGTCTGTCTTGGTGACAGCAGGTCCAGCTGGAACTAGGGCAGGAGGGTTAGTGAATGCCCCCATGGGGTCAATCGGGCACTTCTGGACGAAGCTAATGGGGGGGGCTAGGCGGGGGGTGGTAGTGGTGGAGAGGGACCGTCACTCCAGAGCACGCCCACACACACGCAACCGCACGGACCCGAAGATGCAGGATTAGGAGAGGCCAGAAAGCGACTGACGGACAGACAAGGCCGGAGGAATGTCCAAGAAGGCGGCGAGAGGGCAGAGAGGGGAGGGGAGCGGCACCCCCGGGTCCACAGCGCGCTGCAGGAGGGCTGGGGAGGAGGGCGCAGGGCAGGTGATTCTGCACCCGCCCGCCGCAGAGCCCCTCTGCCCTCCGGGAGCACCTCCCAGAGGAGGGCGCGGGCCTGGGAGCTGGGGGAGCGCCCCCTCCGCCCCGCACCCCCGCCCGGCGCCTGCCAAGCGGGTTGCTGCCTCCTCAGCCGCCGCGGCGCGTCCACCTGCGCAGACACGCGCCTCCCTGCGCCCGCTGCCATTGGCTGGCTAAAAATGCCTCTCTAATCTGCGCGCATCTGTGCACGCCTCCTTCCTCCTCCTCTCCCCCTCCTCCCCGGCTCTGACCTTCCTCCTTCCCGCAGCCCCGGCGCGAGCCGGAGAGACGCGGTGGCGGCGGCCGCTGCACAGCCTCCTCTGCCCGCGGGAAGTCGTCCGGGCTTGAGGCCGGGCCCCAGACGCCCCGCTTTGCCCCGTGGCGCCGCCGATGGTGCCGGGCGCTCCTGCCCCCAGGTAGGGGGTCTGGCCCTGGATAGAAGGCGGGGAGGAAGGGGTCCAGTTAGGGAGTGCGTGTTCGCGGTGGGCGCAGAGGCTGACATCTTCCCTGCCGGAGCGTCGGGGTTGTGGGGGAGATTGGACAGTTACCTGGAGAGAGGTGAGCGCGCCAGGGCATGCTCAGCCTCTGGGTCCTCATAGCGAGTTCTGAGCAAATCTCATGACTCCTTCGTGTGGAGGTGCAAACCCAGGCCCGAGGTGCTTTGCAAGCGCCGGGGTTCTCGGGCATCACCCGGGCTGTGCCAGGATGCCCCTGCTCTGGGCCCTTGGGAGAGGGAGCTGGCGGCGGAGGCTTTTACCCTGGGGAAAACGCAGGAAATAGGTTCCTTGGGAAGCTGGGACCCAGGACCTGGGGGTCCGAGTCTCTGGCCTGGGGTGTTCCGGTAGCAGCAGGGCGGGTGGGCTGGCGCCAGCTTGGTGCGTAGGCTATTTATGGATCAGAGTGGGCTGGGGAGAAACCCAGCAGCTGATGCGCTCTGTCCCCTGTCTGGTTTACAATTAAAGATATTTCTTCTGTTCCTCTACCCCTTCCCCCACAGCTGGGATGGGAGCGGTGAGAGGAGAAGGAGGTGACGCTACGCGGCCCCCAGACACAGCAGAAGCCGTGGTCTGTCTGGCATTGCCCTCCTCTCTACCCCCCAGGCCCCTCGCTGCCTGTTGGAGCTATCTCTCTCCCTTATTTCTCCCTTGCAGGAGGCGGTGAAAAGCTTAAAAGGTCATCAGGGTGTGAGCGACACAGTGGCAAACCCCAGGGCTTGGCCAGACTCAGCTTCAAGCCCCAGCTCCTCCCACCCCCCACCCTGCTCTGCACCCCACGTGCAGTGACACATGTGGCCGCTTTTCTCTGGGCACAACCATAAATAACCCACATTGCCCTGGCTCTGGCACAGCGGGGTGCAAACAGAACTGTCTGTCAATGATTTGGGAGGTTCTGTCCCTTACCTGCTTGGCCTTCCCATCACATCACTGGTCCAAATCATCACTCACAAGCCACCCCCTCCAGGCAGCTTCCCTGATAGCCCAGGTGAGATCCTTGCCTCCTGCCCTGCCTTCTCCCACCTAGTCTGCCTGTGGTTTGGTTATTTATGTCTTGTCTGTCGCCCTCTAGACCTGAAGTGCCTTCAGGGTAGGAATCTGTCTGATTCATCTCTGCCATTGACCCTGCACCTGACCAGGGTCTGGCACCAAGTAAATGTTTGCGGAATGAGTGAATGAATGAACTTGAACTGTGGGAAATAGCTGGCAACCTGAAGGATGGGGCTGAGCCCCCTCTTGGGCTTTTCTTCCGCACCCCAAGACCAAAGAGCCACCAAAAACAGTCCCATTTAGGCCCTTCCTGGACCTGGAACTCACGGGCACCTGTGGCATTTGGAGGTAAACGCCGCAGTCCCGATGGCTCCACACCGTCTTTTTGGGCCCCTGGTCTGAGTGCCCTGGCCTGGTCCAGGCTTGGCGGAAGGCCCCAGGTGAAGCTGTGGCTTTCCTCAGGCCTCTGGGTTGGCGCTTTCTCCCTGGCTCAGCTCAGATCAGGGGTCTCTGTCTCTGTGCAGACCTTGGGGAAGTGCAGGTCAGCCTCAGGGAGTCTGGGAAGGCCTGAGCCAGGGCATGCTCAGCCTCTGGGTCCTCATAGCGAGTTCTGAGCAAATCACATGACTCCGTGTGGAGGTGCAAACCCAGGCCAGAAGAGGCTGCCACCGCAGGTCCTGGGTCTGTGCCAGATGTGGACATTTGCAGAGCTCTCTCCCAGCCCGAGCTGATAGGACATCTGCAAGATGCTCTTGTCCTCGTCTTACAGAGAGCCAGGGCGGCACTCAGTTCCTGGCTCCAGGTCCAGCGCTCCAGGTCCAGCTCGAGGGTGCTACGGCTGGGCCACAGACCCAGGTCAGAGTGCCTGGTTGTCCTAGAACCCAGCGGTCCCTCCTCTCTGGCTCTGGCCTCGCCCCTAGTGCTGGAGAGACTCAGGGATAAGGGAGAGGTGCCTCAGGGGTGGAGGGAGGCGGGTGGGGGAGGCTTTAGTTAGTGCCTGCAGGTAGTTGGCCCTGGGGGCCTTGAGGGCAGGGAGCAGTCCTGACAGTACAAGCTAACAGTCCGCAGCAGTTGTCATGTGCCAGCTCCTGTTCCCACTATTTTTCATGTATTAACTCATTCAGTCCTCACAGTAGCCCAGTGAGGTATGTACTGTTATTGCACCCACTTTATAAATGAGGAGTCCGAGGCACAGAGAGGTTATCTATCCAAGGTCACACAGTTTGGAAGCGGAGGGGCTAGGATTTGAACCCAGGCTCCAGAGTCCATGTTCTTAACCTGTATTCCCTATCGCAAGAGCAAGAGGGCTATCGACCTAGCTGCTGGGGGCTTGCTGTCTCCGTGGAGATTGAGGCTTCAGGTACTCTGTGCTAAAGTTCCTGCACGGTAGTATGTGCGTGATTAAGTGTGACTGTGACCGGTAGTATGTGCGTGATTAAGTGTGACTGTGACCGTTGTGGATGCTCAGAATAATAACACCCATATCAATGGGTATCCTTGAGCAGGAGAGTGGTCTTTATAAGATGCACATCTGAGTCTGTCACTCTCCTGCTCTGCATCCTTCAATGGCTCCCCCTTGCCCTGAGGACAAAGTGCAGTCTCCCTAAAGTGTCCCTGCCGCTGTCCCCAAGCCTGGGCTTCCTCTCCCTTCTCACCCGCCCTCTGCCCTCCAGCTGCTCTGAACTGCTTTCAGTTCCTCCAATAAGTTATGCTTCTGACACCTGCAGGCCTTTGCATAGGCTGTTCGCCTGCCTAGAACACTCTCCCCCCTCTTCCCTACACGTTCCTTTTCACCCTCAGGGGTCACGGAGACTTCTTTTCCTCCCAGAAGCTTCAGGCTTGGGCTGGGAGCCCTGACCATGCACCCTCCCTCCCCACACCTCACCCACCTCCCTCACTCAGAATCCTCTGGGCCTTTTGATTGTTGGCCCCCATCCCCCTCCCTCACCCTGGGGCTGTGAAGTCCACAGGGGCAAGGTCTTGTCCTGTTCCCAGCGTCCCCAGCGCTGGCGCAGAGTCGCCCTAGCTGGTACTTGTAGAATGAGTGAATGCTTATTGGTCCCATCATATACTTTCTCTCCTCACCAATCTCCGGACACACAGCATTTTTCTTCTCCCAGTAGGAGATGGGGAAGCCATTCTTAAATTTGCATATAACCCCCCAGCCAGGACAAGCTGGTGGTGGAAAGTCTTTACTGGAGAAGTGAAACTGCCTGTGGGCCTGGCAGGACAGGGGAGAGCGTTTGGGGTGGTTCCCTGATCTGGGGGGAGTCCTCCCTGGGGAAGCAAGTGGGAGGGATGGGGGAGGAGTGGGTGTGCCAGGTGGAGGAGGGCCGCTTGGTTTGCTTTTACATTTTTCTTAAAGACAAAAAAAAAGCTTTTATTATTTTTTCTTGTTACCAAAGTAATATGTGCTCGTTGTGGAAAATTTGGAAGGTACTGGAAAGCCAAATGAAGAAAACCCATCAGCCAGCACTAGACCCACGCACTGTGGGCACTTTGTGGCTGGTTTTCAGCCAGGGGCCTGGTGCCTGGGGTGGGAAGGTGGGGACTGGGCAGGTGGGGCAGGTCAGGGTCCCAGGAAATGGACGTGGGGATTAGCGCGCAGGCAGGGAGTGGTCCTCAGGCCTCGCCTGTGGGCAGCAGGGAAGGAAGCAGGACAGCTGGAGGGAGACGTGGAGCTCTGATGCAGGCCCAACAGGCAACCTCGGGGACCCTCAGGGCGCTCTGGGGCTACAGTGGCCCTTTAGAGCCGAGTTTGCCTGGAATGGTCAGGCCTTTAGACCTCAGCGTCCCTCAGGTGCTGGGTGTGGCCTGGGGCATGGTGGCTCTGCAGCAGCAGTCCCCGAAGGGGCTGCCAGCTGAGGGTCACGTGCTCACAGCACCTCCAGCAGCTGGGCGACAGACAGTGTGCACCACGTGAAAGGATGGGTGGGCAGGAACCCGGGGGGTGGGCTGATGGGAGAAGACCAGCAGGAGCCTGGCCCCGCTGGCCCTGGGGACAGGAACTCTGATGTCACGGAAGTTGTTGGGCCCGTCACTGGGTGGGGAGCGCGTCTGTGGGGGTGGGGCGGACGCCTCTGGAGCCTTGAGCTCAGGTGTGAGGGGCAGCGGGATGCCTGATGACTGGCAGGGCAGAGGAGGCCTCCACTACTATTTAAAAATCACTTGAGGGCCGGCCTGTGGCTTAGCGGTCAAGTGCGCGCACTCCGCTGCTGGTGGCCCGGGTTTGGATCCCGGGCGCACACCGACGCACGGCTTCTTCGGCCTCGCCATGGCGGCGTCCCACATGCAGCAACTAGAAGAATGTGCAACTATGACAGACAACTATCTACTGGGGCTCTGGGGGGGAAAAAAAAAGGAGGAGGATTGGCAATAGATGTTAGCTCAGAGCCGGTCTTCCTCAGCAAAAGGAGGAGGATTAGCATGGATGTTAGCTCAGGGCTGATCTTCCACACACACACACACACACACACACACACACACACACACACACACAAAACGCTGGGTGGGGGCTTGCCATATAAAATATAGGATGCTCACTTACATTTGAGTTTCAGATAAACAACAATTTTTTTTTTTTAGTATAAGTATGTCTCAAATATTGCGTGGGACATACTTGTACTAAAATTTTTAGTTGTTGTTTATCTGAAAGTCAAATTTAACTAGGTGTCCTGCATTTTTATTTGCTAAATCTGGCCACCCTAGACTGGGATGGGGAGGGGGAGAGAGAATGGGAGGGAGGGAGTGAAGGGTCCTAATTTTCTCTTCTTTTATATTGGGGGAGGGGTCAATGTATACTTGTTTGAAGTTGACAATTAAAAAAAATTAACATGTCCATTTTTAGAAATTAATGAGATGTTTCAAATTTTGCGTCTGTAAACTGTTTCTGTTTACTCTCTTAGAGAGTTGCTCCCATTTGTGGATTTTGGTTCCCTAGTGCTGCTCAGAAACAATAAAATGGGGGGGCCGGCCTGGTGGCGTAGTGGTTAAGTGCACACGCTCTGCTTCGGCTGCTGGGGGTTCGCAGGTTCGGATCCCGGGCGTGCACCGACGCACCGTTTATCAAGCCCTGCTGTGGCAAGGCGTCCCATATAAAGTAGAGGAAGATTGGGCCTGGATGTTAGCCCAGGGCCAATCTTCCTCAGCAAAAAGAGGAGGATTGCCAACAGATGTTAGCTCAGGGCTAATCTTCCTCACCGGAAAAAAAAAAAAGAAAAGAAAAGAAATAATAAAATGGGGGCTGGCCTGGTGGCATAGTGGTTAACTTCGCACACTCCACTTTAGTGTCCTGGGGTTTGCGGGTTCAGATCCTGGGCGTGGACACACGCACCGCTCTTCAAGCTGTGCTGTGGCAGGTGTCCCACATACAAAATAGAGGAAGATTGGCACAGATGTTAGCTCAGGGCCAATCTTCCTCACCAAAAACAAAAAAAAAGAAAAAGAAATAATAAAATGTACATCCTCTCTTTTATTCAGGAGGGACAAAAGGAGATTTGATGATCAAGGGTGGAGTCACTAAATAAGGTTAATCCTTAAATAAAAGTCATCGTCATGATAAAGCTCTTACGTGGCGGAGGGTGTGGGAAACTGGAACTCTCCTCTGCCGGGAGGTCAGGCTGGCACTGCCTCTGGCAATAGCCGTCAAAGTTTTGACCCAGCAATTCCACATCCAGGGTTTCTCCGCCAGGTACCCTCTTAGCAGGGTGCAAAGAGAGCTGGGTGGAGGTGGTCAGCGCGGCACTGCTGATGTCCATCAGAAGAGCTGGTGACATAATTAGGACCTTTCCAGACGATGTGATTTTAGGCAGCTGTTCATTCTTTCGTTTGGTCAGTGAGTTTCGACTGAACGTCTGTGTGTGCCAGGCACCGTTTCAGGTGCTGGGGATGCTGAGAAGGAAGAATGGGGCAGAGCTTAATAGCGCGGGGGAAAGACGCTCAGAATGTGCTGGCAAGTTAAAGCAAGTGACTCCGTAGAACAATGTGTTTAGCATGATCCCGTTTTAAAGTATACGTATGTATCTCTGTGTTCATATTGCGTGTAACTGTCTAGAAGGCTGCGTCCCGGCTTGTTATTAGAGCTTAAGAGCTTAGCTCCGGGCCAGGTATTGAGAGGCCAGGTACCAGGCAAGATGGGGAATGTTTCCTCTTTATTTCTGCATCCTGTGCTGTTTCCATTTTAATACAACAAATGTCATGACTCATAAAAACATAGTTAAAATTACACTTGAAAATACCTGGGGTTTTTCTTAGAAATCTAAAAAAATGAACATTTAAATTGCATTCCCCTTAATTTGAGTCAGATGCTGCCACTTGAGTTGGACGAGTTTTTATTTCTGGCTGGTTTCTAACTGGTCCCCTCATGGGCTTGTTTCTCCTCTCCTTCCTCCTCCCAACCCGGGGCAGATGAGCCCTGCTGGGATGGGAAAGGGGGTAAGGTAAGTCTGGGTATCAGGAGGACTGCAGAAGGAGCATCGCTGAGGATCCATGGGCGTGGCGATTGAGCATCCGTGGTGTGCATGGCACTGGGGTGTCCTGTGGGGGCCACAAAAGAGGGAGGCAGGCCTGGACAGCAGTGCTGGGGGCCTGGGGGGGCCTGAGGTCCGCTGACATGTGCCAGGCATTGTTCTGTTTGTTGATATTTATTAACTCATTTAGTTTTCTCAGTAACCTTATGAGGTTATCTCATTTTACAGATGTGGAAACTGAGGTTAAGTGACTTGCCTGAGGTCACACTGCAAGTAAGTGGCTGAGGCAGGATTCACACCCGTGCAGTCTGACCCAGAGGCGGAGCTCTTAACCTCTGTGCCACTGCACCTCTCGCTGGGGGGTGGAGATGATCACCTCTCTCAGAGACTGGGGGCAGGGGTGCTCCCAAAGATGGGGGTGGGTGCGTTGATCATGGCGTCTTCTGCAGGAGGTAGACCTGGAAGGAAAGGATGGTAGATTCAGAGCTGGAAGATGCCTTCCAGGCAACATGACAGCGGGCACAAAGATGCAGCGGCTGGAACGTGAGAGGTGGGCGTAGGGGCTGGGGAGGAAATCAGCGCAGGAACCCGAGGGAGGAAGTGGGAGATGAGGCTGGTGGGGCAGGTGCCGGATATTTTAAACAATCAGCCACGTTGGGCTTGCTGGGGCAGGTGGCCTAGGGCTGTCCTGGCTCCTCGCAGGGCCCAGCATCCCTCAGCCCCCCTCTGCCCCACCTGGCCTTCCCTGGGGCTGCACTCCCTATCCCTGGCCTGTCTGGGTCCAGCCTTGACTGGCCGCCAGAGGAGAAGAGAGACAGCCGAGGCAGGGCAGGAGCACGGCTGGGGGTCTGGAGGCCCAGGGTGAGGTCCTGGCCCTGACACTGACTCACACAGGGGCCTTGGGCCATTGGACGCCATCCTTTGGACTCAGTTTCCTCCTCTGTCCTTTATTTATTTTTTACTTTTTTATTTTTTGGTGAGGAAGATTAGCCCTGAGCTAACATCTGTTGCCAATCCTCCTCTTTTTGCTGAGGAACACTGGCCCTGAGTTAACATCCATGCCCATCTTCCTCTGTTTTATGTGGGACACCTGCCACAGCACGGCTTGATAAGTGGTGTATAGGTCCACGCCCAGGATACGAACCCACCAACCCCAGGCCGCTGAAGCAGAGCGCGTGAACTTAACCACCATGCCACCGGGCCCGCCCCTCCTCTGTCCTGTATTTTTAAACTTTTTCTTATGGAAAAATATAAGCATTTACAAAAGTAGGGAGAATAGTGTAATGAACCACTATGTACCTATCGCTCAGCTTCAACTGTTATCAACACGTGGCCAGTCTTGTTTCATTTCTACCCCCCCTCCCACCCCCATAATAATTGAAACCAAAACCCAGGCATCATTTCATCACGGATATATCAAGATGTATCTCTAAAAGTAAGGACTTTTCCTAACTTAATCACAATTCACAATACCATTATTACACCTAAGAAGGAACCATTCCTTTATATTGTCAAATATCCACTCAGTATTCACATTTCTGGTTGTCGCAGACGTGTCTTTTTTTTTTTTCTTTACAGTTAGTTTGACTCAAAATTGGAGTAAGGTCCACACATTGTGATTGGCTGATATGTCTTAGTCTCTTTTCATCCATAGTTTCCCCTCCATCTTTTTCTCTGTTCTTGGCAGTTTATCCATTGGAGAAACCAGGTCATTTGTCCTGTGGAATTTCCCACAATCTGGATTTTGTTGGCATCCCCGTGGTGTGGTTTAACATGTTCCTCTGTCCCCTCTGTAAATTGGGAGTTGGATTCATCTGTCTTCTGACGTCTCCATGCCGTCATCAGAAATCCGCCTGGCTCCACGTTCAGGACGCCCAGATCTGACGTGGGCATCAGAACTCACCCCTTTCTCACCCCTCCACTGCTGCCCTCCCTTCTAAGCTGCCACTGTCACTCTCCTGGATTATTGCAGCAGGCTCTGCCTGGTCTTCCTGCCCGCCTCCTTGCCCCGGCAGCCAAAGAGAGCCGTCTAAAGCCTAAATCAGATCACATCCCTCCACTGCTCAAAACTTCAATGACTCCCTCTTATTTGAAATAAAACCCAAAGTCCCTTAAAAAAGTGCTGTAACAGCCTATAAGACCCCGTGTGATCTGGCTACCCAATACCTCTGCCTTCATCTCACGCAACTCTATCCTCACTGGGCTCCTGGCCATTTTTTGGATGCATCAAATATCCTCCTGCCTCAGGGCCTTTGCACTGCTGTTCCCTGTACCTGGCTCCAGAGGTCTGCTTGGCTCAGGATGTCCACATCTCTGCCCACATCACCTCCTCAGAGAGGCCTTCCTGGAGCACCTCATCTAGAATAGCCCCTGTTGTTCTCCATCCTCTGACCCTGGTTTCTTTTCCTTCATAGCACTTATGCATGCGTGATGTTACAGTCTTGTTGGCTTCTTGTCTGTCTCCCCTACCTGCCTGTGAGGCCAGGAGGGCAGGGGAGCACGGCTCTGCCCACAGAGTGGACCTCCTCTTCCGCTTACATCACACCCTATCAGCTTCTCTCCGTTCGGTGTTTCCTGGAAGATAAAACAACCCCGTACTTGTGCATGGTGCTTCATAGTTTACAAAATACTTCCTGTCTTAGGTCAGATTCCCTGGGAGCCGAACCCGAGACAGGGAATCCTGGGCGAGTGATTTATTGCAGGGATGCTCACGGAAGGGAGCGAAGGTGCCTGGTGGGGCAGGGGAGGAGCTGGGGAAAGACGCACTTTCAGCTGACGTCTGGCTCTAGGCTGATCCCACAGGCAACTGGGAGCACTCTGCGGGGTTGTCCTTCCTTAGGGCAAGGGCCCAGGCCTTTGTACCCTGTACCAGGGAGTCATTGGCTGCCTCCCGGGAGAGGGCATACCCTCCCAGGCATCTCCAGGTGAGGCAGCTCATCTAGAAGCCACTCAACTCTCAGAAAGGGGCAACTATGAGCTGTTAGCAGCCAGAACCCACAGCGCCTGGGGGATGGGCACCCCTTCTGATAAAGGGGCACCCACAGCACCTCCACTTTCACATCCATTTTGAGCCCTGCCGTAAGCCTATGAGGAAGGTATGCATTAATTACCATTATTCCTATCTCATAGATGAGGAAGCTGAGGTTCTGGGGGGAGGCGGTGATATGACTCGCCTGGGGTTGCACAGCCTGGAAGGAGGCAGACCTGGGATTTGAACTCAGATATTTCCTTGGGGTCCTCTGGTTGGTTGATAAATTGTCTTAGTGGCTGCTGGTTCATAGTTTTACTCTCATGCATTCATTCAGCAAATACGTATTGAGTGCCGTGTGCCCGTAGGAAGTGGTGAAAGCCGCTTGCGTCTGTGGATCTGCCTGGCGTTCAGCTGTCCCCCGCCCTGCTTACCCCTGCGAGCCCCCAGCAGCCCCCGCGTCCGTCATGACAGCATGTGATGCTTGTCAAGACGTACTGTGTGCTGGGCGCCGTACCAGGCTCCTGCTGCTGTTGCTGCCTTCACCTTCACAGGCCCCGTTTTCCGATGGGTAAGCCGAGGCTGCAGAGGGGCTACAGGCTCCTGGCCCAGGACCCTTGGTGAATGTGTGATAGAGCAGGGACTCAAACTCGGTCTGAACACGGCTCTCTCCATTCCTGCCTCCGCTCCCTTGGTCCCACCCACAGCAGGATATCTGGTGTCACTTCTATCAGCAGCTCCATCGGACACCAGGCTGCCACCAGCGCCTGCTCCCCGAGTGTTGGGTGACCAGCTGCCATCTCACCTGCCCCACTTGGCCCTGTCCCAGACGGGGCACCTCCCCACCCTACAGAGCCCAGGATCCCTGCCTCTGCCCTCCTTCCCAGCCCCTTTGTCACTGGCCCTGACTGGCTGGGTGGGCCCTTCTGCCAGCCCCGGCGGCCTGGGCATTGGTGGGCCCTCCCCCCTCGCACCAGCTGGCCTAGTAAGCTGCAAAGCTGGCTTGGCCTGGGTGCCACTGGACAGGGCCGGGGGGTGGGTGGCAAATCACAGCTGGCTTCCTTCTCGCCTCATCACTCCCCACACAGGGCCAAGACAAGCCCGACAGGGAGAAACCAAGTCACAACATTGCCACCTGAGGGATGTGAGGATGGGAAGGGCCCCCCAGACTGCCTTGGTGTTGGGGGTCTGTGGGACAGTAGAATGAGACTGGGTGCCCCAGCCTGCAACAGCTCCAGATCCTGAGACCCTGCTCCTCCTGGGACCCCCTCACTTCCTCACCCCCAGGCTACCCTGACCCATTGCTCAGCTGAGCTGGGCAATGGAGACCCCAGGCTCTGTCCCAAACCTCAGGCCTGGAGGCTTCCTCCAGGGGCTGCGCTGAGGAGGGGCCTGTGCCCCTCTTGGCAGAACTCTGGGAATATTTGTGCAAATTTTGGACACAAAAGAGCATGTGGAACCCACGCAGATCAGCCCGTCTCCCTGTTGGCATGGCCTGGCCGGATGGCTGGAGCCCTGTGTCTGCGGGGAAGTCAGGTGCTCCCCTCAGGGGCTGGGGAGATGCAGGGGCCAGGAGAGGTGGGGAGCCCTGAGAGCTGTGACCGTCCCATGTTGACTGCAAGTTAATGTGCAATTTCCATCACATTTTTCTCCTCACCAGATGGTGATTTTTCTAATTTGATCATTTTGTTTGCGTTAGACTTCTATAAGGAACTTTCTCTCTTCACCTATTTTGTTATTCTGGAATATGCTGCATACAGTAGTATAAAGGCTCAATTTTTTCCCTTTATCAATTTTTAGAGAAATGAGTTGGTGCTCTGGCAACCTCCAAAGGTGACCAGTATTTTTCCCATTTTTAAAATGTAAAAGTATATAAAATACGTTACACATTTTTAAAAATTCATATAAAACCACCACCAACGTAGCCACCATCTAGGTCAAAAGCAGAGAATTGCCACAGCTCCGAAAGACCCCCTCAGACCTTTCCCCACCACAGCCACCATTCTAAATAATTAGGGTTATTAGCTGCTTTGTTTTGGGTTTTACCATGTAAGTATGCATCCAAAAACAAATAGTTCTCTTTTTGAATTTTAATGAATGGAGTTACGTATTTTTTTGTCTGTTTTTTTAACTTTTTTTTTTTTTTGCTGAGGAAGATTGGCCCAGAGCTAACATCCATTGCCACTCTTCCTCTTTTTGCTTGAGGAATATTGTCCCTGAGCTAACATCTGTGCCAGTCTTCCTCTGTTTTGTATTGGGTCACTGCCACAGCATGGCTGCAGATGAGTGGTGTAGGTCTGCACCCGGGAACCAAACCCAGGCTGCCAAAGCGGAGCATGCTGAACTTAACCACTAGGCCACGGGACCAGCCCCTAACATTTTCTTTTCCCACCATCTAGATGGTTCTTTGTAGCATAGCCCTTTCATTTTTCATTATTGCATAGTGTTCCAATATGGGAGTATACCACGATTTACTTGTCCAGTCTACTGCTTACAGGCATCAGGGTCATTTCTGATTTGTGGCTGTTGTGAATAATGCTGCTCTGAACGTTCTTATTCATGTCTCTGGGTAAACATATGCTGCGGTTCTGCGGGGTGTGTACCTGGGAGTGAACCTGCTGGGTCTTGGGGGATGTGAATCTTCAAACTTACTAGAGAATGCTCGCCTGTTTTCCAAAGTGTTTGGGCCAGGTCACACATTCACCAGCAGTATGTGCAGGATCCCTGTGCTCCACATTCTTGCAGATATTTGTTATTATCAGACGTTTTGTTTTTTTAGATTTAGATTTTTTTATCATTGTGGATTTGTATAAATTTGAGGAGTGTCAGTCCTTGCCCTCATTATTCTCAGTGATGCTCAAATTGTCCCATCTTTGGCCAGGCGGAGCCTCTTCAGGTTGGCTCTGGCATCCTTTTCATACCACCACACTGGTCTTTGAAAGTGTCCTTGCTTTCTGGAATGAAGATGTCCTAGGCTCCTCAGAGCTGCGATCAGCTGTTTCTCCAAGGAGCTGTGGATCCTTTTATATACATACATTTTAAAAATTGCGGTATAATTCATATACCATAATTTCAACCTTTTAAAATGTACAATTCAGTGGCTTTTAGCACATTCACAAAGTTGTGCAACCATCACCACTGTCTAATTCCAGAACATTTCCATCACTTGAAAAAGAAACCCCATGCCCGTTAGCAGTTACTACTCAATTTCCTCTCCCTCAAGCTCCTGGCAACCATCGATCTACTTCTGTCTCTATGAAGTTGCCTATTCTGGATATTTCATATAAATGGAATCATACAATATATAGTCTTTTGTGACCAGCTTAACTTAGCATAATGTTTTCAAGGTTCATCCATGTTGTAGCATGTCAGTACTTTATTCTTTTTATGACTGAATAATATTCCATTTGTGGATATACACATTTTATTTATTCATCCATTGATGGACATTTGAGTTGTTTCTACTTCTTGGTTTTATGAATAATGCTTCTTTTTTTTTAATATTTATTTATTTTCCCCCCAAAGCCCCAGTAGATAGTTGTATGTCATAGCTGCACATCCTTCTAGTTGCTGTATGTGGGACGTGGCCTCAGCATGGCCGAAGTGGTGCGTCGGTGCACGCCCGGGATCCGAACCCGGGCCGCCAGCAGCGGAGCGCGCGCACCCAACCGCTAAGCCACGGGGCCGGCCCAGTAATGCTTCTCTGAGCATTATATACAAGTTTTTGTGTGGACATGTGTTTTCATTTCTCTTGAATTTATACCTAGGTGTGGAATTGTTGGGTCATATGATAACTCTACATTGAACCTTTTGAGGAACTGCCCGACTGTTTTCCAGACTGCCCCAGTTCACATTCCCACCAGCAATGGATGAAGGTTCCAATTTCTCCTCATCCTCACCAAGACTTGTTGCATCTTTTTATCATAACCGTCCTAGTGGGTATGAAGTGACATCTTATTATGGGTCTTATTTGCATTTCTCTAATGACTAATGATGTTGAGCATCTTTTTATGTGCTCATTGGCCTTTTGTACCTTTTTTTGAGAAATGACTTTTCATATCCTTTGCCCATTTCTTTTTTTTTTTGTGAGAAAGATCAGCACTGAGCTAACATCTGATGCCAATCCTCCTCTTTTTGCTGAGGAAGACTGGCCCTGGGCTAACATCCGTGCCCATCTTCCTCCACTTTATATGGGACGCCACCGCAGCATGGCTCTACAAGCAGTGCGTCGGTGCGCGCCCAGGATCTGAACCTGCGAACACCGGGCTGGCCGCTTTGCCCATTTTTTAATTGGGTAATTTGTTGAGTTTTTAGAGTTCATTATATATTCTAGATATCAGACCCTTTTCAGAAATAGGATTTGCAAATATTTTTTCCCATTTCTGTGGGTTGTTCTTTCCCTGTGGATCCATTTAAGGGGCATGGTCTCTAGAGACTCAGTCTGGGTGTTAGAAGCATTAGGCTTCTTGAATTCTAGAAACCAACCTCAGGACTCACGCATGGCCTCAGAAGCTCTGGGCAGTAGGGCCTCTGAGAGGCAGAGGAGGCAGGTGGCCCACCCAAGGGCACCCAGCTGCTACGTGGCTGTGGGGCACCAGAGCCAGGGCGCCAATTTAGTTCTCGTTGCTCCTCTTGGGGTCCTCACCGCAGCCTGACCCACATCCTCCAAACCCCAAACTCAACCATTCCCTTTACCTCGGTGCCCCCACCTCTGCTTTGTTGCTCTCAGCCCCTGTTCCTTCAAGGAGAAACTTTATTGGCTGCCCCAGCCCAGAGGGCTTGTCCTCCTAGGATGAGCTCCTGTGGCCCCAGGAGGTGGGAGGTTGCACTTGGATGCACTGTCAATGGTCAAGTTTGGGGAAAACTGGGTTCACCCAAGGTAACGAGTTTTCTTTCTTTTTTTTTTTTTGTGAGGAAGATCGGCCCTGAGCTAACATCTGCCAATTCTCCTCTTTTTGCTGAGGAAGACTGGCCCTGGGCTAACATCCGTGCCCATCTTCCTCTACTTTATATCGGGCGCCACCACAGCATGGCTTGACATGTGGTGCGTTGGTGCGCTCCTGGAATCCGAACCTGAGAACCCAGGGCCGCTGAAGTGGAGCGCACACACTTAACCGCTTGCGCCACTGGGCCGGCCCCTAAAGAGTTTTCTTTACTGCAGGACTCATCAGTGCCTTAAACCTGCTATTTGTGTGTTGTGAATGTCAAGGAGTTTAATTGCCAAAACTTAGAAGCAACCCAGACATCCTGCAATAGGTGAATGGATAAACAAACTGTGCTACATCCGGAAATGGAATATTATTCAGCACTCAAAAGAAATGAGCTATCAAGCCGTGAAGGACACAGAGGAACCTTAAAGATGTATTAATAAGTGAACGAGGCCAGTCTGAAAAGGTTACATACTCTATGCTTCCAACTATGTGACATTCTGGGGCCGACCCGGTGGCACAGTGGTTAGGTGCTCGAGCTCCGCTTCGGCAGCCCAGGGTTCGCTGGTTTGGATCCCAGGCACACACTGATGCACTGCTTGTCAAGCCATGCTGTGGCGGCGTCCCATATAAAGTAGAGGAAGATGGGCACGGATGTTAGCCCAAGGCCAATCTTCCTCAGCAAGAAAGAGGAGGATCGTCATCGAATGTTAGCTCAGGGCTGATCTTCCTCACACACACACACACACACACACAAAAAGACCAACTATATGACATTCTGGAAAAGGCAAAACTATGGAGACAATAAAAAGATCATGGTTGCCAGGGGTTTGGGGACAGGGAGGGAGGAGAGGAGGGGGGAAATGAAGAGCTGGAGCACAAGGGATTTTTAGGGCAATGAAACTACTCTGTATGATACTATAGTGGTGGATACATGTCATTATACATTTGTCAAAATCCACAGAATGTACAACACCAAGAGGGAACCCTAATGTAATCTGTGGACTTGGGTTGATGATGTGTCAATGTGGGTTCATCAGTTGTAACAACTGTACCACTCTGATGGGGATGTTGATGGTAGGGGGGCCTGTGGGGGTGGAGGAGGGGATATTGTGGGAATTCTCTGTATTTTCTTCTCAATTTTGCTATGAACCTAAAACTGCCCTAAAAATAGTCTGTTAATTAAAAGAAGTAACGTTAGGGAGTGATTAAGTGTTATAAAGAAAGAATTAAACAGGATCAAGGGGCTAGGGAGTGACAGGGGTGGGCTGACTGTTTTAGATGGGGTGGAGGCAGAGACCTAAATAAGGCGGGAAGTGAGCCTGTGGACATCAGGGGCAGAGCATCCCAGCACCGGGAGCAGCAAATGCAAAGGCCCTGGGGCGGGAAAGTGCCTGGTGTATGTGAGGGACACAGAAAGGACCAGTGTCTGGAGGGGCATGGGGTTGGGGGTGGTTGGAGGTGAGGATAAACAGACAGGCCGGGGGTCTCCACATTCGCCTGCAGGCCGGCAAGCCCAGGATCTGTCCTCAGTGAGATGCTGAGTCACCGAGGGTTTCAGCAGAGTGTGATGCATCAAAACTATATTTGTGTTTTAAAAAGATGACTGTCTGGGAAGGGTGTCTGGCAGGGGTAAGGGTGGAAGCAGGGAGACCTGTCAGGAGACTAGACATCCTCCAGGAGAGATGATGGTGATGCTGTGGACCCGCACGTCTATGGCGGGGGCGGGGTGGCTGGGTTCTGGGTACAGGGAAGGGAGCGTCAATGGGATGTGGGGCAAGGGAAGGAGAGGAATCCAGGCCTTAGGTTTGAGCTTCAGGTGAACAGTGGTGTCACTCTGAGATGGAGAAGACCAGGGTGGGAGCAGACTCGGGAGCACTCAGGAGTTCCACTGGGACATGTCAGGCTGTTCGACATCCAGACGGGATGTTGAGGGGGTGAGGGGATTTACAGACTGGAGTTCAGTGGCAGAGTTGGGGCTGGAAATGAGAGTGGGGTATTTAAAGCCACGGGCCTGGATGAGATCGCCTGGAGAGCAGGTGGAGATGGGGAAGGGAAGAGGCCCCGGCCTGAGCCCTGGGTGTGCCGGCCCACAGAGTTCGCAAGACGGAGGAGTGACGGGAGTGGGGGCGGGGGGCGTGATGTCAGAGAAGCCGAGGGGCCACGTATGTCAGGGCCGATGGGGTGGCAGCCAAGTGGTCCTGGGAGGAGGATTAGGGAGGGACCAGGGGCTTTGGCACCGTGGGGGTTAGTGGTGGCAGTGGAGGGCCAGAGCCTGATTGGAGGGGCCTCTGGAGGGAGTGGAGACAGGCCGTATGGACGGCTTTCCCAGGAGTGTCCTCTGTGAGCCAAGGGAGCAGGCCCTGGGGCAGGAGCTGAATAGGGAGGCCTTTTTTATTTTTTTTAAATGAGAGGAACAGCACCATGTTTCTCTCCTGGTGGGAGAGATTCCGTATGGAGGGAAAACCTGATCATGCTGGGGGAGAATTGGAGTGATGCAGGTGGAGAGCCAGGAGGGCTGGTGCGGGCGGGAGGGAGGCCGCCTGGGGGTGGGCGTGGGGCGGAGGGGGGGGCCTTCTCTTTAGACCGCTCAGGGTTCCTCAGCGCATAAGCCGCGTGCCCGTCGCGGCTGAGAGAGGAAGCAGGAGGTGCTGTGACACATGGGTCTCCCTCGCGGTGCTCACAGCCGCCGCTGACGCAGGTGCCTCACTCCCGCTGTGCAGATGAGAAATGAGCCCAAGGGTGACTTGCCAGGAAGGGGCAGGCCTGGGACGTGAACAGGGCCTGGCGGATTCCGAGGGCACTCACTCCTCTGGGTGTTCCGGCGGGATCTCAGGATGAGTCCACCGCCCGCTCCGCCAGCCTCCCTGCCTGTGCAGCCCTTCACATGCAGGGCGACACGGAGCCCAGCGAGGGGAGGTGACTGTCCGGGGTCACACAGTGACACAGGGTGGACCCAGTGGATTCCCTGTGAGCCAGACCTGGGCCAGGAATCCATCCATCACCTGGTCCCCATATGCTCTCACCCTAAAAGGGGGCCGGGGAGACTTTCTGGGTCCCTGGTACCAATGTCCACGTGGACCCCGTGTCTAATAGTCCTTGAAATGCCTGGCTATCTCCAGTGGTGGTTACCCAAATAGATGGCTGGCTTAGCCCCTCTGGGAGGGCCTGGTGGAATCATTAACACGTCCACTTGTTCTGGGGTC
Source organism: Diceros bicornis minor (assembly GCF_020826845.1). NCBI lineage: Eukaryota > Metazoa > Chordata > Mammalia > Perissodactyla > Rhinocerotidae > Diceros > Diceros bicornis. The sequence goes on along the minus strand of NC_080753.1, from coordinate 30,133,675 downwards.
ACAGGACCATTACCCCTGGGCACCTGCTCCCTCCTTTACTCACCTGGACCTGCAGTCTTGCTCAGCTCTGGAAACTGGGCAAGGGATATGACTCTTTATTGGGCTGCAGCCCTCAGCCCCCTGATCATCAAGCCTCGGTTTCTTTTGAGTGTATGGAGTGGGCAGTGTCCTTGTTGGTGCCCGTCTGGCTTGCCCCTGGGGACCCCGGTTCTGTTAACCACATCCTTAGCTCTGTGGGTCAGGCCCTCCCAGCTGCCGCTCTGACCTTGCCAGTAGTTTTAATAATTGCACCCACCTTGCTTCTAACGAGTAAGTGCTGCCAGCTGGCCTCTTATTTGGGGGTTCTCGCATCTCCATTGCTGTCGGGGTGCCCAGTTCTGTAACAGCAGCTCCTGCTCTCGGGTCTTAGAGGATACTCACCCCGGAGCTTGTCAGGCTGCTGACGCCCCTTGCTCCACCACTTTCCCGTGGTTTGAGCAAAGGGAGTGTGCATCAGGCCCTCACCCAACCTTACGCCTCACCCCCACCCCTGATCCAGCCTCTCGGATTGCATCCCACCTGCTCTCCTGGCTTCTGCCAGAGCAGAAGCCTCCCTCCTGCCGCCCGGCTGAGGTGTGACTTCCCCTAGTTATTGGTCTGGTGGCTCCGAGAGGAGGGGGTGGATCTGAGCGAGGACCATCAGCCTCGTCTTCAAGCAGGGGACGTGCTAGGGTTCACTTCCCCGTCCCACTCTTTCCCAAGCAGGGCCTGACCTTGCTGCCGCAGACTCCTCCTGGGCTGAGAATTCAACCTTCTGTGACTTTCTGCTCCGTTTATAATTAAGCCCTGCGCATGCTCCTCAGCTTTTCCCTCCCCTCTAGCTGCAGGAGAGGAGGATTTATATGCAGCTAAGGAGGCCTTGGGCTTTCACACTTGGTCTTAAATTAGGGATTAAGCCTTCTCAGCCGTTGATTGTCTTCTGCAGTGCGAGGCCGCAGCCCCAGCCGTCTGGTTCCCTGGGCTTTATCGTTGATGCCTGTGCCCCCAGCCTCTCAGACCCGGGAGATACTGCCCCTGCAGTGCCCAGGCTGCCCCTTTCACCTGGGAAAGGGTCAGCAGCTTCCTCGCTGCTGCCTGCAGTCATGGAGCCACTGCCAGCCACACGTGGGTGACCCCTCTCCCGTCCCAGTGTTAAGGGGCTGCTTTCTAGAACCACTCACCCCTGACACCAGTTGGCTAGGTTCAGTTCCTGAGGAAACAGATTCTGAAATGAAGATTCGTGTGCGGGAGGGCCATTGGGAGGGACTCTCAGGAACAACACATGTAAGAGGGGCGGGCAGCAGGACTAGGCAGGGGGAGGGAGCGTTGAACCCAGGTGCGGTTTGAACCCAGGCCTCACTTGATCCCATGGGGAGCACTGAGGCTGGGATGGCACTTCCGAGTTGTGCTGAATTAAGGCAAGGGATCCAGGCCTGTGTCAACAGTTACTGGATGTGAGCTGCCCGCTGGGAGGGCTGTAAGATGGAGGGCAATTCTTGGGGAGAGACTCTGCGGGTTGTCAGCAGTAAGTACAGCCCGCAGCTGGGGAAAGGTACCTTTGTCCTGAAGCAGGGCTTCTGGATGGCACAGCACAGAACTGATTTAGTCTTTCAACTGTTTTGGGTTGTTTGGGGGCTAATATGAATACTACTGTTGTGAGCATTTGTGTGTATGTCTTTCGGTGGCCACGTGCAGTCTTTACTGTTGAGTGTTTACCCAAGAGTGGAAGTGTGGGTCTAAGGTATGCGTGTGCTGAACTTTAGTAGATGTTGATGAATAGTTTTCCAAAGTGGCTGTACCATTCCACACCCCCATCAGTAGTGTTTGAGAGTTCTGGTTGCTCTGCATCCTTGTCAACACTTGACATTGTCTGTCCTTTTATTTTAGCCCTTCAGGTGGTCCAGACAGCAATCATTCTTTTTTTCTTTTTTGGTGAGGAAAATTGGCCCTAAGCTAACATCTCTTGCCCATATTCCTCTCTTTGCTTGAGGAAGATTATCCCTGAGCTAACATCTGTGCCAATCTTCCTCCATTTTGTATGTGGGATGCTGCCACAGTGTGGCTTGATGAGTGGTGTATAGGTCCACACCTGGGATCCAGGCCTGCAAACCCTGGGCTACCAAAGCAGAGTGCAACAAACTTAATCACTACACCACCGGGCTGGCCCCCCATAAGAATCCATCATTCTTATGTGCAGTCAGGGTGGGGAACCACTGCTCCACGGTAGGTAGGTGGATGTGAGATTTGGGGAGCCCTGGGACCACCCCTACCTGTGTACCTGCTCTCCATTTCCAAGGGTCTTCTTCAAAACCAAATCCTGGCAGATGCATTAAAACGAGAGAGTGTTACTTGTTTTGTCCGACTCCTTTCAACCTGAGATTCTGGCTCTGAAGGGTCATGGGAAGCAAGCAGGTAATTTTTGCTGCCTGCAAGGCCACGCTTATGTGGGATCTCATGAGGACACTGGGAAGCAGCCATGGTGACTCACCCTGTCCAGTGTCTCACGGTTTCCAAAATGCTTTCTCATCTTAGCTCCTTTGGGCCTCATAACAGCCCTAAAAGGCAGCAAGAGAACATAGCATCAGCCCCATTTGACAGAAGAGGAAACTGAGGCCAATCACTTGTGCAAAGTCATACAGCAAGTTAGTGGCAAAGTGAGCATGAACCCAGTGGTGGATTCCACGTCCAGGCCCCCACATTCACTTCTTGGTTTTATTGGCCTCTGCCCTCCTCCCTTCCTTTAGAAAGCAGCTCAGGGCCAGATCCTTGGTGGGTTTAACCCCCTCTGCCCAGTTTCCCAGTGCCCCCCCTTGTTTCATGGTATACCCCTGCCTGTTGCCCGTCAGTGTCCTCCTAGAAGCAGGTCATTCCCAGGGCTCTCTGGGGCCAACTGCTCGTTAGACCAGAGCTGCTCCAACCTTGATGTGCTCAGGAGTCTCCTGGGGACTAAGAGATTCTGAGTCAGGATGTCTGGTGAGCCCAAGATTCTGCATTTCTCACAAACTCTCAATGATGCCAGTGCTGGTGGTCCACAGACCACACTTTGAGTAGTGAGGAGTTAGCTCACTCCCCAGTTGTGGGCTGTACAGGCAGGTCTTTACGCTGTGCTTGGTCTCCCCCATGGAGCTCAGGCAAACGCTGGTTAGTTACTGTCTGGACTCTGTCATGAGTTACTACAAGTTCAAGTCTCTCTCCAGGTTTCCCATTATGAGACATACCATTCAAGTCATTTGGCTTGGTTCAAAGTCCCTTACTTTTAATACCTCTCTCAGGAGCACCTCTATTCCCTCTGTCTTCCTACTCTCTTCTCTTTCCTCTTCTATCAACACTCCTAATTCCTACCCTGCTCCCCCGCAAACAGGCAGGATCTCAGTTAGGCATTAGGCAGAAAGCTGGCTGAGTAAACTTATTTATGCTAAAGTGTGAATGACTCACATCTCTTCCCTTAACTCTTCCAGTGGTTATTTAGATGTGAAAAAGAAGAAGCTTTCAGTTGTTGGAAAAGTTAACAGTGAGGGAAAGAACAGGAAATAATCAGGAATTCTTTCCTGGACCCCCTAACATTTCCCAAACCTGGGTTAATGATTGAAATCATATGAAGGAACTTTGAAAAAATAAAACAAAACAAGACCCGGATCAGCAGCATCAGAATCTCCAGGGTGGGGACTGTACCGTGCGTTTGTTTAAAGGAGATTTTGTCACACATCCAGGTTGAGAAACTACTTCCCTAAATCATACCGTGGGTGCAAGTTGTGTATCCACTTCCCCTCTGTTTCTAAAGGAGAGGGAATTCCTCAGGGGTCCCTCTGTCTCGCCCAGGAAACTGTGGAGTGGGAAGAAATGGGGCCCAGGGGAGGTGTTAGGGGCCAGCTCCCACCAGAACTCACTGCTTACAGGCTGCTCATCCTCGGTGAGGGTGAGCCTCTGTTTCCTCGTCTCTGCAGTGGGGTGAAGCTGGCTCCCCGTGGCCCACCCCTGCGGTTGTCATGGGAAAGTGGAGAGACAGCGGGTTGTGTGGATGCAGGAGATGCCGTGGGACACAGGGCAGCCTGTGAGGGGGAGGCAGGGGCTGATGCATGTTGGGGGCTCAGCGCCTGTGCTGAAGCCGTGGTCACAATGGCTCATTGGGAATAATTGTGGTAATTATGAAGATCGCACAGGCAAATGAGTTCCAGTTTACATGCTGCTCCCCTGCAAAGGTCATCTGTAATTGCCTGACTTCCTCCCTGGAGTGGGCAGGAGGCTCCGTGGGGGCCTCTCACGGGGGTCTCTGGGCTGCAGGCCCAAGCTGAGGGGCGTGGGGAGCTGGGATGATCTCTGCCAGCCTGAGGGGGATGGCAGGCAGGTGAGCTGTCTGCACAAAGACTTCTCTGCCTCCTCCTCCAGGACGATGCCTGGCTCCTCAGTGCACTCTGCGGACCTGCCTGGACCTGGGGCACGTGGTGCTCGCTGACCCAGTGGGTGGTGACCAGTGGCCGAGGCAGTGACCTGTCCTGCCTATTGGTCTACCAGGAAGCCTCAGAACCACGTCACCCTTCAGCCTGACGTGCTGTGGGACCTCACATTGTCACCTCCCTTCTCTGGTTGTCTTTCTCTACAAAATGAAGGAGTTGGCCAGACACCATGGCCTTGGGAGGCTTCTTCCAGGTCTGGAAGATTGGTGCATGGGCTTTGCAGTCAGACAGAATAGAGTTTGAATCCTGGCTCATTCCTGCTGTGTGATATTGGGCCACTGACTTCACCTCTCTGATCCGTAGTTTCCTCTTTAAAAATAGAGGTAATTGGGCCGGCCCCGTGGCTTAGCGGTTAAGTGCGCGGGCTCCGCTGCTGGCGGCCCGGGTTTGGATCCCAGGCACGCGCCTACACACCGCTTCTCCGGCCATGCTGAGGCTGCGTCCCACATACAGCAACTAGAAGGATGTGCAGCTATGACATACAACTATCTACTGGGGCTTTGGGGGAAAAATAAATAAATAAATAAATAAAATCTTTAAAAATAGAGGTAATGGTATACATCTCTTAGGGTTGTTGTTGAGATTATAGGAGATAATAATGATGGAATAGATAGCTGGCATAGTTGAGTGCTTCCTCTGTGTCAGGCATGATTCCAGGGCCTTTTCCTGTCCTAAGTCACCTAGTCCTCCCGGCTGCCCTGTGAGGTGAGTGCTGCTGTTGTCCCCCGTTTAGAGATGAGGAAACATAACGGTGGGAAGTCTGGATGGACAGGCTTCCAGCAGATGGCAGCTGCCGTTACGACTGCTCCTGTCCTCCTCCAGGAGCTTCTCCAGCGAGGCCTCCCCCTTTGCTCCTTGAGTGCTCACCTCTGCACCTCTGCTCGAGTTCTTCCTGCTCTGAGCTCCCCCTCCTCTCTGGCCCTCCAAGGCTGCACCCCAGCCCTGGCCCCAGGCAGCCCTCCCCAGCAGCCGGCCCTCTCTGATGCTGTGGCACGGACAGCCTCCCCGTGCTGTCCAGCACCCTGTTACCATCTGACTCTGTGGCCTCTCCCAAGTCCACCTAGCTCCTCTGGGCTGAACCCATGGCCAGTTCTTGTTCATCTCCTCTGATGCACCTGGCATAGCACTTGGCGTGGAAGGTGCTGGGGAACCATGTGTTTGAAAAGTTCCAGGGCTAGAATCTCCCACAGTGGTCCCAGGCCCAGCATAAGCCCCATTGAGGGGGCTGGCTGGCCTGGTGGCATAGTGGTTAAGTTTGCACACTGTGCTTCGGCAGCCCAGGGTTCACGGGTTTGGATCCCTGGTGTGGACCTACACACTGCTTATCAAGCCATGCTGTGGTGGTGTCCCACATACAAAATAGAGGAAGACTGGCACAGATGTTAGCTCAGGGCCAATCTTCCTCACCAAAAAAAAAACCATTGAATATCTCCATGGGCCATGCCTTGTGTTAGGAACTGGGAATGCAAGACCAATACAAGATGATCCAGAACCAAGAAGATTTCAGTGCTGTGGGTTCTTAGCCCAGGATGCCCCTGGGAACCACCTGAGGAGCTTTGAGTTACTGATGCCTGGGCCCCAACACAGAGATTCTGGGGTGCAGCCTGGACTGAAGGAGTTTTAAAAGTGTCCTAGATAAGAAAACTGGATATCCACATGCAAAAGAATGAAGTTGGACCCATACCTTACACCACATATGAAAATGAACTCAAAATGGATCAAAGACCTAAATGTAAGAAGTAAAACTATAAAACTATCAGAAGAAAACATAGGGGAGAATCTTCATGATGTTGGATTTGGCAATGATTTCTTGGATGTGACACCAAAAGCAGAGACAACAAAAGAAAAAATAAATAAATTGAACTTCATCAAAATTTAAAACTTTTGTGCATCAAAGGACACTATCAAGAGAGTGAAAAGATAATATACAGAATGGGAGAAAATATTTGCAAATCATGTATCCAATAAGTGATTGATATTCAGAATATATAAAGCACTCCTACAATTCAACAACAAAGCACTGAACAACCCATTTAAAAAATAAGCAAAGGACTTGAATAGACATTTCTCCAAAGAAGATATACAGATGGCTAATAAGCACATGAAAAGATGCTCAACATCACTAATCATTAGGGAAATGCAAATCAAAACTACAATGAGATACTGCTTCACACCCATTAGGATGGTCATTATCTAAAAAACCACAAAATAACAAGTGTTAGTGAGGATGTGGAGGAATTGGAACCCTTCTGTGTTGCTGATGGGAATGTAAAAATGGTGCAGCCGCCGTGGAAAACAGTTTGGTGGTTCATCCAAAAGTTAAACATAGAGTATGTTCCAAAATTCCACTTCTAGCTATCTACCCAAAAGAGTTTGAAAGCAAGGACTCAAACAGATACTTGTACACCAATGTTCATGGCAGCATTATTCACAGTAGCCAAAAGGTGAAAACAACGCAAATGTCTGTTGATGGATGGAGGGATAAACAAAATGTGGCATATACATACAATGAAATATTATTCAGCCTTATAGAGGAATGAAATTATGACACACGCTACAACGTGGGTGAGCTTTGAAAACATTACGCTAAGTGAAAGAAGCCAGATACAAAAGGACAAACATTGTGTGATTCCATTTATATGAGGTACCTAGAGTAGTCCAATTCATAGACACAGAAGGTAGAACGGTGATTCCCAGGGGCTGGAGGGAGTAGGGGAATGGGGAGTTCCTAATGGGGACAGAGTTTCAGTTTAGGGTGATGAAAATCTTCTAGAGATGGATCGTGGTGATGGTTGCATAACAATGTGAATATACTTACTTGTACACTTAAAAATGGTTAAAGTGGTAAATTTTATGTTATGTATGTCTTACCAAAATTTGAAAAAAAGTGTTCCAAGTGATTCTCATAGGCATCTGGGTTGAGAAGCACTCTAAGGGGGGTCAGCAGATGTGCATGAAAATAATAGTTGTGGTTAAGTATTCCAGCACTGTGACAGACATGGTGTGTGTGGGCAGAGAATGGGCTCATCCATGGAGAAAGGTCAGGGGGTCAGTTCTAGAGCCAGACTGCTTGGTTTAAATCTCACCTTGCTCAGTGAGTTTTGGCAGTAACTTGGACAGGTTACTGCTCTGTACCTCAGTTTCCTCATCTATAAAATGGGTTTAATAATCAGGCCTGCCCTGTGGGGAAGCTATGAGGTTAAACAAGGTAATCCATGTAAAGCATTTAGGACAATGTCTGCTCAGTAGGTGTTGGCTAATGTTATGGTAATCTGAATATACCGTAATTATTTATCAATTTCCCCGACTGTGGACATTTAGGTTTTCTCCCTTTTCTGATGTGACAAAATTGCAAGGGATATTTTTGTGTTTGTTTTCTTGAGCACATGTAAGTTTTTCTCAAGGGTGTATGCCCAGAGGTGGGATTCCTAAGTCGTAGGATAGGCGTGGTCAACTTTATGGGACATGGCCACAGTGCTCTCCAGTGTTGGGAAGACTACTGGGGTCTCTCTTGAAAGAATTATTTCAATATGATTTAGGTATGTGAACCCTGTGTTCAGATGTGTGAGCCCTACAGTTGGGATGATATTCAAGATGGTAGCAGTTGAGATGCCCATAACAGAAAAAACAACTCACAATGGCTTAAACCATTGTTTCTCAAATTTTATTGTGTGTAGAGAGCACATATTACCTGTTAAAATGCAGACTCTGAGTCAGTAGGTCTCAGACTGTGGGAGGAGGCCTGAGGTTCTCCTTTTCTCGCAGGTTTCTGGGTGATGCTAATGTTGGTGGTCCACCAACCGCACTTTCAGTAGCAGGAGTTCTCAAACTTGGCCACACATTGAGACACTTGGGGGAAATTAAAAAAAAATACTGATTCTGGTGTCCTACACTCAGAGATTCTGGCTTAACTGCTGTGGGGGAGTTTTTAAGGCTTCTCAGATATTCTAATGGGCAGCAAAGTTTGGGAACTACTTGCTTAAATGAAAAGGAAGACTCGCCATCTCACTCTCCAGGATCTCCTGAGGACAGCTCCTGCGTTGCTTAGTTCTGTTACTCAGCCACCTCCAGGAACCAGCTTCTTCCCAGCCTCAGCTGGTAGGTTTGGTCCTCAAGCTAGCTCCCCCCTTGGGGTCACAGGATGGCCACCACAGCTCCAGACATCAGTGCAAACTTGACAATATCCAAGGAGACAAGGGACTGTTTCTTCCCAAGTGTCTCTTATCATCAGTAAGGAAACCTTTCCTGGAAGCCCTTTCCTCTGGTCTAACTGGCCGGGGGAATAGGATGACTTGGACTGGTGGTTCTCAAAGTGGGGTCCCTGGACCAGGAGCATCAACATCACCTGAGCACTTAATAGAAATTCTAATGCTCGAGCCCCACCATAGACCTACTGAATCAGAAACTTTGAGGGCGAGGCCCAGCAATTTTAACAATTCCTCCAGGCGATTCTGGTGTACATTCAAGTTTGAGAACCACTGGCTTAGAGTTTAAGCCTTAGACCAGTGGTTTTCAGCCTGACTTGATTTTGCCCCCCAGGAGACATTTGGCAATGTCTGGAGATGTTTTTGGTTGCAACTCAGAGGTGGGTGCTACTAGCATCTAGTGGGTAGAGGCCAGGGATGCTGCCAAACATCCTACAACACACAAAACAGCAAAGAATTATCCAGCCCCAAATGTCGGTAGTGCCAAAGTTAAGAAACCCTGCCTTAGGCCAATCAGCATGTTCTCCGAGTCACTCGTAATGCAGTGGGGACTCTGGTCAGCAAGGCAAAGGCAGAATGGCTGTTGGTAAGACAGCCAACAGTGTCTGCCACTAAAAAGTACTTTCACAATAAATCAGACACGCCCACCATCTTTCCCACACTGTCCCCTTGCACAGCAGCCCTTTCTTTAGAAATAGACACAGAAATACTATAGAATGCAAAGGATGGGACTTGCAGAGTCAAAGAGGTTTCTCTCTGTCAGGATAAGACAACACACAGGCCCTCGCGCTCTCCTCTTGGAGGAGGGGGGAATCTGAAGGGGACTGGGTTCTGGCAGGAGTCATGCTTGGTGGCTTACTCCAAGTATTATTGGCAATGCAGTTTTACCAGGAGCTTAATCATCTTCTCTCTAAATATAGTACATGATTTTAAAGGTTGGCTGCATCCCTAAGTGTGATTTTTGCACTGTTTTGGAGCCAATTTTTTTGTCCAAGAAATGCAGCTCCGTCGTATCATACCAGCAGTGGAGCAGCTGGAGTCTGATGTGTAGGAACTCTCCTTGGGGGCCCCATGAATGTGTCATGTTGGACATGCCCACATTTGTATTATTTGGCCATACCTTCCAGCATGGTCCATTTGAACTTTCCGTGATGATGGGAATGTTCTGTGTCTGAACTGTCCAGTGTGGTAGCCTCTAGCCACATGTGGCTGTTGAACACATGAAATGTGGCTAGTGCAACTGAGGAACTGATTTTTTTTTTTAGGAGTTGAATTTTTAATTTTATTTAACTCTATTTAACTTAAATTTCAATGGTCAAATGTCATTAGTGGCTACTGTAATGGTCAGTGCAGCCTTAGATGCCCTGAGTGTTCCCCATGGTAGTCAGCAGCGTGCTGGCTCGTGGTGGGCCCCGAGAGGCGCTCAGCACACAGACTACTTAGAGCTGGACGGGGTCTTACTTAGAGGACACCTCGTCCAGTCACTCTTGGCTGGAGGCCCCCAAGATTCGAGAGAGGGGCTTGGTTATTTTGAATATTGCAAAAAGCTGTGCCCAAATTAAATTTCCCAAGCTGAGGCAGCCTAGTCTATAGGCTCTTTGCTTTTGGTGGGAGTTATCTCAATTCAGCATAGAATATTAGTTATCCCATGCTGATCAGAAACTCTACTCATTAATTACTTGAGTAAAAACTCATTTGTTTTTCAATTTTTAAAAAATTACTTAGCATGTGTCTTTGGTACATAAAAATCTTTCAAAACCTGGGGTTCCTTGGGTGAAGAAATACATAAAGGGTCCCCCAGTGGTGCAGAGGTTAGAGATTGCTAATCTGGTCCAACCCTCTCACTTTGAGGGGAGCAAATTGACCCCCAGAGAGAGAGCGACCTGTGCCAGGTCACTTGGCTGGAATGGGGCCAAGTCAGGACGAAATGCCAGAGTCTCAGGCTTGTTGAAGAAGCCAGTGTCTGAACAGCATTCTTGTGTCCCAGTGTGTGTGTGTCAGCCCCCCAGGACAGCAATTGTGTCTGTGGCATTCCCTTCGATCAGTGGCCAGAACAGGTGGGGAGATTTAAAAACCTTTTTGATGGTGGTGTTATAGAACAAGTGTTAGAGGATAGGACCAGATCTCGAAGTGTGGTCACTGGAACGCCCGTAGTATCACAGTGGGAAACTACCTGGAGAGAATGTCATAAAACATGCAAATTCCTGGGCCCCACCATAGACCTACTATGGTGGTGTGGTACATTGGTGCTCCCTACCCCACCAGTGAACCCACCGTCCTGGTGTTCACACCCTGCTGTGGTCCCCCTCCCTGGCATTGACTTGGCCATGTGACTTGCTTTGGCCAATGAGACGTTGGCCAGCATGACTGAAGCAGAGGCTTGATAGACAAGCGCTCAGACACTGGAGCTTGTCCTTTTGGAATGCTTGCTCTTGCAGTCCTGAGCTACTGCGTAAGTAGGTCCAGCTCCCCTGCTGGAGAGACCATGTAGGGGGAAAGACAGGGATGGGGGGGACAGGAGGGAGATGGGGAGGCGTAGGGACAGGTAGCCAGCCAGCTGCTGGCTCCCCCAGCCATCCCAGCTGAGGGTCAGTCATGTGGATGAAGAAGCCATCTTGGACATTTCTGCCGTGGAGAAGAGAAGAACCCCCCAGCTGAACCCAGCCAACCTGCAGAATCACACAATACAATACATCATTGTTTGAAGTCACTAAATTCTGGGGAGCTTTGTTATGCAGCAATAGACAACCAAAATCCCTACTGAATCAGAATCTCTGTGGCTGTGGCCAGAATCTCCATTTTATACAAAACTCCAGTTGGTTCTGATGCTTGCTAAGGCCTGAGAGCCACTGGAAAGGGCACTGCCTTTGGAATCCAAAGGCCTAATTCAAGTCGCTGTGAGCTTCTCTCATTCTCTATTTCCTTGTGTGTAAGACAGAGGTTAAGTACAGACTCCAGAGGAAAGAGGAGGACAGTGCTCTGTGAATCTGAACCACCAGTTGGAAGTGAGGGGTTATGAGTATTGTCAGCACTGTTGGCCAGGCTGGAGCATGCATTGAGCACCAGCTGTATGCCCAGTGCTAAAGCTGGTATGAGTTGCTGTGTCACACTCAGGTTGTGAGCATCCTTGTTCAGTTTAATTCCCCTGAGATACCAGTGGGGAGAAAATGGCTGGTGGTGTTCATGGAAGTGGTGTCACGGGGGACGATCCATCCAAACCTTAGCAAGTCCTGTGGTACCACCTCCGGAGGGTGTCCTGAATCAGACTTTACCGCTGCACCATCATCCATCGTTGCTCACCTGGACTATTGCGATAGCCTCATTTTTTTTTTTAATTGAAGTATAACATTTACAGTGAGGTTCATAAATCTTAGGTATGAACTTAATGCATTTGTACATGTGTAAACACCTGTGAAACCACCACTCAGATTAGGGTAGAGAACATTTCCAGTACCCCAGAAAGCAGCCTCATGCTCCTTCCTGTTGATGGCTCCCAGAAGCATCTGAGAACATCTTGATTTCCTCTTAATTCCTGAAGGATATTTTCACTGCAGATAGTATTCTGAGCTGACAGTTCTTTTCTTTCAGCAAATGAAAAATATTCTGCCACTTCTGGCCTCCATGGTTTCTGACGAGAAATTTGCTGTCATTTGAATCATTTTTCCCTTTTGGGTAGGATATCGTTTCTCTCTCTGCTTTCAAGATTTTTTCTTTGTCCTTAGTTTTCAGGAGTTTGATCATGATGTGACTTGGAGTAGATTTCTTGTGGTTTACCTGTTTGGAGTTAACTAAGCTCTTAAATCTGTAGGCATATGTCTTTTGCCAAATTTGGGATTTTTTTTCAGCCACTATTTCTTTGAGTACTTTTTCAGCCGCACATTCTTTTTTCTCTCCTTCTGGGACTCTAACAACATGAATGTTGGATCTTTTGTTATAGTCCCACAGATTTCTGAGACTGTGTTCATTTTTCTTTTCAGTCTATTTTCTCTCTGTTGTTAATATTGGGTAATTTCTGTTGTCTGTTTGCGTGTTCACTAATTCTTTCCTCTTGTTGCCATTCTGTTTTTGAGTCCATCCAATGAGATTTTGGTTCTAAAATTTCAATTTGGTTCTTCTTAATATCTTCTATTTCTTTACTAAGGCTTTCTATTTTTTCATTTGTTTCAAGTGTGTTCATAATTGCTTGTTGAAGCGTGTTTAAGATTGCAGCTTTAACATCCTTGCAGATAATTCCGATATTTGTGTCATCTTGGTGTTGGCATCTGTTGGCTGCTTTTTCCCATTCAGGTGGAGGTTTTCCTGGTTCTTGGTATGACACGTGACTTTTTTGTTTTTTGTTGTTGTTGTTTTTCTGAGGAAGATCAGCCCTGAGCTAACATCCATGCTAATCCTCCTCTTTTTGCTGAGGAAGACCGGCTCTGAGCTAACATCTATTGCCCATCCTCCTCCTTTTTAAATTTTTTCCCCCAAAGCCCCAGTAGATAGTTGTATGTCATAGCTGCACATCCTTCTAGTTGCTGTATGTGGGACGCGGCCTCAGCATGGCCGGAGAAGCGGCGCATTGGCGCGCGCCTGGGATCCGAACCCAGGCCGTCAGCAGCAGAGCGCATGCACTTAACCGCGAAGCCACGGGGCCGGCCCGACTTTTTTGTTTATCCTGGATGTTTGGGGTATTATGTTACGAGACCCTGGCTCTTGCTGAAATCTTCTGTCTTAGCAGGCCTCCTCTAATACTGCACGTTATTGATGCCAGGTCGGGGTGGAAGTCTAGGTTCCCTACTTGACCTTGGTTGACAGCTTGGTGGGGGACCAGGGTGCCTGCTTACTCCTGGACAGGGGTGGGAGTTCTGGCTTCCCACTAGACCTCCACTGATACTTCCCTGCCTGGGAAGGGAGGGGTAGCTCATCACTGCTCCCCATGTGGTCTCCACTGACTTGTTACTGCTGGGGGATGGTGAAAGTCCTGACTAGGCCTCCTCTGACAGCAACCCAGTATGGAGGGGGAGGGGTGCTTTGTTACCACTGGGTGACAGTGGAGGTCCTGGCTCCCCACTCATTCTTCTGTTACCACCCTGGTGGTGGGGGATGGGGCACTGTTCACAGCCGGTCAAGGCTCCCCACTCCGCCTGCTCATGGGGCTGGGGCTGCAGTTTTTTTCATGGTGTTTGGCTAGAGTAGGGCATTTATTGTTTTAAAGGTTTTTGTCTTGCTAGAATGTGCCTTTCCCAGTCCTCTGGCTAGAGAGAGCAGGCTTTTCTTGGGGCTGTTTTTGTCCATATTCATTGGTGTTTCTGGGTTGCTGACTTCTTCAGCTCCAAATCTGGGATATATTGGGCAAAAAGAAAACCCAGAGAACTCGCTGTTCTGTTATTTTTTGGGTCGTGAGGTCCCTACTCAGTCTGCCTTCTTCTCTCGCCTTTTAGAGTCTTCATAGGCTTGTTTTGTATATAACATCCCAGGCTTTTAGCTGTACTTTGCAGGAGGAATAGGGAGAAGTACATCTACTCCATCTCTCCCAGGAACCAGAAGTCCAGATTTACCTGTTCTTTAACTTCATATAAATAGAGTCCACTGTGTATGTTCTTTAAAGTTTGGTTTCTCTTGCTCAGCATGATGTCTTGAAATTTTTCCATGTGGTGGTGTGTGGTTGGGTATTTTTCATTGCTGTAGAGTATTCAAGTATGTGAAGAAACCACACGGTAGAATTTGCACAGTGGAATCCTATACAGCAGTGAAAAAGCAAACTACCTCGATCTCAGACAATAAACCACACAATTTGTTTATCAGTCCTCCTGTGGAGGGGCATTTGGGCTGCTTCCAGCTGTTATGAACAAAGCTGCTACAGATGTTCTTGGACATGTGCGTTAGTGGCCGCAAGCACCCATTTCTGTTGGGAATAAATATTGCAAAAGCCTCTTAACTGGTCTCCTTGCTTCAGCCCTTGGCCCCTACTAGTCACTCTTCCACATAAAAGCCACAGTGTTCTTTTGAAAACATACATCGGATCCTTTCCTGCCTTGCTCAAAAATACCAATGGCTTCCCTACATACTTAGCATAAAATCCAGAGTCCTTACCATGGCCTACAAGGCCCTATAAGATGCAGCCCCTGCCAGCCTCTTCTTTATTCCTACCTTGTTGGCCACCTCTGTCTGCCATCCCTTCGTCTACCTACCCATCCGTCCATCCATCCATCCATTCAGTTTTGGGGTGCCTTCATTGGGCCTAGCTTACTTCCGCCTCAGGACATTCGCTTTTGCTGTTCCCTCTGCCAGAAACACTCTTCCCCCAGATCATCACATACCTCCCTTTTCCCCTTTATTTAGGTCTTTGTTCAAATGTCATCGCTTCCAAGAGGGATTCTAAAATGGCCCCCACTCATCCTCTCTCTGCCTTTACCCACATAATTTTTCGTGATAGTCCTAGTCACCACCTGAACTTCTATTGTTCATTTGTTGCATGTCTCCCCCTTTGGCATGAAACGTCCACCAGGTTATCTCGTAGTTGTCTGCTGTGTCCCACTGCCCAGAGCGATGCTGCACATAGTAGGTCCCCAGGAAATATTTGTTAAATGCGTTGAAGATACTAGCATGGGATTTGGTCAGACACACCTGCGTTCTGACACCAGCTTCATCTTCCAGCTGAATCACGGGGCAAGTCCCTTAACCTAGTGCTTCTCACTCTGATCTCCTGGGATCTTGGGACAATGCAGATTCTGATTCAGGAGGTCTGGGGTGGGACCTGAGATTCTACATTTCCTGCCAGCTCCCAGTGATGCCTGAGCTGCTGGTCCTGGGCTCCAGGTATTGAGTAGTGAGACCTTAACCACTCTGAGCCTCGGTTTCCACACCTGTAAAATGGCTTCTTGTGGAAAACAAGTGGTGAAGTGTGTAAAGCACTGTGCACAGTGCCTGGACTTAGCAGGTGCTCTGTGAGCATCTTTTGCCCCTCCTCTGGGTGCCTTTGAGATCTGAAGCTCGAGTCACGCTGGTTTTCTCCCTCTGCTCTCCCTCTGCCCACACATTTAGCCCCATGCATACCTCACCAGAGCCTTGTCCTTGTGTTTCTGCAGAGCTGGCCAGCCCTGCCTGTCATGGGCGGGGGTTTGGAGAGGATTCTGGCATTTTGACAGTCATGGGAACATTATGCAAATGAGATGCAAAGCAGCAGCTAATGAGCCCGAATTTTGAGTTGCATTTGCCCTGGTGCTGGGAACACGTGGGATAACTGTGCGGACTGGGTGGGGGAGGGGAGGCAATGGATGCTCTTCGGGTTGGGCGAGAAGGCGGTGACAAAAGGGGTGGACTTCTCCTGGGGGTCTCGAGGGCAGCTGCTCTGTGGCCTGAGTGAGCCCCTTCCTCTTTTGTACACTGATCCCACCTGTTGCACTGGAACATGGTTAAGGTCCCAGACTAGGAGCTGAGTCGGGCATGATGTGTGTGTGTGTGTGTGTGTGTGTGTGTGGTGTGTGGTGTAGGGGGTGTCCCTGGGCCTGTCTGGGGCCTGCAAGTGGGGGAGTAGGGGGCTGCAGATGGGTGACTCCTTAATATGTTTCTAGCCCAATTAACATATGCAGAGACAGCTCCAACAAAACTGGCAGAAGACAACTTTCCCCTGAGTGGGGTTCCACTTGGGAAGAGGGAGACAGAGGAGGTAGGAGATGGTAAAAGATAGAGTAGTTTCAAGGGGCACAGGCTGTCCTGACATGGCATAACCTAATACTCATATTTTTGCTGGTTTTGAGGTCTCTTATTGTGTAGACTTTGACAAACACTAAGGCTATCCGAATCTTGTCTTCCTTCCTCATAACATCTCTCTTGGGGACCCTCCCACCAGCAGGTGGGCTGGATCAGGCTGACAGAAAGGGTGGGGTGGGAGTGGATGCTCTCTGGGCTGGGGAAGGAGGGGGTGACAGAGGAGTCAGCTTCTCCCACAGAGCCTGTCTGAGTGTAGTAGGGCAGAACCCGGGGGTCTGCCAGGCGGCAGATGGGGCCGGGTCAGGCTGACGGAGGGGTGGGGTGGGGGGCGGCTGTCTTTGGTGTCCTGAATGGAGCCGGCTCTTTAGGAGAAAGATGATCTGGGGCTGGAGGCCGGCAGGCGGGCAGGGGGCTCTGCTTACAGCGCCTGGGAACTCAATCCCTCTCCCCCTCTCTCTGAGGTCTCCTTGCTCTCCAGGGAGCCTCTGCTCTCAGGCGCCAGGCATCCCCACCCTCCTGCCTGGGCCTCCAGCTGACCCTCTGCTGAGGACCTCCAGGCCTGGGGACCCCCTGCGTCAGGCTTTTGGCCCAAGGAAGGCCAGGCTGGAAATCACCTCTGAGGGCGTTTGTGGGGATCCTCACTCATGCCCACTATTTGACTGGCACTCAAGTGCATGTGACCCTGTCCTGCCTTTGATCTAAGGATGAGAAGTACACTTGGCTGTGAAACTCCTAGAAGCTGGGTGACTGTTGCTCTGCTTCCCAGTCAGATCTTTCTTAATAGAACCAATGTGGAGCATTGGAGAAAACTTGGCAGACAGAGGATTCAAATCCCAGCCCAGGCACTTCCTGGCTTTGTCACCTGGGCAAATCGCTCAGTCTCTCAGAGCCTCTGTGTCTTAGTCAGTCCTGTGACCTCACCTGTGGGAGAACAGGAGTCAGGGACTCCACGAGCTTGTCACCCTCGGGCAGGGACTGTGTTTTGCCCGCGGCTGTGTCTCAGCACCCAGAACAGCCCCTGGCACATGGCGGGTGCCTAGTCAGTATCTGTGGAATGAATGAAAAGCCCAATTTCATCTCTTCTGAGATGATCTTCCCCCTCACTTTTGACATCTCTGGAATTTGGATGCTCCATACAGTTTATAGCGTGTCTTAGTTTGATTGGCAGCAGTCGTATGATGGAGAGGGTCTTAGATGGGATGAAATATGGAAGGGGCCATCATTATTACTGAGAGGCAGTTTTTTGCCTAATTTTCAGTGGGCTTCTGGTTCATTCTGATTGTATCTGCCCCCTCTAGGCTGTGTGGGGTCCCTGAGGATTGCCCTGGGGCACAGGGGCTGCAATGCTCTTTGCCTGAGGTCCTACTGAGGTGGTGCTGGGCTGGGGACAGCGCATCCCGTGGGGCACGCTGTGCGTCCTTGGCCCCAGTCCCCACTTGGTCTACCCCTCGCCCCCGCCCCACTGGACGTTGTCCCTCCTGGGGGGCGGCAAGGCAGTGTGAAGCCTGGAGTTCCCTCTGAGGAGGAGGGCCCCATTTTTCTCTACCCTGTCATAATTCCAAGTACCAGGACTGGACAGCAACCAGGGGGGTGGGTGGGGATATCTGTGAGCATCCTTGGCCCAGGGGCTCTAGGGAGGATCTAGTCTGGACCAGACAGAGGACTTTCAGAAGGGGGGAGGGGGCATCGGGAAGGGTGACCCTGTCCCCACCCCCACCCTGGTCTCCTCCAGCAGCAGAGCTGGGACACAGAGGGCAGATTAGCATCCGATCCCTAGAGGGCAGGTGTGGAGCAGACAGTCAGATCCTTTCCCAGGAGGTGGCTCGTCATCCATTCCCCTGGTTGGGACACTTTTACTTGTGTCATTGATCCCCTCCCATGAGGCTAGTGTTGGGGGCTTGTGTCTACAGCTGCAATTTTGTGTAGGAAGGGTTTGTGTGTTGCACGTTCTGGATCCATGTAGATGTGTGTACACATGTCTTAAAGATGTGTGTGTGCTGATATTAGTGTTACAGTTATGAGCGTGTCTGTGTGTGTTACCTGTGCATGTATAGGTAGATACACAGGCTTGTGGAAATGCGTGTGTGCAAGTACATGTAAGGGTTGTTTGTATGTATAGTGTGTTGTTGGGGTGCACGTGTGCATGGACGCGTGTTGGGGCGTATGGATCATACGTGTGTAGTGCAAGCCTAGATGTTTGCTCTGAGAGGTATGTGACAGCTGTGCCTGTGGGAGAGGCGCCAGAGTTGGAATCACAAGGCCTCACTGGCAATAACGAGCCCAGGGGTCTTGGATGCCCAGACAAGTTGTTTTACTACTGTGGGCCTCAGTTTCTAATCTGTAAAATGGGTATGGAATCTCTTGCAATGAGATTGTAGATGAGCATCTCACACTTGGCCTGACCCAGAAAAGACTCGAAATAAAATTTTGAGGAATGCCTGAATGAGAATAAATGATTAAGCAGATAGAAGTGTTTTACAGAGCAGCTGCAGTAAGATTTTAAGGACCTGAGGGAAGTGCATGGAAAGATACAGCTTACAGTGTCTGGTAGGGACGCTGGGAGGCAGAGTCTTGAGGCGAAAGAGAGAAAAGGGGCTGGAGCAGGGTCCCCCACAGTCGAGAGTGGCCGCGGGAGCCTGTGTTCACCAGTGTCTCTGTGAAGGTGAAGTTTGCGCGCCCGCCCGGTGTTGATGGGGGCGCCATGTAGAAGGCGGGCGTCCCCTGGTGTACACGGGAGGGAGGCTGTCGGGGAGCATTGCTCAGTTGCCATAGAAACGAGCAGAAGGAGGTGGGTGGCTGGAGAAGGAGGCGGGTTGGGAGGAGGGAGGGGGAGGAGGTGGCGGTGGGGGGCGGGGAGCTGGCTTCTGCAGTTCTGGCGCTGCTGCCTTCCTGAGCAAGCGGTGGAGGGGACCCAAGAGGACAGAGCCCCCCGCCCGGGCGCCAGGCTCCCTCCCCGCCCGCCACCACGGAGAAGGAGGACGGCCAGCCCCTCTGGCCCTGGCCTGGCCCAGCGGGGGCAGTGCACTCCTGCCTGCCCCTGGCTTGGTGCCCAGACGGGCCCAGGTAGGCCTCCTGATGGGGACAGCTGCAAGAGGCTGCATTTGGAGTGGGGCCCCGGCGCTGCCCCTGCCTTCCGACCAGCAGCACCTGGAAGCAAGCACAGGGGCCGGAGGGGCCAGAGCCAGTGGGCCTCGGTAGGGCGCAGCCAGCCTCCTGGGAGGCCCTCTTCAGAACCGGGGTCCTCCTGGTCAGGGGGACTGCCCCTGTTGCCTCTCCTCTGCACCTCGTCCCTGTCTCCACCACTGCCACAGGTCCTGACTGCAGAAGTGCCCTCCTCCCTGGGGAAGTGGGCTGAGGGGCTGGAGCTTCTGGGGACCCCCAGTACTGCTCCTCCCCGGGCTGAGGCTATGGGGGGGCGCAGGGAGAAGTGAGGGTGTCCCCTGCCCCTACTCAGGGCACTGCTAGACCCTGGCCATTTGGAACCACAGACAGACCCACCTCCCACCCCATACCAGCAGCCGCCCTGCTGGCCCCGATGGTCTCAGGCATTGGGCTGAGCTCCCTGGTCAGGGAGGAGGTGTCTTTCTCCTTCTCCTCCAAGCTCAGGCCCTCCCCCTCTTTGTTCTCCCTGCAGACCTAGATCCCCAGATCCCCCAAAGGACCCCTGTCCCACCCCCAGCAAGCCCAGGGTCTCCATGTCGGAGTACAGGAGAGCAGGCCCCGATCTGGGGGGGGTGCCTGTGGCCCTCCCTCCCCTTCTCTCTGTCTCTGTGCTGCGTTGCTCTTGGGGACAGACCGGGCTGCTGCTGGGGGAGCTCGGGCACTGCGGAGGAGCCTCTGCCGGTGCTCAGAGCGGGTGGGGCTGGGCCTGGGGAGGAACTGGGCTGCACTGCCTGGGCTCTGGGCACCGGGGACAGCATCGGCCTGTGGTAGTGCAGTGGGTGCGGGGCACCTGGTCCGGGTTTGCCCTGGGATGGAGCTGAAGGGCCTTGGCTGGCGTGGGGAGGAGATCCTGGCCTGAGAGGGGCAGGGGGTTGGTGTGTGCAACCTTAGGTGTGCTTAGGGTGCCTGGATGGCAAAGGGTCTGCCCCTTCTCCCACTGCCTTATCTACCCGGCACCCCCTGAGCGCTTGGCTGGGCCCTTTGCTGGGCCCTGGTACCACATTGTGGAGCTTCCCCTTCCCCTGGGCACTTGGGGGTCAGAGCACCTGGTGCGGGGACTGAGGAGGGGTCCCGGGGCCTGTGATGGGTGGGGGAATACGTGCTGAGAGGCTGACATGGCTTGGTTCATTTCTGCAACTGTTGGTTGCACCTGCTGAGTATTAGGCACAGGGGCCTCCCACTTTGGGATTAGGAGCCTGAGAGGTGAGAGGGCAGGTCTTGGGATGGCAGGAGCAGGGTGGGGACATAGATCTGCCCAGCAGCCGGCAGCCAAGAACCCCGTGTACATTGTCGCTGTCTCGCCCTGCTTCTCGGAACCCTGTCGCCCTGCTGCCCACCAGGGCCTGGGACCGGCGCTGGCGTCCGCCCTGCTTCGCCTCCTGCCGCTGCGCCTGCCCCATCCCGGCCAGAACAGGGGGCTGCTGAGGCCTGGGGGCAGTTCATTTGGCAGGAGCTGGAAGGGGCTGTCCCTGCCCCTCCTCCCCCACCCCTGGCCTGCCTTCTCTAGGCCACATTCCCCCTCGCCTTTTTTCTGTCCCACGTGTCCCTGGGGTCTGTCTTTGCTTGCTCTGTCTCTCTCCTACACTCTGTTGCCCCCAGAGTCTGGGGCAATGAGCCCACCGGAATGGCCTCCTGGGGTGCATTTCCCAACCCCACCCCATCACACTCAGTGGGCCCACCTGCCTACAAGCCAGGTCCGGGCCCCAGCCTCCCCGCAGCAGCCTTCCTCATGTCAGAGGGAGCTGAAGCGAGGCCCCAGGAGCACTCAGAGGCCTGGGCTCAGCCAGGGGCCTGGGGCCCAGGACTGGAGGAATAATTCAGCCCCAGGCTGGCCCCTCCTCGCATGCCCCCCAATACAGGAGTTCTGGGGGAGAGAGGAGACGTCTCCATTTGGCTCTGAATGGGCATCTCAGGGCTCCAAAACTGAGCTCCCATCTCCCCCAAATTGTTCCTCCCACCGTGCTCCCATCTCGGGAAACAGCCCCCCACCTGCCAGCTGCTCAGGCCCAAACCCCAAGCCATCCTGACTCTTTCTCCCTCTCACCCTCACATCCAAACCATCTCACAGTAGTTCCAGACCCCAACCGCTTCCTCCTGCGTCCAGCATCACTGCCATCTTCTCTCACCTGGAGAATGGCAGCTGCCTGCCAGCAGGTTCCCCGTCCTCCTTGCCCCACTGTGGTCTGCTTCCCCGAGCAGCCAGGGATCTCTTAAAACCTAAGCCAGATCACTTCCCACCTCTTCTCAAACCCCGCAGTGGCTCCCATCTCACTCGGTGTGGGAAAAGTCACAGGCCTCACTCTGACCTACCAGGCCCCATGTGATCTGCATCCTCCCCCAGCCTCCCTGACCTCACCCTCCCTTCTCCCCTCACTCATGTCACCCCCTTGTTGTGGCAGCCACACTTCCGCCTCAGGGTCTTTGCACTGGCTCTTCCCTCTGCCTGCCTGCTCTGCCCCCAGATATCTGCAGGCCCCCTCCCTCACCCGCTTCAGGTCTTTGCTCAAATGTCACTTCTGAGAATGGCCTCCTCTGACCATCCTGTGTAAGACAGCATCACTCCGAGCCCCGCCGTCCCTCCCTGTCCCCTTCCCTGCCTTATTCTCCGTAGCCCTGTCACCTTCTAATACATGCGCTCATACACTTAGTCATCTGGTTTGTTGTCTGTCTAGGCCTTCTAGAATGTCAGCTCCATGAGGACAGGGAATTTCCTGTCTCGCTCACTGCTGTAGCCCAGAGCTGCACCGCAGGGATCAGGGCTACAATTGAAAGCCAGGAGTCTCTGGGTGGCTGGCCCTCTGCGTCTGTGCTGTAATAGGGGGCCTGTGACTCGGCCCTCAAGGAGGGGGGATCCAATGCCCCTCTGGCTGGGCAGTTAGCCCAGGGGCGTCGGGTTGGACAGGACGTCCTGCGTGGACCGGGCCATGCATCTTGCCTTTTTCTGTGCTAGCCTTAACAAAATGGCTAGACTGGGGGTCTTAAACAACAGACATTTATTTCTTATGGTTCTGGAGGTTGCAAGTCCAAGATCAAGGTGCCAGCCTACTGGGTCCCTGGTGAGGCCTCTCGTCCTGGCTTGCAGACGGCTGCCCTCCTGCTGTGTCCTCATGTGGCCTTTCTTCAGAGCAGTGCGTGTACTTCTCTCTTCCTCCTCTTATAAGGACACTGATCCTAGTGGATTAGAACCTCACCCTTGTGACCTCATTTAACCTCAGTTACCTCCTGAAAGCCCTGTCTCCAGATACAGTCACACTGGGGGGTAGAGCATCAACATATGAATTGGGGGGACACAATTCAGTCCTTACCCAAGGTCTGTGGGGTGTAAGCCCAAAGAGGGGAGAAGGAGGTGTGAGGTCATCCAGAGAGATGAGTCTCCTGTTTGGAAAGCTCTGCGGCTGTGGGAGGCACGGGTAACAAGAACTGTAAGAATCATCGCAGTTAACATGGTGCTTCCTGTCACTGGCTACTCATCTCGTCCTCACACCAACCCCATGGGTAGGTGGTATCGTCACCTGCATTTTGCAGGTGAGGAAACTGAGGCACAGAGAGTTTAAGCAATTTGCCAGTCACACAGCCAGTAAGTGGCAAAGCCAGGACTTGAATCCAGTTGTTCTGGCCCCACGGCAGTGCTCCTGACTAGTCTGCTCTCAGTGCTAACCTGGCGGGAGTGTCTGTGCGTGTCAGGAGGGCAGGTTGCCACCCTGATCCAGCAAGACAGGGTTTATGGCAGAAGGTGACTAGGAACCACACCAGCGTGTGGGGGTGAGGTAGGTGAGGGCTGGGATATTCAGGGAAGGCTTCTTGGAGGAGGTGGGACTGAGCTGGCCCTTGAAGGGAAGCAAGGTTATTTTGGGGAGAGGTGGGTGATTGGGGGGAGGACGGCATGCACTGCAGGCAGGGGGAGGGCGTGAGCAGAGGAGCAGAGGCTGGAATGAGCCTGGGGTGCATGTCAGGGGGAGGAGTGGAGGACAGCACCTTACAGCTAACCTGGACCCTTCTGGCTGCGTCTGAAGCCCCAGCAGAGGCTGGTAAGAGTCCTCGTGTGGCCCCAAGTCAGGTGTGGTGAGCCCGTCCGTCTCTGGGTGAGGTGAGGAGCAGGGGGGCTGCTGGGAGTGTTGGTGGGACCTGAGACCCACCCTGGGTTGGGGGGGCAGCTCTGGCTTCCCCATGGCCCTTCCCAGGTTTGAGCTGAGCCGGTCCCTTAGGCCAAGAGGGCTGGGGTGACCCCTACGGAGTGCTGGCTCTGGACCAGGCACCTGGGAGGAAGGGGCAGGGGAGGGACTCACCTCTGGGTCTGTATCTGACTCTGCCTTCTCCCTGCTGTGTGACCTTGGACAAGTCACTTAACCTCTCTGAGTCTCAGATAAGGCAGGGAAGTCACCACCCATCTCAATGGGTTGTCATGAGGATTAGAAATAAAGTATATGTAGAGGCTGGCACATCCCAGGTACTCAAAAATGGTTGTCTTAGTTGATATAAAGGGAGAGTGAAGAGAGGGATAATGTAACAGCCCGAGGCTGTGGATGCCTCTTCTGTCTGCATGCCGTGAGATCCCTAAGGAGGGAGGGCACCATCTGGAGGGCAGAATCATCATGGGGGATCAGGGAGGATGAGGCCCTGGAACTGGACCCTGAGGGTCGACCAAGAGGAGAGGAAGGGGATGCCAGGAGAAGCCAGGGAAACAGAGGACAGGTGGGATCTGGGACCCCCTCTTGTGGTATTCTAGCTCTTGGTTATATCACCATCATTATCAACATTTGAACACCTACTGTGTGTGGGTGACTGTGTTTGGCTCTGGAGTACAGAATTCAGTGTTTCTGTTATTTAATGAATAAATGTTCCAGAAGGTCCTTGGCATTCATTCATTCAACAAATATGTATCATATTTATGTATTGTATAGTATTTACTTACTATGTGCCAGGCATTGGTCTGGATGCTGGAAATACCAGAGAACCAGACAGACAAAAATTGCTGACCTTACAGAGCTGACATTCTAGTGGGAGAGGAAGACACTAAACATGATGAATACTGTAATGTTAAGAGCCTGTCACATGGTGGCAAGTACTGTGGGTAATAATAAAGTGAGGAAAGGGAGGGGAATGCTGGAGGTGGAAAAGGATTGCAAGTTTAAATGGGGCAAGGCCAGGACATTTGAGCAGAGCTGGAAATCTGGGATGGGGACTATTCCAGCAGGTCCAAAGGCCCTGGGGTTAGAACAGCAGGGAAATCAGTGGAGCTAGAGGAGAGTGAGAGTGGTGGAAGGTGACGGCAGAGGGGTGAGGGGTGGGACAGCAGGTCACGCAGGGCCTCTCGGCAAGGAGTTGGACTCTTGCTCTGAAATGGGAGCCACAGGAGGATTCTGAGTAGGGCAACGGTGGGATGTGACTTAGGTGTCCCCACTTCCCTCTGGCTGCTGTGTGGGGAGCAGACTGGGGCTGGAGGGAGACAAACAAGGTCAGAGGCGGGAAGACCAGTGAAGAGGGAGGGGATAGGGGCTGGGACCAGGGTGGTGGAAAGTCGACCTCAGGATCTGCTAATGGACTGGGTGGGGTGGGAGGAGAACGAGGCGCTGGGGTCAGAGGCCTGTGGTTGTTAGTGACTGAAGACACAGGCGTCCACCCTGCGCCGTCCACGCCAGGCCTGCCCTCTCTGGGCTCGCGCTCTTCATTCTCTGCCCCGCTGCAGGCCAGGGGGAGGCAGACCACGACCAGGGCCCCTGCCCTCCGGGGTCTGTGAGAGGCAGTGCAGCAGGCCCGGGGCCTGAGGGTGGCACCTTTCACCCTGGGGCTCCTTTCTCCCTAAAGGAGAGGTGAAGGCCAGGACGAACACGGGACATTTCCACAGTGGTCTGTGTTTTTCAAAAAAGAGCTACTACTCTTTTATCATTTGATCTTCCAAAGAAACTCAAGTATTTTTTCCACCATACCTGTTAGAAAACTGAGGCCCAGCTGAAGGGGTTTGGCCAAGATCTCACCAGCAGGGGGTAGGCTGGAGCCAGGGTCCCAGGCCCCCCCGTTCTGCAGGCCGAGGGCTACACTGTCCTCATGGAGAGAGAGGCCTGGCACCTCCCTGGGCTCCACAGAAAGCGAGGGCCCACCCTGCAATGGGACCACCCCCCACTACAACAGGGATGGTGACAAATGAGTAATGAGAGCTGACAAGCTCTTTCCGTCACGTCTCAGCCTCGGGGCTCCCGTCTACAGTGTGGGGTGATAACAGCACCCACCTCACAGGGTTCTCGTGGGGATTGGATGAGTTAAGACATGTGAACAGTCCTTGGCGGCAAGTGTGTGCTCCATAACTGCCAGCTATCGTTATTCATGATAAAGGGCTTTGAGGGCCGCAGAAAGTCAGATGGGCCTTGTGCCCATTTGATGGGTTGACGAAAGCTGAGTGTACCGGGCCTGCCCATGGGGAGTGGCAGATACCAGCCACACCAGCCTCCTGGCTCTGAGAAGTGCAGGTTTTCCGTGATGGCAGCTCCTGACTGCCATTCAGGAAGGAATTGAGAGCACTTGGTAAGAATTAAGCCTCCCCCGTGCCCCCAGGGTGGGGGTGTGGGGCTGATTTGGAGGAGGTGGGGGCAGGGTGGGATGGGGGGTCTGGTTGTGTGGTGCTGGGGGGCTCACACGCCCCCTCCCGCATCCACTCCCTGAGCCAATTCTGTGTGGGCCCAGCCCTGGTCTGGAGTGGACTGGACTCGCACTGTCCCCTCTAATTCTTAAATTGGGTCTTATCATCCTCATTTCACAGCAAGGTCCAGGGAGGCCATGTGAATTGCCCAAGGCCACACAGCAGTTTGGTGACCAAGCAGGGACCCCAAGGCTACAGCTATTTTCACTACACATGCTACCTCTGCTGGGGGCCCGGGAGACCCGTTACCTGCCTGCACTGAGGGAGGGACCACAGCAAGTCCACCCTCCCTGGGTCTGGACAAGGTGGAGAGTGGTCTCCACCATTGTGCGTTCTCTTCTAGCCTGACATGCTAGGTCTTAGCTGCACTGTCCCCTCCTTCCATGCTTCGAGTGCACCCTCGGCTCTCCTCCAACACAAGCTGGAGGGTTTTAAAAAATATGCAGTTTATGCACACAAGGCAAAATTTAAAAGGCACAAAAGGACCTACAGTGAAAAATCTCCCTCCCACCCCATCCCCCAGCCACCCAGTTCCCTGAAGGCAACCACCATTACCAGCTTTCCAAAAATATTCCCTGCTAACATATTTCCCCCCATATAAATGGCAGCATCACAGCCACACTGTTCTGCACCTTGCTCGTTTTGTTTTAGTGGCATGGCTTGGGGACAGTTCCATTCAGGACCAGAGCATTCCGTTGCAGGCCTGCACCATAATTTCCTTAACCAGTCCCTGGACGGGCATCTGGGTTGTTTCCAGCCTTTGGCTTTTACAAGCAGTGCTGCAGTAAATGAAATTGGGCGTCCTCAGTTCGCCCAGCTGGCTGGAAGGTAAATTCTTGGGAGCGGGGCTGTTGGGAGAAGGATGTGTACCTCTGCAGTGGCGGGAGAGAGCACCAAGTCGCCCCACTGAGATTGTATCTGGTCACTTCCCCACTACCAGGGGTGGGTTCGCCCTTCACTCCCATGAGGAAATGTCCCTACCCTCCACCCTGCTCCTGCCCCCACCGCCAGCCCGCTGACAAGCTGTACGTTATGAGGACCCCAAAGAGCAGAGTTCTCTGTGACTTCAAGGGTTCTGGACCGGGCTCTGGCCCCAGGGATTCTCACCTAAGCTGGCTGAAAGTCCTTCATCAAATATCCCTGCCTTTTACTTCTCCATGCCTAAATTCAAAGTGGTCTTTATGAAGCGAGTACTGCTTTATAAGTGAAAAGTGCCAAATTAAGAAGAAAAAAATTGAGACTCATTTTTTGTCCCTTGATGAAATCCAGTCACCCTTTCACTCATCCCGACTGTGCATGAGTTTGTGGGAGTTTGTCTGAGGTTTTGCTAAGGGGAAAGGAACAAAGTATATTTAGTGCTTGAGAGAATCAAAGAGGCAATACTGGGTTATTACTGGGAAAAGAGCACTAGCCCCTGGACAGATGGAGAGACTGAGGCCAGAGAGGGGGAGGGACATTCTTGACCAGCGATCCCCACACGTTGGTACCATCTGCTCTGAGCCTGAGGGCTAGCTACTGGTGAGGGGTGGGGGTCCGCTGGACCCCCAGTTTGGGCTGAATCCTGCAGAGGCTAGCCCTCACCCAGCGTCCTCATTGGTCAGGGTTCATAGTCCTCTGCAGTGCAGAGGCAGCAAGGTGTCCCCTGATTGTCCCTTGCCTGTCCTCTGCTGGAGGCTGGCAGCTCCTAGTGGGGTCAGGCCCGGCCTGGACTCGCTGCCCCTTTGAAGACCAGGCCCCTGGCCCTCTGGGTCCTGTCTCCTGACTACTGAGCCATTCTTGCCTGAGGTGGCAGCAAGGCCTGGGTGGGGGATGGGAGGAGGGCAGTGCCCCCTCCAGCCCTGACGCAGCACACGGCCTACATTGGCCAGCCATGATGCTAGCTGACAGATCCAGGGCACACACAGCTGCCTGATGCTCACACAGATCGCGGTGGTCTGAGCTGTGGGCCAGGAAGCTGCATGTCCAGGACTCGTAGGAGACATGTAAGTGGTTAATGGAGGCTTTTTTTTTTTTTTTTTTGGTGAGGAAGATCAGCCCTGAGCTAACATCCGTGCTAATCCTCCTCTTTTTGCTGAGGAAGACCGGCTCTGAGCTAACATCTATTGCCAATCTTCCTCCTTTTTTTACCCCAAAGCCCCAGTAGATAGCTGTATGTCATAGTTGCACATCCTTCTAGTTGCTGTATGTGGGACGTGGCCTCAGAAGCGGTGCGTCGGTGCGCACCCGGGATCCGAACCCCGGCCGCCAGTAGCGGAGTGCGCGCACTTAACCGCTAAGCCACGGGGCCGGCCCGCTAATGGAGGCTTTTGAGGCTGGGTACCAGGGCAGTCAGAAGGGCATTTACAGAGGCCCGGCAGCTCAGAGAACTGAGGAGGCACTCAGCCTGGGCCAGAGGTGGGAGGGGGCCCTGCTGCCAGCTTCCCAGGGGGTTTGGGTCCAAGCTCCAGGTGGGGGGTTCAGGGAGGATCTGGAGGCAAGACCAGGGACTCTGCGTTGGGTGGGGGAGCTGAGGAGGGTGTTTTGGGCCTGGCGCAAGGATCCAGCTGGGTCAGCGTGGGCAGTGATGAGGCGGGCAGAGAAGCCAGCAAGGGTTCACTGAGCCCCAGTGCCAGGCCCTGGGGAGGGGCTGCAGGACCTGCATGCAGATGGGCCTGACTTCTGGCTCTGAGGAGCTGTGTGTGTCTACGGAGCAAACCGCAGATTTAGATAAAGCAAATATGCAACTTCTAACTTCTAACTTCTGGCCCCAACTTCTAGCTCTATGAGTCCAGGAGCACAAAACAGTTGCCGGCATCATGGCTCTGGTGGTGGGGGCAGGCTTCTGAGAAGAAGTGCCCACGTGGGAGCAGGAGGACGGATTTGGGGGAGGGAGGAAGGAGAGGGTATAGAGTGAAGGGCTCTTGGAGGACAGAAGGGGAGGTGGGCACGAGGGGTACTAGGGGTGAATCTTGGGGTCACCCTAGGGATGGTGAGCCAGTCCCTGGGCAGGAAGTCCCCATCCCGATGCGAGGCTCATGCCTGCGGAGCCCTCATCCCCACAGCAAGTTGGGGCCCCAGGCTTGGAATGGGGCCCACGGGGGCACTTCCCTCATCTCCAGGGATCTCTCTCCTGCCCTCCCAGCGTATGAGCAGCCCAGCTTGGTGACCACTGCTCCACAACTGTCCATCCCCCCACGGCCACACCATGTCCGGCTCCTACGATGAGGCCTCACTAGCTCCAGAGGAGACCACCGACAGCTTCTGGGAGGTGAGGCTTCGATGTTCCCCAGGTCCTGGGGACCAGACAGCCTGGCCATGTGGAGGACTAGGCTCCCACCCACCCCATGACCTCAAGCCTTACTCCCCAGCCACTTGGCCCCTCCAAAACCCTATGTCTAATGGGCAGTGGTAGCCATAAAGGGGGGGAAAATGACTGCCCACTGAATCTGGAGCCCCTCTGCCCCACAGCTGCCCCTGGAGAGATCCTGTAGTCTTTCATAGTGTGGAACAGGCCCTCTTGACCCTCTGCTCTGGGGGCCCTAGCTTAGACTCCTGGCATTCACACAGGCAGGCATGCACTTGACAGTGTACATAGCCTTTCACAGCTGAAGTGAAGTGGGCAGGGGGTCGAGCATGGGTCACAGAGAAGTGGGGTAAGTTCTGAGAGCCCCACAGCAACATAGTGGTGGAGACCAGACTAGAAGCCAGGATTTCAGGAGCCTCCCAAAATATCTGAGACCCAGAAAAACATTTTTTCTGTTGGCTTCCAAAACCCAAAGAGAAAACTGCCAAATCTAAATTAATAAGTGTTTAATGAGATGTCTGCAAAACATAATATTATGTCAAGAAGCTGCAGCTCAACTCAACGCTTATATGACTCTATATAAATATAATAGATTTAGCTCACAAGAACAAAATGAATAATTCATTCTAGTCCAAGTCCAAATTATAAAAATCCTTCCACATTTTGTGGCAGCGAGGAAATTACGTTTAAAATGGGATGGAGGAGTGTGCAGACGGTGGGATGCGATGCAGGGTGCCGAGGCCTCGGAAAGTGGGAGGGTCCGGAGGCCCAGTGCGTCACCGCGTGGCGGCGAGGCGGTGAAGGGTGGGAGAGGGCGGTGAAGGGTGGGAGAGGGCGGTGAAGGGTGGGAGAGGGCGGTGGGGATGGACGCGGCGGGCGGCCGGGCAGGAGGCGGGATGCTCGCGGGAGCCGCGCTCACTGCTTGGCCGCCAGGTGGGGAACTACAAGCGGACGGTGAAGCGCATCGATGACGGGCACCGCCTGTGCAACGACCTGATGAACTGCGTGCAGGAGCGCGCCAAGATCGAGAAGGCGTACGCGCAGCAGCTCACCGACTGGGCCAAGCGCTGGCGCCAGCTCATCGAGAAAGGTGCGCCCCACGCCCACCCCTGGCGCGCACCCCAGGCTCACCAGCCCCCGACTGTCTGGGTCTGGGGAGCGCCAGCCACCGGGATGGCGCCTGCATCCTTCAGCCACGGGGCCTCCGCGGGCGCTGTCCCCACACCTGCGTTCTTCCCCTCCCAGACCAAGCCAGGCCTCCCTGTCTCTGTTCAACTCTACTTTGTACAATTTTAGGTTGGATTAAAAAACCCCACAACTTTTTATTTTGAAATAATTTAAATTTAGAGAAAATTTGCAAGAATAGTACACAGAACTATATACCCCTCACCCAGATTCACCAGTTAACATTTTACCACGTTGGTTTTCTCACTTTCTCTCTATTTATATGCATATTTTTTCTGAACCATTTAAGTTGGAGACATGTCCCTTCTTCCTGACTTCTTGGTATATCTCCTGAGAGAACATTTGCTTACGTAACCATAGTTCAGCTATCAAATTCAGGACACTTAATATGGCCCATATACAAATTTTATTATAGCACTTGTTTATGCTGGCCCAGGATCCAATCCAGAATCTCATATTGCATGTAGTTGTCATGTCTCTAGATTCCTTTAATCTAGAAGAGTTTCAAGTTGGGGTTTACATGTATTGGTTAATGTTTTTCTCTTCCACTAGACTCTAAACGCCATGAGGGCAGGGGCTTGGCCCATACTGCCTAGCACAGTGCCTGGCCCAGAGTTGATGCCCAGGCTACAGACGAACAAATGACTGTGGAATGTTTGGTCCCAGTGGCCTCCTGGCATCTGTCACCAGTTGGTTCTTCAATTTTACCTTCAGCCCATATTCCTGGAGCGCCTATTGTATGCCTGCTGCTGTGCTGGGCTTGTGAGAGCTCATGGGGTCCAGGCTGCCCACTATGGGGCTCACAAGCTGATAGGGGAGACAGGGAGTAGGCACAGAGGCAGATGCTATAAGAAGAATTCAGTGAGGGCTGTAGGCTGAGGTGTGTGACGATAGAGCAGTCAGAGGCTTCCCAGAGGCGGTGGCTATACTTGGGCCCTGGGAGATAAAACTATAGGGAGAGCAGAGGAGGGCATTTTTGCTGCCATGGGAGGTATGGGGAAAGCCTCAGAGAAAGGAGGCATGAGGGGGCCCTCTGGGCAGGGGGTGATGAGGGCCTGGTGACCCCATGGTCATTTCTCCAGGCCCACAGTATGGCAGCCTGGAGCGGGCCTGGGGTGCCATGATGACGGAGGCAGACAAGGTGAGCGAATTGCACCAAGAGATGAAGAACAGCCTGCTGAACGAGGACCTGGAGAAGGTCAAGAACTGGCAGAAGGACGCCTATCACAAGCAGATCATGGGCGGCTTCAAGGAGACCAAGGAGGCTGAAGATGGCTTCCGGAAGGCCCAGAAGCCCTGGGCCAAGAAGATGAAGGAGGTGCCCGGTGGGCGGCTGCCGCAGATGGGGCGAGGGTGGGCGGCCGAGCCCAGAGGGCAGTTTGATCAGAAGGAGGGGTCCAGAGTGCTCTGCCCACAGGGGAGCAGCACTGCCTTCCACTCCACAGATGGGGCAGGCTCCGCAGTGTCCAGCAGGAGGGTGTCCACAGGGGCAGCAGGCAGTGCCTTGCAGGGAAGCATCCACAGAAGGGTGGGCCCTGCTCCCAAATGCCTGGACCTGGGGCTGCGTCCCTTCTGCCTCTGAAGACCGTGTGCTCACAGCTCCGGGCAGGTGGGGGGAGTTGATGAGTGACCATGTTTGCTCCTGCTTACAAGTAGGAGCCCGCCCCGTGCCCCTCTCCCCACAGCTAGAGGCAGCCAAGAAGGCCTACCATCTGGCCTGCAAAGAGGAGAAGCTGGCCGTGACTCGGGAGATGAATAGCAAGACGGAGCAGTCGGTCACCCCTGAGCAGCAGAAGAAGCTACAGGACAAAGTGGACAAGTGCAAGCAGGATGTGCAGAAGGTGCTGGCCAGCCGGGCCCCGAGCGCCCCTGGAGTGGGTGGTGGCTGGGAGCTGCAGGCCTGGGGCTCACACTTGCTTTGCCCTGGTGCCCGTAGACGCAGGAGAAGTATGAGAAGGTGCTGGACGACGTGGGCAAGACCACACCCCAGTACATGGAGGGCATGGAGCAGGTGTTTGAACAGTGCCAGCAATTTGAGGAAAAGCGGCTAGTCTTCCTCAAGGAGGTGCTGCTGGACATGAAACGTCACCTTAACCTCGCTGAGAATAACAGGTACCTGGCGTGGCAGCGTGGTGGGCACACGCACGGGCAGCAGAGGGTAGGACGGGTGTGCAGGGCATCCCCGGTGGCCCTGTGTTATAGTGACAGAAGCAGGGAGGGAGGCAGAGCTGTAGGGGCCAAGAGGGAAGAGGCTGCAAAAGCAGTGGCTGCCTGGGTGCAAGCTGACGCACAGTAGGTACTCAAGATACATGCTTGGATGGATGGGTGAGTGGCTAAGGTGAGGATGGAGAAGGGTGCCCGCTGCGCCTGCCCGGGGCTGTCCACACGGAGATTGCTTCCTGGGATGCCCGCCTGATTCCTAGCTGGGGGGCATGCCAGCACCCTGGTCCGTTGAGTAGGCTCCAGCCCTCACCAAGGACAAGAAGGGGCCATGGTGCCCCAGCTCCCCATCTCCCCTGTGCACAGCTATGTCCACGTGTACCGGGAGCTGGAGCAGGCCATCCGAGGGGCCGATGCCCAGGACGACCTCAGGTGGTTCCGCAGCACCAGCGGCCCTGGCATGCCCATGAACTGGCCCCAGTTTGAGGTGAGGAGGTGTGGGGATGGGGAAGGGGAGTCTGAAAAGCTGGGAAGGGGCCTCAGGGGGCAGCCCCCCAGACTGACTGCTCCCCTGGCGCCCGCCAGGAGTGGAACCCAGATCTCCCTCACACCACCACCAAGAAGGAGAAACAGCCTAAGAAAGCAGAGGGGGTGACGCTGACCAATGCCACTGGGGTAGCGGAGTCCACATCCCAGGCTGGGGACCGTGGCAGGTGAGTGCCTCCTAAGGAGCTTCCTGGGGCCAGAGGAGCCCACACACTCGGGCAGCAGAGTGTTACCTCAGGAGACAAGAAATGATCTAAATCCCAGCAACCTCGTGCTCCTCTCAGAGACAATGGCAGCTAATCCTTTGAGAGCACCTACTGTGTGCCAGGCACTGTTCTAAGCATTTTCCGTATAGTAACTCATAGAAGCCTCCCAGCACTCTGAGAAGTGTGTAAATATTCCCATTTTACAGATGGACAAACTGAAACCCAGAGAGGTTAAGTGACTTGTCCAAGGTCACACAGCTAGTTAGTAAGCCTCAGGGCCATGATATGATGCCCAAGAGGTCTGGCTCCAGAATCCTCACTATTAACCACTAGGTTGTACTGCCCCTCTCAGACGAGCCGTCAGAGGTTCTCTGGGTTCCCCTTCAGCACCCCCTCACTCAAGGGCTGAGTAATAATGCTAATAGTCCTGCCTCACGTCTGTTTAAAGAGCTGTCAATAAGTCACTGGCCCTGGACCCCCCTTTACAAGGCCCATGCCTGCTCCAGCCTTGGTGGAATTTGGGGTTGGGAGGGTTTTGGTTGGTAGGAGGGGGCAGCCCTAGGGACGTGGTGGAAGGCAGTTCATGCTGGGTCCTCTCTCTGCGTCTCAGCGTTAGCAGCTACGACCGGGGCCAGCCTTATGCCACCGAGTGGTCGGACGACGAGAGCGGGAACCCATTTGGAGGCAGTGAGGCCAACGGGGGCTCCAACCCCTTCGAGGACGACGCCAAAGGAGTGCGTGTGCGGGCGCTCTACGACTACGACGGGCAGGAGCAGGATGAGCTCAGCTTCAAGGCTGGTACGGAGGGCGGGGCGTCCGAGCCCGGCGTGGGGCGGGGCCTGGTGCGTGGGCGGGGCCACAACCTGGAGGGTGACCTGTGCCGCGGGGCCGAGAGTCGAATTGGAGGGCAAAGGCAGGGCCTGAGAGTGGCAGCTGGGTGCCAGGGGCGGAGTCTGGATCTGCAATTTGGGTGGGCGGGGCGGGGACATGGATTGGGGGCGGGGCCTGGGGGCAGGGGATGCCACGAGGACGGACAGGACCCGGGAAATGAAGCTGGAGGCGGGGCCTGGCTTTGAGGGCAGGGCCGGGCCCCAGATGAGATGAGTGTCCTGGGGCAGCACGTGGGTGTCTGGGTGTGGCTGGGGCTGGTCTCCGGGGGCGGGCATTGGGGCAGGGGTGGGCACTGGGATGGGCCCAGCATACTAGTAGATATGGAGGGCAGTGTGGGGCTGGGGGTCACCCCTCTCTGAGCCCCTGTCAGTGAGCTCCCCTGTGTCCCCTTCTAGGAGATGAGCTCACCAAGCTGGGCGAGGAGGATGAGCAGGGTTGGTGCCGCGGGCGGCTGGACAGCGGGCAGCTGGGCCTCTATCCCGCCAACTACGTGGAGGCCATCTAGCTGCCCTGCTCCCCTCCCCACTTCCCCTCCGTCCTCGCCCACCCCTCCCCTTCCTGTCCACTCTTGTCCCCCTCCCTTTGCCATAGAGTTCCAGACATATTTTCCGATCAAGCTTTTATTTTTTTAAAAGTCAAAACAGAAGAAAACAAAAAATAGAAAGAGACGGAGCATTTGCAGGGCCGCCTGGAGGCCAGGGTGGTGGGACTCTGGTGAGGGCCCCAGGATAGGTGAGGGTCTTAGGACTTAGCCCAACAGAGACATCACCACATCTGCTCTTCAGATCCGGCCAAAGAGTCTCCTGAGCCCTGAGGGATGTCTCCTGGACCCCTCTGTCCCACCTTGCTCCCCCAGCCCACTCCTCCCCACCCAGGCTACCAGCACCTGCCCCCTCCTCTGGGCCTGGTCTCCTGACCTCTTCCTCCTGCCCCACCCCACTCCCCTTCCACCACCTGCTCTCAAAGGCGCCCCCTCCAGACCCCGAGAAGGGGGCCTCCCAGTCCTTGGTCTTCCACTTTGCCCAGGGGAGTGCCCTTCTTCTCCTGGCCTCACCCCTCAGGACCAGTGGGGCTGGAGGAGGAATGGCCACCCTCCTCTTCCATGGCCCCTAGACTCCCCCAGACACGAGAAGAGGCGAGCGGAGTCCGTGACAGTGTCGCTGGGTGTAGGAGGGGGAGTGAAGGGGGAGCAGGCCCTCAGCCCTCCCACCGCCAGGCTCAGCTGAGGGACCAAGGCCCTGCTGGGGCCCTTCTTTCCAGCTGTCATCACTGGGCACAGGCTTTTCCTTGGAGCCACACCCCTCTGTCCCTTGCAGAGACCCTGCCCCTCTCATAAATCCTCAGGCGGCGGGGCGGGGCCCCACAGCCCAGGGCAAAGCCAGCAACAGTAGCAGCCTCCTCCCATTTCCTGGGGAGGAGGGCATCTTGCCCACCCACCCGACCTCCCCCCATGTCCATCTCAAACCACAGACTCACTAGGCTCAGCCAAGCCTCCATGAGACCCAGCTTTGTGGCCTCCCACCCCTCTCTCCCCTTCTCTGGCCCGCCTGGGGAGACACTGCGGGGCCCATGGGAGAGTCCAGCCTGGGACCAGCAGGTGAAAGCCTGCAGCCAATGGGAGAGGCACGGGTTTGGCAGGAGGGAGGAGCCCTGGCCTCAGGAGCAGGACAGTCACCAGGTCTTTCTTCCTTGTCCCCTTCCCCCCAACCCTAGCCCTAGCCCCTGGAGCAACATTCCCCCTGCTGGCAGCCCTGCCATATCACCAAGCCTGGGTCCCCGTTAAAGGACTTTGGGGGGTGGGAGGAGGCAGAGGCCTGCCCAGAGCAGGAGCGTTTCCTCTGGTTGGTGGAAGAAAGTGGTGCTGGGTACTAAGTATCAGTACCCCAGGAGAGGGCGCAGGGTGTGAGCCAGGCAGGACAAGACCCCCAGAGGCGGGGAATGGCTGGAAGAGGAGTCTCCTGGAACCTCTGGGGTGAGGCTCTGAGACTTCCTGCAGCACTAGGTGACCTTCAGGGCTGAAGCCACTTCTGGGCCTCGGGACTGCAGACACCCTCTATCTCCCACAGCTCCTGGCCCCCTGGGCCTCCAGGTAGAGGCAGTGTGATACTGTCACCCCTCAGTCCTCCCTTGCTCCCTGCTTCTTCTCCCAATAGCCCACTGTTAGGAGGTCGTGGACCCCAGCCTCAAGGCCCCGACCCTGCTGTGTGGCCACAGGATCCTGGCAGACTCTGGCAGGGGCCTGAGCTGGGGCAGGCCTCCCTCAGGGCCAGGGGAGTTGGGGAGTGGGGACAATGGCACCCCCAGGGACAGGCAGACTCCCCCCAGCACCCCCTTTCTTGTCACTGCTCTCTGGGCCTCTGCTGCAGCCTGAGCTGTGCCCGAAGCCCCTCAGAGCCTGAGGCAAGATTTTGGAAGCCCTCAGACTCCAGAACAAAAGCCCCTCAGCCTCCCCCCAGGCAGGAGCTGGGGTTAGGGGCCTCGGCCCCTCACCCCGTACCCTTGAAAGGCAGGAAGCAGGCACCTGCACCTTGGGGCCTGGGCTCCCCCTCTCTGTGCCAGTGGCTTCCCGGCACATGGGGAGGGGCTGTGGCCCTGGCTGGACCCCAGGCCTGTCCCCCTCAGCACTCTAGTTGCCCACTCTGGGGCAAGGACTCAAAACCCCATTCATTCTGAGCAACCATCTCCACGGCCCCATTTGGGACCACTCTCTCTTGGTCCCCAGGCTCCTCAGGACCCTGGAGTGGGAGGGTCTCACACCTGACAGTCCCCTGAGCTCCGGGGCCCAGCCCTACCTGTCAGTGCTGGTGTCAGGGCACTCAACACCCAGTGGGGGGGGCCACGCCCCTCACCGTGCCCACTGCCTCCTGTAGCCCCCGCCCCACCCTTGATGCTGCACAGGCCCGCCCTGTGGGGCTCGGCGACTAAAGTGTTTCGTCCCCGTTCACCACCGTTCTGCGGCCTGGCTCTGCCACACCCACCGTCTGCCGCCCTAGGCTTCTGACTCCATTAGTCCGACACTTGTGAAACTCCGAGAAGTGCTGTGGTCTCAGCAATGCACCTGTTTTGTACATGACTGTGTAATTTAAAGGTATATAAATACAAATATATATATCTGTAAGTTGTGATTGTATGACTGTGGATAAAATCCAGAACTGTGTCAACCTGGCTGGACCGTGTTGTCTTGAGTCATGTGTCTTCCGAGCCCTGAGAGTTGCCTGTGGTCGGGATGTCTGTCGGGAGGTGGGGCCCAGCACAACTTGGTGCTGTCCTGGCTGGTCACCAGCGGCTGGAGGACTGAGGGCTGGCCCCTTCACCTTCCAGAGCCCAGGGCCTGTCTGTACAGAGGAGGTTACATGAGCTGCTCTCTGAGGCTCTTGAGCTGTGGCCTTTAGGGTCCCGGGTGCTTGACTGACCAAGAGAGCTTGGGTATTTGGGGTCCCAAACTCACGGTTCAAGGGTGAATTTGACCCCCAAAGAGGTTTCAGTTTTTAAGGCAAAATTCTAAAAGTGACTGCTGAGGCCTGTGTTTCCCGGTAGTCCACAGTCCCAGGCTCCCTATGGTGTGACATCAGGCCCTGCCACCCTTCCCTGTGTCTTGCCTGCATTTCTGTGTGGGACCCCTGGGAGGGCTCCTCCAGGAGTGTTTCTCAGGGGAGGGGGCAGGACCGGGGCTCTGGGCGCTCAACTCTGTTCTGCCAGGCCCAGGCCCAGGCCCAGCCCCTGCCCCAGCCCCTGCCCAGGCCCAGCCCCTGCCCCTGCCCCAGCTTCCCCGCCCCTGGCGGGATATCTCCTGGGACAGGGCAGGAGTCCCAGGTCCAGTCCCCGTTCTGCCATCAGCTCCCTGTGTCCCCACCCCATCCCCACCGGGGCGTCAGCTTCCTGCTGGTTAGATGTCTCTGGGAGGCCCCTCTGGCCCCCCGGCAGCCCCGGCAGGCCCCACACAAACCCACTACTCAAGGCAAATCTACTACTGTCTCCTCACCTCAGCTCTCTCCCGGCCTCAGGGCGCGCCCAGGGCAGGGAGCAGGGATCAATTGGGTTGAATCTGTTCCCCACCCCATCTCCTTCATCTCTTAAATCCGCCTCTAGTGACAAGCCCCTGGTTTTAGCCAAACAAGGACTCTTCAAATAAAGACAAAGTTTGCCTCGTCTGACTTGTGCAGGCTGTTCCACACAGCTATGGGGAGCCCAGGAGGTGGGGTCCCATGAAGAGGGTCAGGGAACAACTAGGCTAGATGGGGTTCTGACAGGCAGGTGTGCGGAGGAGGAAGAGGAATCCGAAGTTCACTGCCAGCATACAGGGTGTCTCTGGATGGGTGTGTCCCTGCCAAGCAGACGTGTGCCTCGTGGCAGATCCACACAACAGGGAGCTGCCCCACCCAACTCCCCACAGCTCCCCTTTCTGGAGCGGCTCCAGCTCCCACTCCTAGCCCCTAATCCCCCTCTCCTCCCCCGCATCCCGGCCTGAGATGAGGCCTCTCCAGGCCCAGGCCCAGCTGGTGGCTCCAGGGACTCAGCTGGGGGCAGGGCGGGCAGGCTGGAGACAAAACCAGTTGAACAGAGCCGAGCTGGTCCTGGCCAGGGTCCCAGTCTGCCCCCTCCTTGGGGGTGGGCAGACAGCAGGGGCCCAGCGAGGCACAGGCCTGCGGCAAGGCCCCCTCCTCCTCCGGGTCCAATCCCAGCTGACAGATGCCAAGGTGCTGTTTGCTCACTGCCAGGAGTAAACTTTCTTCTGGAGACAATAAAATTGCTGAGGGCAGAAGGCAGCAGGACAGGGCAGCATTTAACCCTCAGTGGTCTGGGTGGCCCTGGCTGGCTCCTGTCCTGTCTCCTGGAAGCAAGTCATCAGAAGCTAAGGGTTACAGAGGCTAAGGGCACTGACCAGTCACGAAGCAGGAGGCATGGAGGGGCAGAGAGAGCCCTGTCCTTGTGGGTTCAGTTCCTGGTTCTGCCACTGATGGGCTGCAGGACTGTGAGCAAGTCTCTTAGCCGCTCTGAGCCTCAGTTTCATCCTCTGTAGAATGGGGGAGCAGCCCCTCCCTCACAGTTTTGTTGGGAAGGCTAATGACAAAAAAGCAGTGGAAGCACCTAGTGGGTAGTCAGCCCTCAGGACACGTGAGCCCATGAACGAATGTGAACGAAGCACGAGGACGCTGAGTGAGTTGCTTTGCCCGGGAGACTGGGTGGTGGGTCCTCATCTCCGCCAGCACACGCGCGCTGTGACCCCACACCCTTTCTCTGTCACGTGCTCGCCCCCTCACACCCCGCTCACAGGGCTCGCAGCCTCACAGAGGGCGCTGCTGGGTCTGTGACCTTGCTCAAGAGGGAGAAACCACAGATCAACTGAACTCTCTTCGCTGTAGAGCCAGCGTCCTACGAAGGGGACTGAAGCGCCCACCCTCTCCTGCACCCCTGCTGTCCCACCCCAGAGCCCCCTTGGTTGGCCAAGCAGATACAAGGGCTCTGGGACCCCTCTCAGGAGAGTCAGCCCCCTGGCCCACCGCAAGCAGAAAGCCCTGATCTACAGCAGAGCAAGAGGGTGTGGAGGACACCGCCTTCTCTCCAGTCCTATGGTAGACCATCTTCAACCCCAGGGCCCTCCCTCCTTTCGGCCCACACCAGGGTGGGGGGAGATGAGACCCATTCCAGCTCCTCCTTGGCCTTGAGGACTCACTGCCTCCCTCCCACAGCTTCTACCAATCAAGTATTCCTTTCCTTTTAGGCTCAGTTCAATGCCACCTCCCCAGGAAGCCTCCCATGACCACCCCAGGCCCCTGTGACCACAACCACAACCACTTTGAGCACTGATGGCCTCTGAGCTGTCCTGCTGACTCACTGCACAGACACTGGGGTGGTGTCAGTTCTCTGGTATCTTTATTATCTGTTCCCAGGGGTACCCCTGGCACCCCAACTCAGGGGTGCGGACGTCTCCAACTCAGGGGTGCACCATGCATCCATGGTGCAGGATGGGCGGCACAGAGCACTGGACTTCTAGTAGCCTTGGCCAAGTCACTGCCATTCTGCCGGCTCTGCTCTGGAAATCCTGGGGTCAGAGGCTCGGGTGGAGGGAGGGCCCTCCCTATTCACCCCTGCTCCCTCCATGCCCTGGGGGGCTGGGCACGTGATCAGTCAGGCCTCAGGAGGAAGCATCCCCACTCAGGCCTCGGAAAGCTGACTTATGCCCCTGGGAGCGGTGGGCCGTGCCCTCCCTGACCTTGGACTCAGAATGCTGGCAGATG
Source organism: Diceros bicornis minor (assembly GCF_020826845.1). NCBI lineage: Eukaryota > Metazoa > Chordata > Mammalia > Perissodactyla > Rhinocerotidae > Diceros > Diceros bicornis. The sequence continues at coordinate 30,092,997 of NC_080753.1, read as the reverse complement.
CCGGCCCTCTCCCTCGGCTCAGGGTCCGGCCAGGGCAGGAGCAGGCAGGACGGAGGTTTCAGGCCAAGGCCTGGCCCTCAGCCCTCAGATGGGGTGCACAAACTGGTAGACGAGGCGCTGGGAGATGTCGGGCTTCCGGATAATGCCCTTCTTGTAATACTGGCGGATGGAGCGGCTCAGCTTGTCGTAGTTCATGGCGGGCCGGTTCTTGCGGATGCCCCAGAGCCGGGCCACCTGGGCGGAGTCCTCAATTTTGAAGATGCCTGGGGGAGCAGGAGGGGCCGGAGAGAGCCAGCCGTGCAAGTGGAGGGCAGGAAGGAGAAAGACCGAGACCAACAGGTCAGTCTCTCAGAAGGCCGAGAGAGCCAGTGTCGGCTGGGGCAGGGGCCAGGCTGTGGGGGCATCACACCTCCTCCCAAGGCTGTGGTGAGGATTAAAGAAATGCGTGCAGAGTGTGCCACAGGCCCAGTAAGTGGTAAATGATACTGTGGAGTCACAACCTCCTGGATGCAGGGGAGCCAGTGTCCGTTAGTGGGTTATTTGGGGCCTGGAGGGCCTGGCCCTTGCCAGCCTCTGCTCCTGTTGTAGGGTTTGTCCTGTGGGGCTCCGGGCTGTGCCCAGGGCTCATTTGGCAAGGTTACCCCCCACCCCCACCCCCGCTGCCTTCCCCTTGCAGTTCCCAAGCCTGAAAGACCTCTTTGCATTCTCAGATACTTCAGCCCACGCAGCCCTTTCTGGCAGGATTAATTCAGAGGACGTGGTGGAAAGAGTTGGAGCCAGGGTGACCTGGGTTTGAATCCTGGCTCTGCCATTTTCTACCTTTAGAAGCTGCCTGAGGCCCCTTTTTTCTGTCGGTAAGAGGGGGTTATAGTGACTACCATGTTGTTGAGTGTTTACAGAAAGTGCTTAGAGTGGAGCCTGAAGGAAGTGCCTCTTGGGACGGGCTATTACATTGTTAATACCCCCAGTTCTCAACCTAAGACCTCCTGGCAAGGCCTGGGTCAGCACACCCCCTCCAGGCAGCCTTCCCAGATCACCTCCCTGATGTCCTTTCCTAGAACTCTATCATGGGACTGTCTCCCCAGAGGACCGGCTCCCTCTCAGTCTCAAATATACACACAGGGTCACCACATCTTGTGCAGGAACTTCTCTACCCCCTCCAGCACCTTCTCATCCTCCCCACTTAGCTCCAAAGTCACCTCCTCCATGAAGTCCTTCTGGACCCGGGCACAGCTGCCCCCACTGCCCCGTCGCAGCCCCGACATGCTCTGTACACCAGTTCATTTCACTGCTAGTTCTCCTACAAGACTGTAGGACCCTCGAGGATGGGGGACAGCTGAATCCTCCCGGCACCCTCAGAACATTCTCTGTAAATGTCGGCTGAGCAAGTGCGGAACCAGAGGAGGTGCTCAATGAAGGTTTGTTGGATGAATGAATCTAGTCCATTTCACAGATAAGAAGACTGAGGTCCAGGCACCCATAGCTACTGATGGCAGAATGGGGCCTGGAACCCAGGTTTCCTGGCTCTGAGCCTTTTCCAAAACACTCACATGCACACCGTCTAGTTCTGCACTGTTCACTGAGGTGAACAGTGCCACCAGCCACATGTTTGAGCCCTTGAAATGTGGTGGGTCCGAACTGAGATGTGCTGTAAGTGTAAAATACACACCAGATCTCAAAGACTTAGTGAAAATATCTCGTTAATAATTTTTATATTGGTTATATGTTGAAATTATAATACTTTATAATATTAGGTTAAATAAATTCACCTGTTTAAAAAAAATTTTTTTTTTTTGTGAGGAAGATCAGCCCTGAGCTAACATCCATGCTAATCCTCCTCTTTTTGCTGAGGGAGACCGGCTCTGAGCTAACATCTATTGCCAGTCCTCCTCCTTTTTATCCCCAAAGCCCCAGTAGATAGTTGTAGGTCATAGCTGCACATCCTTCTAGTTGCTGCATGTGGGAGGCAGCCTCAGCATGGCCGGAGAAGCGGTGCGTCAGTGCGCCCTGGGTTCCGAACCCCGGCCGCCAGCAGCGGAGCGCGCGCACTTAACCGCTAAGCCACAGGGCCGGCCCTAAAAAACTTTTTTAATGTGGCTACCTATCGCATAGGTGGCTCGCACTGTATTTCTCTTTGGACACCATCAGGCTCCCCGGTGAAGCTAGGATGTTTTAGGGCAGAGACTGTGTCCCGTTCTCAGCAGTTTTAAGCCCCTGCTATGTCCCAGGCGCTGTGCGGCGCTGGGGATCCCAAACAAGAGCTTGGCTGGGGGACGGACGTGGCCTTAAACTGCGCACAGACTCCCGTCCCGTCCAAGGACGGCAGCGCGTCTGGCATTCGGGGCCAAGGTGGGGGCAGCTCCACCCCTCTGCCCGACCCCCGATCCGCCCCGCGCCCGGTGCCGGGAGGGAGCCCGGCGGGCCCCCGCTGACCAGCGCCCCGGCCCCCGTGGCCCGCGCGGGCCGCGCTCACCCTTCTCCTGGTTGAGCCAGCGGATGCAGCGCCCGTAGCTGTGCGGCTTGAGCAGCAGCTCCTTGAGGAACTGCCACAGGTGGATGGGCTGCCCGGAGCAGGACGAGTCCACCTCGCTGTCGGCCCAGCTGTCCTCGCTGGGCGAGGCTGGGCGGCCAGGGAGGGGAGCGGTGAGTGGGGGCCCCCTGCTTCAGTGGCAGCCCCCCCTCAACTCCAGACCCCGGGCTGGCCCCTCCCTGCCCAGCGCCAGCTCACCACAGAAGTGAATCGTCCCCGGGGAAGTCCTCTCTTTCATCCAGGCCGCTGCGGGACAAGGAGAGAAAGTTGGGGACCCAGGAGAGACCCCATGGGTCCAGGAGGGCGTTGGGTGGGGCTGTGGGGCCACAGAAGCCCTCCTGCGGCTGGAGGTTCCCCTCTGGCTCCCCTCCTCCTGCCAGTCTGGGAAGACAAGCTGTTTACAGAGGTGCTGCCTGGAAGAAAATTGAGGATTTGGGAGCTGGGAGGGGCCTTAGAGGCCCTGCACACAGTCCTTGTGCAGACTGGAGAGCGGAAGGGCCTTGCTCTGTCTCCCTTTTCTCACCTGTGAAGTGGGGCCAGGACCCCCTCACAGGTCCTGCCAGGATCCAGGGTGATGAAGTCTGCACAGTGCCCTCCCACTGCAGAGTTCACCGAGCTCTTCCGTCCCCTCCGCCTCTCCTCCTGGCCCCTTCCCCATCTCTCCCACCCCCAGACCAGGCAGAGGGGGCAAAGGCAGCCAACGTCTGCCCACATACCACCCGGCTCTCAGCCTGGCACTGTCCACTGCCCTTGCAACCACTGGTCTCTGACTGGGCATATGAGTGGGTCTTGTCCCCTTATTCATCCCAGACCCCTAATGGCAGGGGCAAGCACTGGCATGGATGGCTCTGTGCGGGGCACACTGTGGGTGCCCAGTGAGATTGAGACGATTTAAACATGAAGGGCTTGGCACACAGCCATTGAAAACAAGGCAGCTGTATAGATACTGATGGGGAACAAGATCCAAGATACACTGTTAAGCGCAGAACAGGGTGATACTCTGATACTATTCATGTTTTAAAAAAGGGTAAAACACACACATATCTAATTGCTTGTATATGCACAGACTTTCCCTGGCAAGGCAGCCAAGAAATGGTCACAGTGGTTGCCTCCAGGGAGGGGATTGGAAGGCTGGGGGTCAGGAGTGGGAGGCAGAGTTACTTCTCATGGTAGACTATTTTTCACTGTGGTCTTTTTTCAATCCTGCACATTTATTACATCATTACTTCTTTAATAAAAAACAAACAAACAAAATAACAAGAAGACGAAGAGGAAAGGCTTCATGGTACCCACGGTCCCCGTTGGCTCTGAGATCCTGTGTCCTCGACAGTCTAACTTCCCACGTGCTCTGCCCTAAGTTCTGGGGGCTTGACCAGGGCTGGGAGTGGGTCGGGGCTGGTGAGTTCACCCAGGATACAGGCAGGCAGCTGCAACTGGGGCTGGGATTCAGAACGGAGCCCCGACTGAGACCAAAGGGCTTCTTCCCCAGAGGAGAGTAACCTCCTGGCCGACATCATGGCCTAACTGTCCCCATCGGGGCCCCTGGCTTGGAGCCTGGGAGGGACCCCACCCACGCCATGTCCCACCTGATTTCCAGATGTCCAGATGGGCGTGCAGCACGTCCCCACCCAGGGGCGAGCGCTGGCGGAACTGCTCCTCCGACATGGCACACAGCTCCTTGCCCCCCAGCTCCTGGAAGGCCTTCCCCACGGGGGGCAGCCGGTACTGGTGCTCCGTCCACAGGAGCCACTTCTGCACGTTGCCAGGGCTCCAGTCCACAGGGTCTGGGCAAGAGACACTCCCTCAGCCCCAGGGGCTGCTTGAGGGCACCCCCCCAAATGTGGCCCGCTCTGCTCTGATGGGGCGCCAGTGGGCACTAGTGGTCTGGGACCATGCACTCCTGGGGTGAGGCCAGGCCAGGCCTGACAGGCCTTGAGGGGCCCTGTGGAGGGGGGTACCCAAGAAGAGAGGGGAGTGAGAGGGAGGAGCCAGGGCCCTAAAAACAAACTCAGCTTGGGGTAGGGTAGCCTGGGGCCTCTGTACCCCCCACTGAACCCAGACCTCGAGTCCTCTCAGACCTTTCCAGCCTCTCCAAAGGACCTTTTGGGGAGCCTCAGCCCTGGAGGGGACAGTGACATTAAACCAGAAACACCCGAGCTTCTTTCCCATATACCTCTTGCCTTCCCCAAACCCCTCAAGGAACCAGAGAAAAACCCAACCAGGAATTAGCCCTCAACGCCCGCCCCCAACTCCCACTGTATTTTACAGATGAGGAAACTGAGGCACAAAGACTTCCATCCCCTTGTCCAACACCCAACAGAGGGCTGGGCGCCTAGTAGCTGCTCAGTGCACGTGCACCGACTGAATGAGTGTCAGGGCACAGGGTGGTCATGGGGCAGCTACAGGCCTCAGGGGCCGGGAGGGGAGTCACTGGCTGGGTCCTAGATGTCTCTCTAGGGAGCTGCTCTGGGGGGAGCCCGGCAGGGCACACGGGTGGGGGCTAGGCTGTGGGCACAGTCACAATGGGACCTCCAAGAGAACTTCGTGATCTAAGCTGGTGCCCCAGCCGGGTGACCTGCAGACTGGGCTGCCCCCACTTAATAAACCCATTTTCCTCTCCAGGGTCAAAGCAATTTGTTTCTGTTCCCATTGTTCAGAGGGCAGGCCCCTCCCCAGGCCAGTGTGGGAGCGGAGGCCCCATGGGAGAACCTCCCTGGGGGGGCCAGGCCTGGGTATTGGGCACCCGGAGGACTGGGGCATGGGCAGGAGCTGCCTCCAGGGGACACCAGTTGGGACTGCTGGGGGGCAGGGGCTGAGCCCAGATGACTCCGGGGAGGAGGTACTGGGCCTGAGGGATGCCTGAGACCCCTCCTGTGTGAAAGCAGCACAGAGAGTGGGACGTTCAAATGCCAGGATCCGAAGGCCAGGAGGTGAGCCAGGCCTGCCCAAAGCTGGAGAGACGATGGAGGAACAGGGGCTAGAGACCCAGCAGCCCCTTGACCCATGGCATCAGCTCCACAACCACACCTTCTAGGCCCTGGCAGACACACTCACGCCCAGCCTCCTAATGTCCCCTCCGTCATCACCACTGGACCAGTGACACATTTATCTATTTATGATCTGTTTCCCTCACTGTATTGTCAGCTTCACGAATGAAGGGGCTTCTGCGCTGTATTTATCACTCAATCCCCCGGTGCCAGAACAGGGCCTGGCATATAAAGAAGCTACTGTTTCTCGGGCATCTATCATGTACCAGGTGCCAGCCTAGGAAGTGAGGATGTAGCGTGAATAAAACAAATGAAATCCCCTGCCCTTGGGGTGTGTACATTCCAGGGTGGGAGACAGACAGTAAACAAGATAAATAAATAAAATACACAGCATATCAGATGGTCTGTGCTGTGAGAGAAGGAAAGCAGGCAGGAGGAAAAAGAGGCGGGGGTATAGGCAGCAATGTCAATAGCGGGGGTCAGGGAAGGCCTCATTGAGATGGTGCCATTTGAGTCAAGACCTAAAGGAGGTGAGGGGTGAGCCAGGTTCTAGGGTGAGGGACCAGCAGGTGCAAAGTTCCTGAGGTGTGAGTGTTGTGGAACAGCAGAGACAGGTGTGGCTGGAGCAGAGCGAATGAGGAGAGTGGCGATGAGCCCGAGAGGAAGTGGTGGGCCAGACGGTGGAGAACTCGAATTCACTTCATCCATCACCTACCTGGGGACACTGGGCTGGTGCAGTTGGGGCACAGAGAGGGCTGGAACCTTGCCAGCCCAGGCTCACAGCTGCTGTGTGTCCTGGGCTGATTGTACGTGTAGAAGGACTGGCATCCTGGGGCTGCCTGAGGCTGGGCCAGGCAGCGTCCCCCTCCCTGCGACCTCAGCTCTGCCTGCGCCCGCCTTATGGAGGCGGGCGTGCAGAGGGGCTCACCTGCGGTGATGTTGAGCAGCTTGCAGGCCGTCTCGATGTCCTTGAGCACCTCGCCCACCACCATGGATTGCACCTGCTCCAGGGAGTGCTCCTCCAGGGTCAGCCCGCCCGGCGCCAAGTCCAGGCTGCCCCCAGGGGCCTGGCTGTCGATGACGGGGCACTGCTCAGGTTCCTCAGCCGGCTCGTCCCGGGGGCTGGCCCCGGGGCCCTTGGCGGCCCAGCCGCTGTCCTCAGGGTACAGCATGTCAAAGTAGGACAGGTAGAAGGCGGACAGGCCCTGCTCGGGTGTGGCAGGTGGGCTGGGGCTCCAGTCCCGGCTCTCAGGCCCTGCTGCCCCCACGGCCCCCTTCTCCAGGCCTGTCCTCAACCCAGTGTCAGGGGGCAGCAGGAGGCGGCTGGGGGCCACGCCGCTCAGGCCCGGGCTGGCGCTGCCCATGCCGCTGCTGCTCGGCCCGGCGTCTGCGTCTGCAGAGATCAAAGAGGAGGGAGAGTCAGGTTCTGGCTGCTTCCCCGTCCCCGTGGGGGCTGCTAAGCTGGTTACAGGGATGAGGGGCCCAGTGGGCAGTAGCTGGGCCTGGGAGAGAGTTGGGGCTTCCGGGTCACTGGGCAGCTAGGCCAGGGCTGGGCAGACTGGCCTTCTGGCTGGGAGAGAGTGAGATGGGAGGAGGGTAGGACTGTAAATGGACAACTCCCTCTCCCCCAAGGGAGCCAGGTTGGCTGGGAGCAGCCAATCTTGACACATGTCATGTGCTTTGAACAACCTTCTGGGGTTCTTGACCTCACGCAGTCCTCACAGTGGAAGGCACGATTAGCCCCATTTGGCAGATGAGCAAACTGAGGCCTGGACAAAGAGCCTTTAATGTCCAGCCCTCTGTCTCTCCGCCGGCCCACACCCAGATCCTAGTCCCTGCCATTATGTGGAAGAAGTTCCTTCTGAGAGCTAATCTAAATCTTTCCTGCTGTAGCAAAGCTTGTTTTCTTTTTTTCTGCCCTTGAAGTGGATCAGGAAGGGAGAAGGATACCACCATCTTCACCAGCCAGGTGAAGGAAGAAAGGAGCAAGGGAGGGGTGTGGCAGGGTAGAATCCCTTCACGAGTTGGGGAGGAGGGGCCATGTCCCCCTCCCACAGGGCCATTTGGGGGGCGTGAATAAATTCCCAGAGTCATGCTGCTGAGGTGGCCACTGAGCAACTACTTGCTGGTGTGCTTGGCCCCCGCTCAGGGCTGGGTTCCTGTATGCACCCCACGTGGTCCTCCCCTGAAAAGTGCAGCCCCCAGGCCCCTCCCTGCTCTCAGAGCCCTCTCCTCTCCCCTCACGCCCTGGAGGGACGTGCAGCTGCCCGAGGCGGTGCCCACGTGCTGACCTCCAGGCCCGGCTTTCGGGGGGGGAGGGGTGCAGGGTGTAGCGGGGCAGGGGGTGGTGAGAAGGCCCAGGCTCCGGGAACGACAGAGGCCCTCAGCCACTCAGACACCCTCTCCTCCCTGCCATTGGGCTCAACACGAGGACCTGGAGGCCTCCCTTCCCATCGGTCACCCAGGATCTGCTTTGCCCGGCCTTTTCTCTGAACCCCATATTGGAGTATGTGGTTCAGGTGAGGCAGGGCCCTTGAGAGATGTCCGGATACCAGAATACCGGGGTTTCTGGGATATTTCTGTGATTTGTGGGCCCGAGACTCAAGAATAAATCAGGACAGAGGTGAAGGATTACCAACAAACATACGCCCCCAATAACACAGGGGGCCATTCAGAGAGGAGGGAAGGAGCGCCTGCTCATGTGTGTCCTTTCTCAGGGGTGTTTATATTTGAAAGCAGTGGTTCTCAGAACGTGGCGTCTGGACCAGCAGTACCAGCAGCACCTGGAACTCGTTAGGAATGCACATTCTGAGGCTTTCTTCAGAGCTCCTGAGTCAGAAGCTCCGGGGTGGGGTGGGGGCGCCCAGCAATGCGTTTCCTCAGGCCCTCTGGGCGATTGTGAGGCATGGGCAAGTTTGGGAACCACGGCTTTAATGGCATCAGGCCAGCAAGAGGGAGAGACTTTCATCAAAGGACCACTAGACTCTCTACTGGTGGAATTTCTGGGGCCACACTGGGACAGAGTGGGGGCTCCCTGGAGCATCTCCAGTCACCCCATAGGACTGACCTGCTCAGCCTCAGCATGAGTGGCATTGTCCCTGCAGCTGGGACAGGGAAAGAACTGTTCGGAAGACACCTCCAGCTCCTCTAGGGCTGCAGCTAGCCCATTCCACACCTTCGTACAACTCAGAAAACGAGACCCTCTCTTTCTGGGTAGCACAGCTCAGTGAATGGAGCCCAGGAGGAATTTCAGCTCCCTCTCATCCTCTCTCTTGTGCTGTCCTCAACCTTCCCCACTTTACAGGGCAGCCCTGCATTTTCCCGTGGCGGAGAGAATACCAGAAAAATAGAAAGGTGTTCCCTCTGATTTCAACTCTCCCTTTTAAGGGCTCCTTTAAGTGACAAGGAAGGAAAGGCCAGGGTGGGGTGGGGTGCGCAGGGGTGGAAGGGGGGCCGGGGCTGCGGGGGACAGAGAGTAGGCCTGGAATCATTTCAAGTCCTTCTGTGCAAACACACGTGTGTGCTGTGGGCCCGTATTATTTACCCAGGCAGCACCAACAGCCCGCTCTGTCCCTGAGTCCCTACCCCGGCCTGTGCCCACGCCCTACCCCCTAGGTAGCCCCACCCCTGGAGAGCCCCTCTCAACCCCCCACCCCCCCCTCATCACCCCCTGCCTAGCTCCCTCCCTGTCCACGTCCCCAGAGCTCTCAGCCCTGCCACGTTAGGACAGTCTCTGCCAACACCCTGGGCCTTATGCCAGGGAGACAGAAACATTTCCAAGCAAGAGAACTTGCTTCCTTCGTGGCCTCCTGTTGCTGGGCCTCAGCTACAGGTAGGATGGGAGGCAGCTGCTATGTTTCCGGGCACTGTGGCATGAGGGGTCAGTGAGGATGAATGGGCAGGGCAGGTGGCAGTGTTTGTCAGGCTGGGATGTGATGACACAACCCTGACACATTTGTCAAGTCACCTTCACAGCCCTCGCACCTGTCCCCTCCCCAGGCCTTGTTCTCACTCCGATTCTGTGGATGGGGAGGTTCAGCTACATAGAGCTGAGGGACTTGGAGCCAGGGCTTCCAACGCCTGGCCCAGGGCTCCTTCACCAGCAGAAAATTCCTGCCTCCTCCTCCACACCTCACATTCCAGCTCCCCAAGTCACCTTGCTCCTAAGTGCCAAGGGACCTGTTCTCAACCAAGGCTTGCTCCCAGCTCCAACACCTCCCTGGTGAGAAATAAGTTAATGATTAACTGTGTGGCAGGAGGAGAGATCTGATTGTCCGCAGGTGGGGAGGTGGGGGGACTGCTCTGACCCCAGCAGCCAGGTCTGGATGGACCTTCGTTTACTGGTCAGGGAGCCAGGGGCTGGTGGGCCCAGTCTGCAACTCCAGCATCTCCTCCAGGACCCAGGGCTGGACTCGGGAGGGAAGGGAGAGCTGCACAGTGAGCGCCTCCTATGCCCAGAGCGCCCACGCACGTGACCCCCTTTCCTACCCACAGCCTGGGTGACCTGCACTCGAGAGCCCATTTTACAGATGCGGACAGTGAGGCTCAGAGAGCTTACGCAGCTTGCCTGAGGTCCCCAGCTGACCATGTGTGGGCTCTGCTCATCGTACCATGTTCCCTCTGGGGCTCCTGCTGTGGCCTGTCCCATCTTCCCAGGGTCCTTCCCACCTCCTGATTGGCCAGCTTGATCTTCCAAAGTCCATTCCCGCCTCCCAGCTGCTCACTCCACCGCACTGTCAAGCTCATTTCCCTCTAACACGCTTTCTTCGGGCACCCCTGTGCTCAAGAACCTCCCATGGCTCCCCATTGCCTACCCTGCCTGATGTCTATGGCTGGTGCCCACCTCTGAGCCCACCTCCTACCCAGCACAGATAATCAGAGCTGGAAGGGACTGCATATTATGTGATCGTTTTATAGATAGGAACAACGAAGCTCAGAGCAGGGAAGGGATTCATTCGCTGGTTAGTGGCAAGGTCTGAATCAGAACCAGAGATCCATCAACATGGTGACCATATCCAGGATCTAATGAGAACAGTGTTTCTCCCTCGGCCCTTGTGCTATGGGCACAACATGGCTATTTTCTCTTGTGTTGTTGTCCCCCTGCCGAAGATGCCCCTTCCTTCTCATCACAGTTCAGCCCAAAGCCCTCCTCCTCCAAGAAGCCCTCTCCAACATCTCCCTCCTCTGACTTCCCAGGTCTCCACATCTGTGCCGTGCAATTCAGCCGTGATTACATTCATGGGTGCTTGTCTGTCCATGAGGACACATGTGCCCTGGGAAAAATGAGGCTCAGAGAGTGGCAGGGATGTGCCCCTAGTCACACAGCAGAGCCAGGACCAGACTAGAGGCCTGCTGACCCTTATGGTTCCATAGGGTCCTGAGATAAGCCCGACGTTTGCCAGGTCCAGGTCTCTCAGACAGCAGGCCCAGCTCTCCCAACTGCCTCTGCTGGCCAGGCCCAAGGGGCTGCCCGTCTCCTGAGCGATGCCTCCAGCTCCCAAACCTCGAGCTGATCTTTTCTGGATTAAGCCACGTGTCTGGATTAAGGCTCAGCATGTCCTGGCTCCCTCCCGCCCCAGAGGCTCTGGCTCTGACTCCAGACAAAGAAAGTTTGGTAACAGCTGGTGGAGGCCAAGGCCCAGACACAGAACCAGATGGGCAGGGCAGCGGCCAGAGGGATTAGCCACCTCAGGCCCCTCCTCTCAGCACCTCCATCCCCCCAGGAAGGCAGATCCAGGAGAGAGGGCAGATTTATAGCAGCTGTTTCCTGCCACTGTCCGGCCTGCTCTCACTTACCTCTTGGGGCCAGGAATGTGCCCTGCAGCTCCCCAGCCTCCCAGGTTCTCACTCACACTCATACTGGCACCAGCAAAAGATCCCCTGATACCGCCTGAATCCACAGTCTCAGGGAAGCGGAGTTACGGGGAGGTCTTTACTAAAGTTATGGGGTTGGAGCCTGTCTCCCACATCCTGCTCAGTCCAGGCCCCCAGGGGGATTGTGATTGTCTTCCCCCCAGGGGGATTGTGAGTGGGATAAATGTGCCTGAGCCCCACCTCCATCATGAGACCCAACCTCAGTCTGCCCAGACCCCAGGCCCCAGCCGCAGACCTCAGTGAGAAGAGCACGGAGGGACAGCGGGTGAGGCAGGGGGTGACAGAGCCCACCACTCAGCCCTGAGTCGGCCTTGCTCCACCAACCGGAGCAGACCTCCTCTGGCTGCCCCACTGCGGCCCACAGCCCTGGCTGTCAGCCCCTCCCTCCCTCCAGCTAAGAGCCTCCTTTAATGAGTCAGAATCAGGGGGCTGTGGGGGTGCCACTAGGATCTGGCCAGGAGTCAGGCAGAGTAGGCAGGGGCCACATGGGCCTGCCCCCGAGTCAGCTGGTCAGCACCTTGGAGAGAAGCCGGGCCTGCCCAGGCCACAGGGAGGCCCTGACCTGCACTGTGTCTGGCTTCCCTGAACCCTCCCTGCCCTTGGCCAGCCTCCCTCTCTCCTAGACATTCCCCTCTCAGCCTCTGCTCGCCCTCCCGGCCCCTCACTTCTCCTCAGACAGCTCCTGCCCTCCCATGGAACCCCAGCTCCCTTGCCCTAAGAAACTGCTTTTCTAACTAGCTGGACCCAAGAAAAGGGCCCAGCCTCCTCCTTACTGACCACGCTTCACTGCCCAGACGGTCCTTACTGGACAGACCACCCTCTTACCCAGGAAGGGGTCCCCGGCAGGCCTCCCCCAGGCAGTTCCAGCCCCCTCCCAAGCACCCACTGCCCCGGGGCCCCCCAGGGCAGAGAGAAGGGAGGTGGGTCCTGGGGGGTGGCTGACGGAGGACCTGCCTGTCTCAGGCTCAGCTTGAGAGTAGGGGAGGTAGGTTTCTTCTAGATCCCTGGGTTTCCCCCAACTTCTCAGATCCCAGACCTGTCCAGCCACTGACCTAACTTTCTCAGGAGCCCTGCTCTCTGGCGGTTCAACTGAGGAGCCAGCTTGTGGGCCCAGGAGCTGGGTGTGTGGGGAGACCTGGGGATGGGGTGAGGCTATGGAGAGATCAGAGGGTGGGTAGGGAGTTGGGGGACAGGGCCAGGGAGCAGGAGGACAGGGCACAGGAAACAAAAGGGTCAGGGGAGCATCAAGGAAATCTGGTCTAGTCTGCTTTGCCCACAGTTCCCAGGGGCAGCCAGAGCCCGAAGGCACCTTTATTCCAGCTATGTCTCCCATTCACTCCCACTGCCTGGGTACAGCTGGCATCCACAGCGCCTCACTGACATCGCTTCCAACCCTTTCTGGGACAAGGTGAAGGCCAACTAAATAAATGGCTTCGTTGGGCTCTCCCAGCCCTGGGGCAGCCTGTATTATTCCCACCTGACCGACATGGTGCTGTACCTGCTACAGGCACACGTCCGAGGTGACCAAGCAGGGATTGGAACTCAAGACTGAGCCCCACCCTCTTCTCAGATGGTGCTGATGACTCAGCACCTGCCGACCTCTATGGTCACTGCTGCTGACCACCCCTTTCGCCTCTGCTCAGGCTGCCCACTGACCCAGCCCCTGAAAATCCCAGCCCCACAGAGGTCGTATTGGTGGACTCAGGTGGCATGGACGCCTGCAGCCTGAAGTACAGGGACCCACCTCAGCCTCGAGCTCACCGCCGTCTTTGAGTTTGCTCCAAAGGGAGTGTGTGGTCTGGAAAGAACTCGAGGCCTCAACATCTGGAGATGTGGGTTCATGTCCTGCACTGTTCCCACCGTATGTGAGGCCCTGGGCAGCCAGCCCCTGGTCCCCTCTGGGCCTCAGTCTCCTCCTCTGTTCTCCGAGGGGGTGAGTCATTTCCCAGGGTTTTTCTAGCCCAGACACTGTTTGAATTCTATGACTGCATGACCCCTATCTTCCCCCTCAGCCTGACTTGGAAGGAAGGTGGAGGAGAAACAGAGGTGGACACCAGGGACTCCCCTTGCAAGCAGAGACATAATTCAGGGATGACATTTTGGGCAGAATGAGGGGTGTGGCTACGTCTCCCTCTGCCCACCCTCCTCTGGAGCTGGTGTCCAGAGCCTCTCAAAGACTTGGCCCACCCTTCTGACCAAGCAGGGCCACGGCCAGGCCACTCCTCACCTCCCAAGTTGCACCTCCCAAGGTTCCCGCCCCAGCAGCATCTCCTCCCCACGTCTTCCAGTCAGCGGAGACTCCCTGCCCAGGCAAGTCTGGCCAGAACCCCGATTTCCAGCCACATCAAGTACAAATCCTGCCTGACTTCCAGGGCTTTCCAGAAACTGCAGATCACTTCTTCATTCAGCCCTTGTGGAGCACGTACTGTGTGGAAATACATTTCATGTCTCAGCACCCCAGTCCAGCTCGACCACCACACCCCGGCCATCTGCATACTCCCCCTGCCCCTCCTCTCTCTAGCACAGTCTCCCCTGGGCCCCACAAACCCTCCTTGAAGGGGCTGGGCCACAGCACCCTCTCTCTTCCCTACCCTCCTCCAGCACCTCATCTGTACCACCCTCCCAGCACTCGCTACACCATAGGGATGTCGAGGTTTTGTGGGTGTCTCTTCCCCACACTCCAGTCCCAGCTGGGCGGCGGGTCCCTGAAGGTGTGAGAACACGTGAATGTCACTTGGCTCTGCCTGGGGCCCCGTGGTCCATCCTCTCGGCCTTAGTCTCCTCATTGGTGAAATGGGGACTCGTAATGATAATTGTGTCTCTGGGATTTGGCACGACAAGGCAGGACAGTGATGTCGAAGACTCGACACTCTCCCAAAAGGTGTGTGTACACGTCGGTTACTCTCATCTCTATCCTCCATGTCTCTGCAGCCTCCTCCAGGCCCAGAACAGCGACCGAAAGGCAGAGGCACTTCATAAACTCCTGCTGGTGAATCTGTAAAATTTTGACATGTCTGAGGGAGGAAATGTGCCTTGAGCCCCAAGGCTAGGGCCAGGGAGCCCACCTTGGGCTTGGAAAGGGGATTTTAGGACAAGTCAAGACAATCAAACAATACAGAAAATTATAAAATTTTCTGAACTGTTCTGAGAGGCTAAGAACAGAATTGCTTCAAAAAAAAAGGTTTAGGGGGTGCCGGCCAAGTGGTGTAGTGGTTAAGTTTGCGTGCTCCGCTTCGGCGGCCCGGGGTTCGCACGTTCGGATCCCAGGCGTGGACCTATGCAGTGCTCATCAAGCCATGCTATGGTGGCGTCCCATATACAAAATAGAAGAAGATTGGCACAGATGTTAGCTCAGGACTAATCTTCCTCAGCAAAAAGAGGAAGACTGGCAATGGATGTTAGCTCAGGGACAATCTTCCTCACACACACACACACAAAAAAGGTTTAAATGGGCGAGGATAGGTTATGAGGGGGTTATTGGGACACAACTCCATCCGTGAAGTGTCAACAGAGACATATCGCCCTTCTGTCTTGGAGCCCTGTGTGTGTGGGGGCGGGGGGGATGTGGAAGCTGGAGACAAGAAGAGCTGGATCCCAGTGGCCCTCAAGCCAACTTGCTGCCTCAGGAGCAGAGGGACCTGGGCCCCGCCCCTGTCACCACTCTCAGGTGCTGGGGCTGTAGCCTGGGCGGTCACCCCCAGACCTCTGTCTTCAATCCCAGAGCCAGAGGAGAGGGAAGGGTGCCTGGATTCTGGTGATGCCCACAGAGACCTCATGGCCCCTTTCTCTGGTCCCAGTGGGCTCTGGTCCGTCTGGCCCCCAGCAGAGTCACAGTCAGGTCGCAGGCTGAGAGCAGTGGTCCCCTAGTCTGGAGGCCCCGCCTGGCCACTGAGAGGTGGAGAGAAGCATCTGGCAGGGGGCACTTCTCGCCTGGGAACATGCAAATGAGGCAAGAGAAGGAGCCTGCATTAAATGTCAGGAAGAGCCCAAGGCAACTGGGCTTGTGCAAAGTTTGCTTTGGGAAGTGTTGTTCCACCTGACAGGCCACTGGCTTAGCTGGGGGCACAGGGTGGGGCGTGGAATGAGGTGGGGTGGCGATGGGGGCAGGGGGAGGGTCCAGATGGAATTTGAGTCCGGACTCCCTGCTCTGGGCCTGGGGCAAGTGACTCAGCTTCCTCTGAGACTCAGTTGTCCCGTCTGTTAAATGGGCTGTCAAGAGCATGTCTTAGAGGGGTTGTGAAGATTGAGGGAGAGGGTGGATGGAAATTCCTTGTGAATCATGAGCGTGCATGAAGGTGGCTCTTGGGAGCAGGTGAGGGGATGGCACTGGGAAGGGAGGAGGGAAAGGTAATGTGGCGAGGAATGAGGGGAACAAAGGAAGAAGGGGGGGGGGGGCGGGGGGCGGGGCTGAAGGGCGGAGACTGCGGGATTGTTGAGGACAGTGGTGAGGGAGGCCTGGGCCTTGCCCTGAGGTCTTCCTGCTCTGTAGCCCAGTGCAGGGCAGCTGCTGGCCTCACCCACCCCTCCCTGGCCTCTAGAAGAAGCCAGAGCCAGAGCCACTCACCTCTGCTGAACTCAGCCTAGGGGACAAGCCTAGGAAAGCACACAAATCTTGCAAAGCTGCCAAATCCAGCTGGCCAGCCTGTCTCACCAACTCCTACACAGCCTTCAAAACCGAGCTCCAAGTTGTCTCTTCCATGAAGCCTCTTTTAACAGAAAACGCCACCTTATCTAACCTTCTCACTACACAGACAAGGACCAGCAAGTGCGGGGAGGAAAAGTGACTTACCCGAGGTCACAAGTGTGGGTCTTAACCCATCCCTTCTTGCCCTCCACCCAGAGCGTCTTTGTCCCTACGTCAACCTGAACTGACTTACCCAGGTTACACTCAAGCTGCAGTGTTTCACACAAAATTGTGCTCTAATTGTTTTGGGGCCATTAACTTTATATCTGCAACAACCTCAGTGGTAAAAAGTGGGTTCTCGTGGTTCTTCTACTTACTGCCAGCAGCATAGTTTCTGAGCATCTATTGAGCACCTACTGCATGCTATTCCCTCAGGCCTGGTTGACAGAGAAGCTCTATCTAATTCAGAAGGTTGCATCTGCCGAAGTGTTTTATAATTGGTAACACACAATAAACACGTCCAGGAGGGACTGAGTTTTCAGCTCTGGGGCCCCCCACAGTGCCTGGAGCAGAGGAAATGCTTGTCCACTCACTCTCAGGCTCTCAAAGGGGAGAGTGGTCTCCTGCCCAGAGAGACACCACCTCCTCCACACCCCACCCTCCCTGGGAGCCCTGAGGATGCTCCCTCTCCCCAAATTTCTGTGAGTTTGGGGTGGTAAGACCCCAAGTTGGGAGTCCCTGGCTCTGGCCCTCCCCCAGGTGGGCAGAGGGCGAGCAGGACGGGCCCAGCTGGGCTGGGCCGTGGCCTGGGCCTACCTGTCTGGTGGCAAGTCTCCTGCCCATCCCTGCCCGCCACCTAGAGCCCGGGGCAGCCTGGATGCCTGTTTGCTTTGTTACTCAGCCGAGCAGCTGGTGCTGGGGAGATGCCGCTTTATTGGGGGTGCTGTGAGGCTGTTTACTGGGGAGGTGGGGGCAGGAAGTGAGGCCAAGTCCCAGCCCTGGCCAAGAAAGAGGAGAAAGGCCATGACCGTCATACAGTGGACGGGCCATGGGAGGCTTGTGGCCTGGGCGTGGCTGCTGGGTGGGCCCAGATGGCAGGGTGAGCGAGGGGGTCTGGGGCTGAGGCCTGCTCACTCCCCAACACGCACACAAACACATGTACACACACACACACACACATGTGCGCTCGTACACACACACACACACACACACACACACCCCTTGTCTAGCCTCGGGGAGCCCCTGCCATCTAGATCCTTCCACTTTCCACTCTGTCCTCTCTGCCATCCACTTTCCTCTCTCCCCACAGGAAGCATCTGGCAAATCTTAGAAATGAGCACCTTCAAGGACCCCCCCCCGCCCCGTTTCTTTCCTAGTGTGCCCAGACCCCGCCCACAGGCCCTCCACTTCCCTGCATATCCAAGCACCCAGGTGGTTTGCTCCACAGCTCCCCAGACCACCTGGTTCTTGTGCCCACCACTGCCCCGTCCAGCCCCTGGGCTCTGGGCCTGTCCCCTGTACTCCAACATGGACGCCGGCCCTGAGCCTGCAGGCTCTAGCAAGCCCCTGGCTACTTGTGGCCTGGCCCCAGGGAGACCCTTCCTTGGCAGAGCCGCTGCGGCTGGCAGCAGCAGAAAGGCTGCTTGTGTTTCGCTAGCCAAGTAGAACTGGCCTGGTCTCAGGGGCTGAGGCTCTGCATTTGCCGAGCTGCCTTCCCTCAGGCCGTGCTGGCTGGGCGCAGAGTGGAGCCCAGATGTGGGCCACCAAGACATGGGCACCCCATGCCTCCCTAGGCCAAGGGGGCTCATCCAGGCTCTGGTGTCAGCCCAGGGAGGCAGAGCGGGCAGCATGGAGAGGTCAGGGGCTTCCGAGGGTGAAGGACTCAGGTCACAGCTGCCTGGGAAATCATTCGTGTGCCTCCAAGTCCTGCCCTCAGTCGCCCACTGCCCCACAGCTGGCAGGGGAAAGCCCCCATGGCAGGGCTCCTTGTGCCCCCAACATACTCACCTGTTAGCTGCCTTGTGCCCAAGGAGTCGTCTGCTGCAGTGCCAGCCTTGGGGACCAGGAGGAGGCGTGGGCAGTTGGGGCCACTGTTGGGTTTCAGCCGGGCATCTGGGGGGCCAGTGGGACCAGAGGCCAGCAGGGCTGGGGGCAGAGGTGGCACTCGGGTGGGCCGCCGGGGGCCTGGCCACCCTTGAGGGGTGGCCCTCTTAGGTCTCAGGGCTGCGTGCCCTGAGGGAGCCTTTGGCCCCCGGCCCAAGGCCACCTGCTGGCACCGTGGCAGGACCCAGCCAGAGGGACTAACAGGGGGGGCCACGGTGGGCTCAGGGCACCGGGTCTGTGGGGCAGTGTGGACGCAGGCGGAGTGCAGGAATGTGCTGGGAGGAAGTCAGGCGGCCTGAGATGAAGAGTTGGCCTGGGCCTGATTTCCCATTATAAGTAATCCTTCCTTATTTACCTGAACAAATACGCTCCCTGCTTACCTCAGACCGCAGGCGGGCTCCCGGTTAACCCTTGCAGGCCTTCCCCTCCTTGCTGGGGGACCTACACCCTGGCAGCCAAGGAACTCACTCATTCATTCATTCATCCATTAACTCATTCATTCACTCATTAACTCACTCACTTACCCATTCATTAGTTTATGCATAGCTACTGAGCTCATATTATGTGCGGGGCACTGGGGATACATCGAGAGGGACCCAGGTCAGGGCACTAAGAGGGATCAGCTGAGAGCAGGGAACAGACAAGCAAACAGCAGTGGAAATTCAGTGTCACTCACACTCCAGTGCAGGGCTACGGGAGCACTGAGGCAAGGGAAGTCAGCGAGGGCTTCCTGAAGGAAGTGCTGTCTGGCTTCCAGGCCAGAGATGGAGGGAACCCTGGGGAAAGGGACCTGAGGCTCATGGGCCCACCCACCCCACATGGCAGCCATGCTGTCTGTGCCCCACAGGGCCTGGCATAGGGCCATCACACAGCGGTTCTCAGGAAAGATTGGTAGCTCGCTTTCCCAGGCCTAGAGTGGGGGTTCGGCCAGCAGCAGCTTTCTCTCCCACAGTCCCTGAAGGGTGGAGACCACATCCGGGCACCCACTACCAGGGCTCCTCCACCCCCATGAATCCAAGGAGGGCCACGCAGTCAAGCCCTCAGCTTCCTCCTCGTCCTGCCAGGTGGGTTGAGGGCTGTCCCCGGAGGGCAGGGGCTGGCTCTTCCTTTCTCTGGATCACTCTGGAAGGGCACCAAGCACCTGGTACCTGCCTCTGTCAGATGAGGGCATTCTAGATAATGTGTATTGTTATTTTCTAATTTCAGTAGGAATTGTATGACCGCCCACAGCGTGAGTATTCTGGGGATTCAGGAAGATTCCAAGGCCTACAGAACTAGCCCCTCACCTTAACTGATGCCAGAATTCTCCAACATATGGTTGCACTTTTCCACTTTTCCCCCTGGAGAGCCCTCTTCTTCGCTGTTGTCATGGGCACCTCGGTGAGGATGAGTTGTCAGAGTCGTTCCCCAGAGAAGGCTGAGATAGGACAGGATGGAGGTTGGGGGAGGTAACACAAAGTCCTAAAATGGCTACAGCCGGCCATCCTAGCCCTCCAGGGTCAATAAAAAGAAAGACCCCCAACATTCCCATGCAGGACCTCCTCTAGGATGCCTTTCTATACCCTGCTCCCTGCCCAGCAGCCAGCCCTCCTCCCCACTCTCAGGAAGCCTGTGCTTATATCTGATGCAGTCACAATAACAGCCGCTGCTCAGTGAGCACCTACTGTATGCCAGGCACTGTTCAGTGCTCATGAGATGCTAGGGTATTAATCATAGTATGAGTACTACAACATGGGTAAGTACAAGGAGTACTCAATAAATGCTCATGGAATGGAAGGGGTGTCATACATAGTTACCCCCAAGGTCCATTCCCCCCTTTTCTCAGTAAAAAATCCCCTAATTTTTAGCTGGGAACTCAGCTACCTGGAATTAAGACTATCCCAGACCCCCTTGCAGCTAGATGTGACTATGTGACCGAGTAAAAGTGTCATGTGTCAATTTCCAGGAATCTTTCTTAAAAGTAAACAGGAAGGTACCATTTGCCCTCTTCTTCTTTATCTTTCCTCCATCTTGCTGCCTGGAATGAAGCTGTAATGGCTGGAATTTTGGCTGCCATCTTGGACCATGAGGACAAGAGAGTGGAGCAGCTGGAAGGAGCCTGGGTCTCTGAGGAGTGCATAAAATCTCCATACTGGCTTTGGACTGCCTACCTCAGGACTTTTATGAGAGAAACAGACGTTTTGCTTTTGTTAAGTGGGGTCTTTATTATTCAAAGCCAAGCCTGGTCCTAGCCAAGATAGACCAGAAGACAGACAGACAGATGAAGACAGAACACTCTTGTAGTCAGAGAAGATATCTCACTGCTGGGTGGCTTTGGGAAGGGGCCTGGTCATACTACAAAAAACCTTGACCTTGGGAAGTCTACTCCTTGAAGGCTGGGTACAGCCTTGCTCTGGACCCAAGGGAGCATTTCATAGGTGTCTCCAGGGATGGGTGGGCCTGAATGGACGGATCAGGCTAAGCCGTGCAGAGTGTGGACAGTGATTCTACCTGCCCAAGCCTGGAGCAGGGAATCAAAGAGCCTGGAGCCTCTGGAAGCTGGAAAGGTCCAGGAGGCAGCAAGGAGAGGACTCCCCATCTGCTCAGCTCGCGCTTAGCACTAGACTACAGTGCTAAGAGGCTGTACATGTAAGGGATGGACATTAGTGGCGGGCTCAAGGCAGGTTTGGTGCCCACCCTGGGGCAACTGTGGCGGGCTCCAGGGGAAGAGAAGGCCAATTAGGGCCCATCCTTAACCCATGAGGGGACCCCGGGATGCAGACACCCCTCAACACCTTGATCCATCCAGCATAGTGCTGTGGCACCAGCTCAGCATTTGACCCAAATACATGTCTTGGTTCTGTCACCTTCCAGCTTGGTGACTTTGGCCAAGTGTCTGAAACCTGCTGGACAACCCCCCCCCCATCCCCAGAGAACTCTCAGAGCCCTTGTGAGGAGGGAGATAATGTTGGTGAAAGTGCTCTGTGAACCCAGACGGCCTGTCCCAAAGCCTCGCTAGCCACCAACCACACACCCCATGTCTGACACATGACATCTTACTCCCCACAGCAGCCCTTCCACATAGATATTACTAGGCCCATTTTTCAGGTGAAGAAATTGAGGCCCGAATGTTTAAAATATCTTGCCCAAGGTCATAGCTGGGAAGCAGATTCAAACTCAAATCTGCAGTCTCCTTGATCACGCCGTGCCTGAGGGGACCCTGTTAGTTCCCCCGCCCCCTCAGGGTCAAGTCCCAGGTCCCTGGCATGGGTCACTGGCTCCACCAGACCTTCTGCCTCCTGCCCACAGCTGCCCCGGGCTGGTCTCCTCTTCAACCCCCCTCTGGCCAGCTCCCATCGAGTGAAACGTGCCCCCCACTGCCCCGTTCTCCCCATCCAGACCCCACCCATCTGTTGTGGGCGATGCCTGCCCCATAGCCACCCCGGCACACAACCCACGCTGGCCCCGCGTGACTCGATCCTGGAACTTTTTTCTGACCTACTGAGATAACATATTCTCTCTCGCCACTGGGGTTTCTGAGCTCGAGAGTGTAAGCTGGGAGCTGCCAGCCTCGGGGAGAGTGTGCCGCCACAGCGCAGAGGAGAAGGACCCTCCTGATACCGCCGTGTGAACACCTGGAGGAACCGGTCGCTTCCTTCTTCTGTTGTTCACTGAGGTCTGAGTTGAGTTTCTTCTACTTGAGCCCTCTCCTCAAGAGCCCTCTCCTCCAGAACGCTGTCCCGCGGCTGCTCCAGCCCGGGCAGGCCTCACACGGCACAGTGCTTTGTGTTCCGGTTGTTTCCCAGCATTTCTTCTCCCCAGGATTCCGACTCCTTGAGTGCAGGGCCCCTGGAGCAGCGGCAGCATCAGACCCAACGCGCAGATTAGGGTTTCTGGAGCAGCTGGCCTGTGCGCCCCTCCCCTGTGCGTCCTCTCCTACCAGAGCCCATCAGAGTGAAGAGCATGGGGCAGGGCCTGAGGCTCGGTTTCCGTGCTGCCATTTCCTAGTGGTGTGCTCATCTCAGGCCCCTCTGAGCCTCCCTCACCTCCCCGGAAATGGAAATAATACTCGCCCTGCTGCCCCGTGGGGTAGGGCGTTGTGAGGAGTGGACATCACTGACAGAAGTGGCTGTACTTTGGAAAGGGCAGTCTGTCTCTGCTGGTCAGTTGGTCAGATTGCCGCCTTCCTATCTTCCCTTCTGCCCCCATCTCCCTGCACCCCCACCCTCCTACTTGGGTCCTGCCCTGCTAGGAGCTGCAGCCTGGGGGTGACGGCAGGGACAAGGCTGGGACCCATGCCAGCCACAGAGAGACGAGCCTGCCAGTAGGTTCTTGCCTGTCCCCTGCCCCCTTGACACAGGGCCCTGCTTTCATCCCAGGCTCCAGCTATGAGAAGGTGGGAGCAGCAGCAGGGAGGGCTCCCCTGTTGACGTGTGAAGAGCCTGGGGCTGCTCACCCAAATGAGACTGTGGGGCAGGATGTGCAGGAAGCCTGGTTTGTGGGACTCAGAGACCATGCAGCCCTTGTGGTGCGGAGGGAGACCCTGAGACCAGAGAGGCTGGGGAACCGGGCTGGGATCTGAATGCAGACCCTGAACCGTGCTCACATGTGGCACGTGCTAGCTCATCTAATCCTACTAAGTCCAGCACCTGAGGGGTTCGCTGACCTTCTCACTCACGGACGAGGAACAGAGGCTCCTAGAGCTTCCCGAGAGTCAGGCTAGAAAGTGGCAGAGGCGGGATTCGGGCTGGCTCTGTTGGAGTCCTCTTTCCAGGACACCACGCTGCAGCTAGATGGGGGACAAGGGGACCAGGAACAGCCTAGGGGGTGGCAGCTGGGTCCTCAGGGGCCACATAACTAGGCATTTCCATCAACTGGAGTATGCAGAGCCCACTTGGGCCCAGGGTGGCCCTTGGTGCCCCCGGGCCCTGACACATTGCTCTGCACAGGCCACCGTGCACTTGGAGTGCCTACTCTGTGCCAGGCCCTGCACGAGGACCAGGGAAGTAGTGACCAGGCACAGTCTCGCCTGGGAGTTCATGGCCTGGTAGCCACAGCCGCTCAGTGTCTCTCTGCCATAGAGGGCACAGATGACCCCCAGCATCCTTCCCAAGGCTGGCCATGTGTGGGCTTACTGGTTTCATGAACACCTACTGTATGCATAAGCCTCTCCATTCTAGGAGAAGCTGACAGGTGGGAGATGCCAAAGGCCGCCCAGCTCGGGGCCTTGTTCCCCAGGCCCTGGACGTCCTCACCAATGCCATCTTCTGTCTGTCCCCACAGTGACCCCTCAGAGAGACCCCAAGCACCAGAGGGGGCCTGAGCAGATGGGCCTATGTCCAAGGCCTGGCTGTACCCCACCCACACACCCTTCTCTGTAGCCTCACCCACCCACCCCCATTGCCATTCACACCTGGGACACCACCTGAGGAGGCCTCACCCCACCACAGGGCCCCAGCACAGCCCTTAGGGTCCCTGGAGTTTCCCTGTGGATTGAGCCAGGCAGGGATCCTGCCTGAGACGGGCTCCAAGCCTGGGGAACCCTGCAGGCCTGGAGGCAGACAGGACACACACAAAACATCCTCCCTACCCTGCAGGCCCCTGCGATGGTGGAGCAGGGTGGTGTCCCTGGCCTGGTCTCTGCTACACGAACCCACTCACTCCACAAACACGCGCTGAAGGCCTCCTGTGGGCCATGCTCCCGGGATTAGCAGTGACCCTCGCTGGGTATACATTCTAGAGGAAAAAGACAGTCAACAGTAAAAGTAATAAACGAGTAAATTATATAGTACACTAAAAGACGATGAGCACCATGAAAAGGAGGACGTCAGAAGTGCTGGGCGGGGCGTGCAGAACAGCGTCAAATATGGTGGTCGGGGCCAATCTCCTTGAGAAGGTAGGATTTGAGTGAAAGCATGAAGGAGGTGAAGCCATGAGCCCTGCAGTTATCTGGAGTGTTCCAGGTAGAGGCAAAGCTTGAGCAAAGGCCCTGAGGTGGCTCATGCTTGCAGAGCATCCAGGAGGTCAGGGTGTCTGGAGGCGGGGCGGTGTGTGGAGGGGGATGAGGCCAGGGAGGCGGTGTAGAGCCGACTCCAGGGCCTTGAAGCCGCGGCCCCTCATTTCTCCAGCCTTCCCTGCCAAGTGCCTCACTTGTCTGGTGCACTGTGAGCCAGATGTCATGCGGATTGCTTCACAGAAGTTAACTCATGTAACTGTCTTTACAGCCCATAGAGGTGTCACCCCTATCCGTAGTGTCCCTATTTTAACCTCAGTGAGGAAACTGAGGCATGGAGAGGGTGGTAGCTTCTGTGTGAGGCGTGAAGCCAAGATCCGAAGCAACTCCCTCCCTGCTCAGTGCGTCAGCCATCCCTCCCGGCCTGCTCCAGAGCGCCAGGTGCACCCCCGGCCCGGCCGTCGTGGGGGGTGGAGGTGGAGGGGCTGCGTCACTGCCCACACCCGAGAGCTGGACGCTGCCTTTCCCCCCATTAGTGCAGAGCCAGCAGGGCCTGACAAAACCGCAGGCCCAGATAAGAGCACAATCGGAACCTGTTTTGCTCGCAGGCCGGCTGGGGGGCTGGGCCGCGGGGCGGTGGGAAGTGCGCGGGGCCACTGGCAGCCCTTGGGCCCTGCTATCAGCGGCTCTGCCCACCCCCTGCCCATTAGCCCCTTTGAAATTTACCCACCTTATCAGGGGCGAGCTTTCTGGGGGAGGGCTGGTATGCCTTCGTGTCCAGCTGCGGAAGGCGGCCTTCCGCCTGGCTCGGCCTCTGCCCAGAGGAGACAATGTGGGGGGACGCGTGCTGGGAAAGAGACACCGAAGGGGGGCCCCGCCTCTCACACACACAGACCTGGGCTGCTGGCTGGCACCTCCCAGGCCAAGTGATTGCCCTGCCCCAGCGCTGGCCCTCCCTGCCCTCCACACTGCCCCCTCGAACTGAGCCCAGCCCGCAGCCCCCTCACCCCTCCATTCAGACTCCTCTCGCCAGCACTCCTGCTCAGCCTCCCTCCCCTCCCCCCGGCCCCTGGCCGGCTTCCCTCAGCAGCCAGGCCCATGACACGCCTGCACCCCCGTCACACCCTCTGCAAATGTTGATTGCGCACCTACTACATGCTGTGGGCACAGCAGTGAGCAGGACAGACCCAGCCCGCTCTCCCACGGAGCGGACACTGTCATGCTGGGGGCAGAGGAGAAATAAACACAAATAGGTAGCAGCAGGTGTCAGAAGGTGGTGACTGCTGCTCTGGGGCACAGGTGCAGCAGGGACGCAGGACAGGGGTGTTGGGGCAATCTGGAGTGTGTGAGGGGCGAGGGGTCAGAGACAGCCTGCCTGAGAAGGTGATGTCTGAATCAAGACCCAAAGGGCTCTAACTCTCTCTCTCTGTGGGGTTAGACGCACAAACACAGAAGGGCAGAGCCAAGAGGAGGATAGAGATCAACCAGTCTTACAAGCTCCCTTTTTACCAAGGCTCAGAGAGGGCAGTGAAGTGCCCAAGGTCACACAGGACAACGGCAGCAGAGCCAAGCAGGAGTTAGAGCCCAGCTAGGATCCTTCCCCCCCATTCCTGCTGCCCCCAGCCTGGGGCACGGCCAGGGCCCTGGGCAGGACAGTCTGGGGGGTGGGCTGAGCCTAAGAGTGCAGATGCTTACAGCCATTTGACGGCCCTTTGCAGCCAAGGGGCCCGCCAGGTCTTGTTTGAGGCTAAGGGTTGGGGCTCAGACCCTGGTTGGATGACTACGGGGTGCATGTGGATGGCATTGTGACGCTGGGAGCTCCGCCCTCAGTGCGCCCGCTCAGTGTCGTGGTCCCCTGGCTCCCTCGCCCACCTGTCTGTGTTCTCCGTCTGCCCCTGGATGTCCAGGTCCACCAATGGCCTGACCTCAAGGGCATGTTCTTCTAGAAGCCCCTTTCTACTCCCGACCCCCTTACTCCCAACACAGGCCTGCTCTCTTGTGAAGGGGCCAGTGGCCTGGAAGGGAGGAGGGGGCAGCCGCAGCAGCCATGGGCAGGTGGTAGTGGACTCACAGGGCCGGGCTGGGCAGATCCTGGGGTCTGACTCATGCCCGGTGGGCTCTGAGGAGATGGATGAGCAAGTGGATGCTGAAGGGAGCTCAGGCTAGTGGGCCGCTGGGCAGGCCACCCCCTTGGAGTCCTGGGCTGTGGGGGATGGTGTCAGAGGCCCTCAGGACACTGTTTCTATGAGCTGGAGAAGCCCGAGGCGGCTGGGCTGCTGGAGAAGAGCACTGAGTCTGGAAATCGAGTTCAAACCCCAGCTCTGCTGCATCCTCACTGCGTGACCCTGGGCAAGTCACTTCCCCTCTCAGCCTCAGTTTCCCCCTTCAGTAAAAGAGCAACAAGGATTCCTTCTTCAAGGGATGTTGTAAGGAGCAAACGAGAGGGAGTGCAATGCCTGGCACACAGCCAGGCTGTCAGCAGTGGGTTCTCCCTGCGGGACCCCTGTCTCACTCCTCTAGATGTGGCCAGAGTTTAGAGAGCACTCAGCATGGGCCAAGCCCCTTAGAGGCTTTTTTAAAGGACCCCTGTTAATCAGATTAGTCATAATCCTGGGTTTATGACACCCACCCACCATGAGTCCATGCACAGCCCTCTCTTAATTTTTAATAATATAATGAATATTGTGAACCCACTGCCAATCCAGGACCAATGCTACATGTATTAACTCACTTATTCTTCACATCAGTCCCATAGTTTTTGTTCTAAATTGTCCCCAATTTACAGATGAGGAAATTGAGGCACAGTTGAGGGTTCGGGCATCCTCTCCACTGAAGGATGCTGGAGATGCACCAGGTACATTCTTCCTCTGACATCCTGTTCTGGGCTCCAGAGCCCTGGACAGTGATGTCCTCACATGACCCCCACCCCACCCTTGCCATGTCCTGTAGCTCAGCTGAGGGGATTACGACCACAGGCTCAGCCCCCTCCCCCTGCAGGGCCCCATCTTCCACAGCTCTGACACCTAGGGGAGCCTCTGGGAGCAGTCTGCCTGGCCCTGCACTCCCTGCCTGCCCAGGCCTCCCACAGCCCCCTCTCGACCCCACCCAGTACTCCTCCCAGCCCAGCTCACTGACACAAGAGCCTGGGGCTCCTAATCACTCTCCTAGCCTCCTTCCGGGGGGTGCCCAAGAATAAATGAAAGAAATTAATAAGTGAATGAATGAGGATGCTAGAAGGGGAAAAGAGACATTAAAAGAAAAAAATACAGAGCATTTCTGAGAGCTGGGGGGTGGGGAGGGGTTGGGGGAGGGCAAGGTGGGACTTAGTGTTGAAAGATGCCCCTTTACCAGCTGCCACACTCAGGGAGCCCCTGTGCCCCTTTGTGTGGATCTGACCCTCAGATCCTACTGCCCGGGCCCTGACCCTGAGTCCTGCCCCCTCCCCCATGGTGACTTATCAGATCCAGTGGCAGCCACAGAGTTCCCAGAACCATCCTAAGCCGATACAGCTAAAGCTGCTTCAGGGGCCTAGACTGTGGGCGGGACGCTCCTGCCGGGCAGCAGCACCACCAGCCAGGAAGTGCTCGGTGCCCTCACCTGCTGCCGGGAATGGCCAGTTCCCGACGTAGGGCTGGGGAGGGTTTGGGGTCCGGGGCAGAGTCAGGGTTAGGCTAAGATTGGGAGGTCCTGGGGTGTCCAGATGCAATGCCCGGGGAAGCCACTGTCTTCCCCACACATGTGGGTCTTGACCTGTATGGGGGAGCTGGTCACTCTTGAGAACCTACTAAAAGCTATAGATCCCCCACTCAGAATACACACACACATAATTACAGGGGCTCACAGACACCCCAAAACCCCTCCATGAACCCCAGATTAAGAGTCCCTGTCCTGGATCCTGGGTAATGTGTGGGAAGGACTGTCTGATTCACCTCCAGCTAACAGCAAAACATCTGGCATGCAGTAGGTGCTTAATATGTGCATATTTCCACAGATCAACAGATATAGACTTGTTGGATGAAGTAAAGGGCAGCTGGGGCTGGGCTGTGCGTTGGATCCGAGAGTCCGAGTTGGGAAGGGAATGGAGGGTGAGGCAGGGGCTGTCACTCTGCAGCTCACAGTCCCCCACAGCTCCCCATTGTCCTCAGGGCAAGTGCAAGGGGATTGTGGGGCATAGGAGGCCATGTGTGACCCTGCCCCAGTCGCCCATTTTGCTTCAGCTCACAACCGCAGGTGCTGATTCAGCTCTAGGAGCTGCTAGAAGCTCTCCCCAAATTTACTTATTCCAACATTTACTGAACTTCGACTCCATGTCACCCTGTTCTAGACACTGGGGACACAGGGGTGAACAAAACAGGCCCTGCCCTCATGGGGCTGACAGTGGCTCTTGCTTTTAGATTCTTCTACTTGCCCTTGTACTTCACCTTCAGAATCCAGCATGGGCATCGTCTCCTCTAAGAAGCCCTCCCTGACCCTGCCATTCCCAGACCCTGGGATCACAGCATGGATCCCACCTTATCAAACAGTCCGTCTTGTTGTCTGTCTCCTGCTCTGGGCTGGGGGTGCAGAGTCGGGGGCTTTGTCTTATTTGCTTGGCATCCTTGGACTCCAGTGCAGTGCCTGGCAAACAGCTGTGCACGGAATAAAGGGATGGATGGATGGATGGGTGGAATGTGTTGGGGCTGGGGGTACCAACCAGGAAGTGGGAGGGGAATGGAGGCTGGGGCTGAGGTATGTCTGGGAATGTCTCTGGGAGGGCAGAGGGTGTGGGGAGGGTGCAGGGACCGGTTCTCTCCTCCCGACTCCGGTGTGAGACCTGAGTGCCCTGGACAACAATGGCCGCAGGCTTGTGGGAAGAAGGAGGGTCAGGGGAGGGGTGATGAAGAATAGGACTTGCTTCCTGGTCTGGGGTTTCCAGCCGCTCCCACCCCACCCTGGGGCTCCAGTCAGAGGCACTCCTCCCCTGAAGTGACTCAAGCTCTGTCAAGTGGAGAGGGCTGCAGGGGACGTGGGCATACAGACCACCTGCGTCGGGCCCTGGGCATGGGAAACACGGAGCTCCTACCTCCTTGGGTTGTGACCTCTGTGTCTTCAGCTCCAGGAGGGGCTGAGACATTGCCCGTCCTGTGCTTGGACCTCAAGACAGGCTCAGAGAGAATAAGGGGTCTGCCCGAGGTCACACAGCTGTGGTGACACTCATGGCCTCTGCCGTCTTCATTCTCAGGCAGGGCCTGCCCAGCTCTGCCAAGCCAAGGAGGGGGCCTCTCTGCGGGTCCTCCCTCCTGATGGAGGGGGCAAGCCAGGCCTGCCTCTGAGGGTCCCACCCACATCGGAGATGAGCAGGGGCCTGACCCACCTGCCCATCCCTGGCGCACCAGTGGGCAGCGGGAACAGGACAGAGGGTTGGTGGGAGGAAGTCCATCAGCTTCCCAGTGTCTCGATCCTGTGACCGCCTCCCCACCTCCTTCACCACTAAGGCTGCCCCTCTCCTTTGGCTGCCCTCCTTGAGGAGGGGAAAGGAGAGAGGGAAAACAGAGGCCAGGGAGGGGAGATGTCATCAGGTGTGTGGGGACTGTAAAAGCAGGAGAGAGGTGTGAAGCCAGTGTGCCTCCACTCCCGAGAACTATGGATCTCAGAGCTGGAAGCTCCAGTTGAACTAGTCAAATGATTCATTTTACAGAGATGAAGCAAAGGCCCAGAGAGGGAAGGGACTTTCTCAAGGTCACACAGCACTGTAACTGCTGAGCTTATGGAGTGTTTTCTCTGTATAAGGCACTCTTTTACGCACTTTACACATATTAACTCCTTAATCCTTCCAGCAACCCTATGAGGCAGGTGTACTATTATAATCCCTATTTTACAGATGGAGAAACAGGCACAGAGAGGTTAAGGAAGTTGCCTGAGGTCACACAGCTTGTGAGTGGCAGAGCTAATCTGTGAGCCCAGGCAGCCTGGCTCCAGGGCCTCGTGCATAATCTCAAGTTTTGTTACCCCTTGCTATAGTTACCAAGTAGGAGTCTTGGTCCCTCCTTGGCTTCTGCCTGCTGTGTGGCTTCAGTTCAGTCTCTCATGGTCTCTGTGCCTTTATACTAATAAATATAATAATAATATTACTATTTGTACTTACTGAACCCTTTCTATGGTATAGGTACTGTGAACAAAGGCCTTTTCGACATAATGCCATTTAATTCTCATAATAACCCTATAGGGTAGGTATCATAACCTTCACGTGCAGATGAGGAAACCGAGGCCCAGAGAAGTTAATTAAATTGCCCAGGGACACACAGGTAATAACAAACAGCCAGGATGCAAAGCTAGCCACGCCCAAGCTCTGATCACGACTCTGTCCTGCCTGTACATGGGCCGGGATGGATGAGGGGTCAGAGTCAGTCAGTCCCAGGAAGGTTGTTCTGTCCAGCCCTTCCCTCCACCTTTGGAGGCCTCTTGTCATGTGCACCCTTCACTGGACCAGCAGCCTGGTGGCCCCCAGGAACTGCCCTACCCCCCGCCGATGACCCTTGCCCCTTTCTGCCACCTGACGCTGCTCCTGCGTCATGTCGGAGAAGCCAGGATCCCCGCGCCCAGTCTGGGACACACTTGGCAGCAGCTGCAGGAAGCAGGACCCGCCCAGCATCTCGGGTGTCACTCACAAGCCCTCACCCTGCAGCCGGTCACCCCCTCTCCCCCACTCCCTTACTCACAGTCATCCACCACTTCTTCATTCAGCCCCACGTGTGCCTGGCCGAGGCCCTGCCCTCGGCTGGGGAGCTGAGACCAGCTGCCCGTGTGAACAGGACAGGCAGACAAGGAAGGACCAGGAGCAGGAAGCGGGGGTGGTCTCGGGGGTCTGAGAGGCCGGGAAGGCATCATGGCAGAAGCCGTCAGAGCCGGGACTTGAGGGACAGGCCAGGACTTGGTGAGGTGTGAGGGGGGAAGGGAACAAACACGTGCAGAGCTTTCCGAGGTGGCGCCGTGCTTGGCATTTCTCACATGTGAGGCATACATATGAGTGGGGCGAGGGTGACAACTTATGTGACCTCAGTTGTGTCCCCTCCCTGGGCCTCAGTGCAGACCTCTTGAGTTGAGGCGAGGATTAACCTCTGACACGCGTAAAGCAAGTGCTGGGGGTGGGGGGGCTGATCACCCGGGGCTCCTCACAACAACCCTGTGCAGAGTTCTGTTCTTACCCCCATTTCAGAGACAGGCAAACTGAGGCAGGGCAGGGGTGAGGCGACCTGCCCATTGCTGGGCAGTGGCAGAGCTGCCACTGAGCAGGCCCTGCCACTAGAGCGAGGGCCTGCCTAACCAGGCATCCCAGAGCATTTGAGGCAGGAGTGGGTTGGAAGTCCAGGGGCCAGAGAAGAGCTGAGGCTGGAGACCCTCTCTTTGTACCCCTAAAGGTGGGCGGGCCAAGGGCCTGGAACAAGGGACTCAAGACCCGGCTCTAGCCCCAGCCCTGCCTCTGACTTGCTGTGCAACCTCCACAATTTCCTTTCCCTCTCTGGGCCTCAGCCTGGTCTCCTGAAAGCTGAGAGGTTGGATTAGACAGTCTATCATTAGGTCCCTTGTGGGCCCTCTCAGTACATGCTCACAGCCCTCTCAGTGTGGGGAGGGACCTGCCTCTGCCCCTCACTGAATTTACTCTCCATCACCATTCCCAACAACACTATCACATTGATTGGGCAGGCTCTTTTCATATGCAGCCTCATTTCATCTCCACACACCCTTGAGGAAGCTCTCATTTCCAGTTTACAGATGAGGAAACTGGGACCCAGAGAAGGTAGGAGGGCGGCCAAGGCCCCACAGAGAGTAGGTGAGTGGATAGAATGAGAAGCCAAAATCTTCATGCCCCTGCCTCTCCTCGCAGGGTAGATGGTCACCTGGCCCAGTGGAGACCACAACTGGCTTGTCCTCCAGCCTAACAGACTTGGCGGAGGTTTCAGGACGGGGTGCCTTCACTGGGCCTGCCTGGTGGCCACCCACCGCCTGGGGCTGCTCAGGCCTCGGCTGGGATCCTGGGGGCACCATCTTTGCACGGTTCAGCGTTTCACAGGCAGGGGCTGGCAGCGTGCACCACGGTGAGTGGCAGCTACCATTCCCCTGCGCTGCTCCACCAGCGAGCTTCCCTGGGCGCCGCCATGCAGCACAAGCCCTGCCCTCTGGGAGGTTCCGCCTCACTAGGCGGACAAGAAGAATAACAGTAAGACCATGCACAGTGCCTGGCAGTTCTCAGCATTGTACACGTTTAAACTGTTAAATCCGCCCATCTACCCTAGGAGGCGGGCACTACTATTATCAACCCCATTTTACAGACGAGAAAACTGAGGCTGAGGAGAGGTTACATCACCTCCCGGGTACACACGGCTAGCAGGCACAGAGTGAGGGCTTGAACCCTGGCAGCTTGGCCCGATGGCGCTGTACTGCCGCCCAACACACATGAAACGAAGGACAATAGCTCACAGGCAATCTGTAATTAAGACTTGAACTGCACAGGACAGACTCTCTGTGCCCAAGGGAAGCTGAGCGGGAGGGAGATCAAAGTTCCAGAGGAGAAAGCCCGAGTCCTGGTGACCCAAGTGTGGGAAGGGGTGGTCAGGGTTGAGGCACAGGTCTCCTGGAAAAGGCATTTGATCCCTTCGAGATACTGAGTCCCCACCTCACAGGTTACAGGCACTTCACCTCCTTACCCCCACACCAACCTGCCCCTCCCATTGCACAGATGGGATAACTGAGGCCCGAGCTCCGTCCAGCAGGGCCCTCTGAGAAGAAGGGTGGGGATATCAGGCTGAGGGGATGAGTTCCTGGGGGCCCAGGAGGAGGAGATGTGGGCCCTGCTTGCCTGGCCCGGGACCTCAGCTCTCCAGGTTTCCTGTCCCATCACCCGTCCTCCTCCCCCATCCCCTCTCCCCCCACACAGTAGGGGCCAGCCAGATGAGAGGCCAGCAGGCTGCCCTTCACCTGAGGCCTCCTAAAACATCCTTTAGTCCTCACAGCCAGCCCAGGTACGGGGCCATTTCACAGCAGGAAAATCTAGAGCTCAGAGTTTCAGTGACTTACGCAAGGTCACAGAGCTGACTCAAGGCAGGTGGGTTTGCCTCTCTTGAGGAGGAGGAGGAAGAGCAGAAAACAGAGAGGAGAGGAGAGAGGAAGGAAGGTGAGGGAGGGAAAGGACAGGGGGTGGTCTCAGTTGTCCTGAGCCCCTTCTCACAGCTCCCTGCTCTGGCCTCAGTCTCCCTGGTTGGCTTCCCCTCCCCCTTCCCAGAAAGGACAGACCACAGCCCTGGCCCCAGCCACGAGGCACCCTGCAAGTGGACCATGTGGTGTGGGCCCAAGAGGGTGTGGCCTCCTGGGAGGGGCCGGGGAGGGGCTGTTTGTTCCAGGGCGGCCCAGGTTTGGGGATGGCTTTATGGTGCCATCTGGAAGATGTGGCACGGGCGGGCCTAGCTGGCCCAGGGCCAGGGCGGGGAAGGGGGCACCGGGGCACAGCGGGAGCTGCCCCCCAGCTGTTGCCTGGCCTCAAGAGGAGGGCGGGGGCCTCAGGTGGGCGTGAGCCCAGTGCAGTCTGACGAAGACCCTATGAGGCAGGAACTAGCCCCGTATCATGAGTGAGGACACTGAGGCCCAGCAGATCAGTGAACTGCCTGAGGTCATACCTGGCCAGGTATGAGTGACATTGGAGCCTGTGTCCTACCCGCCTCTCAGCACTGCCACATAGGCGCTGGGCACAAAGGGCAGGCCTGGGACCAGAGGACCTAGCCCAGATGCTCTGAAACCTTGGGCAAGGGTCTCCACCTCCTTAGGGCTCAGTTTCCTGTACTGTAGAATAGGGATAATATACACCTTCTGGGTTGATGGATGGGAGAAACAGCTGAGACAGAATTTGTGACCACGGTCAGAAGGATAAGAGAACAGTAGCCCCAGGATGGACGTGGGCGTGTGTCCGTATCATGTGGGTTGATAGCTGACAACCCCACAGTGCTCACTGCTACCACTGCGTAATGTCCTAGCCTGGCATCTGAGACCCCTGACGGCAGGATCCAGCTCTGCCCCTCCCCCACAGCCATTCCCCTTTCCCTCTGGGGGAGTATGAGCAGGCTTCTCTCCTCGCTCTGAGCCTCAGTCTTCTCATGTGTCCGGGGGCGGGGGTGCAGACAACATTCTCTGTGGAGGGTCCATGGGAGGCTCCAGGGAGCCGCTGTATGAGAAAATGCATCATGTGTACATGAAGTATTATTACGCACTAACAGCACTGCCACCTTAAGCAGTATCAGTCCGTAGCTCCTTGGTGAGAAGGAGTTTGTTTGATCTTCCTCAGGGCCTCAGAGATATTATGGTGAGAGCCAAAGTCTGGGCAGCAGGACTTGCAGAAAGGGACAGCTCCGGGAGCCAGCCCGTTCCCTTTCCTCCCCAGCACCCTGAGGCACTTTCTCCAGGGGGAAAGGCGCCCGGGACTTAGGTCTCTGCCCTGCTGGTGAAAGTTACTTCTCTCACATGGTGGGTTTGGGGGTAGGGCTGGCTCCTCTCCAAGCCCAGTGAGCTGCCAGTAGGGTCTGCCTGGGACTGTGGGGATCCAGGGTGGGGAGGCCCTGCCTCCTTCATCAGGCCTCCTGGAGTCCACCATTCAACCACAACCTGGGATCCAACCCACTAGGGAGGACCACTCAGGGGACCCATAGGGACCACAGTCTTAGACCTTTGGCATTTGCTAGGTGTCTGGACCCAGCAGCTCCTCTGAAAAGCCTCAGTACTGGCACAGGAGCCCCTACCCAGACCCCTCTCTGATGTTTTTGTCCTTTCTCCAGACTTGCCTGACACCTGCCCTGGGGGCCTTCCACCTGGAGCTGTGTCCCATCACCTGCCCCTCA
The DNA here is from genome assembly GCF_020826845.1 of Diceros bicornis minor. NCBI lineage: Eukaryota > Metazoa > Chordata > Mammalia > Perissodactyla > Rhinocerotidae > Diceros > Diceros bicornis. The sequence continues at coordinate 30,058,085 of NC_080753.1, read as the reverse complement.
AGGGTCTACAGCCTCTGACTCGGGGCCACTTTCCTGAGGGCTGCATCCAGCACACATTTACTGAGTGCCGACTGCGCCTGATGCTCCCCGACCACCTGGTTTGTCTCTATCCACTGCCTTCCCCTGGTTTGTCTTCTTGGCCCTTGGAGGAGCCTGAAACAATCTTCTTTAGGTTTTGGTGTGATGACTGTCTGTCCCCATTGGAATGTCAGCTCCTTGGAGGCAGGGACTGGACCTGGCTTGTCCACTGCTGTGTCTCCAGCTCTGGTCCCTGCTGAGCAGGGGGGTGGGGAGGCCCTGCCCTGCCTCTGATGGACACCAGAGGCTGGTGTGCTGTGTTCTTACAATTACCTCCATCCTGCCCCTTTCCCTCGAGCAACCCTGGAGGGTTTCTGTTACTGGTGACCTCCACAGGTTCAGAAAATGTGCTGCGGGCTCCTTAGGAGAGAATATACAGGTGCAGGTGAGGGTAGATGGCCTCAGAGGTGAGGGAACAGCATGAGCCTTTTAAGTACAGAGATGGAAGAGTGCAGAGCATGTATAGGGAAGAGAGCGTTATTTGATTCCCCAATATCCATTCTCTCTTTCTTTCTTACAAATGGAATCCCAATTTTCTTGGATGAAATAATGCCAGCATTCCTTGCAGACAGAAAGAACAGTTAACCAAGTTCTGGCCAATGGCATATACATGAAGTTGTTGGGTAAGGATTCCAGGACACTTCCTTCAAAAAGGGATTGATTCAGTCTTTCCTCCTTTCTGCCTGGAACTGGAATGTGATGGCTGGAGCTGTGGTGGCTACATTGTGACCACAAGGAGGCCCCGAGGATGGAAGCCAGCCTGTAATCACCTTCAGACTTGACATTTAACGAGAGAAAAATAAATCCCTATCTTGTTTAAGCTACTGTCTTTCAGGACTGTTACTTGCAGCCAAATGCAATTCTTAAATGACTCAAGAGGGCCTGTTAATATCTTCTTCTTTGCCATCTCCTTTTTTGTCTAGATGGTCTTGGATGACCATTTCACTTATGGAGGGCTTTGAGAAGCAAAGGGGATGAAGAGAAGGGAACAGGGAATACATGTGAAGCCAACTTGGGAGGAAGTCAGGGGGTACCCAGGAGAGAGATCCTCTAGAGATCAGCCAGGCCTGGGAGTGTCCAGGGAGGGTCGAGTCTGAAGGGACCCTAGACTCAGCTCTCATCCACTGTTCCCCTCCACAATAAATCTGCTGATAAACATATGGCATCCAAAGCACATACAAGTCCCCAGTAACGCCACCCCATTCTCCCAATTACATGTAGCCAACATTTGAAAATGCTCTAATATGCCAGGATTTCCCCTACCACCAGCCCTGGCCACTGTATCAAAGGGGTCAGGGCCCTGGACTGAGGCTGTGGCCAGCTGTGGAGTGAGGGTGCCGAGGCCAGAGCCAGTGCTGTGGAACTCTGCCAGGCCCTGTGACCAGACCTGGGGGTGACCATAGATGCCCTCTGCTGGGTAGGGCAGGCCCTCGAGGACACAGAGAGTGCTCGGGTGGACAGTGCAGCTCATTATTTAAGCCTCACATCACGTGGGTGAAAAGACAGAGCCCAGAGAGGGGGAGTGGCTCCATCAAAGTCACACAGCACTAAGGGCAAGGCAGGTGCCAGAATGTGCATTTCACAAAATCCATAATCGACATCTAAATATAACAGGCATCTGTCTTTTTGCTTTGTTTGGGCTGTTCTCCTTGCCTAGCATGCTCTTCTCCCAGATATCCACAATGATCACTCCCTCAGCTGCTTCCCATCTTTCCTCAAACATCTTCTCAGTGAGGACCCCCTCGCCTTCTATTAAAGTTGCACTTCCCCCTCCCTTCCCTACCCCTTCTCATTTCTCCACATCCCTTTTCATCACCCAGTATATCAGATATTTCACTGTATGTCAGCTCCACAAGGCAGGGATATTTTTTGTGTTTCACTGCTGCATCCTCAGCATCTAGGACAGGACTAGACCCAAGGTAGGTAAGTGCTCAATACATATTCACTGACAGAATGAATGAATGAATGTCAAGCCTCACCAGTACAGTCATGCACCACATCACAATGCTTCGGTCAATGATAGACTGCATATCTGACAGTGGTTCCATAAGATTAGTAACATATAGCTAGGTATGTAGTAGACTATACCGTCTAGGTTTGTGTAAGTACACGCTACGATGTTCGCACAATGACGCAATCGCCCAACAACGCATTTCTCAGAACGTATCCCCGTCATTAAGCGACACGTGACCAAAGTGCTTCTGCAGATGGAGGGCACAATAAAAATGCTTGAATGGCTTTTTCTAGTGCCGAAGTCTCCTCAAATGTGTCCCCCGACGCAATGGATGCACTATGCCCCAGGGTAGGAGCCGCAGCCCCTGAGCTCACAGAGCTCGACGATCCTTTGTGCGCCAAGATACGCCCATTTAAGGGCAGGCTGAAAACAAAGCTTAAATTGTCTCTGCTGCTTTCCTCATGGAAAAAACAAAATAGGCCCTTCCAGCCCTTTTGTGATCATGGCCCTCTATTAATGTGAGGGTGTGCACACGTACATTTATGGAGTGTGGTAGTCCAGAGGCAGAGAACTTCCAGTCTGGCCGCTTCTTAGTATGTGCCGGTGGGTCTGAGCCTCAGACTTCTCACCTCTTAAATGGGAATAACAGGCACTTACCTTAACAGAATACTGGTTCCTCATGTGAGCTGCTGAGTGGGAAGGCACACGAGAGAACCTGCTGGGGCTCTGGATGTGTTCTAGATCTTGACCTGGGTGATGATTAGGCAGGGTGTGCATAGGCGAGAGTTCATCATGTTGAACCCCTGAGCTTTGTGTTTTTTACTGCATGTAAAGTGTACTTCAAAAACAAAGAAAAACTGTACTGACTCCAGAAGGTTCTTGTGAGGACAGAACAGAAAGAATTTCAAATATACCTGACTTACAAAGAAAATTACTAAAAAATATCAACTATTATTAAGTATGAATGTGTGCATATGGGTGCGAGCTTTGGTGTGGCATGGGCTGGTATAAGATTACATGACCCTAAGGGTGTGGTGGTGTGTCTGTGTATGAACTAAGGTAATGAGTGCCCTGTGTAAGTGGATTCACGTGTGTTGTGTGAACATACATTCTTGAGTCTGAGTGCTGCACAGAACTGCACATGTATGTTGGAGGACATACTTGTGAATGTGTGTGCACGTGCAGGTATGTAGAGGACTCTGTTCTCTGCACCCTCATGTTATACACCGGACAGAGCCTGAATGCTGAGCCAATGGCACTGGGACTCAGCTGTGCTCCTCATACCAGGCTGGCATAGGGCCTGCTCCCCCACACCCACACCTCCCGGGGGAGACAGGAGACTGAAGGCCTGGGTAACGGCTCCCAGGGCCCCTTCCCTTCCCACAGCTGTAACTTCTCAAAGATGCAAATACCTCTTCGCCCCATGCAAATGAGTTCTGAGAGCTGAGGCGGCCTCCCCTCAGGGCCCAACCACCGCCACTCTCCCCTGGACCTCCCTGGCCTGGCTACCCAGCTCGGGGATGGGAGCCAGCTGGAGTGGGTTCCCGTTTCCCAACCAGTGACTCTTTCTCTTCCCTGGGGGGCCTTGGCTCTCTCCGCCGGCTCAGGTGTCCTGGAGACAGCCTGGGCTGGGAGTGGCCCACACTGGCTGTGGGACTCTGGGAAACGCAGTGCTCTCTCTGGTGGGGCTCTAAGTCTCTTCCTGGCCTCCTGTTTGGGGATGCTCTGAATGTCACCGTCCCCAACCCAAAGTGCTGGAGAGAGGCCTGGCTCTCCCAGACCCTCCTGCATGGCATATTTACTGAGGGCCCCACTCACAGGACTCTCAGCCTACCCAATTCTCCGCCGGTGCTCACTTTTCCTGTCTCCTAGGTCCTGTCTCCCCATCAGGGACGTGCGTTTTCGTGAGCCCTGGATGGCCCACAAAGGGGGCTCCACACACACACTGCCCTCCTGACCCGTCTTGGTAACAACCGCCCCAAACCCATCAGCTCTCTGTGGGCACCCCCAACCCCAAGCCTTCACCCCATGGCTCCTGGTTAGAGTGTGCTCAACTATCAGGAAGCCGGGATGTGTGGGAGGAGAGGTGAAGGAAGCAGCATGGAAGCAACACCTGGAGGTGCGTGGAGGACTCGGGTGCCGTCTGGCACCAGCAAGTGCCATGAGGATGGGGTGCAAATGCCACCTCGGTGCCCACCTGTGGCCTGGCCTCCCCCCGGCCCTGGTGCTGACACGGATTCTTGCAGGCACCTGGATGCAAACGTGTCAGCCTCCATGCCGCGCCCTGGGAAGTGGTAAACCACAGCAGCCAAACCAGTTCCCGTCTCTGGGCTGTCACTCTCAACCTTGGGCACACCTGCGATCCCCGCCTCTCTCCAGGAGCCCCCACCACTGTCTGGGGTCTAAGCTGGGCTGGGCAGTGTCCAGCTCCAGAAATCACGCCAGCCCAAGGAAGTCTCTCCTAGTCTTTCTCCCCCAGTTTCTCCTACACATTTGTTCACTTTTCCATTCAACAAACGTGGACTGGGGGCCGGACCCGCGGCGTAGCGCTTAAGTGCGCGTGCTCCGCTGTTCGTGGCTTGGGTTCAGATCCCGGGCGCGCACCGATGCACCGCTTGTCAGGCCATGCTGTGGTGGTGTCCCATATAAAGTGGAGGAAGATGGGCACAGATGTTAGCCCAGGGCCAGTCTTCCTCAGCAAAAAAGAGGAGGATTGGCCTGGATGTTAGCTCAGGATTGATCTTCCTCACAAAAAACCCAAAAAACAACAACAAAAACAAATGTGGCCTGAGAGCCTACTGCATGCAACTGCTGAGTACAGCTTCCTCCCTTAGAGCCTCTTAGAAGAAATTAGGATTCATCTAGACTCTCTTCCAGAATGGTCCTTTCCAGCATCCCAACTTCCACCTGACTAAGAAATATCAGCAAGGCAAGGAAATAAGACCTGTGGTCCAGGGAGAAATTCCTGAGCAGGCTGTGGACTTTTTGGACTCTGCCTCCCAAATGCCCAGTGTCCCAGTCCCCTCTCCTCAGGAGCCCAGACCTCCCACATCTGGCAGGTCACAAAAATATAACAGTCACCACAAACTGAACACTTACTATGCACCAGGTATACGATGCTCGACTTTTATGATGGGTTTTAATTCTCATGATACCTCTGGAGAAAGGAACTGCTCTCATTTACAGATTGGGACACTGAGGTTCTGAGGGCTTAAGTAAAGCAGTCACACAGCAGACAAGCAGCAGAGCCCACATGCAAACCCAAGCTTGCCTACCTGGAGTGGAGAGCAGAGGCAGCACTTGCCCTGGAAGAGGTGGAACTTGGAAAACATACTTGCAGGGGGCGTCAGGCCAGGACAGTATCCAGCTTTCCAAACAAGACCTGGGGCACATGGCGCCCTCTGCTGGCCTTGTGCAGTCCCCTCAAGGGCCTCCTGCTCTCCACGCTTCCCCCCTCCCACCCACAACATGGCTCAGGGCAGCCACCCCTGAGAAGGCATTCGTCGCCACTCAGCCGCAATCTCTCCCTGGCCCTTGCTGTCCCACGGCCCTCTGTGTGCGGGGGCCTCAGCTGCTCAGAGGCCCCAAGCAGTGACAGCCCAGCCTTTCAGGGATCTTGCGTGTCTTGGTTGCTGATTAGGGCTGGGGGCTTGGTGCAGGTAAGCGTGGCCCCCACAGGGCTTCTCTCCTCAGGCCTCCACTCAGACACAGGCCCCTTCTCTCAGACTGCTCCCCTTTCCCATAGCCCAGCAGGAAGAATTTCTAGAACTTGGCTCCAGGGAAGACAGGACCACAAGAGCTAAGCTAAGTGGGCCCTGGCTCTACTCCTCACGCCCCTGCTGCCTGGTTCCTGGGTGGGGGCCACCCCTGGCCTGGACAGCATCTAGCCCCTTGTTCACTCCATAACCATCTGCAGGAGGGACCAGCAGGGAGAAGGCTGGGACACAAAGGTCTAGGGACAGGACAGGCATTGCCAGGACAGGGGAGAGGTCAACTGCAGTCATCAGAGCTCTGGAGCTGAGGAGGGATCTTCTTGGTCAGAGAAGACCCTCACAGAGGGAGTTGGGGCTAAGAGCAGGCTTTGAGGGAGTCTCTGACAGATGAGGTCAAACCCACTGACACTCCTTTGATGATCTCATCCAGTCCTGAGACTTGAAATTCCATTCAATTAGCGATGACTCTCACGTTATATCTCCTGTCCCAACCTCCCTTCTGAATTGCAGACTTTATATCCACCCGCTGGCCCAGCACCTCCCACGGATGCCAAAACAGGTCCCAAACTGACTCCTCATTTCTACCCCAAAGCCTGCTCCCCATGCAGCCCCACCTGTCTCAGGTAAGAGCAACTCATCCATCTAGTAAGTCGATGCCAGCTGTTTAGGCCCCAATCTCAGGAGTCCTCTCTCTTCACACTCGACCTCTAACCCATCAGCAAATAACTGTTGGCTCAATCTTCAAAATTTTTTAAGGATCTAACTCCTTCTCACCACCTCCACTGACACCATCCAGTAAACATGGAGTCTCCCTGCTTCTGCCCTCGTCCCTACAGTTTATTCTCAACACAGCAGCCACAGGGATCTTCTCAAGGATGTCGGATGTGTCCTTTCCTGTGCTCACAACACTTCAATGGTTGCCACCTCCCCCGGAGTGAAAGCCAAAGCCATTTCAGTCACCTCCCAGCCCCACACGACCTGACCCCCTCACCTCTCTGACCTCATCTCCTACTACTCTCCTTGCTCACTCTCCAACAGCTACGTTCCCATCTCAGGGCCTCTGCATCTGCTGTTCTCTGCCTGGAACGTTCTTACCCTTTGTGTCTATTAGTGAAGGCTTCTCCGTCTTGTACAAAACAGCAATCCTCTCCCGCACCAGCACTCCCTATCCTCCTTCGTTTTATTTCTCTCCACAGCACCTGTCACCTCTTCACATATGTCTTTGTTAATTGTCTGTCTACTCTGACTAGAACGTCAGCTCTACGAGGGCAGGGGTTTTGTCCCTTTTGGCTACTGCTGTATCTCCAGCTCCTACAATAGTGCCCGGCACATAACTAATGTTCAATAAATGGATGAGTAAATGACCTGCAAAGTGGGAAGGGTAGCAGAGCTCGCCACGATGGGCTGAGGCAGCAACTGGGAAGCCCATGTTTTCATACCTCATCCCCTCCAGATACAGACAGCAACAGGACCACCCGGGAGAAATATTCCTCATAGAAGCGCTGATCTCCTTTGTGTGTCTCAAGTATGCAACCTCTCTCCCATCTTCCCATAGGATTTCCTCGCTGCCCTTCCCTTTTCTCCAATCTTCAGGTCTCAGCTTAAGTGTCGCTTCCTCAGGGAAGCCTCCCAGATACCCCTAAACTAAGTTAAGGCCGCTTACTCCATGCTCCCCAGCACCTGCACTCCATCTTCACAGTAGTTGTGACATTTAGGAGTTACCTGTCACAAACTGAGCACCAGACCAGCCTGCCCTCGATTGCTGCATCTGGATAGTTGTGAGGATTAAATGAGGTAATTCATAATAAAGAGTTTAACAGGAGGTGGTCAATAACCATCAGCCAATATTACCATAATTATAGTGGACACTTAGATATTTGCTGTTTGTGATAGAAAAGCAGCACACTAGAAAATAACATTTAAGCCAGAAATCACAGCCTGGATAAACCCTGGGAAGTGCTGGGAACCATGGCCCACATTTTGAATATTACTGTTCTAGATGACTTTAGCTCCCTCTAATTCTAGTGGGCCTGGCCAAGACAGCCCTGGCTAGATCCGACTCAGTCTCAGAGGTCAGGTGGATGGGGGAGGGAAGGCATGCAACACTTCAGGCCATCCCCTACTATCCTCACACAAAGTGTGGTCCGAGGGGAGGGCCAACGGTGCCCACCCAGCTGGGAGCCTGTTAGAAACGCAGAATCTTGCCCTCTTCCCCAAGATATACTAAATCAGAATTTGCATTTTAAAATGTTTGAGTTTGAGAAGCACTGCCCGAGATCAGAGCATCTCAGAACTCAAGGCTAAAAAGGATATACATAAAAAACTTCCACGAGTTCCATCCAGGTCCTGGTTTCTAAACCAGTACACCTCCATTTTATCCAGGAGGCACCTGAGACCCAAAGTCATGCTGGCCTGTCACAACCCCTTCTGCGGACACCCTGACCCCCAAACTCACACACGTTCTCCCCTATCTCAAAGCAGTCTCGTCTGTTCCCTGTTCCACTCCTACTTTCAAAATCCAGGGCTGCTATGAGTGCCCTTGGTTCTCTTGGCCGCCAGACAGGGCTGGACACCAGGCGGTGTCTGGGAAAGTCACTGGGTCACAGCAAGCAGATGAGGGACGGGCCTTCTCAAGAACACGGTGGGAGGCACCAGGTACAACCTGAGCTGGGGCAGGGAGGCGGCCTGAGGACCTGTTTGCTCTGCCAGAAAGGCGGGGCCCGGACCACTGCAACTGCCTCCCCCACTCCCCACCCCCCTGACAAAAGCTCAGCTGAGAGCCCCCTCCCTGTCACCTAGCCCCCGTGGGAATGGCTCAAGCCAGGAGCTACCAACAAACCTGCTCCCTTCTCCCAGGGCCTGGTGACTTCTTGACAGGTTACAGCCCCAAAGACAAACAGATTCTGCCAAGCAAATAACTGTCCAGCAGTGGGGGTGTTGGAGAAGGCCTGGGAATGGGTCTGAGCAGCCAGAAGACCCAGGTGACAGACAGGGTGGGGGCCCCTCTCCTGCAGAGAACAAACTTCCGTGGGCACTGGGAAGGAAGCAGGTTGCAGGAGCACTGTCACGGCACCATGGGCGGGGGCAAGGGCACTCACCCAGGGGTCTCAGGCCAATCTCCAGGCTCCCTTGCCCTGGGCTCTGTATCAGGCTATATATACAGAGAAACAGTTCTGCATTCGGGCCTCTGGGACAGGGACCAGTTCTCATGTGGTGCCTCCATTTCTCTCACGCAATCTGTGGCCACAGGTTCCCGTACTGAGCTGCCTATGGGGAGTTGGTCAGGGAATCCCCTCCCCACAACTCCCACAGCCTAGATGGCCCAGCTCACATCCAAGGCCACCATCATTTAGAATACATAGCTTTGCCAGGCAGGGTGAAGGCCCATTCTGGGGTCTGCAATTAAGTGAAAATAATGCCAGCATCTGGGAGCCCTGAGTCCTGGTCTGTAAGACTCAAGCAGCAACCTTCCCTCTCTGATCTCACTTTCCCCTCAACATAGAGAGGTGATGATGTGACTGAGGACAAACTTGAATTCTGAGCTCTTAAGAGTGCTACAGACATGAAGAGATGGCACCACTGAACCCACCATTTGCTGTGTTATCTGCCAATTAAGTCTCTTTCATGCTGACCACCGTGTAACCCACCTCCCCATCTCCTGGCCAAGGTCACAGGCCTGGCTGGAATAAGTACATGGGGTAGGTTCCAAGTTTGTTTGTCAATTGCCTGGAGCGTGGTCGCCACCTGACTCCCAGGCTCCCAGGCCAGTCTGCAAAAACTTACCTAATCCATACTATACCAGAAGGAGCACCTAGAGCAACCAGGAACTATACCCAACAACCATGGGAAGATGCACTCCCTCTTCTAAATCTAGTATGCCAGGAGCCCAGTGGGGACTGAGGGGGAGGACTCCCCAGCTCAGCCCTGTCTGCTTTCCCAGTGGGAAAGATGCCTGTGCAGCTCTGCATTCTTCTGTGCTGGTCCTGTACCTGTGCTGTGTGCCTGACATAGTAAAGGCCCAAACAACACCTGCTGGCTGATCACCACTAACTTGGCCGATACTTCTTTTTTTTTTTTTTAGTTTTTTTTTTTTTTATAATTTTTATTTATTTATTGATTTTTCCCCCAAAGCCCCAGTAGACAGTTGCATGTCATAGCTGCACATCCCTCTAGTTGCTGTATGTGGGATGCGGCCTCAGCATGCCTGGAGAAGTGGTGCGTCGGTGCGCACCTGGGATCCGAACCCAGGCTGCCAGCAGCAGAGCGCACGTACTTAACCGCTAAGCCACGGGGCCGGCCCGAGGCCGGTACTTCTTATGTGCTGGGGATCGAGTGGTGCTCAACAGATGCATGGTACCCTGGGGACCTAAAGGCCATTGGAAGCAGTTTCCTCACCTTTCTGGTCATTGGGAGCCAGGAAGGGCAGCAGATCTAATTATAATCCCAGGATTGATTTCCCAAACATATAATGAAACTCAAGGTCTCAGTTTTCCCATTTGCAAAAGGGAGAGACCCAAAGACCAAAAAGTGCACAATACAGAGCCACTGGGGGGCCAGGCAGATACACAGAAGTCTCGGAGGCGCAATAAAACTCACTGACACACGTGAAAACAGGGTTTTGTGTGTTAATTTAATCATACAAATATTCATTTATACAGTAAGGAAAAAACCTCCTCAACTTCATCTCCTCCCAGGCACCATGAGGCCCCACCACAAACGCCCACCCAGCTTGCTGGTACATACCATTGTCCAGGTGGAGGGGCAGCCACTGCTGCTCCAGCATTCACCCAAGGAAACAAAGGAAAGGCAAGGCAGGGTGGGGTGGGGAATCAGCTTGCATTTCTGAGCCCTGGCAATCCCACCATCCTCTCCTGCTGGGGCTCAGACTGAATTTGGGGAGGTGTTTCTCCTTGTGCCCACTTCCCACCTTGGCCACCCTCAGGCCACACACCAGCTGTCTTGGTGAGGTTCTCTCCAGGCTGGAAGTGCCTTTGATGGGCTTAAGGTTACAGCCAGTCCTTACTGGGGGTGAGAAGGCTGTTTCTTATAGAAAAATGCCCCGAATTCAACTGTCCCCATGGCAAAAAGAAAAAAAGGCATGCACGCGTGCACACACATCCACACACACCTCACTCCATGCACACAGACAGGTTCTTCCCAAGCCTGAGCCCCTCTGCCTCCTCCACTGGGCTCAGGCCCCTAAGGATGGTGCCTGCCTCACCTCCTGGGTGCCAGACACTGGTGGTCCTGCCCAGAGGCAGCCTGCCATTTGGTGAAGAGTCCAAGAGGAGCAGGGACTAGTGGAGCTGAGAGGGTAGCCTCTACCACCCCACTAGGCAGAGGAGGAGATGGGCTCTAGGCATTGGCTCACAACCCAAACCAGTGAGAGGAGGCAGAATAAATGGTACTGATACCCTCCTGGTCCTGGGGGAGCCATGGACTCCCTCTGCCCCTACTCCAAGGCTTGTACTTGCTCTGGCCCTCTGCAAGGAGCACACCTCTCCAAGAATGTGTACAGAAATGGTTTGCTCTTGGGAGGGAAGCCAATGTGCTTGGGGACAGTTACCTTCCTGGGTGAGGGTGACTATAAGCAAGAGGAGGAGAAGGATGCTTCTGGCAGGGCCAGACCCACTGATGGTGGCCTATGAAGCCCTTGCTGAGGAACCACAGGCAGCCCCTCCTAGGAAACGGGGCAGGGACACCTAGTGTGGGGCAAATGAGCAAGCCAAGAAACCAGGGATGTAAAACCTCCCATGATTCTGCCAGGGGCAGCTGGAGACGTGCTGCTTTGAGGGCTATCAAGTGAGGAGAATGGCTGGGCATGTGTGGGCTCCAGGGCGGCAGTGTCCCAGGAGGTTGGCACCAACAGCAGTGGCAATCTGGAGTTAATAGGGCCCTCAGACAAAAAGCCATAGTGAGCCCCTGGCTTGGGCCAGTGGTGGCCTGGGCACCTGGCAGGGATGCCCCTCTGCTTGGGAACGGGGCACTCATCGTGTGCATAGAAAGTGTGTGCTCCAGTGTTGAGCCCTAGTCCAGCCCCAGACCCAGCTGTACTGCCCTTCTCAGCAGGCTGGGTCCACCCTCCTCCCGGGCTTTTCCAGTGGACCAGTTTATTCCTTATTTTTTGGGGGGTGGGGAGGTGAAGGGGGAATTTCATACAAGCTTTTCTCCCACAATCAAGCTTTAAAAAACAACAGTCTCAGAAGAGAATGAGGAGGAACAAACAACACACATTTTTGGAACTCAGACACCCAGACAGAGACAGACAGGCAGGCAGACCCTCACCCACACCCAGGCTATATGACCCCTTGCAGCCGCTTATCAGCTGGTCTCCCTGCTTGTCTCACACCCTCAGGGTGGGTGGGGGTGTGGTAACAGGCAGGCGACCCTGCAACCGCACCCTAGATCCATATCCCTGGCTATCAAACCAACCACGACTTGAGGGAAGGAATGGGTGAGAAGAGAAGAGGGACTTTGCATATTCTTGTATCTTTGGCAGACAGCTGTTCTGGCCTGGTTCAAGCTTCCCATGGAGATATCCACATCTCAAACTGCTCAGATGCCAGTGGGGCCACCTGCCCAAGTGAGAAGCCAGCCAATCAGCCTCTGCTTGGCTGGGCTGCCCCTCACTCACCACCTCCCAATAATCAAGCATCCTGCTCAGGGCAGGGGTCCCCTCATTTCCATCAAAATGTGGTCTCCAAGATCACATACTCAGTAACTGTGGCCCTTCCCCATGGTAAATTCCCCATTCAGGGCTGTATTTTCATACCTTAACAGTTCAGCCTCCATTAAAAGGCTGTGAGAACACCACAAAGGACAAGTGGAGGGAAACACCGGGAAGGGAGTTGTGTGACAACAGAGAAGCATGGGACATCTTCACACTCGCCTGCTGCACACTCGCTGGTGAGCTGCACCAACACCCATGTGTATGTGCACATGGCACAAGCATATACCCAGCACAGAGGCACTGTTCCCAGAGCAAATGGGAGCCACTGTATATGAAAAATCCAAAAGAGCAGTAGGCATGATGGCGTTTCTCTCTGCCAAGAGAAACATGGAAGAAAAGCAATTTGAATTGTTACCAGTGTGTGCAGAAGGACACCTCTCGGCCTCAGAAACTCCTACGTCACCCAAGATCTATCCTCAAGGCTTCCTCTGCTGGCCACACAGGGAAGTTTGGTCTTCAGAGAAGTTCTGATGGTAACAAGCCACAGGGTTGATGAATACAAATGTCAAAGGTGTAAATCAACAGAAGACTAAAGAGAAAAGAATAGGAAAAGGGTGATAACTCATTGGTTGATGCCATTAAAAACAAATGGGGTCAGAGACTCCTGGAGTCATGTGGCACGGCAGATGTCCTCCTGTAGCACTGACCCGCAGAGTCCCCAAACATGCCACGCCAGCTTTTAACCTGAATCGCTTCCAGAGCAAGCAGCTATTCTATAAAGAGTATGTTATCCCTTATCTAAAAAAATAAAAGTGGGGAAAGAGGGAAAAAAATTAACATGTGCTCAAAACTACAACCTGTCTGTAGGCAAAATAATTTTTGTTTAAAAAGATGGCTTTTTTCCCCCATTTTAAACTTATTTTCCCTTCCCGAGTGACCTAACGATTTGTTAGACTGGCGCCTAATAAACAAAACCCAAGGTGGCTGCATGGATTTCTTCTTGGTAGCCTCAACACCATTCCTGCGATTCAGCATTCACACATGCATACTGAGTTTACTCAAAACTAGTCTGTTCTGCTTCTTCCTCTTCTTCCAGGATGGGGGTCAGAGCCAGGGGTCTGTACGATGTGGTCTGCAATCCAGAGGAACCCCTTGCCCTCCCCCGCAAAGTCAGGCCTTCTGTCTTTTAATTTTTCTTCTTGCTGACACCCGTTTAAGACTGGCCGAAGGGGTAAGGCCCGTGGAGCCCCTAGAAGAGAGTGAACACAGTCAGTGATGGTAGACATAGCAGGTAAAATCTGACAACCAAACCGAGTGAAAGAATCTATGGTTCCCAGTGAGCCAAAAGGAAGCGCCAAGGCACAGAAAAGGCCTGAAGGTTGTCCTTGCCATGCAAAACCTCAGGAGGTCAAATACTAGCACATTTCAAGTTGCTATGTGTTCTCACTCAATCATGCCATCCAGGGGAGAGACTCCTCATCTTTCAACTTCTAGATCAATGGTGCCAACTTTCCTTCACTCACGTCACAAAGCCTTCCTTCCTTCTTGACAACACTGTCCAAACCTCTCTGCTAAAGATCCTTGTACACCATTTTCTGCACCTTCAGATGTAGGCTACTGCTGGCTAATGACACTTATATCAACAACAAAAACATTACAGCAGAAACAGTGACTGTCTACTGGGCACCCAGGTACCAGGGATGGTACTAGGAGCTTTGAACACATTTGAACACCCTGGAAGCCAGGTGAGTGTTATTACACCCATTTGACTGCTGCCGATCTGACTGCAGAGACTAAGAGACTTGTTCAAAGTCACATGTGTAGTAAAGGGCAGAGCCAAGATTCAAAGCTAAGTCTGATCTTTGTTCTCCCCACATTGCTTCTCCCTTGCCACATGAGGGTAAGGTTTATTCCAAATTCCCAAAGGCACTGCTGTGCTGCTTGGTTGGGTAGAAAAGGCTTCAGAGTCTCACTTTCCTCTTATATTAAGAACGAGACACCAAGATGTGCCAACACCAAAAGCAGCTGCATGAACTCACTGGAAGGTGACCTGTGCTTCCCTCCACCTTCTCCCCTCCTCCCAGAGTATGCTTCTTGGAAAGACCCAGTCAATGCCAAGACCTAGGAGGGCAAAGGTAACAGTGACCAGCCTCACTAGGGTCCTAAACTCCAAACTGACCCAGAAGCAGCAGGGCCCTTGGACCAAAGGGACCAAATGGGCATGCAGAGCAGGCACCTCAGCCGTAACCAAGACAGGTGACCACAAGGGTTTCCCAACGCTTGACAACTACCTAAAGAATCCTGAATCTAGGCACAACTCGGGGTGAGGAGGACAAGAATGACTGAGGTGATGTTTTTCATTAGCTTAATGGGATGTAGGCAGAATTTGAACATGACACATTTCTTTGAAAAGAAATAAAAGTGCTTAGTTGCAGGGCTGCCAGTGATTGAATCCCTTTTCAGTATGACTTTGTTTTGTTTGCTGCAATCTCCCCAGCACCTAGCATGGCGCCTGGCCCTTAGCAGGCACCCAGTAAGTATTGGTTGAATTAATAACTGAAAGAGGACAGGTATTTCTCAGACTACTACTTGGAGTGTCAGACCCCTCTAAGTCACAGGAATATCAGCTGTTTCAGAACCAAGTTTTTAAACAGCTGCTTAGGCCTAGGGACATAAGTGTCTAGGTTATGCCATCCATCTGGTCACAGCCTCCTGGGGCCCAGGAGAGGCTGGGCTCTCTGGAGGTGGTTAGCTGGGGATGCATAACCCTCACAGTTTCCACTGCAGTGCATTGCAGGTCATGCAGAACTGGGAGAAGGAGATCTGGGTTCTGCTCCTGGCTTTGCACCAGCTCACCAACTGACCTCTTAAGTAAGGTCCTGTCCGCTCACAGGATCCTGTGAGGCTCCTCCTTAAATCTTTCCAGATTTAAGGTTCTAGGAATCGACACAAAGTGCTTGGGGCTAAGGAGGCTGAAAAACAGTATTCCAAGAAAAAAAATGCGCTTTCGTCACGCTATTAGGCTAGAGGTCAAAGCTGCCAAGAATAAGGAACATGAGACTAAAGTGTCCATAGTTTCTTCAGTAGAAAGCACTGAAATTGCTTTTGCTCCTCCCCCTCTCCCCCATATAAAGCCTCAAAAGACTAGGAGTATGTCTGAAGCTGCTTGGTGGTTACCACTGAACAAAAGTCCTGAGGAGGTAAATTTGGGGGATGGGCAGGCCAACACTGGCGAGCAACAACTATGAGCCAGGTGCTGCTGCAGCACTTGAACGTGTTCTCTTTAATTCTCACAAAGGTCCACTGAGACAAGTATGATCTCCAAGTTCAGAGAGGTGAGGAACCTGGTCAAGCGCACAGAGCTGGAAAGTAGAGCAGTGGTGTCTAAAATGCCAAATGCCACAGTCTGCCAGCCCTGAGCCAACCATGCCTCCAGCAGGCAAGCCAAGGCTGTCACTATCTCAGTAGCCATGGCACCTACCTACTCAGTCGAATGTGGGCTGGGGTAGCAAAGGGCTCTCAGGCTCCATTTTGCAGGGCCTGGTTGGAGAGTCACACACACCAGAGGTGGAAAGTAATAGATGCTTAAAACAAGCTGCTCTCAGTACTTTCCAACAACATTCATTCATCCAGAGCAATCCAAGGAAAGCAATAAAGGCTTAGATTCCCCTAAGATTTAGAACCAATACAATGCTCAAAGGTCTCTGTGCAGGAAAAAAAGCACAGAGAAAAGAAAACCCGAAAAACAAACAACATTTGTTTTCTATGAAATATTTTCCCTTTTATCCTAAATTTAACTGCTTTCCAGACCAAAGCTCCACACACTTCACATGGGCCTTTCAAAAGCAAGTACTAGCCTGTGACTTGTCTGGAATGCTTGGAGAAGGGAGTTCATGACTTTGCCAAGGTGCTGTTGCACAGTCTCATTTTATAGACAAATAAAATGGGTCCTACGCAATTGGCAGAGAGAGGAATAAAGACATGAGCATTTTCCGATTTCCATTTGAGTGCCCCAGCCCTTAGATCATTCAGTGTGGTATTTAACTAGCTTAGATGATGGAGTCATCGTTGATCCTCTATTTACTGACTGAGATTCCGTGCCTTTTGGAAAGAAAAATGCTACGTAATTCCCTTTCACCCAGAGAATGGCATATGGAGTTGTTGATGTTTAATTGGCACAGAAAGGTGGCTTGAGGAACAAGCTCTATTTTCCTTCCTCCCAAATTAACTATCATCACTTCAAGAAAGGGAGAGGGAGCCAATCCTATTTCGAAAGCACGTCATCATCTAGACTCCCCACATGCAGGATTATAGGTGTCACAAGTGGATGACGGAACAGAGGCAACGCAACATCAGTTGTAGGGGAAAAGCTTGGCAGAGAGGCCAAGAACAGCTTGTCCAGGGCATCTTACGGCAGGAAGCCAAGAAGTAAGCGCCTTTCCTGACAGTGGGATGGAGGTATATTCAAAATGGGAGACCCACCCACATTTTAGGTTCCCCTGGAGTTCCAAGACCCAACGTAACAGGTTCTGGTGGCTAATGTCTCCAACCCTAGCCTAAAAGTAAAGTTGGGCAAAACAGATAATGTTCACTCTCTGCTGGGGCCTAGAAACTCTTCAACTTTATCTGTAGGAAAAGCAAATGCCAAATATATATATATTTTTTTGTGAGGAATATCAGCCCTGAGCTAACATCCATGCTAATCCTCCTCTTTTTGCTGAGGAAGACCGGCTCTGAGCTAACATCCACCGCCAATCCTCCTCCTTTTTTTTCCCTAAAGCCCCAGCAGATAGTTGTATGTCATAGTTGCACATCTTTCTAGTTGCTGTATGTGGGGCGCGGCCTCAGCATGGCCCGAGAAGCAGTGCGTTGGTGCCCGCCCGGGATCCAAACCCGGGCCGCCAGTAGTGGAGCTTGGGCACTTAACCGCTAAGCCATGGGGCCGGCCCCAAAATTTTTTTTCTTTTTTTTTTTGTGAGAAGATCAGCCCTGAGCTAACATCTGACGCCAATCCTCCTCTTTCTTCTGAGGAAGACTGGCCCTGAGCTAACATCTGTGCCCATCCTCCTCTACTTTACATGGGACGCCACCACAGCATGTATGTCAGTGCGTGCCCGGGATCTGAACGGGCGAACCCCAGGCGGCTGCAGCGGAGCACTCGCACTTAACCGCTTGTGCCACCGGGCTGGCCCCAAATATTTTAACTACCCTGGCATCACTGACATCTCTCCTGTAACAGTCATACCACTACTAATAAGGAAAACAGACCAAGAGACAGATGCATCAGATGGTACTACAGAGCCCTGAATTAAACTCTGAATCAAGCAAAAAATTGAAGCCATCACAGCAGGATCACAAAACTCGGGGAGTCTGATGTACAAGGCCACCCTCCTCTCTATGAGGAATCACTTCTCACCACATAGGGAATCGCAGCAAGGCTGGATTTATCCCTGTCAACAGAAGGTATGAATAATCAAACCCAGAAAAGAACTCCTGTATCTGACTTCAGGTCTAAAGGCCAGTTCCCCAGGGCCTAGCCAACTTGCATAGAAATGGGTTTTCAAAGGCACTGTTTCTTGGAGCAGCCCCCCCTGCTGCTAGGGGACAAGTGTTCCTGGTGAAGGAGAGACAGCTTTTAGGTCCACAGGGGTTGAGATGTTGCCTGTTTGTCTCAGGCTCCCTTAAACTTTTCACTGAACAGCTGTCACAGCCGTGAGCCCTGGGATCTAAGGTCTACTTGGCTATAGGGCAAGTGAGCTCTCTCTCAAAGCACAGAAGCTCCATATTTGCCAGCTAAGACAGAGGGGCCTCCCTGGTTGCTGGTGTCTGGGCAGAGATCTTGGCCTCAAGCCAGCTGAATGATTACAGTAGTTGGGCCAGGTCCTCAACTGCACTTCCATGATGGGATAACTACTGCAAGCCATAATTTGGCTCATTCTCTAAAATATTTTTAAAAGAGAACATTTATAGACATAAAAGATAAGCTCAATCTCATTCATCACAATCTTTTTTTTTTTCTGGAAAAGATTTGCCCTGAGCTAACATCCGTTGTCAGTCGTCCTTTCTCTCTCTCTTTTTCCCCTCTCCAAAGCCCCAGTACACAGTTGTTGTATATTCTAGTTGTAAGTCCTTCGAGTTCTTCTATGTGAGCCACCACCACAGCATGGCTACTGACAGACAAGTGGTGTAGTTCCGTGCCCAGGAACCAAACCCAGCTGCTGAAGCAGAACACACCAAACTTTAACCACTAGCCCATCAGGGCTGGCTCCATCACATCTCTTGAAAGGACAATTTAAGATCTAGTACTTGTGATCTTGTTCTCAAAGCAAACCTAAAAATAACAACTAGCTCTCTGGTTTGTTTTTCACGATAGTTTATATTGTGAAATATATAGTTTCACAGTTGCTCCTGTAGAATAGCAGGATCACTCCCAGCAAGTGATTTGGTTATCACTGATCTTACGTGTGTATCTGCTAGATCTAAAAGTTCTTCCTAAAATTACACAGAAATCAAAATAACTTTTCCAAGAAGGAGTACTAAAAACTGTCACTGAGTGAAAACATTAACTATATGCTAAAGTACTAAAAAACAGGAAACTAGTTTTGTTTCAGCTAGAACATTTTTAACAAGTTTATTCATCAATTTTCAACAGTAAGAAGTGTTATCAGAAGAGCAAGCTGCCCTTTTATGAGGGTGGAACCTGTTTCTGCCAATTATTTCTGCCTTGCACACAGTAAGACTCAATTATCAGTAAAATGAACAAATAGGGGGCTGGCCCCATGGCGTAGTGGTTAAGTTCAGCGTGCTTCACTTTAGCAGCCCTGGTTCATGGGTTCAGATCCCAGGCACGGACCTACACCACTCATCAGGCATGTTGAGGCAGCAACCCACATATAAAATAGAGGCAGACTGGCAACAGATGTTAGCTCAGGGCTAATCTTCCTCACCAAAAAAAAAAAAAAAAAATGAACGAATGAACTGTGAAATGTTCTGTTTTTTGAACTTCCAGGAAATAAAAAAGCAGGCTGAAATTCCTAGTGAAACAAGGATGTCTTCTGAGGGCTTTCTGGGTTACTGTTTGTCTATATGAAAGTTTCTTTTTTAGAGAAAACATACGGAAACTTTCACATACCTATTTTTATTTTGCTTTTATTTTGTGATTTGATTTAAATAAATAAAAAGGTTTACAAAGGTTAATAAAAAGACAGGAGCGTTTGCTGCATGGCTGTAAAATACATGCTCTCCCGGTGTATACTGATAGCAGCATCAGATAACACCACAAGGGCCTTTCTCCCTCTCCTCATTTCCTGGGCCAGTCCCCGCCAGTGCTTCACCCACCTAGTGCTCCTTTTGTATCACTTATGTACACTGAAGGCAAACACAGAAGAATAGGGTTTAGTACTAAGTTCTGTTCTGATCCTGTACTGCAAACATGGTGTGGTGAGGCCCAGCTCACAAGGCTGGCTTGGCTGGCAAGGGCCAGAGACTGACCAAGCCCTGATCAAACCCATTAGTCTCTCATTAATTAGAAATAAAATAAAGTCTGTAGTGGAGTAATGGGAGGGCAGTGAGGACTCTCCCAGGAGTACTCAAACCAGGGCCCTTCCCTTGAGGGCTGCCGACCACTCAAGGAGGCTCAAAGTGGTATAGCAGGGCCACATCAGCATGACGGGAACTTCTGCAGATGCTTCAACACTGGTGTTCAAGCCACTTTCACGTGACTCCTCAAAATTTCAAAGGTGTATTTGATGCACTGGCTGAGGATGAGTGTGAGAACCAGCCAAAGAAAAGAAAATAAACCTACTTTTATGCATGAGGGCTCATCACAGGGCAGGCTCAGTTCACAGCCTTCTGGCTGTGCCAAAACTGTGCTTAAAAGCTTGACTGAGTTATAAGTGCACTGAACTAATTTTTTTTGTTTGTTTGTTTGAGGAAGATTAGCCCTGAGCTAACATTTGTTGCCAATCCTCCTCTTTTTTTGCTGAGGAAGACTGGCCCTGGGCTAACATCTGTGCCCACCTTCCTCTACTTTATATGGGATGCTGCCACAGCATAGCTTGATAAGTGGTGCGTAGGTCCCCACCCAGAATCCAAACCTGTGAACCCCAGGCCGCCGAAATGGAGTGTGCAAACTCAACCACTACACCACTGGGCCAGCTCCGCTGAACTGATTTTTTAAAAGCCCTATAAAACCATTTTTTATACCTACCTCTGTAATACAATTTTCTGTTACTCTTAACTAACTTCTACAGTCCTGCAGGGTACCTTCTTATCTATCCATCCATCCTCCCTCTACCCATCCATCCAATCCTTCATCATGCATCCTTCATTCTTCCTCCCTCCATCATCCATCTTTCCATCCTCCCTCCATTCTTCCTGTCATTCATCCTCCCATCCATCCAAAGCTTCTATGGCCAAAGGCAACTCCCAGAGCCTTCACCTACTCCCTGACAAATCAAGCAAATCACTGTGAAGAATAAAACTCAAACATAACTGTTAATGAAAACACATTATTTAAATTTCTACAAAGAGAAGGAGGATACTGGCTGAGTTCAACTTCTCCTTTCAGTGAAGACTTCAGAAAAAGCTATCTGCTATCTGGAATTCTAGCCCCACAGATCTCATGTAATAGCAAGGGTGACAGAATCTAGGTGGGATGCTGGCAGACAGAACTCTCCCATGGCCATCTCCTAGGGCAGAGGGGATTCCTAAAAAGGAAGAAAGAACTGATAAGAATCTCACTGAGGAGGACATCCAAAAGGAGAAAAGCTTATCCAAGTTCCTAGCCATGTCACCACTGGTGCTGCACTGTGGGAATCCTGCTGAGGCACAGGGTGAGGCTGCTGGTCCCATTTCCTCTCAGAATTTCTATTCAAGCTCCTGTACCCTTCTGTTAACTACAACTACCCTTTCCTTACATGTTATCATCTTCCCCCATCTCTTTTACAATTAATTCACAGCATCACCCCACCCACCCTTACGGCCAATGGCTGGCTGATTGAGGGAGGAGAAAAAATTGTCCCTCCTCGGTCCCATTCAGCCATATTTGGTTTCTTCTTGCCACGCCCCTGCTCAAAAGTATTGTTGGCACTGTTTCCTTTCACATGAAAAGTGAACTCTCCTTTGCTTGGCTTTCAAAAGTCTTCTTCCAAAATTCACCCCACCCTCTTTAAGCACACCTCACTCACCACAGTCAGGCTGGCCAGCATCCCGTGAACACACCCTGCCTGTGGTTGCTCTGCCTTCCTGCATGTGGTTTCTCTTCTCTCCAACTCAGTTTGAATCTATTACCCACCTAGGTATCACTTTCCTGGCTACTCCAAACCTCACTGCCTTCCCCTTCCTCCAAACTCCTATGAGCACTTAAAAGTCAACTGGAACTCAATATACTCCATCTTTACTGACTCTCATTCGTTCCTATGAGCTAGTCACATCTATGTACTCAGACAGTAAATTCTTTGAAGATAAGGATTAGCACAGGCTAAGCACCTAGGGGGCCTCACTTATTGACTAAATAATAGCAAGGCTATCTCGTGTAAAGCAAACAGTTCTACCGCCCTTGGGCAGTAAAATCACAGCAAAAAGCCCAAGACCCTCAAGCCTTTGCAGGCGAATGTCCACAGCTTTGGAAAGGGTCTCACTTTCAGCTGAGCTCTAAGAAAGACCAAATTTTCCCCCTGAGCTACAACATCATCTCTTAATCTTACATTCTGCACCTGGTCCTGCTAGAAAACAGTTACAGCAGACTTAGCTGAGAACAAGTCATTTGAAACCTGAACATATATACCAGGAGACAAATTCTCACGTTTTTGAATTACAGTTATCTGCTTGAACCTATAATTTCACTAGTTCTACTTTGAGAACTTTTTATTTATTTATTTATTTATTTATTATTTTTTTGTTGTTGAGGAAGATTGGCCCTGAGCTAACATCTGTTGCCAATCTTCCTCCTTTTTTTCCCTCCCCAAAGCCCCAGGAGATAGTTGTATGTCATAGCTGTACATCCTTCTAGTTGCTCTATGTGGGACGACGGCTCAGCACGGCTTGACAAGCAGTGTACAGGTCTGCACCCAGGATCTTAACTGTTGTGCCACTGGGCCGGCCCTGAGAACTTTTATCAGAAATTAAAATGCTAAATTTAGAGTATAGGTAAGAGAATGCGTCCTTACAACCAAAATAAAATATGCTGGTAATCTTGAGAACACTAGCTCCGTTTCAGCTACAAGACTGCCCAGCATCAGACCAATCTAAAACAATGCTCAGAGCCCCAAAGCAAATAAATTGGAGCTGAACAGCTTTGAAGCTGTTGAGGTACAAAAGGGAAAGTTCCTGGAGGTACTTTTTATTCTCAGATAGTAATGTTACAAACAACAAAAGACATTTCAAGGCTCACAGTGTTTGCTTAATTTATTTTTAAAATGCACACATGACCCATGCCAATGCAAACACCATTGGCTAGGAGGACTTGACTGGATCCGCTGGGTTTTCAAAAGAGAGTCAACGTAGTATCTATCAAGCCAGAGTCTCCTGGCAAACTCCTTCTGGGACAGAATGTGCTAATCTGTCAGTGAATGGGGGCAGGTTCTTCAGTTGCTCTGCATTGCTTCCTCCTTGGCCACATATTTTTGTAGCTCCTAAAGGAGGTCTCTACAACCTGACACTAAGTGTAAAACCACCTTCAGAGAACAGCTAACAAATTGCTTCTGCCAGCAAACTTCATCACAGTGTGGTCTAGAAGAATATTAGACTCAAACTAGGTTCCTGAGTTCCAGCCCATGCCCACCCTCACTGTGTTGTGTGAATGTCAGCAAGTCACTTACAACCTTCTTACTCTTTTCTCAAGAGAAAAGTGTAACTACAAAAGTCACAAGAGTGCTATGAATTAATAATAAGAATAAATGCAGTAAAGGTGCTTTGGATAACATGAAGTGGTTTGTTTACATGTCAGACAGAGAGTATTAAGCTCAGTTCCTGGACCTCTTCTCTATCTATACCAGTGGTTCACAAGTAGGGGAATTTTGCCACCCCCCTGGGGACAATCTGGCAATGTCTGAAGACACTTTCAGTTGTTACACTCTGGGGTGGGGACGTACTACTGGCATTTAGTGGGTCAAGGCCAGGGATGCTGTTAAACATCTTACAATACATAAGACACGCCCTTCTAGTTGCTCAGGCCACAAACCTTGGTGTCATCCTTTACTCTCTTCTCTCCTACATCCCCTTCCAACACATTAGCAAATCTGTTAGCTCTAGCTACAAACTAGACCCAGACTCGGACCACTTCTCCTACCTCTGCTGACACTCGGGTCCAAACCACTTACTCTCTTCACCTAGATGACTGCACTAACTTCCCTGTTGGCCCCCTACTTCTATCCTTGCCCTGTATTCTCCTCATGAGAGCCAGAGCGATCCTTTAACAACACTGTCAGACCACTTCATTCCTCTGCTCAAACCCCTTTAATGGTTCCCTTTGTCCCTCAGAGCAAAACCCCAAAGCTTTACAAGGGCCCAGAAAGCCCTCCATGACCTGATTTCTGTCCTCTGACTTCATTGCCCTCCACTGTCCTTTCCCCCCTCACTCAGTTCCTTGAACAAACCAGATAAACTTTCACCTCAGGGCTTAGACGGCTGTCCCTCTGCCTAAAACATTCTTTCTCCAGATAGCCTTTGCAGACACAAAACCCAACTTTAAAGGGAGTAAGATAGCCCCTAAGTATGTCCTAGTTCTAAAATACTAAATATGTTCAAAGGGAGATTTTAAATTTGTTCCAGAAAAATAAAACTCCACAGACTGTACCTTTTGGTCACAACCAAGGAATACAGACAGGTTTTGTGACTTCAAGAGGTATAGGTGTGGGCTGGCCCCGTGGCTTAGCGGTTAAGGGCACGCGCTCCGCTACTGGCGGCCCGGGTTCGGATCCCGGGCGCGCACCGATGCACCGCTTCTCCAGCCATGCTGAGGCCGCGTCCCACATACAGCAACGAGAAGGATGTGCAGCTACGACATACAACTATCTACTGGGGCTTTGGGGAGAAAAAAAAAAAAGGAGGAGGATTGGCAATAGATGTTAGCTCAGAGCCGGTCTTCCTCAGCAAAAAGAGGAGGATTAGCATGGATGTTAGCTCAGGGCTGATCTTCCTCACAAAAAAAAAAAAAGAAAGAGGTATAGGTGTTGCTGTCACAACAGTGAGTTAATGGAAATTTCAATGTCAACAAAAAACTAAACCCACGTGACCACGGAAGTTCTAGGGAATCTTTTCCCTTCCTGGATGCTAGAGAGAAAGGCTGATTTCTGTAGCTTCCATAATAGCTTGTGGGGAGAGGGGGTTTAGTAGTAGAGAAGTCACATAATATTTGGTCAATAATTGGCTTGATCCTCATTTGAAATGCAGGAGTACAGTATAGAAAGCATGCTTTCCCCAGCCCACAGCTATTAGCTCAGCTGATAAAAATGTGCACTTGAACATTACTTGTAATTGGGAAGCAATGTAGTGCACTACATTGTAGTAAGAGAGCAGCCTCAGGACTCAAAAACAACTGCTTTTGTTTGTATCCTGGTTTTACCACTTTCTAGCTGCACGACCTTGGGCCAGTCATCCAATCTGTGTAGCTCAGGTCTCAACAACTGTAAAGGGGATAACAACAGCACCTGTATCGTAGTACTATTGTGTGGACTAAGTGAAGTAATGCGTGTCAAACACTGAGCCTGCTGTCTCTGGGGAAGAAATACTGGCAGTTGGGAGGCAGGGAGGTGACCAGTGTTTTTTGCAATAAGTTTTGTAGAACTACTTGGCTCCTTAAACTATGTACATTGATAATTTTAACAATAAAAATTAAATTTAAAAAGTCCTTAGCACATGGGGCTGGCCCGTTGGCGTAGTGGTTAAGTTCGCAGGCTCTGCTTCAGCGGCCTAGGGTTCGAAGGTTAGGATCCTGGGTGTGGACCTACACACCGCTCACCAAACCATGCTGTGGCAGCATCCCACATAAAAAAACAGAGGAAGACTGGCACAGATGTTAGCTCAGGGACAATCTTCCTCAAGCAAGAAGAGGAAGAATTGGCACAGATGTTAGCTCAGGGCCAATTTTCCCCACCAAAAAAAAAAAAAAAAGTCTTCAGCACAGTGGTTGGCACATAGTAAGTGCTCAATAAATGGCAGTTTTACAGTTCTGATTACTGTACTTTCACTGGCCTCTGCCCAGGAATAGCATGCTTTTGCTACTTGTCCCTTGCCAGAGAAGAACACAAGCTGGATAAAATACCAAGCGACACAAGTTTTCCTTCCAGCTTCTCTCTGAGCCATCTTTAAAGCTTCCATGGAAAGGGTCTGTATCTGAGAACGAAGATTCAGGTTTCATGGCAGTGTGAAGGTTACACTGCCCTCTATCGCCTCACATACCATTAGCCCAACTAAGGACACCAACCACCTGCCTTCTGGTCAAATTCACTACCCTCTGAACTGGGCAAATGTTGGGCTCAATTCCCTTAAGTTGCCCCAAACCCATACCTTATTATTATGTTAAACTTGCTGGCTACTTCAAAGTAGATAATAAGATCCACAAGCTATCATAACCTCAGGCCCTTTTAGCAAAAGATTTGCCTTTTCCAAACCTCCCCCTGTAACCTCTACTACAATTTCTAAACCCTCACCTGAACAGAGGGAAAATAGCTCTTCTATGCCTTAGTCAACACAGATAGCAGCAGGTCAGAAGAGAGTTGATTTCGGATGTAATAAAAGCAAACTGACTCCTCTAGCCCCAGATTCAAAATTTACTAATAAAGCGTGTCAGAGAGAGAGAGAGGAAAAGGAGCAGGTGGGAACGTGGGCAGGCAGGGCAGATGCACTCAGCAGTGGCTGACGCCGGAGGAGTGCGATGAACCTCCCCACAAAGATAATAACAAGTTTCTCCTTCTGAACTAGCACTTGGCGGAAGTAATAACAGTGGTTCAGACGGTAATCCAGTTTAAAGGAGGAGTACTGTATGACATATACCAGCTCCAAACATTTTTCTAAGTAAGAATAAACAAAATAAGAGCCATAGCCCAAGTAACAAAATAAATGAATTTGGGATTCTTCTCAGCTCCCTCACTGTAAATTATTACTCTTTTAGAGAAAGGAAGTAAAGCATTTGGCTGCCCTAAAGAACAGCCCCTTGGTTTCTGCCAGCCACACTCTTATTCCCAGCCGTCCTGAATCAAACCATTTGGTTGGTATCTTACGCCTCTGTAAGGCCTTCTTAGAAAACAGAGATTTAAAAAATTACTGGCCAACAAGAAAAAGTAGCAGCTAATTTAACAAGGCCTTATTCTCCTTCCTCACCTCTATAAATTGTTTTTCACTACTCTCACACTGTCCAAATAGAAGCTATCCTGGCCTCCAGAGATGAGTCAGAGAGCTGGAATTCATGGCAAGACTAGCCTTTTCAATAGAGTGAGCACCTATCCTACTATGACCCTTTGTCCTCAGAGGCTCTTGAGCTAGTCACATAAAAAGGGTTCATTAAAACAGCACCTAACCTTCACCAATACTTGATAGGACTGTTCACCCGGGACAGGTCAGCCACAATTGAGCTGACAATGAAGCCAGCCAACTTCTAACAAAAGAGCAAGGAGTCAGATTTATGAATCTTTGGAGCAGGTCAGCATATACTTACTTTCCTGACTCCCTCTGACAGCTCTTACACAGGGAGAGGTCAGGCCGTCTGGACTATGGGATGGAGCTAGGGCAGGTGTTCCCACCCAGAGCTTCCCCCGAGGCACGGAGCACTGAGTCCAGAGAGCTTATAGTTTTTCAAGGGAAAAACCAGCTGGGGAAGGGCTCTAGGGGTGTCCAGTTCCTGGCACTGACAGATGTCCCACTATGTTGACATATCCACCCAGCCCTCATAGAGCAGGTGCATGAAGCAATCTTTTCATGTCATCCTACCAACCTTAGCAAGTTAAACTATAACTATGGAGACAGCAGGAAACTATATCTGCGTACTAAAACCGTGGTCCTGGGCTTCCAAGAGCATCATGTTCTTTCCCAGCCTTAATGGCAGGCAGGGAATTTCTTGAGAGTAAATCAAATCTATTGCCAACTCAGTGATCCCTGACACCAGGGCATCAGGAACTCCTCCTACCCATCCAATAAAGATGGCACCTGGAGTGAACTGAAAACACGTGCCCCAACTCTAGAGTCCCAAGGGTCTCTCTCATCCTTTCCACTCGTTCATAAATAAGAGTGCTATTTATTATAAACACCACATGGTTTGTGCACCCCGAGAGTTATAAAAACAGTTTTTATTATTATCAACCAGGAAAAGAATTCACTACTTTAAAGACTCAACAAATAGGGGAATTCTTCAAAAAGAAGATGCCACAGGCAATCCTCAGTTTACATTAGAGCTGCTTATCTTATTTCAACTCTGCTTCTTTCATGCCTTGATGATAGTGAGCATCAAAGCAGTGAATGCTTTGGCTCAACACAGCCTCCAGCCCAACAGGAGGATCTAGGAAAAGCCCAGGCTCACCTACTAGGAAATATGTTTTAGTAATGTGGCACCTAGATTTGAATCCCAGCTTTGCCTCTCACTAGCTGTGTGGTACTGGGCAAGTTACTTAGCCCCTCAGAGCTTTGGTTTTCTTATCAAAAAATTAGATGATACATGTAAAGTACTTGGCAGCACACCTGGCACATAGGAACAGTTAAAAATAACTCTGATATATACCTGATCTCATCACTTTGTCAAGTATACCCTTCAGAACCCAAGCATGTCTGCCTTTAAAAATAAATAAATCTTGGGCCGGGCCCGTGGCTTAGCAGTTAAGTGCGCGCGCTCAGCTACTGGTGGCCCGGGTTCGGATCCCAGGCACGCACCGACGCACCGCTTCTCTGGCCATGCTGAGGCCACGTCCCACATACAGCAACTAGAAGGATGTGCAACTATGACATACAACTATCTACTGGGGCGTTGGGGGGAAAAAAAAGAGGACTGGCAATAGATGTTAGCTCAGAGCCAGTCTTCCTCAGCAAAAAGAGGAGGATTAGCATGGATGTTAGCTCAGGGCTGATCTTCCTCACAAAATAAATAAATAAATAAATAAATCTATATTCTCAGGCCAAACACAAATGTTTATAATTATGAATTATCTCTACTTTAAGATATCCATTTAAATATAGTCCCAACTCTTTTCAAAGCCACTTGTAATTATTTCATCCACTGCTCTTCAAAAGAACACACTGCTACCAACTGAACCTATCTCCCATTGTCCATCACCCACATCTCCTAACCACATATCCCTTACTCATTCTGCCCTCAGCACTTAAAACTGTTCTCCATACCATTGTCCTCTCTGTCTGTCTTTCCAAATCTGTCCATTCTTTGAAAAGCCCTTTCCATCAACTCTATTTCTACTTCACCTCTGCATTCCCTAATTCTAACCCCTAGCCATACACACAAATTACACAGTTGACTGTGTTGTTCTCTACTGACCAAATTCATACTTGGTCTTGACTGAATTGTACACGTTTATCTCCCCTACTGTACTGTAATCTACCAGTTGGTAGGGATAACTTTTATTCTTCAAGTCTCCTACCGAACAATGTACACTGCTCTAAACAGTGCACAAATATGTTAATAAATACTTACTGATGACTGTCTACACACCCTGCCCCATTTCTAAGGAGCCCTAAGAGGTGGAGCTGACTCAACTTTAGCCAGAAATGCTTTCAGAGAACTTGCTGGATACTCACATAAGTGCTTTCTGAATAAGATTCTGTTTCAATTAAGAAAAAAGAAAGGCTCCAATTTCTCTCTGACATCTAAGTTTTCCATTCTCAATGCATTATAGCCAATAGTCTCCTTGATATCAAATCCACTGAGAACCTTTTTTCTGTGCTTCTTGCAAATGCTACTTCTAAATGATCCTACAGAGTTCACAGAAAAAATTAGGTAACATACCACAAGTTCATCAACCTCAAGAAATATCTCAATAGCCTCACCACAGCCCAGCCCTTCCAAAAAAAGCATGGCAGGACCTCAATTAAGGCTGATAGGTAATCCATTCCGACTCGCTACCCCTGGGCCAGGGCAATCATCACGGAATTAGTTCAAAGGCATCAATCTCTAAAGCCCTAAAGGAGTAAAAAACAACTGACAGCTTCACAACTCAGGAAGATGAGTGCAGTGCCCTGGCCAGGAACGCCAGTGCTCTCCTAAGACTATAGCAATGGCTGAGCCAGGTACTTCACAGTTGAGTAAAGGGGCTTCCATTACAGAAAGCATTGGAGCAACTGGTTTT
Organism: Diceros bicornis minor; assembly: GCF_020826845.1. NCBI lineage: Eukaryota > Metazoa > Chordata > Mammalia > Perissodactyla > Rhinocerotidae > Diceros > Diceros bicornis. Next base: position 30,028,385 of record NC_080753.1, on the reverse strand, counting down.
CCTCCTCCAACTCTTCATCTTCCCATTAAACTCAACTGCCTCAAGTTCCCATTCTAACAGAGCATGCATAGCCTAGGGCCTGTACCACCTGGAACAGTCATACTCGGGAAGGTTAAATTTAAGGAAAAAGCATCTGGAGCAATAGGAGTTAGAGGAAAATCTTTTATTAGAGTGTTAAGACGGGAAGTCTTTCCTCAAATACAGGCAATTTACTTCCTTCCCAATTTACTTCTCTTATATACTGTACAACTAACATGACTCCACAGAATCCTTTAACCTTTATAATGACCATCCAATCAACTACTAAGTCAATCCTTTGTTACACTAGTATTGAATGAAGTTCCTCTTACTAGACTGTGTGGAGAAAGAGTATTCACAGCACCAAGTTTCTTTTCTTAATTTGCCTCTTGATCTAGACCATATATAAAGCACTGGTCAGAAAAATACCATTCTCACAACAGAGTAACTTGTCCTTCAAATAAACATCAATTTTATTTTTAAAATTTGAGGGTGAATGCAACACAAAGCAAGGACAGACTTAACAGTTATATAGATGGGATGCTGGGCCTACTACACAGCATTACGAGTCAGAGAGGAATACACTGGAATACTCATAGGCCCCGCCTCACGAACTACCTACAACAGTGAGCGCTCAGCTTCAGGGCTTTATTCAACCAACCAAAACCAACAACCAGGCACCATCATCACCTTAGCAGAGTGTAAAAGACACCGTTTAATCAGCTAGCACAGAGAGAAACAGATTAAGATATCAAACACCTAGAAGAGTATCTCAGAACAATCAGAATATTTAAAATCATGGTTAACTCAACCCACAATTCTCTCACTTATTCCCCATATGTGAAAAGTCAAAATATCACTTAGGCCACTCTGTGTTGTGGGTGAAGAGGTAGATGGGCCATAACAGACCGAAAAGATATCAACAAGAAGATATGCAAACAAGGTAAATACAATGAAAAACCAACAATATTTAGGATAAATAATTTAGCTTGTCTTTTCCCTCAGGAAAAAAAAAAACAAACAAACCCACCAACAACCAAAAAAAACAAAGTAGGAACAAATTCCAAAGGTGTGTTGTTGTTGCTCTAAACTTAGTATACATTTACACGGGAAGCATGGCTGGTGATATTTTGACTTTCTTTTTTAAATGCTAAAGGTAAAAAACTTCGTTCTTTCAACACCCAAACCAGAGCAGAGAGACAGTAGTAAATTATAAATGTGGATGAAGTAACATCCACAGGACATGAAGATGGCGGAGGGGGGAGGGGAGAAGGGGTAGGTTTTTGCATTGTTGCTGTTGGCAGGAGAGCTAAGCAGTCTTAAAGAACATTCTAGGCTTCTAGGTTTGCCATGAAGGGGTATCACAAATCCCAAGGCCCACCACCTACCCCTTCTCCTCTTCTCCAAGGGCACCTACCTTACTGTAAGTCACTACTGATAAGTTGTTTGCGTGACTGCTGGGGGACAGATTTACAGAGTTCTGTGAGAGTCTATTCTCATCTTGCTCGGTTTGGTCAGGAGCAGGAGCCCATGTGTTTTTGCTGATCGAGTCGAACTCGGAACCCCCAGGGTCTTTTAAGTTGTTTTCATCTGATTGTCGGTTCTTTTGGGGAGAGGCAAACGGGTTGAAGTTTCCTTCTACCTTGCGATGTGGCTGTGTGTTGAACTCCGTTTCAAAAGATGACAGCTGCTGCGTTACTCCTAAAAGTCCACCCACCTCCACACTGAGAATCACCCAGATGACATCTGAAACAAAAAGGCAATTCAGGTCAATGCCAGGCATACCCTCAAGGCCCAAAGCAGCCATCAGGAACCCCAAACACCAATCAAACCTTAGAAAGCAACTTTCTTCTATATGCTAGTTTTAAAAACTTGCTGACAAAGTAGTCCAGTACATCTGCATCGCATGCAGTTCCACATTTCTGGTAATGTGAAGTACAAATTCAGTAGAGGTCTGTGGTGAGACCCATGAAACTATCTGCAAAAAGGTCGTTACTAGTTGATTCTGATGCACATCTACATTTGGAAATCATTACTCCAGCAACAATGATCAATAAATAGAAATCTAAAAGCTATTTCCCCAAAATTACAAACTCTTTGTGGGTTTTGCTTTATTTCTGCACATGTTTAACTCAGAAAACTCAGGGTGGGCATAATTCTTGAGTCAAAAAATGCTTATAATTACTAGAATTGCAACTTATCAACGCCCCACCCCCCCAAGTTTGGGCAATTCAGAGTGACCATATATTGTCCAAACTAGGACAAGTGAGAGCAAAAGAAGGAGCTATTAATAATCACACCAGGACACGGGTATAAACCATCACTAACCCTGACAAATTAGGACAGATATCACTATGTGGCTATTTTCACAATCTATATGATTAAAAGATACCAAAAATTTAGTACGCCTCAGACTTTCTAAAATAATCCAATTTAACACCAACTATGCATTTCTGTCATGTAGGGAAACCCTACTGTCTACACTGAAACCATAAGAGATTTGTTTTAAAAGATGCACCACAGGACTTTTGGTCATAATTCAGTTCTTTATTTTCGACTGCCAAAGCTAAGGGTTCAAACAGAAGAATAAAGAAAGTGGCAGTTTCCTTTGACATTCAGCACCTCAATTCAGAGAAGAGTGGCATCTACTTTCCTACTAAAAGGTTCTCAAAAAGTGAGCTACAAAAAGGCCAACAAGCTTTTAAGTGTGAACCCTATTGAAAATAAATATGAAAAATTGTCCAGGCTCCTAAGTAACTGCTGGAAGGTTGATAGGAAATAAGTAAATTTCCTCTCAAATAAATTTCATCAGTTAGCTATACGGAAATATAGATAATATATAAGCCTAGAACAAATACACTAAAATATCCAAGATAGTGAAGGAAATTGAGAAAAACCCTCTTGGGCTTTGTTCATTCTCAATTTTCAGTTTGGGTTCTGTATCTGGGTAAGGGGATCTTAAGAGTGTCATACAGCCCTAAATACTCAATTTAAGGTTAGTGGTTTGGGAGCTGTATTAAGAACTTGGTTGTGGGCTGGCCCTGTGGCTTAGCGGTTAAGTGCGTGCGCTCCGCTGCTGGTGGCCCGGGGTTCGGATCCCGGGCGCACACCGACGCACTGCTTCTCCGGCCATGCTGAGGCCAAGTCCCACATACAGCAGCTAGAAGGATGTGCAACTATGACATACAACTATCTACTGGGGCTTTGGGGGAATAAATAAATAAATAAATAAAATTAAAAGAAAAAAAAAAAAGAACTTGGTTGCATCCAAACAGCTGAGCCAGAGCCCTCGTTAAGCGGAGATGCAGCGACATCTGCTGTTCACTTCTAGAATTAGCAACTCTTTTCACCTCTTGAAGAAGCTAAAGCCACTAGCAGCACCAGCATGACTCACAGGAAGGGGCATCCATTCCAGACAACTTATTAAAGCAAATGTGAATCCTCGTGTAAACTGATACCATAAAGGTTGATTTAACACTGTACGCCAGGAAATGCAGCATGCCACTTCACTTAGAAACCTGGGACGAAGCCAGGAATGGTGGGTTGGAGGACTTTCATTTAAGGCTCTAAGTCAATCTCATAAACCAATATGACATGGGCCTTAAAGAACAATTCAATGGCAGACAGCCTGAAGGAGGTTCATTCCACGCTCTCCTATCCTAGCTTTCTAACGAAAGGCAACATTCCTTCACTCTACCATTCCTTTCTCTCGAATGGATATGCCTTGTCTTACAGCACAGTGATTCCCACTTCATCTTCTACCCATCTGTTTTTCAAAATCCTTTTGTAAGTACATGATATGTTTAGCATACTCAGCTACCAGTCATATGCTTCGTTTTCTCAGCTCAGAAAACTAAACGCTTATGAAAAAGGACAGTCTTCTGAAGGCTGTTATCAGTATTCGAGACTAATGACATGAGTCCCTCTGGCTTTAAGCACTAAAGCTTCTTTAACATAACTCACTGGGCCTTATCATACTTAAGCCACTGCACTCTCTTCATCTTGGCTATTTTTCTGTACTGTTCATAGATCCTACATAGTAGCTACAGAAAAAATGTCATCTAAGCCGCCAATGATTTATAAACACCAAAAATAAACAATTCAGTTCTGATCCTCCACAGTTATTACCATGTTGGGTCATCACAAACAGCACAATATGCCTTCTCTCTGGTACAATCTGAGCCATCTAAGTATTACCTTTAGACTTCACTTTTCAGAATGTGTTCATCCCATGCATAGTGTGTATGTGTGTTTTGAAATCAAATAAAAAGGATGATAAAAATGGGCCCAATAAGCTTGTTTCAAGAGGTTGACCATTTCCAATTCTTGCCAGAACACCTCAATTACTGAGATAAGAACTACCGGCCAGATATTTTACGATCTCTGATGATAAAACCACAGCTGTAAGAAATCTTAGGGGTCATTTACTGGAACTACTTCACTCTCTAGATAAAGGATCCGAGGTGTGGAAGTAGAAGTGATGGGCCCAAGATCAGACTTCAAGATAGAAGCGGACCTAGATGACGACCAAAAACTCCCAGCTCTGAGTATATGGCTTTTTAAACTCACATTTGTTTCTTCCTAACAGGAACCTGGGAAGCCAAGTACCCAGGAAACTAAAGCTATAGTTAAGTCAATCCCATTTCCCAGGCCATAGTATCTTTACCTACAGACATATGATCTTTGGCACCAATAACAAGAATAGGCCAATGCGATGTCCTGGAAAAGTAGCCGAGAAAGGAGAACCAAGTGCCAGGCCTACACAGGGAGGGCTCAGTAAGCAAATGGAAAAACTGATTTTAGAATGTCTTGCTTAAGGTGATATTTTAAAAGCACCTGAGCCAGAAGGTACTGTAAATATTATTTCATTCAACTCATCCCTTATAATATGATAAAACCTTTAATAATAAGTATAAAATTTTAAAAAGTATAAACTTCTCTTTGCACAAATGTATAATAAATTACTAAAGAGAGAATGTAACTGGGGCCGGCCCCGTGGCTTAGCGGTTAAGTGCGCGCGCTCTGCTGCTGGCGGCCCGGGGTTTGGATCCCGGGTGCACACCGACGCGCCGCTTCTCTGGCCATGCTGAGGCCGCATCCCACAAACAGCAACTAGAAGGATGTGCAGCTATGACATACAACTATCTTCTGGGGCTTTGGGGGAAAAAATAAATAAATAAAAATTAAAAAAAAAAAAAAAAAGAATGTAACTTTCTTATTTCTTAAGTTTAGACTAACACAAGTGTAGAGTAAAAAGAAAATATTTTACTTGGAGCCCAAGTCCATAATCTTCATGAATCATGCTGACATACAAAGACATCCTCAGATTATGGTAAGAATGTTAAAAACATTTGCATATACCCAAAAGCTAGCATCACAGATCAAAATACATCATAATAAACATAAAAAAGCATCCACAATTTGTCCACTAAAAGAGAACTGTTAAAAAGCAGTACCAAACTGGTCAATTTGTTTCTTGTGGGGCTATGGGTTACAATACACGTACAGCATGGGTACACATATACAGGAGTTGAAAAAATAAGTAAGTGGATGGTGGTGGTGGTGGTGGTGGGAGCCATGTTTTCCATTGCTGAAGAACGGTATTACAGATATGCAAGAAAGGAAAGTATTCTAAAATGAACCCTGTGGTACTGGATTAAAGTCAGAGAAATCAATATAAACTCATGTTTATCTTAACACATATACAGACGAAGAAACACAGAAACAATTATAGGTATGTCTGTATGCAAAGGTTAGGATGCACTGATATATTACCTAGCTCGGTCTGGCGAGAGGGCCTAAAAGTAATGATACCCCAGGAGCAACAAACATACCCATTGCCCAGTGGTTTCTAAATAACCGTTCTCCAATAAAAAGAACAAGGGCTCCTTGGAGAAATGGCTGATTCTGGGGCTAGGGCACAGAACACATAAGATGAGCCTGGAACATTTTGTAGTACCAGAAAGTAAGGAAGTGCTCAAAAAACAAAAGGATAGGGGCATGTCACAGGGATACAGGAGCCACCTGAAAGAGTCTCCTCTGGCCAAAGCTGGAACAATTTGGGAAACAAAATAAATAACATACTATCGGATTGTAACTCAAAGAAAAAAATAAATATCCATGAGTCCATAGTGACATAAATACGACTAAACTAAATGGGGGAGAAGAGGCAAACTTCCTTACAGAAGAATTCCAAATAATATATGTAGATACTCTCCCTTCCAAGAGGTGGAGCCTCATTTTATAGATCCCCCAACCCACCTTGAAGGTGGGCTAGTCTTAGTGATTTGCTTCCAAAGAATAGAGTACAGAAAGAGAAAAACAGTAACTTGAAAGCGGAGAAACTGGCAAACAAACTATTTAACCAAGTGATCAAGGTTAACATCACTAGTGATGTTATGTAAATCTCAGGTACCCCTGAAAGGGCATGTCACCTCTCTGGTATTCTTCTCCAAGCCCATAACATCAGTCTAATCATGAGGAAAACGTCAGACAAACTCAGATTGGGAAACATTATAAAGGATATTTGCCAGTATTCCATAAAACTATGAAAAACACAGCAAGATTGAGAAACTGTTACAGACCAGAGAAGACTGGGAGACACGACAATTAAGTGTAATATGGTACCCTAGACTGGATTCTCAAACAGAAAGAGGTCATGAGTGGAAAAAAGTCTGGAGTTTAGTTAATAGTAATGTATCAGTGTTGATGTCTTCATTCTAACAAGTGTGCCACAGTTATGTAAGATAATAAAAATGGGGGAAACTGGGTATATGGGAACTCTGTATCATCTCTGAAACTTTACTGTAAATCTAAAATCATTCCACAGTAAAGTCTACTAAAAGAAATTAGTATAGCATTAGAAAATTGTATTTTCAGACATTAAGAGGTAAAGTTGCAACAGAGCCAACGCTCTGCAGTGAACTGACTATAAAGGAGAGTGCTTTGATCCAGTAGAGGGTAGGACAAAGTGGTAGCAGGGCAGGAAGGAGGGGCCTGTCACCTGCTCAAATTCTTCAGAGGCCTCAAAAAGACCACCTTATCAACTGGACACATGAGTTACTCCTATCTGTGGGGAGATCTCTTTTCCAGTACAACCTCTTGTCAGTAGAGCAGCAGGGGCCAGTTAACAGTCTTCAAACAAGGGCAATAGTAATGACTGTATAAATGAACCATCATCTTGATGTGGATGTTGGGCTGAGCGTGCCTCTGGCCTGCACAAGATGCAAACAGAAACCACTTAAAGCAAGCAATAAACTGCCACATCAATAGGTTCCACTTGGTCTGGGCTTCCCAAGGGGAAAGGCCAGGGGACTTGGGAAAGCACCACTTTCAAAAACCCAGTTTACAAGGACACCTCAAATGGTTCAAACTGCAGCTAGGACTCTTGTAGGCTTCTGATCTCTAGAGCAACCGCCTTGGGCTTGTCCCCAGGAGTTGTGAGACAAAAATGCTATGACACCAGGAGACACAGCTTGGCTTTACTCCACATGTACATGGAAGATTATCATGGAGGTCAGTTCTAGATTTGGAGGTTGCAGAATCAAATCGTTCCTGAAGCTCAACTCATCTTCAGTGCACAACAGGAACCTCACATTTCCCTTGAGGATTAAGCAACAACTTGGGTCTATAGAGGTAAACAGGCTCCAGTCAGCTGCTGGGCTACAAGCTGTGGGCTCAAACTTTATCTCTGTAGGAAAGCTGACTATATATTGCCTAGCTTCAGTGAGAGAGACTTGAAAGGAGAGTTTGAGCACACATGAGTTACTCGTAACTCAAAACTCTCAAAAGGAGAGTAGTCTAGTGGACTGAAACAGGCCCCAACAGTAAATAGTGCAAAGGTCAGTATTACAAGCAGGTCTCGACATCTTTGTGTCTGTCTCTTAGAATTACCAAGGTAGCAATGTGTGCGTGCCACGGTGAAAAGAAAGCACTTCTAATTGTCCTTGCACTAATCTGCCCATTCTCAACTTCCAGTCTGCATTTCCACGCTATTTACTCAACATAGTAGCTTTGCTCCCATAACACATGCCCAGGCACTCAGATGCTTTCACTACATCTATCCACACACCACCTACCTCAGCATCTAAGGGGCGTGCGGGTAGAGCCAGGCTCCAGTTCATTAGCCCCTCAGAGAACAACTCCTGATTTCTGGGGCTTAGGCCCCGTCTACAGCAGTGACTGCTGAAGGACTGCCTCTACTTAAACTCCGCTTCCCCACCCATTCTCACTTCCAACCCTACCCTGCCACAAATGTGCATTACAAACTTGTTCCTTAGATTAGGTATTATTCTCAGGAATTTCCTTTTAAAATACAAATAGACCTCAAAGGAACATATTAAGCTACCTTAACCTCATTATGAGATCAACGAAGGAGCACAAGTTCACAAAGGGGAGAGAGAAAGAGAAGAATACGGAAGAGCACTGGAAGCCTGGATGAGATGAGACAGTAAAGAGTTCCTGGTGCCCATAACAAGAGCAGGGCTCAGAGAAAAGCTGAAACGGCAACAACAAAGAAACTATTCCTACTTCACAATTTTTCCAAATCATGCCCTATTTAATAATCATGAGCTTGTACCTTAAAATGGGGGGAAGGGGAGAGAAGTATGGTGATCATTTAATCACTTATTTGCTTCAAGTCTTAGGAAATATGGATCCCTACTTCCCAAGTCCAGTGATATCAGTGCCATGGAACGGAAAGAGTAAAAACATGTCTGGGACAAAAGATGAAAACCAGCTCGGAATGAAAAAGAGAAAAACAACCGTGCCATTAACTGGGCTGGGAGGACAGACACAGATAAAGGCAGGTATAAAGTTAACAGAAAACAGTATTTCTCCCAACGTCATACAGCAGCTGTAAAATGCTATAAGGACCCTCTCTTTTTGAGTGGCTTCTGCTTTCTTACCAATGATGCCTCAGACCCACTTTGCTACAGCCATGGATTATTGACGATACCCAATTCTAAACTGCCCTTGCCTCATGACAGCACCCAAACCCTAATTAATCCTCTCTTCTACTCCTGCCTCAGAAACCACAGCCAACCCAAAACTGATCCCCACATCCCTTAGAGACTCCTCAGAATCCTTCAGCAGGAACCCAAACCTTGCAAAAGCTGCTTCCCTCATCCCTCTTATTGCAAGGCATTCCACAGTTCCCTGGGAGTGCCTTCCCTCACCGTATTATGTCAGTAAATCTGGTTTTGTCAGACTACAGGCTTGTTTCAGGTAATCTCTGAACCCAGATCCTTCCTCTCCTCTCAGCCTCAATTCCTAGATACAGAGACTCTACCCCTTCCTACCAGTCTTCCCTTCTTGTAGGACTGCTCTCCCCCGAAGTGGGCCCAACTAGCCCAGCCATCAGCTGATACCATAAGGAAGGAAGAGTGCATTCATTCAGTGACAGGGCGGTCAGAAAGAGACAGAAGGAGCAGCCCTGAGAATAAAGGAAAACAGAGTATACCGTGTTCTAGAAGCCTAGTGACAAAAGTGTTTGAAGGAGGACAGAGTCATCAGTTGGGTCCAGTACAGCTCATAAATCAAGTAAGTTGAGGACTGGGAACAAAGCATTGGATGTAGCACCATGCAGGTCACTGGTGATTTTGAAAACAGCAGCTTCAGTGGAGTGGTGGGGACAGAAGCCTTAACCGAAAGAATTTGCGAGACTAGGAAATCAGGAGATGGAGACAGCCATTATCAATACAAAATTTTCCAAGGAGTTTGCTATGAAGGAGAGCAGAAAAATGAAGAAGAAGCTGGAGGAGGAAAATTAACAGCATTACACTACATATAACAGCAACAAATTTAAAACAACTCAAATGTCCATCAATAGGGACTGGCTGGAAAAACAATGACCCATCTACCTGAAGGAATACTCTACAGTCATAAAAATGAATGAAAAAGATCTCTAGAGTGATCTCAAGAATATATTATTAGGTGAAAAAAAGTAAGATGCAGATCAATATCTATAGTTATGACACTTTTGTGTAAGAAAAGGGGCAAATTTATACACATTTGCTAGTATTTACAAAACAAAAACACTGACTGGATAATCCATAAGTGAATAAATAAAAATGGGTACCTATAGGGGGAGGAAGGGACTAGCTGAAGGGGATACGGATGGAAGGGAGACTTCTCTAAATACATCATTCCTAAATTTTGAGTTAGGACTCATAGAATGTTTTACATAGTCAAAAAAAAAAAAAAACTAGGTCAAAGAGGGGCAAGAATAAGGACTGAAGATAAGAAATAAATTTCCTAGGATGATGATTGACACAGGGTAGGCGCTCAATAAACAGCAAATTATTTAGCAGAAGTACGTAGCACTGTAAGTGACACTAAAAATGTTTACTGGGTTGCTCTGTTAGAAGTTAGAGTCAACGTTAAGAGTAAAGTCTGATGACTGGTTATGTCTAACTATAGCTAGAGGACTATAACAATGACAATAAAACAGGTTTCATATATAAAATCTAAGAATTTAGGATACCTATAAAAAGGGTATATAACCTTTAACTCCTCCTCCTCATTCGTTTTTTTTTTTTTAATTTTTTGTTTATTGCAGTAACACTGGTTTATGACATTGTAAAAATTTCAGGTGTACATCATTGTACTTCTATTTCTGCATAGATTACATCATGTTCACCACCAAAGTACTAATTACAACCCATCACCACACACATGTACCGAATTATCCCTTTCACCCTCCTCCCTCCCCCCATCCCCTCTGGTAACCACCAATCCAATCTCTGTCCCTATGTGCTTGTTTATTGTTGTTATTATCTACTACTTAATGAAGGAAATCATACGGTATTTGACCTTCTCCCTCTGACTTATTTCACTTTGCATTATACCCTCAATGTCCATCCATGTTGTCACAAATGGCTGGATTTCATCGTTTCTTATGGCTGAGTAGTATTCCATTGTGTATATATACCACATCTTCTTTATCCATTCGTCCCTTGATGGGCACTTAGGTTGCTTCCAAGTCTTGGCTATTGTGAATAACGCTGCAATGAACACAGGGGTGCATGTACCTTTACAAATTGGTGTTTTCAAGTTCTTTGGATAAATACCCAACAGTGGAATAGCTGGATCATATGGTAGTTCTATCCTTGATTTTTTGAGGAATCTCCATACTGTTTTCCATAGTGGCTGCACCAGTTTGCACTCCCACCAGCAGTGTATCATTCATTAGTTTTATTGAAAGCAACTAGAGCACTAAAATTTCTACTCTAAAAATTGGCAATTAAAGGTAAAGAACTAAGCATTTAATCTAGCCTTATTTGTAAAACTGAATTTCAAGATAAGTCACTGCTGATAAAAGTTTTTCCCCCTCAGAACTACTCTAGCTCATATCTGTGGAAGAAACTGTCACTTTGTAACCCCTAATTGAAATGATTCAAGCAACAATCAACGAATGAAACCATCAGGCAAAAGGCTGGTTGACAGGAAGGACCTATGCAATGGAGGGATCAGGCTGTCACCACTTGAACCCTTTGATTAACCTTAGTAACATGAAGGGCCAAATAATTTTGAATAGCCAAAACAACTTTGAAAAAGAATGAAGTTGGAGGTCTCATACTTCCTGATTTCAAAACTTATTACTAAACTACAGTAATCAAAATAGTGTGGTACTGACAGACAGTCAGACATACAGACCATGAAGAGAATGAAGAGCTCAGAAATAAACCCTCACATTTATGGTCAAATGATTTTCGACAAGAGTGCCAAGACCATTCAAAGGAGAAAGGACAGTCTTTTCAACAAACGGTGTTGGGAAAATTGGATATCCACATGCAAAGAATGAAGTTGGACCCTTACCCTTACACCGTATACAAAAATTAACTCAAAATGGATTAAAGACCTAAACATAAGAGCTAAAACTATAAAACTCTTAGAAGAAAACATAGAAGAAAAGCTTCACGACATTGGCTTTGGAAATGATTTCTTGGATAGGACACCAAAAGCACAGCAACCAAAGAAAAAAGATAAATTGGACTACATCAAAATCAAAACTTTTGTGTATCAAAGGACACAATCAACAGAGTGGAAAGGCAAACCATGGAATGGAGAAAATATCTGCAAATCATATATTGATATAAGGGGCTAATATTCAGAATATACAAAGAACTCTTACAAAATAAAACAAATAACCTGATTAAAAAATGGGCAAAGGACTTGAACAGACAAACTGAATGGCCAAAAAGCACATGAAAAGATGCTACACATCACTAATCATTAGGAAAATGCAAATCAAAACCATAAGGAGATACCACCTCACACTCATTAGGATGGCTACTATCAAAAAACAGAAAACAACAAGTCTTGGCGAGGATGTGGAGAAACTGGAACCCTCGTGCACTGTTGATGAGAGGGTAAAATGGTACAACTGCTATGGAAAATAATATGGCTGTTACTCAAAAAATTAAAAATAGAATTGCCATATGGTCCAGCAATTCCACTTCTAAGTGTATACCCAAAAGAACTAAAAGCAGGGTCTCAAAGATGTATTTATACACACATTTTCATAGCAACATTATTCACATTACCAAAACGTAGAAGCAATTCAAATGTACATCAATGGATGAATGGATTAAAAGTGTGGTACAGGGGCTGGCCCATGACCGAATGGCTAAAGTTCTGCGTGCTCCACTTCAGCGGTCTGGGTTTGTGGGTTCACATCCCAGGCGCAGACCTACTCCACTCATCAGCCATGCTGTGGAGGCATCCCACATACAAAATAGAGGAAGACTGGCACAGATGTTAGCTCAGGACTGATCTTCCTCAAGCAAAAAAAGAAGAAGATTGACAACAGATGTTAGCTCAGGGAGAATCTTCCTCACGAAAAAAAAAAACACACAAAAAGTGTGGTATATACATACAATGAAACATTATTCAGCCTTAAAAAGGAAGGAAATTCTGAGACATCCTACAACTTGGATGAACCTTTAGGACGTATGCTAAGTGAAATAAGTCAGTCACAAAAGGACAAATACTGTATGATATCACTTATATGAGGTACCTAGAGTAGTCAAATTCATAAAGAAAGAAAGTAGAATCCTGGCTGTCAGGGGCTAAAAGGAGAGGGGAACGAGAAGTTATTATTTAATAGGTACAGAGTTTCAGTTTTGCGAGATGCATAGAGTTCTGGAGATAGATGGTGGTGACGATTGCATAACAACGTGAAAGTACTTAATGCCACTGAACTGTATACTTAAAAATGGTTAAAACGGTAAATTTTATGTATATTTCACCACAATTAAAAAAAAAAACCCAGTAAATTTAAGCTAGTTGCTCGAAGTCAATCGGTAATATATTATGTGGCAGAATCAAAACCACAAGTCAGATCTCTTTAATTCTGGTCTAGTGTTTATATGTAACACCATGGAGCACTCCCTCCCCAACCCTGTCAGTTTTGAGTGTTGAACCAATCAGGAAATAGATAATACTTATGGAGACAACTATTTCTGGCAGAAAAGACGGAAATATTAACATTCTAATAATTTAAACTTCTATAGTCTACTAATAAAGCATAATCTGAGTGGGTGATAGCAGAACTGCAGAAAATTAATATAGCATGAAAGTACATTTAAGCAACTTAAATTACTAATTTAAATTTCAAAGTACAATTATGTTTAAGGATAATTCAGGGAATCTAAACTATATCTATAGCACATTAAGAGCCAAATGTATGCAACTAGCATAAAATACACAGACTGAAACTTGCATTTTAACAATCATTTTGGCATTAACATTGAAAAGCACTTAAATATAATATTGGATAAAAGGGCTTAACATTTAAATATTGTCTATTTTATATGCAAATAGGTAGAAAAATGGCTGGTATTCTTATTCCTTCACTACTTCTACTGAATTTCTCAATCAGTCTGATTGGGACACACTTGGTGCTTCTTGATATCTGCAGTATTTTCATCAAAGGGTAATTTAAAATAGAATATTTGAGCAGAAGAAGTACTCACAACTAAGTATTTAGTTCAACAACTAGAAAGTCAAATTTTAGACTAGCAACTGATTTACTTAATTCAACCTTAAATATCCTAATTAAAAAAAAAAAGAAGGGGCCAGGCCGGTGGCATAGTGGTTAAGTTCACATGCTCCACTTTGGCGGCCTGGGGTCCATGGGTTTGGATCCCAGGCATGGACCTACACCATTCGTCAGCCACGCTGTGGAGGCGTCCCATATACAAAGTAGAGGAAGACCGGCACAGATGTTAGCTGAGGGACAATCTTCCTCAAGCAAAAAGAGGAGGACTGGCAACAGATGTTAGCTCAGGGCCAATCTTCCTCATCAAAAAAAAAAAAAGAAAAGGCCATTTTTCTTGGTATACATGCTTCTAAGGTGAGGATTTAAGGACTCTGATACCTTTCTACAGAGTTACTATGTATGTTTTGAATACTTAAAAGCATAATAAGACACATGCCCCATCTGTCTTTTTTTTTAGAAACTCAAACCCTATCTTTCACATAATATGGACAAAAAGTGTAAAACAGCATTATTGATTGTAATTAGTTGGCGAAAGCTTTTCCATCCTAGAGATCTCTGATAATGCACTACATTAACTCTGCTCTTCCTTCCCCCTCCTCCTAAAAGAGGATGGGCTTTGTTTCTGGCTTCAGGGAAACTGCTCCCAGTCAATATCATCCTAGCTGGACCAATACGAGAACCAGCAAAACAAAGACAACAGTAACCCCTCCCCTCACCGTTCTCTCCAGACATTACGTTATAGACATCACATTCACCAAGTCAGAGTCAAAGACAGTAACAAAGTACAACTTCCTAAATGCTTCTTCATTCTTTATTTTCCCCCTCATTTTTCACTTTCTTCTTCATTTCTTTGGTCTTATACAACTTTCCTAAGCATCCCTTCCTCTTCATTTCCACTGAAGACCCTTAACAGTCCAAAATATTTTCCTGGCTAGAGTCTGGGCACAGAGCTTTGGGGAAATGAATGATTATTCACCCCTAAACTGAAGTAGGGGTAGTAATATCCACACAAAGGGGATCTTAGGGCTCACTCATGGCCATCTGGAATTCTCAATCCTACAAAAGGGAGTCAACCTTACCTCCCACACACATCTGAGGTGCAGAGCACACAGATGCCCTCTTGGGCCTCTTAGTCTGCACCATGATAATCTGCTACTCACCTCTCTTCCAGATGACCTGTGGGTGTAAATATTCTTCAGAATACTATCACCTCCAATCTATCTCCCACTCTTTCGCACACAGAACCCTCAACTCATGCCAAACTGCACTAGTCACACACAACCAAACAAGTTTATGCTTATTTAATGCAATCTGGAAATGCGGTACCTTCTCTCTCTCTCACCAATCTGAATCTACTTAGTTAAAATACTGCATATTTGAAAAAGCTCTTCCAGACCATTTGATCTAGAAAATTATTTCCTAATGTGTACTATTTTTTATTAGTGAAGAGAAGCATTTTTAATAGACAAATATTTTTTAAGACTTTATTTTTAGAGCAGTGTTAGGCACAAAGCAAAACTGAGCAGAAGATAGATACACCCTCTGCCTCCACATTTGCACAACTTCCTCCACTATTAACATCCCACACCAAAGTGGTATACTTGTTACAATCAATGAACCTACACAGACGCCTCATTACAACCCAAAGGCCATAGTTTACATTAGGTTTATTCTTGGTGTTGTACATTCTATGGGTTTTGATAAATGTATAATGACATGTATCCACCATTACAGTATCATACAGAATAGTTTCTCTGCTCTAAGAATCCTCTGTGCTCTGCCTATTCATCCCTCCTTCCCCTAGACCACTGATCTTTTTATTATCTCCACAGTTTTGCCTTTTCCAGAATGTCATATACTTAGAATCATACAGTATGTAGCCTTTTCAGATGGCTTCTTTCACCTAGTAATATGCATTTAAGGTTCCTCCATGTCTTTTCATGGATTGAAAGCTCACTGCTTTTTAGTGCTGGATAGTATTCCATTGTATGGATATATCACAGTTTATTTATCCATTCACCTACTGATGGACATCTTAGTTGCTTCCAAGTTTTGGCAATTATAAATAAAACTGCTATAAACATGGTAAGAGTTTAGTTTTTTAAGAAACTGCCAAGCTGTCTTCCAAAATGACTGTACCATTTTGCATTCCCACCAGCGATAAATGAGAGTTCTTGTTGCTCCACATTCTGGCCAGCATTGGGTGTTGTCAGTGTTCTGGATTTTGGCCATTCTAATAGGTGGGTAGTGGTAACTTAAATTAATTTGCAATTCTCTAATGACATATGATGTTGAACATCTTTTTATATGCTTATGTGCCATCCGTATATCTTCTCTGGTGAGATGTGTGTTCAACTCTGTTGCCCATTTTTTAACTGGGTTGTTTGTTTTCTTACTACTAGTTTTAAAAGCTTTTTGTATGTTTTGGATAACAGTTCTTTATCAAATGCGTCTTTTGCAAATGTTTTCTCCCAGTGTACAGCTTGTGTTCTCAATCTCCTGACACTGTCTTTCTCAGAGCTTACCAATTCTTTCTTTCATAGATTGTGCCTTTGGTGCTGCATTTTTAAAAAGTCATTGCCACATCCAAGGTCATCTAGATTTTCTCCTGTGTTATCTTCTAGGAGTTTTATAGTTTTGCATTTTACGTTTAGGTTTATGATCCATTCTGAGTTAATTTTTGTAAAGAATTTAAGGTCTGTGTGTAGATGCATTTTTTTTTTGAGTGTAGATATCTAGTTAATCCAGCACCATTTATGAAAAGACTATCTTTTCTCCAGCGTATTGTCATTGCTCCTTTGTCAAAGATCAGCTGACTACATTTATGTCAGTCTGTTTCTGGGCTCTCTATTCTGCTCCATTGTTCCATTTGCTTCTTCTCTCACCAATCCCACACTGTCTTGATTACTGTAATTTTATAGTAAGTTCTCCAAATTTGTCTTCTCCAAAACTGAGTTGGCTATTCTGAGTTGCCCTTTTCATACAAAATTTAGAATCAGTTTGTTGATAACCCACACAATAACTTGATGGGATTTTGATTGGGATTGTGTTGAATCTATAGATCAAGCTGGGAAGAACTAACATCTTCACAATATTGAGTCTTCCTATTCATGAATATGGAATCTCTCCACTTATTTAGTTCTTGTTTGATCTCTTTCATCAGAGTTTTGTTGTTTTCCTTGTATAGATCTTGTTCATATTTCAATAGATTTATACTTAAGTATTTCATTTTGGGGGAATGCTAACATAAATGGTAACACATTTTTAATTTCAAATTCAACTTGTTCATTGCTGGTATACAGAAAAGTCATTAACTTCTGTATATTAACCTTGTATGGTGCAACCTTGTTACAACTGCTTATTAATTCCAGGAGTTTTTTTTGTTGATTCAGATTTTCTACATAGATAGTTATGTCATATGCAAAAAAAAAGAGAGAGAGTTCCATTTCTTCCTTTCCAATCTGTATACCTTTTATTTCCTTTAATTTTCTTATTGCATTAGCTAGGACTTCCAGTACAATGCTGAAAAGCAGTGGCCTTTTCCTTACCTTATTTCTGATCTTAGCAGGAAACTTCTAAATTCTCACCATTAAGTATGATGTCAGCTGAAGTGTTTTTGTAGATCTTCTTTATCAAGTCGAGGAAGTTCCCCTCTATTCCTATTTGCTGAGAGTTTAATCATGAATGGGTCTTGAATTCTGACAAATGGCTTTTCTGCATCTATTGATATAAACACGTGATTTTTCTTCTTAGCCTGTTGATGGGATGGATTACATTAATTAATTTTTAATGTTGAACCAGTCTTGCATATCTGGGATGAATCCTACTTGGTCATGGTGTATAAAATTCTTTTTTTGTGTGTGAGGAAGATTAGCCCTGAGCTAACATCTGATGCCAATCCTCCTCTTTTTGCTGAGGAAGATTGGCCCTGGGCTAACACCCGTGCCCATCTTCCTCTACTTTATATGGGACACGGCTACAGCATGGCTTGACAAGCAGTGAATTCATCTGAACCTGGTGCTTTCTGTTTTGTAAGGTTATTAATTGTTGGTTCAACTTCTTTAATAGATATAAGCCTATTCAGATCGTCTATTTCTTTTCATGCGAGCTTTGGCAGATTGTATCTTTCAAGGAATTGGTCCATTACATCTAGGGTATCAAATTTGTAGCCACAGAGTTGCTCTTATTTTTATTTTTTTATTTTTTGTGAGGAAGATCAGCCCTGAGCTAACATCCATGCTAATCCTCCTCTTTTTGCTGAGGAAGACCGGCTCTGAGCTAACATTACTGCCAAACCTCCTTCTTTTTTTTTCCCCAAAGCCCCAGTAGATAGTTGTATGTCATAGTTGCACATCCTGCTAGTTGCTGTATGTGGGACGCGGCCTCAGCATGGCCAGAGAAGCGGTGCGTCGGTGCGCGCCCGGGATCTGAACCCGGGCTGCCAGTAGCGGAACACGCGCACTTAACCACTAAGCCATGGGGCCAGCCCTAGAGTTGCTCTTAATATTCCTTTATTATCCTTTTAATGTCCAAGCAATCTGTAGTGATGTCCTGTCTTTCATTTCCGATAATGGTAATTTGTGTCTTCTCCCCTTTTCTCTTAGTTAGCTTGGCTAGTGGCTTGCTGATTTAACCGATTTTTTCAAAGAACCAGCTTGTGGTTTTGTTGATTTTCTCTACTGATTTTCTGTTTCCAATTTCATTGATTTCTGCTCTCACTTCTATTACTTCTTTTCTTCTGCTTACTTTGGATTTAATTTGCTCTTCTTTTTCTAGTTTCCTAAGGTGCAGCTTAAAGATTTCAGGTCTTTCTTCTTTTCTAATATATGCATTCAATGCTATAAATTTCCCTCTAAGCATTGCTTTTGTTGCATTTCACAATTCTGATAAGCAGTATTTTCATTTGCACTTGCTTCAAAGTATTTCAAAATTTCTCAAGATTTCTCTTTGACCCATGTGTTATTTAGAAGTGTGTGGTTTAATCTCCAAATACTTGGGAATTTCCCACTATCTTTCAATTGTTGATTTCTAGTTTAATTCCACTGTGGCTGGAGGAGATATATTGCATGATTTCTATTCTTTTAAATTTGTTAAGGTGTTTTATGGCCCAGAATATAGTCTATCTTGGTGAATGTTTCATGTGAGCTTGAGAAAAATGTGTATTCTGCTGTTGTTGGATGAAGCAGTCTGTAGATGTCAATTATATCCAGTAGACTGATGTAACTGAGCTCAACTATATCCTTAATGGTTTTCTGCCTGCTGGATCTGCCCATTTCTGACAGAGGGGTGTTGAAGTCTCCAATATAAGTGGATTCATCTGTTTCTCCTCACAGTTCTATCAGTTTTTGCCTCACATAGTTCGACACTCTGTTGTTAGGCACAGCAACATTAAGGATTGTTATGCCTTCTTGGAGTACTGACCCTTTTATCATTACTTAATGCCCCTCTTTATCCCTGATAACTTGCTTTGGTCTGAAGTCTGTTCTGTCTGAATACAGCTACTCCTGCTTTCTTTGGATTAGTGTTATATATCTTTCTCCATCCCTTTATTCTTAATATAGAGCTATCTTTATATTAGAAGTAAGTTTCTTGTAAACAACATACGGTGGGATCTTGTTTTGTGATCCTCTCTGACAATCTCTTTCTTTTAATTGATGTATTTAGACCATCGAGGTTTAAAAGTGATTATTGATAGAGCTGGATTAATACCCACCATATTTGTTAATGTTTTCTATTTTTTGCCCTTGTTCTTTGTTCCTACTTTTGTCTTCCACTGTTTTTCTGCCTTTTGTGGTTTTAACTGAGCATTTTATATGATTCCATCTTCTCTCTTGTCTTAGCATATCAATTATACTTATTTTTTTTAGTGGTTGTCAGTGGTTACATTTACAACTAATCCAAGTAAAGTCTGAAATGACACTATACCACTTCACGGATAGTCCAAGTATCTTATAACAGCAAAATATTCCTAATTTCTCTCTCTTGTTCCTCGTATCTCTGTTGTCATTCATTTCACTTATACATATGCATATATATACACATATACAAGATACATAATTGAATACACTGTTGCTATTATTATTTTGAACAAACTCTTTATCTGCCAGATCAATTAAAAATAAGAAAAATGAAAGTTTTAATTTTACCTTCACTCAGTCATTCTCCAATGTGCTTCATTTCTTTGTATAGATCCTAGTTTCTGACCTATATCGTTTTTCTTCTCTCTGAAGAACTTCCTTTAATATTTGTTGCAAGGAAGGTCTACTGGCAACAAATTCCCTTAATTTTGGTTTGTCTGAGGCAGTATTTCTCCTCAACTTTTGAAGGATAACTTCACAGGGCACAGAATGCTAGGTTGGTGGGGGGGTTTTCTCTCAATATATTAAATATTTCACTCCACTCTCTTCTTGCTTGCATGGTTTCTGAGAAGTCATATATAATTCTTACCTTTGCTCCTCTATTAGTAAGCTGTTTTTTTCCTCTGGCTTCTTTCAAGATTTTTTCTTTATGTTTCATTTCCTGCATTATGAATATGATATGTCAATGTGCAGTTTTTTGGGCATTTATCCTGCTTGGTGTTCTCTTAAATTCCTAGATGTGGTTTGGTGTCTGACATTAATTTGGGGAAACTCTCAGTCATTATGGCTTCAAGTATTTCTTCTGTTCCTTTCTTTCTTCTTCTGGTATTCAATTATGTACTTCTTTTGTAGTTGTACCACAGTTCTTGGACATTCTGTTCCATCTTTTTTCAGTCTTTTTTCTCTTTGCTTTTCAGTTTTAAAAGTTTCTACTGACATATCCTCAAGCTCAAAAATTCTTTCCTCAGCTGTGTCCAGTCTACTAATGAGCCCATCATAGGCATTCTTCATTTCTATTAGTTTTTGATCTCTAACATTTTTTAAATTTTTTCTTAGAGTTTCCATCTCTCTACTTACAATACCCATCTGTTCTTGCATGTTGTCTACTTTTTCCATTAAAGCCCTTAGCATATTAATCATAGATTTTAAAAACCCCTGGTCTGATAATTCCAACACTCCTGCCACGTCTGACTCTGGTTCTGATGCTTGTTCAGTCTCTTCAAACTGTGTTTTGTGCCTTTTATTATGCCTTGTCATTTTTTGTTGAAAGGTGCACATGATATACTGAGTAAAAGGAACCACAGAAAAGAGCCCTTTAATAATGCAGTGATAAGGTGTAGGTGGAGGGGAAACATTCTGTAGTCCTATGATTAGGTCTCAGTCTTTTGGTGAGCATGTGCCCCTAGACTGTGAACTTCACCAGTGCTTCTCAGGTTTTTTCCCCGGCTTTAGATGGAACAGGATGGCTAAGAGGACTGGAGCCAGCTAGAGTTGGTTATTTCCATTCCCTTAGGTCAGTTAGGCTCTGATAAAACCACAGCAGGTTAGGCTGTGGTAAAATAATTTCTCCTGAGGGCAAACCTTGTTAAGAAGAACAGAATACTCTGGGTAATTTCAAAATAGTTACTTTTCCCCTCCCCCTGCCAGAAGCATTAGGGGATTTTTCTCCAATATTCACTGTGAGAACCTGGTAGAGATCCTCGAGGTAAAACTCACAACAGTGTGGGGACACCGCAGGAATTTTTCTCTTTCAGGCTTGTCCACACTGAGCCTCCAGTAATTTGTCAATTACAGTTCCTGTTTTTCTACCCCAGTACTGGTTCCCGCAGAGGTTTCTGTGATTCTCTGTATAATTTTCAGTGCACATTAGGCTACATATTCTGTCTTGGGTACTCCACACAAGCCATCAATGACCTGGAATCTTTCACGCCACCCTGAAGATCCCCCCAGGACGCCAAAGAAATAGATCATTTGGATATCTGAGATGAAAAAACCTTAAGGAATCTTTACTAAGAAAAGTTCATACAAGACAAGTTAACAGTTGAGGAGGGATTACTAGACAAGGTTTCACAATATAGTCAGATCTTTTAATAATAACAACAAGAATGTTAAGAAGAAGAAGCATCTAACGCTTATTCAGTGCTTACCATGCCAGGTGCTGTTCTAAAAGCTTTTACATGCATTAACTCCTCTAATTCCCTCAAAACCCTATGAGGTAAGTGCTGTTTTCCTTAGTTTATAGATGAAGAAACTGAGTCATTAAAAGATAAAATAATTTCCTAAATGGCACACTGTTATTACACTGTTGAACTAGAAGTCAAACCCAGACAGTATGACTTCAGAACTCATGCTGCTACTCTACTGTCCTTCTTTACAAAAAAAAGAATATTTAAGACTTTAACTATAAATGAGCCAAGTAAGTTATGGTTTGTTCATTTTTAGCAAGCAGCCCAGATTCTATTTTTGAGACGGCTGTCTAATATATTTTATTATTTGGTCACTATTTATATATCTTACCCCAACACAGCAAAAAGAATTATCGACCCATAGAGACAGAAAGTACATTAGTGGTTGCCAGGGGCTATAGGAATGGGGAGTGATTGCTTAACGCATGTGGGGTTTCCTTTTGGGGTGATAAAAATGTGTTGGAACTAAATAGATGACAGTTGCACAATACTGTGTACGTATTAAATGCCACTGAGTTTTACACTTTAAAATGGTTATTATGTGAATTTTATCTCAATTTAAAAAAAAGAAAGAATGATCCAATGGAATGGTATGCAACTAATAAAAATTGTGTTTTTGAAAGTAATGACAAGGGAAAAGGTTCTAAAATATTAGTGAGTAGGAAAAAAGTAGGTTACAGAACTATATGTAGCACAACACAAAAATTTTTTTCCTTTTAATATTTGGATACATATATTACCAGTGTCTATATCTGTATAACAGAATAAATGTTTTCTTTTTTCTTCGTATTTTCTATGCCATTTATTTCTTTTATTATGAGAACAAATCTATTTTCAAAAGAATTTAATCACAAATAAGTTTAGCAATGTAACTGATTTAAAAGTCCTCAAATAAGAGAACAAAGAGAAAACAAATAAAATGGTTGAAATAAATTCAAATACCAATAATCAAACTAAATGTGAATAGTCCTAAACACACTAATTAAAATATAGAGATTGATGGAATAGTTAAAAAAAAAAAAAAAAAAGGCCCAACCATATGTTGCCTGCAAAAAACTCCAAATATAATGATTTAAGTAGGTTGAAAGCAAAAGGTTGGAAAAAATATATATCATGCAAACATTAATCAAAGAAAGCCAGAGTGGCCATATTAATATCAGATAAAGAAGACTCCATAGTGAAGACTATTACCAGGGGGAAAAAAAGAGGGACATTACACAATAATAAATGGATCATTTACCCAGAAGAAGTAATCTTAAATGTGTATGCACCTAACAAGAGAGCTTCAAAATATATGAACCCAAAACTGACAGAACTGAAAGGAGAAAGAGACAAATCCAAAACTGAAGTCGGAGTCTTCAACAGTTTCTCAGTAAGACAGAACAAGGAGACCTCCTCCACAAAAAATCTACACAGATACAGAGGAACTGAACGACAGCATCAACCAAATGAATCTAACCAAAATTTATAAAAAACTCCATTCAACAATAGCAAAATACACATTCTTTTGAGGTACACCTGATATATTCACCAAAATGGATGATATCTCCTGGGTCATAAACACCTTAACAAATTTAAAAGAATTGAAATCATACAAAACACATTCTCTGACCATAATGGAATTAAACGAGAAATGCTTAAACAAGATAACAGAAAAATCATCAAACATCTGGAAATTTAACAACACACTTCTATATAATCTATGGGTCAAACAGGAGGTCTCAAGGGAAATTAGAAAATATTTTGAACTGAATGAAAATGAAAATACAGTCCTTCGAAATCTGTAGTATGCAGCTAAAAGCAGTGTTTAGAGAGAAATTTACAGTTACAATAGACTAAATGTCCCCTGCAAAATCCTTATGTTGAAACCTAACCTCCAAAGTGACTGTATGTGGAGGTGGAGCCTTTGAGAGGTGATTAGGTCACGAGGGTAGAGCCCTCATGAATGGGATTAGTGCCCTTATGAAAAAAGATCCCAGAGAGCTCCCTTGCCCCGTCCTCCACGTGAGGACACAGTGAGAAGACTGCTGTCTATGAACTAGGAAGCCGGCACTCACCAGATACCAAATCTGCCAGCATCTTAATGTTAGACTTCCCAGCCTTCAGAACTGTGAGAAATAAATTTCAGTTGTTTACCAGCCACCTAATTTATATTATTTTATTATAGCAGCCTGAATGGACTAAGAAAATAGTATTAAACACCTACATTATAAAAGAAGAAAGATCTCAAACCAATGACCTCAGCTTCCATCTTAAGAAACTAGAAAAAGAATAAAATAAACCCAAATAAAGGAGAAGGAAAGAAATAATAAAATTAAGAGCAGAAATGCATGTTAATGAAAACAGAAAAACAGAGAAAAATCAATGAAACCAAAAAGCTGGTTCTTTGAAAAGACCAATAAAATTAAGAAATCTAGGGGCCAGCCCCGTGGCTTAGCGGTTAAGTGCACGCGCTCCGCTACTGGCAGCCCGGGTTTGGATCCCGGGAGCGCACCGACGCACTGCTTCTCTGGCCATGCTGAGGCCACGTCCCACATACAGCAACTAGAAGGATGTGCAACTATGACATACAACTATCTACTGGGGTTTTGGGGGCGGGGGGGGGGAAGAGGAGGATTGGCAATAGATGTTAGCTCAGAGCCGGTCTTCCTCAGCAAAATAAAAAACGAGGAGGGTTAGCACGGATGTTAGCTCAGGGCTGATCTTCCTCACAAAAAAAACAAAAAAAATTAAGAAATCTATCAAGATTATTAAAGAAAAAAAGAGAGGAGACACAAAATACCATAAATGAAAGAGGGGATTATAACTACAGACATTGAAGGCATTAAAATGATAATAAAACATACTACAAACAACTCTATGCACAAAAATTCAACAATTTCATGAAAAGGGCAAATTCCTTGAAACTACTCAAGTCACTCAAGATGAAACAGATAACCTGAACAGATCTATAACTATGAAAATAAATTGAATTAGTAATTAAAAACCTTCCAAAAAGAACCCCCAGGCTCAGATGATTTCACTGACAAATTCTTTAGAAGAAGAATACCACCAATTCTACACAATTTGTTACAGAAAAAAAAAATTGGTACAATATACTAGAGTTTGTAGAGCCGCACTATCCAATGGGGCAGGCCACTAGCCACAGGCAGCTATTGAGTACCTGAAATGTAGCTCGAGTCACATGTTGAAATGATAGTATTTTGACTATACTGAGTTAAATAAAATGTCTTAAACATTTTTTAAAGTCCTCAAATAAGATTTAGGTCAGAAATAAGATCTTTTTCTTAATCACTTCTGATTTCTAAATATAAAAGAGAAACTGTAAAACTAAAAAGGAAAAATGACTTTGAAGTGGCAACTAAGCCAAAGACTAACCCACTCTAGCATTCAATTGCTTTCAAGACCATCTCAAAACAAACTACAAGTAAAACTCTTAGAAATCATAACTGGAAGGACACTGTTCACTACAAAGCAAAATCCAGAGGTTAACAGGCTCACAGCATTCCTTCCTGGAGCCAAATGTCCAATGTTAACATTCTCTTTGTAAAGAAAGGAAAGCATAAGCTCTTTAAAGATAAAAGGAGAAAAATAAACAGAGCTAAAAAAAAAAAAAAAGAAAAACAACTATTTTTTCAAGATAAAGATTACAGAATGAACTAATTTCTAAGTGATAAATATCTTCGCCATTCCAAGGAAAAACCCATTAGAGCATTATGTGGCTAGTGTCAAAGCATCATTACAGGAACAGAATGCATTTCGCTTTTCAGTAAGAAGACATCCTCTTCAAAGATTCCCATCTTTAACTACAAGACTATTGGGAGGTTTCTAAAAATAAAGTAACAGGTACATTCTGAGCAGTAATTAAGGAATATAAACTACATCAGAAAAACTAAGATAAAGCTTAAAAGCCCTATACATTGATTATTTTAAATAGTAATCATTCTGTTAAAAAAAAAAATCACATATTTTTCAGTAGTTTTATAGCATATACTGATAAATTAGGTATTCATCATGATTTGAATGGAAAGCAATTATACTTGCTTCCTTATTTATAAGAAATATGCTCTGGTCTGATTCACAGGCAAGTGTACATACACAATGGCACTTACTAAAAATTCCCATCACACAACAAATCAGTAAAACCTTAAGAATTTCTCATCTGAAATAATTTCAGCATATATGTAAACATTTTTTGTGAAGGGGAAATGTACATATTTCCTCCTCCATTGTAAGTCTTACGTTTTTCCTTGTTTTTAATATTTCTGAAATAAAAATGCATCATATAATCAAATGTGTTCATTTAATATGGTAATGGCTCTACCCCTTTCCCCTTAAGAGAAGTGGTCATTAAACTAATGATGGATATTAAAATTACTGTCATATAGGAATCAAAGAAGTGCAGGAAGTTTTATGTGTAAATGTTTTACTATGATAGGACTATACCCTCTAAGTAACTAAAGACTTTTTAATCAGATCCAGTCTCAGCTACAGCCCTTACCAATGCATACACACAAACAAGTTAAGGATTATATATATTTTTTAAAAAATGAAATCATGCCTAAGTATTTAATTTTAAAATGGTCAGTAAATAAAAATAACTATTTATTTTCTTTTTAACAATAAGTATATTAATATTTTAATAAAGAATTATATTTGGTTAAAAAAAATTTTTAAGGAACTGTCAATCCCCAAATTCAGAATTCTACAAACCTAACATTCCAGATCAAAGAAGTATCTGTTAACAGAAGGGCTCTGGCTACCATAAGAAAACAAAAGTGTTGCTTTCAAATTATATTCTTGCCTTTCTACCAAATCTTTATACATATATTTGGTCTACTGAGAAATAATGAAACTAATTATAAAGCAAACAGTGTTAGCACTAACAGTATACAATAAAACTACTCACAGTTAAATTTCAAAAATAGTTAAAACTACTATATGATGCTTCATACCTGGACTTGCAAATATTTTATTTACCACGCCTTATAGATGGATCACTGTTTCATCTGATTTCTTGATTTTCTATGCTCCATGGAGGTTCAAGACCCACATATTTGCATTTTAGAGGTTAATATGAACAGTAGAGCCATTTCACTTTGCCTTTAACCCATGTTTAACTACCTGGAAATGACCACCAAACAATCACCACCATCTGGTGGTAATACAACCAAAGGCAGGCTTCCTTCTCTGACACTGAAATAGCCCAGCACCTTATAAACTTAATACAGACCTCAGAACGTAAAGATACTTAAGGATTTCAGATTTCACTTACACTTTGAAATGTCCCTTCTAAAAACATTTCCCATACAAGTCACAATCAATTTGGATAGCATTTCTTTTATCAAAAAAGAAATCTGTTGTTTTCAAGGGCTACTCATATTTCTGATATCAGAGAATTCTAGAGATCAGAATTGAAACAGAGAGCATCTTACTGAGGACCTTCTAGAAGCAAAAGAGGCAGCCTTTTTGAGTCCAACATACAAGAGACACGTTCTGAAGGTGGGGTCAATAGGGAAAAGGGCAAGAGAACTGGCAGAAAAAGACACCTGTGTGGAGTCCAGAGAAGGTCTGTATGAAATCAGAGCTTCTTTCATAACATGATCAGTTAAAACACAGGAGAAGAATGAGGAGGAACAGTCCTGCATTACCTGGCTAGGGAGGACATTCCGTAAATTGAGAAGCTAGAACAACAATTTACAAAGGTTTTAGGAAATAGTTTGGTTTACACAGAGCAACCAACAAGTTTCCTAACGTGTGGGACATATTATGGCTTGGGAGCTTAGTAAGGGAAGTACCATTTCTAACCTCTGAGAAACTAAATGAATAATGTCTAAGTATTTAATCTACATATGAAACGTCTCTGGGGACCCATGTGAAGTATTTAACAAGAAGAGCTACTTCAAGTGGGAGAAACCATCACTAGCATATGATAACCAGAGTATCACTTGATCCTAGCCTACTTCACAACTAGAATCCCTCCAATTTAGAAGGAACCATCCCAAGTGCAAGGATAAATCTCTCCCGTGGAATTTGGAAAGAGGGTACTCTACTAGGAAGAGGGGAGGCATGTTACTGTTGGTACCAAGGCTAACATGCTGACAACTACTCATGCTGCTTACTCCTTCCCACGAGTCAAGTGTCCTACAGGAACTGTGTATTCCTAGCAGGACAGAACTCCTTGGGAACACTGATATCTACCCAACTACCTAAGAGTTTCCTCATCAATCTCAACACCCACCCTCATTCCCGCTCACTCTGGAAATGGAGAGAGGACTTGGGGACCATGTACCCCACTCTCCCTAAACCCTAACAAGCTTCAACACCTTGGAGCCAAAGTTCCTTTGTGAACCTCATAAAGCAATGAGGGCCAAACTAACGACAAAGATCATAAAACTACCTTTGCTAATTTATAACTATAATTTATAGCTAATTTATAACTTTTAATAGACCTTAGGCAAATCATTAATTCTCTCTGGTCTTCAATTTTCTCGTCCATAAAATGTAGTAGCTGGGGCCGGACCGGTGGTGCAAGCAGTTAAGTGCGTGCACTCTGCTTTGGCAGCCCGGGGTTCGCCGGTTTGGATCCTGGGCGCGCACTGACGCGCTGCTTGTCAAGCCATGCCGTGGCAGCGTCCCATATAAAGTAGAGGAAGATGGGCACGGATGTTAGCCCAGGGCCAGTCTTCCTCAGCAAAAAAGAGGAGGATTGGCATCGGATCTTAGCTCAGGGCTGGTCTTCCTCTCACACACACACAAAAAAATGTAGTAGCTAATACTTCCTTCATAAGGTAATTAATATGCAAAAAGCCTAATATAATGCCTGACGTACAGTAGGTATTAGATAACAGGTTGCATTTATCTAAGAAGCAAAAGTCTGTTAAACGATAAAATAAAATGTTTGTGCTTGAAAATAAATCTGCCAAGAATCAGACAGTTAGTGGTACTCAACCAAGGGAGCTAGAAATGTATGTGGTAGGGGAGGAGGGTTGGTTGTAAAGGTGAACATGTGAAGCTACAGGTATTTAGGGCTATGGTGATACATACGCCCCACATTATGAAGAACTGTCCACACAACATGCCAACAGCACCTCTGTTGACTCTGAGAGAGCATAACCAATCTAAAATGGGGGAAGGGGACCCATTTTGTAAATTATTAAGTATAGCAAAAATTTCTTTTGAGGAACAGAAATGAGCTGAAACAACATAAGTGTTATTATAAAAAATAAGGAGAATGAATTCTTTCTAGAGAAGACCATCTAAAGACTACAGAAGACACCACCCCACCAAAAACAAAACAAACAAAAAAACAAGGTTTGTTGTCAAAACAGAAAGATAAGGCACAGACAAGTTACCTAACTTGTCCAAGTTTGTGCCCAGGCAAGCTAGTCCTACATTCCACACTCTTATGCCTGCACTACTCTCAATGAGCTAGCAAGGTAAGAATGAGCAGAAAAACTGGGACGAGCCAATCATAGTTAACGTGGCAGTTTATTTTTTTTTCATGTGTTCATAGTTGTGGTTTTATATATATTATATTCACTTTCTGCCAGTCATTTAACATCTTTGCTATTAGGATGTGTTTCATAATCAACAGTAATCTGGATTCAATGAAATATGATAGTTTGCAAAATGGAATTAAATTTACTAGAGCAGATGAAAGGTTTACAAACTGTACTCCACAGAGCCCTGGAAGTCATCTCAGAGAGCAGGAAAACACAAGCCAAGGAGGCTCCCAATTCAACAAAACCAGTTTCATTTTTATCTTTTCCCCTTTTTAGAGGGAGCATTCATATATGCTTTTATGAAGAAAAGCACTAATTACGAAAAATGCCCGAGGGGCCAGCCCGCTGGCGCAAGCAGTTAAGTGCGCGTGCTCCGCTGCAGCGGCCCAGGGTTCGCCGGTTTGGATCCCGGGCCCGCACCGATGCACCGCTTGTCAAGCCATGCTGTGGCAGCATCCCATATAAAGTGGAGGAAGATGGGCATGGATGTTAGCTCAGGGCCAGTCTTCCTCAGCAAAAAAGAGGAGGATTGGCAGATGTTAGCTCAGGGCCGATCTTCCTCACAAAAAAGACAAAGAAAAATGCTTGAAAACCATGGAATCAGAGGAATTATTAAGATCCTCTAAAGGTATGAGATTTCACAAAGTCCTGAGAAACAACTTACAGACTATAAAACCAAGAAAGGTTTTAAATTCTTTATTGCCTCCAAAGTTAGTATATTTATACTCTATTTCCAGAATTTAAGAGGGATGTTACAAGTATAAAATTTAATGTCCCACATAGTGATAATTATTTTTAATTTAACACAAACACACACAGAAACAAGACTAGAGCTCTCAAACACTGGAGAATGCTAAGAAGAAATATCTTGGCATAAAAGAAATTTAAAAAAATCATGTATGTTGTCTTTTTCCTCCCTTAAAAATGTTGACATTCATTTAAAAAATCTACCGAGTAGCCACTCTCTGCTCTGCACTGGGCTCAGCTTTTTAAAGAGTTACAAAGATAATCAAGACATTTATCACCTTAAGTTTCAAAGGTGACATGAGACATTCATCAAATTAACTGGGTAGAAAGAGACAAAGTGCCAAAGGAAGGCAAGGGTAGCTCAGCAGTAGCAGAAACTATTTCCAACTGTGCGGGTGAGAAGACACTTAGGAGAGGTGGCCTGAATAACAAGAGTCCAGAAGGGAAGGGACAAATAATCTCTCTGCATTCTGATACATGGTTACATGTTCATTTGTTATTCAACAAATAGTTCATAGTCTAGTAGGAGAAAGGATAAGTGAACAAACACCTATAATACAATATGTTAAGTATAGTAACAAGCATGTGCATAATATTAATGAAAAAGGGAGGGATGAATTTCCTTGGGGTAGTGGGGAGAGCAAGCAAGGGGAGAGGAAGGAAGAAGGAAAGGTGACTTCAGGGCCCTGAGGATGAGCAGTAGTTTGTTGGAAAGAAGGAAAAAGATAAAGATTTCAGGCAACGGGAACTACACAAGCAGCGGCATGGAGAAGTGAAAGCATGCGATGTCTTCAGGGACTGGCTGTGGGGGAGTAAGGACGTGACAGAAGATGAAAGTGAAAATGAGGTCAGGCCCAGGTTGTGAGGAGCTTTAAGGCCCAAGCCAAGGAGTTTGGCTTCATTACAGTAGGCACAAACGTTTTAGGCAAAGAATGATATCACATAAGCACTATAAGACACCTTTTCTAACATGAAAAATTTTTGAGGCTGTAAAAATATTTTAAAAAAACATATATGAGAACATTAATTCCAAGACCCCTTGAAATAACTCCAAAGGTCCCACTGGCCTGAGTCCAGTTAGGAGCTCCCTAAGGGCAAGAACTATTTACTACTTATTTTTCTTTGGATTTCAGGACATGGGATACAGCAGAATCCAATAGGGACTGGTTTGTGATTAAGGACAATAAGACAGAACAAAAAATGTCTCCAAGGTTTCTGGCCTGATCATTTCAGTGGGGTGCCGTTGAGAAGAATATAAGTTCTGCCTGGGAGATGTTAAAATTCAGAAACCTACAAAATATTCAGGTGTTCTGTCCATAAGCAGTTAAAATACAGGTTTGGAGCTCCGAAAAGAGTTTGCAGGCACAAATATGAATTTGAGCATCGCTGTGTATGCTGTACTGGTGACAGCTGAAGCCACAAAGGAGGACGAGGTCACCGACCATGAACAGGGCCCAGCTCAGAATCTAGTAATCCCAGGGCAAAGACAAAGTTAGACAGAGAAAGAACATTCAGAGGAGGAGGAGAATCAAGAGAGGTATCATGTGATTCTAGGAAGGTACACATTTCAAAAAGTATTTGGAGTACAGTGCCAAATAACAGAGGGTCAGTCAGCATGAAGACTGTAAAGTGGCTTTGGATTTGGAAACTGGGTAGTCACTGATAAACTTTCATTGGAGTGGATAAAGGATAGATTACGTTGAAGAATAAATGGGAAACAGGAAGAGGAGATAATGAGCACAGACCACTCTGTTCAGAAAGTTTGTCAATAAAGAGGAGGAATACAAGTCTTGACAGGTCATCAGGTGGAGAGAAGTATGCAAACTCTGTGCATTATCTTCTTTTACATAGCTTGTGTCTAGACACTCTGAAGACAAGGACTACCTTCAGTATTCTTATAGCACCTACTAGATTATATAATTTAAAAAAGCAGCACTACTAAAACATTGTTTAGAAGATATATATCATACACTTTCCTGAATTTTAACTTAATTCCTAGTGTAAAAGGGAGAGTGCTAGACTGAATCAACTGGATAGTCATAAAATTCAAGTCATTTACCTGCATGGGATGACTGGTTAAAAGAGGCCCTGCCCTATTAACCTGACAGGTTCCGTGAGCAACACTGGGGATGCTATAAGATGTTACCTGAATTCCTTCACCCTGGGCTGCACAAGGACATACTCACCTCCATAGTAGAGTCCTGTAGCAGTGCACATCCGCCACTGTCCCTGATACATTCCTGCTCTGCTCGGGCTGCACATCTGGACGCTGACATCTGCAATCTCTTGGGGCTCTAGCGATCTCACCATCACCATGTTCACATGTCCAAATTGGTCTCCCCCGACATATTTAAGACAAACCCCTGGAGGCCAGGCCTCTGTCCCTGAGTTCAAGCAAAAGAAAAAAATGTTAGGCAATCAGTGGTCCTACGCTGGGTGCAGTTCATTACAAAACTGTAGACAAGGCCCTTTTGTCTCTCACACATACGTAAACCTACCCACATATCCTTGAGCCATTTAACACCTCACACAACGGATGAGAAGGAATTATCAGAATCCACAACCTCTGACCAACAGTCCATCCCTAAGAGAAGGCACATACGGCAAAAGCAAGGCAGTTCCTCAAGAAGATGTGTTTCAGGTGACCCCGGGGAAGACCACACATCACACTGAATCTGTAGAACCTAAGAATCATGTCTACAAAGACCATGGAAATGAAGCACAGACACATCTTTGGAGGACTGCTCTCTCTACTAAGAGGTAATACATGCCCATTTTCACTTGAACTTTTTAAGCTGACATTCAAAGTAAAAATATGCCTGATTGTCCCGCTTTTCCATCGAGGCAAGAGGATGAAACACATGAGGAGTAATTTCTATGCTATTATTAAAACTGCTTTTTCCCTGATGTATGAATTTTCTTCTGGAGTCCTTAACTATGAAAAGACTGAGGCTCAATAGACTGCAAATACAAGACAGAGCAGTTAAGTGAAAGTTTCATTTTCAGGTTTAAACAGTAGTGCGGGAAATTTGAACAGTAGGGTGAACTCTCCTGAAAACAACACAATGAAACTGTGGTCTCGGGGGTGATGACACCAGCCAGAGGTGCTTGCAGAAAGGATAGGAATGGCAATACAGAGAAATGGCTTTGGCAGGAATGTCTTTCCTCCTTTGGAAGTGGCAAAGATCTTAGTTGGTACCTATTCCTGTGTACCTATTTTCATGTAAACAAATCAGAAATCTATATATTGACTTGTTCTGATCAGTCATAGGTGGCCACATAGTGACTAATGTGATCTTTCCTGTGAAGCCTACCCAATATACCCCTTTTTACTGTAAACAAAACCTCTATATACCTTTTTTGGGGATTTATACATTTATTATAAAAATAAATCACTATGAAAAGTTGGACATGGCAGGGATCTCAGGACACAGCATGCTTGAAATTTACCTAATAGTACTCTAGGCTGCCTCGGTACCTTGTTCTTGAAGTGCCAGGCTGGTTTTGATACACCTGATGGCTTATTACTGAAAAAGGAACCAGAGAGAAAAGCAACCAGAGCTCTACCGCTGAGATCTCAGCCCCATAATGAATAGCACCCCCAGTGGCTCTTAGATCTTAAGAGGTAGCAGATGAAGCAGTGGCCACTATGTTTTGTCATACCCTCGTAAAAAAGCTGTCAGCAAAGTGCTCTCTTAACACTAGAGAGAGCAACTGGTTGTGGATGATACACTGACGATACACGCAAATTTTGTTTTCCATTTCTAGGGCCTATGGCCTGGCAAAAGCATATTTGTCTTAGGTCAAGAATAGCAGCAGCTGACACGAAGCACCTTACAAAATGTCCGTCTCAAAAGACCAAGATCCAACAAGGAAAATTAAACTACTGTTATTAGGGCTGAATTCACAATTATTCTTAAAACAAAAACACACACACACGTAGCAAAACAATGTCTGTTTATATGAAAACCCAAGAATGCGTCTGTTTTTGAACTTCTAGGAAAATAAGGAAAACCAAGACTGTCTGGGTGTGAGAAATACTTGGCTGTCCTGAGCAGATAACCACAAGCAGCTGAGACAGTCAGATCTCTAAGCTATGTAAAAGAGGGAGTGCTGCTATATTTCAGGGAGATTGAGTTAGCTGGTAAAACATTAAATGATTAACAAATTATGCGGCTACGGTCCTAATCTTTTTAGTACACCAGATACGCTATTAATGTAGTACTTGGAGAGCCTCTTGAAGAAAAAACGGGAAGAGTTATCCACCATCAACTCTAAAGTGTTAATTTGCTATAGAGTGAAGAACCAATCGCCTGCCTTCTGAGAGTTACCAACAGTTCACCATGACATATAGTTCTTACAGCCCCAAGTGTTAGGTCAGATAACTCTGAAAAGGTCAAAGATACTGATTCTTGATACAGAAGGAAGGGAAATACTGGTGAGCTGTTTGGACCACCAGACTAAGCATACCTGAAATCTGAATTTGAGAAGTATAATACAATAAGGCTTCAAAGTAACTCTTAGTTGTAAATTGGCTTAATGGGGGATAGATATATCTAGAAGAAAAGAAAAACTAACCTGTGTTTTATGACTTCCCAAGTTAAGTATCACAAGCATGCATATGATTAAGGCTCTGATTCTCCAGTTATCACTGAATATAAGTTTGTTTAAAAAAAAAAGTAAAAACAAAACAAAAACCTGTCATACGGCAATTTTGACATGATAGAGAGCATGGCAAAAATGAAATAAAAGTCCATCAGTTCCAGAAAGCCTGGGACTTACTAGGTATAAGTGATTATAAAAGTAGTTTGGAGACAGCAAGAAACATCCAAAGAGCAATGCGGAAGAAGAAAAATCACGATACAGATCCTCTATTCTTTTTAACCTCTGTAAGTTTGCAGACTGCATTTCAAATTAACCTACATGTAAACAGGGACCTTCATTGATCTTGTCATCATTTTCTCCTGATACCTGATAAAGTGACTGGAACATAATAAAATTTGTTGAATGAATGAAGCAGAATTATCTTCTTTATAGTCATACTGAAGAGAAAGGTAGAAAATTAACTATTTTAAGAAACCAAAAGAAAAATGCAGGAAATAGTTGTTCTTTTTCAAGTTCTTTTCCTGACTCTTGTTTTATTTCACTTCTACGTAGTACAAAAAAATAAAGATGACTCCGAAGCCACTCTTACAACTACTTCATATGACAATCACAACTACTTCACCAAAGCCAGAGGAACACCAGTTATCATAACCTGCTCAGCTTAACATTCACTACAGTTGAACAGAGCACGGTTGTTAACAACTGAGAAGCTGAGTTAGTAAAGAGAATTGTCTACTTTCATCTTTAGAGGGACAGTTTCAAATTTTCACTTTAAACTCTAATTGGAAAGTTTCCTACTCAAGTTTCCCAAGCTTTTAATACTTACATAGTGTCAAAAGTCTGGATCCTGAGATTCTGCACCTAATATCATTAAATGCCTCATTTCTGCTTTTCTGTGGTCTGCATCTAAGGATATTTTTGTTTTGTTTTTTTGTGAGGAAGATCAGTCCTGAGCTAACATCTGTGCTAATCCTCCTCTTTTTGCTGAGGAAGACAGGCTCTGAGCTAACATCTATTGCCAATCCTCCTCCTTCCCCCCGCCCCCAAAGCTCCAATAGATAGTTGCATGTCATAGTTGCACATCCTTCCAGTTGCTGTATGTGGGATGCGGCCTCAGCACGGCGAGAGAAGCGGTGCGTCGGTGCACGCCCGGGATCCCCACCCGGGCCGCCAGTAACAGAGCGCGCGCACTTAACTGCTAAGTCACGGGGCCGGCCCCAGCGTCTAAGGATTTAAACAATATCAGGAGTTTAACTTTAAACAACGTGTGACATTTATCTTCTTTGGGAAAGCTGTTGGGACAGCTATACGCAGTTCCTATCAATCTCATCTGTTGTATATGTGAATGCCCAGCATGCCTAAAACATGACAGCAGAGAGGCACCATGAAACTTTCAGTGAGCACTTATCTCTTAGGAAGGTTATGAATGACAGTAAGAGAGCCAGAGGAGAAATAGCTAAGGCCTGCCCTACTTCTGTGTTACTACTCTATTTCCAGACAGAACTCAGGCCAGATTAGGATGACGCCGAAAAACCAGTACATGTGCATGCTTTCCCTCTAATAACACACCTGTTACTTAGTTATGGGAGGCCAGTTTCTCCTTAATCAAATGGAAAGCATTTAGCTATAGATACAAAACTATTTTACAAGTGGGTGAACAATTTCCAGAAGAATAAAAAACCTATTTGTTCAAAGCACCTTGAAAGGTAAAATCTCTAGCAATTGTTGCCCAAGTTTTCAAGAGGTGTTCAGGAACAAGAATGCCCTTTTGCAGAAAGAAAGGCTGCAGACCCAGAGGCTGTTTTAAACTGGAGTTACTATGCAAAAGCAGGAGGAAAAAGCAGCCAGGCCCACCAATACACATTTTCTCCAAGTCAAGGTGAAAGGCAGGCTCTTTGGGGTTTTGATTTCACATTCTAGCCATTTTATATCAATCCCCCCAACACCTCATTAACCCAAAGAACTGTCCAGTGAGTGAGTAGATTTATCAAGAGGCTTTCTGAAATATAAAATGGTTATTCTGCAACAAGATAGTATTTAAAACATTTCAGGGGGCTGGCCCGATGGCGCAAGCAGTTACAGGCGCGCGCTCCACTGCAGCGGCCCGGGGTTCACCGGTTCGGATCCTGAGCACACACCAACGCACTGCTTGGCAAGCCATACTGTGGCGGCGTCCCATATAAAGTGGAGGAAGATGGGCACGGATGTTAGCCCAGGGCCACTCTTCCCCAGCAAAAAAAGAGGAGGATTGGCAGATGTTAGCACAGGGCTGATCTTCCTCACACACACAAAAAAATTTCAACAGTATTCCAGCAACTTTCAATATTTAAAAACACTATAAAGAACTCATGGAAAGCCAGGCCATTTTCAGTGTTTTCACTGTAAGTAAACAAGGTCTTGGATTAATTTTTTAAAAGATAAATAAAACTTTTGAATAAGTCATACTTCCTAAACAAACATCACTCACTTAAAAAATTCATGTATAGGTTTCAAAAGTATTTTTGATCATTAACACAGTAGGTTTTAGTAATTCAGAGAGGAAACATGATAAATAGAAGCTGAACTAAAGAGCTTGTTTTAATATTTTTTAAAGCAGGCACCACTTAAGAAAGGTGAGAAAGAAGTTAAGCAAAGTAAAGATAATCAAACTTTGAACAAGAATTTCAAGAAAAATGGAAAATATGGCTATTTTCCCACATTACCACGTGTCTCTCAAACTAACAAAGCACCAGACTATTATAACCAAAAGAGAAAAGAAGCTAATGAAAATTTTACAAAGCCATGAACGTCCCCAGTCATCTACAACAGAGTCAATCTGGATTATGTGTGTTTGCTCAGTGACACACCGAACCTTCATCCAAGGGAGAATTACTTCTAAATAAGCCAGAAAAACTAATAATAACCATTTGGTACATTAATTATTAAGTAAAAGGCTAGCTTAGCCAGTTTTTCCCCATCATAAAAGAATTGATGTTACAGAAATGAAAAGTAAACAGAGTCAATAAAAGGTCACTTTCACAGGTTTGAGCCCAAACAAAGCGAGTTTCATATCATCTTTCTAGATAGGGTTCCACTACACTCACAAATTTTAAGCTACTCATTTTGCCTAGTTTTCCAACTCAGAATTTCTCTGTAAGTCCTTATTAACAAGGAAGTTAAAGCATCCTCACCCAGTTAGCATAAACTGTTACTGGATGGGACAAGAAATACTAAACCTACTCAAATAAAAAAAGTCTTTAGAAAAGAATTTAACAAGCAAAAGGTAACAATTAACAGTTACCAGACATATAGACACTATTTTCAAAGAACTGTGGTTAACTTTTTAATTTTTCCTAAAGTCAGCAGTACATCAAAATAATACTTCTTAAAAACAAATAATTTCTCAATCTTTCCATCTTGCCCATTTTGAGCAAATACTTACACTTCTTACCCTATTTTTCAAAGTGATATTAACATCTCAGATATCTCAACGAAATTTCAGATAGAATCATCCTGTGGCTGCAAAGAAATGAGCTTTCAAAAGAGTAGATGCTCACAGCTCCTTCTAACTACCTTGTTCTATTCAAGGACGTGCCACCTTTAGCCTGCTGGAAATAACTGGAAGATTAATTAGAGCAGAATTAAAATGATGGAGTAGAACTGTACAGGTGGACACAATACCACCACCACACACAGGCTTAATTTCTGATATCAAATAAATATTGAATCATGTTTAGACGCCAACAAGACTTAAATCCTTCTTCCTACTCTAGGGCAGGGGATATTTCATTGATGTTTGGTCACCATACTAGTCCAAGAAAAAAATGCTACATCATGTATAAGAAAAAGCTAAGAGTTACACAATCACATAACTTAAGCTACAAGATTTCCTTATTTCTTTTTAACCGCTAAGAAAAAGAAAACTGAGCAAGGAAGAATTGCCCATTATACACTTACCAGAATTCTGGATCCGCCATGTTTTTATGAACTGAGTATCAGGAGGTATCGACTCCCCTTCTCCTATGGTGACATCTTCAACAAAGGACATAGAGGGCACATTGATGTTTGGGCTCTCAAAGTCATAATAGGCGCCAATTGCTGCTTGTAGGTTCCTACAAATAAAGAGAAAAGGCAAAAAAGACTTCAGTCCTGCCCAAAGCATATTATCCTAATTGTCAAACAAAAGGAAAAAACCGGTTTCTTAGGGTTTGTTATAGAACCTAAGGCTCCTGGTATGCAAATCTTCAGAGCCATTGTTTCTGGCTGAGGAACTACAGGAAAAACACCAGGACCAACAAACTTGCACATCATATTCTTCCCAAGGTACCCACACAGAAAGTAACAAATATCAGCACCATCAGCAACAATGTGAGGAAATCTCGCTCTTAGTCACAAGGATAGCAAGCATGGGTAAAGAAGTCAATTAAAAGAGAGCTCCTCTGTAACTGTAACTAGAATTCAAAAAAGCTCCATTTTTAAAAACAGTCTAATTTTTTGAAAAAGCAATACATGCACATGGTTTAAAAAGTTTCGTACAGTGAAAAATTCCCATCTTATCTCTTCTTTCCTACACACACACACACACACACACCCGGGTAGTCGTTCATATTACTTTCTTAAATATCCTTCTAGAACTTCCTTATGTACATACAAGCAAATGATATATTCTTATTTCCTCTCTTTTTACACAATTGGTAGCATATTATACACTGTCCTTTGCTTTATTCCCTTAACTCTATATATCATGAAGACATTTCTATGTCAGTACATGAGTATCCTCAATGTTTTTTACAGCTGTATCCACTGTATGTACAGATACATCATTAATTATGAAACCAGTCCAATTCTGAGTTTGTCTCCAATCTTTAACCCTTCCATATATAAGCTTAAGCACACATCGTTTTATATACATGCAAGTGCACCTGTGGGATAAATCCCTATAAGTGACACTGCTGGGTCAAAGGGTATATATATTTGTAGTTTTAACAGATACATCTAAATTTCCCTCAATAAAAGTTGTACACTTAATGAATGCTCCCACCAAGAATGTATGAGAGTGTCTATCTTCCCACTTGCTTATCAACAGTGTTTCTCCAAAATTTTGTATTTTTGTCAGTCTGATAGGTAAAAAATAAGATCTCAGAGAGATCTTTTTTTTTTTTGGAGGAAGATTGGCCCAGAGATAACATCTTTTTTTTTCCTTTTTACTCCCCAAAGCCCCAGTAGATAGTTGTATGTCACAGTTATACATCCTTCTAGTTGCTCTATGTGGCACGCCACCTCAGCATAGCTTGATGAGCGGTGCGTAGATCCGCACCCAGAATCCGAACCGGGGAATCCCAGGCTGCCGAAGCAGAACTCGCGAACTTAACCACCACGCCACCGGACCGGCCCCTCGGTAAGATCTTAAAATGGTTTTCTCTTATTATGAGAGAGGTTAAGTATTTTTTACATGTTTTAAGGAGCCATTTGCAGTTTCTTTTTTGGAAGTACCATTTGTAAATGTTGGTGTTCTTTTTAATCACTCATAAACCCCCTTCTGTCAGAAGGAAC
Source organism: Diceros bicornis minor (assembly GCF_020826845.1). Classification (NCBI taxonomy): domain Eukaryota; kingdom Metazoa; phylum Chordata; class Mammalia; order Perissodactyla; family Rhinocerotidae; genus Diceros; species Diceros bicornis. The sequence goes on along the minus strand of NC_080753.1, from coordinate 29,987,932 downwards.
TACCAAGCACGCAAACCATAATCCCTAATTGAACAGAATCACATGACTGACAGCTTGATTCATCAGTGCCAGAAACCAAAGACCACTAAGGGGTTTAAGTAAGCTGTATTCATTACAGACATCAAAGAAGCTGTTGGTGATTACAGTAACTGCTTCTGTTACGGTCTTACTCAAACTAGTGACATCATCCCCAGTTCCCACAGTAGACAACAACACAAATTGCATTTTTCTAAACATAACGAACCATAAGCCAATGGATCTAGTGGGTTGTTTTTAATTATGCATAAACATAGCATGAAATAAGCTCTGACAGTACACAACTGTTCAACAGACATGCTGTTAACAGCAAATACTTTTCTGATGGGGCCTGCCTGTTCCTCCAGGTGTTTGCAGCTGCCAGAAACGAAGGCTATATTTAGAGCAGTTACCTCAGGTCAAGTCTCATGCAATAGTGGCCTGTCATGTTAGTTAGTAATGACTGGAATTACACCACCAACAACTGCCTGTCTATCCTGTGTGTGCTAGATAAAATTTACATAGAGCAGAGCTGGGCCAGTGGCCAAACTGTGCCTATTTGCTTGACCGCTCAGTAGGAAGGCTCAGACTTGATTGTTCCCAGCAACTTTGTTATCCAGCTGCCTGTGATCCAAAGTGAAGAATATGTGACACGTCAAACTTGGGGACGTCCAACCCTGCCACCCACAATCAGGCTTAGGAGTACATCTGGAATCAGCCTTACACTTAGGGACCAGGGATAAAACGAGGGAGAGAAAAATAAGCCTGGTTTGCATTTGTTCTTCTGAAAACTAGTTGTAAAAGCTGCATGTCTACCTTTTCATAAAGATAATTTTTCCGCCGCAGGTCTCCAGCAGGTAGCCTGCTGAATTGTTTTCTCTTCACTTGGCTGTAAAATATGCTTGGGAGGGAAGAAACTATTTGTGCACTCAGGACAACTGCCAATTCTCACCCTTCAGCCTGTGTCATATTTCACCACTCTGCTCTGCTTGATATCAGACAGGACTTTGAAACCACTGTAGTAGAAACACTAACAAGTGGAAAAGTCCAGCTACCCTACTTAGGCAGATCCAACCCCCTCCTCAAATCTCCGTTCACACATCCCAATTCATCCCACAGCCAAGCCAACAAAACTGCTTATTTGTACCTGTATTATACAAGTAATTCAGCCAGAGAAAGATTAAGAAACAGTTTTAAAGTCCAAAGTGAAACTGAAAGTAGTGAACTGGACTCCTGGCAGGAAGCAGGAATGGAGGATGACAAAGCAAATTCATTTCCCAAGTACAGGGCAGAGAGTGGACTTTAGCCCAGTGGTGCTCTAACCCATGAAGCAGGTACACAGCTCAAAATGTGGGTACACAGCTCCTCAGCGCTCGAAAGATTTAGATCACAGCCTCACTGGGCTGAGCAACAAAAGGAATAGACCAAACAGCTCCAATTCAGTGTGAGAACAAGTAGACAAGATAGCATGTATTCCCATTCAAAATAACATACTCAACTATTACTAGCCAACAAGAAATTCTACATGAAATAGAGCTGGCTGAAGAGATGGAAAACAGAGAACACTCATTCAGTATTCAGCCCAGCCTGAAAGTTTAAACTTCCAGGTTCCTTCAGTGTTTTTGCTCAAAAAAAGTTTTTAATCTGATTTCAGATGGTTAAAAGCACCTTGAAGAACAAAAGGAAGCAGTGTAACAGTGGGAAAAAAGACACAAGCTAAGATGGAGGATGGTAATGGTTGCACAACATTGTAAGTATACTTAATGCCAGAGAACTGTACACTTAAAAATGGCTAAACTGGTAAATTTGTTATATAGCACAGGCTTTATTTGGACGCAGCTCCGACCCCAGGCTGTGGGGCTTTGAACACATAGCTAAGCATCTATGCCAGTTTACTCACCTGCAAAACTGAGTTTTTTTATATTAAAAGATTGGTATATATTTTATATTACAAGGTTGGCATTATAAAGTTGGCTGTGAAGATTGCATGAGGCAATGTGTGTAAATGCCCTAAGCTGGCAGTCATTTATTCAGCAAATATTTAATTAATGAGCATTTATCCATGTGCTGGGCACTCGAGCTTGGACTGGGGGCAGAACAGACAGCAAGAAAGATAAGGCCCCTGCCTTTACCAAGCTTACAGTCTAGGAGACTGCAGCAAACTGGGGACACTCAAACAAGGGTAACTCCAACTCCTCTCATACCAAGGCTGTCAGCCCAAGGCAGCTTTTCCTACTTGGGCTGAAAAATGGGCTTGGTGCACAGTACAGTTTCCCCTGCACTGATAATCAGGTTAACCTGATCTAGAGTAGAATTTGGTGATGCTGACATATGTACCCTACCGAAATGCAATTTTGTAACTCAGAAGCAATATTGTCCAACCTTCACATTATAGATAAGGCCACAGATGCACTGACAGGTAAATAACTTGCCCCAAGCTAGACAATTATTAGAATCTAGAACCACAGCTGATGAAAGGCATAAAATTTTTAACTTACCCAGAATTTGCCAATTATCTAATAACACTCTGAACATCTGATTTTCTTAACATTTTAATTACCATCATGAATTCAATAAATGAATTAGTTGTAATCCTCTCATTAAGCTGAATTCTTGAAATTGGTTAGATACCTAATCTTGCATATACAGTAGTCCCCCCCTTATCTGTGGTTTCACTTGCCACCGTTTCAGTCACCCTAGGCCAACAGCAGTCTGAAAATATTAAATGGAAAATTCCAGAAATAAACATTTCTAAGTTTTAAGCTGTGCGCCATTCTTAGTGTGAAGAAATCTTGCACTTCCCCGCTCTGTCCTGCCTGGGACGTGAATCATCCCTTGGTCCAGCGTATCCACACTGGGTATGCTACCTATCTACCCATTAGTCACTTAGTAGCCCCCTGGGTTATCAGATCGACTCTCACAGTAATGCAGTGCTTGTGTTCAAGTAACCCCTTTTTTTACTTAATAAGGGCCCCAAAGCTCCGTTAATCTCTTACTGTTCCTAATTTATAAATTAAACTTTATCACAGGTATGTATGTGTAGGAAAAAAACATAGTCTATATAGGGTTCAGTACTACCTGCAGTTTCAGGCATCCAATGGGGATCTTGGAACATATCCTCATGGATAAGAGGGGACTACTGTATTCACAAACATAGAACATTTTATTTTTGTACTATGTATACAAACATAAGTCAGATTACTGGTCTTAAGAAGAAAAATCATCTTTACACTGATTATACCACCAGGAACATCACCCAAAAATATGAGGGTAGAAAACAGTTAAGAAAATCAGGAGGGCTGGCCCCATGGCTTAGCGGTTAAGTGCGCGCGCTCCGCTGCTGGCGGCCCGGGTTCGGATCCTGGGCGCGCACCAACGCACCACTGCTCCGGCCATGCTGAGGCCGCGTCCCACATACAGCAACTAGAAGGATGTGCAGCTTTGACATACAATTATCTACTGGGGCTTTGGGGAAAAAAAAAAAAGGAGGAGGACTGGCAATAGATGTTAGCTCAGAGCCAGTCTTCCTCAGCAAAAAGAGGAGGATTAGCACGGATGTTAGCTCAGGGCTGATCTTCCTCACAACAAAAAAAAAAAAAACAAAAAGAAAATCAGGAAATCAGAATTAAAGAGGGAATGCCAGCAGTTGAGAATTAGCTCAGATTCACAGGGAAATAAAATTAAATACCTTCTCCTTCCATTCTCTGAACAAGTAAGAAACTCAAAAGGATCCAACTTATTTATTATTTAAGAGAAAAAGAAAACTACCCATCTTATTTGGACACAAATTAAAATGAGAAATCAGAATAATGAACTGATCCAGTTAAGCATGAACAGCAGCATCGGGCTTGGTGCGATACCTATCCTGAACCACAAAGAAGTTTCCCTCACCTGTGGAGCGCCAGTGATACTGCTACTGAGGCCACAAGCCTACCAGGCATCAGGAAGGCCTTAGTATCTCTGAATGACTGAAAAACCTGAGTAGGAAAAGGATCAGCAAAATCAGTGGCGGTTCTTACGAGGGCTTTCCAACATCAACTCATGGAATCTAACGTGGAAGAGGAAAAAGAGGGGCCAAAAAATACGTACTTGTGACTATCGTGAATTTTAAGGCCTGGGAAGAAACTGAGAATTTCATTAAAACAGAAAGATGACTGCAGGTAGAGAATAGGAGTTGGGCTAAGGAAGACTCGCAGTATTTTCAAACCTAAAAATTAACTCATAGATGATACTAGTTAATATGTGAAGACAGTAGAAACAAGAAAGAACTTGTGGGAAATTTCATTAAGAAGAGTAACAAAGTTCACACCAGCATTTACCCACTTCTTAGAGCCACAAGATTATTTCTTCTCTCTTCTTTTCCTGGCAATTTATTGATCCATTAATTTTATTATTTTTTAGAACTGGTCCTTCTAATTATCATCAGCAGTTATACTTTTTCCAAATGGAAAGTGAAAAACAAGCATTCTGCCATGAAAAGGCAAGGTGACAGCACCGTTTTAGATTTAAAGAGACATTAACAACTAAATGCGATATATATGGTCCTTGAGGTCCTTGATTGGACTTTGATGCTCTAAAAAAACAAGAAAGGGTTATTAAAGACATTTGTGGACAACTAAGGAAATTTAAATATGGACTGGATATTGTTTATTAGTAAATATTTTTGTAACTTATCTTAGTGGTTAAGAGAATGTCCTCATTTTTAGGAGAAGCATGTGTTTAAGGATGAAGGGTCATGATGTCTACAATTTTCAAATGAGTCAAAAAAATTTTACAGGGGGTCGGCTGTGTAGTGTAATGGTTAGGTTCCCACACTCTGCTTTGGCAGCACGGGGTTCACAGGTTCAGATCCCAGGCACAGACCTACACACCGCTCATCAGGCCATGCTGTGGCAGGCGTCCCACATACAAAATAGAGCAAGATTGGCACAGATGTTAGCTCAGGGACAATCTTCCTCAAGTAAAAAGAGGAAGATGGGCACAGATGTTAGCTCAGGCACAATCTTCCTCAGCAAAAAGAGGAAGACTGGCACAGACTTTAGCTCAGGGACAATCTTCCTCAAGTAAAAAGAGGAAGATTGGCAATAGATGTTAGCTCAGGGACAATCTTCCTTATCAAAAAAATATATATATATGAAGGGAGATTTGTATGGTATGTGAATTATATCTCAATAAAATTATTTTTTAAAAATTTTCTATAGAGAAAACAAAGGCAAAAAATGTTAACCACTGTTGAATCTAGGTGGTAAGTATGAGGGCATACAATCTATAATTCTTTAAAATTTTCTGTAGGTTTGAAAAGTTTATAATAAAAAGGTAAATAGAAAAAAAGAAGAAAGAGAAGGTATCCTTTATCCTGCCACTGGAAGATACCAAAAAAATTCAACGCACAGAATTACTACAACCATCTTAGGAAAATGAAGGGACCTATGGGAACCTCAGAGGACCTAATGAGGATAGACTGATTTGAAGAGGACAATCAGAAAGAGGGAAATAATTGCTGTGTCCTTGATGATATAGTTGAACCACTAAAGTAGGCAACCCCAGAGCCATCTTACATTGGGTATTCTTGTCATCTGAGACAGTAAAATTGGCTTATTGTTTAAAAAACAAAAAAAGCAGATTCTGAGGACACAGTGACTCGACACTGGCTTTCTAAGTGCCTTTGGCTAATATGTCAGGATCAAACCATTTTTCTTTTAAAAAAAAAAAAAGAGGTGAAATTCACATAACACACAATTAACTACTTTTAAGTATATAATTCAGTGGCATTTAGTGTATTCACGATGTTGTGCAACCATCACCTCTTTCTAGTTTCAAAACTTTTTCATCACCTCATACCCATTAACAACCCTCCACACCTATTAAGTAATCCATTCCTTATCCCTCCCTCCCCCATCCACTGGCAACCACTAATCTTCTGCTTTCTGTCTCTATGAATTTGCCTATTCTAGATAGTTTATATAAAAGAAATCATACAATATGTAACCTTCTGTGTCTGTCTTCTTTCTCTTAGCATGTTTTTGAGATTCATCCCAAATTGTAGCATGTTGATCAGGATTTCATTCCTTTTTATGGCTGAATAATAGTCCATTATATTTACATACAGTCATGCATCACTTAATGATGGGGATACGTTCCAAGAAATGCATCATTAGGCAATTTCCTTATTGTGTGAACATCATAGAGTATACTTACACAAATCTAGATGGTATAGCCTACTACACACCAGGCTATATGGTACTATTCTTACAGGACCACAGTTGTATACCCAGTCCCTTACTGACCAAAACTTTATGAGACACGTGACCTTACTATTTTTTGTTTATCCATTCATCTGTTGACAGATGTTGTTTCTACCTTTTGACTATTATGAGTAATGCTGCTATAAACATTCACAGACAAGTGTCTGTATGGGCACATGTGTTCATTTCTTTGGATATATACCTAGGAGTAGAACTGCTGGATCATATGGCAATTCTATGTTTAACTTTTCAAAGAACCCCCAAACTCTTTTCCACAGCAGCTGAACCATCTTACATTTCCACCAACAATGTACAAGTGTTCCTATTTCTCCACATCCTCACCAACACCTATTTTCTTTTTCATTATAGTCATCCTAGTGGGTATGAAGTCATATCTGACTGTGGTTCTGACTGGCATTTCCTTAATGACCAATGATCTTAAACATCTTCTCATGTACTTCTTGGCCATTTGTATATCCTCTTTGAAGAAATGTCTATTCAAATCTTTCATTTATTTTTTAACTGGGTTGTTTGTCTTCCTGTCGTTCAGTTGTTAAGAGTTCTTCATATATTCTGGATACTAGACCCTTATCAGATATATGATTTACAAATATTTTCTCCCATTATGTAGGCTATCTTTTTACTTTCTTGATAATGTCCTTTGATGCACAAAAGTTTTTAATATTATTGAAGTCCAATTTATCTAATTTTTCTTTTGTTGCTCGTGCTTTGGATGTCAAATCTAAGAAACAATTGCCAAATCCAACGTCATGATGATTTATCCCCATGTTTCTTCTAATAGTTGTATTGTTTTAGTTTTTATATTTAGGTCATTGATCCATTTTCCAATAATTTTTGTATAAGGAGTGAGGTAGAGGTCTAACTTCATTCTTCTGACTGTGGTTATCCAGTTGTCCAAGCACCACGTGTTGAAGAAGATCAAACATTTTTAAGAGGAAAAAAAAGCAGGACGAACTCTTGGGTATGGGTGGGATCCTGCCCTATTTATGACCCTAGCCCTTGGTGACACTTAATGGCAAGTGCAATAAATGGCAAAGCTCAGACTTGGGAAATCAAGTGGGAGTACAAGCTGAGACATGCACAGCACCATAACTCAAGTATGGTATGCTTATGCTCAGACCACCCTAAATGCTATTTCCTATTCCCACCACAGTTTCTAGGACTGAAGGAACCAACCAACATTCATCTGTGAATCAGTCAAACTAAATTATAAGCACAAAAATTTTTTTCCCTATCTGCCAATCAATAAGTATACAGTATTTATTTCTTTTATATTTCTTTTCTTTTATTTAAGTTTTCACTCGTTCATGCTCTAGGTACTGGAAATGCAAAGATAAATAAGACAAAGTCTGCTACCAAGGAACACAAAGTCTATTAAGAAAGATTTGGGAATAAATAGTCATAACTCAATGTGATAAATGTCAGAGAAGAAACATGGTAACCAAGGACTATGCAAGTACAGAAGAGGAAATACCTAATCAAACTTAAGAATTCAGGGAAAGCTTCATTGACTAAGTAATATCAAAACTGTACCTCGATGGACTGGTTAACCTACAGAAAGGGGGTGAGGGGCATTTCAGAGAGAGGGAGAGAATGTGCCAAGGCACACAGATATATGAGAACTGCATGCCCCTTCTCTCTGGGAATTGCCCTCCTTATCCCCTGGAAAGCAGATATAAAATAGGACAAGAACATAACTTAAGGAACTTCCATGTTAATATATGACTCTGCTCCAAGCCACAATTGATTTAGTCCAGGAATGAACTCCTGATCCAAAGTTGCGTCAATCTGAACTTCCTGAGAAATCTGGGACTGGAGCTGAAAGAGATGGCAATTTCTCCCTGAGTACCTGGACGGAGCTTTTAGTGCCGTAACTTTGTCCACTGGACAAAAGGGCAAAGAAAAGCAGTCTTCAGAGACAAAAGAACACCACAAACTCACAAACAGCCAGAAAAAGAGAGGCCTGACAACATTCAAGTCCCTGGTTCTGGTTGTTTCTGAAGCCCTAATGAATTTTTTTTTTTTAATAATTTTATTTATTTATTTAGTTTTCCCCCAAAGCCCCAGTAGATAGTTGTATGTCATAGGTGCACATCCTTCTAGTTGCTGTATGTGGGACACGGCCCCAGCATGGCCGGAGAAGCGGTGCGTCGGTGCACGCCCGGGATCCAAACCCGGGCTGCCAGCAGCGGAGCACGCGCACTTAACCGCTAAGCCACGGGGCCGGCCCCCAAATGAATTTCTAACTTAGACTCTAAGATATCCCAGTATCCTCAAGATTCTCATTTTTACTCAAGCTAGCTTAAGACAGGGTTCTGTTCACCACCTCCACTAAAGTCCTAACTCATGCAAGACTGAAGTATTGGAAAAGTGACAAATCCAAAACATGTAACAAAGACAAAGTGAGGCAGGAAGAAATGAGGCCTCCTCCATCTCAGGCTAGGAAGCTAGCAGTCCTTGTGTGCAACAAAGCAGTTGTTCCACTTCAAAACTACATGGAGCTTTAGGAGCTTTGGACAATAAAAGAAAATTGCCCACAGAAGACTGTGCTAACTTCAGTAAGGTTCTGCAAGACAATCCAATCTGGCCTCCCGAGAGAAGATATGACACACAAGACAAGAATATAACTTGAATAAGCAAAGCCCTTTCTGCCTAAAGCCAGAGATCTGAAACCTCTAACAGTGTTCCCCCAAACTGCCATCCCCTCCCTCAATATAAAGTATATCTGACAGAAATGCAGCTGGGGAGGGCTGAAATACAGAGGGTAACATCCCATAAAAGATTTGAGAAAGTTCTAAATCCAGAATTTTCCATCCATGCCCTGAGGTAGAGACCTTTAAACTGGAAAGATAAGCAAAACTAAGGGACCTAACCTGGTCCTAGCTATTCTCTTCAGCAATCTCAGAGGTTAAAAAGTCTAATTATAATATTACTGGAGTTGATTATTTACCAAAGGAAATGCAGCAGTATGTAATGGATAAGCAATGAAGTGAAGTTTTAAAGGAGTTCTATCATCAGGAGCCTGTAATTATTATACCCCTGGTCAAACTCTAGGTCCAAAAGTGGCATCTTATTGGAAGGAGAAGGCTAAAGCAGCATGGCCCTCATATAGGAACAATCTCCGACCCTGTCCCTACATCCCCTGTGCTCCCCTCAAGTATGGTCCTGAAGAATATCAGACATGGGGAATCTTTCTGCGGGAAGCCAGGTCAAGGCCTTCAGTCCTCTGCCAGTGAAATGAGTTAACGGGTGACCATGAAACTTGCTGATTTTCTCTTACTGCTCTAGCCCTGCAGAAGATAGTATATGCTCTGTATTCTTACTGCTTGTATGCCCTGGGCTGAGAACAGTTCCTGGCACATAGAAGGTGCTTAGTAAATATTTCTTGAATGGAATAAACCAGTGACCAAAATATATTACTTTTCTTTTCTCCTTTTTATCTGGTTTCTCAAATTGGTATATTGGGCAGAGGAATGACAACAACAAAAAAATGTATCATTTAGCTCAGGGACTGCTGATCATGCAAATATATATCTGGACCAATCAAGACCAAACTAGGGAAAACAACTAGAGAAAACAGCTATCTTCCAGAGACCTTCAGCTGGTGGGATAGGGCACCTGTGACAATAAGTCACAGTATGATAGCTGGACCTAACTAGGAGTCATCTCTCATTGGGGAGGGGATGAGAGTATCTGTAGAGAGTATGCCTCGTTTAGGCAATGCTCCCACTTCCACGTAGGACTCCAGTGTACCGAGTGAGATCATTCCAGAGTTGGCATGGGGGTGGTCACACCCAGGAATTTAGAACTGGAAATGAGTTTTTCTCATAGTACCTGAGCTATAAACTACACATCTGGGAACTTTCGACAGTCATGGTTCAGAGATGGAAGACCACTGCAAACACCTAGATACAACATACATAGAAAGAAATCTGAAAGTATTTTGAGTCCTTGGTTCCAGTTGTTCCTGAAGCCCAAACATATTCCTGTCTTTGAAGTCTATGTAACATAGCAACACCCTTAAAATACCCCACACCCCTTTATTATTATCTAGTTTGAAGTGAGTTTGTTACTTGCAACATAATAAACCCAGATTAATTCAAAATTGTATAATGTTTTCCAGGGACAGGGTCTGCCTGTCTGGTGCAAAGTCTGTTACAAGAGGCAGAAGAGGTGCTGGAAAGGTAAATTAAAACTTAACTCAGATCCAGCAATCCCACTTTTGGGTATCTATCCAAAAGAATGGAATGCACAGTCTCAAAGACGACACATCCATGTTCATAGTAGCATTACTCACAATAGCCAAAAGGTTGAAACAACCCAAGTGTCCACCAGCAGATAAATGCGGTATACGCATACAATGGAATATTATTAAAAAGGAAAATATTTTATATAGAAAACTGTAAAGAATCCATTGAAAAACTATTAGAAATAACCAACAACTACAGCAAAGTTGTGGGGTACAAAATCAACTTACAAAAATCAGTTGCGTTTCTGTATGCTAACAACGAACTAACGGTAAGAGAACTCAAAAACATAATCCCATTTACAATCGCAACAAAAAGAATAAAATATCTGGCCGACCCCGTGGCGTAGCAGTTAAGTGCACACGCTCTGCTGCAGTGGCCCGGGTTCGGATCCCGGGCACACACCGACGCACCGCTTGTCAGGCCACACTGTGGTGGCGTCCCATATAAAGTGGAGGAAGATGGGCATAGATGTTAGCCCAGGGCCAGTCTTCCTCAGCAAAAAGAGGAGGATTGGCATGGATGTTAGCTCAGGGCTGATCTTCCTCACAAAAAAAAAAAAAGAATAAAATATGTAGGAATAAATTTAACCAAGGAAGTGAAAGACCTATACAATGAAAACTATAAGACATTATTAAAAGAAATCGATGATGACATAAAGAAATGGAAAGATATCCCCTGTACAAGGATTGGAAGAATAAACATAGTTAAAATGTCCATATTACCTAAAGCAATATACATATTCAATGCAACCCCAATCAGAATCCCAATGACATTCTTCAAGGAAGAACAAAGAATACTAAAATTCATATGGGGCAACAAAAGACCTCAAATAGCAAAAGCAATCCTGAGAAAAAAGAACAAAACTGGAGGCATCACAATCTCTGACTTCAAAACATACTACAAAGCACTAGTAATCAAAACAGCATGGTACTGGTACAAAAACAGACCACAGATCAATGGAACAGAATTGAAAGCCCAGAAATAAAACCACACATCTATGGACAGCTAATCTTCAACAAAGAAGCTAAGAACATACAATGGAAAAAGGAAAGTCTCTTCAATAAATGGTGCTGGGAAAACTGGACAGCCACATGCAAAAGAATGAAAGTAGACCGTCTGCTTTCGCCATTCACAAAAATTAACTCAAAATGGATCACAGACCTGAAGGTGAAACCTGAAACTATAAAACTCCTAGAAGAAAATATAGGCAATACACTATTTGACATTGGTCATCTTTTCGGATACCATGTCTACTCGGACAAGGGAAACTAAAGAAAAAATAAACAAGTGGGACTTCATCAGATTAAAGAGCTTCTACAAGGCAAATGAAATCAGGATCAAAATGAAAAGACAACCCACCAGCTGGGACAAAATATTTGCAAATCATATATCGGACAAGGGGTTAATCTCCATAATATATAAAGAACTCACACAAGTGAACAACAAAAAACAACTCGATCAAAAAATGGGTAGACAATATGAACAGACACTTTTCTAAAGAAGATATACAGATGGCCAATAGGCACATGAAAAGATGTTCAACATCACTAATCATCAGGGAAATGCAAATCAAAACTACACTAAGATATCACCTTACACCCGTCAGAATAGCTATAATCACCAAGACAAAAAATAACAAACGTTGGAGAGGTTGTGGAAAAACGGGAACCCTCATTCACTGCTGGTGGGAATGCAAACTGGTGCAGCCTCTATGGATAACAGTATGGAGATTCCTCAAAAAATTAAAAATAGAAATACCCTATGATCCAGCTATCTCACTACTGGGAATCTACCCAACGAGCCTGAAATCAACAATCCAAAGAAGCTTATGCACCTCTATGTTCACTGCAGCATTATTCACTATAGTCAAGCAGTGGAAGCAACCCCAGTGTTCCTCGACTGATGATTGGATAAAGAAGATGTGGTATATGTACACAATGGAATACTACTCAGCCATAAAAAAAGACAAAATAGTCCCATTTGCAACAACATGGATGGACCTGGAGGGTATTATGTTAGGTGAAACAAGCTAGAGAGAGAAAGACAAACACCACATGATCTCACTCATATGTGGAATACAAACCAACACATGGACAGGGAGAACTGTATGGTGGTTACCAGGGGCAAGGGGGTTGGGGGGGGTGGGCACAAGGGGTGAAGAGAGGCATTTATATGGTGACTGACAAACAATAATGTACAACCAAAATTTCACAATGTTATAAACTACTAAGATATCAATAAAAAAAAAAGGGGGGGCGGGCCAGCCCGGTGGCGTAGCAGTTAAGTGCGAGCGCTCCGCTGCAGTGGCCCAGTGTTCGGATCCCAGGCCCGCACCAACGCACCGCTTGTCAAGCCATGCTGTGGCGGCGTCCCATATAAAGTGGAGGAAGACAGGCACAGATGTTAGGCCAGGGCCAGACTTCCTCAGCAAAAAGAGGAGGATTGGCAGATGTTGGCTCAGGGCTGATCTTCCCCACAAAAAAAAAAAAAAAAAAAAGGAAATATGTCACACACTAAAACATGGATGAACCTTGAGGATGTTATGCTAAGTGAAATAAGCTGTCACAAAAAGACAGATACTGTATTATTCCACCTATATGAGGTATCTAGAGTAGTCAAATTCATAGAAACAGAAAGTAGAATGATGACTGACAGGGGCTGAAGGAAGGGGGAAATGGGGAGTTATTGTTTAATGGGTACAGAGTTTCAGTTTTGCAAGATGAACAAGTTCTGGAGATAGGTTGCACAACATGCTTAACACTACTGAACCATACACTTAAAAATGGTTAGGATGGTAAATTTTATGTTATGTGTATTTTACAACAATTTTTTAAAAATTTAATTAGAATGGAGCCAATACGCTTCATTAAAAAATTTGGACTTACCCCTAAAAGCAAAGGAGAGCATCTAAAGGTTTTTTTAAAAAAAAAAAAAAAACTTTATTCAAGTATAATTTACATAGCATAAAATTCACCGATTTCAATTATACAATTCAATGATTTTTAGTAAAGTTACAAAATTGTAAAACTATCACCATGTTTAGCAACATTTTCATCATCCCAGTATTGTCCTAATCCCTATAATGTGTAAATATGTTACATTACATGGCAAAGGGTAATTAAAGCTGCTAATCAGCTGACCTGAAAATAGGGAAATTAGCCTGAATTATCCAGGTGAACTCAATGTAATCACTTCCTTAAGAGCGAAGAGGGAATTGAGAGAACCAGAGAGATGGCAATGTAAGAAGGACTCGAAAGACATGCTGGGTTTCAAGACGGAGAAATGAGGCCATAAGCTAAGGAATGCGTGTGGCCCCTAGAAGCAGGAAAAGGCAAGGAAATGGATTCTCTAGCAAGAATATGGCCCTGATAATACCTAGATTATAGCTCAGTGAGACCCATTTTGGACTTCTCAGCTCTCTTAATTGTAAAATAATAAAGTGGTGTTTTTTTAAACCACTAAGTTTGTGGTAATTTATTACAGCAGCAAAAAACTAACACAATGGCTATTCATTCTATTATTCTTTCTACTTTAGTGTATATTTGAAAATGTTCATCATAAAAGGAAAAAACTATGAATATGAAGGCAGACTAAGGATTACAATTTAAAACATGCTGTTTTCTGCTGAGTCATTTCCTTCATAACTCTGCTTTCAAGAACTCAATTATCCATTAAAGATGCATATTTAGAAGTAACTCCCACTTTTCTTGCTCCTCAAATGTAACTGTCATGAATACTTCCTGAAAAGGCAAACGATCACTAGGTTCAGAGCTAACTGCAATTTTTGAAGCTACTAGAACACTGGCCCAGAGGAGACATGAAAATGTATGGTACACAAAAGTTCCCAGAGTGACGAATAGAAAACGTGATTCAGACAAAGCTATCTTCATAAACAAAGCATTTGTGGTTTACTGTTGTTCATGAAACTTTCTTTGGGACATAATTTAAAGCAGCAGTTACAAATTGATCAGGTAAATCTAAAATTAAGTATTGTTTTCAAAAGTGTGTTTACCTAACAGGGAACTGACAATAAGCCAGCAGTGGTCAAGTGTATCTTATCCTACAGCCTAGTCAGAGAGCTATTTTCTAAAAAATACTAGGAACTTTTGCTTTCTTTATTTTTAAAAAAGGAAAAAGTGCCAAAAGCTAAATTGTAAACCAATACTCTATTTTCAAATCTAGCTGTTGTTACTGCATACAGAGAAAAATGCGTAAGCTTTGAAAAGAAATACCACACACCTTTCACAAATACCTTTGATTAAAATGCTCCACATGGGTCTAATATGTCTTGCCTTTGAGATTTCCTGACGGTGTGCTATAGGGGCCAGCTTCAAAGCCTTTCAGTTTCATCTCCCCTAAAGAACAATGCTGACCATACCATCTTTGGAGATAATACAAAGCAAACTTCAGCATACCTCACCTCCAAAAATGCATACTAGGATACACATCTAAGAGAGAATCTACGGCCTATGTTATCACTCTTATTCTCTCCTCTAAGAACAAAAGGGTAAATAAACCTTGGCCAAGTTCTACATCTACATAAAGATGAACAAAGCCAACGCAATGCTATTACCACTATGAATAATGCCACATGGTATTAATGCCAACTCAACTCATTCTGTAGCCAACCCATCTCCAAATACACTGTGGCTATATTTGGCTGCTCTCTGGTACATGTGAGATAGGTACCTTTAAAAAGCTGCACACTTACAGCTAGGAGATTAAATTAAATTAGATGGAACTTGGAGAAAGAATATGACAGGCAGATTTTATGATAGCTCACAAACCTGAGAGGACCAAGCTCCTTTTTCTTTTACAAACTAATAAAATGACACTATATGTCACAGATTGCTGCCATTTTTAGTAGTACCTAATCACTGAGAACAAACTAAGGAAGACAACATTTAAAGAATATTTCCTCTAAAAGTCCTATGACACTTGCAAACAATCTCACATACTCTGTTAATGTTTTCATGTTCTGGGAAACCAACTACAGATGACAAGCAGTCAGGTTTAGACAGCTCATCCAACTATGGCATTTCTTATACATTACAGAAGAAAAAATTTTTTAAAATAGCTCCTTTGCATGACACTGCATAATTACCATCAATTAAACTACAAAAAGTCATAAAACCAAAACCACCCAAAGAAACATGAAAAAAAAAAAAAAACTATCAAATTTGGTTTACGAAGAAAAACTAATAAAAACTGAGGAAAAAATTTTTCTGTAGCTTTTTCTGATTCTTCCTAAAAACAAGTGGTCTCTCAAAGAGAGAAAAGGAGCAAACATCCCAAAATAATGGAAACACAGCGAAGGAGTTTATGTATTCCAAGCTTCACAATGGTCAAGATCTCTCTCTCCAGTACCTTTTCTTTGGATCCTCTGTGGGTGAGGGTAAGGCAAATACACTTAGTTCTACACTCTTAAGATATACTAAAAAATAACTAAAAATTTGCTTCATTTACCATAAAATCCTTATGACTCTAATATGATAAATTTCATTTAAAAATTAGCACTATCTTTACAAAAGACTGCCAACTAATAAATGAAGAAGGAACAACAGAACTAGAAAACTACCTTTTTGCAACCAGTTATGCAATAAACAAATGACTCAGGCGAGGATCAGCAATGGATACTAAAACAGTTGGGAGAAAGATTGCTAGGGAAAAGGATATTCTCATCATCTATCACAGATTACTTATTAATTACAAAGGAGAAAAACAGGTGGACACTCTTTTAACCAAATACTCAAATTTAGCATAATAATGGGACAAACTAACAGCATATGTCTTCCTGATGTGATACAACACAAGACACAGAATCATCTATGTATTATTTCTAACAAAAAAATGTTTAGGCTGAATCTCATTGAGAGGAAACAATCAGACTAATCAACAATATAGGACATTCTAGAGGACAACTGGCCTGGACTCTTAAAAAATGTCAATGTCATATAACACCCAAATGTCAAAGGTAAGGGAACTGTTTCAGATTAAAGACCATTAAAAAGACATGACATGGGCCGGCACCATGGCTTAGAGGTTAAGTGCGCACACTCCGCTGCTGGCAGCCCGGGTTCGGATCCTGGCGCGCATCAACACACTGCTTCTCCGGCCACGCTGAGGCTGCGTCCCACATACAGCAACTAGAAGGATGTGCAACTATGACGTACAGCTATCTACTGGGGCTTTGGGGGGAAAAAATAAATAAATAAAATCTTTAAAAAAAAAAAAAAAAAAAAGACATGACAACCAAATGTAAGATAAGATGAGTGAGAAGATCTTGGATTTAAAAAAAAGTTATCAAGGGCATTTTGGAACAAAGAGGAAAATCTAGATATGGACTGTATATTGGATAATACTATTGTTTCCATGCTAAATTCCTTGCAGCGACAATGATAATGCAGTTATGCAGGATGATGCCCTGTTCTTAGGAGATATTTCCCAAAGGGCTAAAGGGTGAAATGTCATGATGTCTGCAATTTATCTCAAATGGTTCAGGGGGAAAAAAATGTATAAAATCCATAGAAAGAACTCTCATACACTGCTGGTGGGAATGTAAAATAGTAGTTACTTTGGAAGAGTTGGGCAGTTTCCTGAAAAGTTAAACATAACTTTACCATACAAAACAGCAATCCATTCCTAGGTATTTACCCAAAAGAAATTACAACACACATCCACTCAAAGTCTTACAAGCAAATGTTCACAGCAGTTTTATTCATAATAGCCAAAAAGTAGAAATAACCGAAATGTCCATCAACTGGAAAATGGATAAACAAAACATGGTATATCCATACAATGGAATGCTACTCAGCAATAAAAATGAATGACACACTGATACATGCTAAAACATGGATAAGCCTCATAAATATTATGCTAAGTGAAAAAAGCCAGATACAAAAAACCACATATTACATGATTCCATTGATATAAAAAGTGAAGAAAAGGCAACTATTCCGAGACAAAAAAGACTAGTGGCTGCCTGAGGTTAGAGGTGAGATGGGGGATTAACTGTAAACAGGCAGAAGAAATCTTACTGGGGTGATAAAAATATTATACAATTGGATTGCAGTGATGATTGCTCAGCTCTGTAAACTTACTAAAAATCATTCAATTACCCATTTTAAGAGGATTAATTTAGGATATGTAAATTATACTTCAATAAAGGTGCTTAAAAAATAAAGCAAATAGAGTAAAATGGCAATTATACAGGTATTCATTGTGCTAGTCTTTCAAGTCTTCCAGCTTTGAAATTCTTCAAAATAAAAAATTAGGGGGCAGATCAGAATGAACTCCACAAAACAGACACACAACCCAAAATTAGTGTTTCTAATTGCAGATTACCTAAAGGAGGTAAAGGACACGGCACAACTCTGATAGATTTAGGATTAAATAAAAGAAGAGCACTGGAACATAGGGCCAATTTTTATCTAAGGATCTGATTAACAATTTTTTTCTACTTAGGTATTATTTTTTCCTAATTACACAAGTAATGCATATTCATTGTAGAAAATTTAGGAATTAAAGTGAAAAAGAAGGAGAAAAAATTAAAGTATAAAAAAGAAAAGGGCCAGTCCGGTGGGATAGTGGTTAAGTTCATGGGCTCCACTTCAGCAGCCTGGGGTTCACAGGTTCAGATCCCAGGTGCAGACCTACACACCACTTAACAAGCCATGCTGTGGCAGGCATCCCACATATAAAGTAGAGGAAGATGGGCACAGATGTTAGCCCAGGGCCAATCTTCCTCAGCAAAAAGAGGAGGATTGGCAATGGATGTTAGCTCAGGGCTAATCTTCCTCAGAAAAAAAACAAAACAAAACAGGAGAGGTTATGCATTTGCCTAAACCCAACAGTTAGACTTCAGATCCCCTAATATAGTCTAAACACCACATAGCCTGGGGACTGCCCCACCCTGGAGGAAATGGGTGGGGCTGTTAAGCCCTCAGTTAACAAACCCTACAATTAGGCCCACAGCTTCCAACCCACTTTTTGTGTC
This sequence comes from Diceros bicornis minor, assembly GCF_020826845.1. Lineage (NCBI taxonomy): Eukaryota > Metazoa > Chordata > Mammalia > Perissodactyla > Rhinocerotidae > Diceros > Diceros bicornis. The sequence continues at coordinate 29,969,405 of NC_080753.1, read as the reverse complement.
CTCTTAAATAGGAGCAGATAGCCAAGAACCACCAAATATTTAAGGTAAAGCATCTAATATGAAAGAAAAAGACTAAAAGCAAGCAAACAGAAAAGGCAACCTGAATGAAGAAAACAACAATGAGATCTCCCAGAAAAAAGAGCAACACTTCTGTCAAAAAGTGAAAAGAGAAAAGATAAGATAGAGGACCAGACCAAAAGGTCCAATACCTGAAAAATAAGAGATCTAAGAAAAGAGAATAGAGAAAATGAAGGGGAGGAAATAAAGGATTAATTTGAGAAATTTTCCAAGAACAAGAGGACAGTTTTCCAGACTGGAAGAGCTCCCCAAAGCTGAGCACAGTGTATGAAAACACATGGTGAAATGCATCACCATCACATTTCAGGGCACTGGAGACACAGCAAAGTTACCAAAAACTTCCAGAAAGGGAAAAAACAGGATTCATTCAAAGAACAAGAATCAGAACAGCATCACATTGCAACATTTGCACTGAAAATCAGAAGACAAAGGAGCAGCGCCTTCAAAATTCTGAAAAAAATATTCCAACCTTAAAATTACTACTTAACCAAACTTCGGATACATCAACCAAGCATCAGAGTAAAATACAGTTTGAGAATACAAAAGTCTCAAATTTTATCTCCTCTGCACTCTCAGGAAGTTTAAAAAAATGAGGTCCAGGAAACACAGGTTCCAACAAAGGGGGGAAAGTGTGAAAGAAATCCCCTGGGTACCCAGGGTGAGAGCTGTGCAGCAGACCTAGAGCTCACCCAGTCCAGATCACAGGTCAAAAGCTCTGGAAGAGACTTCTTCAAAAAGATAAAACTGGGGGCTGGCCCGGTGGCTTAGTGGTTAAGTTCATGCGCTCCGCTTCAGCAGCCCAGGGTTCACAAGTTCAGATTCCAGACACAGACCTATGCACCACTCATCAAGCCAAGCTGTGGCAGCATCCCATATACAAAAAACGGAGGAAGATGGGCAATGGATGTTAGCTCAGGGCCAATCTTCCTCACCAAAAAAAAAAACCAAAAAAAAGATAAAACTGATAGAACACCTAAAGTGTCTGAACCTATTGAGAAGAGATTCATAGTTGGTAAGGAGTTTGAGGATAACTCAGTAAAAAATATCTAAGAGACTGAGCAAACCAAAAATCAAGACGATTACTACCCTTAGGGCAGCAAAAGTCTGTGCAGAAAAGGAAAATGAATCCAAGTACCGTACTCATCCCTTATCTTCGGAGGATACATTCCAAGATTCCTAGTGGATGCCTAAAACCACTTATGGTACTGAACCCTACATATACCATGTTTTTTCCTATACATATATACACATCTATAATCAAGTTTAATTTATAAATTGGGCACAGTAAGCGATTAACAACAATAACTAATAATAAAATAGAACAATTATAACAGTACACTGTAATAAAAGTTACCAGAGATCTTAGCAACCTCAGCATATGATATTTTTTCTTTCAAGTCAAGAACTTGCACCTTTTCATTTAAAGGAAGCACTTTATGGCTTCTCTTTGGCATATCTGAACTGCCAGCATCACTACTCTTGCACTTTGGGGCCATTATTAAGTAAAATAAGGATTACTTGAACACAAGCACTGCAATACCACCACAGTCAATCTCATAACTGAGACAGCTACTGAGTGACTAACAGGCGGGTAGCATGTACAGCATGGACACACCGGACAAAGGGATGATTCACAAGCCTGGTGGGACAGAGCGGAACAGCACGGGATTTCATCATGCAACTCAGAACAGTGTCCAATTTAAAACTTATGAATTGTTTATTTCCGGAATTTTCCACTTAATATTTTCAGACTTAGGTTGACTAAGGGTAACTGAAACCCTGGAAAGCAAAACCATGGATAAGGGGGACTACCCTACACTAATGGCTCAAGCGTCAATAAGCATTTAAATAGTTAAAACAACACAAACACTGAAAACTGATTTAACCAAATTACAAATAATTAAAATGCGAGAATGGGAGATAGGGTGAGTGAAACTAACAATTACCACGTGCCAGCACAGTTCTGAATCTTTACACATATTAATTTATCTAATCCTCAGATAAAAACTTATATTGTCTGAGGCCGGCCCCGTGGCGTAGTGGTTAAGTGCGCGCACTCTGCTGCTGGCGTCCCAGGTTCGGATCCCGGGCACGCACCAATGCATCATTTGTCAGGCCATGCTGTGGCGGCGTCCCATATAAAGTGGAGGCAGATGGACATGAATGTTAGCCCAGGGCCAGTCGTCCTCAGCAAAAAGAGGAGGACTGGCACGGATGTTAGCTCAGGGCTGATCTTCCTCACATAGACACACACACACACACACACACACACACACAAACTGATATTGTCCTTATATATGAGGGAAACAAGGCACAGAGAGGGTAAGTAACTTGCCAAAGGTCACAAAGATAGTAAGTAGCAAAAGTTTTGAAATTTGCTCTTCACCACCACATTGGCTCTCACAAAACCAAATCCCCATTTCCCTGTGGGAATTCAACACATAACAGTTAAAATTGAAAAAATCAATAGAGAGGTAAAAATCTAAAAATCAGTTGAAAGAATTAAAAAAGATTACCTCTGGGGAGTGAGATAAAGAAAAAGGGATCTAGAATCCCTGTTCCTTTTAACAAGCCTGTAGAACTACTTTACTCTTTAAACTATGTGCGTTTGTAACTTGGATAAAATGAAAATTAAATTATAAGAAAATATACTTCCCTTTAAAAATACTTTTTAAGTAAACATTAAAACTCTTATTTAACCCTAGAAAACCAGACATACACACCAATACAACAGAGGACAAAGGGCAAAAAGAAGCCCAAATATATATATATAAGCATTTGATACATGATAAAGACAGCATTTCAAATTATTGGGGAGAAATGTGAATTTCTCAATAAAGGGGAAAACTAATGAATCGTCTGGAAAACATGTTAGATATTGACCTCCCACCACATTGCCAAATAAATTTCAGTTATAGAAAAGATTTACATGTAAATTATGCAATCATAAAGAAAACAGAGGTGAATAATTATATAACAATTAGGCAGAGGAAGGATTTCTAAGCATGAAACCAAAAGCAGAAATCAAAAAGGAAAAGACTGCTGCATTCAACTTCACAAAAATTCTCAAAAAAGTGCTACATAGTAGAAAATATTATAAACCAAGTTAAAAGAGAAATGAGAGGAAAAGTAAGCATTTAATAAGAAGCTAATTTCCTTAATACGCAAACAGCTCATACAAATCAATGAGAAAAAGAGTAACAATCCAATAGAGGTAGAGAGGAAAACACACGAATAAGTCACAGAAAAATACAAATGGCCTCAATAAAGCTGGGGAAAAAAATACAAATGGCCAATAAAGATATGGAAAGATGTCCTATCTCATTCATAATTAAAGCAATACAAATTAAAACGAATACATTTTTAACCCACCAGACCAGCAATAATGTAAAGACAAAGATCATTCTTGGGTTGATAAGAGTGTGGCAAAACAAGTACTCTTGTATGCTGGTAGCAAAAATGAAAATTGGTACAATACTTTTGGAGTGAATTTAATATTATCTATCAAAATCTAAATTGCCTATACACTCAGCCCCAGCAATTCAACTTCTAGGCCTGTATACAGAAGTGTATAAAGATACCTGTACCAGAGCAGCTTTATAAAAGCAAATACCTAGAAAGCAACTGTCCATTCACAAGGAAGTGGTTAAATAAAATATGGTCAGCCACAATGGAATACCATGCATCCATTTAAAAAAAAAGATCACGTCCATAGCATACTGTGAAGTTAAACAAGTTAACCTGAGAACAGTATGTATAGTATGATTCTGTGTGTGCGTGTGTGTGTGTGTGTGTGTGTGTGTGTTTAAGTATGGGGAAGGGGATAAGACCTCTATATACAAGATGGTGCACCTAGCTCTCCCAGTTAGAAAAAATCTTGACAACTAAAGTGGATAATGGATCTGAAATGGCCCAGCCTGAAGTCCATACTTAACAACATATCTAAGTTTGTTTTAATGTATTGTGGAAGAGACAATCTCCCAACAAGGCCTAACATTGAAGACCTAAAGACATCCATCAGGGCCTACTTTCATGACTTTTTTTTTTTTTTTTTTTTGGTGAGGAAGATCAGCCCTGAGCTAACATCCATGCTAATCCTCCTCTTTTTGCTGAGGAAGACCGGCTCTGAGCTAACATCTATTGCCAATCCTCCTCCTGTTTTTTCCCCAAAGCCCCAGTAGATAGCCGTACGTCATAGTTGCACATCCTCCAGTTGCTGTATGTGGGATGCGGCCTCAGCATGGCCGGAGAAGCTGTGCGGCGGAGGGTGCCCGGGATCCGAACCCCGGCTGCCAGTAGCCGAGTGCGCGCACCGAACTGCTAAGCCACGGGGCCGGCCCTACTTTCATGACTTTTAACTATCTATTTGGAAAAAGTTCTTTTTCAGAAAAACAGTAGGAGAAGGGATTCAAATCTGCATGGAGAATGAAGAAAAGTATAATGATAACTTCTTATTAGCATACATAAGGACTCTGTGACCACTCTGATCAAAAACGTGCCTACAAAGGTACAGAATGTCTCTGAAAAAGTAGAATAATGGCCACTTATAGAGAGTGGGATGAGGGGAACACACAGATTTATGTACTATCTAAACTTTCCACAAGAAACATGTATTATTTTTATGATTATATAGCCAAATAAAATTTTAGGAAGTTAAAACACAAATAGGAAACCTGAAAAACATGCGCAAAATACAGTTTACAAATATCAATTTTTAAAATGCCAAAAACGCCAAAAAGCAAGGACATTTACAGGTATTAAAACTACGTAGACTAATACCTAGAAAGATACACAGAAGACGGAGTGATATTGGTTATTGCCTCTGGCAAGAGATAGGAAATCTAGAATTGGAAAAACACTTACTTTTCATTGAAAAATCTTTGGTACTATTTGAATAATTATTTTTTAATAATAATAATTTTTTTAATGTATGTAGAATATTCAGCAATAAAACAGAATGAATTTCTATATGTGACATATGCTACGATGTGGATAAACCTTGAAAACATTATGCTAAGGGAAAAGAGTCAGTTGCAAAGGCCATATACTGCATGTTTACATTTATATGGAATACCCAGAAAAGGCAAATCCAAAGAGACAGAAAACAGAATGGTGGTTGCCTGGGGCTGGGGGTGAGAGTGGGGACTGACCACAAAATGGCATAAATCTTACTGAAGTGACAGAAATGTTCTAAAACTGGATTGTGATGATGGCTGTACAAATCTATAAATTTACAAAAATCACTGAACTGTACATTTAAAATAGGTGAATTTTATGATCTATAAATTATACGTCAATAAAGTTATTACATTTTAAAAACCCAAACAAGTAGCCACCACATAGCTGGAATTTGCTTTAAAATATTGTCCTTCTGGTGGGAAAAAAGAAGAAAAAAAGGCAAAATATTAATGATTGTGAAATCAAGATGATGGGTACATAGGGTTCATTATACTTTTTTTCAAAATAAAAAGTTACGTCTATAAAAAATAGCCAACGTGCACACGCACACACACACAAAACATAAGACTTCACCAGCAATCAAGGAAATGCAAACTAAAACAAGTAATGCCTTTTATCTATCAGATAAATCCATTCAGCAAAAATTTAAAATTTTAATTCCCAGAAAGCAGGCTTTCTAATGTCTAACTGTTAAGATTATTAATTGGTACATCCTTCATAGAGGCAGTCTGGCAATGTTTATCAAGAACCTTCAAAACAGCATACCTTTGACCTGGCAATTCCACTTCTAAGAATCTGTCCTAAAGAAATAGATGGGCTATATATCACAATTTTTTTTAAAAATTAAGAAAGAGAGAAAGAAGAAAATATTTAGGCAAGTGAACAGATATTTATAACAGTGAAAAAAATCAATAAATAGCTGCTTAAATAAGTTACAGAATACTCAAGTTATGGCATACTAGCAGCTGAAAAACAAGGAAAGATATCTATAATGTTTAGTGAAAAAGTAGGCTATAAAGCCATTGTATTATATGAATATATTTTAACTTAAAACATATAATAATATGCATATGAATATCTATATACACACATCCATGAACACAAACTGACAGCATTGATTAGCTCTGAGCAGTACTGCAAGTGGCTTTGTCTTCCTTTGATATTTCTGAATTTGCTGGGTTTCTGTATTCAGTATTATTATTTTTACAGTCAGAAAAAAAGGATATTTCCATTTCCCAAAAAGGCAAACTTCCCTATGGAAAAATGGACAAAGGGCACGTTCAGTCAATTCATAAAGTACTCATTAGAAACGACAAAATACAAATTAAAATGAGATCACATTTTTTTTTACCAAACTGAAAAAGACTTTTTAAATTATATTATGCTGCAGTGATGAGATATTAAAGAAACAGTCGCTCAAACAGTAGTGGCGGAAATACAAATCAGTCTGACCTTTATGGAGGAAATAATTTGGCAATTAAGTATTAAGAGCATTAAAAGCCATGTTTATCTTTAGTCCGGCAATCTAATTCTAGGAATAAATTTTAAGGAAATAATTAAGAATGCAAGCAAACATTTAGCTACAAGGATGTTCAATATTGAGTTTATATTGACAAAAACCTGAAAACATATTCAACAAAAAGGAATTATTAAATTATTCAATATCCATGTAATGTAATACTGTGAAACCTTTAAAAGAAAAAGTGTAGAAACCTATTTATTAAGAATGGAGAAGTAGGGGCTGGCCCTGTGGCGCAGTGGTTAAGTTCAGCGTGTTCCGCTTCAGCAGCCCGTGTGCTCGGGTTCGGACCCTGGGCATGGACCTACACTACTCATCAGCCACAGTGTGGCAGCGACCCACATATAAAGTAGAGGAAGACTGGCACAGATGTTAGCTCAGGACTAATCTTCCTCAGCAAAAAAAAAAAAAAAAAAAAAAGGAGAACTCATCATAAGAGATTGTTACCTGAAAACAAATTACAAATAGTGTGTGTACTGGTTGAAGAGTAACCTCCAAATTCATGTCCACCCAGAAACTCATAATGTGATCTTACTTGGAAACAGAGTCTGCAGATGTAATTAGTTAAGATGAGGTCATACTAGATTAGGTTGGGCCCTAAATGCAACTGATTGCTATCCTTCTAAGGAGGGGGAAATTTGGAGAAACAAACACACGAGGAAGAAGGCCATGTGACTAATGAGGCAGAGACTGGAGTGATGCAGCCACAAGCCAAGGAACACCAAGAAATGCCAGGAGCCATCACAAACTAAGAAGAGATAAGGCAGGATTCTTCCCTAGAACCTTCAGAGGGAGCACAGCCCTGTCATGCCTTGATTTTGGACTTCCAGCCTCCAGAACTATCAGAGAAGAAATTTCTGTTTTAAGCCACCTAGTTGATGGAACTTGTCACAACAGTCCTAGAAACCCATATGGTACATAAAACACAGCAATCCGGAGCACAGACTCTGGTTCCAGGCTGCTTACATTTGAATCCTATTTCCGCCCTTTATTATCCACGTAACTTTAGGTAAGTGATTTAACTTTACTGAGCCTCTTTTCCTTTCCTGTAAAATGAGGATAACAGTATTTATTTCCTAGAATTACTGTGAGCGTTAAATTATATAATAAATGTAATCACTTAAAACAGTACCTGGAATATAGTAAATACTCCACTTTTGTAGAGCAAACACAGGTGTACACACACACACACACACACACACTATAGTTTAGAAAAATATAGATCAAAAGGTTAAAATTATCTATCTCTGGGTCCTGTGAGTATGGCTTATTTTTGTTTTCTTTTTGCTTACTGGTACTCTCTAGCTTATCTAAAATAAGATTTATGTCATAACAACACTGTTTATGTCATAATAAAAGTTATCTTTTTAATTTTAAGAAAACTTAAAAGGCAGTGCTTCCCAGTTATAGTTGTATGTAAACTCCAACTCTCAGCTAGTGATTTCAACTCCCTCGAAGTCTGTTATTACATATTTGTATTAAAAAAATTAAAAAAAGCAAAATTTACTTGAGAAAATAAATGCCAACCAGAAAGCACTTTAGAAGCACATCGTGTATCATTCAATCAATCATTACTAGGCTGTTGCTCCATAATAGGCTATGAATCACTGACCTCAAGCACAATAATTCAAGTGTGAACTCTTGGAAACATTTAACAGAGCAGAGGCTCAAATATTACAAGAAAACACAACTGGTCATTTTTTTTTTGTGTGTGTGTGTGTGTGTGTGTGAGGAAGTTTGGCCCTGAGCTAACATCTGCCAATCCTCCTCTTTTTGCTGAGGAAGACCAGCCCTGGGCTAACATCCATGCCCATCTTCCTCCACCCTATATGGAACGCCGTCACAGCATGGCTTGACAAGCGGTGCGACGGTGCGCACCCGGGATCCGAACCGGCAAACCCTGGGGCCCCGCAGCAGCACGCACACATGTAACTGCTTGCGCCACCGGGCCGGTCCCCAACTGGTCATTTTTACAAGTGAGTCTTTTAAGACCCAGTACATAGTAAATTCAGTGGGGCTGAGTTTCATGTTTGGAATAAACTGCTCCCCTTCCCAAGACATACATTAACTTTGGCAAATCATTAGAAAACCACTTACAAAATCAATTACCTTTCCAACAAGTGAAAAATGCATTAGTTTCATCTGTACAAGGTGATTTAATACGCGTTAAACCTCTTCGGTGAGTTTCAGTCTTAAAAAAACTTTTTAGGGTCCCTAAAAAGTTCAACTGATAAAACGTATTCTCTGATAAGTAAAATATAAGTACGTAAATTCAGATGAGCTCACTAGATAGTTTACTTAACACATTTTGCTCTTAACAGAGCAAAACGAAGTTTTAATAATTATATGTGATTACTGGATATAAGTCTGTTGCTTGATACAGTGAAGGAATTCTACTGTATTGCAGAGACGAAATCCACCACTGCATTGTTAATTAAAAAAACATATCTATCTGATCAGCCTATCCAAGTACTTTGACAGCTAATTCAGTTCCCACTGAAGCAAAGGAGGTACAACGGCCGTGGTACCCACTACTTTAGTAATAATTCTAACTAGATAATTATTCAAATTGCAACACCATTTCTGTAAAAAAAAAAAAAAGTCTATATATAATTTTATATATATACACACACACAGAAAATTCCCCATATATATGTGTGTATATGGATGTGTGTGTGTATATATATATGCATGCAAAATTCTATAGGAATAGACATTTCCTAAAAGGTACAGAAGAAATCGTAGTGGCTGTATCTGGAAAGGAGACGGGATTTTTCCTTTTCACTTTTAGTCCAGAGGCTGCAAATCAGTGGCCCAAGGACCACATCTCACCTACAGATGTGCTTTATTTGGCCCCAGTGTTTTAAAAATATTTAAATTAGTTAGCAACATTTGAAAACCAGGAAATTTCCCATAACAATCTGAATTTCTGGCTTCTCTTGAAAAAACAGAAAAATCTAAGAACACTGGACTGAACCCCCATTCCAGCACAGCAATATTGTACTTAAGGCAAATATCAGACATCCTCTTTACAAAAAGCAAGTGCTTTCCAGCTCACACACACTTCAACTGTTCATGTTCCCCATCTGGCACCTACAGGCATTTTAGTTTGCAATCCCTGTTTAAACCCTCCTAAACTATTTGAACTTACTATATACTTACATTACTTTTTAAGGTTTTTCCTCAATGAAACACACCGGCAAAGATCCAAGAGAACTTTAGAGAGCTTACAAAATATTTTTCTCCATTCACATCTAAATAACTAAATGTTATCTAATTTTTCTCAATAATAAATTCTCTCATAAACTGATTATAAACAGTTGTCTCAAACTGATTATAAAGGATATTCAGTACAAGGAAATATGCCTGGAAAGGTAGGTATATAAAGTGAGGCCAATCTTTATAGGGCTCAAATTGCTTCCAGAAACAATATTCTTGTTGTTATTTAAATCTTAATTTGCTTTTCATGTCATGTATAGAACTGTTAGCAACACTTACATTTCATGTCCAAATTAAACCTACAAACAAAAAAGCCTGAAAAGGAGATTAGTTTCTAAGACTTCTTTCTTCTAACAGCACTAGACTTCAAGATTTCCATAAAAATGACGACTTTACTCCCATCCACCTTCATGCATTACTTCAACAAAGATTTACTGAGCACCTACTATGTACAAAGCATTGCATCAGGTGCTTGGGGAGAAACAAAGGCCCTTAGGGGGCATTTTCCTCTCCAGGGTGTGTATCGTATATGACAAACGTTATTAAAAAGGCAAGAGCAGAGTTCGGAGAAGACAGCACTACTAAGAACGGGGATTAGTGTCCCAATTTCAAATAAACAATAGGATTTCATAAGGCATAAAGAGAGGAAAGAACAGCATTCTAGGTAGGAGAAAAAAGTTTAAAATCGTGAAAGAAAAAGTATACGTGGGAAATGAGCAGCAGACCAGTCTGAATGGGGCAGAGAGAAGCAGGATATCCAGCACAAAGATGTACCGGAAAGGTAGAGGCAGATAAGTGGGATCAATCTTTGGAGGGCCCTGAATGACAAGCTAAAGCTCTCTGCTCTTTATCTGGTATGCAACAGGCACTGTTAAAGGTGTCTGAGAAAAGAAGGGCGCAGATCAAAGCTGTGATCTGGTGGTGGAATGTCCACAAAATGGACTGGAAGGAAGAGAGCCAGGTGTAGAAAACCAATTTGGAGACTATTCCTATGCTACCCTGTTAAAGTGGTAACATAATCTACAAACTAAGGTGGTGGCAGGGGGAATGGAAAAAAGAAACAGCTGGGAGGTGCACTGCAGAGTGGAAACGAACTGGGTTTGGCACATAATCTGGGGTGTCCAGGAGAGACAGGGCGTTGGAAATAACTCAGTTCAAGTCTAATGTCTGGGAGACCACTGAGCTATTAACAGAACAGGGAAAAGTCAGAAAGAAAAGCTCGTTGGGAGCGGGCATAAGGATACACTGATCTTTTAAACACATTTAGTTTTGGATGCCAGTAGAACATCCATAAGTTCTTTCCCCCCTCAGAAAACCTTGCACTTTTCTGGTCCAATTTTTAGTGATGGCCGAAGAGAGCATACATTTAATACAAGTAAATGACATATTTAATGCAGAGTCAACGAGAAGCCAGTTCCAGAGCATATAACATGATCAAAATTAAGCTCCATAGAATGAAGCTGGACTCTTACCTCAAATCATATATAAAAATTAACTCAAAATGGATCAGTGACCTAAATATAAGGGAAACTATAAAACTCTTAGAAGAAAACATAGAGGTTAATCTTTATGATCTTGGATTGGCAATGGATTATTAGATACAACATTAAAAGCACAAGCAACAACAAAAAATTAGATAAACTGAACCTCATCAAAATTAAAAACATTGTGCACTGAAGGACACTATCAAGAAAATGAAAAGATAATCTACAGAATGGGAGAAAATATATGCAAATCACATATCTGATGAGGGTCTAGTATCCAGAACACATAAGAACTCTTACAACTGGACAACGAAAAGATAAACAATCCAATTAAAAAACAAAGGACTTGAGGGGCCAGCCCGGGAGCGCAGCGGTTAAGTGCGCGAGCTCCGCTTCGGCAGTGCATGGTTGGCAGGTTCGGATCCCGAGGGTGCACCGATGCACCGCTTATCAAGCCATGCTGTGGCGGCGTCCCATATAAAGTAGAGGATGATGGGCATGGATGTTAGCCCAGGGCCAATCTTCCTCAGCAAAAAGAGGAGGATTGGGGGCCGGCTCGGTGGCGCAAGCAGTTGGGTGCGCGCGCTCCGCTTCGGAGGCCCGGCGTTGGCAGGTTCGGATCCCAGGTGTGCACCGATGCACTGCCTGTCAAGCCATGCTGTGGCAGCGTCCTACATAAGCAGAGGAAGATGGGCACGGATGTTAGCCCAGGGCCCGTCTTCCTCAGCAAAAAGAGGAGGATCGGTAGCGGATATTAGCTCAGGGCTGATCTTCCTCACACACACAACACACACAAAAACAAAGGACCTGAATAGACATTTCTCCAAAGAAGATATACAAATGGCCAACAAGCATATAGAAAGACATTCAATATCATTAGTAATTAGAGAAATGCAAATCAAAAATCACAATGAGGTACCACTTCATACCCACTAGAATGGCTATAATTAAAAAAAAGAAAATAACAGGTGTTGGCGAGGTTGCGGAGAAATTGGGACAGACTCTCATACATTGCTAAGTGGAATGCAAAATGATTCAGCCACTGTGGAAAACAGTTTGGTGGTTCTTCAAAAAGTTAAACATAGAATTACCATATGATCCAGCAATTCAACTCCTATGCATATACCCAAAAGAACTGAAAACAGGTACTCAAACAAATACATGTACATGCATGTTCATAGCAGCACCATTCGCAATAGCCAAAAGGGGAAAACAGCTCAAATGTCCACCAACGGATGAAAGCACACACACACACACACACACACACACACAGAGGAATATTATTTGGCCATAAAAAGGAATGAAGTACTGATACATGGTCTACAACATGGATGAACCTTGAAAGAAGCCAGACACAAAAGGACAAATATTGTATGATTCCGTTTATATGAAATATCCAGAATAGTAGGTACATCCACAGAGAAAGAATTCAGATTGGTGGTTACCAGGGGCTGGAGGCAGAAGGGAATGGGGAGCAACTGCTTAATGGGTGTGGGGTTTCTTTTTGGGGTAATGAAAATGTTTTGGCTAGACAGAGGTGATGACTGCACAACACTGTGAATACACTAAACGCCACTGAATTTTTCACTTTACCATGGTTTAATTTTGTCCATTTCATTTCAATTTTTTAAAAATCAATAATATTCCAAAACAAAAATAAAAATAAGCTCCATGTCTTGTCACTCCTGATCCCATTAACCATATTCTAGCCAACCCACTCTTCTAGATGTCTCTGCTCCACTTGCTCCTTCCTGGTTTCACTCAGGAAATATCCTCTACCTATAATACACTGATTTTCCATCAATTCAAATCCCCCAACCATTTCAAAACTTCTAACAAAGTAACTTGTCATAGCAGGCACTCAATCTTTGTGAATCACTGGTTCTATCTGATTCAGTCCATTCCTACCTGTTCTGAAATTTTACTCATTTAATTCAGTATTAACATATGAATGTTTCCTCCTTACTATCCCAAAACTTTTCTCTGATAGTTTCAGGCATGTTCTTTTCCTATTAGAAAGCAAATTATGACAGAGTCTATCTTCTGCTTTCACATTACACTATCTGCTAGGAGTCTATCCAAAATATATTTGTTTAAATACTGTCTGGTTGATAGTTTTTGCTGTTATGTGCTACACAAATTTTGTGTGTAGGGGTGTGGGATGATAAGAGGTGGTAAAGAAACCACCTCCACCCACCCTAGCCACACTGGAGATTAGTTCTGACTTGATCTATGATCAGAAATGCAAGTCCCACAGCAAAAGGATAGTAAAAAGACTTCCTGTAGGACAGCAATGAACTTTTTACTGTGTTCCTTTTAAAACTAAAATGAATCTGTATGCTCTATTTGGAAACTATGTAATATCATACCCAGAGTCCCAACTTGTGTGTGTCACCCAAAAAAAGACAAATAAAGTGGAAAAGAAGAATGTCCAAAGCAAGAACTCACAACCTTCTTAAAAATGCAATAAGGCACACAACACTCCATCACTGAGTGTTATGCAACCCTTCCCTACTCTCTTCCTAAAACTGCTGCTTGGCACAAATTCTTTAAGGAAACTAGTATTAATATCATGTTTTATCTGTCATAAAGAGACTTTTCCTAGATTCATACAGATAAACCAAGGAGTGGATCAGAAACTCATTTATCATACAGGTGACTGAGAAATGTATTAAGACCAGGTAGGGGAGACACTGAGATCAGGTAAGAGGTACAATTGATTTTCACATCTAGATTCTGATTTCACTTCATTGCATAGTGGTTATACCTTTATTTTATCCAATAGGGTGCCTCTGACAATGTTGAGAAAGTCAACAAGGTATTATTTTATAAAAATGTTTTTCCCAAGTTACTTTTCTAGAAAACATCTGTTCCATCCACCACAGACACATGTAGTGTTCCAAAAAATACACACTGCTTCCTGAAGATACCTGGAGGCAACCTAGGACGTTGCAACACAAAACTGGAAAGCAACAGCCTAATTATTCATTCGGAGGGAGAGAAACAGCTAATGTTGTCCATATGTAGTCAAAGATATCTTCCTCATACCTATACTGAGAAATAAGGCCAGTACTAACTCTTAAGTTAATATCCTCTAAAAATCTACAAGTGTTATTCACCTCTTGTCACAAATGCTAAAGAACAACTTACTTTGAAAACATAAGAGACAAATGACTTTGAGGGCCAGAAGCGAATTTAAAATCTTACATAACACTGAACTGTACACTTAAAATTGGTTAAAATGGTAAATTTTACGTTATGTATATTTTACTACAATTTTTTAAAAATTTTATGTAAGCTTTCCTCTGAATCCTGTTGGTTTCCCTTGAAAAAAACATATAAATATAATAGACTACATTAAAGAATGAGAAGCCATGAAATTGAATTTGTTTACATTATAAATGGTTGAAAATTTTTAGTGACTTGAATTAATAGAAGCTTTCTGACCTCTTAAGGAAGATAGTTATTAGATACTCTCCATCTCTGAGGAGGACATAAGCAAATGAAAAAAGCTTAAATTGTAGTAAGAGAGATTTAGTTTTCACATAATTCTAACTTGAAAAGTAATTAAACACTATAAAAAGGTGTTATGCAAATCTCTGCCCTCAGGGACGAAAGGATAAGCTATCTTGAAAGGGTTATATGCAATTCTGCAGGAAAAACTGGAATGAACTAGAAAATTTCTTAAGCCAGCTTCCAGTTTTAGAATTCCAAGTTCTATATTCACAGCCCAATAGTGTCTCTGGAAGACATTCCACCTACAGAAAGTTATACTAATCCACAAGTCACTTCAGTTTGGCTTTGGATACTGGGTTTCTTCACCACACCATTATTCACTTCATGTACTCAGGAACTGAAAATTGACTACTTTTGTTAAGAAGCAATTCCACCACTCTCTAGTAGCATAGCTGCCAGCTCAGTTATAAACATTACAAAAATGCTTAAACTGAAACAATACTTGGCTCTAAATTAAACAAATAGGAATATCTACATAATACACACCCAATCTAAGACTAAAACAAATAAATAAACAAATCTGTGTTTACAGGGTAGATAATTTACAAGGCCACAACATTCAATTCAGTTTTTCAACAGCTTCTTAAAAAGTTGCTTGTTATCAACAAGAAAAAATAAATTCTTACTTTTGAAAACAAAGGCATAGTCTTTCCAACTCAGGTTTCGTTTCAGAAGACTCATGGGTTTCATTTTAAAATAATGATTTTTAATTTACCACATTATTTTTTTAACAGTCATCAGACAACTGAATGGTGGTTATTTATTACAACTCAAAGCAGGCACTTATGAAGTCACAGGAAGGTTAATCATCTCAAATTCAACAGGTTAACCACAGCAATTTGAGAGAGCTTTTGCCATCATTTATTAGGACTATCTCAACAGCTTCCAAAGTGAGACACTAAACGACACTTAAAAACAACACATTTCTAGACTTTAGGTACTTAAACAACACACATGAATATTCTGACCAAATATGCGTGTATTTTTTTAAACTAGATAGTATTAATTATGTTGCATATTGGTTTAAAACAAAAACCTAACAAGACGAATTGAGCCAGGTCAACATAGGAAACAAAATACAATACTGGATTATGGAGCTAACTGCTTTCATTAGAAAGAAAAGAATAACAAGCCTTACTTCCTCAGTTCACAAATGATTTTTCATTTTACAATCAAAGAAAACAACATGACTTCTACAGCCAAAAAATAAGGTAATGTGGATTAAAGCTGAGTTATCACTTAACTGCCTGGATTCCTAAGAAGCTACTGACTTCTAACTGCTTTAGAACCAAAATACAGGGCCGGCCCCATGGCTTAGCGGGTAAGTGCGCGCGCTCCACTGCTGGCAGCCTGGGTTCCGATCCCTGGCGCGCACCAACGCACCGCTTGTCCCGCCATGCTGAGGCCGCGTCCCACATACAGCAACTAGAAGGATGTGCAGCTATGACATACAACTATATACTGGGACTTTGGTGGAAAAATAAATAAATAAATAAAATTATAAAAAAAAATAAATAAAACCAAAATACATTTTTTAATGGTTCACTCCTTTGCTCAGAAATGTATCATACCTTGTTTAATATAGAGATAACATCTCATCAGAATACATGCTACTCTGTGTCTTTGCGCTTAATTTTTTATAAAAAATTGAAAAAATTTTTATAATGCAACTATAATTTTTAAGTTATTTTTTCTCATCCACAGCGGGCCTCACCTTTCACGACACCTAAAAACAAACAATCTTAGATGTTAAACACACACACCTCAAACAAATAAAATTCATTACACTCCTTTTGTAACCATAATGATTGTACTAATAAATACTAACTCGAAAGAACTAACAACTTATTAGGGCAGGGTTTAAAAGGTACAACTCACAAAGAGGTGGGGAGAAATAATGATCCTCCCCTACCAAACTGGCAGCAAGGATATGCCAAGTTTCCTATGCTGAAGTAGTGTAAAGAAGGGAGAAGGGTGGGAAGCAGGCAGGCAATAGATCAACCCTCCCCAAGATATAGCTTTACTTCTAAATTTCATCAGTGTAATATCTCTTCTCAGTGTTTTCAATAACTCCTATCACTTTCTGACTACTTAAACACCATAGGTTGGTGTTCAGAAAACTACTATAAGGCTGTAGTCCCTGTCTGAAATCATCCCAGACATAGAAGAGACAAGTGGAGATCACAAATGCTTATTTAATTATACAGACTATCTCCTGCATTCAATGCCTCAAAGAATTTTCTAAACATCTAGAAATTCAATCCCACTCTTGGTATAACAATCAACTTTAAAGATGAAATAATAGGACCCACCAATGATGCTGCACAGAAAAAAAATTCACATATCACTTGTGGTGCGGCCACAGCTACAAGTCTCCCATTAGTAAGATGAGCATCACGCAGGATAGGGCTAGGCGAGGAACGGGATAAAGACTAGGCTCACAGCCTTTTTTCCTGGCATTGCCTGAGGCATTCAGTGGACGAGGAAGAAAGGGGAGGCTGGTTGTATAGTGATGCCAAGAGAAACAAGATTTCACATGTCAGGGGACTGAGTGCCCAACACAGAGAGCAAAGAGCACTCATCTCATGGCTTTTCGACCAAAGAAAGATGAGTTGTTTCACCTGAAATCCTTTCAAAGGAAGTCGAACGGTCTCCACTTCACCACTCACCCCGAGTGAACTCAACGAACCTTTCTCAGAGAACAAGGGGAAGCCCTGCTTATCAAAAATAGCAAGTGCTATATCCAAAGCCAAGAAACACTCCTTCAGTCTAAGTGCCACGGTCTTCTGTCCCAATTCAGTCTTCTACAAGGAGACTCCAAGCCAAAAATACTCGGTTTCCAGTCTAAGTCAAGTTCTCCATTTCCCCAAACATCTACCAACCGAGCTTTCTTTCAGATAAGTCCCTCTCCATTCCGGCATTCGGGAGCCCAGGGCTCCAGTCACCTCAAAAAGTCCCCTCCCCCCAAAAAATCTCCTTTCCTTCACTTTTCCTAAGGGTTTTCCCAGACGCTGTCCCAGGTCTAGGCTCCCGGTCCTCCATTAGATCTACTAAGTAGATCCCACTTCTTCCTGGCACAACTTTTCGGAAAGTCACCTCTTAGCGGACTCACTTGTCCTCCCCCATAATATTCTTCCCTTTTCCCTATCTGTCCTCGAATGGAAACACACACACACACACACACAATTCTTCTCAGCTCCTAACTCCCAAGTCTCTCCCGCGCCCCAGGTTCTTCCATAGCACCTAATTCTCTCCCGAAGTTTCCCATATCCCAAGCTTTTTCCCCACTCCCCAAATTCAGATTTCCTGAGCTTTTTACTCTTAGCCAACATTACAGCCCTCTTCCTCCCAGGTCTACCCCTACGCCTCGGTGTTCAAGTCTTTTCCCCTTTTCCCACGTTCCTCGGCCCCTAACTCTCCAGAGACTCTGAGGCAACCCCTCCCCAATCTCCTTCCGCCCCGCCTGCCCTCCGGAGCCCCCAACTCTCCTCGTGAGTCCTCTCAAAGCCCTGCTCAGTCCCCAAATTTCTCCCATACCCCTGGGGCTCCCCCACACGCTCTCCCCGCCTCGGAAAGGGGGTGCCCCTCAGTGCCCGCCCCGCACGCCGGGCTCGGGTGTCCCTTCCCTTCCTCTCGGGGCCCCGAGGCCGCTGCCAGCGTTGGCGCGGCGGGGCCGGCTCACCAGTTGGTCATGTCCAGGAAGAAGGCGCAGCCGGCCGGGTTGAGCTGGAAGCCGAGCAGCCGCTGGAACTCGGAGATGAGCACGTCCTTGTCCGTGGTGCCCAGGCAGCTGAACTTCTGCATCAGCTCGGGGTCCAGGTCCACGTCCATGCCCTCCATGGCTGGGGCCGGACACCCGCTTCCCCGCCTCCTCACAACCGAGCCGCCGCCGCGCCGCCGGGCCCGGGGACCGGGAGGGGGCCCGCTGCTAGTTGGCGCCGCGACCCCGCTCCTCTGAGGTAGGCCCCGGGCCTCTCACCGCCTCATACGGATAAACTCAGCCACTCACTCACTCTCGCGCTTCCCCCCCTCCCACCCCCCCCAGTGCTGCCGCCTCCGCCGCCGCCGCGCCTCTAGCTTCTCCGCCGCCTCCGCCTCCTCCCGCGCCGCGCCCACTGCGCAAGCGTCGCCTGCCTAGGCCCCGCCCCTTCCTCTCCCGGAGGCCCGCCCCTCGGTGGCGTCACAACCCCGTGACGTCCCCCGCGTGACCTCACCGCGGTGGAGCGAGGGGGCGGGAAGCGAGGAGGCGGAGAGGGACGGCCGGGCGGCGGGGGTGACTCCTGGCCTGACCTTCTCCTCGCCCCGCCCCCACCCTCAAAGGGAGGAGTTGGGGGAGAAGCTCGCGGACTTAAGTCTATGGTAATTCCACCATTTTGCAGGTGAGGAAACTAAAGTCCGGGGAGGAGCAGAGACTATGGTAAGGTCAAGTTCCAAAGTTCAGGCAGGACTCAGTCCTCCCAGGCCGGAGTTTGCCCCTCGCGCTGGAAGGACTTGTTTGCTTAAGTTTCCAGAGCTCTTTTCCGGGAGAGATACTGCCGTACATCTTTGGTTCCCGGCCACCCTCGGAGATGATTGCTACAGTTTATCGGTGCAGTTTCTGTTATGGAACAGGAGTGTCGAGTCTCCAGGGGGTAAAGGAGGCCTCAATACAAACGTTAGTCACGGGTCCAGAGAAACACCACACACAATCTTCCACCCACTCTGTCAAGACCTGCCCTCTCAAAGGTTAAGTCACGAGAATTTGGCACGCCTTATTCTGTTTTTAAAATAGAAGGCCAAGTGCTACTGTACATTTGGTACACCTACCTGGTCAAGGCCCCATTTCAAGATCAAAGAATGAGAAAGGAAGTATAGGGACCATCTTGTCTAGCCCTTTGGATTCCTTCTCTCAGCACGTGCTTTTAAACACTGCTATTTGCCAGACAGTCTGCTACATCCAAAGGGGAAAAAGATGAGTTAGAAATGGTCTGCCTTCAAATAGCTCTCTGTTTTACAAATAAAGAAAGTGAGATCCACTGGCTGGCCCCATTGGTTAGAAGTTAGGTGTGCGCACTCCGCTGCTCACTGGCCTGGGTTCGGATGCTGGGTGCGCACTGATGCACTGCTGCTTCAGCCATGCTGAGGCCGTGTCCCATATACAGCAACTAGAAGGATGTGCAGCTATGACATACAACTATCTACTGGGGCTTTGGGGGAAAGGTAAATAAATAAAATTAAAAAAAAAAAAAAGAAAGTGAGATCCAGAAAGCTTATATGCCTTGTCCAAAAATACAAAGCAGCAAAACTAGAATCCAGCTTTCAGGTTCCTAATGGAGTGCATTTTGCATAACTTCGAACAGCAGACAGAACTAGAATAAGTGACCAGTATTGTCTGGGGTGCTAGGAGGTTTTGGAAAGGGAAAGCATTCTACCTCCTCTGTCCTACTATGAAATAAGAGTTAGTAAAACATAATGGCTTTAAAAGCCTGGGTTCAAGAGTCAAATACATTTGGGATTCAAATTCTCATTCTGCCACTCAGTGGTAATCATAGTGCTTGCCCAGGTAGGATTGTTGTGAGGACTAAGTGAGGTAACAATATATAAGCGCAGTACCATGCCTGCTCCATAAGAAGCACTCACAAAACGGTAACTAGTATTGTGGCCATAAACAGGAGATGGCTGTGGACTTAGTGACACAAGCAGGCAGGACTTACTTCTTCATCTGGCTCCTCTTCTAGTTCGTTTCCCTTCCTGGTACTCTGTTAAAATATGAAATATGTGCCCTTTCTCCTTTCTTAGTAAGGGACTGCCCTTTCTATCCCCAGTGATTTTTTCCCTCCAACAGGAATATCTTATGGGAGACAGATACCTTTAACAGTGTTGTAATAATACTTACAAACTCATACAGTTATAAACATTATTACAGTTATAAACATTATATTATAAACATTTTATAAGAAACTGTTCTTGGGCCTCTAAGATCTGTGTGGAAACTTGGATCATTGCCAGGGCCTAATTTTGGGGTGGCCACAATGTTAGAATATTTCACTAGTATTAAGGACAATTCAGTCTTCCTCAGAGGTGAGCACATATTGTCCCAATCTTATGGATGATGGAAAGGGGACACAGATTATAAAAATCCCAATATTAGAGCTGAAAGGATATGAGACTGTCAAGTCCAACCTCCCCATTTTACAGATGAAGAAATTGAAACCAAGAGAGGGGAGTTGATTAACCCAAGATCACACAGCTAGGAAGAGGTCTCCAGACTCCCAGTCCAACACTCCATCCACTATATCCTGCTACAATTCCCTTTATACTTTGAGTTCAATTTAGCCTTACATACAAAATAATCAGAAATTTTGATGCAACAGCTGATTTGATGTTAGACTATAGACTTTCTAGAAAGTGTTTTAAGTTGTAATATCTATAGATTAAAGTTATGTTGACTAAGGATCCAAAAGGAGAAAATGTTTTTGGAACCTGATGACCCCATTAGAATGCTGACCCAAGGGAACTAAAACTCTTGGCCAACCCTGTGCAGTACTAGGGTCTTAGCTCACACCTAAACAGCCCACATAATGCAGAGATGAGATCCTTGCAAATAGGAGACCCAAATGGCTCAGAACTTCAGTTTATGATAGTAATTATCTCAAAAGAGTACAACTACTCCTGAAGTAAATTCTGAAACTTTGTGGGAGACATTTTTGGTTCTCATGAGATTGGGGGTGGTACCCTGGCTGTTAATTCTCTGAGATCAAGGATGCTAAACATCTGCAATTCTTGGGACAGTCATGCACAGTAAAGAACTGTCTCATCTCTAACTACTGTGCAGAAACACTGACCAAGGGGGCTGGCACATTAGATATGAAGGAAGAACCAACCCCCGCCCCATGAAATGGATGAAATGATTCTGTTGTGGGGATGGGATATGAAATGGGGGACATGAGGTGTTACCCAATCAGGAGACTCCCAGGAATGTGAATTTCCACTTGAGTCTGAGGGGTTATTAACAACACCTATGGTTCTGCCCTGATGGCTCTGCAGCTTTGTTTTGTTGGAAAGAAGGCCTCGAGAGGTTGAGAGGCAAAGGAACAAATTGGTGAGCACCACCCTGAGGAAGGAAGGCTGACAGCAGTGTTCCAAAAGGGTTTCTAGGTACCATCTCAGAACTATGTCAGGGGCTGTGCTTGGATATGTCACTGCCTGGAATATGCATCCAAAACCAGCCAGTTTCTTTCTGAATTTCTTGGGCTGGTAATCTTGCGTAAGAAAGTTAAACTAATCCCAGATCTCCAGACCAGGTCAGTTTCAGGGTTTCTGAAGGGAGTTGAGTCATTCTATTATTCAGAAGTTGAAAGCTGAGGAGAAAAGTGATTCATCTCACGGGGCAGCCTAGATTGCCTCTAGATCTCCAATTCCTTAAGATTCTGAATTGCCAAGGCCAACTGGTACTAAGATTATGGCACAGCATAACTGATTCAGCAATAAACAGAGAGTCTGAATAGATGTTAGAGTGCATTATATGATAACAGCAACTTGTAGTAAAAACTTTTTGGGTGTACATCCAAACCATGATGACCTCCCTTATCTGCTAACTATTAACAACCTTCTAGGTGGCCCCCAGCAGCCATATCTACCCCACATAACCCTGTCCTTTAGCCCCCACTGATTGGACAAGAGGGAGATGCCTGACCCAGGATCAGCTAATCAGATTCTCTCTCTCAGGAATTTGGAATTGGAACTCAATGAGTTGGTGGAATAAGCCTAGGCTATTTACTTGAAAAGGAATGATAGAAATACAAGAAAAGAGACCACTTTGGGGAGTCACCCATGAAAAGGAGATAATGCGCATCAGCAGAGAGCTGTGAAGCAGAGAAAAGCAAAGATAAGAGACCTGAAGGCATGAAAGAGAGAGGTTCCTGTCATCTTGAGTCCTAGTTGTTCAGCTTCCCTTAGATTCTATGAGATTCTCCAGGTTCCATTCAAAATACATGATCTCCTGGATGAAGTCAAAGAAAGAATCGTTGTCAAAAACATTTAAGAAGGAAATAAAGTGAATATTTGACTTCTAAATAGAAATGGACGTCCTACTCTTAAAAATAATGGAAATACCAGGCTGGCCCTGTGGCTTAGCGGTTAAGTGCGCGCGCTCCGCTACTGGCGGCCTGGGTTCGGATCCCGGGCGCGCACCGACGCAACGCTTCTCCGGCCATGCTGAGGCCACGTCCCACATACAGCAACTAGAAGGATGTGCAGCTATGAGGTACAACTATCTACCGGGGCTTTGCCGGGGGGGAGAAGGAGGAGGATTGGCAATAGATGTTAGCTCAGGGCCGGTCTTCCTCAGCAAAAAGAGGAGGATTAGCATGGATGTTAGCTCAGGGCTGATCTTCCTCACAAAAAATTAATTAATTAATTAATTAAAAATAATGGAAATACCTATAGAAAAAAAAATGAGAACAAAAACAGGCAGTTTCCAAAAGAAGAAATACAAACGGCCAATAAATATATTAAAAGATGTAATATGCCATTCATAGTGAAAGAAATAGATTAAAACAATAAAGTATCACTTTTGCCTAATCAGATTGTCAAAGCTTTAAAAGATTTATAATAGCTTTTATTGGCAAGAGTATGGGGAAATAGGTATTTTCAAACACCACTGCTTCTGGGAATATAAATTGATATAATTTTTCCTAAAGGTGAGTAGATGTGAATTTAGATAAATTGGTATGAAGAACCTTAAAAATATTCATATACTGTAGCCCCAAAATCTTAGTTTTATAAATAAGCTTTTCATAAAAGTATTATAATAAGTATAATAGTGAAAAGTTAATAAGTTAGAAATAGCCCAAATGTCCACTAACAGGAAAACTATTGAAAAAAAAGTGTGGGCAGGGATGGACAAAATCCTTACTTTGTTCTTTTCACCACTATAGTTTTACATGAATCGATGACCAAAAAAAAAAAAAAAAAAACTAAAGAACTAGAAAGAAACCTGAATATTTTAATAATCTTAGAGAGAAGATCTCTCCAATCATGAAATGAAAGAAAAGACTGATAGTTTTGCCTACGTAAAAAATTTTAAACTTCTTTGCTGTGAAAGTTAAAAAATAAAATTTGAAAACACCCTAAGCACAGTCAAGAGACAAAATGCTAATTCAAGGACAATGTTTGTAACATATAGGACAGAGTGCTAACACCTTCATTTAATAAACAAAAAGTTATTAAGATCAATGAGGAAAAAATCTAAAGGAAAAATTGGCAATGGAGGGCCGACCCTGTGGCTTAGCGATTAAGTGCGCACGCTCTGCTGCTGGCGGCCCGGTTTCGGATCCCGGGCGTGCACCGACACGCCGCTTCTCTGGCCATGCAGAGGCCGCGTCCCTCGTGCAGCGACTAGAAGGATGTGCAGCTATGACATACAACTATCTACTGGGGCTTTGGGGGAAATAAATAAATAAATAAATAAAATTATTAAAAAAAAAGTAAAAACGAAACAATTTATAAAAAAAAAATTGGCAGTGGACATTAGTGGGCAATTGACAAAAGAAAAATATAAATGACCTATAAGTGTATGAAATATTCTGAATGCCATGAATAGTCAATAAATGCAAATTAAAACAAAAGTGACATATCATTTTTATCTATCGGTTTGGCAAAAATTGATCATAGGCAATGTCCTAGAAGGTGTGAAGAAAAAGCCAATTTCATACAATATTGGTGGGATTACAGATTGGTAAAACCATTTTGGAGGGCATTTTGGCAGTGTCTATTAAAATTTTAAACGTGCACCCTGTATCTTAGCTATCGTACAAATAAACTAAAAAAAGATGGCCAAAGATATGTGTAGAAGGATGATCACTGCAGAATTATTTGCAATGCTGGAAAATTGGAAACAAATGATCATCAGTAAAGCTTTGATTAGATTATACTGCATTTATACTCTAGAATACTACACAGCCATTTAAGAAATAAAATGGGTCTATATGAACTAACATGAAAAGATGTAGAAGCCTGTTAAGAGAAAAAAAACAGCTGTTAAATAGTATATACACTATGACCTCATTTATGTTTGTTTAAAAAGCATATGTGTGTATGTTATGTATATGTATGGAGTATGTGCATAGCAAAATATCTGAAGGAATATACACCAATGGTTAAGGAAGGTGGATTTATGGTAAAGTTGCCAGATAAAATATAGTATAGTGAGAGAGATTTGAATTTCACGTAAACAACAAATTTTTTTTCTTTTTTGCTGAGGAAGATTCACCCTGAGCATACATCTGTTGCCAATCATCCTCTTTTTGTATGTGAGCCGCTGCCACAGCATGCCCACTGACAGACAAGTGGGGTAGGTCCACGCCAGGGAACCAAACCCAGGCTGCCAAAGCAGAATGCGCTAAACCTAACCTGTAGGCCACCAGGGCTGGCCCCAACAAATTATTTTTTAATGTAAGTATGTCTCAACATTAACTGGGTGTCCTGTATTTTTATTTGCTAAATCTGGCAACCCAATTTATGGGGAATGTTCACTTTTAATGTTAAATTTCTGTATTGCTTGAATTTTTACAATGAGCATGTATTACCTTGGTAATTAAAAAATTAAAATTAAAAAATTAAAAAAAGATAAAATTTTAAAGTAATATTTTTAAGTTATTTTATGTTGGTAAGGTAGAATATTATAAAACTATTTTAAAAACACATTTTTGAGGAATGTTTAATGGTATAACAAATCCTTAAGTTAACATCAATTTTTAAAAGTTGCATCAAAACTATAAATACAGTATAATCCTATTTTTAAAAAAATAGATATAACTCATTAAAATAAGCATAGAACTGGAAAGAAATATATCAAAAATTACAACAGATTATATCCCACAGAAAAATTGCAGTGGATTTCTGTTTTTCTTTCTACATTTTTCTGTATTTTCCAAAATTTTGACAATAAGGGTGTATTTGAAAATTTTTTATGATAAAAGTTGCCTATACTATGTTAAGTAAAAAAAGTAGGATGTAAAATTAGTATAGTGTGTGAACCTAACCATTTAGCAAAAGATTGGGAATAGTAATAGAGAATTATTAAAAATAATTTTAATTCCTTTTTATAATTTGCTATATTTAAAGAAATAAATAGATCAACTTTATTTTCTTTAATTGATTGATCTATTATCTCTGCTAAGACAGAAAGATGTTTATAGTGGGTCCTCCCTATCCTCGGTTCCACGTCCATGGATTCAACCAACTGTGAATTGAAAGGCCTATGATGGTTGCATCCGTACTAAACACGTACAGACTTTTTTTCTTATCATTATTCCCTAAACAATACAGAATAACCAATATTTACGTAGCATTTACATTGTATTAGGTATTATAAGTAATCTAGAGGTGAATTAAAGTATACAAGAGGATGTGCATAGGTTATATGCAAATATTACATTATTTTATATAAGGGACTTGAGCAACCATGGATTTTTGTATCCAAGGGGGTCATGGAACCAATCCCCCAAGGATACTGAGGGACAGCCGTACAATATATTCTTAAATGATTAAATATATGACAAAAAGTAGTATTACCTATGATCCAATTTCTAAGAGATATTCCTGAATGAGTGCAAGAGATGTCTGGAAGGATATACTCCAAGGTATTAACAATGACAATCTCTGAGTGTGGGGAATGATGGATATTTTTACATTTTTCATCTGTATTTTCAGATTTCTAATAAAATGATCATGTAATAAAACATTAAGAGACACTTCATTTTGAAGAAAAGAAAACTGGGTGGCCTGGGGGCTTGTCAAACATGAGTTCATTTCAGTTCTTCACATTCTCCCCACGTCAGCTGCCTTAAACCTTTAAGCTGCAAAACCTAGGAAGCAGCTAACAGTCAGATGAGCTATTCAGTCGAGCAAGCATGCTGGCTTACTATGAGCGAGGCTGAAATAGGGACCGTGGCCCAGAAAGAGAGCCTTCATCCTTGTGCTGTGAGACCAGGGACAAATTACTTTGTTTCTCTCTAGACCTCAGTTTCCTAATCTCTATATTGGGAATGCTGCAAAAAGACCACTGAAGTGGAGCAAGAGAATAAATCAAACAAAAGGAAGAAAAAATATTTGAAATTTAACCTACAGCTACAATTAGTATTTGCATAAGCATAACCACAAGCCAAAACTTCCATTCTGTGCTTATTTCCCCAGATTGGAAGTTTAAATAAGGTAGGCATAAGTGCTTGTAAATGTTAAATATTAAGGTATTATATGACAATGGGAGAGACAAGGACATACATTTCTATAAATAACTATATAAAGGTAGCCAACAATGCAAAGCAGCATATATTCAAGTGCCAAGGGAGCAGTAGACAAAGAGGCTATAGGACTTGGGAGGAGGGAAGAGTCGAGAGTGGGCTGGGATGCACAGCGAGGCCTTCAAGGAGACCTTACGCAGGCCCTGGGTGATTCTCCACAGGGTTTGAGGAACAAGCTAGTGAGGGGACACATTATGACAAAGTCATTTAGGCATTTGTTTGTTGTTTTAATTGTGGTTTAAAAAACACATTACAGGGGCCGGCCCGGTGGCGCAAGCGGTTAAGTGCGCGCGCTCCGCTGCGGCGGCCCGGGGTTCGCTGGTTCGGACCCCGGGCGCGCACCGACGCACTGCTTGGCAAGCCATGCTGTGGCGGCGTCCCATATAAAGTGGAGGAAGATGGGCACAGATGTTAGCCCAGGGCCGTCTTCCTCAGCAAAAAAAGAGGAGGATTGGCGGATGTTAGCACAGGGCTGATCTCCTCACAAAAAAAAAAAAAAAACCACATAACAGAATTTACCATCTTAACTCTTTTTAAATGAACAGGTCAGTAGTGCTAAGCATATTCACATTGTTGTGCATCCAATCTCCAGAACTTTTTCATCTTGCAAAATTGCAGCTCTATACCATTAAACAACAACTCCTGTTTCTCCCACCCCAGCCCCTGGCAACCACTATTCTACTTTCTATTTCTATGAAGTTGACTACTCTAGTAATTCTACAGTATTTGTCCCTTTTTGATTGGCTTATTTCACATAGCATAATGTCCTCAAGCTTCATCCACTGTCGCATGTGTCAGAATTTCCTTCCTTTTTAAGGCTGAATAATATTTCATTGTATGTATATACCACATTTTGTTTATCCATTCATCCTATGATGGACATTTGGGTTGCTTCTACCTCTTGGCTAATGTGAATAGTGCTGCAATGAACACGAGTGTGCACATATGTCTTCAAGACCCTGCTTTCAAATCTTTTGGATATATAACCAAAAATGGAATTTCTGGATCATATGATAGTTCTATTTTTAATTTTTTAAGGAAGGTCCATACTGTTTTCCCTAGCGGTTGCAGCATTTTATAGTCCTACCAACAGTGCACAAGGGTTCCAATTTCTCCACGTCCTTCCTAACACTGGTTATTTTCTGGATTTTTTGATAGTAGCCATTCTAATGGGTGTGAGGTGATATTTCACTGTGGTTTTGATTGGCATTTCTGTGATTATTAGTGATGTTGAGCATCTTTTCATATGCTTGTTGACCATACGTATATCATCTTTGGAGAAATGTCTATTCAAGTCCTTTGCCCATTTTTTAATCAGGTTATTTGATTTTTTGTTGTTGAGTTATAGGAGTTTTTTTTATATATTCTAGATATTAACGTCTTGTCAGATACAGGATTTGCAAATATTTTCTCCCATTCCGTGGGTTGCCTTTCACTCTGTTGATTGTGTCCTTTGATGCACAAAAATTTTAAGTTTGATGTAGTCCCATTTGTCTATTTTTGCTTTTGTTGCCTGTGCTTTTGGTGACGTACCCAAGAAATCACTGCCAAATCGAATGTCATGGGCCAGGCCCGTGGCTTGGTGGTGGGGTGCACGCGCTCCGCTGCTGGCGGCCCCAGGTTCGGATCCCGGGCGCACACCGACGCACCACTTCTCTGGCCATGCTGAGGCCGTGTCCCACATGCAGCAACTGGAAGGATGTGCAGCTATGACATACAACTATCTACTGGGGCTTTGGGGGAAAAATAAATAAATAAATAAAATTGTAAAAAAAAAAAATCGAATGTCATGAAGTTTTTTCCCTATGTTTTCTTCTAGGATTTTTATAGTTTGGTTTTTATGTTTAAGTCTTTAATCCATTTTGGGTTAATTTTTGTATATGGTGTAAGATAAGGGTCCAACTTCATTCTTTTGCATGCATTTGGGAATTTTTAACAGCTACAAGACCCAGACTCCTGTTTGCTGCCTCCTGTTTTCTGTACTGATCACAAAAACATACCTAGAAGTGACTCCAGGAAAAGGAGCAAAATCTAAGGTGTATTTGAGGGGGCATTCTCTCTTGGATGTGAATGAGTGAGGTTGAAGAGCAGCCTACTGCAGTGAGCGGTACCTCCACTTTCAACATTTATCCAAAACATGATGGGAAAGGACCAGATCCCCACATTTGGGGTTTTTCTAGTTCCTCTACCCTATTACTCTACTCAAGAGATACAAAAATGGGAGGCACCAACTTATTGTACTATCTTTTCTTCTGAACAGAGTATCTGATGCCCTGCATCTCTTTTTTCCTACTGTGGTAAATGGGACAATGCAAAAGAAAACCTGAATGTCTTTATCTCATGTCCCTTGACCTAGATACATCCAGAAGTAGTCATTCTTTTTTTCTTCTTTTTTTCTTCTTTTCTTTGCCCTTTAGTTTACCAGAGCCAAAACATCTTCCAAGTAAACACCAATTCCTTACCTCTCCCTCATGTAAAAAAAAAATACCTCCCAACCCCTCTCATTTATTATAATCACTCTTTTCACTCTTTCTCTAACTGGGTCACAATGTGTAAAGCATCTTGCTGTCTGCATCCTAGGTAGAGATAAGAAAGAAAAGGAGGAGAAAGGGAACAAATACATAATGAATCCTTACAATGTGCCCAATGTCCATCACTTTAAGTATTTTGACTCATTTAATTCTCACAACAAAATGATATCAATATTATTATTACTTCCATTTTACATATAAGGAAATGGAGAATGAGAGTTTAAATAATGTGCCCAAGAAGACACAGATGTTGAGAAAGCCAGCATTTAAGCCCAAGGCTCAGAAAGAAACCTGTGCCGTCCTCCTTACTCCAGATTTCTTTCAGTTCTAAGGAGTTTACCTTTTCATCATGTTCAGCCTGATTGTGTTTCTATGGAGCTGGCGTGACTTTTTCTTATTGGGGTCCTTTGATCATTTCCGGGATACTGCCAGAGGAAATTGGGGTAATAAATTCGAATATTAATGCTAATATCTTAAATTTATGTAATAACACCTTATAGTTTTTCAACATATCCATCCATACTCTCATCTCATTCTCAAGAAAAATAGATTGTGTAAGTTTATTTTTAATAGCTTTATTATTTTGCAAAGGTCATACATGCTTGTTGCAAATAAAGTTAAGCAATATAGAAAATTATAAAGAAGAAAGTAAAAAAAAAGTCACCCTAAATCCCACTACCCAGAGATAGCCACTGTTAATATTTTAGTAAATATGTCTTTCATGTATCTCTCCATTTGTATAATTTGTCTAAATGGTATCATATTGTATCTGCCTTTCTAGCTTGCTTTTTTTCATTCAAAGAATGTTGAAAACAGCTTTCCAACTCAATAAATATAAATTTACATCATCATTTTTAATGGCTATATAGTATTCCAAATTAGGAATGTATTTTTCTTGACCAATCTCCTATTGATGGACTCTGAGACTACTTTCAATGTTTTATTATTATAATAAATTATTATACCCAATTTAAAAATTAGGGAACTGAAGCTCTGAGAAGCTAAATGACCTATTTTTTAAAATCCAGGTCTGGAACTAAGCTGCTCAGGCCAAAGCCCGAACTTCTGACTCTTAAAACAGTGCTCTCTCCAACTAAATCACAAGTACAGGAAGATGGAATTATTGACATATGATAGGGACTTGACAACTAAAAATGAAATTTTTTTTTTTAACTTTTTTTTTCACGAGGAAGGTCAGCCCTGAGCTAACATCTGATGCCAATCCTCTTCTTTTTTTGCCAAGGAAGATTGGCCCTGGGCTAACATCCATGCCCATCTTCCTCTTCTTTATATGGGACGCTGCCACAGCATGGCTTGACAAGCAGTGCATCAGTGCGCACCCAGGATCTGAACCTGTGAACCCGTGGGCTGCTGCAGCGGAGCACTTGCACTTAACCACTACGAAACCAGGCCAGCCCCCCAAAATGAGATTTTTTAACTGCCCCATTTCTTGAAAAGTTAAATATATACTTAGCATAAAACCTAATCATTCCACTCCTAGGTATTTACCCAAAAGAAATGAAAGCATAGGTCCATACCAATACTTGTACATGAATGTTCATAGCAGCTTTATTTGTTATATTCAAATAATGGAAAAACCTAAATGTTCATCAACAGGAAAATGGATAAACAAATTGTGATACGGCTATACAAAGGAATACTACTCAGCAATCATAATGAATGAACTAATAATACATACAACACCTTGGATGAGTCTTGAAAATATTATATTTAGCAAAAGAAGCCAGACACAAAGGACTACATACTGTGTAATTCCACTTCTATGAAGTTCAACAGGCAAACTAAGTCCTTGGAAAGTGGAAAGTGACCAGTGAGGCCCTCCCCTCTACACACATTTCTCAAGGGCAGACCTACCTGGGAGGGCCACATGTCTGAAGCCCTCGCCATGCCACCACACATGTAAAAGCTGAAGGGTTCCATGAGAAAGAAGCCTTTGCATCAAAAACAGACTTTCAAGGAGAAAAATAAAAGCTGTTTCTTGAAGCTGGGCAAAGGGGAGCAATTCCTGGAAAGGTAAATGCTTGAAAAGCTAGTTTGAATTTCAAGGAGCTGTGAACAACTCAAGGTGATAACGACTCCAGGGCCCTGCCTCAGAGGCCCAATAGAATTTGACTGCCTCATTTGCCTTCCATCAATCTCCTCCCACCGCAGAGCCTCTGAGACCACTTTACAGACTATCTCAGCTTCCACAGAAAAGGGAAAATTAAGTGACTTTCAGGTGCTCAGCTAGTTAGGAACGTCAGAGGTGCTTGCTTGGAAAAGAGAGCAAAACAAAACAAAACTGAAAGCCCTAAAGAAGAATTTCTATAAATCAAGTATTTGTCTGTAACTGAGCTTGGCAGCCTACAATAAAAGCATCTCCAAAAGTAAAATGTTTGTTTTCTCTTCAAAAGTGTGGGGGGAGGGGGCGGCCCGTGGCTTAGCGGTTAAGCGCGCACACTCCGCTGCTGGCGGCCCAGATTCGGATCCCGGGTGCGCACCGAGGC
Source organism: Diceros bicornis minor (assembly GCF_020826845.1). Classification (NCBI taxonomy): domain Eukaryota; kingdom Metazoa; phylum Chordata; class Mammalia; order Perissodactyla; family Rhinocerotidae; genus Diceros; species Diceros bicornis. The sequence goes on along the minus strand of NC_080753.1, from coordinate 29,937,308 downwards.
ACCGCTTCTCTGGCCATGCTGAGGCCGAGTCCCACATACAGCAACTGGAAGGATATGCAGCTATGACATACAACTATCTACTGGGGCTTTGGGGGGAAAAACATAAAATAAATAAAATCTTTAAAAAAAAAAAAGTGTGGGGTGTGTGTGTGTGTGTGAAAGACAGAGAGAATGATATGGATGAGGCCAAGACAGGAGAAAGTAAGTGAATATTCCATTTCGTACAAGACCTCACATGACCAAAAGATAATAAAGTCCATAATCAGTAAACTCTCAACCTACCCCTGTGTATACTCTTAAACCTGTGTTTCTCTGAGTCTAATTCCCTAGACTACCTACATCAGAGTTGGGGGGAGGGGGCTCTTGTTAAAAATACCTGTTCCTGGGTTCCAGAGCCCAGGAATTGAAGTCAGTGTGTCTGGGATAGAGTCCAGGAATCACCAGGTGATTCTTATGCTCACTACAGCTTGAAGATCATTACTTTAAACAAACACAGTTAGGGCCGGCCCCATGGCTTAGCGGTTAAGTGCACGCGCTCCGCTAATAGCGGCCTGGGTTCGGACCCCAGGCGCGCATGGATGCACCGCTTCTCCGGCCATGCTGAGGCTGCGTTCCACATACAGCAACTAGAAGGGGGTGCAACTATGACATACAACTATCTACTGGGGCTTTGGGGGGAACAAAAAAGGAGGATAGGCAATAGATGTTAGCTCAGAGCTGGTCTTCCTCAGCAAAAAGAGGAGGATTAGCACAGATGTTAGCTCAGGGCTGATCTTCCTCACACATGAAAAAAAACACAGTTAATTGTTTATTGATGGTTTGCTCAATAGTTCAACTTGATTATATGTTAACAAATTACACTCTGTTATTTTCACTGGTATATTTGAATTACAGCTGTCTCAAGAAAAGCAACTATGAATTGGTGAAGAAACAAACAAACAAAAAAACACTGGATGGTTGGGAATGTAAATCCATACAACCTTTCTGAGATTGGCTGCAATGTGTATTAAAATCTTTCTAAAAGCTTTGACTCATATTTTCCACTCCTAGTCGTATATCTTAAGGAAATAATTTAATGAGTAAGCTAAGAAGTATGCACAAGAATGTTTATTTTGCCATTGTTTGTGATAGTGAAAAATTAGAAACTAGGGGCCAGCCCCGTGGCGCAGCAGTTAAGTGCACGCACCCCTCTGCTGGCTGCCCGGGTTCGGATCTCGGGTGCACACCCATGCTCTGCTTGTCAGGCCGTGCTGTGGCAGCTTCCCATATAAAGTGGAGGAAGATGGGCACAGATGTTAGCCCAGGGCCAGTCTTCCTCAGCAAAAAGAGGAGGATTGGCATGGATGTTAGCTCAGAGCTGATCTTCCTCATACACACACACACACACACACACACACACACACACACACACAAAAAGAAACCATCTAAATGTCTAACAACAGGAGATTAGTTACGTAAGTTATGATAGCACCATACCATAAACACAGATTGATATTTATTGACATGGAAACATGTTTACAATACATCGTTTGAGAAAGAAGATTACAAAACATTTTATCATATTTCACTTTTGTAAAAAAAATTAAAAACAAAAAAATTTGGAAGGATAAAATACAAAACATTAACAGTAATTATATCTAGGTGGTAGGGTTACAGGTAATATACATTTTTCTTCTTTGTAATTTTTCTAAATTATTTTCAAATAATATATATTATCTTTATAATCAGAAAAAAGCAATAAGGCTGTATTCATTTTGAATAAAAGGGGGCAGGCCACTGAATTCCATGTCAGAAGATAGGGGTTCAAGTCCCAGATCTCCTGCTTTGAATTTCACTTTTCTTGTCTCTAAAATGGGGATGATAATACCTACTCTGACTACCTCAGAGGGTAGTTGTAAGATAAAATGTGGAAATGCCTTGTAAACAATAAAATGTTTTATAAAGTGAGTGTATTATTAAGTCTTGATTTTCACATCAGAGAGCCAAATTCATTTAATATCTAAATATGCAAAGATCTGTCATTAAAGCATAATGCTAGACCTTTTTTAAAAAAAACTATTTTTTACTTTTTATTATGGAAATTTCTAAACATATAACAAAAGTAGAATAATATAATGAACTACCACGTATATATCACCTGGCTTCAATATTATCAATTTAATGGCCAGTTTTGATTTTGCTACACCTGTCACCCACTCCTACCTTCTCCTGTATTAACATAGCGCCAGACTTTAAACTGCCACTGGGCCTCTGTAACTTTCATATACACTAAATAATATTTCAGTTCTTAGTTCCTCATCTAAAAAGATAGAATTGTACACTTTAAATTTTATTTATGTATTTTTTTCCCCCAAAGCCCCAGTAGATAGTTGTATGTCATAGTTGCACAGCCTTCTAGTTGCTGTATGTGGGACGCGGCCTCAGCATGGCCGGAGACGCGGTGCGTCGGTGCACGCCCGGGGTCCGAACCCAGGCTGCCAGCAGCTGAGCGCGTGTGCTTAACTGCTAAGCCACCGGGCTGGCCCTGTACACTTTAAAAGAGTTAATTATATGGTATTCAAATTGCATTTCAATTAAAAAAAAAGACAGTTAGGAATTAACATATGTACAACACTTAGCAAAAATGTCTTGCCTTGAGAAATGACTCCTTATGGGTAAATTCTCACCCATGGTGTTGCCATGACTTCAAGCTCTAAGGTGGCTACAAATTCTTCTTAAAAAAAAGCAAAAAACACTCACTAAGAAACAGCTAGAGGGTTAACAGTGACAATACTGTGTCGAGTGCAGTCATAATATTGTGTGACATTTTTCCCTCAATATACATGAAAACCTCCTCTGATTTATATTAAAATCTTCTATGATTCATAATATATACCACTTAAAATTGAAAAAACAAAAAAGAAGTATCCAGCCATATTATGTCTCTAGATTGTTCATTCTCAGAAGGTATTCTACTAGAAATTCAACACTACCACCAAGAGTTGATTTCATGCCATTCCTAAAGATTGTGCATGCAGCTCAGCATGGGGGCAATCATAGAGGCCTTGAAGTCTGATAGACTTGAGTTCAAATCCTAGCTCTGTCACCTACCAGCCCCATGTGCTGTCAGACAAATTAATTACTCCTTCTAAATCTTGTGTTCTAGTACCTACCTTCCACAGTCAGTAGGAGACCTCAGTAAGAGAATGTATGGAAAGCATTTAGCATTATGCCCAACACATAGCGAACTGGCAATAACATCTCACAAAATAGTCCCTTTATTTATATAAGACCTCTAGGAAGCATAATCATAGATATTGATTTCTCTTTGATAGATGAAGAAACTGACAAGTTTAATGAGTATTGCTGATGGTGTGGAGCCAGAGGACAGCTCATTCTCTACTAGAAAAGTGAAAATTGGGGCAAGCACTTGGCACAGCCATGATTTGGCAATGTCTAGGAAAGTTGAAGAGATGGTTTTCCCTACATCCCAGGAAGTCTATTTCTAGATATATGCCCTAGAAAATTCTCACATGCATGGCAAGGAGACACAAGAATGTTCATTGTAACAATGCTTATGAGAGCAAAAAATTGGAAGCAGTCTAAATGTCTATCAACAGGAAAATGGATAGATCAATTGTGATACAGTCATGAAATGAAACACGTACAGCAGTTAAATTGACTGAACTAGCTACATGTGGCAAAATGGATAAATCTCGAAATCATGAGGTTGAATGAAAAAAGTAGTGGCAGAAGGATTCGTACAATATGATTCTGTTTTTATAAGGTTTAAAAACATATAAAACAATATTTATATATATAACAGTATATAATTTTTATGGAATCTTATATATCAACTTCTAAAAATAAGTAATAAATCCAGGATAACGTTATCTGAAGAAAGAAAAAGAAGGGAATGTAATAGGGGAGGGATAGCTTGTGTGTGTAGGTAATTGTTTCTGTAATATTTTATTTCTTTTAAAATATTTAAAGCGAATGTGAGGGGCCAGCCTGGAGGCATAGTGGTTAAGTTTGTGTGCTCCGCTTCTGCGGCCTGGAGTTCACAGGTTCAGATCCCAGGCGTGGACCTACGCACTGCTTATCAAGCCATGCTGTGGCAGGCGTGGGCTAATCTTCCTCACACACACAAAAAAAACAATAAAGCGAATGTGGCATGTTAGGATTCATGTGTAAAGACTCAGATGTTTGTTATATTATTATTATTTTTTTTTTTGGTGAGGAAGATTAGCCCTGAGAAAACATACATTGCCAATCCTCTTTTTGCTGAGGAAGATTGGCCCTGGGCTAACATCTGTGCCCATCTTCCTCTGCTTTATATGTGGGTTGCCTGCCACAGCATGGCTTGATAAGCGGTGGGTAGGTCCGAGCCTGGGATCCACACCTGCGAACCCCGGGCCGCAGAAGTGGAGCACGCAAACTTAGCAACTACACCACCGGGCCAGTCCCTTGTTGTATTATTCTTTATACAAATAAGTATATATGTATATAAGCAGAAAACATTTATGCAGTGCTTACTATGTCATAGGTACTGTTAGGTTCTTTATCTAATTTAAATTTACTAATTTAATCATTTTAACAACCCTATAAGGTAATTACTGTGATTACTCCCATTTTACAGATGAGAAAACTGAGGTACAGAGATTAGAAACTTGCCCAATGTCACATATTTGGTAAGCAGTGAGCCTGGGATTTGAAGGCAGTCTGGCTTCAAAGTCTGATTTCTTAATAACCGTGTCCTACTGGCTCTTGAAACATTTCAAAATTTTGTTTTTTTCTTGAGGAATATTTGCCCTGAGCTAACATCTGTTGCCAATCTTCCTGTATTTTGCATGTGGGTTGCCACCCCAGCATGGCCACGAGTCGAGTAGGTCAGCACCTGGAACCAAACCCAGGCTGCAGAAGCAGAGCGCACCAAAATTAACCACTACACCACCGAGGCCAGCCCTCAAAATTTTTTAAAAATAAGAGGGAGGCAGGACCAAGCTGGGAGGTAAAAATCCTCTAGCATCAGACAGGTCAGTGAAAAGGCAGTTCAACAATCTTTCCTAACTTTCTTTTGCTACTGGTAGGAAACGCTTAAATTTCCCACCAGACCACATGGCAACAGCCAGAGAGCCCTGCCCAGACCTAGAGACTATCCAACATCACCACACAGTGGTAACACCACAGTGAAGGACAAGTTACCTGTGACTTGAGATGAGGAGGATAAATCAAACAGTAAACTCGGAGAAGACTTTCGAGGCCTCAAGTCTTCAAGAAGTTCTCTGGAAGGTAATGCAAAGCAGAATAATTAGTTCTGCAAGTGAAGACGGATTTTCATTTAGAGTCTGAGCTAATAATCCTGAGGGTGTTGATTGTTGCTAAATTATTATCTGCATTTGGGCAGGACCATTTGAATGGGCAAATTCCCGAATGAGTCATAATCCACACAAATGAAATAAAAAATGACTCAAAGTTTCTCACTGTGTTACACAAGAGCAGAATTAAGACTAGATAGAAATCAAATGTAATATCTGCCTCCAGATCTGTTGGTGGCCTCCTTTGGGATGGATCAAAGGCCATCGTGGGTGGCAGGGCCTGTGAGTGATGGCTGACAACCTCCTCCACAGCTCTGCTTCCCTGTTCCACATCCAGGCATAGTGTGGCTCAAAGGTTTGGGGAGACTGACGACTTGAACTAGTGGTGGCAGGTCTCATGGTGAAGAGAAATTAACCGAGCAAGCAAAAAGCTTTAGGAGAAAAGCCAGTTGAACATTTTTCAAATGGGTAATTTATTTTTCAATAATAGAGGATATTTTCAGTCCTATCATGTTTCCAAATTCTACGATTTTATTTTCCCTCTGGGAAATTCCTGTGGGCATCTCTCCATTCCTACAAAAGAGAGAATACCCTAATGGATAAATCAATCCTTACATTTCCAGAGCAATTTCTTCTTTACAAAACGGTTCCGTATCCATTATGTCATTTGATTCTCATGCTATTTGAGTAATAGGAAATAGGAATAAAAACAACAATCACAATAATATCAAGCGTTTTACGCTAACAAAAGAAGCCATTCACAAAAGATCACATAGTGTGGATTCCATTTAAATGAAATGTCCAGAATAGGCAATCCATAGAAACATAAAGTAGATTAGTAGTTGCCAGAGGTTGGGGGAAAAGAGTAATAGAGAGTAACTACTAATGGGTACAGAGTTTCTTTTGGAGTGATGGAAAAGTTCTGGAATTAGATAGTGGTAATGGTTGCACAATCTTGTGAATATATGAAAAACCACTGAATTGTACACTTTAAGATGATGAACTTTATAGAATGTAAATTTTATCTTGATTTTTTAAAATTGCAAAAGGAAAAAATTGAGGGCTTACCACGTGCTAAGACTGGCTAAGGCTTTTACTTGCTTCAAACCACTTATCTCTCCAAATCCTCTCAACAAGCATATGAGATACTATCATTTCCTCATTTTACAAATGGGGACACAGGCTCAGAGAGGTGATTGGTCCACAGTAATGTGGCGAACACATAAGAGCCAACCAAAATTCAGATTTCTGACCCTCACTTTCCAAATCAGACCTTTAACTGTCATCCTAGTAATTCGAGAAGATATTTCTGAGAGCCAGCCCTGATGGCCTAGTGGTTAAAGTTCAGCACTCACCACTTTGGCGGCCCAGGTTCACTTCCTGGTCATAGAACCACACCACCTGTCTGTAGGTTGCCATGCTGTGGCGGCAACTCACATAGAAGAACTAGAATGACTTACAGCTAGGATATAGAACCAAGTACTGGGGCTTTGGGGAGGAAAAAAAAGAAAAACAAAAGAGGAAGATTGGCAACAGATGTTAGCTCAGGGCGAATCTTCCCTGCAGAAAAAAAAAAAGATATTTCTGAGTGTAATTCATCTGATAATACTTCGTCTGCTCAACTCTCTTTGTAAAAGATCTTTGCAATGCTTTGCCTTTATGGACTTTTTTTTAAATTTGAGGTTCTTTTTCCCCAATTTTTGAGAGTTAAACATAGCAGTGATTTCCCCCTGAAAGTCCTTAACTCTCTAAACCACCTTTCTTCTGATAAAAAGAGAAGTTTCATTACTTAGCTCTTCTCCAGGGAAGTCCCTTAAGGTTCACACAACCACAGTTGATTTTAAGCAAAACTATGATGTATATCCCCTACACTCATTCTGCTCCAAGGACATGATTACCTTGCCACACAGTTCCCCAAGGGTTTTTGTTTACTCTGACCTAAAAGATCATTTGGATCACAAATGAGTCAGTCAAAACACTAGAGAAGGAAAAGACACGGCAACAGCCTCTGTTATGGGTTAATCCTCAGACAGTCAGAGTTGGAGCAAACCTTACAGATAATTTGTTCTGTCCTCCTGTCTAACAGAGAATTCCAGAGTGGAGAGACATTGAGTGACTTTCTTATGGCTATGCAGCTAGGAGCAGACCTAAGCCTAAAATTCTGACACTATGGTAGATTTCTCAAATGATTCTCAATCAAAAGAGAATCCTCAGGACTGTTCCATTTAGTGTTACAGATGTTACTTATTCACATATTACTTTGTAAAATTTACCAGTTAAAAATGACACTCCTGTCACAGGCATAAGATGGAGTATTATGTAACCATTAAAAGTTATGAGGATGGGTATTTATTGATATTTATATAAAATATGTTTTAAAAAGTTAACTAAAAAATAAGTACAGTATCTTCCTACTTCTTTGGAAAAAAACTATATGTATAAATATTTATAAGAATTAGAATATGTACCAGAATGTTAATAAAGGTTAACAGAGGAGATATAACCTCTCCAGATGGCAGTATTATTATTTTTCTCCTTTTTGATAATCTATATGTGCTCATTTTTTTACAATGTACTTTTGAAAAGAATAATTTTATATTTTTTAAAAAGTGAGAGTAGGCAAAAGATTTCTTAAATAGGACACAAAAAGCACCAAATAGAAAACAAATAATTGATAAATTGGACTATATTAAAATTAAGAAATGTAGTTCTTCCAAAGTCACCATTAAGGGGCTGGCCCTGTGGCATAGTGGTTAAGTGCACGTGCTCCGCTGCTGGCGGCCTGGGTTCGGATCCTGGGCGTGCACCGACACGTGGCTCATCAGGCCATGCTGTGGCGGCATCCCACATAAGGTGGAAGAAGATGGGCACGGATTTTAGCTCAGGGCCAGTCTTCCTCAGCAAAAAGACGAGGCTTGACGTGGATGTTAGCTCAGGGCTGATATTCCTGACAAAAAGCAAAAAAAAAAGTCACCATTAAGAGAGGGAAAAGTAAGCCACAGACTGGAAGAAGATATTCACAATACATGCATCCAGTAAAGGACTCAAATCCAAAATATACAAAAAACCTTCTGCAAATAACTAAATACAAGACAACCCAGTAGTTAAATGAGCAAGAGACTTGAACAGGCACTTCGCAAAAGAGGATATCCAAAATTTCCAATATGCCTATGTACCTTTTAAGATGCTTGCTGCAAATTAAACTCACAAATGAGATACACACTCATTATAATGGCAAAAATTTTAAAGAATGACAATATCAAATATCGGCAAGGTTGTGGAGCAACTAGAACTCTCATACATTCCTGGTGGGAATAAATTCGTACAACTACTTTGAAAAACTGTTTGGCTTTATCTATTAGCGCTAAACCTACGCCTACCCTCTGATCCAACAATTTCCCTCCTAGATATATACCTAAGAGAAGTGAGTGCTTATGTCCACCAACAGAAATATATAAGGATGTCCATAGCAGCACTATTCATAATCACCAAAACCGGAAACAATCCAGTGCAAGTCAACAGTAGGAAGGATAAATTGTGACCTATCCACACAATGAAATACTAAATACAAATATGAACTCCTGTCAAATGCAAAAACAGGGATGAATTGCACAGATATAATGATGAAAGAGCATATGCAAAAGAGCATATTCTGTATGATTCCATTTATAAGATTGGCAGAACTAATCGCTGCTAATAGAGGTTGGACTGTTGATTATCTGGGAAGATGGGGAGGAGGGGACAATGGCTATTGACTAGGTGGAAGCATGAGAGAGCCTTCTAGGCTAGTTCTATATAACTTGATCTGGAGTTACACAGGCGTATACGTAGGTAAAAATTCATCAAGTTTAAGATTTTCACACTTTGCTGTATACAGCTATAACTTAATTTAAAAAAAGTTTTATAGAAAGTGTCAGAGCAACAAGAGGAAAGCTATTCATTTAGTATTTGGGTAGTAAATATTAAGACTGAAAATTAAGAGCTTGAAAAAACAGCCCATAAAAAATAACCAGCCTTCCTCCCCAATAGAAAAGGACAATTCTGAGCTTTTCTTCTGAAAACGTTCAATATTTTCCTAGTCCCTTCATATTTTACTTCTCATTTTACTTATACATATGCATTTACAAATATATACATATCACAGAGAGGAAAACAAATTATTCCAACCATTTGGATAGGAATTGGCACATATAGCGAAATTGTTGAAAGATGGTCCTGCCCTGCGTGGTTTTGCCCTCAGCAAAACTGGGAAGCAAACTAAGTTTCCTTTCCACCTTATCTGCTATCAGGTCTCTGAGCCTCTTTGCAGAGCTTGAGCCTCCACGTGGTCCTCCTTTCCTTCCCAGGCGTCCATCCCCATCACAAATCTCCTTCCTGCTCTGAGCTAAAGTCTTTATGAACAATTAAGGTGTGTTACCTGGAAATGTGTCAGCTGTGTTTTTTCCCCGGGGTCATTTGCATTACAAAAAGCGATTTTAAGGACGCTCTGGACACAGATATATGTGGGAGGAAGAAGGAGGAAAAACAAGTTGCATATGAAATGATTGTCAGGTTCCCCAAAATTTTTAGAGCAAATTCCAAGAAGCCCAGAAGCTTTTAGGTAAACTGAAACAATATGAAGCAAGCCAAACCCCTCGCGACACTCTCACATTGATGTTTTATTTGCGCCTCACAAGAACCTATGAGGTGGGGTGGGTCACTGACCCTCTTTACAGACCAGGAGACTCACTGGGGAAGGTCAGCCATTTCCACATGGTTAAGTAACTGGAACCTGGGGAACTTAGAATGCGAACTTGGGTCAGCTGACTCATGGCCCCATGCTGCCTTCCTCTTCCAGAAAAGCCTTTTGACCAACAGGGTTTCATGAGCCAGCATCCCTGGAACCGGTAGAGAGGGATTAAGAGCTCTTACATGCAGATTTGCTTCTGGTAAATTCTTTCTCTTTTTTCTTACCTTTTCTAATTTTCATTTTAGTCTCACTTCCACTATGTCACTTCTTGACTCTTCTGAAGGCGCTGGTGGTAACTGCAAACCGCCACAACCTTGATTTTAAATTTTCTCTCCACATTTATTTTCATATCTGGTCATGGGTGGTAGTGGTGGCTTTAGCCTCCCCACCCATCAAGCATCTCTAAATAAAGGCACAATTGAAGTAGAAACAGTGCCAGGGTAATGTAACTTCATAATGATTTCCCAAAATCAGAGTCCCCAAGTTTCACAACTCCAAGGGGTATCATTTATGTGAAATACAGTGTAAGGGATGCCCCTGGAATTGTGCAAGAAGGGAGACCTGCCTAACGACCTTCCAAAGAGATTTCCCCTCTTAAGAACCCCCATTACAGAAATTCTGGAGCCACTTATGATAAGTGGTAAGAAAACAGGACTTCCCAAGATCTGGCAGATGCCAGCAGAAAGGAGTCAAGTCACAGAGATCACTAAAGTAAGGGAGAAATGAAACAGGACCATAGATTGAGACAGATAAGGTCTAGAGTCCAGGAGGTCAGAGACTTAGTCAGCAAATAGCACAATTAAGCAGGGCCTAACATTGATTGTGGGGGAAGGATGTGTGGACTTTGGTCTTGCATAGAGAAGAGAGGAGTTCTGAACCCACTCATGTTGATTTGAGCCACAAAGAAGTCCAAGGTTTGCAAATAACCACCAGAAATGCTGGGAGGGCTTCTCATAAGAATGACCAAAAGTTGCATGTTTGACTTAAAACTTCAGTAAAAGTTGCTATTTGTTTCAAGTGGATTCAAATTTTGATCTAGAGTCTTGAATTTTTACTTTACTGTGTTCCCAAATCTGCTAGTTTGTAAAACCAAGAGAACTTGGACATCTACTAATCTACAAGAGGATTAATTTGGTTACACCATCATGAATTACATTGTTTACCAAATTTGCTAAACTTCTCAACTCTGGTCATGAACTGGAAGATTAAACCACTGTCTACGTTGGTGGGCCAAATCATGATTGGTTGTGTGTAGGAAATGCAGTATCGTCTATGCAAGCTGCAGGTACGAAATTCTGGCCCCAGATGCCCATTTCCAGACTGAAAGGGATGTTTCTATCCAGCAGAAAAGAAATGGTCACGCATGACTCTGTGGAGGAGTCCACCCTACTCCTGCTCGTGAATCCCAGTGCTCTTTTCAGGTGACCAGGAGGCCCAGAATGTCCCTAGTTGGGCCTCTTTGGATAGGCCTTAGTTGGGCCACCTTAAACGACTGTGGCAGGGTGGCCCAGAGGCTTAGTAGTTAAGTTCGTGGGTTCCACTTCAGCTGCACGGGCTTCCCCGATTTGGATCCTGGGCTCGGACCTACTCACCACTCATCAAGCCATGATGAGGTGGCTTCCCACATAAAAGAGCTACAGCTCTACAACTATGATACACAACTATGTACTGAGGCTTTGGGGAGAAAAAAGAAAAAGAGGAAGATTGGCAACAGATGTTAGCACAGGGCCGATCTTCCTCAAAAAAAAAAAAAGGCAAAAAAAACAAACTACTGTGGTATTGAGTGTGAGGAAAGTGGTGAGCTCTGGACAGCTGTTACATCTGACCTCGCCTGGACTCCATTCCTTTCTCTCCCTCTAAATTCCAGAGTAGAGGATAGACTCCTTAGCCAGCTTTGTTGGAAGTTTGCCAACACTTGTTTTTAAGAACAATGAAAGGGGCCTTCTCAGCAACCCCAGGGGGTTCAGGATGCCTGCACTGCCCCCAGCCCTCTGCATTGAGGTATATTGTGCAAAATGACACTCTGTAACCCATTGTTCTTCATACTACATCCTGCCACATGGGCCCTGCTCCAAGGCCTTGATCTTTCTTTTTTTTTTTTTATAATTTTATTTATTTATTTATTTTCCCCCCAAAGCCCCAGTAGATAGTTGTACGTCATAGCTGCACGTCTTTCTAGTTGCTGTATGTGGGATGCGGCCTCAGCATGGCCGGAGAAGCAGTGAGTCGGTACGCGCCCGGGATCCGAACCCAGGCCACCAGCAGCAGAGCGCCTGCACTTAACTGCTAAGCCATGGGGCTGGCCCTGATCTTTCTTTTTGATGAAACAAATCTACATTACATTGCGGGCAGAGAGCAAGGAACAAATGGGCAGCAGCTGGAAAAGTCTGGCCTGAGTAATCTCCACCACTAGCCAGGGAATTGATATAACTAGGACTATAAGGGACACAAGAAGTTAATAGAACACTAATAACAAGCATTTATGATTTATTATGTGCCAGGCACTGTGCTACAATGTCATGTACATTATGTGCTTCATTTAATACAACAGCTCTATGTGGTATTATTGTCTCTATTTGATGAATGATAAAACCTAGAAGGAGTTTAAATAAATTTCTCAAGTTTACATAGCTAGTATCACAGAGCCAAAGCTGGGCGTTCACTGTTGTAGTTTCCTTTTGACCACACAGAAAGACTACATTTCCCCCATCTCCATGCATTTAGATGGGACCATGTGATTGAATTCTGGTCAGTAGAATGTAGATGTGATGATATGCCTCATTTTCAGGTTTAAAACATTCCACCCAAACTTCCATTTTCTCTTCCTTATCTGAACAGCTGGAAGCCAAGGACCCCCCCCCCCACCTCCTCCTCTCTCCCTCAGACAGATCCTAGAGCCCTCAGTAGTTGCATGGAGGAGAGCCTCTCAAGGGAGCTGACTGGCCTACATGGCCCAGTAATGGCAACAACAAATAAATCTTGGTTGTGCTAAGCTGCTGACGTTTCAGGGTTTGTTTGTCACTACTGCATAAACCTACCTACCCTGAGTAAAACAGCTAGCTGAGTTGTAGCCAGGATTTTTGCACAGGTCTGTCACAGACTTCAGTCACTCTTAACCACTTCCTTACAACTGGCCCAGGAGAATCAGGAGAGAGTTTCTAATCTCTAACTCTGCCACTAACCTCATGTGGGATCTTAGCTGAGTCACTTAAGTGACTCGGTTTTTCCATTTGTCCAATGTAAATAAAAATATCTGCCCTTCTAACCCCACAAGGTTATTGCATGGATCAAATAAGGCAATAGCTGTGAAATGATTTGGAAAATAAGCATAATCCAAATGCAAAGAAGTGTTATTATCTAAGCCATTTTCCTGCCTCTGGTTAGGAATCTATGCCAGGGACCTTAGAACTAACATGAAATTTTAGTCTTATATCCCTGCCTCTATCATCCCTAATAGTTATTCTTTTGGTATCTTTAAATTTTAACATAAACTTGCAGATGAGTTGCAAAAATAGTACAAGGAGCTCCTGTACACCCTTTATCCAAATTTCCCAATTGTTTCTATTTTGCCCCATTTTAAATATATATTTCTGATTTATTCAAAAGTAAGTTGGAGACATTGTGTGCTTTATCACTCCAGGGGAACTATGACCCTGCCAACACCTTGATTTCAGCCCAGTGAAACTGATTTCAGAATTCTGACCTCCACAACTGTAAAAGAATAAATATATGTTATTTTATGACACCAAATTTGTAGTAATTTGTTACAGCAGCCATAGGAAACTAATACAGTCTGTACTCAAAATTTGGCAAGTGTCCAGATAGTATCCATTTTACCTATTTCTGTTCTCAATCTAATATCCAGTTCAGAATCATGCTTTGCGTTTAGTTATCATGAGTTTTTAGTCTCCTCTAATCTGGAACAGTTCCTCAGCCTTGCATTGTCTTTCTTGACTTTGATATTTTTGAAAAGTACAGCTTTTTATTTTGCAGAACGTCACTCAACTTTTGTTTGGCTGATCTTCCCTCATCCTTAAATTCAGATTATGCATTTCAATAGGAATATAACATCATTTCAGGAGATACATGATGCTGGTTTGTTCCAATATTAATAATGTTGATTTTGATCACTTGGTTAAGGTGGAGGCTGCCAGATCTCTCCACTGTAAAGTTATAATTTCCCCTTTATAACTAAAAGGTAATTTGTGGGGAGATGCTTTGAGACTTTTCCTCATCACACTGTAACCCTCAAGTTTTAGCATCCGTGATGATTTTCTAATGCCATCATTCCTTCTATATTAGTACTAGATGTAATTCTACTATAAGGAAGTTCTCCTCCTTCTTCCCCACTTATTTACTTATTCATTTACTTATTTATATCAGAATAGACTCATGGATTCTTATTTGATTCAGCGGGTTATAATCCACAACCATCATTATTTATTTTTGATGCTCAGATTATCCCAGAGTTGGCCAGTGGAAGCCCCTTCAAGATGGCTTCTGTGTTCTTTTGATACATGCCCAATGTTCTTTGAGCACTTTCCTACTTTCTGGCAGAAGAAGATATTTCAGGTTCATGTTATACTTTCTCTGTAGAAGTCTGTTCTCCTGGACACCCTGGTTCCTCCTCTTGTTGGAGAATGGTATTTAGAAACCAAGATCTGGGTGCTGTGTGTGCTCACTGCAACTGGTGTGTCAATGCTTCTGTAGGCTTCCTCAGTGGATAAAGCTAGGAAATTTGTAGGAAACCATGAGTTCATACTGATACCTCCAATTCTAATCCAACATTACATGGTATATTCCCTCTTTCCATTTCTATAACTCCCTTTGTCCAGCTGTAAGAAAACTGACTCCCATTACCTTAATATATTTTCTCATTTACTCAAGCCTGATCTACTAAGTATAGATCAATATTTATTTACAGGTTTTTTTAGGGAGGAGGATGGAGAGTGAGATGCACAAATCTTAAGTGCACAATTTAATGTTTTGACAAATGCCTTAATTTATGTAACCCACACTCCTATCATCATTTCCATCGCCACAGCAATTTGACCCCCACAGACACAACCACTGTTTTCATTTTATTCCACCATAAATTAGTTTTGCCTGTTATAGATCTTCATATAATTGGAAACAAACTGCATGCAATCTTTCGTGTCTGGCTTCTTTCATTCAGCATAATGTTTGTATCCATAAAGTTCATTCATGTTGTTGTATATATCAGTATTTTGATGCCTTTTATTGTTGAATAACTTTCCATTGTATGAGTTTGTTTAACCATTCTACTGGAATAGACATTTGGGTTGTTTCCAGCTTGAGGTTATTATGAAAAAAATTTCCTTGAACATTCTTGTACAAGTCTTTGTATGGACATTTGTTTCGTTCCCTGGAGTAATTGCTTAGGAGTGGAATTCTTGGGTCATAGGGTAGGTGTATGTTTAACTTTAAAAGAAACTGCCAAATATTTTTCCAAAGTAGTTACACTATTTCTCACTCTTGCCAGCAATAAATCAGATAAGTAATAAAAGGTATCTCAGTGACTTTTAATTTGAATTCATATTATAATGAGTGAAAATGAGTATCTTTTCATATGTTTAAAGGACATTTATATTTCCTTTTCATTTGTACTTTTTTATTGAGTTGATAATCATTTTATTATTTTTTGTAGGAGCTTTTTATATATTATACTCAACATATTTTTAAAAGTCAGGTTTATTGAAGTATAAATTACATATAATAAGATTCACCTTTTAATGGAGCTGTCCTTGTATTTGGAAGGCCTTCTAACTGAGGGCTACATGCTGGTGCTCTGAAGTACTTATCTGAAAAACTCAGGTTTGTCAATTGCCATAAGGGAGTTACTGAGAGCAGGTTACCCTCAGGCCGAGATTTTGAAGGTCTCAGATGTACAAGCAGTGTGCTCAATGGAAAGAGCATAAGCACTGGACTCTGACTATCTGGGTTCAAATCCTGTCTGTGCCATGTATTAACTATGGGATTTTGTTCTCATTAGTTTTGGGTCTCAGGTTCCTCATTAGTAAAAAACTCTCAAACTCAAATTCCATACCTAATGAAAAATAACAAAATGAAAGCACACTGTTTAGTGCTGACACAAACTAGGTGCTTAATAAATGTTAGTTTTCCTTTTCTCTAGTAAAAGCCAAGTCACTAAAGACAACATGCTCTGGGGCAGCAGAATGGTGTGTGGGTGTGGGTGTGTGTGTGTGTGTGTGCACCTCACTCCCAACCATGACCTAAGGTCCTATTGGAGTATTAAGGCACAAAGAGGCCACTTATGTTTCTGTTTCCAACTTTCCAGCTTGGCAACCCTAGAGTTAGGCTGACAGCTTCCTGTGCTAATAAAATGTGCTCACAGAGAAAATATCATATCTGTCTAAGAGAAGACATTCCAAGATGGAGTAATAACTCGTTTTCAGTAAGAAGTTACTCAAAACCACCCTGCCAAACCCATTCTTCTGCCTCAGTGATTAGTGCCCGACCTGGATTCCTCCTGACACCATGACCTGTTGGTCCAACAGCCTTACATTATTAAGAGGTTCAAAAAAGAACTTGCTCACTTGTTTTAAGTGGGGAAAAAAAATTAAAAAAAAAATAAAAGAAGGGAAAACTTCCTGGGAAAAAAAAAAAAAGAACTTGCTGACGTGGAAGCAACCCAAGTGCCCATCAACTAATGAATGGATAAAGAAGATGTGGTATATATATGCAATGGAATACTACTCAGCGATAAAAATGACACAAAACCATCCCATTTGCAAGAATATGGATGGAGGGACCGGCCCCGTGGCTTAGCGCTTAAATGTGCGTGCGCCGCTACTGGTGGCCCAGGTTCGGATCCCGGGCACACACTGACGCACTGCTTGTCCAGCCATGCTGAGGCGGCGTCTCACATACAGCAACTAGAAGGATGTGCAACTATGACATACAACTATCCACTGGGGCTTTGGGGAAAAAAAGGAGGAGGATTGGCAATAGATGTTAGCTCAGAGCCAGTCTTCCTCAGCAAAAAGAGGAGGATTGTCATGGATGTTAGCTCAGGGCTGATCTTCCTCACACAAAAAAAAGAATATGGATGGAACTTGAGGGTATTATGTTAAGTGAAATAAGCCAGACAGAGAAAGACAAACACCGTATGATTTCACTCATATGTGGAAGATAAACAAATACATGAACAGAAAGAACAGATTAGTGGTTACCAGAGGGGAAGGGGGCTGGGGGTGGGTGTAAGGGGTAAAGGGGCGCATACATATGGCGACTGACAAATAATAGTGTACAACTGAAATTTCACAATGTTATAAACTATTATGACCTCAATAAAATAAAAAAAAATGAACAGTCCTGATCAGTGTAAATAATAACCTATATGGTTCTTACCCTGTGAAACCTTAGGGATTTGACGTTTTAGGAATAATGCAAGCTTTTATGAGTGATGTTGATTCACTAATCTGGTTAGCATATGGACTCATTAAAAAAAAAACAAAAATGAAAAAGAACTTGGTCTCCAGGCCCTGGGACTTTGGCCTTTTCTATTCCCAGCAGTGAACCTTGTGTTTACTATGAGGGAGGCAAGACAATCACAGCAGAACATAATGAACAATTATTTTCTCCTCACTCGGCCAGACAAAAATGGATGGGGTCTGCCGCCAGCCTGCAGGTGCCAGGTGGGCATCCTCACTGTGGTCCTAGTGTTGTTCTCATTTGCCCAGGCTAAGTGGCGAAAGCCTTGTCTCCAGATACTGGCCCTGGAAAGCAGCAGCTAGGTCACGTCTCAATTGATTTCACTTGCAGAGTAGAGTGGGCTAAAGCCTGGCTAAAGTCCTCAGAAGGACTCCTCTTCTTATCAGCAGCCACACTCATGAGGTCCTAGCCACAGCTGTTTACACCTACTGGGGAGGACTGTGTGAGTTTCTACAACTGGCTCCCCATGTCCTGCTGTTGTTTCCAAAAAGAAAGATCAAGTTTTAGCCTTCTAAGTCCACTTCATGGCAGCGAGGTCCCAGTTCAACAAGAAAAGTTAGAGGGTAAAGCCCCAATGGTATGACCTTTCCCAGTGAGGCATCTGTCAACAGATCAGCCCCCTCTGAGGTGGAAGTACAGCTCAGAGTGCAGGGGCAAATCCACCTCTAGGATTCAGCCTCTCCCCTACATTTCAGAGCCCTGAGGTCTGGGGAACGGAACTAAGAATTGGGGATTCTGAAGAGTGCTTAATAGATAGAAGAGTCAGCAGCCAATGATGGCTGCAAAGTGAGGCTGAAGTGTCTTATTGCAAGGCAGAGGGAAAATGCCTCTGAGTTCCACAGCTCATCTCTTGTGGGGCCCTGAAGAGGCCTAGAAGGATTCCTGGATGTGGAATTCAAGAGACCTGGGTTTTTAGCACTGTTTCTTATTACTGACAGTGCCAACACTATCCACCAATTACTGTGTGCTTACTGTGTGCTAAGTGCTTTATGAGAATTATCTTATTCAGTCCTGACAGCCAGGACCCTATGAATTAGGTACTGTTATTGTCCCTATTTTACAGACGAAGAGGCTGAGACACAAAGAAGTTAAGCAACTTCCTCAAGGTCAAAGCAATAGCTTGTGGTACTGGGATTCAAATATAGGTAGTTTGGATCTAGAAGCTGTGCTCATTACTACTACATGATACTGCTTCTTGATGAAGTTGTCTTATCATAGTCCTTACCATATAATGCTATAACTCTTTGTTTAAATGCTTATCTCCTACACTAAACTTGATGGTGGGCACAGTGTGTTATTCATTTTCCGTTGACGGTGGTCAACACTGACCTGAACACCAAATGGATGCTAGGTAAATGTTTGTTGAATAAATACTGAATAACGGAATATTACTTTCTGTGTCTTAGCATTGGGGAAAGATATGGAGAGTTGAGGGGAGGTGTAGGTTATTAAGGCACTAAGGACTCAAGTCCTCCGGTGGGGACAATGGAAATTACCACCTTAAACTGGCATTTCCTTTGAGTTTTCTGTACTTTTGAAATAGTACTCCCCCAACTCTTGGGTACTCCTCCCTCACTCCTTGAGGTTTGAGTGGGACTATTGATTACAATTTCCCACCCATCCTTGCCCAAGGAGGACTTTTGGCCCAAGCCTGGCCATTCAGGCCCCTCCCTCGCTTTTGGCATTATGGTGCTAGAAGAATGGAATTTTAGAGATCTTTGAGGCTGTCTTACCTGGTTGCATGGAGAAAGCCACGCTGCAATGTAAGAGGATAAGGCCAATGTGCAAAGAGAAGCAGATAAGCAGAGATGAGAGATGGAGAGAAAAAGAGACCAAGTAACATTATTTGAGACCCTAGGTCAACCATACCTGAAGATAAATCTACCCTTAGGTGTCCCAGCTTTCTGGGCCTCTATATTCCCTATTTGCCTAAGCTAGTCTAAGTTGGTTTTGTTACATGTAACTAAAAGAATTATTTTTAGTAGGGTACCCTATAGTAGGGTTTTCAGATATAGAAACAAAAAATTGCATGGGATATACTTCTACTAAAAATTATTGATTGTTTATCTGAAATTCAAATTTAACTGGACATTGAGTATTTAGCTGGCAACTCTACCCTACAGTGATATACAACACTGTACCAGAGGATGTGCCAAACCACATGACAAATGTAACACAGGAGTCACTGCTGTAGGATTTTTTTTCAGGAAGGGATAAAGTTAAGTAATTTAACTGGGTAATTGAAAAATATTTTTATGTTAAAATAACCATAGATAAGATATGAACTGTAACAATTATAACAGTTGGTAAAGGCACATTAACAGACCAACCAATGAAACAGACCAAAAGCCCAGAAATGAAACACAATTTAAAGAGGAATTTAGTATATGATAAAAGTAGAATTTCAAATTAATAGGAAAAACAATGGATTATGCAACAACTGGTACTAGGATAAGTGGATTGCTGTTTGTGAAAATAAAAATGAGGTTAGGTCCCTATTCCACTCTTCACTTTATTTATTTTTTTATTTTTATTTTATTTTATTTTTTATTTTTTCCCCCCAAAGCCCCAGAAGATAGTTGTATGTCATAGCTGCACATCCTTCTAGTTGCTGTATGTGGGACGCGGCCTCAGCATGGCTGGAGAAGCGGTGCGTCGGTGCATGCCCGGGATCCGAACCCGGGCCGCCAGCATCGGAGCGCACGCACTTAACCGCTAAGCCACAGGGCCGGCCCCCACTTTTCACTTTAAAATAAATACCAGACGATAAAAGATAGAAACATGAAAACAATGCCATAATAAAAGAACTAGAAAAAATATGAGAGAATTAAAAAAAAATCTGAGAGAGGGGAAGGCCTTTCTAAGTATGACATAAAACCCAGAAACCAGGTGCTGGCCCTGTGGTGTAGCAGTTAACTGCATGTGCTCTGCTGCTGGCGGCCCAGGTTCGGATCCCGGGTGCGCACCGACGCACCACTTGTCAGTCCATGCTGTGGCGGCATCCTATATGAAGTGGGGGAAGACTGGCACAGATGTTAGCTCACAGTCAGTCTTTCTCAGCAAAAAGAGGAGGATTGGCATGGATGTTGGCTCAGGGCTGATCTTCCTCAAAAAAAAAAAAAAATCCAGAAACTGTAAAAGAACAGATTAATAAATTTAATCAACATACAAATTTAAAATTTTTTTCTTGGGGCCAGCCCCGTGGCTTAGCAGTTAAGTGCGCGCGCTCCACTACTGGCAGCCCGGGTTCAGATCCCTGGCGCGCTCTGACCCACCGCTTGTCGGGCCATGCTGAGGCAGCATCCCACATACAGCAACTAGCAGGATGTGCAGCTATGACATACAACTATCTACTGGGGCTTTGGGGAGAAAAAGGGAAAGAAAAAAAAAAAAGGAGGAGGATTGGCAATAGATATTGGCTCAGGGTGGGTCTTCCTCAGCAAAAAGAGGAGGATTGGCAAGAATATTAGCTCAGGGCTGATCTTCCTCACAAAAAAAAAAAAATTTTTTTCATGATAAAAATCACCCCAAATAAAGCCAAAGACAAATAACAATTGGAAAAATATTTGCAACTCATATTACAGGCAAAGTTAATTTCCTTAAGATATAAAGAGTTCTCTGTAAATCAAAAAGAAAAGGATGAGATTAATATAATAGATAAAGGGGCAAAGGGCATGAAAAGGCAGTCTACATAGAAGACTCTGTAGACTCTTTAAGACTCTTAAACATATGAAAAATATTCAAATTTATTCATAAGAGAAACGCAAAATTATAACTGCCATTTTAACCTATCAGATTAAAAAGATGAAAAAGTACTCTCAAATATAACTACAATGGAGGGCAATTTGGCAGTATTTTTCAAAATTACAAACGCAAAGCTCTTCAACCCAGGAATTTCACTTCTACAAATTTATCCTACAAATATACTTTCATATGTGTGAATTAACTATGCACTGCAACATCAATGTAATAGCAAAAGACAAGAAACAATTTAAGTGTTCATCAATAGAGGACTGGTTACTAAATTATATCCATACAATGAAATACTATGCATTTGTAAAATAGAACTAGGAAACATGTGTTTATGTTTGCATATGCATAGTCTATCTCCAGAAGGATATGTAAGAAAATGGTAATAGGCGTGTGGCTGGGGAACATACTCTTTTGTGCTTTTTTAATTTTGCACCATGTATATTTATTACCTATTCAAAAATAAATAAATAAAATACATTTTAAGTGTAAAATACCTTAGGAAAAACTGAAAAACATGGATGTATTATGAATCAGATTGCAAACACCGTGAGTTTTAAGATACCACACAAGAGTTCAAGGGCTTTTCAAGCTCAGGTAAGCACTTGGGATTTTGACCCTAGACCTGGGGGAATGAGGGTAACAAATGAATTCTCTCAGTTGTTTGGAAAACTCAGAGGAAAAATGTGAAAAGCACTGCTTTACAAGATAATAGGGCCCATGGGCAGGCTATGGGAGAGATATTCCTTGGAACTTGGAGGTAAAGTGCCCTTCTGAGTCCTGGAAAACAGAAACCATTCTAAGTATTTAAAACAGAGAATTTTATTCAGACAACTGGTTAAGTGTTGGCAGAGTTAAAAAGTGCAACAGAGAACAGTGAAGTAGCCCAGAGATGAGCAATACCAAGAAGCTGCTGCCACCCTTACACTGGAGGAACAGAAGAAGGGTGTCATGTTACCAGAGCCCAGGGGCTGGGATCATCTGCTAGAAGTTGGAGCCAGGTAGGTGGGAGGAGACAACTTGAGGCCAGGGCGTGGGGTGAGGTAGGGGTGAGGATACTCTGTTTTTTTCCTCAATCCCTCCAATCTCCAAAAGTGCCTCCCATTTATAGAGCCCAGCAACTCAGCCTGAAAGCCAACCAGCACAGGAGTCCAGGTCATGCAGCCTTCATGTCAGCCCACTACCGCCATACTGAAAAGATAAGGGGAAAGGTGAGGAATAGATCTGAGGGCAAAACAGGCCCAGGATCAGCACAGAGAGAAATTCGGAAAAAATCAAAACGATTGATGAATCCATCTCTTTGAGAAGAATCAACTCAGGCTACCTGCACAAAGGTGGGTTTCTAAAACTGCAACATTAAGGCCCAGACATTTTCCCCAAAATGTCCCTTATAGCTGGTTTGTCCAAACTAGGATCTAATTCTGGACCATACACTACATTTGGTTGCTTTGTCTCTTAAAATATTTTAATCCAGAATGACACCTTTTCTTGATGTTGTGAAGCAAAGAGGCCAGTTGTCCTATAGAATGTTCCATCGTCTGAATCTGTTTGCTGCCTTTTGCTTTCCTTTAGCTTGATTCTCTAGCTTATCCTATAAACTTGATTAGACTCAAGTTAAACATTTTTGGTAGGAATACGTCATAGTCGATGGTGTCTACTTAATGTTGGGATTCCAGCAGGGTAAACATAATATCTGATTGTTCCACCATTAATAATGCTAAGATTTACCACTGTAATAAAGTGGTGAATGCCTAATAACTTCATTGTGCAGTTAACTTTTCATTTAAGACCAGGAAGTAATCTTTGTGGTACAGTTAACCTTGTTAAAGCTCAGTTTCCTCATCTGAAATGTGAAAACAGGGTTGGTGAATATATTAAATAAATTAATGCTGGGCCGGCCCCATGGCTTAGCGGTTGAGTGCACGTGCTCCGCTGCTGGCAGCCGGGTTCGGATCCCAGGCGCGCACCCACGCACCACTTCTGGCGCGCACCCACGCACCACTTCTCCGGCCATGCTGAGGCCGTGTCCCACATACAGCAACTAGAAGGATGTGTAGCTATGACGTACAACTATCTACTGGGGCTTTGGGGGGAAAAAATAAATAAATAAAGTTATAAAAAAATTAATTAATTAATGCATTTAAAGCACCTAGGATACTTTGAACAGTATACTTGAATAGTAAACATTCAAATAAAGTAGCAATTATTATTATTTTGGTTGCAACTCCACCATCAGAGAATGTGGAGCAGAAGAATCAAAAGCCCCTCTTCCCCACTTCCCAACACTTACTTTTTTCTGAAAGAGGAGTCAGGCTATTTTGGAGTCTGATAGACCAGGCTGGAAGTTTGGTTTGTTGCTAGAACAGATTATATCCGTGGACAAGTTACTTCTATCAATTTCCTCTTAAGTAAAGATAAATGCCACGTGTGGAGGGCTTAGTATATACAGACATTGTACTAAACACCTTACAAGCATTTTCAATTTTAACTCTTCCTTAAACCCCACAAAAATTATCTTTTTCAGATGAGGAAACAGGCTCAGAAAGATTAAATAACTTGCACAAGCAGCACGGCTAGAAAGCGGTGAGATGAGACTTGAAACTAGGGATCCTACTATCTCCTGGGGCTAATGAGACTCAGAAAAGCGACGCTATGTAAATCTGCTTGCACCTGGCTTTATTGCTTTAAGAAACCCATTATTTCTCAGTTGTCACCTTCTCAGCAAGCCTCCTCCGACTGTCTTATTTAAAGTTGAACTCCCCTCTTCCGTGCTTCATTCCCCACCACCTCCCCACTCCCCGACCCAGTACTTGGCTCCATCTAACCTACTACATATTGACTTTATTATTCTGTTTTCTCCAACTCGAACGTCAACTTCATGAGGCAAGGACTTCTGTCTGTTTTGTTCACTGCTGTCGTCTCAGCATTTATAGCAGCGCCTGGCACAGAACAAGCAATCATTAGATACTCGTCGACAGAATGAAGAACAGGCTTCCGGAAGCATCAAGAGTCAAGATTAAATGGGAGCGGGTTGAACCTCGTAGGGACCCTTAGTCCTTCCCCTTCCCGCCTTCCTATAGGTGGAGGAAGACACGGAAAAGTCCCGCCCCTCGCTCCCCTTAGAGGCGGGTAAAGCCGTCGCAGCGTCGCTCGGTAGGCTCATTGGATGACCTGTTAGGGTTTCTGAAGTCGCGCTTGACTCGTCGGTTTCCCGGCGTCGGCGCTGGCTGTGTGCGTCATTTCCGGGCGGCGCGGAACGGAGTGGCCAACGGCTTGCAGAGCACCATGCCCAAGTGAGTGGGGGCTTGAATCTGGGAGTGTTCGCGGTCCCGGTCACTAATTGTGGCCCGGTGGGGTAGGGCAGAGCAGGTTCTGGCCCCTGAAGCCTGTAGGGAAGCGAGAGGGTCTGGGGGCGGGAGGGAGACTAGGAGCTCTAGAAACCCCTTTTAGAGGGTGGAGGTCGACTCCGCATAAGGCAACAAAAAAGCCTGAATTGTGTCTGGACACTTTGTTTGACGTCTTCGAATCCTGAGTAGGTCTTTTATTTTGTTTTTTACCTTCAAAGAACAGCGGTTCGGTGGATGGGCATCTATTAAGTGGTTGTTATCTTTTTTTCTCTACGTTGCATCTCTTTCCAGGTTTTATTGTGACTACTGCGATACATACCTCACCCATGACTCTGTAAGTAGTGTTTCTTTTCAGTTTCAAGAAATCTTATATGTAATAAATAAAAATGTTTTAAGGTATAACTTTGTGCTTTTCATCCGCTGAGGTTTAAGTTTCTCCACTGCTTGGAGAAAATAATTTGGGGTATTTATTTTTCCACCTTTCCTGTAACTGTCTTCATAATTTGAAGTTGTTGGGCTTCCAGCAGTCAGTGTTTTCAGTGGAAACTCAAAATAATAAAGCTTTAGCAAGTTTGCAGATGAAAGAAATTTATATAGCAAGTAAAATTCCAGGAAAGTGTCCTAAAGCTCAAATGTTGGTGTCCAGGCACTCAAATATTTGATTGATTGACTTGGAAAGAAATGTCTAAATTTGAAACTGAGTATTTTGATGTTATTAAAAACTGCTTACCAAATAATAACAGCAAATAAAATTAAATATTTATTGTGTGTCAGGCAGTGTTCCAGATGCTTTACATGTATCATTTTGTTTAATGCTCATGATAATCCTACAAGATTAGTATTATCTCCATTTTACAGAGGAGGAAACTGAGGCAGAGTGTGGTTAAATAACTGACCTGATGTTAGAAAACTAGTAAGTTGTATAGAGCTGGAAGATGAGCCTAACAGTCTTAACTCCAGGGCTTCTGTGCCAGCAGCTCTCAGGCTTTTTTGTCTCATGGTCCCTTTACACTCTTAAAAATTACTGGGTTATAAAAAATATTAGTGGGTTATATCTATTAATATTTGCTGTATTTGAAATTAAAACTTAAAAAAATACTTAGTAATTAACTTAAAAGGAACAATAAGGGATTTTTTACTTGTAACACAAATAACATTTTGAAAGTAAAAAGTAGTTGTTTTCCAAAACAAAAAATTTAGTATGATGAATGGCACTAACATTTTTTGCAAACCTCTTTATGTCTGACTTAAAGGAAGATGGCTAGGTTCTCATTTTCTGCATTAAATCTGTTGCACTGTGTTGTTTTGATTGAAGTATATGAAGAATCTAGCTTCACATGGATATGTAGTTGAAAAAAAGAGAACTTTAATAGCCTTTTTACATAATTGTAGATGTTCTTTAGTACTTTACATTACTGCACCAAAACTCAACATGTGGTTAGTTGCAGCGTGGAATCTGAAACCATATCAAACGCTCCATACTCTATTACGTTAAAATTCACTGGTCTGTCTTGCGCTTTGAGTGTATCTTTCATCATGTGTGATTTTGTAACATGCTTTGGTCATTTGGAAAATGTTAGTTCACTCAGTTATGCAGGTCTTCCAAGTGTTGACACATTTGATTATATAATATAAAAATTCACATTCATTAATGTCACAGTCTAATCAGAAATAGTTTTTAAGTATTGGGAAGCTGACAAGCTCATGGTGGCAGACCAGGTTTTCCAAAATTCTGATTTTTGTTTGAAAGCTCAAATTTTATCATTGGCAATAAATGCTATCAGTTGCTTTCCTTGAAGTGACAGGCTTGCTTCATTTATTTTTGAGAAGTTTGAATCACCAGTTTGTTTCTCAATCGCTTTCAAGTAAAAATGATGTTTTATCAATGAGGCAGCTAGTAGAGCTCACAACTTGCATGCCTGCTTTTCTTTGAAATAGTGTTATATTTTGGCATGCAGCAGAAGTGCTTTGTACATACTTCCTGTTTTGTCACTCAAATATTAAAAAAACATGAACTCAAGGGTTGAGATTTAATAAAATTAGTAATTTTACTGCTTTATCAAGGATAGTTTTAGTGAAACTGGCTTTTTTCCCCCTGTGAGTGTTATGACGTTGAAAAATAACATTGATCGCTAATGCATTGGGTTGCCATTGTTTTGATTCATTCCGAAGTGCCAGGAGTTTGGCATCATCAGTGCAAATGTCAATGCGTTGAAAAAGGCAAGTAATGTCTTAGTATTATTATGAAACTACTTTGACCTTGCAGACTCCCTGAAAGGTGGGTCTAAGACACCCTTAGGTGTCTGTGGGCCACAATTTTTTTTTTGTGAGGAAGATCAGCCCTGAGCTAACATCCATGCCAATCCTCCTCTTTTTGCTGAGGAACACCGGCCCTGCGCTAACATCTATTGCTAATCCTCCTCCTTTTTTTTTTTTTTTCCCCTTTTTCTCCCCAAAGCCCCAGTAGATAGTTGTATGTCATAGTTGCACATCCTTCTAGTTGCTGTATATGGGACGCCGCCTCAGCGTGGCCGGACAAGCAGTGCTTCGGTGCGCATCCGGGATCTGAACCCAGGCCGCCAGTAGCAGAGCGCGCGCACTTAACCACTAAGCCACGGGGCCAGCCCGAGTGGGCCACATCTTGAGAACTGCAGCTGTCTACTTTGCTGACTGTGCAGAAACCTGATTAAATCAAAACTCTTGGTCATCTTGTCATTTTGAATAGTAGCTGCAGGAACCCAGCCAATGATTTCTATGTTTTCACTTCACTTGGAATTCTTTCTAACACATAGTCAAATGTAGTTCAGCATTAATGTATTTGTGGAATGTGTAAGTAGGGTGGTTCCTCTTGAGGAAATAATAGTTCTGAATCGTATTATAGATTGTCGTGGAGGAGACCCCTCCATTATGTTGGTATTGGTAGTAGCCTGCCTATAGATCCCCAGTCTTGTTGTTGTTTTGTTTTGTTTGTTCCTAATCCCTTCTCTAGGTCAATCCCCCAGTTATAATTATCTGAAATTGTTAGTGAGGGGGCTATGCCTTTCTATCCTTTTTCAGCACTCATCTTGCTAATGCCAGAATTCAGAGAATTGAGAAGTATCACTTTATGAGAAGCATTAGGAACCCTTGTAATACAGTTGTTCTAACATGATGTCTTTTGAAAATAGTACGAAATTTCTGTGGTGATTGAAGCAGTTCCCTGTGATGGACTTTGAAATGTATAAAACATTCAGTGCTGTAATTTTTGAACTTTTGCTGGTTCTTAGGCATAATTTTGTTATTAGGCTTAAGCCATCATTGTTGTATTAGTGTAAACAGTGGATTGGAAGACAGGGAACAATATTTTTTAATGTAGACTGTGAAAAGACAGTCTTTGCTCACATGCCGTTGGTCATATCTGCCGCCGCTGAAGCAATCATGTGAAGAGAGGACATACAAATAGGAGGTAGGTAGGTAGCCATGAGGAGCATCTGAATGAGATCTGGATTCCAGGCCTTGGCTTGCCGCTTACTAGCTGTGTGTTTTGAGACAAGTCTTTAAGCATAAATAGGAGATAATACCCTTGGGATTTTTTTCTGTCAATTTTGTTGAATTATAATTTGTGTTCAATTAAACACATTTTAAGTGGACAGTTTGATGACTTGTCAAATGATTACAACTTGATGTATACATCAAGATATTGAACATTTCTATCACCTCAGGAAGTTTCCTTGTATTCCTTTGCAGTCTCCTTCACCCCTGGCCCTGACTGATCTGGTTTTTATTACTAAAGATCAGTATTACTGGTTTTAAAACTTCATGTGAATGGAATCTTATAATAGTGTACTCTCTGTGTCTGATTTCTTTTGCTTAGCGTGTTTTTGAGATTCATCCATTTTGCATGTATAAGGGATATGTTCTTTCTGATTAGTACTCCATTGTACCATGCACATGTGATTTTTATGAAGATGGAGACACTGCTTATAAAATACATAGCATAATGTCTGGCACTTTATAAATGGTAAATGTTAACTTAGAAACAAAATGTTAAGGGTATGGAGTTTATCGTATGTTAATTTTACCTCAATAAAGCTGTTAAAGAAAGAACAAAAGGATTAGTGGGCTAGAGACAAAAGTCTGTATGTGCTTCATATAGAGTCTGTATTCTAGACTCATAGTCATTTAAAAGAATATATTCTCATAAACAGTATTATTTAAATGTATGTAAGCTATATTATTTTGCCATGAAATGACCTAAGAAAGGGCATTAAAATGGCATTGTGTTCTAGATCAGGAGTTTGCAAACTTTTTCTTAAAGGGCCAGATTGTGATTATTTTAGGTTTGTGAAGCATACAGTATTTGTTGCAATTACTCTCACGTTGTAGAGAGAAGACATAGGCAATACATAAACCAATGAATGTGGCTGTGTTCCAATACTTTATTTTACAAAATCAGGTGGCTGGCCCATGGGCCATAGTTTGTTGACCCCTGGTTTATATAATAAATACAATAGATAAATTACCACAATACGTTGTTGGATAATGTTTATAAGTGATGCTTTAGCTCCCAGCTAAAGCTGCTGAAGGTAGCCAGGCTACCAATATAAAGGTAAGCCTTTATAAAATTTCTAGTTTTGGAAATGTGTTTCTGTGACTGATATGACCTTCTTGTTTTGCAGCCATCTGTGAGAAAGACACACTGCAGTGGTAGGAAACACAAAGAGAATGTGAAAGACTACTATCAGAAATGGATGGAGGAGCAGGCTCAGAGCCTGATTGACAAAACAAGTATGTTTCAGTCTCTTGTTCTGATGTGGTAGAATGGTCCCATTCTTTCTTGTCCCTGTCTCTCTGTTGTTTTTCACTGAAGCAACTCATTCTGAATGATAAATAGGAGCATTCTGTTGAATGAAAGAAGTGGAAGGTCATTGGTTTCCCAGGGATATAGGAACACATTAATATTAATTATTGAGGTTAGATCAATCAGTTATCGGTTAGACTGGGAAGTGGAGCAGAGAAGAATGAGTTGCCTAATATTCTTTATTGACATGGACCAGATTTTATTGCAAATTTATGTAAAACCTCCTTTGTCGTGATCCATAGTTTTTAGAACTGTTTTCCTGTTATAGTAGGAAGAGGTGGGGGGTGGATTTGTAGTTCTCTTCAAAGAGTTTGAGAGACTTTGAGTTTCTTATCCTTGGTAGTCCTGAAAGGTAACTGGTCAAAAAGCAAGTAACTTATGTGAAAATAGTCTGAGTATGTTTTGGACCCCTGTCGTACATGCCATGCTCTTTTTGTTTAATTAGGAACATTGTTGTTATTTAGGCTAGTTGAGTCCAAGGCACTGACAGAAGGAGATGTTGTGTTTCTACGTTAGATTGTCCTGGTGTATTTGAAACATGGCCTTTTTTAATCATTCATTGTATTCAGAGCTGGCAGGCAGATGTGGACTTTGTGATGTGATTTTTTTAAAAAAGCAAAACTATTATGGAAAATTTCAAACAAAATAGAAAGATTTAATGAGTGAACCTCCCATGGCCACCCCTGCCCTCATTCCCATCACCTAGCTGCAACAGTCTTGTTTCCTTTATACCAAAGTTCTCAAACTTAGCACTATTCACATTTAGGGCCAGATAATTCTTTGTTGTGGAGGCAGTCCTGTTCATTGTAGGATATTCAGCAGCAGCCCTGACATCTACTCACTAGATACCAGTAGCAGTTCCCAGATGTGACAACTAAAAATATCTCCAAACATTGCCCAATGTCCCCAAGGGGACAAAATTGCCTCTGGTTGAGAGCCACTGAATACCTCCATCTCCTCCTTTTCTCCCTTCTGGATTATTAAGGAGCAAATCTCAGAGATTGTCCCATTTCATTTGAAAAAATAAATTATAATGTAATCTTTTTTTTCTCTATTTGAAAAGATGTTAGAAATTTCTTGGCATTAATGGTTGGCATTATATTCGTTCAGTTATTTTTCATATGCAACAAAAGAATTTAGGATGAGTAAACATTTTTTTGTGTGTGTGTGAGGAAGATTAGCCCTGAGCTAACATCTGTTGCCAATCCTCCTCTTTTTGCTGAGGAAGACTGACCCTGGGCTAACACCGGTGCCCATCTTCCTCTACTTCATACGGGGCGCTGCCACAGCACGGCTTGCCAAGCGGTGTGTCGGTGCACGCCCGGGATCCAAACCTGTGAACCCCGGGCCGCTGCAGCGGAGCGCACGCACTTAACTGCTACGCCACCTGGCTGGCCCCAAGTAAACATTTTGGGTGGGAGACTTTTGGAGGAGAGGAGGGGAGCCCTCAGGGACACACCTTGTGATATCCATGATTATGTTGACGTTGAGTCTGCTACTGAGCCAATGGCTTAGCCACTCCCTCTTCAATCTTTGTAAGCTGTCCTTCTACACAGAATGTGGGAGGTGCCTTTTTAATTGGAAAAGCCCTTATTGGGATATGATTCCTTATAGAGCACAGGCTCTGTTCACAGGAATATGGATATCTGTTACTAAATCTCTGCTGTAGGTCAGTTCTTTGGATCGGGTCCTTATGAATTATCAGTGATTTACTTGAGTAGTTTGACCTCCTTGGCACTGGTGGGGATGGAGTGGAGTGGGGGCCTGCCTGGGCTATGGACTGCACTGAATTGGGTAGGGCTTACGTTCAGGAATAGACTTTATGAGTGTGTATTTTAGTATTTATTTGTGATCCTTTCTAAAACCAAATGTAAATGATGTTCAGTTTCTTTTGTTTTCATTTGTGACTCATACTGTCTGAAAGAAAAATTAAGTCGATTGTATTGGACATTTTTTAAGATCATCATCTCCTTCAGGGCAGGCTCTTGCTTTGAAATCTTTGTTTCTTTCATGTCTCTTAACTTAGTGCATTAATTTCAAAACTGCTAAACCAAAACAGTATATTGTTTTGACTCAGAACAGCATATATAGGAAGGGTGGAAGTTTTACAAAGCTTGGCCTTTGGGTAGGTATTGCACATGTTTCAAACAAAGCTATGAATGACTTGAATTGGTTACAAACCACATCTATAGATTAAAGATGACTGCTTCTCTTGGCAAGTCATTGATAGGTGGGAGGTTTTCACTCCAGTCTCCCATAGTTAATTCAGCCAAAGAAAGTGGTTATTTTAGTAAATGGGTTGTTGAATTCTTATTCACTGTGTTGTTTTTTTTTTTCACTCTCTCCAAAGCTGCTGCATTTCAACAAGGAAAGATACCTCCTACTCCATTCTCTGCTCCTCCTCCTGCAGGGGCAATGATCCCACCTCCTCCTAGTCTCCGTAAGTTTATAAAGTTTTTATCTTAAGGGGTGTAACTGGGCAGATTATCCTTTGATTTTGTTAGATTATCTCACAGTTGGCTTTCAAATGCTCATTGAATGAATACATAGTAATAGAAAATAACTTTATTGGTATAATTTCTGAAATATCTTTAGAGTTACCTTCTGATTGCATTATTACTAGGCTATTGTATTTGTGGCATCCCAAGTGTGGGTCTGAGAAAGATTCAATGGAAAGCTCAGAATGTACCTCTGATTAAATGAGCTAATATATGAAGAGGTATTGCTGAGTACATTATTTACTGTTATGAACACAACACCGGAGGATTGAAGTAGCTGATAAACTCCTCAGTCTTTCTCCCTATTTTCTAACCCACCTAACACCAATATATATACCTCGTGAAAGATAAGAATTGGATAGTTGGGGGCCAGCCCCATGGCCTAGTGGTTAAGTTCAGTGCGCTCCGCTTTGGCGGCCTGGGTTCAGCTCCTGGGTGTGGACCTACACCACTCGTCAGCGGCCACGCAATGGCGGTGACCCACATATAAAATAGAGGAAGATTGGCATAGATGTTAGCTCAGGGTGAATCTTCCTCAGCAAAAAAAAGAAAAAAAGAATTAGATGGTTGAAAGTGGAGTGGATCAAAGACCTCTCCTTTCTGGGAAGGTTTGTTATTTCTGCATGCAGACAGGAGGAAATTGAGTAACTAGGCCATAAGTTCTTTGACTCTCCTGGAAGGGTTCAGATTGCAATTGAACTCAGAAACCTAACCTTACTCCTATAAGTAATCATGGGTCTAAACACAGAGAACTAGGCTGTTTACAATAGTTGTACATTAATGCAGGTGGACCACTAATGGCCTACCAAACCCTTCCTGGGCTCCTGCCATCCTGGGACCTGGTCAGGCCTCTGCTTACAGCAGCTCCCAGGTCATCTCTCTCTCTATCCTGACTGATTGGCACTCAACTCCATTATTTTTAATTGCAGAATGGTCTGTGGTATGAGTGTACCATAATTAACCTCACTATTTTCTTTTTCTTTTTTTCTGTGAGGAAGATCGGCCCTGAGCTAACATCTGCCAGTCCTCCTCTTTGTTGCTGAGGAAGACTGGCCCTGGGCTAACATCCATGCCCATCTTCCTCCACTTTAATTTTATTTATTTATTTATTTTTCCCCCAAAGCCCCAGTAGATAGTTGTATGTCATAGTTGCACATCCTTCTAGTTGCTGTATGTGGGATGCAGCCTCAGCATGGCCGGAGAAGCGGTGTGTCAGTGCACGCCCGGGATCCGAACCCGGGCCGCCAGCAGCGGAGCGCGCGCACTTAACCACTAAGCTAGGGGGCTGGCCTCTCTTCCTCCACTTTATATGGGACGCCGCCACAGCATGGCTTGGGTCCATCGGTGTGCACTTGGGATCCGAACCGGTGAACCCCGGGCTGCCACAGTGGAGCATGCGTACCTAACCACTTGCGCCACTGGGCCAGCCCAACCTCACCATTTTCTTATTGTTGGACATTTAAGTTGTTATAAATTGTTGAGGGCCGGCCCCGTGGCTTAGCGGTTAAGTGCACGGGCTCCGCTGCTGGCGGCCCGGGTTCGATCCCGGGTGTGCACCGACGCACTGCTTCTCCGGCCATGCTGAAGCTGTGTCCCACGTACAGCAACTAGAAGGATGTGCAGCCATGACATACAACTATCTACTGGGGCTTTGGGGGAAAAAAAATAAATAAATAAAATTATAAAAATAAATAAATAAATAAATTGTTGATATTGTAAATGATACTGTTAGGAATGCTTCTGCCTATACATCTTCATATTTCCAAAGAATCTTTTAAACCTAGGTTTTAATTTTTTTTAAAGATCTGAAATGAGGTACTTGTGGCTAGTGTTCATCAGCTTTTTTGTTAGGAGCTCTATAGAAGGTATAATACCCCCTTTTTAAAAATTAAACTCTCTTGGAATTTTTTTAGCCTGGGGAACCTGACTTCATTTTATACTTGTGTCTAGGCAGGCTTATTCTTGCTTTTGAGTCATAAAGTAACTAAAGATTTGTGTCATGCTGATTTTTGTGTATCTACTGTTATAAAAGACGATAAGAAGTCTTTTGTTACAGAATTTGGACCATATCATGAGGCCCTATTTGTTTCATTAAGAAGAGAAAAATGTTAATACATAAGCATATCTTAACCTCAGGCCCCATTCGTTATTTCAGCTGGTCCTCCTCGCCCTGGTATGATGCCAGCACCTCACATGGGAGGCCCTCCCATGATGCCAATGATGGGTCCTCCTCCTCCTGGGATGATGCCAGTGGGACCTGGTAAGTTTGAATCTCTTTCCTTCTGGGATAGTCCATTGTGTTTTAGTTCTCCATTTAAATGGAATTCTTAATTAGCTGTCTAGATGCATTATTGCAACAAATTATATTTGGTGAATCTATAATGATAAAGGAAAAGAAATATTTGGTTTGTCAGTCTAACTAGATGATATCCAAAGAAGTTGTACTACTAAAAGCCAGGTAAGGCTGCCTCTTTTTTTCTTCTTCTCTCTCCCTCCTGTTTCCCTGCATCCTCCTGACTTTTGGCTATTTATAATGAAGAGAAAGGCAGATGAGCTTGTTCCCCTGGAGGGTAGTGGGAAGGGTAGATGTATACTTGTGCTGCTACTTTTCTCAGTTTTGATTTGGAGCAGAGCTACCTCCTGTTGCTGATTTAATCTTGCAGGTTAACTAGGCCAAATTAGTATATGAAAAAGGTCTTAGATGTGATAGTCTTTTATTCA
This sequence comes from Diceros bicornis minor, assembly GCF_020826845.1. Lineage (NCBI taxonomy): Eukaryota > Metazoa > Chordata > Mammalia > Perissodactyla > Rhinocerotidae > Diceros > Diceros bicornis. The sequence goes on along the minus strand of NC_080753.1, from coordinate 29,902,650 downwards.
GGAAAGGGAGAAAACTTACACTTCAAACATTTTATTTTAATATAAACATAAATGTACATTAATTTGCAAATTTTTCTGATACATGGTTAAGGCCTTTGCTTTGATAGTGAGTCTACTGATTAGAACACCATATATTTCTTCCATGAACCAATAAACCATACCCATAATGCATTCTTTACCAACTTTAGTTTCATTTTCTTTGAAGTAGTTAGAGACCTCGTGAGGCAATCTAGTTCCAATCTTTTATGATTGTCCTGCCCACCAAATTTGTGAGCACTTTTTGGGGATGTTTGCCTGAGTATAAGTATCAACTTAGTTTTAATAGAATCAATTCTTTTTTTACACTCATATTTTATTGATTTGCAGAATAGTTAAATTATGTAATTAGAATAAATACAGCTGACATAAGAAGCCTACAATTTACCTGGTAAGACAAGGTGCAAAGGTTTTAGAGTAGCTTCCTAGCCAAAAGCATTCTGTATGTTTACTGGGGGTATCACTTGGAGGGATGGGAGAGTATAGATAAAAAGAGTTCCTGCCTTACTGGCTTGTGAACCCAAAACACAATCAAAGTGACTTAGATGGCTTCTTTTGCATTCTTAAATCAGGGTCACAAACTCCAGTCCCTAGAGGGGTTAGGGATGTGGTGAGTCGTCTAGGAATGCATGACTCATCTAAAGAAGGCTTCTAGAACTCAGCTTCAGCCTGTGGTTGACATTTGAGGATGCAGGCTTGGTATTGCCATTTCTCCTTAGTGTATTGTTGTTTTTAGCTAGAATAAAATAATAAGATTATGGAATTTGCATTAAAATAATTGAGTAGTTGGGGGGTGGGCAGGGATAAGAATGGGTGGGGATAAGATAAACACAGTTGGCAATGGGTGGATGATTGTGGAAGCTGGATGATGGGTACATGGATGTTCATTATATGCTTTTCTCCTATTCTTATAGATGTTTGAACGTTTCCATAATAAAAGGTTGGAAAAAGGAATCTAGACTTACTTATTAGTAATTAGACTTATTAGTTGCCAACTAATTGAATTAAATGCACTATGGAGACCAAAAAAAAGTTTTTGCCTGCCTCATTTTCAATCTTTGGTCTAGATCAGTTTCCTCTAAGAAATGCTGAATACAGGTTATGTTAGGGTGGGATTTTTTAATAAGGTGTTTAGAAGTTGAGTATTATTCTCTGTTCTTGTTGAAATTGATCTTAAAAAAAATTCTGTACCTGTTGGATCTTTTGTTTTTTCATATACTTGTGTTTTACTTTTTGTGATAAGGCTATATTCAACTTTGAATATAGTTTTCTCTTGAACCATTTATTGCAAACCTTTAATCAAAATGATTTAGTTAAAAATAAATAATTAGGTAGAATTTGATATTTAAAAAGAAGTTATGTAACATGAAAGTTATGAGGCATGATAATAAAATGAATACCTGTGAACCCACCACCCAGCTGAGGAAGTAGAACGTTACCAGTTCCATGAAGCTGCCTGTGTTCCTCCCCAGCCTCCACCTCTCTGCTTGCCCTCCCTTCCCTGGCTCATTTAATTGGCTGGTATATTGATGGGACACTTTAAAAACTTCATTAATAGTTTCTAAAATGCATTAGAAAAATCAGATTTTTGTGTGTGTGCTAATTGTTATAAATCACATTATTGCCTATTATTTTTCTTGACTCGAGCTAAGTATGGTTACTAACAGGTTCTCAGCATGGGCCTCCTGCTCACCTTTCCTACAACTCCGAACAAACGCTTAGTGGTAAGATTGTCCTCTGTGCCTGTGTACATTCATGAAATAGCTCCTGGTTATATGGTGGATAGAACTGATTGAAAGAGCTGACTGAATAACATGTGACTTAGTTGTGAATTTCCCTGAGTGAGAAAAAAGGTCAGTTTAGGGAAGTAGTATCTGGAAAGCAGTGGTGGTTTCTGGAAAGCAGTCTATTAATAGTTTCCCCCTTACTATCATTAGATCGTGATTCCCATATGGTTCTTGTGTTGACCTTTTTGTTTTTTGTTTGAGAATGTCTAAGTAATTTACAAATGTGATGAATTTGTTGCATTTCTTCTGTCCAGTATGTCTTTTTTCCAGCATTTTGCAGGGGGGGCTACTTTTTTGTCTTTAGTTGAAGTCCCATCAAGGTCTCTCATAAGTAGTCTTTTCTGACTCCTTTTGTTTCATTTTCTTTGTTTTGTCCTGCAGCTCCTGGAATGAGGCCACCTATGGGAGGCCACATGCCAATGATGCCTGGGCCCCCAATGATGAGACCGCCTGCCCGTCCCATGATGGTACCTACTCGGCCAGGAATGACTCGACCAGACAGATAAGGAGAGAGGGGAGCCTCTTTCTATCAGTTTAATGTTACTTGGTCTACTTCACCAGGAGATCATGGTGCTGTGACTCTGGGTGTTTTCTAACAGCATGATAAGGAAGACTTGCTCCCCCTTCCTATCAAAGAGGGAATAGATTTGGAGGGGAGTAGTGGGACACAAAAAAGCAATTTTCATTTGTATTGTGAAATGTGAAAATAAAATTGTCAGCTCTTTTAGTTAAAAATGTGTTCCCTTTTTTCTCCCCTCTGTATTCTTTGTGTATTATAAAGGAGATGAAGCATTCCAATTGTGTTTCTGTAGCTCCTTCTCTCTTTAGCATGCCCTCTGCATGACATTCTTTTTCCTTAGCTATAGAGTGCATCCCTTTGGGCACCCTGCCTTTATTTAGTAAAGTTCTCTTGTGCAAGACTTTGGTAAATCTAAGACTTGTAGAGCTTTTGTTGATTAAATAATAAACAGCACAGTTGGTTAATTTTTCACATGAATAACATTTTATATAATAAGTGGAAAATTTTAAGTCCTTTATGCCGAAGTAGGGGAAAAGACTTCACAGTGAATGGCAAGAATGGCCTTAACCTAGCTTCTCCTTTCTCTCAGTTCCTCTTTTTCTTGGGTTTCAGATAGTCAGAAAACTTTCTAATAGCAATGGTAAAATTATGCAGATTTCCGTGGTATAGAAGGTGTCTTCAGAATGTCATTTGTTGTATCACTGGGCTATAAAAGGATATTTTCAGGGCTGGCCCCATGGTGTAGTGGTTAAGTGCACATGCTCCGCTGCTGGCGGCCCCGGGTCAGATCCCTGGCGTGCACCGACACACCGCTTGTCGGGCCATGCTGTGGCGGCGTCCCACAAAAGTGGAGGAAGATCAGCACAGATGTTAGCCCAGGGCCAGTCTTCCTCAGCAAAAAAAAAAAAAAGAGATTGGCATAGATGTTAGCTCAGGGCTGATCTTCCTCACATACACACAAAAAAGGATATTTTCAGGGAAGCATCTAGAAAGTAAGCCATTGGCACTGGTCATATTGATCTCAGTGTAAAACCTAAACTCCTATTTCACATTGCAAGTGGGAGTGAAAATTGTTATAACCTCTGGGGAGGGCAGTTTGGCAATATCTATCAGAATTACAGTACCTGTATCCTTTGACATAGCATTTCCATGTCTAGGAATTTATCCTATAGATAGACTTGCACATATATTAAATGATAAGATTATGCATTACAGCAGAAGGCTGGAAATAACATAGATATCCAGTGGAAGGGGAATAATTTATCAAGTATGATACATCCACAAAGTGTTATTATATACCATGCAGATTAAAACAGAATAAGGAGGCTCTATGTACTGATGGGGAAAGATCTCCAAGATACACCTTGTTCTGCATCTTGATTTGTTCACATAACCATGTATCGTTCACTACTATCCTTTTTTGAAGGAAATATCTGTATGTGCCTGTGTGTGCGTAAAGGATCTCTGGAAGGACAGACAAGCAGCTGGTAATACTGGTTGCCCATGAAGAGTAAAGGGGTGGCTAGGGGACAGAGATGAAGGAGAAAGGCTTGTTACCTTTTTGTATCTTTTGGATTTTGAATCATTATCCACTTAAAAACAAAACAAATCTCCTTTGCCATCTGAGGTTATTGTTACAGTGATGTTATGGCAGAGGCTGCCCTAAACCAGCAGTTTAAAGCCTGGCTGATGATCAGAATCATGGGGGACCTTTTTCAAAATAAAGATTCCAGATTTTGATTCAATATATCTGGGCTGGGGCTTAGGAAATTTGCATTTTGGGAAAGCCCCCTAGGAAATTTTGATTATTAATGGGTTTGGAAAACTTTGTCTTAGGATCTATTCTACTCAAGAATATAGCTCTGTGTGTATGTGTGTGTTTATAATATTTTAAAGGTTTGTAATAGTAGCTAAAAATTGAAATGGCAATAGGTGTATTGCTTTCTTTTTTTTTAGAAACTTGTCAGTATTTTGAAGAGGGGCTAATTTAGGCAGATAAACCACCCTATCTAGGTAAACAAGAGGTTAGAGATCCTGACAAAGAGATGATCTTTATGCTCAGCCTCTGTAGAAGCTGAGTCAACTTCCTGGTCTGAGCCTTTGCTATAACTACCTTTTGCTTTCTCATTGTCATATCTTTTTGAGAAGGACTTAACTCTCAGAAATGAGTTTATATATCTGACTTTTATAGCTCAGATTTGTTATTAAAATCATCTGCAGACTTAAGAGTTTGTTTGGGGAAACCTTGCCAACTGAGCTTTGGTGTGACTCAGCAAGTTTCCGGTTTGGATGGCTCTGTCAGGCTCCGAGCACACACAGAAAGCCCACAGATACCTATTTAGGTTTTTAAAATAACCTCAGGTACTTAGGAACAACCCAGGTCTATTCCTAAAAGGAAGCTTTTTCTAAAGTGTGTTTTTAAGGTTGAATATCCAATCCAAAAACATTTCTAGTCTTTGAAGAAAGTGTTTTACATAGTTTAAGGAAAACAATATGATGACTTAAAAGGTTAACAGGCGTTAACTACAATGAACAAAAATAGGAATAAATAGTTTTAAGAAGGCTCTTTCTGTATTTTTATTAATTCCTTCTAGGGCAAACTATTATAATGAATCATTATTAAGACATTTCTTTTGCAAGAGGCTGTGAAGAAGACAAACTGTTATTGATTCATGCCTTTAGACATCTGTTTGGGTTTTTTTGCCTTTTTTTTGAGGAAGGTTGGCCCTGAGCTAACATCTGTTGCCAGTCTTCCTCCCTTTTTCCTTTTTTCTCCCCAAAGCCACAGTAGATAGTTGTATGTCATAGTTGTACATCCTTCTAGTTGCTCCCTGTGGGACACCGCCTCAGCATGGCTTGATGAGCAGTGCGTAGGTCTGCGCCCAGGATCCAAACTGGCAAACCCCGGGCCGCTGAGGCAGAGCACATGAACCCAACCACTAAGCCACTGGGCTGGCCCCAAGACATCTGGTTTTAATTCTAAAATATGAATAAACTAGAATGTGAGAATTTGTATAGGTGCAAACAAGAATACTACTAAATATCAAGAATTGAAGAAGTTAGTGTAGATAGGGGCAACGTACTTGCTTCCTTTTCTGTGGGCAGATCCAAAGCCATCGAGAGTGTAGTTAAAGTCCAAGCTATCATTTCCACTGCCATGGCTTTAATGGCTTTTCGGAATACCAGTCCCCGTGATTCCAAGTTGCATGAGAAACAGAATCCCTGCATAGAGCCGCAGGCTAATTTGGTCATCCTGTATGGAAAAAGTCCAGTAGTGATTAAATGTTTGTCCCAATTACATACCTTCATCAGATAGTATCTTTGAGGCTCCTAGATACATTTGGTGAACAGGAGAAAAAAGCCTGGTGTACCTAGGTTTCTCTAACAGAAATGTCCTGAAGGCTTGTCTGGTATATTGTTTTTCATGAAAACCTTAATAAATGTTAACTAATTGGAAACATTTCTTTCCCTCCCAATTGAAAGCTTAAAGGTTAGACTTTTTGGCACAGAATCAAATACAGCAACTAGAATAGTTCATCAGACAAATGCAGGAATAAAGTAATCTGAATGTTGCTTATTGTCCTTGCTCTTTAGGGGTTGGGGGGAATTTCAAACCTACAGAAGAGTTGCAAGAGCTGTAGAAAGGGGCCGGCCCTGTGGCTTAGCGGTTAAGTGCGTGCGCTCCGCTACTGGCGGCCCGGGTTCGGATCCCGGGCGCGCCCAACACACTGCTTCTCCGGCCATGCTGAGGCCGCGTCCCACGTACAGCAATTAGAAGGATGTGCAACTATGACATACAACTATCTACTGGGGCTTTGGGGGAAAAAGAATAAAAAAAAAAAAAAAAGCTGTAGAAAGAACACTTATATGCCCTTTGACCAGAATTACCTATTAGCATTTTACCCCATTTGCTTTATTATTTTCTTTCTGTCTCTAAATATATTTTATGTATATATATTTTTTTCTGAACCATTTGAGAGTAAGTTGCTTATGTCATGCCCTTTACCATAAATACTTGTGTGTATTTTTCAAGGATAAGTACATGCTCTTATACAACCATGGGTTAGTTATCAAGCTCAGAAAATATAACCTTTATTCAATAATCTACTAACCATATTTTATTTTTGTCCATTGATCCAACATTGGGATTGTATTTTTTTCCCTTTCCTGTGCAGAATCCTCTCTGGAATCATGTACTTGGTTTTTTTTGGTCACATCTCCTTAGTCTCCTTTAATCCAGAACAATTCCTCAGCCTTTCTTTGCCTTTTATGACACGGACAGTCTCACCAGCTTTTGTTTAATAGAATGTTCCTCACTCCTAATTTTAGGTTTACCTCATGTTTTGTTCTGATTACGTTCCGGTCACGTCCTCAGTTGTGTCCCCAGGATATCACATCTGTTGGCAGGCACACAGGGTCCATCTGCCCCTCGATGGTGATAGTAATTTTGATCACCTGTCAAAGTGATTGTCCAATTTCTCCATACTTGTTCCTTTTGAATAAGTATCTTTCCCTGGCTGCCAATTAAGAAAAGCCCAGTGACTTATGTCCTCATCTAATGATAAGACTTTGAACACAGCATAGGAAGCCTTTGTAGGTACTTAATCATCTTTCACAGTGACCCTGAGAAACAGGTATTCTAATCCTTCTGCCCTTTTGTTTGCCTGTACATCACATCCTAGTTCTTTTGGGGGATGGTTGTTGAAAGAACAAAGAAGTAAAAGGACAAAGAATTTTACCTCTGTACTCAAATGCTACATTCCCCCCGCCCCCTTCATCCCTTTTATCTCTCAGGCCTCTGCTGGTAGAGTGACGCATGTAAAGAGGGACAAAAAGAAGAGTGACATAATAGAGCCTAGAGTGGCAGACAGACATTAGTAATTGCCCACCTCAGTATCTATTACTATCTGTAATAATAATGGAACCCCCAATTTTTATCTGGATCCATGGCCATCTGCGATGAATAGCCCACTTCCCATAGCTTGTAGCTAGGTGAGGCCATATGGCAAGAGAGAACATGCCTGTTTTCTGCCCTTTCTCTTTCCTATTGACAGGAATGTGGATATGATGTTTGAAATGCAAGCAACATCTTAGACCATGAATTGGCAACTAAGGATGGTGTTAGCAAGACAGAAGGAGCCTAGGTCCCTAGTGATTGAAGAGCTGCTGTGTACTGCCTACCTTAGACTTCTTTTATGTGAAAGAGAAATAAACATCTTTTTTTATTGAAGTCGTGTATTATTTTGAGTTTTCTGTTATGGGCAGCTAAACCTAACCTGACTGATAAAAAGAGATGCCCAAGGAGGAAAGTAATATTGATGAACTTGTCCTGCTAGAAAACACCTCAGGTCTAACATTCTGTAATATTGCTCTGAGTTTGGACGTTGTTAGTGATGGGAACACAATAGCAAAGCAAAGTCCTTCCTCTCATGGAGCTTACATTCTAAAGAGGAAGTCAGACAATAAACAAATAAAAAATACCAATGTTGGGTGGTACGTGCCATGAAGAAAAATAAAGCATGTATGGGGCATGGGGAGTGCCAGATCAGGGATGACTCTGTGGGAAAGAAATGAAGGAAGTGGCGGTGGTGGTGCAGGTGTCTGGGACACAAGCTTTCCAGACCCTGAGGTGGAAGTCGACTTACTGTATTGGAGGAACAGCAGGGTGGCCAGTGTAGCTCAAAACAGCTGGAGCTGTTGAGAGTGATGGATATGTGCATTGTCTTGGTTGTGATGATTCCACAGTTGTGTATATATGTCAAAACTTTAAAAATGGTACACCTTAAATATGTGCACTTTGTTGTATTCAATCATACCTCAATAAAGTTGTTTTAAAAAGTCACAGCTACCACAAACTAGAAACTACTGTCAAGAATCCTTATAGACAGTAATAATGTATCTTTGCTACTCAACCCTCTTGGTCTTGAGTTTTCTATAAAATTACCTTTTCTTGTTTGCATAGTCTTATCTTTCTTTGGGCATTGTGTATGTCCTCTTTTGTTCCATACATAGCACAGTATATACAAATGAATGTTTGGTTATAAATTAAGAGATGTGGCCATCCTGCCAAGCAGGTGAGGGAAGCTCCTGGGTCTAAAATAAAGAGATCAGCTAGGTGTTTTAAAAATGTATGCATGGTAGATATGACTCAGCAACGAAAAAGAATGAACTATTGATACAACAGCTTGGATGGATCTCAAGGGCAGCATGCTGTGAAAAAAGCCACTCTGAAAAAGTCAAACATGGCATGATTCCATCTATATAAATGACAAAATTATTAAGATGAACAAATTAGTTGCCAGAGGAATGGTGTTGGGGGTGGGGGGAGCAGGAAATGACTATAAGGGGGTAACATGAGGGAGATCTTTGTGGTGATGAAATAGTTCTGTATCTTGGTTGTGGTAGTAGTTACACAAGTCTACACGTGATAAAAGGACAGAATTATACACACACATACCAATATCAATTTCCTGGGTTTTCTATTGTACTATAGTTATGTAAGATGTAACCGTTGCAGAGAAGTGGGTGAAGGGTTCACTGGACTTCTCTATTATCTTCACAATTTTCTGTGAATCTATTATTATTTCCAAGTAAAAAGTTTTAAAAATAATGTATGGACTTCTCCTTCCAGAAAGATGGAGTAGATGTACTTTTCCCTATTCCTGCCACTAAGTACAACTAAAACCCTGGAATGAATAAATATATATATATATACATATATATGTGTGTCAAGCATAAGAAGACCCTGAAAGGTGAAGAGAAGAAGGCAGACCTGCTAAGGAACTTAGCAGGGACCCAAGAAACAACATAATGAGTTCTCTGGATTTTCTTTTTGCCTCATATATCCCAGACTTGGAGCTGAAGAAGCTGGCAACCAAGAAACACCAGTGGGCGTTTTCAGACAAGAAAATACCCCATGAAAAGCCTGCTCTCTTTGGCCAAAGGACCAGAAAAGAGGCAGCTTAGCAAGACAGAAAACTTTCAGACAATAACCACTCAAACACCACAGAATAAAACTGTGGCCCTCCCCAACCCATGCCACAAAGACCAAGTGGGGAGCTTAGGTTTCCACCCTTGTGAGGCTGTAATGAAGTTCCCCAAACTTCTGGGGTGGTATCAGAGAAGAGCTGGGATTATCATCTTCATCTGACAGTATAAGGCATTGCCTGCTTCTGACTGAGGTAGTATCAGGAGAGGCTTAGTCAGGACTTTAAGGACTTTCACCACTGCCCAGTGGTGATGAGGCTATACCCCACCTCCATGTCAGTGGAGGCCTTCTGGGGAGCCATAACAAGGCGCTCTGCCACTCCCAGCTAGGGAAGTATTAGTTGAGGCCTACTGGAGAGCTGGAATTCCCACCTTAGTCCAGCAGTAATGAGGAACCCTTCCCTTGAGAGTCCAAGTGGGCTAATTGGGCAACCTGGACTTCTGTCTCTACCTGACAGTAACAAGAGGGCACCTCCCCCTTCCCCTGCCACACCATTATGAGAAAAAGCCAGCAAAATGGAAGGTTTCAATAAGATCCAGAGTCTCAGAACATAGATTGAAACGTCCAGGTTTCAATCTAAAATCACTCCTCATACCTAGAACCAGTAAGATCTCAAACTGAATTTAAAAGGACAATCAATAAATGTCAACACCAAGATGACAGAGATGCAAGAATTATTTGACAGAGATTTTAGAGCAGCCATCATAAAAATGCTTCAGTGAGTAATTATGAACATGCTTGAAACAAACAGAAGACAGAAAGTCTCAGCAAAGAAATAGAAGATATAAAGAAGAACCAAATGGAAATTTTGGAACCCAAAAGTGAAATAAGTAAAAAATTCAGTGGATGGGCTCAACAGCAAACAATCCATAACAGGAAATAATTAGCGAACTTGAAGATAGAACAGTAAAAATACCCAATCTGAACAACAGGGAAAAAATAGACATAGAAAAAAAAAAAAATGAACAAAGCTTCAGGGACCTGTGGGACGATAACAAAAGATCTAAAATTTATGTTGTCAGAGTCCCAGGAGAGGAAGAAATGGAAAGAGCCAAAAAACGTACTGGAACAAATAATGGTTGAAAACTTCCCAAATTTGCAAGAGACATAAACCTACGTATTCAAGAAGCTGAGCAAACCTCAATCAGGATAATGCAAAGAAATCCACACCAAGACGTCACAGAAAAAATTTGAAAATAACCAGAGAGAAAAATGATGCTTTACGTTTTGGGGAAAGCAATTTGAAGGACAGCCGATTTCTCCTCAGAAACCATGGGCCTAGAAGGAAGTGGCAGAACAGTTTTCCAGTGCTCAAAGAAAAGAACTAGCAGCCCAGAATCCTATATCCTGTGGAAATATACTTCAGGAATGAGTGGGAAATGAAGATGTTCTCTAATAAAGGAAAACTAAGCAAATTTATCGCCAGCAGGCCTACCCTAAAAGAATGGCTAATAAGTTCTTTAAACAGAAAGGAAATAATAAGTGAATCAATCTCATAACATTAGGAAGAATGAACGAATACAGTAAGCAAAAATATGGGTAAGTAAAATAGACTTCACTTTTCCTGAGTTTTCTAAATTATGTTTGATGATTGAAGCAAAAATCATAACACTGATCAATGTAGCTCTAAATGTATGTAGAGGAAATATTTAAGACAATTGTACCTACAGGATAGAAAAAGGATATAAAGGGAGGTAAGGTTTCTGTATTTCACTCAAACTGGTAAATGGCAATACCAGTAGACTGTGATAAGGTATGCATAAATAATGTAATAACTAGAGCAACAACTAATCACTATACAAATAAAAACCACAAATATAAGCTATACATTCAAAAAAACTATAGATTGCTTATTTTAAAACATTACAAAACTAATCAAGACACTGTGTTGCTGGCATAAGGATAGACATATAGATGAATGGAATAGAATTGAGAGTTCAGAAATAGACCCTTTTATCAGCAGTTGATTTTCACCAAGACAATTCAATGGGGAAAGGATATTCTTTTCAACAAATGATGCTAAGACAACTATATATCCACATGGAAAATAGTGAATTGGTCTCCTTCATCACACCATATACAAAAATTAACTCAAAATGGAGCAAATTCCTAAATGTAAGAGCTAAAATTATACAACTTTTGGAAGAAGACACAGATGTAAATCTTCATGACCTTGAATCAGGCAATGATTTCTTAGCTATAACACCAAAAGCACAGCAACAAAAGAAGAAAAAGGTAAACTGGATATCACCAAAATTAAGAAATTTTGTGCTTCGCAGGACAATTCACAGAATAGGAGAAAATTTTTGCAAATAATATATCTGATAAGGGACTTGTATCTAGAATATAAAAAGAACTATTACAACTCAATAATAAAAAGACATGGGCCAGCCCGGTGGCTTAGCAGTTAAGTGCTCGAGGTCCGCTACTGGTGGCCCGGGTTCGGATCCTGGGCGCGCACCGACGCACCGCTTCTCTGGCCATGCTGAGGCCGCCTCCCACGTACAGCAACTAGAAGTATGTGCAACTATGACATACAACTGTCTACTGGGGCTTTGGGGGGGCGGGGAAAGGAGGAGGATTGGCAATAGATGTTAGCTCAGAGCCGGTCTTCCTCAGCAAAAAGAGGAGGATTAGCACGGATGTTAGCTCAGGGGTGATCTTCCTCACACAAAAAAAATAAAAATAAAAAGACAACCCAATTTAAGAATGGACAAGGCATCTGAATAGACATTTCTGCAAAGAGGATATACAAATGGTCCATAAGCACATGAAAAGATGCTCAATATCATTAGCCATCAAAGAAATATGCACAAATTCTTAACCAAATATTAACAAATAGAATTCAGCAATATATGAAACTAATTATACACCGTGTCCAAGTGAGGTTTATTCCAGGGATGCAGGCTGGTTCAGTATTTGAAGATCAGTCAGTGTAATCCACTATGTTAACAGGCTAAAGAAAAATCACATGAACATAGCATTCAGTGCAGAAAAAGCATTTGAAAAAATTAAACATTTATTCTTGATAAAAACTCTCAGAAATATAGGAATATAGAACTTCCTCAACTTGATAAAGAGCATCCACAAAAAATCTATAATTAACATTATACTTAATGGTGAAAGACTGAATGCTTTCCTCCTAAAACTGGGAACAAAGAAAGGATGTCTGCTCTCACTAGTCGTATTAAAGTGTCAGGAGTTGTAGCCAGCTCAATGAGGCAAGAAAAGGAAAAACGGCATTATATCAGAAAGGAAGAAATGTTCTGTATACTGAGTGTATCGATGTCAATATCCTGGTTGTAATATGGTACTAAAGTTTTGCAAGATGTTACCATTGGGGGGAATTAGGTAAAAGGTACAGGGGTCTCTTTGTATTATTTCTTATAACTGAATGTTAATCTACAGTCATCTCAAAATAAAATGTTTTACTTAAAAAAATGTATGGATTGGCCCCAAATCCCTTTTGTTTTTATATGCCTTGCATTCTTAGCATTGCATGGAAAGATAAATGCAGTAATACTATTGGTGAGTATGAACTCTCCTATTCCATGGTCCCTAGAGAGGCCATATTTTTTTAAAGCTTGAGTTTTTGCTTTCAACAAAAATAACTCATTCACCAGGCATGAGGAATTGTTCAATGAGGATGCTGAGTCTCTGAGCATGAGGCAGGTTTTGTTTTACGTAACTGATGTGACATATCCAATCAGCTGCTGGAGTGCTCCAGGAAAAGTAAGCATGAAATGCAAGAAATGCCCTGAGGCCCCTGCAGCTGACAGCTGCAGGGGGGGAGCAATAATGGTCATAATGGTCAATAATCCTGGCAAGAAATTTCTTCCATAGAATCTGTTGGTCCCTGGTATGTATTCTGGTGAGAGGTGGGTAAAGGGACAAATAATGATAGACTATGCAGTCCTGCTGGAGGGGATTTGGTAGCAGAGCACCCAGGCTGAGGATAATTTGCTTCCCTTTTAAAAAGGTAATTTTAGGGGGACCTCTGAGAAAAATGGAACTTACAATGACTAAGAGATAGGCATAGGAATGCATGAAGTCTGTTGATTATTTATTTTAAAATTTATACGGTTGACCATGCTTAGACTGTCTCTAGAATCAGCTAACAATTGTTTTGGGGAAGGGAATTGAATGGTTCAGGGACAGGGGAGGGAGGGAAACTTACCTTGATTTTTGTATTATGTGCATGTATTATCTATTCACAAGACTGAATAATTTTAAAATTAACTGGTGGCACATTTCCTATAAGGCTGTTTCAGAGAGTATTTTGCTCAGGTTTTTGCTTGAAGTTTTAAGACCAGAAGACTGCCACCTTCACTATTAGGTGTACAGATGTCCCTGGCATATGGGTTACATTTGTGTGTGTGTGTGTGTGTGTGTGTGTGTGTGTGTGTGTGTGTGAGGAAGATCAGTCCTGAGCTAACATCCATGCCAATCCTCCTCTTTTTTTTTTTTTTTGCTGAGGATGACTGGCCCTGGACTAACATCTGTGCCTATCTTCCTCTACTTTATATGGGACGCCGCCACAGCATGGCCTGACAAGGGGTGCATCGGTGAGCACCCACGATCTGTACCCCAGCCACCAGCAGCGGAGCGCACGCACTTAACCACAACACCACGGGGCCGGCCCCTGGGTTACATTTTTAAATGTATGGACGAAATAGAGTAGAAATAGCACTAGACTTGAGAGTCAGAACACTTGGGTTCTAGTCCCGAGTCTCACTAAGTAGTTGTGACCTTGGCAAGCTCTTTCAATGATTTCTCTAGACTTGTTTCCTTATTTGTAAAACGAAGAAGTTGATCTGTAGTGTCCTTGGTAATTTTAACAATCACTGTCTCACTTTCTTCTGCCCCCCACATTTGGGAGGGGGTGCACCTCTTAGGTGTTGAGTAAACATTTGCCCATTGGTAAGCCGGGTAGAGATTAAGAGGGGCACAAAGAGGATGACGAGGCGCCGCCCGCTCAGTTCTTGAGCACGAAGCAGCAGACCGCAGTGGTTCTATGGACCTGTGGGGTTCTTGAGACTACTTTTCACCCCCCAGCCTGATTCCTGGCGTCGAGTTAACTGGTGCTCAACAAATAATCAGTTCATGTGTGAGGGAAATGAACGAGAAGAGGATCACGAGCTGCGCAGTTATCTAGCGAATTCCTGCAAAAAATTACAAACACGCTGCCTTTCTCGATGCTTCAAGGCGACTGCCGGAGTGTGAACCTCACGCAGCTCCGCGGCGAAGCCTTTCAGATCTCCTCCCCAGAGAGGCAAGGGCGGGGCTGAGGGAGAGTGCGCGGAGCTCGCCCGCGCTTCGCCGCGCGCCCCGCCCTTCGCCGCGCGCGCCCCTGCGCTCACCACGCGCGCCCCCGCCGCCGCGAGCCTGGTGGGCGGGCAGCGCGCGATCTCGGAGTCGCTCTGGGCTGGCGGCGGCGGCGCCGCGGCGCGGGTGGGTGGGATAGTGGCAGAGCTCCGGGCGCCGGGGCACGGCTGGAGAGCGCTATGGCGGTGGCTGTGGTGGCGGCTGTGGCGGCGGCATCCGGTCCCCGCGCCGCGGCGAGGTGAGGGACCGCCTCTTCGCGGCTGAGGAGGCCACAGCTGCCTGCCTGCCTTCCACGCGGGCCTCGGCTCCGGCATGGCCGGGATCATTAAGAAGCAGATCCTGAAGCACCTGTCCCGGTGAGAGCGCCAGCGCTGGTCCCCAGCGGGCCCGGGGCCCTTCCTTCCCCCTTCGACCCTCCTCCCTTACGCCGTGCCCGGGCCAGGCCTCCCTCTCTTCTGCCCGAGCCGGGACTCCGTGGCGGCCCCCGCCTCAAGTCGGGCTGGACAGCCTCGTCCCCGCTCCGCTGGCCCGACCGTTGTCACCCCTCTGTTCCTCCCTCGCCCTGGGCCCTCGGGTACGGGGCGCTCCTCCCCACCCCAACAGCCCTCCTACCCTTTCCAGAGCCTCAAGGACCCCCTGGCCGGCTGCCCCCGCCCTCAGTTTCCGCACCGCCGAGCAGGTCACCCCGTCCTCTCCTATATGTCCCCGGGGCCCACTGACGTCCCTCCGAGGCCCCCACGGATCCCACCCTCTCCTGCCCGCCCCGCGTTATTCCTCTCCCCTTGGGGCCGGCTGCCCCTCCCTCGGGGCCCTCTGCCCGCCTCTCACCCGCCGCACCAGCCCTGCACTGCCCTCCTCTGCTTCCCATGCTGCTCCGGACGAGACTACCCTCCAGCCCTTTCTAAATAACCCTGTCACCCGATCCTTCGTAACCCATTTTCCGCTCAGATTTCCAGCTCCCATACTGGTTTTCTCCTTTCCAGAAGCTCCCAGCTCCTCCTCTTCATCGTCTGTCTGACCCTGTTGCATCACCCTTGAAAAAGATACAATCCCTGCACCCAGGACGCTCCTCTGATCTCTTTTCTGCCTCCTTTGCTTCTCTTCTTACACAGCCTAAATGGAGAAAGGTCATGCGAGTTGGGCATAAAGTTTCAACAACCCTCCTTTTAAGATGTGGAGGGTTTTTCACAGCCTGTGAAAAGAACTAACAACGGCCACTTCTGCTTTGCAGGCGTTTATGAAGCAATGGTATGTCGCTCGGTAATTTGGGCAGGAGGGGAGTGGCTGGCACAACAGTTTTCAGGTGTAACCAGGTGACTGCTGACGGCCCTGTTACGATAGCAGGTTGTAAGAACTGGTGTTCACAAAAACTGGAAGCTAGCCTTTCATTTAGTTTTCACTCCTTATTCCAGGTGGGGGTTGGTGATGCCTACATACCTTTAGCCAGCCTTTGTATCTCAAGTGGAGAGTGATTCATGCCTTGGCTCCACAGCAGCCAGTGGTTTTCAGGAGGAGGGAATGGGGGAGAAGTCAGTCAACATGGGACATCTGGGCCTTGCACTAATGTGTCTTTCCTGGTCTTCTCATTGCGTTGGTGAGTGGGATGTGAGACACTATTGCTGCCGCCACGTCCCATTTTCTGGCTGACATTCTAGCTTATTTATTGTCGCTTTGATTTTAGACATAATTAGTAATTAGATTCAAATACATCTTTTGGTTAATCACCATGCTATAAAAGTAAAAGCAGATTGGAGGCTGGAGCTAGAAAGTGCGTTTGGACCCTTGACTCGGATTAACTCCCTAACATATTCTTTTTCAGGTAGCATTCATCTGGGTGTTCCATGTGTTTGGTTGTTCTGTGTAAAGATTTAAAAGTAGAACTAATGATCGTGAAATGAGACAGAGAATTTAACTAAAGGAAAACTATTAATTTGAATAAACAGAGACTCACAATTTTAGGGTTTAGAGATGGTCTTACCCAACATAGCATTGTATTTAAGAGCCCAGGCTCTTTCTGGTTTACTTCTTCAACTGTAAAATGGGGATAATAATAGTAACTAACTCACAGGGTTGTTGTAAGGGTTACATGAATTAATATATGTGAAGACTTAGTACAGTGCCTAGCACATAGTAAGTGCTCAATAAAACATGAGCTATGGTTATTTTTGGGGCCACAACTTGTGTGACAATTTGATATACGCCATACACTTCTCCAGAAAAATCTGCATGTGCAAACAGGTAAATTTTTTTAGAAGTTCTGGGTGGGTGGTGGTAAGTTATGAACCCCTAAAGCACATGCCTGAAGCCTGCAAGGCATCCTGGAACTAGGTGAATAGCCCCTGACTAGTTCAACCCCTCATTTTATGACTGAGGAAACTAGAGCCTAGAGAAGATAAGTGACTTGGCCAAGTTGCAGTGGCAAGTAAGGTAGTGGAGTAGAACCCAGCATCCTAACTCTGGTACACTTTCCTCTGTAGTACACACATATTCCGTGCACTCTCTATGAAGATAGGATTTTTAAACAAAAATTTTAATAGTATTTGCTGGCACATTCAGTGAATCAGTAGTGAACAAAGTATCTCTTTTCGATGAAGAAGGAATAGGTATGACAGACATTGGGAGAAATTTCTGATTTCCTCAGCGTTGTGTACTTGACTTGAGGGGAAGGGGGAGGAAGAGTTTATTCAGGGCTGCAAGTTCAGGGCTCTGGGAGAAGGTGCTGGGACATGGATCTGGTTGGTGGAAAGGTCAAACTCCTGGGGCCTTTGTATTTGTTTAACTTGGAAAAACCGCTTAATCATGTGTGACATTTGTGTCTCTGTATGGTCTCTGCTACATATACAGGGGTTGGCCTGCCTGGAGGGGAATTGTGGCTTCTATGGCTTGCCAAACCTGATGGAGAATGAGAGAGAAGGTGTACTGAGTTACTATGTTAAATAAATATTTGTAGGTATTTAATAATTACTTGTTGCCGATGATGACAGTGCCACTTGACCTGGAGGAGAGTGTCCTACAGCAGGAAGGATATCCCAGTGACTCTCATATTGTTTAATTTTGCTCATGAAGTTTCAGATATTGAAGTGTCTTGTCGGAGTGCATCCTTATTAGTAGAGTATTTTGCTAAACAAGATTTGAGGGAGGTGGTATTCAAGATATTTTTGTTAAGTGCCTACTCTAGACCAGGCTCTGATCTGGGCGCTGGGGATTCAGCAGGGAAGAAATGTAAGCGTCTTTTAAGGGCTGTTAACCTATGGTTTAGATGACTGCTGCGTAATGCAAATAGCTTCAGTGCGCAGTATTCATTTAAATAGACCCAGGAAGAAACCTTTGCTTAGAAACAAAATAATCATTTAAAAAATATCCCAAATTGATTTTTCACTGAATTAGATTATTTTTGTTTTAGATTACCTTAGCTAATGACCTTTTGTTAGACGTGTGAGAAGAAATATGATTGATTGTAAAGTAAGTCATGGGACTATGGCTCATGGAAAAAGCATGGTCACTGGAGCCAGACAAGCCAGATTCACCTTCTAGTTCTGCTGCTTAATGAACAGGGCAGCCTTTCTGAGCCTTAGCTTTCTTGTTTGTAACAGATGAGAATAAGAAAGAATACTATATACCGAGCAGATTTTTTTGAGGATTGGGGATAAAGTATTTATTATAGTGCCTGGCATGTAAGTAGGGTTTAATAAAGGGTAGCTGTTATAACATGGCTAGGGAAGTTAGGGACACTGTCATGGTATAGATGAGAGCAACCCGACTGGCTCTTTCAGAAACCAATCAGGAGTCTTAATTATTTGCTCTAAATTGTTACAGGAAATGTGACCCTGAGTGACAGAGACATGGCAGATAGACCTGATAGATATTGAAAAAAACATAAGTATTAGATGAAATTCAGAGGCATAGAAGATTTCAGAGTCTTTTTGGAGATTAAGAGCCTGACTGTGATCTGGGCCCCTAGTTCCTCCATTCATTATTACTCATTATCCTGCAGAGATCATCGGGGCCAGCTCCTGGTGGACACTGGGGAGCTGCAGGCTCGGAGAGGCTGACTACTTGCCCAAGGTCTGCTAGGGAAGGTTTGTAGGAGTAGTCTCAACTTCCAGGTCCTGCCCCTTTATACTAGATTTTACTTATTATCATCTTCATTTCCCAAATAATTATTTTGTTCATTTTCTAGAAATAGTCAAATCATGTATCTCTTTGTTTCCCTTCCTCATTTTCTTGTGTTGCTTCAGAATAAAGCTCTTTTATTTATTTAGCAAATATTTAATAATAATAGCCAACTATGCAAATAAGCACTTTACAAGTCTTATGATGATTTAATCCTTGGACTAACCTTATTTGGTAGATGTTAGGCTCATTTTATAGATGAAGAAATGAGGTACAGAGAGGTTAAATAACTTGCCCCAAATCATAACTAGTAATGATGGAACTGAGGTTCAAACACAGGCACTTCGATTCCAGAGCCGTGCTTTTTAACCACTCTGCTGCCATAATGCTTCTCATCTATCAAGTGTTTCAAACTGAACATACTCTTGTCACCAGCACCCACATGAAGGAACAGAATATTACCAGCACCCAAGAAGCCCCCTCGTGTCTCTTTCTATCATTACCTCCACCAAAGGGTAACCACTGTCCTGATTTCTAACAGCATAGATTAGTTTGGTCTGTTTTTGTACTTTGTATAAATGGAATCATACAGTGTGTATGCTTTTATGTCTGGCTTCTTTAGCTCAACGTTATTTTTGTGAGATTAATCCCTATTGTTGTATCAAGTGGCAGATTCTCCATTTTCATTGCTGTATTGTATTCTGTTATGTGAATATACCTCAATTTATTTATACATTTTACTGCTGATGGACATTTGGGTAGTTTCCCAGTTTGGAGCTACGATGAATAGTACTACTAGAAACATTCTAATACATGTGCTTTGGTGAACAAATGTACACATATCTGTTGGAGATATACATAAGAGTGGGATTTCTGGGTTGTAGGATATGCATATGTTAAATTTTAGTAGATATTGCCAAACAGTTTTCCAAAGTGGCTATACCACTTTGCACTTCCACCAGAAGTATATGAGAGTTCTGGTTCTTCTACATCCTTGCCAACAGTTGGTATTTTTCATCTTTTTCATTTTAGCCATTCTGGTGAATGTGTTTTGAAAATTTTTTTTATTTCATCTGTGGTAAACCAGATGGCCACTTTATTTTTGCCTCTGTTTAATTTTTAAATTCTGATCTATTTGTAAATTTTAGTCACAAGCAAATGTCAAAACCTTGAAAACATAAGATCTTTTTGAAGAAATGTTCAAATTAGGCAGGTTCAGTGAAAATAATTAGGATAATTTATAACCATTAACCCATAACATTTCTTACTTGGAATGGATGTGATGCTTTGCTCCCTGTCAAAATAACAATAATGTACATTAAGAGAAGGAGGGGCTGTTCTTTTGGGTTTTTGAGCGTTTGGGTTTTTGTTAAATATTTGGTTTTCTGACTACCCTGGATATTAAATAGTGTCATTCTGTTCTGTAAGCTTAGCACCCCATTGGCATAGCATTTCATCTTTACTAAAGAAACTAAAATTTGAATTTCATAGCTTTGTATTACAATTTTTACACCTTTCCAAGAGTGATTCTCTTTTGTCATAAAATAGTTGTCTTGTGTTTTCAAAATTAGCATTTAAAAGCAATAAAAATTTCAAAGCAGTACTGTCACGTGTATCTGACATACAACAGCTTAATGTATGGTTCACAAATAATGAAATAACCTGCTTTGAAAAATTCGTTGAGAGGCACGTCAATGTAGCAGAAAGAACCAGGACTTTGTATTCTAAAAGCTGGCTGTGCATTTTGACTCTGCCACTTGTAAGCTGTGTGTTCAGAAAGTCTTTTAGCTTCTTAAAGCTTCAGTTTCCTCATCTGTAAAATGCACAATGTTGTTTTGAGAATTAGAAATAATGTATAAAAGTGCCTGGTCCTGAAAAAATATTCAGTAAACAGTGACTATTAATCTTTATCTTTACTTATTAAAGTTGCTCGAGAGATCGCTGTTAGTTTCTGGAGATAACACTTCAGCATCTTTAAGGTTGTGCCTAACTTATCCAAATGTCTAATTCTTTAGATATTTAGGAATTGCGTTTCTTAACGTTTTAATACAGAGAAGTGGAATGAATGCTCTCTGTATCAGTGCTTGAGGAGAGAAGGAAACAAGGGCTGTCCCTGTTGATCATTTTTTTCATATCAAGGCATACTACGAGGAAGAAACTTTCACCTCAGTATAGGTGAAATAGCTGAAATGTGTACAGTGGGTCGGATCCTTAGAGGATTTGCTTATACAGAGACTAAGAAGCTAGCACAATCATATACTGTATTGTTAGAGTGAAAAAAAATATTAGAAGTCATTTAGTTACTCTCATCTAACATAGAACCTTGTTGAACAGTAATCTGTAAGTATGGCATTAATCACTGAAAAAAAAGATTCTTTTCGTCATAGCTCAATTCTCTTCACTCACTGGAGTGTGTCCTCCACGATGGCAGGGATTGTGTCTCTTGGCTGCTTCGAAAACCAGAGTTGGAGGACACTTTGAGTGGGTGACTTGGGTGCAGGAGAAGATGTGTGGAATGGGAGTGCCTGGGTGGAACTCAGGGAACGTTAGACCTGGGGATTTGGGGTGGGCCTGGGGGATTGGAGCAGAAGGGCAAGGAAATCCAATTCACCCAATATCATTAAGGGACCTTTTATCTGTGTGTGATGAGGCAAGTACTTGCTACTTGTGCTGATTATAGATACTAAAGAACATTTTCCAGTATTTATGAGCAGTAGAATCAATCAATATCTATAATAAAGGGGGAAACTATAATGTAAAAATAATGCACGTTAGTAATCTAGGTAACGAGTATGTAGTTTGTACCTTCTTGCCACAAAAATAAGGACCAGATGTATTATATAATATTTGTTGGATTGACGTTGTTTTATTTGCCTACAGCAATGATCATTTTACATGTATACTCAGTCTTTATAGTGCATTGGTCATATGTAGCTTGGATGTCAGCTCATCATTTCAAAAATTAGAACACTGATGGTGAGAAATCAGTGTATTTAAGTCTCTGACTTATGGAAGTGTTATGTTCTCAAAGTTTATTTCTAAGTTTGAAATTTGGAGTGTGTGGTCCAGTAGAGATTGTGTTATAAATATTGAATAGGTTCCCAAGTAAGCCCACTAAAGCCCACGATAGTGGATTGATTATATATAATAAAGCTCACTAGATGGAGTTCTGGATCTTGCTCCTTAGGGAACCATTTGAAGGAGGAGGGGAGGTGAAGGAGAAGAAAAAGCTTTTTCTTTCTCATTCCTTGGAGTAAGATCTTTTTAGATCACTGAGATCATTGTATCTCAGCAAGGACTTTTTTGATTGTAATTGAGGGGTGTGACCAACATTTAATGAGCAGGCTGGAGATGCTGATGTCATGCAGTATGCAGAATAATCTCTCACAAAGAAGCATTGTCCTTTCTCCGTTTTGACTTTTGTATGTTTCATACGTGTTTACATAGGTGAATTACAGGTTTGGATTACATAAACCTAGAATCTAACTCTTCTACATATAAATGCAAAATATTGCACAGCTTTAAACTACAGTGAATGTTCAAGGACTGCAACTACCACGGGGAAAGATTGTTTTGAACTTTACCAAGTGTTTGTTACCATTTTAGAAAATTTTGTCACTCTTGGCAATGCCGCTAGTGGAACTGAGTCTGTTAGGTTGAGAACCACTGACTTAGGCTAAATTCTGAAATAGCTGAAGTTTGCCCTTGATACACTCTCTTCTCTCCTTTATGTCTCTTCCCCACCTCCTAAGACTACTCTTCTCATGCCCCCAATGCCCCCATTCTACCCTCAGACCTCTGCTACCATGCCCCCCGCCCCGGGCCTGCATGCCCTGCTCCCCTCACTTTCTCACTAAAATTCCCAATTTTTTAGGATATATGATTTCAGCTAAGTCAAGGGGAAAAGTAGAGAATGTATTTTGGAGCGGGAATGCTACTCTAATTAGACCAACTCTAATTCAGAATATGTCCTACAGGGGCAGCTGGCCTAAGCTACTCTTACTTGGATAGCTTCTGAATCCACAGATACTCTGGAAGTTCCCAGTTTGTTTTAGATTTTCCAAAAATGGTTTCTATGACAGTGGCAGTGGGGATGGGGCACGGGTCTGGGCAGCAGTTTGTGGTATGTATGAGTCATTTGCAAGTTGGGGAGTTCTGATGTGTAGAAAATCCAGATAAGGATGGGCCACGTTCATTCAAGCTGCCTGCCTCCAGTCATCTGCTCTAGTGCTTTCCCAGGCAGAGCTGAAAACATGCATTTCCCTTTTCTAAGAGAAATCTGTTTTTCTTTCTTTCTCTTTCCTTCTCTCTGTTTCTTTGAGATCTGTGTTTTTTAATCTGTGTGAAAGAAGGGGCTGCAGTTCACAAACACGTTTCATTTGAGAAAATGTCTTAACAGAAGTTGGTATGAAGTTAGAGGCCTGGCAGTGTGTTGTAGGATATCCTTTTGCTGGACTTCAGCAGAGCCCTCTAGCCCCAGACCCTGGGCTGCTTTTGAGGACTCTTGTTTCTGAGACCATTTATTCATTAATTCTTTCAGGAATCTTTTGTTGACCACCTGCATTGTATGCCAAGCGCCAGGAGCTCAAAGACAAATGAGACAAGATTCCCGTTCAGAGACTTAACTGCCTATAGAGAAAAATAGACCTGTAAACAGTAAGCCCAGTAAAGCATTAAGATGTATCTGTGGACCTGGGGGTGCGGCACAGACGGTCAGGACAGGGAGGTGATGACAGGCAGAAGGAGCTGCCTGAGCAATGGTACTAAGTTGAGAAGCAGCAAGGTACATTTAGGAGACTTCATATGGTTCTTTACCACTGGAATGTAGGGTTTGAGGGTGGAACATTGCTAGAAACAATATTAAGATAGAAAGAGGAAAGATGGAGAGAGGCTCGGTCACAGAGGCCTATATACTATGCCAAGACACCTGGATAGGGCTCAGCTTGTTCTCTGTTGACACTGACCTGGGTCTGAGGCAACTGGAACCTCTCCTCTGACTTTTTAAAAGTCAGAGAGATGGTATAGTGTACTTAAGGCTGCAAGTTCTTGAGCCGGGCTGCTTGGTTTTGAATCCTAGTTTGCTAGCTTTGTGACCTTGGGCAAGTTATTTAACCTTTTTACGCCTCAGTTTCCTCATCTATAAAATAGAGATAATAATTGTCTTTTATATCATGGGGTCATTGAGATAAATAAATTAATTAAACATGTATAACAAAGTGCTTAGGACAGTGCCTGGAATAAAGTAAGCAATTATTAAATGTTAGCTGTTATTTTAAAAATAATTTTTGTTCTCAGAGAAATACTATCCTTTTTCATTTTTCCTGATATATATTTTTTATTATAAAAGCTTCTAGACAGAGCTTTTAGAATATACTAATCTCTCTCTTTCTTGCTCTCTCTTTTTAAAAAATCTTGCACTTTCTAATTATTTCTAATGGGAAGGGTGTGCCTTCTATCTCAGCTTCACAGAGAATTTATTTCCGTGTTTACAAATGACACTCTTAAACCTGGTTTAACATGTCTGGTTAATCAGACAGATTATAGTTTGTTTGTAATATGTGAAAGAATGTGGATGGATTGTTGGACATACCCCTTAGTTCATTCCACCTATTTGGCAATTATCGTTTATTTGCTTTGTATTATTATCAATAAACATTAATTGAGCATCCTTATCCTAGACTTTGTGCTGGACACAGATCTAAATGGCAGTTCTAGCTCTTGAGGAGCTCATAGTCCTCCTTGGGGTTAGAGACCTTTGTTTCAATTTTAAACTCTTCTTTATATCCCCTGCAGCTGCTTTATATGGTTTGAACCTACTAATTCTAGTCAGTTGAATATGCTGCTCTCTTAGGTGTTTGTTCATTGAAAGATCTCTGCAGGGGAAACTACAGAGATTTGACAGGGCTTTTCTTTCACCATCAGATGTAAAAGACAGCTAATTTTGAGCAATCTGTGCCTCTCAAGCATACACGTTGGTCAAAATTAGGGCCAGTTCTGCTCAAAAATTAAGGATAGCTTCCCTGTATAGTATGATTTCCCTTTTTCTTCAGTTTCCTCCTTGGGCAATTTTCAAAGCTCAGGTAATCTACACGCTACACTTCTCTAAATAGCTGTTTGAGGCTGTACCATGAAGAAATAAATGTTCTTTTTCAATCGTGAATAATCAACGATGCCTGTTAGTGGAATAGGCCTTCCTTTTCTGAGCATTAGCATGTGTTTTCACTTTAGTTAATCCAAGATCCTGTGTGTAAGTTTTAAAATTAGAAATATACTATTCAGATTTCATTAATTTCTACTCTTGATGCAAGTTTGGGAATTGTCATGACATGGAAATTAAGGAGAATATGTTAGGATGACAAGAAATGTTTCTAACAAAATGAGACATGCCAAGACTTGGGTCATGAGGTGTAATATCTTCAAGATCAGTGTGGGGGAAAGAATCTGGGACCCAGTCACTGTGGGAACTGAATGGTTGAAGAATTAAGAGAGGGCAGAGTGCAGCTATCTCTGAGTTATGGTTGATGAGGAGCCCCCACTATCTTAGCCCTAATACAAGAATGGTTAATAAGAGGGACTGTAGAAAAGACATTGGATAAGAAATTGAAGCCATAATTCCAGGTGGTAGTCAAATATATTAACAGTCAATTGGATGAGGAGTACATAGGTAACATGCCCTACATGCTTGGACCCTTGCTAGTGGGCCAGATTGCAAGTATTCAGTTCTAGAAGAACAATAGCTCAAACCAGACAGGGTATTAGGGCTTCAGCTAAACAGACTAGGTTTTGGCAAGGCTCTAGGCTTAGAGGAGGGAATTAGTTAGAATGTGCATCACGGCTACTGTTGAGAATTAAGGAAAGAGATCTTCTCCAGAATATCAACTTGTCTAGTATTGGGGTAGGGAGCAGGGTAAATGGGAGTGCTTCAAGTCTTGGACTACGCAGCTACCATGGGTGTAGGGAAATTTGTACAGTTATAATTGTTGAGACTGTAAATCAGTATCATGTCTATGGAGAGAAATTTGGCAGTATCTGTCAACATGTAAAATATGCAATTCCACTTCTATGAATTCATCCCACAGAAGGAATCAAACAAGTGAGAAAAACCTACAAGGCTATTTAATGAAATTAATGTAAAAGAGAAATCAAAGGGACTTTGTTAAATAAATTATAGTGCATCCATACAGAGGTGTCGTTTGTACGTAACTCTCCAATTATTAAAAAGCATTAAAAATTTGATGGTATAAAATGCCCAAGATATGGGCTGGCCCCGTGGCTTAGCGGGTAAGTGCGTGCGCTCTGCTGCTGGTGGCCCGGGTTCGGATCCCGGGCGCGCACCGACGCACCGCTTCTCCAGCCATGCTGAGGCCGCGTCCCACATACGGCAACTAGAAGGATGTGCAGCTATGACATACAACTATCTACTGGGGTTTTGGGGGAAAAAAATAAATAAATAAAATTATTTTAAAAAAATGCCCAAGATATATTGTTCGTTGAAAATAAAAGCAAGTTTTAGAAGAGTATTATGGAATAATTCTATTTTACACATCTGTCTACCTATATACATAATTACTTCTATGTAGTGGAAACTGTCATTTTCTTTTTATACCTTTTTATATTATTTTAGTTTTTTATGATAAGCACTTCCACCAGCAGACCAAGAGGATGACTTATCTATCATTGTCTATACGCTGATCTGAGAGGGTGTGTTTGTGCACATCTGGTCATATGTATTTTTGGTAACTCACATCATGATTGCCTCTTGGGGAAGATATAATACTAATGAGATCTATTAGAAAAGGGTTCTAATTCTGATAATATAGGAGTATCTTATATCAACCTAACCATCCCTTAAGATAACAATTATGAACTCTAGACAATATGTGAAAAACAACTACGTGAAAACATTGGAAAGTGACCAAATCAGGCAGAAACTGACAGGGAACTTGAAAGATGGAAACTGCACTGGGTAAGATTCTCATTTATACAGCTGTTTGCCTGAGGATACCTCAGTTTACATGATGAGTGGTGGCTAGAACTCAAGGGAAAGTCTGCAGTCTTACTAGGTTGGGGGGGTCAGAAGATGGAGTTTAGGGCTACAAGAGGGGCTGGAAAATGATGGTGGTAGAGAATCTCAGAAAGGTGGGAGCAACAGAAGAGGGAGCCTTAAAATCTGCTTTTAAACTCTGTCCAAAACCTTGACATGCATGGGGGAAGACTCCACAGAGCCTAGAAAAGGCAATAGTTGGAAAGATGAAAGAATTGAGCTGAGATTCAGCCCTGCCCTCCCTTGCAGGGGAGACAGAGTTTGGAGTACGAATCTAGCCAAGTTAATTGCCAGATTAATTGACATCAGATGGAAACTTGAATCTATAGGAAAGAAGGAAGAAAATTGGAAATGTAGATCTAAAAGACTATATATTTTTTCTTCTCTAAATTCTTTAAAAGACAAGACTGTTTAAAACTATTTTGTGGGTCTATAACATATGTAGATGTAATATATGTGACAATAACCCAAAAGATAAAGGGAAATAAATGAACTATATTGTTGCAAAGTTCTTACATTTTTATGTGAAGTAGTACAATATTAACTCTAAGTAGATTGTGATAAGTTAAGGTTACATATTGTGTTCTTAGAGCAATCACACACACACACACACACACACACACACACACACACACACACACAAGCAAAGAGGTATAGCTAAAAACCCCATAAGATAATTGCAATGAAATACAGGTTTCCCCCACTATGTAAAAGTAGAGCGTTCTTATGAAATCTTTGTGAGCCAACATGGCATAAAGCAAAGACACAATTACCATTAATTTATATGGTAAAAATTTTTGAGCCTTCCCAGACCCAAAAAATAACCTACCAAAAAAACCAAGATGAAGCACAGATGCTTATAGACACAGTTCACAGCTATGGCAGGTTGATGCTGAGATGCTGAGTGTGATTCCTGGAGAAGGAGCTTGGCAGTGCTACTCTCGCTGCTCAGGGTGCACACTGCCACTAGGACATCTCGCTGCAAAACAAATGCTGAATGCTGTTTTCACTCTTTGCCTTTTTTTGTAAAAGTGAAAATCCTCTTCGGATTTCTCTCAGTGAAAACAGGTACTAATGTAGGTCTTTCATAAAAGTGAAGTGGCATAAAGCAAACTGTCAGATAGTGGGGGAAACCTGTACTAAAAATGTTAGGTTAACCTAAAAAGAAAGGAAAGGAGGACTAGAGGAACAAAAAAATATATGGAACAAATAGTGGAATGGTAAACCAAAATCCAGCCAGTGTCAATAGTTACATTAAATGTAAATGGATTAAATACTCCAATTTAAAGGCAGAGATTGTCAGACTGGATAAAAAAGGGATAGACACAAGTAGATTGAAAGTAAGAGAATGAAAAAATGTATACTATGTGAACAGTAAGCACAAGAAAGCTGGAATGGCTATATTATCATCAGACAAAATAGACTTGAAGACAAAGATTACTATTAGAGCTAAAAAGAAACATTTCATAGTAAAAGGATCAGTTTATCAGAAAGACATAATAATCGTAAATGCATATGAACCTAAAAAAGGAACTTCAATATACATGAACCAAACCGGACAGAATTAAAAGAAGAAAAGGGAAAATCCACAATTATTGCTGGACATTTTTAGTACTCCTCCCTCTAGTTGATAGAACAACTTGAAAAATATCAATAAAGATATAGATGATCTGAAGAACATTATGTATGTATCACTTTGCCTAACTGACATCTATGGAACACTACACATAACTGCAGAATACACATTCTTTTCAAGTGTACAGAGAATGTTCACCAAGATAGACCATATGTTAAAGTATAAAATATGTCTCAATAAATTTCAAAATATTGAAAACTTAGTATATTCTCTGACCACAATGGAATTAAATTAGAAATCAATAACAATAAGATAACTGCAAAGCCCCCCAAATTTGGAATATTTAAAATACATTTCTAAATAACTCATGGTCAAAGAAGACATCATAAAAGAAATTAGAAAATATTTCTAGCTAGTTGATAATGAAAATTCAACATATCCTAAAACTTGTGGGATGTAGCAAATAAAGTGAGTATTGGGAAATTGATAGTTTTCTGTGCTTATATTAGAAAAAAGTTTAAAAATCAATGATTGAAATTTCCAACTTAAGAAGCGAGGAAAAGATGAGCAGAATAAACCCAAGGAAGTAGAAGAAAGGAAAAATAAAGCTAACGGTAGAAATCAATGAAATTGAAAACTGGAGAAACAATAGAGCAAATTAATAAAGCCACAATTTTTTTTTTTAAAGATCAATAAAATTAAACTTTAGGAAGACTGATCAAGGAAAAAAGAGAGAAAACATAAATACTGTCAGGGATGAAAGAGGGGATATAGATAGATCTTACAGATGTTAAAAAGATATTAAGGGGGCCTGGCTTGGTGGTGCAAGCAGTTAAGTGCACGTGCTCTGCTGGGGCGGCCGGGGGTTCGCCGGTTCGGATCCCAGGCGCGCACCGACGCACCGCTTGTCAAGCTATGCTGTGGCGGTGTCCCATATAAAGTGGAGGAAGATGGGCACGGATGTTAGCCCAGGGTCAGTCTTAGCAAAAAGAGGAGGATTGGTAGGTGTTAGCTCAGGGCTGATCTTCCTCACACACACACAAAAAGATATTAAGGGATATTATGAATATCTTTTGTCAATAAATTCAACAACTTAGATGAAATGCACAAAATTCTTTGAAAAACATAACTCACCAGAACTGACAAAATGAAATAGAATATATGAGTAGCTCTATATCTATTAAAGAAATTGCATTTGTTATCAAAACCTTCACAAAGAAAACTCCAGGCCCAGATAATTTTGTGTGTGTGTGTGTGTGTGTGAGGAAGATTAGCCGTGAGCTAACATCTGTTGCCAATCCTCCTCTATTTGCTGAGGAAGACTGGCCCTGGGCTAACATTTGTGCCCATCTTCCTCTACTTTATACGGGCTGCCGCCACAGCATGGCTTGACAAGTGGTGCGTCTGTCCAAGCGTGGGATCCAAACCTGCGAACCCCTCGCGGCTGAAGTGGAGCATGCTAACTTAACCGCTACGCCACCACAGGCCTAGATAATTTTAGTGGGGATTTCTGTTGGACACTTAAAGAAAGCATAATATCCATTTAACACAACTTATTTTAGGAAATAGAGAAGGGAAACACTTCCCAACTTGTTTAATGTGACCATCATAACCCTGGTAGCAAAAACTGGACAAAGATATTGTAGACAACATGAATGCCTATGTAGAAAATCTTACGGCTTCTTTAAAAAAAGTTATTAAAACTTTTAGCAAGGTTGCAGGATATAAGATCAATACATAAATATCAATTATCACAAAGATTGGAATGAAATAAAATATCCTTATTCACAGATGATACAATCGTTAACATAGAAAATCTAAAGGAATCGACACTACAACTACTAGAGCTGATAATTGAATTTAGTAAGGTTGCAGGATATAAAGTTAATATAAAAAATATAATTTTTATTTCTATCTTATGGCAGCAAACAACTAGAAAATTAAAAAATCCTTTACAATAGTGTCAAAAACATAAAATATATAGAAATAAGTTGAAGAAAAGATGTATAGTGAAAACTATAAAACATTGCTGGGGGAAGTTAAGACCCAAATAAATATGCCATACCTTGAATGTATATCATGTTCAAGGACAGGCTGATTCATTTTTGTTAATATGTCAGATCTCCCCAAATTGAGCTATAGAGTCAGTGCAATCCCAATCAGAATTTCAGCAGGTGGTTTTTTTTTTTTTTTGGACGGAAATTGGCAGGCTGATTTAAAAATTTATATGGAAATGAAAAGGACCTAGACTGGTCAAAATAATCTTGGGGAAAAAAATTAAATGAGAAGATTTATATTACCTACTTTCAAGACTTAAAATGAAGCTACAGTAATAAAGACAGTGTGGTCTTGGCATAGGGGTAAATAAATCAGTGGAACAAAATAGAAAGTTCAGAAATAAGCCAGTGTATATAAGTTGCACCTCAAATAACACAAGAACAATTAAAAAACCCAATTTATTGCAAACAACAAACAAAAATCTAGACGGAAAGAGAATTTTCTCCTAAGAAAGGCATATGTCTGTTCATGCAGAAGTTTTGAGAGTAAAACCTTATTATGGCAAACCTCTAAGACTGAATGGCATATTCCAGCAGATTATCTGGGATGGAATGTTAGCTACTTTGGCAATTGAGATGTTTTGTTTAGCTGATGTAGGGGTCCTACATCTGAATCAGCTGCTTCAGACAAGCCTGTGGTGTGGCTGAGCAGTGAAAATACTTTGATGTGGATTTGGGTAAGAAATTTAGAAGCTACAGCCTGGACTGTGATCACCTTAGTGGAAAAAATAGTGAAAGAAGCAAAGTGTATTTGCAGACATTTTTACTTCTCCTGTGAGGGTTCGATTTCTATGAGACATGAAGCAGACTGATTATTGCAATTTATTGACCCTATTATTAACAATAAAGTTACTGAATTATAGGGTGCAGGGTAGTGGGAGAGTTGAATGAATGCTGGATTAAGTCTCATTTCTGCCATTTACTTAGTCCCAGCTTTACCATTGGCTAGCTGTGACTTTTGGGCAACTCATTTAACTTTCTGGCTATTTGCAAATTATAGATTTGGACTAGATGGTCATTTAAGATCCCTTCTAGCCCTGAAATTCTGGGAATCTGAAAATCGAAGAATTCTTACTTCTCAACGTTGTGGTACATTTTCACAAAGATGTCTGAGAGACTTTCTCTGTTGTCTCTTTGGCAGATTGTAGTCCTCTGGCAGAAATGAAACCTGATCAAAATCTGTTTTTCCAGCTTGATTTCATCTTAGCTTCTATGCTCTGTGCCAGTAACAGATGGCCAGAAAATGTTTTCCCACATACTTGAAGTGGAATAAATAGCAGGCTTCCATTAGCCTTTTCATCCACCCTTGGACTCAATGATATTATCTTCAATTAGAAACACAAATGCTGAATAAAGTTGTGCCAGGGACTGTGATGTGGTCTCAGATCAGATCTCAGATCAGTGGTTTCCTTGGTAGAGCAAACCTCCACAAACTTCTCCCACCTGGATCTTGACCCCATGGATCACCTCTTTACCTATTCTTTGTTATTACCATAAAATGCAGACAAAATCAGTTGAGGAGTTGTTACTGCCTTTTTTGAGAAGCTAATAAAGTGATATCTATTTTTTTGTTGAATCCTAAAAGTAAATTTATAAATGAAAAAGCAAATATGTTTTGTCATTACTACTGTTACGGGAGAACAGCCCATGGTGGTCTAACAGACTTGCATGTACCATCAGCAGTCCTTAGAGAGTATTGAAGAACTCATGGTTGTTTAGCACTGTTCAGCTTTTGATGATTACTTAGTTACTTGCGTATTTGATCACAGAGCTGATGGCAGAGTAACCTCTGTGGTTTCTTGTCAGTGTCTTGGTAGAGACCGGGCATTACTGCTGGAATGGTGGTGAATTAGCCCTGGGCCTTCTTAAGAAAGATTTTATTAATCTGATTGGGTTGGTGAAGTGCAGAAAAGTTTTTGCTGGAGTTACCCTATAACTTTACTCCCCCAAATTTAGAAATATTCTTCTTATACAGGTTAAGCAGTCCTTAGTAGGTTGCAAAAAGGGAAAGAATGTCCTCCAGCCGTTTCTGAGACAGCTCGTAAATTCATTCTGTGCCAGGTGTGTTTTGCAGGAACACAATATGAAGAGAAGATGTTAGTAGAAGTAAGATAGTCCAGTGAGCAGATCTGGATTCATAATCTGCCTCTGCCTCTTCCTGCCCTGTCACCTTGGGCAAATTATTTCACATCTGAACCTCTCGCTCTTCCTCTTTAAAGTGGGCATAACGATGCATACATCATGTGGGGTGTTGTGAAGACTAATTGAGATAATGTGTTTAAGTTTCTTAGTTCAGTGCTGGGTACAAAGTAAAATGTTGTCATTATCATTAGTAGTTTGGTTCTGCCAGGCCAGGTCAGGGGTTGAGGCTTTTTCCCACTTATGGTGTACAAAATAGATTATGTTTTTAAATGACACTTTCTTAGTTGACCAAAGACCATTGATCTGGTGTAGCCTATAGGGTAAAAAGACATTTTAAACTGTATGTCCATCTCCTTACACAGTGGTGGCTAGAAAAAGATGTTAAATCAGCCTTCTTGTATGTCCAGGCAGAGTAAAAATGTCTGGGACAAAACTTAAGAGGGATTATTTGACTAGATAAGAGACTGAAGCAGGTAATCTCCGTAGAGACTCTCTATTCTGATAGTCAAAATTATATAATAAAATGAAGTTTATCCTCTCACTTGCTTATTCTTCTGTGCCATACCTGGAAATATGAATGATCACTTTTCATCCAGGGCCTCACCCACTTTGGGTGGGAAGACAGGTCCTTCTGGGTTCTGTGCTTTTCCGGTTGTTCCTCTGTGTTAGTGCTGTTGACAAGGGCAGTATGCCAACAGGCTGGTGGTGTGCACAGTCAGAAACATAAGTCCACCTGGTTACTGTTGGGATAAAGTGAGGCACAGGGTTCTCTCCTCCACAGAACTGCCCTGAAGAAGTCGATTTGTCATTTGCTGGGTGACACAGGTACAGAGTTTATAGAACTCTGCTGGTTACCAACTATAGACCTCTTGGTTTCGATTGGTTGGCCTTGCCTTTACAAGCTTGATTTTGACTATCTTCATTGATAATTTTGTTCCCTGTCTTCAGTTGTTCTGTTGTGACCCATTAATACTAGAGAGACAAGAGATAAAAATCTATTCCTGGAGCCAGAGTGGGATATAATGGGAAGGCTTTCTGGGGAACATTAATTTAGTTTTATCCTTGTTCAGATTTCAATTTCTAGATACTTGGGTCAAAAGGATAGAAATAGGCATACTGGGAATGGAGGATGATACATTGAGATAGAAAGACAGATCTGAGGGATTGTCTTTTGAGGACAACCTGAGTCCTAGGCTCATAATCTAAGCCTCCTAAACCGTGTTTTTTGTTTTTTGTTTCTAAAGATAATTTAAGCCTTTTCTAAAGGGAGAGAGCAGTAGAGTCCAGAAATAATAAAGATTATTTACTTACTGGACACTTAATAAATGCTGGGGTATTTAATGTTTGTGAGTTAGCTCTTTTAATCCCAACAGCGCTGTGAAGTTGATTGAACAGTTTGCTTAAAGTCGCAGCATTAGTGAGATAGCCAGATTTAGACTGATCTTGAAGAATGGATTTATGCATCTCATTTCCATTTGTAGCCTCTCATTTTCCCTTCCTTGAATCATTTTAGCTGGTTAACTGAAACCTCAAATTAAACCATTCTCAAACTTTAGAGAACAAAAGGATCACCTTTAGTTTGTTAAAAATTCAGGTTCCTGGGGCTGTTCCGGTGGCATAGCGGTTAAGTTCCGCGTTCCCCTTCGGTGGTGGCCTGGGGTTCGCTGGTTCGGATCCTGGGTGTGGACACTCATCAAGCCATGCTCAGGCAGCATCCCATATAGAAGAGCTGTAACTCTACAGCTATGATACACAGCTATGTACTGGGGCTTTGGGGAGAAAAAAGGAAAAAAAAGAGGAAGATTGGCGACAGATGTTAGCACAGGGCCAATCTTCCTCAAAACAAAAAACCATACATCATAGGAAAAAAAACTATCCTATGGTTAAAAAAAAAAGTGCAGGTTCCTTACCCCTCTCCCCAGTGTGATTCAGCATATCTGGGGTTGTGGCCCAATAATCTGCATGTCAATATAAACATACCAAGGTGATTCCACCCATGTGATCAGAGGACCGTAGTTTGAGACACATTGCCCTAAATACTGGCAAGGTTAAGATGAAATGTAACACAGTCTCATACTTTTTTTTTTTCAAAGCTTGAAAAATGACATTTACTTTATATGGAACTGTAAATAGAGTTACCTTTGCATAGAACACAATGTAGAAATTAGATATATGGTACCTAGTTAGTATAATCACTCTGAGAATGTCAGTGCTAACATGCAGTGTAACTTATTCTTGACTGTGTTTGTTTCATTTTATTTGAAGTATGTTCCTCTCTGAAAAAAGAGGAACATACTTGGAAAGTCTCTATCACTTTCTTTTCTTAACAGTGGCCTTTTATCATAAGGAAAAGTAGCTTAGCTTTGTGATTCTCAGCCTTTTCTCCTCACTCCTGCATGTTAAAGGGATCCTTACTCCCATCTCTGACAGTGGCTCTTTCCTACCATGATTCTCAACTGAGGCAAGGCAGTGGAGTCTTATCAGAATCGGTGGGGAGGAGAGGAGGAGACACATAGTCTTCAAAACTCTTCAAAAATTCTTATCTTTAAGACTAATACTTCTGAAGGATGCGCTGCCCCAATTTCTGAGCTGATGTGGTTTCCCGGAATACTGAAGAACAGAGGAAGGAATCATTGTAATATCTTATTTAAATACATAAGGGCTTGGAAAAGAAGGCCTGCTTGTACCTAGTGATTACAAATAATGTTGAGTTCTGTTTTCTGCTTTCCTTTCCTTCCCTCAGGACTGTTTTCTCCAAGTTCCTCAGGGGCATGCACTATATCTTCCTTTACTTTCAGTTGTTGTTGTTGTTGTTTTATGTAGTGGAAGTGCTTAAGATGTTCTTTTCTTCTCTTTCAAACCCCAGTCCTGTTTCCTTTCCGGTAGCCATTACTTACAGGAAGAGAGGAATTCTCTCCCTCTGTGGCAAGTTAGTTTTCAGAGGATAGGAGTCATTATAGAAAGCTTGTCTTTTTGGTTCAGAGAATAAAATTGGTTCATACTCAGTAAATGTTGATAAAAAAAATTTTTTTTTATTAATTAAAATCAGTACAAGTATGGGTAAGGGTCTGGGATATTAATTTACCTGGTTTTAAAGCTAATAATTAGCCTGCTACAGTTTATGGGTGCTGGCAGAACACGCAGGACTCCTGGATCAGAGACAAAGGACTTGATTACTCATGGCCCAGCGAACAGCAGAAGCATATGTTTGCATTGGTTCTCCTTGCCCCCTAAGTCTCATGGGAGTGACATGAATGGGCCCAGATGAATGCCTGCACATGTGTTATAGGAATGGAATATTAAGCTTGGGGAATTCAGTGCTTTTATAGTAGGTGGTATGCAAGCCTGCTCTTTGTCCTGGAGGGGGACATTACTTCATCCCTCAAAGCTGCTCTTTGCAAACACAGTCCTGAGAAGTGGCCTGGGTAAGGAGTGGTCAGGGTCATGCGTTTTTGGCGTACCCAGCAAGACATGTAGGAGTATGAGAGACCCATGGTGGAGCAGCTCTCCCAACAGTAAGTACACATGATAGGTAATTAATAGAAATCTTAGAAAGATTTATTATGAAATATTTGCCATACAAAAGGGTATAGAGAGTAATATAATGAACAGCCATACAGTCACCTCCCAACTTGAGAAATAAACATTATCCATACAGTTGAAGTTTCCTGTAGACCCCTCCCCTTGTCCCACAGGTAAGCACTTTCCTGAATTTGTTATCATGCCAGTGCATTCCTTTGTATCCCTTAATATCATTTGTTTTGCATGTTTATAAACTTCTAAATGTTGCATGTTTATAAACTTCTAAAAAGTTTTTTACTATCATTTAAAAAATTGTTAAAGAACCTTTTTATATAGTACCATTTTAGGCACTGTAGAAAAAATACCATAAAGATAAAACTCTTGCATGTTGTGATCTTATGGTCCAAGGAAAACCAAAAACACTAAAAACACAGCTTAGTAAAAGGAAAGGATGTGTGTGAAAATATAAAAACTGGTAAACAATATATAACTCTGAAGTCAACTATTTAATCTAATACATGTAAGGGCTAAGTTAAGGCTGGAGGGCTAATACAATTCATTATTGGGATGGAAAATAGTGATCAGGACAGACAGCAACAGGGAGAATTACAGGGATGAGATTCCTCTAGACAATTTGTCATACGAGAGAGAGGATTATGCTGTAAGGAACTGGCCTTAAATTGATCCAGCCAAAAAGATGAGAGAAGGGAGCTGGGAGCAGTTAGCCAGCAGGACTATTAGCTAAGAGCTATGTAGGCCCTGCATTCTCTCAGATAACCATTTTGACTAGGAGGGATGGCTAAGACTAAGCCCCTGATCTCAAAAGGCTTAACATCTAATTGTGCAGGGGTGGTTACACAAGGGAGAATCAGAGAACATCCTAAGGTCCTCTATGATTATGACCTAAATGAGTGATACAGATTCCAGGAATGTAGAAGAAAAGAGTGTAATGTGAGTTGCAGCAGTTAGGGAAAGTAAGCCTCAGTGAGAAGTCTTGAGTTGGGCCTTAAATGGCAGATTGTGATGAGGATGCTCCAGGAAAGGGAGTGAGTCGCGAGAGCCCATGAACAAAGACTGGAGACAGTAAGTGTGGAGTAGTGAGAAGACTGGCCTGTGTGAATTGTTTATATCCAGGCCACCTGAACCTATAGAGTTTCCCATGGTCTGGATTTTGCTAATTGCACAGTTATGGTACAGTTCAGCAGTTTTCCTCTGTCCTCTGTGTTTCCTGCAAATGAGCAGCTGGACCCAGTAGCATGATGAGATTCAGGTTCATTTCCTTTGGCAAGACTTTAGGTGTTCTTTTGTCACACCAGTAAAGGTATGTGTAAGGGTCTGGGGTTTCATTTTACCTTACTTATTAACAAGCCAATAATTAGCCTGTTACCATTTCATATTCTAACTTCATAGAGCTCCCTCTTCTGTTGTTTCAAATAGTGTTAAAAAATATAATGGCTTGCTTTCTGAGATAGCCTGGTCTTGTTGCCCCCACCCAGCCTACTTGTATTTGGACCATCTCTTGTCTTCATTTCTGCTATCCCTATCTTGCTCAATTTGAATTCCTCTCTCAGCAGTTTCTTCTCAGCGTTGGGGCCCGGTCCTAGGAAGGAGCCTTGGTTAGTTCCATGAGTTATTAGGGCTAGACTGCTCCAGCTCCTTTGGGCCTCACTGAGGACCCCTTTCGGTGGACAAATCCCTCCAGTTTCGATAGCTATTCTCAAATTGGCCCACATTGCTTTTCATGTATTACTTGGTTGTCT
The DNA here is from genome assembly GCF_020826845.1 of Diceros bicornis minor. Taxonomy (NCBI): domain Eukaryota; kingdom Metazoa; phylum Chordata; class Mammalia; order Perissodactyla; family Rhinocerotidae; genus Diceros; species Diceros bicornis. Next base: position 29,864,780 of record NC_080753.1, on the reverse strand, counting down.
TGGAGTTCTCCTGTTCTCTGGTCCTTCACATGCCTTATTGCTTCCCTCTATGGTGATCTGCACTGCTGCTTATAGCATTCACATCTTGTGGCTGTTGATGTTTTTCCCCTCCTGCTTATATGTGGGAGTTTATGAGGACGCTTTATCTTCCAATTTTGTTTTAACTGTTATCCATGGCCTTTTTGTGTTGCTGTCTAGTTGCTCTGATTTTATGTGGGGATTCAGAAATATCAAAAGACTATGTTGCCACTGCTTACAGCCATTTCTCCAGAATCCACATTGGAGATTCCTGAGTAGAAAGATGACACAGTCATGAATAGAATGATGGGTCTCACCTAACATCTTATGTGGCATAGAGACAGGGTGGTCATTAGTCAACATTTGTTCTTTAATTTTTTTTTTGCTGGGAAAGATTCGCCCTGAGCTAACATCTTTTGCCAGTCTTCCTCTCTCTCTCTCTTTTTTTTTCTCCCCAAAGCTCCTGTACATAGTTGTATATTCTAGTTGTAAGTCCTTCTAGTTCTTCTGCGTGAGCTGCCACCACATGACAGACAAGTGGTGTGGTTCTGCGCTCTGTGCAAATAATAGCTTCTTATGATCGCTCTTTTCAGGTTCACTAAGAATCTTTCCCCGGACAAAATCAATTTGAGCACCCTGAAAGGGGAGGGTCAACTGACCAACCTGGAGCTGGATGAAGAGGTTCTGCAGAATGTGCTGGAGCTGCCCACCTGGTTAGCCATCACTCGGGTCTACTGCAACAGGGCCTCCATCCGGGTGAGAATGGGGGTTAGAGTGCTGTTGCTTTCTTTGGCCAGCAGGCCTGCTTTCTTGAGGGGTGGCTCCCATAGTCCTGAGTCTTGGCTTTTCTCTTTCAGATCCAGTGGACAAAGTTGAAGACACACCCAATTTGCTTGGTAATGGCCTTTCTTGATTGCAAATAATCAAATGGGATGGCTGGGATAGGGTTTTAAAAGATCTGAGAGAAGATGGGGGGAGTCCTGATAGACTGCCCCTTTTGGCAGTGGTGGTTGCTTCTGTCTGGCTTGTGAGCTTCTCTCTGAGACAGAGTGACTGTTGTCTGGGCTTATTCTGGAACTGCTGTGCAGTATAGCAATTAGCACTGAGACAGAAGACCCAGAAGTCCTGAGCTATTTTTTTTTTTTTGGACAAGTTTTGCCCAGGTTCTGTCTTTAGATTTCCTTTGGAATCCTGACACAGGAAAAATTAGCAGTTTAGTTCCTGTTGACTACTGGTTGGTTATCAGCTGAAAGCCCTTCAGGAACTGATTGATGCCTATCTTTATGCCAAAGACTGGAATCCCTAGGAATAGTAACATCTCTGTAACTTGAATTTGTGTTTTAATTTTCCGCTATGAGCTAATCCCGTGCTTGTCATGGAGTTCTTCCGCTAATTGAAATGGAAGGGGGAAGATGAGGCCTCTCCTCACAGTTTGATTTGTTCATTCACTCATTTGACAAACATTTGTCTGCCCACTGTGGGTACAGCACTTAATTAGGCATTGGTGCACACAGATGAATAAGACACAGTCTATGTTGTGTGGGTTTTTGTGCAGATGCTTAGCTCTCCATGGCTTTTATTTCAGTGTCTGGATAAGGTAGAGTTGGAGATGAAGACGTGTGAGGAGCCTCGGCCCCCCAATGGACAGTCTCCCATTGCCCTCGCTTCAGGACAGAGGTTAGTTGCTTTAGGCCCTGTTATTTCCAACATATTAACTGGTCCAGATTACTGTATAGTTAAAAAATAAAAAATTTTATTATGGAAATTTTCAAACATATGCTAAAGTAGAGAGAATAGTGTAATGAGTCCCCATGCACCCAAAATCCAACTTCAACAATTATCATCATTTTGCCATTCTTTTTTCACTTTTCTCCTGTCACTGTGACACGGTGTGTGTGTGTGTGTGTGTGTGTGTGTGTGTGCGCGCGCGCGCGCGCGCGTGCGCGCGCCAAAGTACTTGAAAACAATTCCTGGACACCATATGATTCCACCTGTACATGTCATGTATTGTTAACAGACAAGAATTGTGAAGAAAGAACCTCCCCCCGACAATACTATTATCACAGTCAGTAGAATTAGTAGGAATTTCTTAGTGTCATCTAATACTTATTTCATATTCAGATTTCCTAAATTGTCTCTAAAATATTTTTTTACAATACAGTGTGGATCCAAAGAGCTCCATGTATTACATTGGGGATATGCCTTTTAATTTTTTTTTGGTGAGAAAGATTGGCCCTGAGCTAACATCTGTTGCCAGTCTTCCTCTTTTTGCTTGAAGAAGATTGTCACTGAGCTAACATCTGTGCCAGTCTTCTTCCGTTTTGTATGTGGGATGCCACCATAGCATGACTTGATGAGTGGTGTGTAAGTTCACACCTGGGATCTGAACCTGAGAACCCCAGGCTGCTGAAGCGGAGTGTGTGAACTTAACCACTATGCCACTGGGCCACCCCCTGGGGATATGCCTTTTAGAGCTATTTAATTCTAAACAATCCCCCACCTCACACTTTTTAATATACCATTTATTCTTTGTAGAAACTGGATTATTTTTCTAAAGAATTTCCTGCATTTTGTATTTTGGCTGATTGTGACCTCAAGGTGTCATTTAAAATGTTTCTTGGGCTGGCCCCATGGCCTAGTGGTTAAGTTTGGTGTGCTCAGCTTAGGCGGCCTGGGTTTGGTTCCCTAGTGCAGACCTACACCACTCGTCAGGGGCCATGCTGAATGGCGACCCACATACAAAATAGAGGAAGATTGGCACAGATGTTCGCTCAGGGTGAATCTTCCTCAAGCAAAAAGAGGAAGATTGGCAACAAATGTTAGCTCAGGGTGAATCTTCCTCAGCAAAAAATAAAATAAAATAAAATGTTTCTTATTTAATCTGATAGTTAGATTTAAAGGCTTGATTTGATTCAATTGTTTTGTTTTCTTGGTAAGAATACTTCATAAATGGTATGATGTATTTCCTATTCTAACATATTGGGAAGCACGTAATGTTCCTTTGATTAAGATTAATCAGTGGATTCAGGTGATGTTGGCCTGATTTATCCATTAGGATAAGTTCCTCATCTACCTTTCACCTCATGGTTTAAGGACCACTGATGATAGTTGTCTAGATCTGTTATTTCATTGTGGGGTGCAAAATAGGGATTTTGTAATTCTTTTCTTCCTATTGCATTTATTAGTTGTGATTTTCTATAAGGAACTTTCTTTCACCAACTATTTAATTACCTTGAAATACAGTTGGTACAGGAATTTCAGGATAAATGCTCGATTCTTTACCTTTGTTTATCAAATTTAAGAATTATGAGTTGACACCCTAATAGTCTCCAAAGAGATTTTTTTGGGAGGGTGGAGAGGGTGAAGGAGGTTTATCAATTTGAATTCATGGATTTTTTTGACAGGTTTATTAAGGTATAATTAACATAAAATAGACTGCACATGTATAAAGTGTACAATTTAGTGCCGGCCCTGTGGCTTAGTGGTTAAGTGCACGCGCTCCGCTACTGGCGGCCCGGGTTTGGATCCCGGGCGCGCACCGATGCACCACTTCTCCGGCCATGCTGGGGCCACGTCCCACATACAGCAACTAGGAGGCTGTGCGACTATGACATAGAACTATCCACTGGGGCTTTAGGGAAAAAAAAAGGAGGAGGATTGGCAATAGATGTTAGCTCAGAGCTGGTCTTCCTCAGCAAAATAGGAGGATTAGCATGGATGTTAGCTCAGGGCTGATCTTCCTCAAAAAAAAAAAAACAAAAAAATAAAGTGTACAATTTGATAAGTTTTGGCATATACATACACCCATGAAACCATCAACACAGTCAAGATAATGAACATATCCATGACTGTCATACATTGTTGTTCTCCTTTGTATTCCTTCCCTTCCCTTTCCCACCCCCCCCATCCACAGACAAACATTGGCTTTCTGTCACTATAGATTAGTTTGCATTTTCTATAATTTTATATAAATGGAATCATGTAATATGTACTATTTTTTGTCTGGCTTCTTTTTTTTTTTTTTTTTTTTTTTGTGAGGAGACCAGCCCTGAGCTAACATCTGCCAATTCTCCTCTTTTTCTGCTGAGGAAGACTGGCCCTGGGCTAACATCCATGCCCATCTTCCTCCACTTTATATGGGACGCCGCCACAGCATGGCTGGCCTAGCAGTGCATTGGTGCGCGCCCGGGATCTGAAGCGGCGAACCCCGGGCCGCCGCAGCGGAGCGCAGGCACCTAACCGCTTGCGCCACTGGGCCGCCCCCTTGTCTGACTTCTTTTATTCAGCGTAATTATTTTGTGATTCACGCATGTTGTTGAATGTATCGGTAGTTCATTCCTTTTATTACTGAGTATTAGTCCATTGTGTGGATAGATCACAACTTGTTTATCCATTGACTTGTTAATGGATATTTTATTTCCAGTTTTTGGATATTGTGAATAATGCTGCTGTAATCATTCATATACAAGTTTTTGTGTGGTCATGTGCTTTTATTTCTCTTGGGTAAATGTCTAGAAATGGAATGGTTGGGTGGTATGGTAGATGTGAATTTAACTTTTTAAGAAACTGTCCTAACTTTTCTAGGGTGGTTTACCACTTTACATGCTTTTACATTTAATTTTTTTTACATCCTACCTTTACGTTTACTTTTTAAATATGTTTGTTGTATGTCATGCCTTTACAATCATTATTCTTTTTGATGTTCAGATGTCCCCATCTTTGGCTAGTGAGAGCCTTTCAAAGTTACCTCCTGTGTCTTTTGGACAAGACCCCAGTAATCTTCCTGTTTTTAGATGGAACAGGGGCTTTCAGGCTTCTCTTATATATCTTTGCTTCAGACCTGAAATCAGACATTTCTCCAAGGAACGCTGATTCTTTTTAGTGAGAAATGCTATTTAGAGACAATGGTCTGGGCAGAATTGTATTCACTGAGTTGTCTTTGCTTTAAGGCCTTTTTAGTGTTCAGTTCTAGGGAAAAGGTATTTTTAATAAAGAAAAATAAATCATGACAATATCTTGATATTTCTCAATTCAAATTAAAAAAAGAGGATTTTAAGTTAATTTTTTAGATTTAATATTTGTATTTTTTATTCATATGCTGAATCTTGGTTCCTAACAACAATAATATTAAAAATGATTTACTTTTTTGATAGTTTCAAAAAATAACAAAACCAATATTATAACTATCAATAAGACTACAGTGGATTTCTCTATGTGTGTATGTGTGTTTTCATCTTATGATATATCCCATTAAGAATGTATGGTCAAAATACTGTGTTTTAAAGTCACTTGAAATCATTCTTTATATGGTTGGGTACCAATTTGACATACAGAAAGGTTCATTTGTTTCAGGTTTTTTTTTTTTTTTAAAGAAAGCTTTCTTTCTTTTTTTTTTTTTTTTATAATTTTATTTATTTATTTTTTCCCCCAAAGCCCCAGTAGATAGTTGTATGTCATAGCTGCACATCCTTCTAGTTGCTGCATGTGGGACGCGGCCCCAGCATGGCCGGAGAAGCGGTGCGTCGGTGCGCGCCCGGGGTCCGAACCGGGTTGCCAGCAGCAGAGCGCACGCACTTAACCGCTAAGCCACGGGGCCGGCCCTCAGTTTTTTTTTAAAGACAAGTTTTTTTAGAGCAGTTTTAAGTTCACAGTAATAAGAGGAAGCTATAGAGATTTCTCGTATATCCCCTGCCCTCACACATGCATAGCCTCCCCCATTATCGATGTCCCCCAGCAGAGTGGTACATTTGTTACTATAGATGAACCTACATTGACACATTGTAATCACTCAAAATATAGTTTATATTACGGTTCACTGTTGGTGGTACATTCTGTGGGTTTGGACAAATGTATAATGACGTGTATTCACTATTACAGTATCATACAGTGTATTTTCACTGCCCTGAAAATCCTCTGTGCTTCACCTATTCATCCCTCTCCCAACCCCCAAACCCTGGCAACCAGTGATCTTTTCACTGTCTCCATAGTTTTTCATTTTCCAGAATGTCATATAGTTTGAATCATACAGTATGATTCCATCTTTTTAGATTGGCTTCTTTCACTTAGTATTATGCATTTAAGATTTCTCTGTGCCTTTTCATGGCTCTATAGCTTGTTTCTTTTTAGCGCTGAATAATATTCCATTGTCTGGATGTACCACAGTTTATTTATTCATTCACCTGCTGAAGGACATCTTGGTTGCTTCCAAATTTTGGCAATTATGAATAAAGCTGCTATAAATGTCCACGTGCAGGTTTTTCTGTGGACATAAGTTTTCAACTCCTATGAGTAAATATGAAGGAGTGTGATTGCTGGATAATATGGTAAGAGTATGTTTAATTTTGGAAGAAACCGCCAAACTGTCTTCCAAAGTAGCTGTCCCATTTTGCATTCCCACCAGCAGTGAATGAGAGCTCCTGCTGCTCCACATCCTTGCCAGCATTTGGTGTTGTCAGTGTTTTCGATTTTGGCCATTCTAATAGGTATGTAGTGGAATCTCGTTGTTGTAATTTGCATTTCCCTGATGACACATGATGTAGACCGTTTTTTCATATGCTTATTTGCCATCTGTATATGGATCAACCCTGAGCTAACATCCATGCTAATCCTCCTCTGTTTTTGCTGAGGAAGACCGGCTTTGAACTAACAACCATGCTAATCCTCCTCTTTTTGCTGAGGAAGACCGGCTCTGAGCTAATATCTATTGCCAATCCTCCTCCTTTTTTTCCCCCAAAGCTCCAGTAGATAGTTGTATGTCATAGTTGCACATCCTACTAGTTGCTGTATATGGGACGCGGCTTCAGCATGGCCAGACAAGCGGTGCATAGCTGCGTGCCCAGGATCCGAACCCGGGCCGCCAGTAGGGGAGCACGCGCACTTAACCACTAAGCCACGGGGCCAGCCCTGTATATCTTCTTTGATGAGGTGTCTGTTAAGGTCTTTGGCCCGTTTTTTAAATTGAGTTGTTTGTTTTCTTATTGTTGAGTTTAAAGAGTTCTTTGTATATTTTGGATAACAGTCTTTTATTAGATGTATCTTTTGAAAATATTTCCTCCCAGTCTGTGGCTTCTCTTCTGATTCTCTTGACACTGTCTTTCACAGAGCAGAAGTTTTTAATTTTAATGCAGTCCAGCTTATCCATTATTTCTTCCGTGGATTATGCCTTTGGTGTTGTATCTAAAAAATCATTGCTATATCTAAGGTCACTTAGGTTTTCTCTTATGTTATCTTCTAGGAGTTTTATATCAGTTTGTTTTTAGTTTCAAAATTGTTTTTAAATTTATTTTTTAACTACGAAAAATTACATAGTTCCAAAGTTAAAACTATAAAGCAAGGTATGTTATATGTATGTATGTTTGTGTTGTCCCCACTCCCTCTCTTACACAAAATGTAGCATACCATAAACACTTTCCCCATTTCTTTTTTCTTTTAAAAGTATATCCTAGAGATCACTCCATAGAAGCACATAGGGAGATATTCCTTATTCCTTTTTGCACCTGCAGAATACTCAGAATGTTTTATGGAGGCATCATAGTTTATATAGCCAGTTCTCTATTGATAGATATTTGAATTATTTCCAGGTTTTTTGCTGTTACAAATAGTGCAGCAATAAATGACTTTGTTCATAAGTCACTTAGTATTTTTCAGCATATTTTTAAAAACAGCCTTAATGGGCTGGCCCCGTGGCTTAGCAGTTAAGTGCGTGCGCTCCGCTCCTGGCGGCCCAGGTTCAGAACCCCGGGCGCGCATGGACGCACCACTTCTCCGGCCATGCTGAGGCCGTGTCCCACATACAGCAACTAGAAGGATGTGCAACTACGACATACAACTATCTACTGGGGCTTTGGGGAAAAAAAGGAGGAGGATTGGCAATAGATGTTAGCTCAGAGCCGGTCTTCCTCAGCAAAAAGAGGAAGATTAGCATGGATGTTAGCTCAGGGCTGATCTTCCTCACAAAAAATAAATAAATAAATAAATAAATAAAATAAAAACAGCCTTATTGAGAACATTCACATACCATGGATTTATCCATTTGAAGTGTACAATTCAATGGGTTTTAGTATACACCAGGTTGTGTGACCATCACTACAATCAACTTTAGAACATTTTTTTTTTTAATTTTAGAGCATTTTTATCACCCAAAAAGAAAGCTTAACTTTTTTTTTTTTTTGGTGAGGAAGATTGGCCCTAAGCTAACATCCATTGCCAATCTTCCTCTTTTTGCTGAGGAAGATTAGCCCTGAGCTAATATCTGTACCCATCTTCCTCTACTTTGTATATGGGACACTGCCACAGCCTGGCTTGATGAGTGGTGCATAAGTCCACCCCCGGGATCCAAATCTGTGAACTCCAGGCCGCCGAAGCAGAGCACGTGAACTTAACCACTATGTCACCCTCTACCTATTAGCAATCACTCCCCATTCTCCCCTGCCTTAGCCCTAGGCAGCCATTAATCTGCTTTCTGTATCTGTTGTGATCATTTCATATAAATGGAATCGTATACTATGTGGTCTTTTGTGACTGGCTTCTTTCACTCAGCATAATGTTTTCAAGGTTCAGCTATGTTGTAGTATGTATCAGTACCTTTTATCTTTTTATCGCTGAATTATATTCTACTCTATTGTGGATATATCACATTTTATTTATCTATTCATTAGTTGATGGACATTTGGGTTGTTTCCACTTTTGTTACTAGCATATCTTGGGGGAGATTCCTGAAGTGGGACTGCTGGGTCAAAGGGCAAATGCATAGACATTGCTAAATTCTCCTCCATAAGGATTTTATAATTTTGTTTCTATCAGCAATGTGTAAGAATTCTTGTTTTCCTTGCAAATCAAAAATATAATGAGATATCACCTCACACCCATCAGAATGGCTATAATTAATAAGACGGGAAACAACAAGTGTTGGAGAGGATGTGGAGAGAAGGGAACTCTCATACACTGTTGGTGGGAGTGCAAAGTGGTGCAGCCACTATGGAAAACAGTGTGGAGATTCCTCAGAAAATTAAGGATAGAACTACCATATGATCCAGCTATTCCACTGCTGGGTATTTATCCAAAGAACTTGAAAACACCAATGCATAAAGATACATGCACCCCTGTGTTCATTGCAGCGTTATTCACAATAGCCAAGACTTGGAAGCAACCTAAGTGCCCATCAAGGGAGGAATGGATAAAGAAGATGTGGTATATATACACAATGGAATACTACTCAGCCATAAGAAACGATGAAATCCAGCCATTTGTGACAACATGGATGGACATTGAGGGTATTATGCAAAGTGAAATAAGTCAGAGGGAGAAGGTCAAATACCATATGATCTCACTCATTAAGTAGTAGATAATAACAACAACAAAACAAACGCATAGCGACAGAGATTGGATTGGTGGTTACCAGAGGGGAGCGGGGGAGAGGGGAGGGCGAGGGGGATAATTAGGCACATATGTGTGGTGATGGATTGTAATTAGTATTTGGGTGGTGAACATGAAAACATGATGTAATCCATGCATAAATAGAAGTATAATGATGTACACCTGAAATTTATACAATGTTATAAACCAATGTTACCGCAATAAACAAACAAACAAACACACAAAAGAATTCTTGTTTTCCCAAAACCTTGCCAATATTGAGAATATTGTCAAACTTCAGGATTTTGGCCTAATCTGATAGATGACACGTGGAATTTCAGTGTACTTTTTTGGTAAGTTGTATTGAAGTGTAATATATTGAAGCGCACCGATCAGAAGTATATAGCTCAGTGATTCTTTACAAAGTTAACACATCAAGAAGCAGACTACTTGCAGAATCCCAGAAGCTTCTTGTGCCCTTTCTAGTCATACCCACCCCCAAGGATAACTTTTTTCCTGATTTTTAACACCATACATTAGTTTTCCCTATTTTAAAATTATATAAATGTAATTATATACTATGTTGTCATTTGTGTCTAGCCACTTTAGCTCAATATTTTGTTGGTGAGAGTCATCTGTGTTGCTACATGTATTTGTAGTTCATTCATTCTCATTACTGTATATTATTCCATCACACGCCACAATCTGTCCTTTCTGTTGTAGACAAACATTTGGTTTGTTTCTAGTTTCTGGCTACTAAGTATACTGTTGCTATATGGAACTGTTCTCTATCACAACTGTGGTGGTCTATACATGACTCTGTGCTTTTGTCAAAACCCTAGACCTGTACACCACAAAGAATGAATTTTTCTGTATGTGAGTTAAAAATATGTAAGAAAAAAGAATAGAGCTGTTATGAACATTCTTATACATATCTCTTGGTGAACGTATGTACATATTTCTGTTTTATATATACCTGGCAGTAGAGTTGCAGGGCCCTGGGCTGTGCATATGTTCTGCTTTAGTAGATACTGCTAGACAGTTTCCAGAGTGCTTGTACCGCTTTTTGCACTAGCAGCGCATAAGAGTTCCAGTTGCTAGCACATAGAATTGTCTATCTTTCTATTTTAGCCATCTGATAGGGATGTAGTTGTATCACGTTATGATTTTAATTTGCATTTTCTTGATGATTGGTTTACTGGAATTTTGGATATCCTCTTTCATAAAGCATTGATGTGAGTGTTTTACCCATTTATCTTTTGGATTGTTTGTCTTTTTCTTATTAATTTGTATAAGTTCTCAATATATTCTGGAAACAAGGCTTGGTTACATACATGTATTACAAATATCTTGTACTCCGTGGGTTCACTGTCACTCTTAATTTTTTTTTTATTGAACAGAAATGGTTAATTCTAATGTAGTCTAGTATATCTATTTTTCCCTTTATGGTTAGCACTTTTTGTATGTTGTTTAAGGAATCTTTTCCTATCCTAAGGTATGAAGATATTTTCCTATGTTTTCTTCTAGAAGCTTTATTTTTTGACCTTTTAGATTTAGATCTATAATCAATCTTGAAACTATTTTTTTTGTTTGATGTAAGATAGGGGTCAATATTATTTTTTTCTCTTTATGGATATCCTTATATTGACCATGCACCATTATTGAAAAGACCATCTTTTCCATGTTGCACTGTCACCTTTGTCATAAATCAAGCGTCTCTTAGTGTAGTTTTGATTTATGAGTGGGGTTGAACATCGTTTTGTTTAGTATCTATTTGCATTTATTTTTCTGTGAATTGTCCATACTTTACCCATTATTATTGGGCTGTTGGTCATTTTCTTCTCAGTTTTTTGAAGCTCTTTATATATTAGAGATATTAGCCCTTTGTGATATAAATTGCAAATATATATATATATTTTTTTTAGTTTGTAATTTCCACACCTTCTTTTTATCTCTTGTAATAAGAACTGATTTCACCTACATGTCAAGAGTGTCTGTGTTTTCCACATCCAGAAGGACTTTAAGATGGCCTTTATTCCTCTCCTGCCATTTCTGACCTCTCACTGTGGAAGTACAGCTATGCTCCTTGGGCAACATTTGACAGGGTAAAGGTGGGACTGTTCGTGACTAGATTTCACAGTATTAAACCTCTTGCTCACCTGGCTGTACTACTTTCTTCTTTCTACTACTTTTGCAGAGTATGCTCTGTCTTTGAAGATTTTATATAAACCTAGTAGTTCCTTTCTGTAGTTATACCTCCCCTCACAGGCAATATTCAAATATTTATTCAGGTAGTTTATGGACTGTAAAAAGATTTTTCAATTTATCTTTCTAATAAGAGGGAGACTGTTTCTAGGTTCAACTCTTTTTCTTTTATTCCTTTAAAAAAAAATCCCATTAAGAAGAGTACTGTATCATTATAAAAAATTTTAGAAATTTAAAAAATACAAGAAAGTAGAAATGGGAGGAGAGAAATAAAGAAAAAAAAATCCACAGTTCTAGCACCCTAAGACTGGCATTGTTGGTAGTCTTGTCTGATGTCCTCCAGTATAAAGAGTGTGCATGAAGTCTCACATGATTCTGAACACTGGTCTCCCTCATTTGTTGTAGTGAGTATGGCTTTGCCGAGAAGGTGGTGGAGGGCATGTTCATCATCGTCAATTCTATCACCATCAAGATTCACTCCAAGGCCTTCCACGCTTCTTTTGAATTGTGGCAGCTCCAGGGCTATAGTGTCAACCCCAACTGGCAGCAGAGTGACCTCCGCTTCACCCGCATCACCGACCCTCACCGAGGAGAGGTGACAGCCCTAGCATTGCAAGAGGAGAGAATAGGGGGATTCAAAGTAGGACTAATTCTGGGGCTGGCCCGGTGGCGCAAGCGGTTGGGTATGCGCGTTCTGCTGCAGCGGCCCGGGGTTTGCTAGTTCGCATCCCAGGCGCACACCAACGTGCCGCTTGTCGGGCCATGCTGTGGCGGTGTCCCATATAAAGTGGAGGAAAATGGGCATGGATGTTAGCCCAGGGCCAGGCTTCCTCAGCCAAAAAAAAAAAAAAAGGAGGAGGATTGGCAGATGTTAGCTTAGGGCCAATCTTCCTCACAAAGTAGGACTAATTCTTAAAGGATATTATTTCTACTTTGGCAATTTCTTCCAATGCTCCCTCATTCCTGGGAAGCCAAGAATCCCTTCTGTCCAGTGTTACTGCTATGTCCTTTCCTCAGTTGTGGACCTCTGATCCACTGCCTTCTATCGGTAGGATCCCAACTGAGAATGGTGGGAGTCTCTGCCTTGCCAGTCTTTTCCCCTTGGACCTTCCTGTCACTTGATTAATTTCATCCATAGAATTAAGGGATTTTACTTTTCTCTTTCTAGGTTTTAACATTTAAGGAAATAACTTGGCAAACACTTCGAATTGAGGCAGATGCTACAGACAATGGTGATCAGGACCCGGTCACCACTCCACTGAGGCTTATTACCAACCAAGGCAGGATCCAAATAGCCCTCAAGAGAAGAGTGAGTGTGTTCTCTGTCCTCGTGAAAACTTCCATCTTTTATTCTCCTAGACAGCCTGGGAGTTGGTATTCCCTCTTTTTTGAATATTATTGGCCCCTGGAATGACAGATGAAAGGAGAGGGCCTGCAATTCAGTGTTGCACAGTATCCACCAGTGAGAGAACATTTCCACAACCCTGTCATCTTACTTTTAGAAACCACAATTTTTACCCATATGTCAGGACACTGACATAGGTACCTGGCAGTTGACTTTCGCTGCTTCTTGTTAATCACAGAAAACTTTAGTAGTTTTGTAAGAAATTGACTCTCCAAAGTGCTGGGGATTTCACATGTTGGGGATTGAAAAGCCATGTCTGAAATTGATTGGGCAATCATCACTTTGAGGAGTTGGAATGATACCAGATATTGAACCCCATGTTCTCTGTGGCCCTTTCAGACCAAAGATTGCAATGTCATAGCCTCCAAGCTGATGTTCCTGTTGGATGACCTGCTCTGGGTGCTGACTGACTCACAGCTCAAGGCTATGATGAAGTATGCAGAGTCGCTGAGTGAGGCCATGGAAAAGTCAGCCCAGCAGAGAAAGAGCCTGGCCCCTGAACCTGTACAGGTTAGAGGCAGAACAGATACCTTTGGTGGAGCTGGGGAGATGGTAGGCCAGATGTAATTCATACCTACATAGGTGGAGTCTAGACTTTCATAGGCTTATTTGGGGGATTTGTCGTTTACTTCTGGATGTGCATAGGCTCTGCCTGTGCCTCTGATTTATTCATTATTCTGTTCATCGGATGCCTCCAGTGTGTTAGGTGTACAGTACCAGCCACTGGAAAGGAAAAGTAGAATAAGCCTCTTGTTCCTGGCCTTGGAACCTCACTGTCTTAAAATATGAACTGTAGACAAGTTATTACAATATGATGTGATAAGTGCTGTAAGAGAGGTAAACACTGTGCCATGAGAGCACAAAGAAGAGGCATCTAACTACTCGGGCTGAAGGAGGCCATTAGGGAAGACTTTCTGGAAGAGATGTTTTAGCATCAGTCACCTAAGTCCTGGGGGATGAGAGCTTGGAGAGCAATTCAAACCTCAGAACAGTACTCTGACAGTTACTAGGCTAATTATGATTGGAGTTTTTGGAGTTTCGGTTATTTAGGTAGGACAGACCTAAGTGAGCTACCAGGGGAACAGTTACGAGAGGAAAGGGGCATCTTGTTAAATTGTGATTTTATTCAGGCTGAACTAAAGCTTCAAGAAAGCCTGCAACGAGCCTTTCTGGATCTGGACTTGTTGTTCTTGTCTCTGTCACCTGTAGATCACCCCACCTGCTCCCAGTGCCCAGCAGTCTTGGGCCCAGGCGTTTGGTGGCAGCCAGGGCAGCAGCAACAGCAGCAGCAGCCGCCTCAGCCAGTACTTTGAGAAATTTGATGTGAAAGAGTCCTCCTACCATCTGCTCATCTCCCGCCTGGACCTGCACATTTGCGATGATAGCCAGTCCCGAGAGTCAGGTACCTGTGAGGCCTGAGCCTGGGCAGGGTGGTCCATCGCTGCCTTCAGCTCTGGGCAAAGCTCGGGGATGGAGCTTTTCAAGACACTGTGGAGTGCTTTGGTTGGCTTCCCTTAGTCACAGTTACTCCTTGGGTCTCAGCCCTGCTGTGGCAGCTCTCTTTCTCTTAGTGTAAGGCAGCGCTGTTCAGCTTTAGGGTGCAGCAGAACCCCCTGTAATAATAAAATACAGATGCCAGGGCTCTCCCCAGACCCCGCTAAATCAGAATCTTCAGGAGTAGAGCCCAAGCAGTGTATACTTTTTTTTTCTCCCTAAACTTCTTTGGACAGTGCTGACCACTGGTATAAGCTTTTAGAAAAGTAAATTCAACTGTAGGAAATCTCGGCATTTTCAGATTTTTGAGTCAATTTAAATAATTATTATGTGTAAATGTTCTCTTCCCGAGCAGAGAGGTCATGCTGTGTTCTTGTCATGCTTTTACGTTCTTTAGAGCAATTGATATTACATACACACATATGTTTGTTTATTCAGAATGAAAAAGTAATTGACTCATTTTTTTCCTTCACGAGCCTTGGGGAAGTCACTTAACCTCTTGCTTAACCTCTTTGACTTTCTTCATTTGTGAACTTGAGTTAAATCTTATCTTACTCGTTTACCTCATAGGTTGTTGTCAGGCTCAAATGAGATAATATACTGAATTTGGAGGACCTTAATTATAGGCAAATATTTGGTATTATTATTACTCTGCTGCCTATTCCTTCAGTTCTCTATGTTCTTTCTATATGCTCCTTTGCTACCAGCTCTAGGTTTTAGATGCTCTCACATGGTAGATTTTTCTCTTTCTGCCTTATTCTCTCTGGAGGTTATGTTTGCCTCTTAATGAGACCTCAACTCAGTTTCCTTGGGGGAACCTCCCTTTTATTCTTGGGGCACGGAGCAGCATTGCATGTCTTGCTTTGCTATTCCTTGGTCTTAAAGTGACTTCGGCCCTCCTCTGCTCCCACTCCAAGAGACCCCAAGAGGAGCGTAAAGATTGCTTTTGCCACCACAAGAAATAAATTACTCACTGGTTTGCCACTCACTCATTTTCGCAGTTCTTTGCTAAAACTATTATTTTCTTTGGTTATTTCTTCCAAGTGTTACTATAAAGGCTTTGGGGTTTTTGTTTTGTTTTGTTTTAATCCTTTCAGAAGGCCTTAATAAGACTACATAATTGAGAGTTTCATCTTCTTGCTTGATAAGGGGTATATAGCACTGTCCTCTTCCTGTGGCAGGGTCCTGTAATCCATGCTAAGATGTGAATGACTAGCCGTCCCTGCAGCCCCCATTTATTTCTCAAACTAAATTAATCAAACTTGGTGGAATTTAAGGATATTTTGGATGAGATATTTTTAGATAGAGGGATACCTCCCAGCCTACCATATCTAGGTGTAGTATATGACTCTGTGAAGAGGCAAGGAACAGAAAGAGTTCTTGTGACTTTGACTCTTCTCCTTGGATTTGCGGAGAAAGGGAGAAGAGAGAACTAAGTGGTACAGAAAGGGCTCAAACATTTTCTGGGGGCTGGCCTGGTGGCGCAGCGGTTAAGTGCGTGCGCTCCACTTTGGTGGCCTGGGGTTCGCAGGTTCAGATCCCGGGCGCGCACTGACGCACCGCTTGTCAAGCCATGCTGTGGCAGCGTCCCATATAAAGTAACGGAAGATGGGCACAGATGTTAGCCCAGGGCCAACCTTCCTCAGCAAAAAGAGGAGGACTGGCATCGGATGTTAGCTCAGGGCTAGTCTTCCTCACCAAAAAAAAAACAAGATTTTCTGGAGTTATTCTGTCCAATATGGCAGCCACTAGCCACATATGACTGTTGGGCACTTGAAATGTTGGCTGATCCAAATTGAGTTGGGCTGCAAGTGTAACATACACATGGGATTTTGAAGATATAGTACAAAAAAAGAGTATAGAGTACCTTGGTAATTATTTTCATATTGATTACATGTTGAAATGATAATATTTTGGATATATTGGTTTAAATAATATGTATTAAAATTAATTTCACTTTTTTAAAAAACTTTTTTTCATGTGGCTACTAGAAAATTTAAAATTACTATGTGGCTCACGTTATATTTCTATTGGATGGCATTGCTCTAGAACTCTGTTCAATTTGGTATCCAATAGCCACATGTGGCTATTAAAATTAAAATAAAATAAAAAATTCAGATCCTCATTTGCACCAGCCACATTCCAAGTACTCAGTATAATCTATAGACTAGAAGATGTCCATCATCACCAAGTTCTTTTGGACAGTGCTACTCCTTGAAGAGACTGCTTGAAGGCTACCTCTACCTGCTTTTTCATTAAGGGATGCTATAGCCTGGATGTTGGGGCCCTGGCTAACACTCTCTCCTATCCTTTGGTGTTGGAGGTGAAATTATTGGAAACTCGGTGGGTCGTTGGGGACAGCTTGGCTTGAGGTAGGGCAGCACAGTCTCTGAAAATCAACCTGGAGCAGCTCACATGTCAGGCTTCAGAGAGGAGGTTGATGGGGAAAAGAGTGTCACCTGCCTCTTTTTAGCTGTTTTCCCTCAGGATAAGGCCTGTGAACCAAAAACTTTATGTCTCTTAAAGCTAGCTGTCCTCTTCCCACCACCTTATTGGAGAACTTTAATTAGTCATTTATGTACACCGTTTACCATTTATGTCTCATATATGATTATGTGTTTATAACTAAATATGTTGGCAGTTAGTAATTATATTTGATTTCAGTTCTAGATCCTATTTTAATATGCTCAGTCTGTGTAGTTTATTGTTCTTTTAGCTCCAAATAACTCCAGTGGAGGGAGCATGGCTGTGAAACTCTCCCTCTAGTATCCTAGGTCATGCATGTTCAATTGGAATGATATCACCCCACAGCAGGTGAAAATTGGCTCTTTTCTTTTAAACAGCTTCATTGAGGTATAATTCACATAGCATACAATTCACCCATTTAGAATTTACAACTCAGTGTTTTTTAGTATATTCATAGAGTTGTGTGATCACTGCAATCTAATTTTAGAACATTTTTGTCCTCCCTAAAAGAAACCCTTACCAATTAGCTGTCACTTCCCATTTTGCAGCCATAACCAACCACTGATCTACTTTTTCTCTTGATATTTGCCTATTCTGGACATTGAAAATTGGTTCTTTGGTGAGAGGTGGGGGTGAAAAAAATCTTACATGTTAACAATGGTTTGCGACCTTACAAAGCTTAACCCTGCCTGACAAAATTTTATTCATTAGTGTTTAATTTTTCTCGTTGGGTTTTCTTGGATATCACATGTGCAACATTGATGTTGAGTTCATGGAAGATACACAAAATGTATGGAAGATCAGTGCTATAAAACCATGGCGAATAGATGGCTGTGTCAGAGGACTTTCTCTCATTCAATTGCTTGGTCTCAAAGTCGTATGGTGAGAGGTGGCCTGTCATGCCTGTTGGCTGCCATTGTCTGCCTTGTCATTGTTGTTTATATTTGATCCTCAGTGATTTTGTGATTTGAACTTATAGAATTAAATAAAAATAGTTTATATTTTATTATCTAATTCTACAGGTTATTCAACAAATTATTAATTTAGTTCAGTGCTGAACAGAAAAAATATTGACACTATCTGAATGAATATCTAGCAGCTAGTTAAGCTAAAAGTTGCTTTCTCATATCAAGCAAAAGTTAAAAGATAAGTTCACTAAAAATAATTTTAAGAAATTTAAAAATTTCAGTTGTTTTACTTATGCTGAAAAATAATTTTGAGTAATTAAAAATTTGATTATATTGCTATGGATTTATATAAATTGCTAATTTGCATATGTAATTTGATACATTATAATTTATATAAGAAATAAATTACATTAAAAGTTACTCAGTAAATATAAAGTTAAGTTAAATATTAATAGCTTTAAATTTTTTAACTTTTAAAAGAATTATTTCATCTTTCTTACCCTTACTTATTCTTTTTATATATAAAACACAGATAGACATGTGGTACATAAGCAGATATACAGTATATCTGTGGTATTAACGTTTCGTGGAGAGGGCGCATTTAGGAAAAAAATGTCTAAACAGGCTCCTTAGAGGTGGTAATTATGAAAAAAAGACTGAGAAACAGGAACACTGGTGTAGGTGTATCTCTTAGTGGGATGGTGAGTAGTCTAGAACTTGGGGTGGTGAAATCTAGATTGGATGAAAATGAGCCTCCTGGTTGTAGGTGTAGTAGCTTACACCTGTAGGACCCTGTGGTATTTCCCTTCACTCTAGTAAGGGCTGGGATAGAAGTACAGAGCAGGACAGGTCAGACAATACATGTATAGAGAAGAAATAGTCCCTACCCGATAATTCCTAGAGTATAATTGGAGAGGTAAAATAGAAACATAGAAAGTTAATTTATTTAGTAAGAATTAAATGTAAATTCAAGATAAACATAATGCAATATTTGACTTATTGCTAAAAATTCCAATTTACTTAGAATATTCTTTATGTTTGTTTTATAATGTCCTTGTTAGTGCAGTGTTTTTAGTGTTCCATGGTACTTTGTAGGTACAGTATGTCATGATTGTCTAATATCACAGCTTTAGCTCTGAGGCCAGGATATGAAAGGAAAGAATATGGGTCTTGTTTTTTTGGGAATTAGGCTTATGTGTTTCCAGGTGTTGTGCTGAGGGACAGCAATACTAGTATTTTTAGGTTTGGGGGAACCAATCAATTAAGGTTGTATAGTGTGTCTGGAGGGTACCTAGAATTGGAATTCCTGGATCCTGAGTTTTGCCGTTTCTTTTGCCTTTCTGGAAATCTAGCAGCTGTTTACAGAGACAATGGAGTATACTTTTCTTTGATCTTTTAGAGCAGGTTAACTGTTGCAACTCAAAAGAGGAGGGCCTCAGGAGCCGGCCTGGTAGTGTAGTGGTTAAGTTCTCATGCTCCGCTTTGGTGGCCCGGGGCACGCCAGTTTGGATCCTCGGCGTGGACTTATGCACAACTTATCAAGCCACGCTGTGGCAGGCGTCCCACATATAAAGTAGGGGAAGATGGGCATGGATGTCAGGAAAAAAGAGGAGGATTGGCAACAGATATTAGCTCAGGGCTAATCTTCCTCACCAAAAAAAAAAAAAAAAAAAGGAGGAGGGCCTCAGCCTTGCAAATCACCTGACATCATGGCCTTTCAGCGCCACTTGTGTATCAGCCAGGCTTTAGAGCTGACCCTCAAGAGGACTTTGAAGTGCTTCAAGTGGTTTTTAGCTTTCTTTGTTTCTTCTGCTGCTGTTCACTTTTATTTTTCTTTTATAGGTGTCTCTGCAAACAGACTCATGGGTGGTGCAATGCAGCTTACCTTCCGCAAGATGGCATTTGACTATTACCCCTTCCACTGGGCAGGTAGGAGAATTCTGAATGGGGGTAGTACTAGTGTGGCCCAGGTACAGAGGGCAGATTCCTGGGTTCATCCCTGACTGCCCAGCAGGAGAGTCCCAGGGATTGCAACACATGCTCAGAGAGGTGTTGGGAGAGGACATCATCTGGAAACTTGCAGGCTCCACTACTGATGATTCTTTATCAGTGATGAGAAGTTGGAGGGGAGGCAGTGCTTGAGATGTTGCTTTTGATTCAGTGCTCTGCCCCTTACTTTCACTAGTTTTAGAGCCTCTCCAGTAGTCTGTAATCAAAGATGGCAGCAGTCAGCAGCTGGCCTTTAGGGAGCCTTAGGGAAAAATCACATATGGAATCCAGAAGAACTTGAGTGCTCTCACTAGACAATTTTTACTTATTCTAGAGAATTCTGGATTGGGGGTGAGGGATCAGATTCTGAACTATGACTATACGACTGGAAAGGAAAAATTGGAACGTTGGATCATGATCTTGGACTAAAATCTTTTTGTTTTGTTGCACAGGCGATAGTTGCAAACACTGGGTACGGCACTGTGAGGCCATGGAGACCCGAGGCCAGTGGGCCCAGAAACTGGTGACGGAATTTCAGAGTAAAATGGAGAAGTGGCATGAGAAGACGGATCTAAAATCACCCTGGCACCTGGGAGTAGACTCTCCCTTCCGGAGGAAAGCAGGTGGGTTATGAGGAGCTGGAAGACTCCCGTTGTTTAGCCTCTTGCCATTTACCTTTGAATATCCAGTGGAGATAGCTAGTGCACTAGCTAATTATCCTAACCTATTCCTTGCTGTTTATCCCAGAGACATCAGTGACTTTTTCCTTTTTTTTTTTTTGTGAGGAAGATCAGCCCTGAGCTAACATCCACGCTAATCCTCCTTTTTTTGCTGAGGAAGAACGGCTCTGACCTAACATCTATTGCCAATCCTCCTCCTTTTTCTCCCCAAAGCCCCAGTAGATAGTTGTATGTCACAGTTGCACATCCTTCTAGTTGCTGTATGTGGGACGTGGCCTCAGCATGGCCGGAGAAGCAATGCGTCGGTGCATGCCCGGGATCTGAACCCGGGCCGCCAGTAGCAGAGCGCGCGCACTTAACCGCTAAGCCACGGGGCCGGCCCAGTGACATTTTCTTTAGAGGCCTGTTTGTTTCCAGGGACAGCTGCAATGTTGAAGAGGGGTTGTTACAACTTCTATTCATTAGGCTGTTGCCTTAGTCTTAAGGAGAATACAATTTTTGAGTTCCATCCAGAAGCTAGACAGTGTTAAGCTGTCTTTCCTACGTATAGCATTAATGATCTTAGGAATTTTACTTCTTAATTCTATTAATAATACGAGTTGAATGTATCTGATTCTCTTTTCCACCTTCTTATTTTTGTTTAGATTCTTTCTCCAGTCCTCGAAAGAACCACCTTGAGAGAAGCCCCTCTCAGGGCCAGCGGGTTGCCTTTCGGCCTCCAGCATGGAATCGTTTACGCTCTAGCTGCATGGTAATACGGGTGGATGATTTGGACATCCACCAGGTGAGGAACCCAGGACACAGGGGAACATGGTTGGAAAGGGTGAAGCAGTTCATTTGGGAGGCAACAAGTGTGAATAAGGCTGTGGAATTCGGGGACTCTTCCCCTCACTTCTGGGTAGATTGACACTTTGTCTGTTTCTTTCTGAGCGTGGCTGCTGAGATCAGGATGGGATTCCTTTGAATACCCTACTACAGACGTTGCACTGAAAAAACGCACTTGTCGATAGTGTTAGTCAGGTGTGAGAATACCTGGAGTACGTGTGAATGGCACTCCGCTCCTGTGACAGACTTTGGAAGGATAGTAGAGGCTTTATACTACCTTAGAGGAAATTGAAGAAATTCTGTTCTGGGTGCCGTACAGATGCTAACAGCAACTTGGGATTGCGTAGGTTTCTACAGCTGGACAGCCGAGTAAGAAGCCATCCACACTCCTTTCCTGCAGTCGGAAACTTCACAACCTACCCACGCAGGTCTCTGCCATTCACATTGAGTTCACAGAGTATTACTTCCCAGATAATCAGGAGCTTCCAGGTAAGCATCGGGTCTGGTGAGTTCTTGCTGTCTAGCTCATGCTCTTTACATTTGTCAGGTTTGTGGCCGTTGCTTATACTCTCGTTGTTAGGAGTTAGTTCAGCACACCTTTGTTAAAAATGCTCCCCTGTATAAATATGTACCTTTGCTCTCTTCATAATAAAATGAATTTTAGCTGGTAAGTGAGAGTTGAGCTGCTACTTTGTACATGACGATTCTTTTTTTCTCTGCTTTCCAGTTCCCTGTCCCAATCTCTACATTCAGTTAAATGGTCTGATATTTACTATGGATCCTGTCAGCTTGCTCTGGGGAAACCTCTTCTGCCTGGATTTATACCGCAGCTTGGAGCAGTTCAAAGCTATCTACAAGCTGGAAGATTCAAGCCAGAAAGATGAACACTTGGACATTCGACTGGATGCCTTCTGGTTGAAGGTAGGGAGAGAGTGGGGATTTTGCTCCCTGTTGGCAGCCACAGCTGCATTTCTCCCATGGCTATAATGCAGGGTTCTGCCCTGTCCATTTGATAGAAGTAAGAAAAACAGTTTCACAGCCCAAATGGTCCTTCACGTGTGTATTAATGGTGGGTTGTGGAAATACTTGGATGGCCTTTCTGAATTGGGTTTCGTTTTCTTTCTGAAGGTGAGCTTCCCACTGGAGAAGAGAGAGAAGGCTGGGTTGCACCGACCCCAGGCCCTTGTCTTCTCTGCGTCAGGCCTGACTGCCACCAATACACGTTATGCCCCACATTGTAGCTGTCCAGACCTCCAAAGTCTCTTCCGGGGTTTTGCGGCTGCTGAGTTCTTTCATTCCAATTATGTTCACTTTCCCAAGGTTCCAGGTGGCTTTAGCCTTCTGCACATGCTTTTTATGCATCATGCCTTCCAGATTGATCCCTGCTTCCTTCAACCTAGTACCCTCCCTCCCCAGAGGCTTAAGGCTTCTCAGGATCTCTGGTCCATCCACTTCACCCAGATCTCCTTGGACTTTGAGGGAACAGAGAACTTCAAAGGCCATACCTTGAATTTTGTGGCCCCCTTCCCCTTGTCCATTTGGGCCTGCCTACCCCTCCGCTGGCAGCAAGCCCAGGCACGGAAACTCCTTTTGGCCAAAGAAGGGAGGCTGAAACCATCAGCTAGCTTTGGCAGTCCTGTCCAGTCTGAGGCCCTTACCCCTGACACTGTGTCCCATCAGAGGTCAAAGACTGAGCATGATTTGAAAAGCCTATCCGGCACTACGGAAGTCACAGAAACTCCAAGAGAAGGCAGCAGTGGTGTGGACAACAAAGGGCCTCTGACAGAGCCGGAGGATACAGCAGATGTTCACATGCTTGTACACTCCGCTGCACATATCCGTGTGAGACTTGACCACTACCAGTACTTGGCTCTACTCCGCCTGAAGGAGGAGCTACAGGGTCTTCAGGAGCAGCTGACTAAGGATACAGAGGCCATGACTGGGTCTGCTCTGCAGGACCAGACAGCTTGCATTGGAGTCCTCTTCCCCGGTGCTGAGGTGGCTCTGCTCATGCATCCTGCCCCTGGGGCTGTTGGAGCTGACTCTGCAGGTTCAGATACCACCAGCCTCATAGATTCAGAGCTATCTCCTTCAGAGGATAGGGAGCTGAAGTCTGATGCCTCCTCAGAGCAAGCCCCAGCAAGCCCTGAGAAGGTTCTGGAGGATAGTGGCCTTGAAAATCTGGATGCATCCCAGGATAGGCCACTGCTTCTCCATAGCAATGGAGAAGTTCAGGACTCAGATTCTCTTGCACAGCGGGAGGTGGGGAAGGGCCATGAAGCAGTTGATTCCTTACAGGCCAAGAGACTAAGCAGATCCCAAGCATCCAGCTCACCAGCTGCATTGAGGCCCCCAGGTGGCATGGATACTGCTGTGAATGGACAGGGCAAGCTCATCCCATTGAAGAACATTGAGGGAGAATTGTCAAGTGCTATTCATATGACCAAGGATGCCACCAAAGAAGCTCTACATGCCACCATGGACCTCACCAAGGAAGCTGTGTCCCTGACTAAGGATGCCTTCAGTCTGGGCAGAGACCGAATGACTTCCACTATGCACAAGGTGTTGTCTCTGCCTCCAGCCAAGTAAGTGGCTCTCTGCCTACTTCAGTCACCCCATCTCTTCCTCCTAGCTCTGGTTATTGGGCTTAAGGCCTCCTGCTGTGTGCATTTTTAGATTGGGAAGCACCATATAGTCGAGGAGAGTGCATAGAATCGCCTATTTAATATGGCAAAGCCTTTCGTTTTCAGAGCAGCCTGCAGGGCAGCAGAATTTTCAGGCTACTTAAAGGATGTAGGTATACCAATTGGAGAGACTTATTTTCAGGAATACATCCATTCTGTGATAGGAAAAGAACCAGAAATTGCAGTAAAATAACACAAAATCCCATAGATTTTCACATGCCTCCATATATCTTAGCCTATTCTTGGACAGTTTTCAAGTCAACATTTATTGCTTAGGATCACATTATCTCCTCTTTCACTGATTCACTCTTATTGATACAGATCTGCTATATCAGAATAATAATGCCTGGCATAAAGATATTTTATTCTTTTCAGTGGGTTCTCATGTAATATTTTGTTTGTTTTGATCCCCACAGCAGCCTGGTGAGGTAGCTACAGATATTTGTATCCCCAGTTTATAGCTAAGGAAGCTGAGGCTTCAGAGAGGATGAGCCCATGGATCCTACATCTAATAAATAGAAAAGCTGGGGCTTCGGACTTGCTCTTTCTGATACACCTTATCAATGTCTGCCAGAGTAATAGAGAAGGAAGAATTTCATCCATTCATTCAACAAATACTTTGTGAGCCCTTACTGTGTGCCAGGCTTTGTATTAGGCACTGGAGATACAGTAGGGAGTAAGCAGAAGAACACAGAAATGCACGATCAGAAGAATGGAAAGGTACAGATTTTTCCATGGGTGCTTTATGGTTGTAGGAAAAATAATGAAGACTATGGGAATTCTTTCCTGGGGCACTTTGTGGTTTGGGGACCATGGTTTGAAGATGAGTGGCTTTAGAGCTTTTGTCTAAGTGGATTGTCTTAAGTGAGTCTCTAAGCAATGCCTGTGGGTGTGCTAGTACCTGCTAGGCATAGATAGCCTAGGAGGAAGGAGAAAGGAAAACTTAAAGGGATAAATGATTTAATAATACTAGGCAACATTTATTGAGTGCTCTGTATGTGTCAGGCACTGTTCTAAATACTTAAATATTAATCCATTGAATTCTTGTAACAACCCTGTAAGGCAGGTACTAATATCACTCCTCATTTTACAGATGAGGAAACTGAGGCTCAGAGAGGTAAGAAACTTGCTCAAGATCACACACCTTGTGAGTGGTGGGGCGAGGATTGAAAGCCTGGACTCCCAGTCACCAAATGTGCTGCCTTTTCTAAATGGAGAAGAGTAAGGGAGATGGGAAAAGAGGAGAGGTGGAAAAGAGAAAAGAAAGGTGTGTGATACAAGCTTTTCTTTAAACACCAACATTGCCTTCCTAACTGCCCAGGCCAGTGGCCTTTTCTGTCCTCCTCCTCCTGGGCTCCTCTGTGGCAGTCAGCCTTGCTGGTCAGTTCATTCTGAGTGTTTGTAACCCTGCCCAGTTACTCACACTTCTCAGAAGGAGTCTTTTGTTTTTCCTTGGCTGCTCTCTTCTTTCTTTTATCCTATAAATGTAACTGTTCCACAGCACTAGGCTGTCTGTATTCTGATCACTTTTATCATAATTTTTATTTTTTTAATTCTAAAAATGATTTGTGCTCATTTGGTTGACAGTGTAGAGAATAGAAGAATAAAGAAGAAAACGTAAAAGTCACTTTTAATGACACTATCCAGAGATAGCCACAATTTGCATTTGGATCTATTTTCTTCCGATTTTTATACATATATTTCTTATCCGTGTGAATGCTTATATGTGTATACACATACATACAAATAT
This sequence comes from Diceros bicornis minor, assembly GCF_020826845.1. Lineage (NCBI taxonomy): Eukaryota > Metazoa > Chordata > Mammalia > Perissodactyla > Rhinocerotidae > Diceros > Diceros bicornis. The sequence goes on along the minus strand of NC_080753.1, from coordinate 29,839,002 downwards.
TGTTTTTACAATAATAGGACTATATTATTTCTGTATAATGTAGAAAATTTACAGTTTTATTCACTTAATGTTTTATTTTGAATAGTTTCCCATTTATTAGGTATTTGAAGACATAATTTTTAATTGCTCTATTGTGTTCTAGCAAATGGATGTATCATCATTTATTCATCCATTCCACTATCTGAGGGGGCCGTTTAGTCTGTTTCAGTTTTTCTCAGTTAGAACCAATGCTGTGTTCAATGTCCTTATTTTTGTGAACATTAGTCTTTATGTATATCTAAATCTTTAGAATAAAAACCTAGAAGTGGAATTATTGGGTCAAACACTACAAACATTTTAAGGTTTTTGACGTATTTGCCAAACTTTCAGAAGGTTTATATCAGTCTACGTTTTTGAATACTTTCTTTCTAGGTTATTTTATCCATCTCCTCACTCTGCTATAGTCTCTTTTTCTCTATATATATGAAGTCCTAACTTCCCTCCCCTCTCCTGCTCTTCATTTAAAACTGTCTACTGCGTGTAGCTCAACATGGATCTCCCAGGGCTGCCTCGAACCTCACATATAGATGACTAAACTCCTTATCCTCCCCCAGACCAGTTCTTTCTTTTTTGGTAGCATCATTCTTCTGCTCATTCAAAGCTCTATATTTTAGCTCTGCCTCTTCTAGTCATTTGTCAGCTTCTGACTATAATTCCTAGAGCAATGGTTCTCAAACTCACCCAGGCTTCAGAATTGCCTGGAGAGCTTGTTAAAACACAGATCGCTGAGCCCTACCCCCAGAGTTCTTCATCCAGTGGGTCTGAGATGGGGCTGGAGAATTTGTATTTCTAACAAATCCTCCATTGATGCTGATGCTCCTACCAAGAGGATGCTTTGAGAACACTGCCCTATGGAGTCTCACATCAGTTTTCCTGTCTGTTCCCACATGTGGACTATTTTAGTAAACTATTAATTGATTTCCTCATTGGAGGTCTTTTCCTCTCTAGCTTGTTTGAAAAAGCTAGGTCCGACTTCCTAAAACACAGGTATGTTCCTATTATTTCCCTGCTCTAAAAGTGTCAGGCTTTTTCCTTATACACCCTAAATTTAGTTTGAACTTCTTAGTGTGGCATAATCAATTATTATGATATATCCACATGGCACTTTACAGTTTTTTTAAAAATAGACTTTATTTTTTAGAGTAGTTTTAGGTTCATAGCAATATTGAGCAGAAGGTACAGAGATTTCCCGAATACCCCCTGCACTTTACAGTTTTCAGAGCACGTTCACGTATAATCTTTTTTTTGTGAGGAAGATCAGCCCTGAGCTAACATCCATGCCAATCCTCCTCTTTTTGCTGAGGAAGACCGGCCCTGAGCTAACATCTATTGCCAATCCTCCTCCTTTTTTTCTCCCTTTTTCTCCCCAAAGCCCCAGTAGATAGTTATATGTCATAGTTGTGCATCCTTCTAGTTGCTGTGTGTGGGACACCGCCTCAGCATGGCCAGAGAAGCGGCGCGTCGGTGCACGCCCGGGATCCAAACCCGGGCTGCCAGTAGCAGAGCGCGCGCACTTAACCGTTAAGCCACGGGGCCAGCCCCCACATATAATCTTCTATCCAGGGTTATCTATAATCTGGCTGCAACCCATGTGGTAAGGTGAAAAAGGCATTTAGCAAGAGATTAGGAGACTTGGGTTTTTCTTAATACTACCTTTAACTGTGACCTTGAGTCAGTTTCTTCATCTGTAAAATGGGAGCTTTTTTGTTTGCAGGTCCTTAAAGGTTTCTTTTCACTGTATTATGCCTTTCTAACTTTATCTTCCATTGCTCTCCCCAGCAAAACCTACACTCCAGTGGGGCTGAGCTACTTACTAGTCTCCGAAGGTACTTTTTGTTTTCTGGCTCCATGCATTTGCTCATCTGTTTCTTCCCCATAGAAGGCCCTCTTTCCTATCTCTTTCACGGTCCTTCAAGGACCACCTCAAATGCCATCTCCTTCCACAAAGCCATGCTTGATCCCCTTGTCCTCATTCTTTCCCCTCTTTGATATTGCCTACCTTCAGCTTGTAACACTGTCCTTCTTATGGGGTGTGTGACTTACTCCCATATGATGTTATTTATGTATGTCTCCTCTCTCCTGACAGCTTATAAATTCTTTGAGGACAGAGGATGTCTTATTCATCACTATATTCACCCCCCTCCCCCTGCCCTGTGCCTAGTATGGTCCCTTATATGCAGAAGTTATTCAGTAAATACTTGTGGAATGAATGTGGGTGGCTTCAGGTGCCATTCGTTAGCACCAAGGCTGTAGGTAGTTGGTCTTTTCTGTATATGGGATGACCTTGAATAACCTTGAAATTTACTGTTGATATGGGAGACCTTCTTATGCAGTTTGAAATGCTGGAATATGAGGATTCGGAAAGGCCGGCAGTTGAAAAATTGTGTGACTCCCTTAAAGCAGGTAATATTTGACATCAACGTTTATGTATGTGATAACTGTCTGGGCTGAAAGGGTAAGTATTACAAGGGGATGGAGCATGCCTCCTAAGCCACATTTGTGGGTTTTGCTTTTGTTTTTTAAACAGGGAGCCCATGGCCAAGATAGATGAGGGGGTGGTAGCCCCAGTGAGTGGAGGTGCTGCCCGACTCCGATTTTTCTCCATGAAGAGGACAGAATCTCAGCAGTCATTTGATGGTGTCTCCCTGGATAGCAGTGGCCCTGAAGACCGGATTTCAGTGGACAGTGATGGCAGTGATAGCTTTGTGATGCTCTTGGAGTCTGGTAGGTGGAAGCAGAGCCAGGCAAAGCTGCAGAAGTCGAGAAAAAGTCCTTTCTGCTGCCTGTATTCAGCTTAGCAGGATGCAGAAGGAGTTGAGATTTGATAAAATAGACATTTTCGTAACCAAAACCGAAAAAGAGAAATTTTAGTGGCTTTATCCCCACATCTTCTAGGTTGTTGGTTAGTACTTGACCTTTATCACAGAACGAGACTCAGAGCAAAGGAGAAATCACTAGTCTCGCAGCCCTGTAGCTGCAGCAGTAGAGTTAGTTTTGTGGCTGGTGTCAATAGCGTGTGTGTTTGTTGTCTGTTTTTCGCCTAACTATGTATTTTATTATAAAATAACTAGGAGCTTTTTGTCTATGATAAAACAAGTAACTTTGAGGAATTAGATCAGTCATCACTGGAAGTTACAGTGGTTCTTTCAGTTTATTGAAATGGAAACTTTTAAAAATGGTACCTTAAGAGTGTCTAAATGAAAATAAAAGAGAATGCACTGTTTCTTAAGCTGGGTGGTGTGTACCTGTTTTTGTTTTGTTATTATTATTTTTAACTTCTTATGGAAAATTTCAAATATGTATAAAAGTAGACAGAAGCAAATAATGAACCCTCATATACCCATTACCTAGCTTCAAATATTAAGAACTCATGGCCATTCTTGTTTCATATATACTTCTGCCCACTTCCCTTCCTCCCGTATTATTTTGAAGCAAATCCCAGACATTTTTATCCATAAATATTTTCAGTATGCGTCTCTAGAGAATACAGTCCTTTAAAATATTAAAAAATTTTTTTAATTGTGGCAAAATACACATAAAATTTAACATCTTAACCATTTTTAACTGTAATTCAGCGGCGCTAAATACTTTGAAATCTTCGTGCAACCATCACCACTATCCATCTGTAGGACTCTTTTCATCTTGCAAAACTGAAACTCTATACCCATTAAACAATAATTCCTCATTTTCTCCTCCTCCAGCCCCTGGCAACCACCATTCTACTTTCTGTTTCTGAATTTGACCACTCTAGGTACCTCATATAAATGGAATCATACAGTATTTGTCCTTTTGTGACTGGCTTATTTCACTTAACATAATGTCCTTAAGGTTCATTCATGTTGTAGCATGTGTCAGAATTTCCTTCTTTTTTAAGGCTAAATAATATTCTGTTGTATGTTTATATCACATTTTGTTTAGCTATTCATCCGTCCATGGACAGTTGGGTTGCTTCCATTTACAGACTTTTTTTTTAGTATGACCAAATACCATTATCACACTTTCAAAAATTAACAATAATTCCTTAAATTCATCAAATATCTAGGCTTCAAATTTCCAGTTGTCTCATAAATGTCATAAGTGTTTTGTTTTGCTTTTACAGTTGTCATTGTTTTGAGAGATTGGATTTGAACAGAATATTTTGATTTTCCAACTTTCTTGTTGTCTTTCTTATGTAGAGTCTGGTCCAGAATCTGTTCCACCAGGATCTCTTCCAAATGACTTGGACAGTGCTGGTGTTCCGGGGAGCCCTGTTGTGGATAGTCATGGCCAGGGGTCACCAGAGGCCAACAGTTTGGTCTCACCCAGTGGAGAAGACCTCAGTCTTCACCCGGTCAGCTGCTCTACTTTCCTCTCTGCAGAGGGTAGGCTCTAGGCTGGAAGCTTGGGACTCAGCTAAGAGAGTCTCCTTTTGCAGGTCTCAGTTCTGGTCCTGAAGGTGAATGAGGTGTCTTTTGGGATTGAGGTATGTGGCGAGGACCTGACTGTGGCCCTGCAAGCAGAGGAACTGACCCTCCAGCAGCCAGGCACCATGGGACTCTGGCAGTTCCTGCATGGACAGTGCCCAGGTGAGGATGGCAGCCATTCTAGGAGAGCTGGTGGGATTTATCTGGGGCAGCCATAGCTTAACTTGCTCCTCTCACTGTGCTCCAAGGGCAGCTGCCCTAGGGCCACTCCCTTGGCCCTTCTCTCCAGCAGCCATCAGGGGGAGGAAGAACTCCAATGAAGCCTCCTTCTTGCAGGGAGCCTCCCAGAGCATTTTCTGGGCCTTTGCATTCAGCAGGCTATTCTCCATCTTCACTTCCCAGGTGCTCCTTAAGCTTATACATGAGGATGGTGTCCACTTCTTCGTTTGTGTGGCTGCTAACATCAAACTATATCTGATCAGGAAACCTCTGTCATTCAGATTCAATCCTTTGATGTGAATTATCATTTAAAAGATGACAGGAAAAATCTGGGCTTATGCTACATGGTTCATTTTAAAAAATTATTTTTTAAAAATATTGAGTAGGTAATAAAGAATACTTATAAAATATATGTAAGGTATTAAGTAATAACAGTACAAGGAACCCATATACCCACCACTGAGTTTAATAAATAGAATAGTACCATTAACTTTAAAGTCCCTGGGAGCCCCTCTCCTGAACCTTCCTCTGCCTCTCACCTGTCATAGGGAATTACTATCCTGAATTTTGTGTTTATCATTCTCTTGCTTTACAATTCTTCCAAATGTGTTTGTATCAATGTAGTGTTTAGCTTTGCAGGGTTTTGAGTTTTTCTAAATGGAATTATAGTTTGTATTATTTTGTGATATGCCTCTTTCAAGTAAAATGATATTCTTCAAATTCTTCTACGTTGTTGAGTTAGATATAAATCATTCATTTTTCACTACTATATAATATTCTGTTGTAAAATAACACTACTTTTTGCTTTTTTAAAAACAGCTTTATGGGCTGGCCCCATGGCTTAGCGGTTAGGTGCGCACGCTCCACTGCTGGCGGCCTGGGTTTAGATCCCGGGCGCGCACCGACACACCGCTTCTCCGGCCATGCTGAGGCCGCGTCCCACATACAGCAACTGGAAGAATGTGCAGCTATGACATACAACTATCTACTGGGGCTTTGGGGAAAAAATAAATAAATAAAAATTAAAAAAAAAAAACAGCTTTATTGAGGTATAATTTGCATGCTATGAAATTCACTCATTGTAAGTGTACAATTCTAGAAATTTTACTAAGTTTACCGAGTTGTGCAACCATCACCATCACCTCCACAATATCCCTTGTATCCATTATGGTTCTCCCTCGGTATCCACGGGGGATTGTCTCCAGGACCCCCGTATACCAAAATCCGCAATGCTGAAGTCCCTTATATAAAATGGCATAATATTTGCATATAACCTATCCACATCCTCCTATATACTTAAAATCATCTCTAGATTACTTATAATACCTAATACAATGTAAATGCTATATATGTAGTTGTTATAGTGCATTGTTTAGGACATAATAACAAGAAAAAGAATCTGTACATGTTCAATACAGACACAGCCATCATGGGCCTTTCGATCTGCAGTTGGTTGAATCCATGGATGCAGAACCCATGGATACAGAGGGCTGACTATATTCTGTTTACTTCCTCAGTCTATTCTGAACAGGCATTTGAGTTGTTTCCAGTGTTTTTGCTATTTCAAATATGGTTGCCTTGAACATCCTTGTACATGTCTCCTGGTATGTATGTTGGAGAGTTTCTCCAGAGTTATATTCCTGAGGAAATAATTTCTAGATCATAAGGGTAGGTATAACTTTAACTTTACTAGATAATGCCAATTTGTTTTCCAAAATGGTTGTACCATTTTGCAGTTATATGAGTAGGCAAGTTGTTCCATATCCTTGGTTACACCTGAGATTGTTCTTTATGGAGTTTTGAGGAGATTAGCATAGATCTTGCTTGGCTTTATCAGAGAGAGGTGAGAAGACCAAGACTTGGAGAAATGAAGAGACATTCAAATTTAGCAGAGTTGAGGTCCTGTGTTTTAAGAGCTTTGCCTTGGCCGTTAGCCCAGTGCCTCAGATTCATAGCAAGGCTGCCTTTTTATTGGTCCTTAACCTCCCTTCTGCCGTGAGAGGCATTAGCAAAGTAGCTAAGCCCACGGTCTTTGCAGTCAGGCTGCCTGTGTTCAAATGCTATCCTTGCTACTTACAAGTTGCATAACTTTGGGCAAGTTATTCTCTGTGCCTTAGTTTCTTCATCTCTAAGATGGGAATGATGATAATACTTTTGGCATACAGTTGTTATGAATAATAAATATATGTATAGTGCTTCGAACATTCCCCATATGTTAATTAATTAATATGTTTTCCTTCTGTCTTTCTTCTCAAAGGTCCAAGTTCTCAGGAACCCTCAACTTTGAAGTCTGACCACATCAGGCCAGCTGTGGGCCTTCGCTTTGAGGTGGGGCCTGGTGCAGCTGTTCATTCCCCACTGGCCGCACAGAATGGCTTCCTGCATTTCGTGGTTCGTGACTGTGATCTTGAGCTGCTCACTTCGGTGCTGAATGGCCTGGGGCCCTTCTTGGAGGATGAGGAGCTCCCGGTGGTCATTCCCATGCAGATTGAGCTCCTGAACTCCAGGATCACCCTAAAGGTGAGAAGAACATTTGGTTTTTATCCTAGACTTTGTCAGGCAAGGAATTCTGGCAGTGATAGTTGTTTACCTCTTCCCTTGTCACTGTAAAACATGGTGAGGATCAAGTGAGGAAATGCATATTAGCATTCTTGGTCAGTGTTACAGTAGTACATAAATGTGTGTTGCTGACAGGAAATTCTGGGTTCAGATGAGGAGACCTTGTCTCTAGCACTTGCCTTGTCTTTGGCTTGCAGCATGACTATGTTCAAGCCCACTAGGTTATCTGATCCTTATTTTCACTGTCTATAGAATGGGAGAGACTCCGTTATGCCTCTCACATCTTGCAAGAATATATCAATAAACATAACGTAAAAGTGCTTCAAGCTAAATGGTAGAAGCCTGGGTTGTCAGCTAAATTGCCCTGAGCTGGTTGGGGGCATCATGTGGTTTTCTTTCCTGCAGGATGATGTCCCCCCCATCTATCCGACGTCTCCAGGCCCTATCCCCATCACTCTGGCCGTGGAGCATGTTGTGCTGAAGCGGAGTGATGATAGTGTGTTCCACATAGGCGGTGAGTTGGGCTTGTCAGCCCTCTGGCTTCTCTGCCCTTTTTCTCCTGTAAGGCAATATGTGACAACTAGGAATTATCTACATGTTGGCAGCAGTTTGTCATTTAGAACGTTTACTCTTTTTCTAGCTGTTGCTCAGGACAAACCATCAGCTGAAGTACCTAAAAGTGAGAAGAGGCAGCCCCCAAAAGAACAAGTGTTTCTGGCGCCCACAGGGGAGGCTTTTGGACAGCAGGTGAGGACCTAACTGAACATTACCTTTCCCATAAACCCTTTGGGGCTGTAATCACAGGAGCTGGTAAAACCCAGAGGGCTGAAAAGGTTGCTTGTGCTGTATACAGCTGGGTGGTTTGGGTTCCTGTCACCTGGGAGCAGCTTCGAGAAGAGGTGAATAGAGATGTAAGTCAGGACCTGGAGGTGAATGGTTGCTGATCACATATTCCACCTGTTGCTGTCCCTGGATGAACTCTCAAGAGGGGACTAGGCTCTTAGAAAAGATCTAGTTGGGTTCTCTTGATCATTGACCAAACTCGTGGATTTTTCTGCTTGAATTCTTCCTCCTTGTTCCCTTATTGGATGTTTTTGCAAGGTGTGTTACCTTATTCATTAACTATGAATTACTTATTGTTCCTCAGGTGAAAGAACTGCCTACCCTACAAAAGGAACTTATAGAAACTAAACAAGCATTGGCCATTGCCAACCAGGATAAAGAAAAACTTCTTCAGGAGATTAGGAAATATAACCCCCTCTTTGAGCTCTGATAGCAGTGGCTCAGCCATCTGTGCCAAGGAGAGAGGAGGAGATCACCAGCAATAGCACCACCTGTGACAGAAGGCACCGTCCAGTGTTGAATAAGTCTGCTAAGGATGCCAGAGGGACTGGGGAGTGCTCAACTCACTCCTCTCAGTGTTCCTTCTACTAGCTGTTCTAAGTTGGAAGGAAGACAGGGCAAAGCATCACCATGTTCCAGGAAGTTGGGGGCAGCTTTGTGCGTGGCTCAAGCATCACGTCTTGCTTGTATAAAGCCTTTTGGCCCTCTGCACACTAGGTGGAATCTTCTTGTTACTGTAGGGCCATTTCACCGCCTGGTTTCATGGCAGAGACATTTGCTTCCTCCACAACCTGTGTGAACAAGGCAAAGTACCCACCTCCCTCAGTCACCCACAGAGCCACCAAAGATTCTATGTCCCAGAGCTTCCTGTAGCAGACCTGAAAAGTCCTTGGCCTGAGCTTTGACTGTGGTAGTAGAGTGAATAAGAAACAGCCAGCAAGGCAGGAGCCAGGAGAGGCACAAGAATAAGGGAGACCTGGACTCTGCCTTTTTTGGAAGGGAACCAAGCTCATATCATCTTGGCTGATATTACAATCAGATTTTTCAAGGTTAAGCTTCCTTTCTGTTATACTTTCATCATTGTGATGCCGTGGTAGAAAGTAAACAACAGTAGTGGCTCAGTTGTATCATCTTTCCCTTTAATAATGGAATTTATTTGAAATTTAAATCAAGAAAAAAATATTCACTCTGAGCTAGGTTGAAGGCATGATGTGGTAGGGATCAATAGGGGAACTTGATTCTGAGCCCCCTATTGCCCGCCTAGAGACCTTCCTCTCTTCCACAGTTGCACCTCAGAGGTTATCTCCTATCTCCCTGGGGTCTCTCGCACATGTGCTTTCCCAGCACTATGACTTTCTACCAGCACTCTCTCCTTAGCACTTGGTAGTTTGGAGCTGAAAATGTGCTTTAAACTGTAACATAAACATCTCAACCTGTTGCCTCTCACCCCCCTCTATCACTGTGGCTTTTTAAAATCATGTAATTTTGACTTATAAAAGAAAAAAGCAACCACCCTTCAACCTAGCGAGGTTTTGCCCCTGCCCTATAAAAGAGCTATTTTCCCCCTTTTCCTTTCCTACCTAATTCTTCCCCAGCACTCTACTTTCATCCCTACAGCTCTGTGATATACTTCAAGTTGTGTTGTTTGGACAGAAATTCATCGGTTAACTCACCTTGAATTGGCAAGATGGTAAAATAGTAATTTAGTAGTGTTGCTAAAGTCTTAATTACACATGAACTATTGAAGGAAAGATAAAATGATTTCCTTTATGGGAAATCATGCCTGACGTGTATATTCTATTTTTTTGAGGATAAAAAGAAACATGCATTCAAGAAGGAACATTTTTGTCAAGGTTCTTCACTAAGGCAATTTTAAAAACACCAGTTACTATGAGATTATGGGAATTTTTTGTCATGCTTAGGAAACAACTTAGAGACTTAAGAATAAACATTTTTCTCAAGAGAATGTTAACAGAGGAAGTTTCCTATGGGTTGATGCTTGGTTTAACTCTATTTAAGATTTTTATAAATAACCTGAAAGTAGGATATTATAGTGTAATCAAATGTCATTACTTGCAGGCAGTGAAAGGTAAACCAGAAGATATTTGAAAAAAAGGCAAAACCGCAGAACGGTCACAAGCCGGGCTGTGAATACTTAGGAAAGTGACAGGTGAAGTTCAGTGTAGGTAAGTGTAAAGTAACGCACTTATGGAAGAATCAGCGACCAGTGAAGTGGTGAGCTCTGTTAGAACTCAGGAAAGAAACTTAAGCATTGCTGACAGGGAGGCGGGGTCCATGTGCTGGTGTGGCTAAAAGCCCAACTGCATCATCAGGAAGGGCACATGGAGACAGCACAGAAAACAGATAATGACTTAAGTTATCTGTGCACTTCCAGTGACCTTATTTACAAAATAAATGGCGAAGGGAGGAAAGGTCCAGAGAACAGCAAAAATTATCAGGGAGTGGAGGTACTTCCACATGAGGACACATCTTTACAATGTTGGCTCCAATTCTGGAAAGATGAAGCTAAGGGTTTAGTGTTAGATCAAATATCCTGTCAAGAGCAAGGACATATTTACCAGGTATGAATATAGTGAATATGAATATGAATAAATACTAGCTCTAGGACTCTACCTCATTGCCTTAGGTAAAAGAAAGCACTTCTAGCAAATCAGAAACTTATGGAGCTCACTGTCCAAGAGGCGGTGCTGGAAGAAACTATGGGTACAGAAGGTTTAAGAGGAATCTTTGTATGGTGGCCTCTCAAAAGGAATTATAGAAAACTAGGGCTATTTGGTGATAAACAACTGAGAGGGTAACTGCATCCTTCCACTAACTCCCCCTTAGTGCTTCTTTCAAATCAGAATTGTCAACAAAATGGATCACTGGTCCTCTCAAATGTGGTATTTCTAATGTTCTTGGAGTGGGGGAGGAGGGAGATCCAGTAGCCAGAAACTAGAATCATTCGATCTTAGGCTGACCTGATTTGGTTTAAAATCACATTCTGATTCTCTTTCCTTCCTCTCATCCCCCACCTACCATATCTGTCTGGCATTCCTCCATGCAAAGAAAATGTCTAATGGGCATTGCTTGGTATACCTTCACCTTAAGCTTTTGCTTGGTGGGAGGCAATAGAAAGAAATCTAGGAAGCACCAAGGCTAATCCTGTTCATGGCCAGAGCTCAGTCAGGTTTCTGAGTTCTCTGGAACTCTTGTCCATCTGACAAATGGAGCCCTAGAATTTCTGACTTCCCTTATGTGGCAGCTTTGACCATTGTGTCTTGAAATCCTCCCCCAGGAAATGTGGTAGGTGTCATTGTCCCATGGAATTTTAGTAAAAATCATCTTGTATAACTTCATCCTCCTATTCATTGGGGGAAGGAAGACTTTCACAATGAAGAAATATGAACTGGTTGGTAGTCCTCAGGATAAATGTAAAGGAAAAAATAGTAGTGTCAGCCTTTGGACTGCTTATGATTTCTGCCTTGAAGCTCTAAGACTCTGTGAACAAGAAATAACAATACCTCAAGAAAATGTCTGGAGTGATAGCAACACTATCCCTCAAAGGCTTCCACCATGCACATCACCATTTCAGCTGTGAAGCATTTACAACTATGTATCATCTGTGATTGTCTAGATTTCCTGTTTACATGGCGCTACTGGAGATATGCTTTAGTGCATATGGACTGGTTTAAATCTCTCTTTGCTGAGCTGAGGGATGGTTATCAATCTCCAATTCTGTTTTCAATTCACTGGAATAATTAATCTAGTTTCTTTGACTTAAGATAGAAGGTGTGGGTTCTATTCTCATGATGGCTGCTTTTTGCTGTATATTTAATTTGACCCTCATTTTGCCATGGGCCTCAAGCTTTATGTACCCTTTTTCATAGTTCTGAAAGGAATGGTTCCTGTGTATGGAATATACAAGGGATAAACACCACCCCTCACATACCCTATAACTTGAATGCTTCCATTTAACCCATTTACATTAGTTTCCCCTTAGGTTAGTTCAGGGGGGTGGTGGAAAGAAGGTAGTTTGAAGTATTGCCATAGTGATACGGAAACTTTCCATTCCAAACTTTTATGCTAAGGGTTTGGTTTTTTTCTTCTTTATTTAATACTTGCCTAAAATTCTAAAGTCAGTTAATGTAACATCACAAAACTATGGAAACAACTGAACATTGCTGCACAAGCTAGTAGGATGACATCTGGTTATTTGAGAACTGCAAAAGCTGTGTCAGTGCCTTGTGATTTACCGTAGTCATTATTAAATGTTTCGTGAGATTCTGGTGTGATGTACTCTCCTTTCAGGGACTAGGGCCTTCACCTAGATCTTCCCCTTCTGCTAGAATAGGAATATACCCATTCACCTCTGGGTAGGTATAGATAGTAGCTATTGTTGAATGGGGATTATCTTCCCTATCTCTTAAAACAGACACAAGGGGAATCACTCTTGGATAACCTTAAATTGTGAGGCTTTGCTAAGTGGCTAGACTTGGGATATGAACTTTTTCCCTTGTTATTTATAAGTTTCAGCCTTATCCAATATCTCAAATTGCAATAGGTATAGTTTTTATTACTATTAAAAAAATTCCTATTAGAGCTGAGAGAATATTTTCTTTTCCAGTTTATTAGTTTTTGGTTAAGATTTAGCCTGAGTCTTACAGCATTTCTTTGTGGAGTGCCCCACTGAAGTGTCTTCTCCATTGGCTAAGTACATGTTTAAAGCCATGAGTTTTAATGTAAGATATTAAAAGCCAGATTTGCCCAACTTTGTGAGTCCAAGCTGTTTCCCCCACTCAGGGTGCTAAACAGAACTGGAATCTTTACTAAGATATGCTCAGGAAAGTTTCAAAAGAGAACAGCTTCAAAACCCTTCTCCCTATGACACTGAATGATAGAGAGGAAGGAAGTCTTGGGGATTGCCAATTATATATAGTAGCCTTATTCCTGCTAACCACTGTCAATAAAAGGTCACTCCATTCCCCTCTATTTGAGGAAAACAATGAGAATGTATCCGATGAACTGGAATACTGGTCAGTATTGGGAACTTTTAATGTTGCAATATCTAATCAAACCTTGAGTGTACTGGTTCTGTGAACCACCTGAAAAAAGCAAATTAAACTCATTAAACAGTATTGGTTGTGGTATGTTTATAGGACTCTGAAATATATGGGCTCTTACATTGTTTTTAAGTGCTTTAAGTATTCTTTTATGAGATAAAATTTTAATAGTTCTAGTAGAAAATGGGAAGGGCTCAAATTTTCACAAAAAAGCCAAGACAAGTTTTACTCTGATACCAAAAAAGAATGATGAACTTCTCCGCATTCCACCCAGCGAGACAGAAAATGAATACACATATGGCAAGTTGGAAAACAGTTTAATGATCACTCGCCAAAATCCAGAGGAGAATCTAAATGTTTACAAGGACAAACTATTCCACCTCCTGCTGTCATTGTGTCCTTCACAGTAGAGAATCACAAGCAAAAGTTTCTGGTTGTTTCATCCACTTAAAACCAGATGTAAGCAACAACTGAAGTCCTAGCAACTTCAGGCTTCAATGTGAAGCTGTCAAAGCTCTCTTGGAAAAGTTTTCTTGCTGAAAGCAGCTCCCCTGTTTAGAAGATGCTTAGGGCCCATGTACCTTTCTTCTTCCAACTAGCCAAGAAACAGTTAAACGCTTCAAAATGCCTTAAGAGGTCCCAATATTTAGTCAAGGCAAGTATGAAACAGGCTACATGCCTTCTTCTAGGTACGATGAATATCAGAGTTTTGAGAAAGAATTAAAATCATCATGGAATCCTTGGAGGACTGAGACACTAAAGCACCGGTGCAGAAAGTCTCATGCAATAGAAGTATGGAACCAGTACTTCTTCCTTCAGTACCAGGCCTTTCTGGGCTTTGGTCTAGAAGAAGATGATTTTTTTGTGCTTCGAGTTGGGGATTTGCCCTTTTGACTTTAACCTCCGTACAGCCTCCCTCATATGTTTAGGTTGTAGTGGTGGCATTTCTCCCCACTTCTCACATACATCCAGTGCTAAACAGAGGACAAGGAGAGAGTTTCATTATCACACAAGAGCTTATTAATCACAATCCTTTTGAGTCCTGTAATTCTTATAATTTTATTTATTTATTTATTTTTCCCCCAAAGCCCCAGTAGATAGTTGTCTGTCATAGCTACACATCCTTCTAGTTGCCGTATGTGGGACGCGGCCTCAGCATGGCCGGAGAAGCGGTGCGTAGGTGCGCGCCCGGGATCCCAACCCGGGCCGCCAGCAGTGGAGCATGAGTACTTAACCGCTAAGCCACGGGGCTGGCCCTTTGAGTCCTATAATTCTCATTAACTCTTCTTAAGCTTGCTAAGGAAATAAACCAAGACATTGCCCTTCTTAAGAGAATGCTATAAAATATATCATGTTAGCTTTAGTATAATATCCCATATCAGGCTTTATCATAGCAACAGTTTAAAATACATCTTCTGCTTAAAAAAATAAAACATTTCACCAGGTAGAGATTAGCAATGGGCAGCAGCTAGGGTCTTTACTTGATGGACAGGGGGCCAGTTCCCAGGGGTCATAACATCAGGGAAAACTCACCATACCACACTGTCAGCCCCAGTGATTGCTTTTCTTGTATCTTTACTTTTGGCAGCAGAAATGAGCAAAGTCCCTTGGAGAAAAATAAAAAGTCTGCTTCTATCACCCTGGGCTAAGGACAGGAATCAGGAAGGGAGATTTCCTAGATGTTTCCTTGCCTCCTAGCATTGAAACTTTTAAAGAATAATGGTCATGCTCTCCTGAATACAAGTCTCCTCCCTTGGTCAACTTGTAGTGTTAATGGAAACTACCACAGGTACCTTAATAAGTCCCTCAGTATAGATATTCTTGAAAATAACACCACCACAGGTTCAACTGGTATTTATACAAACACCACTCACCTTCTTCTACCACCTCCCCGACGAAAACCTTGGAAATACCAGACATAGCAATAACAACATTCTGAGACACAGAGGTGCCAGTGATGGACTGGATCAGCTTGAAAGAAGGACAAAGACTCTGATTAAGGTAGTCAAGGACTGGCTTTGGAACACAGTACCCATAAGAGCTCTGCAAGGAAAAAGTATTTACTAAAGGCTGGATGCTGAAATTTCGACTATTAAAACAAGGATTCAGGTGTATAATGACCTGTTATGTTTGTTGAGACCCTAGCCCTGGAATACAAAACTGCAATTGGCCAGATTATTGAGGGGCATGTTATTTTTATTTTCCCGTCTAAATGATCCACCAACTTGCCTAACACCTCACTTCAAAATGCCAATGGATATAGCTCTTGAGTTTAGTTCAGTTCTCATAGCTGATGGAAGTGAAGTGTGGTAGTCCACCCTTACCCTTTTAATGGCTGCCTTAGGGAAAGCTGACCGGCGATACATTTCATAACGGTTCAGCTGCTCCTCAGAAAAAGAAGAAACCAGGATTCTAGACAAAGATTCAGGTAATTAAGTTCACTTACAAGAATGAATGCTTAAGATATATTATTACATCGATAAAATCAAGTCTCAGATAATTAGAAAATAAATTTTCAAGGGGTCAATAGTAGTAGGCTTAGTGCTTATTAGGAACGAAGATAAATTATTCCTAAAGGAATTTGAGAATAAGTGAAACTTTTTTCAACTTCCTTTCTTACTCCATTAAGAACAAAAACCTAAAAAACAATGTTGGGTCACTGTATCATACCAGATATATAGATTGTGTTTTCAGCATTAGGCTCTCTCTCCCCATAATGCCACGTTACTACACTTACTAATATATAAATTTATATTCAAACCAGTAGTTTTCTTTTTTTTAATTAATTTTTTTATTGCGGTAACATTGGTTTATAACCTTGTATAAATTTCAGGTGTACATCATTATACTTCTATTTCTGCATAGATTACATCATGTTCACCACCCAAATACTAATTAGAATCCAGTAGATTTCAACATTAACAGATTTAGGGGGAAATATATATAAAATATATGGAAAAGGGTTAATACTCTTAATACATAATTAATTCTTTAAAATAAATAAAAAGATGGCCATACCAATTTTAGAAAATGAGCAAAGGACATGAACAGAAAATTTACAAAAATACCAATGGCCAGTAAATATTGAGGGAAAAAACTTTTACTATTAACTAAAGAAATTGAAATGATAAACTAAAACAAGATAACATCTTTCATAAACCAGATAGACAAGTATGAAAAAGAATGGTATTAGTGAGGATGGGAAGACACATACTCATACATGCTGGTAGAGTGTAAGTGGAACAACCTTTTTGGAGAAGAATTTGGAAATACGTATGAAAACCCTTTGAAAAATGTTCATACTGTTGAACTAGCAATTTCACTTCTAGGAGTTTATTTTAGGAAGTAAATAGACAAGTATGCAAAGATGTGTTTAAAGATACTCATCATAATATAAAAAGAAAAAAAAAAACAGGGGCTGGCCCAGTGGCATAGTGGTTAAGTTCACATGCTCCACTTTGGCGGCCCGGGGTTCGCAGGTTCAGATCCCAGGCGCAGACCTACGCACTGCTTGTCAAGCCATGCTGTGGTGGCATCCCATATAAAGTAGAGGAAGATGGCCATGGATGTTAGCCCAGGGCCAATCTTCCTCAGCAAAAAAAGAGGAGAATTGGCAACAGATGTTAGCTCAGGACTAATCTTCCTCAAAAAAGAAAAGAAAAGAAAAGAAAAGAAAAGAAAAGAAACCCAGAACAGCTACAGGAATTGGTGAAATTATTGTTTATCCACATAATGGAATACATTGTAGCTATTAAAAATGATGATTTATGGGCATATTTACTAACATGAAAATATTTAGCTATACATATCAAACATTAAAAAAAAATCTGAAAACGTACATACAAATATATACCCTGGGTAAACTCTGGGTGGTGGGGTTATGGGTAATTATTTTTTCTATTTATCTGTATTCTCTGAATTATTTGCAATGAGCCCATACTATTTTACAATCAAAAAACATAATGAGGCCATTTCCATTTTGAAGAAAATTATGACCTAGATGTATAATTATTGACATGGAAAATATTCATCACATATATTGTGTAAAACAGGTTTCAAACAGCATTTAACATCTTTGAAAATTTTAACTTAATTTTATTTATAGATATATATGAACAGAAAATATCTTGGAGAATATACATCAAAATATTAACAGTGTTTATCTTGGTGGTAAGGTGGTATTTTTCTTTTTACTTTTTTATATTTTCTATAATGTAACATAACGTGTTAACTGCTTTATTTTCTTTTGAGTTTAAAAAAGAAAAAAAAACTTCAAGGCCAAGAAAAATTTACTAACTTTGTGTGGATAAGTTAGAGCCTTGAAATGGGGAAAGATCAGAAAGTGACTTACTGCATCTTTTGAATCTCATCTTCATCCACTTTCTGCTTCTTCTCTTTCTTTTCTTTGGCATCTATTTTCAGTTTTTTGGCTGCAGGAGTAAGTAACGATGAGTCTTCCCTTTCAACAGCTGTTAAATCTGAGATGTCCTGACTCTTGAGCTGAGAAGATGAAAGAAATCCTATTATATATTTGGCCTACCTTCCAGACTTGGGCAAGGTAAGAAGACATCATTCTCACTACAACACAACAAATCCGTTTATTCAGTAGTTTTTTGGTTCCAGGCACAGGCAGTACCATGAAGGATAAGATATACTATCTCTCCTAAAGAAGTTTATAGCCCAGCTGTGGAAAGAAAACCAGCTAAATAAGCCAATTTTCCAGTTTAACTATGATCATAGCTCCAGTATCTGTTTACAAGGGCAATAAAATGCCAAGGATCCTGAACACCACTCTCCCCCTGAGCCCACTCTCCTGACCTCATTCTTGAGAGGATTCAAAAAGTCCTCTTTATCCAGCCAGCTCTTCTGCCTCTAAATCTATAGACCTCTTTACTGCTGATGATTCCATGTGGAAAGAATATTAAACAGGAGGCACTGTCTCATCAAAACAGTGTTTCCTTGAATTTGGAACTTTTAAGTGAGCTTCTCCCACACATGTAGTGCTTTTTTCTTCCTATATTTCAATTCTACTGTATCATGCAAATATTTATTTCCCATTACTAGACTGGAAACTTTCCGGAGATAGGTTTGTCTCTTATTATTTCTCTCTCCCCACAGAAGCATTTAACATCATTTTGCTCATGCTAGATGTTTAATGACAACAAAAAAATCAAAATCCAAACTTCATCCCCTCCAACTTAATATAGAACTAAGGATACAAAAAACATCATTAATGGGATTTAACCGCTACTTTCCTTAAAGAGGAACTCACATTTAAACTCATACAGGCATATGAAGGGTAGGTAAGAGTGAAGGTAGTATACCTTTAACACCCTTTCAATTTCTTCTCTAGTTACTGATTTATACAAGTTTTCTAACCTCTTTGTGCTTCAATTTTGGTGATTTATTTCTTTCCTTAAAAATGAGCCATTTTTCTTAAATTTTCAAATTTATTTGGCCTAAACTTGAACATTACATTTTCTTATAACTTTATTTTTTTTTAAATTATTTTTTTCCCCCAAAGCCCCAGTAGATAGTTGTATGTCATAGTTGCACAGCCTTCTAGTTGCTGTATGTGGGACGCGACCTCAGCATGGCAGGAGAAGTGGCACCACGGCGCGCGCCTGGGGTCTGAACCCAGGCCGCCAGCAGCAGAGCGCGCGCACTTAACCGCTAAGCCATGGGGCCGGCCTTCTTATAACTTTAAAAGTTTCTGTATCAGTGCCTTTGGCCCTTTCTTATTTCATAATGTTGTGCATATACATTTCAAATAATCAGGTCTTTCTTTTATCATTTCTTATGTTTTTTAAGTGCTAATTCATTAATATCTACTTTTATCCTTATTGACTCCTTGTTCCTACATTCTTCTGATTTATTTTCTTTTTCTAGTTTCTTGCGTTGGGTGCTTATTTTCAATATCTCCTGTTTGTTAATAAAAATATATAAGGATATGAATTTTTCTTTAAATAAAGTTTTGGTCCAATCCCATAGGATTTGATGTAATGTTCTCTTTGTTAATTTCTTTAATCTAAAGGCTATTTAGAAAACAGTTTAAAATGTCCGGGTATTAGTTTTTGGGAAGGAGTGGGGGGTGGGAGAAGCTTTTTGTTATTAATTTTGGGTTTACTGCACTTTACAAACAGGATGTGGCCTGTTATGATTTCTGCTTTTAAGAATTTATATATTTTTTTGGTCTGGTATACGATCAATTTTTAAAAGCATTTCAGAAGCAACAACAAAAAAAGAATTTTATCTTCTGTTGGGTGCAAATTTCTGTATGTAGTGAGCTCTCTACTGGACTAAGCTAATTATTCTTCAAATCCTTTCTGCCCTTGAGATCTATTTTAAAGGTTCCTTCTTAAAATAGTTTCATCACATTTTTCTCTTTTTCTATAAGTTCTTACTTTATATATTTTGATGCAACTTTATGCTCTGAATGGCTGTTTCCATCTAATCAAATGTCCTCCCCCATGATCTCTTTAAGTCCCTTATAGGTCTAAGACCCCAAGGTTCTATCTCTAGAAATGGAACCCAGAGAACGCTGAGATTCCGGTCCCCTGACTGATGCTCAGCTAGGCAACACTGCTGAGCTCTTGAGGTAGCACAACTGATGAATTTGGTGTTTTTATGCTATAGAGACCGTTGGACATTAGCACCCAGGTCACTGGTAGCAGTTAAATGTCCCCAGAGGGTAAAAACGTGACTAAATCAGTAACCCCTTCAAAGTCTCCCTTTAACGAATCTGCAGCCAATGACGAAGTTAGGCTTAAGCAACATCTAAGAGAAACCATATTGCGGGGAAAGGGGTACTAGGAATCCTGGGTTCTAGCTCTGCACTTAGTCACAGTGTGATATCAGATGCCAATTTCCTCACCAGGAAAACCAAGAAGCTATTTAAAATTCCCTTAGAAGTAGCTGTAACACCTAAAGGCATTAAAACTTTCCCTTGATTTTAAATTGATTTAAAATTTTGCTTTGATTAAAAATATTTACCCAGTACTTGGGTTTTTGGAACCAAACCAGCACTACAGTTTTGTCTCCTCCCTCCAGGCGCCCCCGCGGTTGCAGATCTAGAGGCAGTCATGGTGAGTTCGCGTTATCTTAGCTTGGGAGGGACCAACCAGGAAGCCGGTCGAGCAGCCGGTACCATAATCTCGGAGTACTCCCCCGGCCTCATCAACACATCTCTCCTTACCTCGCCTTCCTCAGCTGCGGCTTCTTTCAAGTCCCCATCTCCGTCCCCGTCAGTTTCCTCCGGGATTCCGTCGATGTCAGTAGCCCCGGGCCCCCCGGGAGCAGCGGCAGTCTCATCTGACTCCCCTGTCTCTCCACCTTTTTCCGTGAGCGACTCGCAGGCATTATCCATCGCGGCGAGAAGGGGAGAGGAGATCGCGGTGCTGTCAGACTCAGGAGCTCGAGACCGCGCGCGGCACAGCCACCCAGCTTACTTCCTGTTGTCGCGCTGCGATGACATCACCCCTACTGCTCCTCGGAGGGGTCATTCTGAGGCGCGCGTAGAGGACTTCAGGGCTCCGTTTTGACTCTGATTCGGTGGCGGTGCGGAGAGGGAAAATTGAGAGTATCGAAGTCAGTTTGGATTTTCCACCCTGCCAAACCAGCATTTGTAAAGGAGAGCTCTGTTGTTTACTGAAGGACGTCTTTTTTCTTTCTGCCTTTCTAAAAATGTCAGTTAACTGCTTCCTTAATCCGCTTTCCTCAGAGTCAAGTTCGGGGACGCGAGAAAAACTCAATTCCGTTGTACGCCCTTGTCGTGGGATGCGGCTGCCTGGTCAACTTTCAGTCGAGGACTCAACCTCATACGTTTCAATTGGACAGAGACTGCGGGCCTGTGTTTACACTGAATTGCCAGCATTCCTCTTCTGTTCCTCAAGCACCTTAAAAAAAACCAAAAACTCATATATCTTGAACAGAATTTATCCAATCCATTTATACACTCCTCAACTACTGAGCGCCTACTTCGAGCCAGGAACAGTGCTACTACCAGAAACAAAACAGATATAGTTTCTACTCAATTAAATGATTTTTCCAATTCACCAGTACTCAAGATCAGGATCAGTTTCACAAATCTGACTTTTTATGTCAGTTTGCTTAATCTCAGCAAAACTAAGAGGAAACAAATGCTACTGGGAGGGAGGTCTTTCCTTTGAACTTGTCACTTTAACGAGCCATGTCAGGGATTGGGAGCATGAAGAAGTGGGGATATTTCTATTTAAAATTTTTCCTCTCTTCCCTCATTGAGGTACGGAGGGGAGTATTTTACTCACTTCTGTTATCACTGGGTCCCCACACCCATTACATATTTAATTCATGCGTGCTGAAAGAATGGACTTGGAAATGTAGGTGCGCGTTACCATATTTCTCTCTTTGTTTCTACACTGCCTGGGTGAATTACCGTATTTCCTGTCCTGTGGGATCCCAAAACCTTCGGGGAAGGAATGCCCTTCGGGAGGCGCATACAGGTGGGCCCCGTTTGTCCTCTTCCACCCGTACAGTGGGTGCCCACACGGCGCAGTCCCCTTGCCCCTGGAGGCCTATCTCCTCACCGCAGGGTCCACTTCGCGCAGACCACAGCCACCTGCGCCCGCCCGCCGCGCCCCGCCGAGCCCCGCCCATCTAGGTGGGCAAGGGGGCGGGGCGCGGGGGCGCGGTGACGCGTGACGCCGGATCCCGGAAGTGACGCGCGCGTGGGGGAAAAGGCGGGGGGGAGGGGGGTGGTGTCCCTGGCCGCTTTGGGGGGTGCGTTGCCCGGAGACGGAAAGTTTGGGAGCCCGAGCAGGCTCGGCGGCGGCCCCAGGAAGGAGGTCCAGGGGGCGGCGGCCCTGGGGATGGGGAAGGAGCAGGAGCTGCTGGAGGCGGCCCGCACCGGGCACCTCCCGGCCGTGGAGAAGCTGCTGTCCGGGAAGCGGCTCTCCTCAGGCTTCGGGGGCGGCGGCGGCGGCGGGGGCGGCTCCGGGGGTGGCAGCGGCGGCGGCGGTGGCCTCGGCTCCTCGAGCCATCCCCTCTCCAGTCTGCTCAGGTGGGTAACGTGCCGGTGCCGGGCAGCTGCCTGGAGACCCCACCTCCTCTGCCCGTCTCCTGGGTCCCCAGAGAGGTCGGGGCTCCTGAGACCTGGGCGGGCTGGGTTTGCGGGGTGCCCCGGGGCGAGGGCAGGAGGCCCGCACAGCCGGGGGCGCTGGTGCGGGTCCGCGCGGCGCCTGGCTCTCCTCGTCTCGCGTCCTGACCCGGCTGCGAAGAATGGTGGGAGTGCCCAGGTGGCAGCCTGCACCGCATGGCACAGCCCGGCTTCACCCTCGCCCTTTATAGGGTGCCAGCTGTCGTAGCTCACAAGCCACTTTAGAGCAAAAAATACTTATGTATTTTAAATTTCCCTCACCTCCTGCAGAAACTCCCACGCCTTGCAGAATCTCGCGGCTCTCTTGGAGGAAATTCTCTTGATTTCTTTCTTTTGGGGACTTGGAACCTTCCATCAGGCTCTGCAGGACCTGGCTTGTGTTTATATTAAAATTGTATCTGGATTTATTACGTTCAAAGTGTTCTTTGAGCCCCTCTTTTGCTTGAAGCTCAAATTCTAGTTCCTCGTAGTGGACCTCGCTGGATTGGTCTGTTAAGTGACATAGGCAGGATTCATCAGGGGGGTTATTCATCAAGAAATAAAGCTTCAGAAAGACTTGTTTAGGAAACTGAGGGATGCTTTAAACTTTTCCAGGGTCTGTTGTTAAAATAAACGCTTGAATCTGGAGCTGTAAGGATTGAGAGAAAAAAGGTCACTTTTGTGTGACTCTGAGGGGGGATTGGAGGTGCTTTGTCAGTGTGAGTAAAATATGTTGGTTCAGCAGCACTTTCATAGCCTGTTTTCTTTTCCTTCCTTGTTCTTTTGAGGTTTTTAAGAAGTGGAAGTTCATGTAGAAATGACTTCGTTTGCTTTTGTTCCCCATTAGTTTATGTAACTTCAATTTAAGTGAGCTTGGACCAAAGAAGCCCAAGGGTCTAATAAATTGTTAGATTAAGCACTGAATACAAACTCAGGTCTATAGAGGAAGATTTTAAAAAGCAGTATAAGAGAAGAACTCTCCCCAGGAGGTCTTTTGGGGAGGCAAAACCCAGTACTGTTTGCTGGGATTTCTCCAGCCCCTAGAACAATGCTGTCACATAGTTGGTACTCAGCATTTGTTGAATAAAAGTATCAATGAGAGGATGATAAATTTCTAAATAAACTGATAGTGGTACTCACTGTCATTGTTAGTAGTTCAGAGAAATGAGACATCGCTTTGGAATGAGATGGAGATCAGGGCTTCCAGGAGGAGGGAAAATACAGCTGGCTTTGAAAGATGTGAAGATTTGGGTAGGTGAAGTATGGTGAGAGTGTTCCAGGTGGGCGCACCATGGTCAGAGGCACAGAAGTGGGAAAGAAGACTTATTTGGTGTTAGTGGGGCGCTAGAAGAACTTCCTGCCTGGAGCCTTGAGTGGTTGGGTGTGATCAAGGGAAATAATAATGGATGGGTGCACTTCCATCTTTCAGAGTGACTTAGTCTTGCTCTTGTTTATATTCCCAGTCCCTAGATCAGTGCCTGACAACTCAGAGGTCTTCAATAAATGTACTGTGAATGCATGAATTGGGTTTTGAATCTTACCTGGATTACTTTGATATTTCTGCACTTCTGATGTCTGAGAGATGAGAGAGACTCTACGAGTTTGGAGGTGCCTGTCTCTAATCAGTTGAATGATGTAGCATTTGGAGGTTCACCAGAGATATGTTAACCCCCAACATGTCCTGCTGGAGTGAGATACTTCACGTATCTCCCGCCTTCAAGTACAGGTCAAGTTACTCTTAGTGTTCTCACTCAGAGACTGTTGAAATTTTACTGAGGATTTAACTGCCGTGTGGTTAGGCAAGACTAGGAAATCTTTGTTGAGCACACTGTTTTTACTTTGGGCCTCATGTGAATATTCCAGTCTTTCATAAAGCGTAGATAGTGTCTCTATTCCCTTGCATAAGAGAGCTGATTCCTCCTGATTTGCTCGTGTCTGTTGTCGAGACAGTAGATGGCCTAAGAGCTGCCCCAGTCTCTTATCCCTGGGACTCCTAGGGGCAGGGAGGATCTGCAGGCACTAGTTACACTAGGTGTGTCATTAATTAGAGGTGACTCTGGTTCAACCTTGTGAAAGATTTCTGAGCAAATGAGACCATGCATTTAAATAATCCCTAGGTCAGCATGTCCTCCCTTTTTAGGTTTGGAAATAGTAGAGGGTAGGTCCCTTGTGCCCACACTCCCCACCTCAAGGACCCTGCGTTATTTAATGAGAGCTGTGGAATCCTAGCTGCAGATCTGGCCTTTGCATTAGCTGCCATATCCTAACCCCACTAGTACTGCCAACTAGAGCCTACGTTTGTCCAGCTGTTTGAGGGACCAAGTATAGCTGACAGGAGTAGGAGCTTACAGCTGCAGTGGATGTAAATGTTCCAAACCACGTGTGTATTTGTCTGGTCATCTATTTATGACCACCCCCCCAATTCCACAAAGGCTTCAGGCTTAAGCTACAAAACGCCCCCTCTCTCAGCCCATCCCTTTTTTCTTATACTGCTTGGGCTTAGGTCTTAACTTCTTAAAGCCCTCCCTAATGACCCACATACACACAGATCTCTCAGGCTTCTACTTCTTTGGAACCCATCTGTAGTGTACACTAGCTCTTCGACTTACATACTTTGCCTGCCTAGCTTTCACAGTTTGTTGCTTTGGCCTGTCAGTATAATGTTTACATAAAGTAACCCTCACCAATTGAGAATATACCTGAGAATCAGAAAGTCAGCAAAGAAGACTTCTACTAAAAAAAAAAAGTTGTTACACACTTCCTGTCTTTCTGACCTTCACTTATTTACTGTACATTTATTCAGGGGCAATATAATATTAGGCTTAAGACCACTTGTTCTGGAATCAGACTGCCTGGGTTCACATTCCACTGCCACCACTCACTAGCTGCTTAACTTTATACAAATTACTCAACCACTTTGAGCTTCCATTTCTGCATCTGTAAAATGGGGATAATATTATTTGCCTTATAGGTATTGTCTTAGGTAATGTGTGTAAGAAACTTAACCACAGTTTCTGGCACGTTGTAAGTGTTCACTATTAGCCATCCTGAGTTTGCTTCAGCACGTGCAGTTGTGCCATGCTGCCCTTGCTATGTGCAAAGCACCATGCCAGACAGATTTTAAATGGTGTTCTTCTATGCTTGGGTATTTGTTTTCCAAGCCATGGCAGATTACAAACAATAAATAAGGGAGAGGACCTGCTCAGGCACCCACATTATTGCCATTCACTTGCCACATGTTTACCCGTCTTCTGCTTTGTACCAGGCCGATTGCTAGACACACTGCAGAGTTTATCTCAGACCTGGCATATAGTAGGTGCTCTATCAAAATTAGTCCCTCTCCCGATACAGGATCTGTTCCCTTACAGCATTTGTAGTAGTGTGATATGTCTGTGTGACAGACTGACAAAATAAGAGACAGAAAAAGTAATTAAATTCTATCATAATTCCCCTCCGCCCCAGTAATTTGAGATTACTATCATAGATGTATACTATAGCCCTCCACACTGAGTTAGGCCCCAAGCATCATTGTACTATAGCTCTGTGCTATAATTTCTGTTTATTATGATTCTTAGCCATCAAATAAAGATTAAATTATGTTCAATATGGCTTGTTAATGCAAGTAGGAAAAACATATTGTAATTTTTTGTTTGTTTGTTTTTTGAGGAAGATTGGCCCTGAGCTAGCATCTGTTGCCAATCTTCCTCCTTTTTTTTTCCTTTTTTCTCCCCAAAGCCCTGGTAGATAGTTCTGTGTCATAGTTGTACATCCTTCTAGTTGCTTTATGTGGGATGCCGCCTCAGCATGGCTTGATGAGCAGTGCATAGGTCTGTGCCCAGGATCCAAACTGGTGAACCCTGGGCCACCGAAGAGGAGTGTGCAAACTTAACCGCTATGCCACCGGGCCAGCCCCTGGAAAAACATATTTTAGATTTCTATCCAAAATGATCCAAATATAATTTTTGTTATTTAAAAGGACAAGCAATATATTGATTATCTAGAAAGCACGGTTATCTTAAGTGTTTAGTCCTTCAGAGATTCTGGATAGCATGGATTTTACTTTTTATAATACTGTCTCATTTTCTAATTGTTGATTGGATACGTGCCTTCAGTCTGTAGCTTGAGACAGGCACTGTATTAAACTTCTTTTTAACTCATGGTATTTTTCAGCCCTGGGCGCATTGCAGGCGCTCAAATTCTCTTGTAATGGGGAGTTTGATACGTTTATGGTTACGGTGAAACTACTGATTTCCAGAAAAGCAACTTCTGTAGGAGAATACAGTAAGATTTGGGTTAAAAGTGAATTCTATCAACTAAAGAGCAAAATGATCTGAGAAAAGGAAATGTTAAAAGAAAACATATTAACTTAAAACTGTAAATTGAATTATGAGCTAAATACTGATGTATGTGAATGTGAATGTGTGTGAATAATGTGGAGTGAAACGCACTCCTGAGGGTTCAGAAGCACAGAGAAACTAAACCAAAGGCTGTAATTGAGGAATAGATCGTGTCATGTTTTAGGAAAATTCTATACTTAATTTTTTGAGCATGAGAAGAGTGAATAAGAAAAGAAGAAGCCAAGGAGGCTTGCTGGAGAAATCTAAAAATTTATAGACAGTAGCAATAAATGTGGCCATAAACTACTTTTTACTCTACCATTGGTGGGGCGGAGTGGGAGCGGGGGGGGCGGGGGCTGGCTATCCAAAAACAGCCAAGTTTCTGAGAGATATGAAAACGTTCTGAAATAAGGAATGAAGAAGGAAAATTTTGAAAAATGGACCCCATTTTGGGGACAATAACAGGTTCTCCCAAGTATCAGAAGATATGACAAGTTATTCGTTGTTTTTAAGAAAGATTCCTAGTATTTATTTAAGGAATTCAGACTTAAAAAAAGAGTGGTTAGCATAACCGTTCTGTTGAAATGATCCTTTATTCACCCCTAGAATGGATCTGTAGCTTGGAAATTATGCTGACATGACAGCTTTTGACCCTTTTGCCCTCCTCTGCCTTTTGAATGTGCCTATTTTGAGCAAAATCGTTTTAACATCCTAAGGAAGAGGGCAACACTGACCATGTAAGGATTGTAGAATGGGAGTTCCTGGAAGCAGGATCTCATGGACTTGTCTGATCTAAGTTCCTGCTCTTCTAAGAGAATGCAAAAGCAAAAACAACTATTCACTAGGATAGGAGTTTTCTGGGTCTTCCACTAGACCTCCTTAATTCATTAAAAATGGTTTTTAAAGAACTTCTTAAAATGTTTCTTTTAAGTATGATTTTCTTGGGATGGCAGTCCTGTTCCTTTACTTTGGAATTGCTGTTTTTTGCTTTCTCTAAAGAAGAATGTGGTTCCCCTGTTTTTTTTTTAAAGATTTATTTATTTATTTTTTCCCCCCAAAGCCCCAGTAGATAGTTGTATGTCATTGCTGCACATCCTTCTAGTTGCTGCATGTGGGACGCGGCCTCAGCATGGCCGGAGAAGCGGTGCGTCGGTGCGTGCCCGGGATCCGAACCCGGGCCGCCAGCAGCAGAGCACGCACACTTAACTGCTAAGCCACGGGGTTGGCTCTGGGTCCCCTGTTAAAAAACAAAACAAGAAAGGTAGCATGCTGATAAATGACTTCTGTATGGTTACTTTACAGTTAAAAATCTAGAGAATGCCTAATCTTAAACTGAGTAAGGCATCTACTTGTAGTAAAAGATGATTTAACAGAAATTTAATAAATCAGAGATCTCCCTTTTTCTGAATTCTCCAATTAAAGTTCAGTTTTTACTTAGTTACAAAAATTAGAGACAGGAAACAGTGAAACAATCTTGTGGTCTGAAGAATTTTATTTGTATCCAGTCAGCTTCAGCATGTTCACTCGTCCTGGGAGGTTATGGTCCCAGTGAAAATTGCATCCTTGGCCAGAAAAATCCCTTCAGAAGGTTCTTTTTCCCCCCTTGGTTTGTTCACCCCAAACAGCTGTGAATTTTGGTTTGCAAAAAGGAAGTCTAGGCTATTTCTGCCCTCGTCCTTAGTAGGGAAAGTAAATTAGTAGGTTTTATAGCCCAGAGACACCAAGGAAACCCCAAAAGTAGAGAGTGGAGAGTTTGTTCTTGGACATGTCAGGCTCTCCTGCAGGTAGGAACTTGGTCTCTTCTGGAGATCCCTCAGAAAATGTTCCCCACACTGATTTCCAAAAGATTACTGGGAGATTTTCTGTGGTATAGAAAATTACATTGTTTCATTCATAGAACATCTTTGAATAACTTTGGTGTGGTTAGAGTTAATGGTAGTAATACTAGAAATTATATGGTATGGCTTCATATTTATCCTTTCTCAGTAATTTGTAGATCAAGTTTGTTTAGTTTATAAATCGAAAAAGAGTTTTTAAAGCAAGTCAGTTGTCTCTGCCTTACTTGTGATGTTATTACCACTATTAAAAATGGTGGAGATGATCCAGGAAGCAGAATTGCCCTCCGGCTTACTTCACTGGTGAGGGCTTAGCATGGCCGCCAAGGGTCAGGCTCTGACCCAACTCTGCCTTGTTACTTAGGCAAGTTACATAACCTCTCTGAGCATCTCTGTAATGGGCCTGGGAGAGTACCTACCTCCTGAAGCAGCATCACATGAGCTAAAATATGTAAGGGACATAATGTCTGCCACATACCAAGGGCTTGGTAAACCCCGGCTGCTAAGATCATCTGATGGGAGCCCAATGCTTGCCACCTTTGATGAATCCGAAATAATAAATCTGTTTGGTAAGGACATGTTTTTTATTGATGTTGCCATTTTACAATTTATAATGTTTGATAGCAGAGGCTCTCAACCTTTTCAAATATGAGTCCCATTTTGAAAAGCCTGAAAATGGTAGTGGTGGCAAAGTTACAAACTGATACAGGTCCGCAATCTCTTGTCTGAAACCTTGGGATTTAGAATCTAGAATTTTTGGATAGTTGGAGGGTAATATTGAGCCCCTAGTGGGATCTTGGGCAACCTTCTGAAACATTATATTTCTGCAGTGAAACTTGTAAATATTCACACTAAATGGGGTAAATATGAAGCTCCATATCAGCTTAGGTCAGGTTTTTTATGTAAACGAGTTTGCCACTAACTTTTGAAAACGTGTTTTCAGAGCGTTTTGGATTTCTGAATTGTAGATAAGGGATTATGGACCTCTGCCTTTATTATAGAAAAATTGTTAGCCACATAAAAGCTCAAAAGAGAAAATAAAATCATCTATAATTGCACTACCTAAAGAAATTAACTATTGTCATTTGAGTGTACATACTTTGGTCTTTTTTCTATGCAAACTTTTTTTTTTTTTTACAGAAATGACATTATTATGTACATACTTTGTCTCAAATTTTCACTTAATGTGAACACTTTCCTATCATTTTCTCTTCTCTTCAACCTCGTTTTAAACGGGTAAGTGGTGTTCTGTAGTGTGTATGAACTGTAGTTTATTTAATCCCTTCCTTGTCATGAGACATGAGTTTGTTTTTAGTTTCCTATTATTGGAACAGCATTGTGATGTACATCCTTGTAGATTAGTTTTTGTGCACACTCATGCTTGTAGCATTTTATGTACTCAGTAGGATAGTAGAGTAATTTGGGGGTTCATCCTTTGCAAAAGTCACGCGTGTGCAGTTGAATTAGAGGACTCTTATAATAATTAGAAGGCCCCTTACATCTCCTGGGTCCTTCTGATTAGAAAGTAATGTACTGGGCCAGCCTGGCGGCTTGGTGGCTTAGTGGTTAAGTGCGCGCGCTCCACTACTGGCGGCCCGGGTTCGGATCCCGGGCTCGCGCCGAGGCACCGCATCTCCAGCCATGCTGAGGCCGCGTCCCACATACAGCAACTAGAAGGATGTGCAGCTATGACATACAACTATCCACTGGGGCTTTGGGGAAGGAGAAAAAGGAGGAGGATGGGCAATAGATGTTAGCTCAGAGCTGGTCTTCCTCAGCAAAAAGAGGAGGATTAGCACGGATGTTAGCTCAGGGCTGATCTCCCTCACAAAAAAAAAAAAAAAAAAAAAAAGAAAGTAATGTACTGATGTATGGCTGCTAAATGCTACTTATATCTAGAAAGTTACCTTTGTGCAGGCATAGAATTTTTCATGGTCAAAGTCGGGCCTCTCAGGTCCTTCTTCAGAGGCAAAATGTTTAGAAGAGAGCCATTAATAATACAAATGTGTGGAGCAATATACTCTGAGAAGAATGAGACAAAAACTATTTTCTTTTGTTGTTCTAGCTTTTATTATGGGAAATTTCAAGCATACAGAAGTCAATAGAATAAAATAATGCATCCTCACATACCCGATGTACCCATAAAATAGTTATCAGCTTATGGCCAGTTGTGTTTCTTTTTATCACCCCCTCCACTGAATTATTTTGAAGAAAATCCTACATATCCTGTTATTTGAGTGTGTATCTCTAAAAGATAAGGACTCTTTAAAAAATATTCTCAATACCATTATCACACCTAAAAAATGGCAATTCCTTAAAACCATCAAATATTGAGTCAGTCAGGCTTCAAATTTTCCATATTGTCTAGAATATTTTATATTTTACAGTTGATTTGTTCAAATCTGGATCCAAACAAGGTCTACACGTTGCGTTCACTTGATATGTCTCTTAAGTCTCTTTAACTATGTGGGTTTTGTATCTGTCATTTTTTCTTTCGAGTTTATTTGTTGAA
Source organism: Diceros bicornis minor (assembly GCF_020826845.1). Classification (NCBI taxonomy): domain Eukaryota; kingdom Metazoa; phylum Chordata; class Mammalia; order Perissodactyla; family Rhinocerotidae; genus Diceros; species Diceros bicornis. The sequence continues at coordinate 29,808,080 of NC_080753.1, read as the reverse complement.
GAAAAAAGGTCATTTGCCCCATTTCCCACAGTCTGGGTTTTGCTGATTGCGTCTCTGAGGTATCATTTAACATGTTCTTCTGTTCCCTGTATTTTCTGTAAGCTGGAAATCAGATCTAGAGACCTGGTCTGATTCAGGTTCCAATTTTTTGGCAGGATTTCTTCCTGGGGGGTTTTGTGTACTTCCTTCAGGTTAGTCTTTCTTTTTTGTGATGTTGGCAGCCATTGACGATCACTACCTAGATCCATGTTTTAGTTAAGAGCTTTTGAAATGATGATATTTTCATTTCTGTTTTACCATCTTCACTTATTAACTGGAATACTTTTTACAGAGAAGCTTTATAGAGAAATCTCCTGTTATCAACTACTTGGTTACCCTCAGGTACAGTTTGTGCAGGAAAGATGAATTAAATGCTTGATTCTTTTCTCTTATTTACTAGTTTTCAGATCAAGTTGGTTTCCTAGTAGTCTTCAGAGGTGGCCAATAAGTTTTTTGTAAATATCATTATTAACTCATATGTTTAAACATATTTGTGCTTCAATAATAACCTTTTTAAAATGTACTTAGAGACATTTAGACTTTGACAGTTTTACTTTACTATGAAAAGCAGTTGAATTGATTTGTAATGAAGTGTTGTTTGTGTATTTTAATTGTGTGCATGTGTTTGTGTATTTCTTCTCGTACTTTAATTTTCATTTTTCATCTAAACTAATGGCAGTACTCTTTAAAGAATCTGAGAGCCCAACATGAAAGTGCTGTGAAGTCAGTCAGTATGATGGAGTTGGATGCTGTCATTGCCTAACAGAGGCCAAGATCTCTCTGAAATAGAATGCTGCCTGTCCCAACGACTGTCAACAAGAAAAAGAATTAAGTGGTTCCCATGTGCTGCTTTTATCACTTTAGATTGTGTTCCTGTATTTTAATTGAGTGATATTTTTACTTAGAGACTCCAAGTTTGTGCTGGTTCATCTGACCATTTGTAAATCAAATGTTCTAATCTTCAAGAGTATAGATCAGTTCAGCTGGCTTCTAATCTTTTTTTTTTCCTTTAAGTTTCCTGCCAGCCATATATGGCCCTATAGATGAGAAAGCCTTTAAAAAGATGCTCTAGGCTTAAAAATAGAGATGCCCTATGACCCAGCCATCCCATTACTGGGAATCTATCCAACTAACCTGAAATCAACAATCCAAAGAGGCTTGTGCACCCCTATGTTCATTGCAGCATTATTCACCATAGCCAAGAAGTGGAAGCAACCTAAGTGTCCCTCGAGTGACGATTGGATAAAGAAAATGTGGTATATATATACAATGGAATACTACTCAGCCATAAAAAAAAGACAAAATCGTCCCATTTGCAACAACATGGATGGGCCTGGAACGTATTATGTTAAGTGAAATAAGCCAGAAAGAGAAAGACGAACACTTATGATCTCACTCATATGTGGAATATAAACCAACACATGGACAGAGAAAACTGTACTGTGGTTACCAGGGGCAGTGGGAGTGGGGGGTGGGCACAAGGGGTGAAGGGAGTCATGTATATGGTGATGGACAAACAAAAATGCACAACCCAAAATTTCACAATGTTAAAAACCATTAAAACCTCAATAAAAAAAAAAAAAAAAGATGCTCTAGGGCCTTAAGTAACCAAATCCTTTAGGTTGTTATTATGGAAAACCCACTTTAAATGGTTTTTTTCCCACCGGCTTTATGGGTGGCTCTAGATAAGAAATCTAAATGTGTCAAGCTGGGTTGTTACTTAGATTATTCAGTCTCATTTGTTATTCTGAATATGTTTCATGGTGTCACACTTTTTACATAAACATTGGAGAGTCAGTTGAATTGCCTTTTATTAAGTATACTAAGCACATTTTTCTGTCTCCTTATTGCTGATTTCTGATTTATTGCATTTAGAGCTTCCACTCACAGCTCTGATTTTGAGTTCTTGTTCTGACATTCGTGTATTTTCTTTTCTTGGTTTGGAGCTCAACTATAATGAAAGCATTTCTTTTTTATATTTTACCCATTGGTTTTATGCGTTTGGAACGGGGGTGGGAAGTCTGGATCTGGGTCCTTCTGCCTCAGCTCAGATTCCCCCATTGACCAGCCATACAAATGCTACATCTGTAGAGTCAGTTTAAAAGTGATAAAAGCAGCACATGGAACCACTTAATTGTTTTTCTTGTTGACACTTGTGGGGACAGTCAGGGTTCTATTTCAGAGAGATCTTGGCCTCTTTTAGGCAATGACGGCATCCAACTCCATCATACTGACTTCACAGCACTTTTGTGTTGAGCTCTCAGGTTCTTTAAAGAGCTTTGTCATTAGTTAAGATGAGAAATGAAAATAAAAGTAAGAAGAAATATATTGAACTTCATTTACTGAGAAAGGAAAACATACCTTAAAACACTTCAGCTTCATAGTGCCAAGGAGTTATCAACACTGTTGAGTTGGATCGTGCATGATTCTTGCAAGACTGAGGCTCTGCCTCCATGTGATGGGGTCTCTCCTTTGTCATGGCTATACACCGCACTTATGCCTTCCAGTGGTGACTAGAAGCAATGTGATGTGTGGAGATCAGTCTTTGCCTTTACTGTGACTGGAAAAGCAACTCCAAATGTATGTCCCACTAATAATAGTATGTATTTGTTGAGGATTCAGTGATGTTGGATTAGTAGCATTAATTTTTGCATTTGGAAGGTATGATTAAGCGCTTATCCTTACTGGGATTAAGAAAGTAAAATTTTTTATTATCGTCCATCTTTTTTTGCATTTTGTGACTTTTAGCTTTGCATGTGTACAGTCAGATCTCCTAATTACAATTCTTTTCAGTCATAGAGAAAGCTTAAAATCTCAGGGATTTTAATTTTTTTAAAAAACATTTTATTTAAAAAAAATTGGAAACTCTCTATTCTTACCTGTAGATAAAGATAGAAAAAGTGGTACTCTTACTTGAGGTATCAAATATTTAGAAAACACAAGCTAGTTTATTTGGAGGTGGTACTTCATTTAACCTTAGAAAGATTCTTCTTAAAGTGGGTTTCTGCCTGTAGCCCTTTTTGTCTGAGTGAACCAGCCTGTTGACTTGTTTTCCTTTCATTGAGTAGGCAGTCGTTATGATTTTCTTTTCAGTTTCCTTTAAACACAGTCCATTTCTCAAGTTATTTTTCTTTTTCACTTGCAGTCGAGACGTACTTATAAAGAAGTCTGATGGCCAGAAAAGTTTACACAACAGATCAGTTCAGAGTTGTTTACCTAAATCACTGGAAGAGTCTTAGGCTTTCTGGTGTTTGTTTTTAGATCTTTAGCTCTTTGCTGGGCCTGGAGAGGAGCCCCAGTCCTGGCTTTGTTCTTAACTATTGGTGTCATGTTCCCCACTCTTCCTCTGATCCAGCTAATGAAGTCTGTCCATTGACTCTTGTCCTGGTTGGGTCCAGCTGCCTGATTCTTGCTTCTTCAGGTTGCCCCACAGCCGTGATAAAACTTCAGTGGAAATCTCAGCCCATATTGCAGTATTTGAGGTAGTTAACTCACAAGTTAATTCACAGCAGCTCAGAGTTGTTGCTACAGACTCTATTGTAGGTGGGTATGAACATGTGTATTCGGGAGGAGGGGATAGTTTCGCTCCTTGAGCGGTTAATACTTTGTTCTGTCTGCACCAAGAACTTTATATCCATATTTTCTCAGTTTACCTTCACAGCATGCCTGCTAGATAATTGTTATTATTCTCATTGTACAGATGAAGAAGCAAAGGTTCAGGGAGAAGTTAAGGTGACCAGCTCAGGGCCACACAGAGGAGTGCAGAGCCCAGAGTCTCTCTAACTTCAAAGCTGTTGCTTGTAAAGCATTACATTTGACCGCTTGGAGAACTGTGTCTTTGGATGAGACTCAAACCATCACTTACTATATGCTTAGGTATATTTTACCAAAAAGATTCATTAAGGGTTTATTTAATTTAATAGTTGCTTTCAGAACACTTACTTTGTGTTGTACACTGTTCTAAGCACTTTACAAATATGAACTCATTTTGTCCTCATAACAACTTTTGGGGAAGGCACTAGTATTCTTGCCATTTTCCTGATGAGGAAACTGAAGCACCAAAAAGTCAAGTTACTTGTCTGAGGTAATCAGCTAGTCAGTGATAGAGCTTGGTTTTGAATCCAGGCAGACTGGCTCCAGAGTCCTTGCTGTTAGCTTTTATGCAATTGGGATTCTTCCTTTTACCCAGGAATGTAATACAAAATCTTTTGGAACACTTGGACTACGTAAAGTGAGTGGCTTGTTTTAAAAAAATCATTGGCAATTTCCCTGAAATATAGGAAAGTTAAATAAGGAGAATGTCTTTAAACTTATGCCAAATAATATATATTAGTTTAGAGGATATAGAGGAATGTCCTGCAGCTCATGAAGAGGAAAAAGCCTCCCATATTGCTTCTTTCAAACTTTTCTTGTGGAAAATTTTCATCTTCCTCTCAAGAAGGTTAATGTGTTCATGAATTTCATCTGTGAGAAAATTCAGGACCCCCCCCCCCCGCCCCCTCCAAAGTTCAAAGTGGTAAAGATTTGTTTTGGTCACGTGACAGCCAGATGCACTACCAAGGCCAAAGTGTGTACAAGGGAAGTAAATCTAAACAATTGGCGAGAAACCAGAAGCCAGTGTATTTGAAGTTGTTTCTAACTATTGCTATCGACTCTGCTTTTTTACAATTCTCTCCCCTTCCCCGCCCTCATTAGTGGTTTATGACCACATTTTACATTCTCAAATAATAATTAGTTTGTCCATAAAATGCTTTTCAGAGAGTATTATCTGACTGGTCCGAATGATTATTGATACTAGCTTGAAGCCTGGGATTACGGGACAGGAAATGTTACTTTCCATAATCCTTGGTGCTTTAACCTTCACAATCCTGTGATATAGGTATTAGTGCCCATTTTACTGATCATTGAATCAGTAAAGAGGTTAAGTGACTTGCCCAGAACTCAGGTTTTCCATTTGCAAGGCCTTTAGAGTCTTTTTTATGTGGAGATCATGCTGCCAGAAAGACATCTGAGTCCCCAGGTTGTAGAAGTTGAAGGAAAAGATAGTATTCTAGCTAAGTAGCTCTGAAGACACCTATGGGTCCTATGTGCTTAGCAGTAATAGAATGGCTCTATTACTTTTTACCTACAAATGAAAATACCCCATGTTGAAATTGGCAGAGATTCCAGATTTGTTACTTTTCAGTCTATTGCTATCTCCGTAACTATATGTTTAAGAGCTAGCTGGAGAATAGTTTTCTTGCTAGTCACTCAGCAGCAGCCCTTTTGCCATCTTTAGCAGACCAAGAGCAGACTTTTAAACAGATTTTTAAGTAAATTATCCGGGACTTAGTGCTTCATTTTGGAGTTTAATGATTTTTCTTTTTTAAAGAAAGAGTGTATAAGAAATCAGGATCCAGTGCTTTTACTTGTTATGTTTTGTCGACCAAGTTGATAGAGCTGTCTTTTTTTTAATGTCTTTTCTTTACCCATCATGATCTGTTAGACTCATTGTCTTTAGTGACCATCACCTCTGTTTACCTCTCTTTAATATTTACTCTTTTGTCACCTATATAGTTCATTTACAGAGAGAACTGATGAAAATGGCAGCCCAGGTATACTTGAGCTTTTTTTCATTCAACTGGCAGGTATTTATGAAGACCCAATTCTTTTGAGTGAGTTTTCACAATCATTTAAAAATATCTGTTTGCTGAGAGGAATGCATATGTAATTGTGAGTTTCATATAATGCTGCTAGTACAAATGAAATGATCTAGTAGAAGCTAAACCCAAGATTTATTTTGTGTGTGGGGTCCCATTGTAATCCATAAAATTGATTGCTTATAACTTCTGTGTTTTTTATCTTAATATTGGTGCTTTCCAATTGGCTATAGTGGGGTTTGGTTGTCATTCTAATAAACCAATTTGCCCAAAAGCCACTTTTTTTGTTTTTTTGGTTTTTTTGGTAAGGAAGATTAGCCCTGAGCTAACATCTGTTGCCAATCTTCTTTTTGCTGAGGAAGATTGGCCCTGGGCTAACATCTGTGCCCATCTTCCTCTACTTTATATGTGGGACGCCTGCCACAGCATGGCCTGATAAGCAGTGTGTAGGTCTGCTCCCGGCATCTGAACCTGCAAATGCCAGGCCTCCGAAGTGGAGTGCGCGAACTTAACTACTACGCCACTGGGCCGGCCCCCATAAGCCACTTCTTTAAAAGTCAAATCACCATGTAGAGAAACATTTTTTGATGGATTGAATCAGCTGTGAGTTCAGACCACAAGTCTGGGTCTTTAAAGAAATGTGAATGTTGTATAATGTAACAACCACTATAATTGCCATACACACGCGCACACACATGCTTCCTATTGTTCAACGTATTATCTAGGTTTCTTTTGGTGATGAAATAATGAGGTCACTGGAGTCATCATAGGATGAATCTGGCTGGCATCAGATTTCCTCATTACCAGGTACTGGGACTTGTGAGATTTTGACACCTATAGGCTTAACCTATGGCTTTTTATCGTTTGGATTGTGATTAGCGTTTGTTTTAATCTCTTTGTTTGTCATTGCCCACTTAGTATTTACATTAAGAAGTTAGGATTGGTCTTTGGGTTCATGTGGCCATCTGGGTTTGAGTGGAACAAAATCTAAATCTTGTCTCTCCCTCTTTCATTGATTTTGGTTTTAGCCTTTTGTTTGATGTGTAGATACCCGGACGAAATCTTTAAGTTAATCCTTAAGTTCTTGTCCATAGAGATTTAGCTTGGTCTGGGTCTGCATAGATCCTTGGGGTCTGGAAAGTATGTAGGTCTCTTAGTTTTATCATTTAGTCTCTCCATGTTTGAACTCTGAAGGGAAAAGGATATAGGTTAGACAGAAGAACTAGTCTGCAGGAAACATTGTCTCCAGGAACCTTCCTCCTTCAGAGTGCACGCTGCATCTGGGGGAGGGCATGGGAGAACAGTCCCCTCAGAGGCCTTCTGCCTAGCACCACCTCAGCCACCCTCTAGCAGTATGATCTTGGGAATGTTTTTTACTTCTCCTGCACCTCAGTTTCCCTATCCATAAAAAAGGCAGTGTTTGTAGCGTTTTCTGACAGGGGTCCTAAGGAAGGTGCATTAGCATGTCTTAAAGCGGCTGCAGAGTCAGACTGGGGAAAGGAACTACTGCTTACTGTACTCTTACTGTGTGCCAGGAACTGTGCCAGGCCTTGTATATACCTTATCCAGAAGGGTAGGTCAGGAGAGGAGGAAGTATGTCCCTTCCATCTCTGTGAGTATGTAGGCAGGCCCTTGAAGCTTTCCTAAGCAAAAGCTGATTAGTGCCCCATATGTTAAGCATACTGCTGTAGGAGATACTCAGAAACACAAAATTTGTCAGTTTCCCTAAGAAATTGACTTGATTAGAGCGATGATAAAACGGTCCTATCAACTCCTCGGAGAAATGGTTGATTCCGGGACTGGAACAGGGAAAATAAAAAAGACAGCAGCATGTCAAAAGAACACAGAAGCCAACCTGAAAGAGTTCTCAATGGCCAAAACTGGGCACTATGAACAACAAAGTAATTAACAGTAGTATTGGATTATAAACCAAAGAATAAAATAAATATCTCTGAGTTAATGATATAAATGATTGAATAAATACATAAGTAGGGAGAAGAGATAGCTCTTCCTTTCAGAAGACTTCCAATTAATAAATGTAGAAGGAATGAGGGGAATAGAAAATCGCCATTAGCACACCACAGTAATAATTGCTGCAGGCAAGACTATCAATCAAGTCTAAAATTAGTGGGTGAAAGTTTAAGGAGAAACAGAACATTTGCATGGCCGCAAAGCATCTTCCCTAAAATATTTGTTAATTACTATGATGGTTTCAACCCATGTCCATGTATTCTTCAAAACTCTTCTCTCCAGGAGATGGAGTTTGATTCACCTCCTCTTGAGTGTGAGCTGGACTTAGAGACTGGCTTCCAAATAATAGAGTATGGAGAAGGAAAACCAGTAATTTTACAGTGGAAGAACCTGGCAGACACCACCTTAACCTGGTGGTCAAGGTTACATTACAGGGATAAGTCGTGTTGATATCACTTACCCCCTGATAGAATGTGATGAGAAAGAAAGGCACTTCACCTCTTGTGTTCTTCCCCCAAATCCATCACCTCAGTGTTATGAGAAAACAGACAAACTCAAATTGAAGGACATTCTACAAGATACCTGACTAGTACTCTTTAAAAGTGACAGGGCCGTGAAAGACAAGGAAAGACTGAGGAATTATTACAGACTGGAAATTAAGGAATTATGACTACTAAATGTAAAGTTAAATTTTGAAACAGAAAAAGGATGATTGTTAAAAACTGCGGAAATCTGAATAAAGTCGGTAATTTAGTTAATAGTATTGTATCAGTGTTAATTTCTTAAGTTTTGATCAGTGTACTTTGGTTATGTAGGATGTTAACAGAACGGGAAGCTGGGTGAAAGGTGTACAGGAACTCTGTACTATCTTTCAGCTCTTCTGTAAGTCTAACATTACTTCAAAATAAAAAGTAAGCAGAAGTCATATCTCTGGCGTCAAGTTGTCTGGGTTCAAATCTTGCCTTTGCCACCTACCAATTGAGAGGTAATAGACAACTTTCTTAATTTCTTTGCCTCAGTTTCCTCATCTGTAATAATAATACCTCCCATATAATAAGATTGAGTGAAGATTAAATGAAGTAATGCGTGTAAAGTACTTAGAACAGTGGCTGGAACATAATAATGTCAGCTACTAATATTAATATTTATACAGAGGAAGTTCTGCCCCCTTTTAGCTACTCAGCCATTGAGCCATGGATGTAAATAGTCCCTGCCAAAGGAGTTTGGAAGAGGAGAAGATGGTAATGGGCTAGGGTGGTCTGGAGACCCCTCGCCCCACCACGTATTCCCCTAGGAAGTGGGACTTGAGCCCTGCCCTTGAAGAAAGCCCAAGTTTCAGATAGCTGATAGGAGACTGGTATGGAGGAGGAAAGGGAACAGCTAGGGGCAAAGGTGGAGAAGCTACAGTGGGAAAGACCTGTTTGTCCAGCAGTGAGTGAGCTGTCCAGTGGGAGGCCACATGTGGAGTCAGTGGAGGGGAGGCTGTAAGGTGGGTGGGTGCCAGCTTGGATGCTGGCTTGATGGAGTTTAGATTTTATCTCTGGGTCTGAGAGAGAGAGAGAGAGAGAGAAAATGTTATGAGAGAGTGACTACGAAGTTAGTAACACTCTGAAATAAATGTCTTATTGTGTAGCTTCTCTGTACCTTTGGGATGTTGTGATATGTGTGTGAGAGATGTTTAGTCTGCCCACTGCCAATGCCTAGTGTACAAATGCATTTGCTGACCCTTAATAATGACACTGTGGCCCCAGGGCTAAGAATCGCTGCTGTGAGTGACCAGGAGCCTTCAGTGTGCAAGCGTGCTTTGACTTGAGAGCCTTGTTTTGGGGACTGTCTTCCATCACAGAGAGAGTGTGTTTCTTCTATTAGTTAAAAACAAAATTATTGAAGTATAATTTACATACAATGAGTACATGCATATTAAGTGTACAGAGCAATATATTTTTATCTATGTATACATCTGTGTAGTCAATACCAAATCATAACTGAAATGAAATACTTTTTTTCTCTCTTCAGCAGAAAGCCAATGTTTGCTTTAGAACAGCCCCAGTACTTATTTGGTGGGCATAGGAGTTTGTAGATGAAGGCCTAGAGTTGTAAGATAACTTTTTTTTTAAATCAGGCAGATAAATCAGTCTTTTGGGTTGTTTTAATCTTCCTTTGTTTATTGTGATGAAGCTAAATCTCCAAATAGGTATTCCCCCAGAGAGGATCTGGGAACCCTTGAACTGAGGAGAAACTAGTGGTATAGAAAGAAGCAAAGGCAGACCTTCCTACCCCTTTCAGGATTTGTAGTTATTTATTTACTGAGATGTGTGCAGAAAGCCAAACCAGCACTTCTTGTGAAATGGTGTATAGATTTGATCCTAAGGGTTTTATAAAGTTGAAAGCTAACCCTATTTTTGCTTTGGCCTGTGGTCTGCTGAAATAAGCTCCTTCTGTAGGATAGCAGTAAGGGAGATCCTTAAACCCACAGGGCTATTATCTAGGTGCCCAGGACTTCCTCACTCACAGTCCTGGTCCTTAGCTATGAGAATGTGTCCTCACGAAGTTCAAGGACCGTGTGCGTAGGACTGAAAACTTCTAGAAAAGGCAAAACAAGCTCCCCAGGCTTTGTGATTGGCAGTGTCTGAAGTCCTAACCCTGAATGGTCATTAAGAAACCCAAACCACACCCTTTATGCTGAGAGGAAGTTTTTCTCTCCAGTCAGCCAAAATTCAGTCATCTGCCTACACCAACTCCAAATTTCCTGTTATTATAAATCCTTGACAGTTTAGAAAGAAGGACGGTGGTGTGTGGGGCGGAGAATCCTTATTCAAACGAAAAGAAGAAAAATAGCAGTTTGGCTACAGAGGCATAGATAATAAAACTGCAAGATACATTTCTGGCCCCTTGAATCTCTATATAGTGCTGTGAGCCACCACGAATCTCTGTTATTCCAGTTTCAGGTTGTGCCCAGGGACTGTTAATGCTTTTACAACAACACAAGTTGTTGTTCACCTAGCGATGTTCATTTCAGCTTTAAGTGTGAGTAAACAAGCATGCGAGGTGAGCACCAATTTGTGAAAGCGGAGCATGTGTGACCTCATTTCAGTGTTGTGATGAAGTCAAACATTCATATGCTAATCTGACACCTTTAATGATATGTGTGATCATTGTGCTGCATGGTAATTAGGTAAGGAGCTTACATAAGTGACTATAATTAGTATTAATTTCTACATGGCCAAATCAAATTTTCACAGTTTCTTGTTTATTAATTTGTTGGTTCTCCAGCATCTATAATTAGCATCAATGTCAGCATTTTCCGGTATTACCTCCTGTAGTCTGATCCTCATCACTGGCATGCTCCGGTTCCCCTGTGTTAAAACACAAAAGTCTAGGTTCTCTCCCATAGAGCCCTTCAGAGGGAGAGGGTCCTCAGCCCCATTCTGTCTCCCCAGCCGACCTCACCCTCAGAGCAGCTCCTGAGGTTTCTTGCTGATCCTATGTAGTCTGGGATCTTCAGGGAGGCGGAGCTCCAGACCCTGAGACTGGGTGGCCCATGCAGGGGTGGGAGAGCACACTGTTGAGGTGAGAGGCTCCTTCACCTCTGAGAGGAGTTGGCAATGCATTTTATCAAAGAGTAGGGATTGATATAACTGAAAATTTCACACCTAGCAGATAGTAAGGGTTTAATAGACATTTATTTATAGAACTACTTATTCTACCGCAGAGTTGCTTTTTAGATTAGAAAGAGGGGTGTGCCAGAAAGAATATTTTGATACTTTGTTAGAGGGTCATTGAAAAGAAAATGATACATTTTGGATGGATTGAGAAACAGAATTGTTTGAGTGACATTTTTGACCTGCCCTTGTGTATCTGTGTGGCGTGCATGATGGGTGGTTCCATTTTTGGTGGTAAGATGCGGAACTTTTATTGTAGTCCTGCTGGTTGAGTGTGTATTGCCTGTTTTTATTGTGGTTAACCTGACCCACCATTTGGTTCCCTAAGGTTAGGTTTCCTTGCCTGTGCGTGATGAATGCATTCAGCTTCTGCAGAGGTCAACTTTGTTCTTTCTTCAAACGTTTACTGAGTTTCTGCTCTGTGGTAGGCGTTGTGCTAGGAGCCAGGTACAGAAAGATGATCAAATATCTCAACTTTAAATAATACCTTTTACATTTACTTCTGAAATCTCATTTGGCCTCATCACTGCTGTAAAATGGAGAAAGACTCTTCATGTGGCCATAATACAAATAGGTAGTCACAGGGAGATGAACTGACTTGTTTAAGATTACGCATCATGATAATGGCTAAGCTTAAGGCTCGGTCTCTTGAACCCTAACTATTCGCTAGTTAGGAAAGACTAAATACAATAGTTTTTGAATCTAAAACTAATCAATCAGGAAGGATGGCATCTTCTCAAAGAAGTTTATGCATACATTTAAAAAATTCATACAAATCGTTCTTAGATATCTAGTGCTACTTTATGAAAATTTGATACAGTAGTCCCGCCTTATCTGTGGTTTCACTTTCTGCAATTTTGGTTACTGCAGTCAACTGCCATCTGAAAATAACACTACGTCACAATGCCTACGTCATTCCCTCCGCTTGATCTCATCACATAGGTATTGTATCATCTCACATCATCACAAGAAGAAGAGTGAGTTCAGTATAATAAGATATTTTGAGAGAGAGACGATGTTCACATAACTTTTGTTACAGTATATTGTTATAATTGTTCTATTTTATTATTGATTATGGTTGTTAATCTCTTACTGTACCTAATTTATAAATTAAACTTTATGATAGGTATGGATGTATAGAAAAAAAACAGTATCTATAGGGTTCGGTACTATCCATGGTGTCAGGCATCCATTGGGGGTCTTGGAATGTATCCCCTGTGGATAAGGGGGAACTACTGTAATTAAAACATCAGATTTTAAAATTTTTATTTATTTATTTATTTATTTCCCCCAAAGCCCCAGTAGAAAGTTGTATGTCGTAGTTGCATAGCCTTCTAGTTGCTGTATGTGGGACGCGGCCTCAGCATGGCCAGAGAAGCGGTGCCTCAGTGCGCGCCCGGGATCCGAACCCGGGCTGCCAGCAGCGGAGCGCGCACACTTAACCGCTAAGCCACGGGGCCGGCCCAAAACATCAGATTTTAAACAGTATTAATTACGAACTCATAGTTTGCTCAACAAAAACATTCATCACTTAGTAAATCACCCTAATGAGCCTAGAATGATGTAGTCATCACCATTTGATTTGTACAGTGTTTCAGGAAGACACTATTAAGTGTATTTTTAAATTGTTTTGGGAAGTAGTAAGATTTTGCTAAGATTGGGTGGAAACAGTTTTGAAAATTCTGTTAGCCGATATTGAGTTGGCCAGGATGGGAAAAACAGTTAAGGTAATGTGCCAGCCGGTTTTCTTGTGTGGCTAGAAATCCTCCAGGGCCCAGTAGCCATTTTAGGTTTATTCTGTGAAAAAGGCCTTTGGGCTCCCTGTGTTATTGACTTTTTTCAGTTTCTGAAGAACTTAAGTAGAAAAATTTCCCCACGAGTGAAGTGAGAAGAGCATTATAACATTGCACTGTGGACCCCAAAACAGTGTTTATTGAACATAGGCCCCTCCAAAGGTTCTGATGTGGGAGCAGGGTGGGTTGTAGAGTTGTTTCTCTCTGGTGGTCTTCTTGAGGGCTTCTGGAAGTAGCAGTAAGAGGGCAGAGGTGACCTGGTGTGCTTAGAAAGCAGGGACTCGAGGCCTCCCTGAAGTGAGGTGGTTAGTTCTATGATCTTGGGCAGATTGCTTTCTCATTTTTTCAGCTCAAAAACGGGGTAATAAGTTACTCTAAAAGGGGATTTTGGAGTATCATGTATGTAGAGTATGCTCCTGTTTGTAGTGGGAAGTATTAGCTGGCTCTTTATGTACGTTTATTTCTGGGATCATTTGAAGTCTGTCTCACCCACAAGAATATAAATTCCGTGAGGGCCAAGGCCATGTCAGTCTATTTCACCTACGTGTATCCCTGCCCCTATGGCAGTGCCTGGAGCTTAGTAGATACTCAGATACTTGGTGAGTGAAGGACTCCCCATAGTTAGTACTGTAGGCAGCTGGGGAAAATATAGTCATACTGCCTGTAAGCGTAGATCTGTATTTGTTAACATCTTGGAGCTTCAGGCCTAGGCAGTTTTTTTTGTTGTTGATAACAAGGTACAGTTTGAGTTTTTATATTCCCAAGATTTCCTTCCGGAGGGTTTCCTTCTTCTACTTCAGCTTGATTGATGAAAATGTAATAATGAAGTGAGAGAAAAGGCTCACTCTGTTTTTGTGTTGAGGTGGGCTGCCATGATATGGAAGCCCTAATCTCTGAGCCATTCTATTTTGTCTGGGATCTACTCCTAGTTTAAGGCAGAGCTGTTTCTTTCTTCTCAGAGAAAAGTATTTGGTTCAAGGTCAGAGCTGTTTTCTTTGTAGCCAATTAAAAGCCTTTGAAGAATTTGAGGGTGAAGGAGCATCGTATTTTCGTCTTGTTAGCACATTGAGGAAAGTCTGGATGTGGAGATTTATGAAATGTTGAGACGAAAGTCTCGACAACGGTATACTGTTCAACAAATATTGCTGAATTGGAGTTAAAATGTTAGTATGAAAGTGAAATTACTTTGGATTGAGACTGCTGCTTCCTCTGTGTTCTCAATGGAGTCTGCTTTGGAAGAAAAATTAGGCAAAATACTCTCTATAAAGCCTCCATTTTTTTTGGTGAGGAAGATTGGCCCTGAGCTAACACCTGTTGCTGGTCTTCCTCTTTTTGCTGAGGAAGATTGGCCTTGAGGTGACATCTATGCCCATCTTCCTCTTTTTTGTACATGGGACACTGCCACAGCGTGGCTTGATGAGTGGTGTGTAGGTCTGCGCCAGGATTCGAACCTGTGAACCCTGGGCCGCTGAAGCGGAGTACTCGAACTTAGCTGCTATGCCACTGGGCCAGCCCCTAAAGCCTCTATTTTGAGAGCAATGATTCAGAAAGGAGTACAGGTCCAAGAAATTTTCATCAACAAATGAAAACTGAATTGCCAGGTTTGCCAGATGTCTCATTTTAAAGAACTTTTTCCTCATTTGGTCTCTTGTAAAAGTTTTCCTTTTTCCCCTGAAATATGCTCTGCCCCCATGTAACTTAAAAAAGTTTCAGAATGTTTAGAGTCCCATCTGTGTAGGGTTTGTAATTCTGTGTGGTTCAGCTGGGAATTGCATTGTATAAAAATAAAGGCTAAAAATACCACATTATTGGACTACAGAGTCTGGGGAAGTTTTCTTAAGTTATTTAGTAACTTGGTCTTTCACTCAACATTTATGAGCACCTGCTGTGAGCAAACACTGTTCCTTGTTCTCTAAGGCAGCAGCAACTTCACTGCTGCCTGCAATGTGGTTGTCCCTCATTAAAGGTGTACCCTACAGTCCTCCTACCTTAAGTGGAGTCATAGGGTAGTGTCGGGGGAAGAGGGCTAATCTCCCTCTGCCCTTTCCCTTAAGGTTTTTCTGGCTGGCCAAATAATCAACAAGACAGGTTAGCAGGAGAAAATAATACTAAGTTTAATAACATGTATACATGGGAGAAAGCAGGGACACTGTGTTTCTCAACACAATAGCAGAAATTTTCGTCTTAAATATCATTTTTAGCCAATGACAAAGGAGGATTTTGGGGGTGGGGGAGTCAGTTACAGGAGATTACCACTAAAGCACAGTAAACAAGAGTAAGGTTTATTATATAGCCCCAAGGCCTCATCTTTCACATTGATAAGTTACTAGAAATGAGCTCACCCCCCCTCTCTTCTCCAAACAGAGAGGGAGATACCTTTACAAATGGAGATTTCCCTTATAAATGTAAATGATTGTCTGGCAACTCCTGCAGGGCCATCCAAAGAATGTGGCCAGAGAGACAGGACTCCGGATAAGATGGGCTTGTTGGTGCCTTTTCTATTGTAACCTCTATCCTAAATTATCTTTTATAGCAGTCATGATAATAACCCCTTCCTAAAACAGATTTTTTTTGGTTTTAAATTCTTTAGGCAGTTTGGGAGGGGAAACTCAAATATTTTTCCTGAGCTCTCTGAGTCCTTATTGTCTTTAGCTCGAAATAATCTGCATACCAGAGTGGTGCTTCCTGGGGCAGCTTGCCCTGAGCACCATCAGTTCCCTCCTCTGAAACTTCCCTAGAAGTTTCACATATTAAAAGCTGAGCTGGTGACTGTGGAGAGAGAAATCGTGTTAGTACCCGGGTGATAAGAAGTCTGCAAAGAGAGAAAAGAACATAGATTAGAATGAGGATGAACAAGCAGAAAAGAACAAATCGGAGCACATTTCCCCACACTCCATTAAACCAGTCCCCCAATCCTGGAAACAAGTCAGTCCAATAAAATGTGTGAGCTTCGTTTATCTGATGAAAAATGTCAATCTTCTCTTTTAATAGATTTAAGTTAGATATTACTTGACCTGTTTGATTTACATAAAAACAACATTTTTCTCCAATGATTGCGCATGTTCCTCCTTGCTGGGCAGTGAGTACGTTCAGAGCACGCCGATTTTGGAGCACCACAGATGCTAGGCTGTTAATCTCTGACTGGAGTATGTTTAAGGTTTGCATGGTGGTGTTGAACTCTTGTTTCATTACCATAGAGAGATTTAATATTGTTTTCTCTAACTCATAATCTCCAACGCCGGGGAATAGGACTCTCAAGGCTGAAAAGAACTTGGAGTTGTGATACACAAGTGGATTTTCCACGATTTTTCGACTGGCATGTTTATGTGGCACAATCTTATGAACAAACGAACCCAAGTTTGTAATTTGGCTAGCATTTAAGGTGGAGTGTTTGGTGACAGAAGGAGCCAGGTATCCAAGTCCGCATCGTCCTGACCAATTAGGTGGGAATCCTTTATACACTTTGTTGCCGCATAAAATGAAAAGACCAGTGTAGTTTAAAGACAAGGTTAGAATTGAGTCTGTAGTTCCCAGGATCTGGACTATTTTATGATCTGTGTCACTTGCACTGTTACTACCTAAACATCTCCATTTTTCATGAACTCCTGTCAGTCTGCGAGAACAGAACAGATTGCGGAATAGCTGGTACAGGAGGCCTGCAGTCTGATTTTGACAGCTATAAAGCCTGGTCTTGTCACCTGACCAGGTGAGTCCAGATTTTTGATCCACCCATATATAGTCTGTGGCATTGGGCAGCTTAACCATGTGGATAGCTGCTATACCCCAAGTTGCACACGGGTGGCTCGTAAGCCATCCAGAGCATTTGGTGATTTGGCAAATGTTTGTGCCAGAGGGAGTAGTGATAGAGTCACTTACAATTTCCTTGAGAGTTCTGAAGATGCCACCTGCGGAATCAAACCACAGAGTTTGACGGCAATATTGTCTCGGTATATCACCCAGGAAAGGTCCAGTGCCATGTTTACTTTCAATGCAGAGGGAAAAACTTTCACCTATTGCTTGTACTTGGGCAAGGGACAGTCCTTGACCTTCTAAGCAGTCTTTCTGGGGCCCAAGTGACTCACCAGGAGAAGAAGCAGAGTGAAGTTTCCCTTGTTGCAGATACCATACTCTGTTATTCATCCATTTTCCGTACTTAGTCTACCAGGTGTTTATATCAGCAGGAACAAAGACTAGTTTAGGTTCTTTTGCACTATCTAGCTGTTGACATAACCAACAGTCAGATTGATTAGTTAGCGTGGCTAGGGCTTGGTAAACTGGCATAAGGGGGTGTTTGGTCTGTGCCCGGCCTGTTGAAAAGGAGAGAGTTAGTAAAAGCAAGACACAGATAGGAAAAGAGCCCATAGCGGAGACTTAGAGAGGGGAAGAGGGACAGATAGAGACCAGCACTCTCCAGTCAGCTTTCTAATAAATGATTAAAAAAATATATATATATATATATCCACTAATAGTTTGTGTGTGTGAGTGTGTATATATATAGGGAGTTTTGAAGCAAGGGGGAGGAAATGGGTCAAAGTAGGTTTTCTTGATCCGTGATCTTGGGAAAAGCTGTCTACTTCGTGATGTCGGCTGCTTCTGGGGCCTGGGTTTTGGCCCTCGAAATCCTTAGTTTAAGGTCACCTGTGGGGATTATCTCCCAGTTGTCTTGAGAGCGATGATCTGGGTCTATTTTGGCGTGGCTCACATGGATCCAGGAAGATTTTTCCTTTATTTTGATGGCAGTGTAGGTCATCAGTAAGACTTCATAAGGTCCTTTCCAGCGAGGTGACAGTGCGTGTTTTTTTTTAAAGACCTTGATGTACACCCGGTCTCCTGGTCGAAAGGGATGGCAAGGCTTGTCAGAAGGTGGTGGCCATGTCTCTTCTACCTGTTGACGATATGCTTCAAGTATACTAGTTAATTTTTGTATATAACAAGTCATAGCATCAAATTGTTTACTTAAGTTCCCATAATATTCATTTAATCCAGGAATTGAAGGTTTAGAGACGCCAGTAGGCATCGGACGTCCAAAAACTATTTTAAAAGGAGTCAGTCCATGCCTTCTATTTGGAGTATTTTGAATCTTTATAAGGGCCAAGGGCAGAGCCTCTGGCCATTTAAGTCCAGTTTTTTGACAGACTTTTCCTAGAGTTCTTTTTATATCTAGATTTTTACGTTCCACTTGCCCTGATGACTGAGGGTGATATGGGGTATGAAATTTTAATGAATACCCCAGAGTTTTTGCAAGCAAGTGGTTTATCTCTGCTGTAAAATGAGATCCTTGGTCTGATTCAATCCATAAAGGAATGTCAAAGCGAGGAATAACTTCAGTTATTAATTTCTTTACCACTGTTGTGGCATCTGCATGTCTGGTCGGATAGCATTCAGTCCATCCACTAAACATGCAGACAATAACCAAACAGTGAGAGTAACCTAAAGCTGAAGGGAAGTCTATAAAATCCATTTGGAGTGCCACAAAAGGCAGCGTGGGCCTGGGAGGACTTCCTGGATCACACTGATTTCTCCCAGAGACTTGGTAAGATTTGCAAGTTGTGCACTGGGAGGGGATTTGGTCAGAAATTTTATGGATGCCAGGGCAAAACCAATTGTCTTTCAGTTCCTTAACTATCCCCCGTTTGCACATATGTCCCACTTGGTGGGAGATAAGTGCAAGCCAAAAAGTCAAAAGAAAAGGAGCTATTGGAAGTCCATTTGGTCCAATGTATAATCTATCTGATAATTGTTTGGCACCCTTTTGTATCTAATTGTCTTTTTCAGATTGTGGGGCATTTGCCTGATAGTTAATAACATCAGTCAGGGATAAAGGCAGGTTTAAGAATTGGGTGGAAAACGGATAAGGGGGTCCATAGTGAGCTGCATGTTTAGCAGCTCTGTCAGCCCTGTCATTCCCTAAAGATATGACATCAGTCTCCTTAGTATGGGCTGAACAATGAATAATGGCAATTTTTGAAGGAAGGTGAATAGCTTGTAATAAGGCTGCAATTAAGTGTCTATTAGCAATAGGAGTTCCTGCAGAAGTTAAGAATCCACGGGATTTCCAAATTGTGCCAACAGCATGGCAGACTCTAAAAGCATATTTGTGTAAACGAAAGAAAAACAAGGTTAATGGTTAGAGCAAATTGTAAACCAGTTTTTGAGTTTAGAGGACAGCCAGTGAAGAAGAATTTTAGATGTCAGCGTCAAAGTATCTTTTGCAGTTTAAAATGTCTCTGATGGTGTCGTCAGGTCATCTCTTAAGTTTATATCAAGTTCATCAGCTTTAGTTTGTAAGGCTTCAGGAAAAAGGGCAGGTTCAGTTCTCAGTGATTTCAAATGAAAATGATGGAAAAAATCAAAAGCGTTAGTTTGGACATCTGTAGCCAGATATTTTACGAGACTAGAAGAAATCAGGATCCAGTCCAGTCAACAGATATAAAACAAAAACCTCAAAAGACAACAAAACTAGGATCTAATATCCGCAAATTTATACTGAAATAGTTTTTACTGAAATATAATTTTTTTTTCTAAAATCACCCTCATTTTTATTAAGATAGCAAAATTAAAACTAGTTTGCAAAATAAGTCTAGTTCCAATAGAGTTGGTTCAATTATTTACATAAGTACAGCAAGAATAGCAATTGATCACATAGGCTCTTTTAAATCTGTTTTGCTGGAACTTTTATAAGGAATCTCAGATTTAACTTTAAAGGCCTCTCCAGGCCAGGAAAGCCAAGCCAAGGATTTTGTCATCAGACTTTGTCTGCAATACCTATAAATTTGGGTGAATTCCTCTATTCCGAGGTTTCCCCAAAATATTTCAAGGTTCCTTGTACCTGCCAGATAAGTGACATTTTTTATTTATCCTGGTAAGTGCTGCTTGGAACATAAGGTACCAGGCCAATATTTCTACGTGGCTTTATTTCATAAAGTCTAATCTTCATTCTTCAAAAGCTGTATGGTTATATTGTAAATATGATGTTCCAGTCACAACCTTGGTAATAGAACCAGTGTTTCCAATTGTGTCCTGTTATAAGGAGAACAGATTTTTATTGAACTTATGTAAATAACTATATTGCCATGAAAACAACAATATTTATTTACTAAGAGTTTTTAAATTTGAGGGATCAGGTAGAGAGAAAAAGATAAATATTTCAATTTTACTTATAAAAGTATCATTTATCAAATTGTTATAAGTCATAGCTAGCTCAGGAGAAAAGAGAAAAAGTTTTTTTTAAATCTGAAAAAACATTAAAAATTCAGCAATATTTTAAATGAAAAATCATAAAAATTATAATCATCCTTATCAGTTGGTTCAGTCCTGTGTAATCTATTCTTGATCCCAATCTTTTTGTTAGCAGCTTTATGAAGTTATCAGTCTCTCCATCAGATTTCTATAATTTTTTTACCCAGTTCAGTTTTATGATCAGAAAGTTTGTCAGAAACCTGTACTCCAGTGTAAATGTCTGAGTCCTTTCCATGAATTTTTCTGAAGTCGAAACATTTTGCAAAAGCATTAGAGCAAAGAAATAAGTCTGTAAACAACAAGACCTCAAAATGGCAATTGACAAGGAAATTTGGTTAATTTTGTGACATACAACACTTTAAAATAATAATAACCAGAATTATGACTGATAACCAGGACAGATCAGAATTTCAGTAATGTTATACAATTTTAAAACACCTATGTCAATAACATTTGCCCACATAGTAGCACCTAAGCAGGCTTATCATCACTGGTCTGACAATGCTTTCCATATAATTGAACATATTGAATAAGCCTAATAAGTTTAGTATCTTTCCCCTTATAGAAAGAGAGCAAATTTCTTTGAGAAGTTCCAGGGCCCTTTGAAAATTCTCAAAGAAAAAAGTAAAAAAAAGACTTTATTTAAGATATGAATTTTGGTGGAGCTTGTCAAAAATATAAACAATCAAAGCAAACAGAGCATTAACAGTCCAAAAGCCTTAATAGAGAGACCTCAGTCTTTTGAACGTAGGAAATTATTTTAACAGTTTTTTTTTTTTTCTGTCTTTTAGGTAGACTTACTCAAAGGTAAAGAAAAATCTTTTGTAACCTCTTTATTAAGTTTAAGCAAATTATCCTTTTAAGAGACAGAAGACCAAATTTTAATTTTGCACCAGCTTATTTCTGCTATTAAAACTCATTTACTTAATTAAATTTATTTTAATCTTAGCCAACTTGACCATGCATAAAACTCTTTTTTCAGAATTCTTCTTCCACAAACCTTTTATAACTTTCCTTTTACATTCAGAATTTGTCCCATGTCTTTTTTTTCCCTCCTAGTACTTGAGGACAAATTTATCTTTCTTAACCAAACAAAATATTTCCATTCTTTGTACCTTTATACATCTTACTTTCCTTGTACACAGACATATTTTTTTTTAATTTTTAGTAGCTTTAATCACATATATTAATTAGAAATTTTAACCCTTAGAAACCTTAATTTCTAAGTAAAAACTAAGTAAACAATTATAAACTTTCTTTTACATTAGTATCTTGTGGCTTGGAAAATTTATGAACACTTACTTTATCATTTCTGGAAACATGTTACTTTATAGTACAATCTTTTAATAAAACACGTTTACCAATAGACCCAAAACACCTTTTAGTTTTCTTGTGATGAAAAGCCAAAAGTAGACAAATGTACATTTAGCAATCAATGTCTAATATCTTATCTTATTTGGAAATGATGATACTCAGAGAATTTTTATCATAAAATTCAGCAAAACTCTAAAGTTTTAGGTCACCAAAAAGAGTTTGGAAGCTGTAACCACCATAACACATAATTATTGTTTAAAGTTCATCCAACATTTATCTTTTTCACAACTATTTAGTTACTTATTCCCAATAATTATTTAGATTGCCTACAAGACTTCATAAGACTTGAGATAAAATTAGCCATCATTTAAATTACTATTTTTGTTAACCAGTTCTGTAATAGAAATAACATCAGTTTTTTTTCTTACAAAATTTCATGTAAATTTCGTCACCTCTTATACCTTTAAACATAATTATCATTAAGATTTTTATCAATAGGTCTTGGTCTTCTAACTTTGGACAAGAGAAGCATTCCCAGTCAGACATTTTAAAACATACTCAGGCAAAGTTGATGTAACCTCTTTGTATAAAATTAGCTCAAACATTTCAACCTTTATAATCTTATCAACACTTACACTTTTACATGTTCTCAATTCAATTGTAACCTGAGTCAAGGTCTTAAGACTAGTCAAATTTTTTCCTTCCTTTTTCTGGCCTTAATTCTTAGGTACCAATTAAGCAATTATGTGAGAGCTCTCAAAAAATTTTTTTTTCCCAATTTAGAAGTTTTTTCAATTCAAAGGATCCGTCGTCTGGCCATTGACGAGTAGGATCTTTACTTGTATATTTATTCCAATAGTGACTCAAACCAATAAGCCTTTTTAAGGAAAGACCCGGAGGTAACTTTCCACGCTTATAATAAATCTACCATGGATGCAAGAGGCATCCCTGGTGAGGGCGCAGATGATGTAGCCCCCATGATCCACAGAATTCACTTCCAAAGATATTTAGAGAAAGTAAAGACCTTCGTTGCACAGGCGGTAAGGATAAAAGGGTGTCTCCGGTCTCCCACAATAGTGTGGGACGCCTCCAGTCACAGACCCGCTAATCTGTGACACCGGGCGGGCGATACTGGAATGGGATTTTTCCAGCACTAACAAGCAACGAAGGTTAAGACAACAAAAGCCCTTATGGACTGGGCCCTTTATGACAAACTCCCCTGAGAACTTGGCACAGCCGGACAAAGAGACAGTTCGGAACCCCAGTCTACTCGACTGGCCACCAAGGTGCACCCCGGTAAATGCACCTTCCGTATGGTGGAGACCAAGGAGAATATTCTCACTGGTCACAAAGCCAAGTTTTCTCAGGACACAGAACAAGACAGAAGGAAAAACCTCATCCGGTTTTTTTTTTTTCTGTGCACAATGACAGCTTTAGTCACGCCTTAGGTCTCTTGGAGCCAGAATAATACCTGGGGGGGAGGTGCCGCGGGGTTGGGGACTGTGTGCTTTTACAGAGTACCTCGTCGTTGCACGGACATTTTCTTGCAGTTGGCGGGGGACCTGTGTCATCTACCCCGTTCCGTGACCCAACTTATCCTGACACGGGAGTCTTCTGAAAGTGGCGAGCGCCCTAATGGCTCTTAACTGCTCGACCCGCGCCCACTTAAATTTGCGGCCTTTTTGGCTTCCAAGATGCCCTTGGCAATGACATTCACTTCATGTGCATAATAACCCACAGCAAAGTTTGTAGACGCCGGTCTGGTGAGACCCACAAACTCACCAGTCTGTGGGGCCGGCCCGGACAGCAAGCTTGTAGGGCCTATGCCTGCGTCCTACCCTATGGTATTTCCTTCTTATGACAAAAGACACAGACAAAAGAGAAAAACAGAGACTATCTCTGGGAGGAAAAGGGATCAAGATCAAAAACCAAGAGTACTCTACCAAATTTAAACCAAGAGTCACTAAAAGCCCAAGAAACTAGTTTCCCAAATATTTTCTCCTGCCAATCTAAATTTAGAAAGAGAAAAAATTCTCACCACTTCCTTCCGCCGGACCCCGCAGATAGAGATTCCGGGAGGCTGACGTGGTAAGAAGTCTTACCTTTTGCCGGCTTTCGTCAGGCGTTCCCGTATCTCATCATCTGCAGTAGTCCAGGGAGAAGGCAGGTCTTCCAGCCAGAGAAGACAACTTACCAGCCAGTGCTTCTCCTGGCTGGCTCGCCAAAACTGTCGGGGGAAGAGGGCTAATCTCCCTCTGCCCTTTCCCTTAAGGTTCTTCTGGCTGGCCAAATAATCAACAAGACAGGTTAGCAGGAGAAAATAATACTAAGTTTAATAACATGTATACATGGGAGAAAGCAGGGACACTGCGTTTCTCAACACAATAGCAGAAATTCTCGTCTTAAATATCATTTTCAGCCAATGACAAAGGAGGATTTTGGGGGTGGGGGAGTCAGTTACAGGAGATTACCACTAAAGCACAGTAAACAAGAGTAAGGTTTATTATATAGCCCCAAGGCCTCATCTTCCACATTGATAAGTTACTAGAAATGAGCTCACCCCCCCTCTCTTCTCCAAACAGAGAGGGAGATACCTTTACAAATGGAGATTTCCCTTATAAATGTAAATGATTGTCTGGCAACTCCTGCAGGGCCATCCAAAGAATGTGGCCAGAGAGACAGGACTCCGGATAAGATGGGCTTGTTGGTGCCTTTTCTATTGTAACCTCTATCCTAAATTATCTTTTATAGCAGTCATGATAATAACCCCTTCCTAAAACAGATTTTTTTTGGTTTTAAATTCTTTAGGCAGTTTGGGAGGGGAAACTCAAATATTTTTCCTGAGCTCTCTGAGTCCTTATTGTCTTTAGCTCAAAATAATCTGCATACCAGAGTGGTGCTTCCTGGGGCAGCTTGCCCTGAGCACCATCAGTAGAATGGCTAATAATCAAGGGGGGCTTTTTCTTTTACAGTTAAAGAGACACAGGTCCTTCTAGTGGACATCTCTTTTGCGGGGGGCAGCATTCCTGCATATTCCTTTATTTGGTCCACCACTAAACCTCTCCCTGCAGGCCGTCCCAGTGTCCTTTGTGCACCTGCAGAGGAAGAGCAAGGGGGAGAAGGCAGAGGGGTTTAAGGAGCTAGCCCCAGCAGCCTGCTTGCAGCGTTCCCTCTGCCCCAGCATGACAGACAGAGCTACTGGTGGAGAAATGGGAGCAGGCCCTTGGCTGAGCGCAGAGGCTCTTGCTGTGTGGTTTGTGGAGAGGTGGGTTTTGCTCAAGGTACATTTAGATGTCAGTGATGTTTTCTTTTTGACCTTTTCAGTTATGTGACCTCTTCACATCCAGCCAAGCTCCCCTGCTCCCCAGTGTTCCCAGTTACCTATCAAAATCCATATAACCACTGTGTAGCTAGATACAACTTGATCTTAGAAAATCAGTTTTTGTAAGGGAATTCACATTAAAGTGCAAATGCAATGACGTTCTGCCCTGTCTTACTCTGTTAAATGAACCAAAAAAATCTGATGGTGTGATGTAGGAAAAGATCTTTTCGAGTAGAGGTTCTTGGCTTTCTTCCACGTGGGTAGAGAGAAAGGGCCATCCTGTCCCCACAGAATCCACTACTGACTGCTCTGTATTCCCTCCTTGCTCACTGGCCTCTTCTCTAAACCAAAGGCCAGGAGGCCCCTGGCCCTGGTAGGCCCCACCTCTCCACACTGTGGTTGCTCTGCTTAGGGAAATCCAGGTGTTTTCTGCTCTGGCCAGGGTCACAGCAGTTTGCTAGGGTGGAGCCATGGGTGGGAGCTGATAAGCAGTTCTAGAACTCTCAGACTGTACAGTCCCTGGAGGGAGGAAGAGGCCGTCTCTTATTACCAACAGTCCTCCCCCTACCCGGTAGCACATACAAAGGCTCTTCCTGAAGAGCCTTATTTTTCCCCCTCAGTTTTTCTGCCTCAAGCTCACTCCAGAAACGTTTTCCTGGTTTCTCATTCTACCCTGTCTGCTCTATTTCTAGAACCAGCCCCTACTTGTTTCTTCCAGAGTTTAGCCATCATTGAAATCAATGTCTTGAGACTTTGTGGGTGTGAAACACCTTCTGGTTGAGAATCAAAGAGGTGTTGATGTGCAAATGTGGACTGGGTTTGGTGATTCCATTTTGAAGGTGGTGTGACTTGGGAGAGTCCGTGTGTGTAGTGCTTAGGAGTGCAGGTTCTGGAGCCAGTCTGTCTGGGTTCAAATGCCAGCTCTCTGCTTAGCTTAAGTTATTTAAAGTTTCCGTGCCTCAGTTTTCTTACTTCCAAAATGGGAATAATAATAGTACCTACCTACCTCATAAGGTCTTTATGAGGATCTTCAACATATGAAGATGTTTTGAACAGCCCCTGACACATGATATCTGTTTATTAAATGTAAGCTTTCTAAATCTTGTACAAAGTGAAGCTGTGGGGCTGACAGAATCATCCCTAATGTGCCTCTGTGCTTTCTATGCAGAAAATTATGACAAAGAAAAGAAGGCAGCAAAGAGTATCCCTGGAACAGTTTCACAAAAAGCTATCACATTGTCTCAAGGTCTCCTTAAAGATGGCTACCAAATCCGTTTCCTGAATTTTATAGTCTCAGTGAAAATATTCTGTTGCCTTCTGATTTGTTGAAGTAAAAAGTTGACTGCAAGCATGAAAAAAATTTTTCTTACGGAACACCATATAACTATAGCATATTAAATGTGAATTTGACAAGTTACTGTGACATTTTGAACTTTTATATGTCTTAAAAAACTTGATCTTGAATGAGTATCAGTTATGATTGGTACATTATAAAGTTTCTAGTTCTTTATGCAAAAAGTTGGATATTAGTCCCTTGGGAAGGTTCCCCCTGGAGACTATTTCTAAGAGAAAATTAAATATTGACTTGCAGCACCTTTTTAGGATGATGGCTTGCCCTTGAGTCCAGACTCCTTAGTGTGTCCTTGAGGCTTTTGCAGTCTGGCCCGTTTCTCTTTCCTCATTGCTCACCACTGATAGCTTTGTACTGGATGCTTCAGCATTACCTAATTTAACAAATATCAAGTGCCCATCTGCAATTTCCTTTAACCTAGGACTTGCATCTAGAGCTGTACATGTGCCTCTTTGCCTACAAGACTTCCTGTGCTCCAAGTTTTGACAACTTCTGGCCTCATCTTAGAAGAGACAGTCGGGGGACCGGCCCGGTGGCGCAGGCGGTTAAGTGTGTGTGCTCCGCTGCGGCAGCCCAGGGTTCGCTGGTTCTGATCCCGGGCGCGCACCGACACGCTGCTTGGCAAGCCGTGCTGTGGCGACGTCCCATATAAAGTGGAGGAAGATGGGCATGGATGTTAACCCAGGGCCAGTCTTCCTCATCAAAAAAAGAGGAGGATTGGCAGATGTTAGCACAGGGCTGATCTCCTCACAAAAAATAAATAAATAAATAAAATACTTTAAAAAAAAAAAAAAAAGAAGAGACAGTCGGCATGGTGGTGAAGTGCCCAGACTCTGGAGTCAGCCTGTGTGGGTTCAAATCCCAACTCTGCCACTTGCTAGCAGTATGACCTTGGGGAAGTCTCTTAACCTCTTTGTGGCATCTTTAAAATGGCAGTAATAATAGTAGCTGTCTTACAGTGTTGTTCTGAGAATTACAGGAGATGATCCACAAGCACACTTAGCATCTTCACAGCACATAGTAGCTTCTCGGCAAGTGTTAGTTATTATTATCATTATTACATGTCACGTCCTTCAGGAAGTCTTCTGATTCTGCATGTGAAGGCCCTTCCTATGTACTCCCAGAGCTGGTTCTGTAAACCCTGGCATTACATATTTATGCTGCATTGTAATTTCCCATTTGCTTGTTTCTATCCACTTCTAGACTGGAAGCTCTTTGAAGGTAGGTAAGGTCTCTTTCTTGACCACAGTTGTATCCCCATTGCCTGGTAGACATTGTTTCCTTCTTTTACCGGCTCTAAGATATTGGGGTAGGTATTTTCTTCTTCCTCTTTCTTTTTTGTTTTAAGAGTCTGTAGCTATACAGAAACTGATATACAATAAGGTACACCTGAAATTTATACAATGTTATAAGCCAATACGACCTCAGTAAAATAGTTAAAAAAAAAAGAGAGTCTCTAACTAAATTGCTGTTGATTTATTTATTTATTTATTTATTTGTGAGGAAGATCAGCCCTGAGCTAACATCCGTGCTAATCCTCCTCTTTTTGCTGAGGAAGACTGGCTCTGAGCTAACATCTATTGCCAATCCTCCTCCTTTTTTTCTCCCCCAAAGCCCCAGTAGATAGTTGTATGTCATAGTTGCATATCCTTCTAGTTGCTGCATGTGGGACGCGGCCTCAGCATGGCCAGAGAAGTGGTGCGTCGGTGCGCGCCTGGGATCCAAACTGGGGCCGCCCGTAGTGGAGCGCGTGCAGTTAACCGCTAAGCCACAGGGCTGGCACTTTTTTTTTTCGGTGAGGAAGATCGGCCCTCAGGTAACATCTGCCAACCCTCCTCTTTTTTTGCTGAGGAAGACTGGCTCTGGGCTAACATCCATGACCATCTTCCTCCACTTTATATGGGACGCTGCCACAGCATGGCTTGCCAAGCGGTGCGTTGGTGCGCGCCCGGGATCCGAACCGACGAAACCTGGGCCGCTGCATCAGAGCACGTGCACTTAACCGCTTGTGCCACTGGGCCTGCCCGCTGTTGATTTATTGATGAATGAGTCTACTTGCCTGTTTTGTCATGAGCCGAGAGACTCAAGTGTTTCCCTGTCCTCTCATTAGGGCGGTTTTTAAAGATGCACCAAGGTTTGGGGATGAAAAATGACATTCATGAAGCCTACCTGTGCCAGGGATTACAGCAGGCTCTTTAGATACCTTCTTATTGAATTCACTCTCAGCTCCTCCACATTAAGCGCAAATAGACCCATTTAAGAATTGTGTAGAGCGCTTAGAATCATTCAGCTTGGTAAAGGTCAGAGTTAGGCTCTCAACTTCCATCTCTCTGGCTTCATGGCATGTGATGTTTTTGTCCTGTGCTCACTGCCTTGCCTGAGGTCCTGTGGGCTGGCTGGTTCCCTGCCCACAGCTACTGTCCCAGGGCCTTATTGCCTCTTCTCTAGGGAGCAGTGCAATTAGACTTCAAAAGTGATCATTGAAGGGATTGATTCTTTCTGTTGAGAAGATGCTGAGTTGGATATGATTTTATACTGTGCAACTGCAACACTTTACTAGCACAAAACAATGGGACTGTCATGCAGGCAGATAAGGATTATGGACAAAAACAAGCTTGGGAACGTTGGGGAGGAGAGAGCCGAGAAACATCTATTTTTATAGCTTCATTTCTTAGTTTGTCCAAAGTTAAAAATAGAGTTAATCATGCCCTCTAGGCCACCTGGATCTCTGATTGGTACAAAAACTTACACAACATATCCAAAGTATAGTCTATGTAAAGACTTTCTACCAAAGTATGCCATTCATCAAAGAATAGGTTCCACCTCTCTTCTCAATAACGTTTTTTTTTTTTTCCCCTTTTTCTCCCCAAAGCCCCAGTACATAGTTGTATGTCATAGTTGCACATCCCTCTAGTTGCTGTATGTGGGACGCGGCCTCAGCATGGCCGGACAAGCAGTGCGTCGGTGTGTGCCTGGATCCGAACCCGGGCCGCCAGTAGTGGAGTGCGTGTGCTTAACCGCTAAGCCACGAGGCCTGCCCTCAATAATGTTTTTTAAACAACAAAACACAAATGGGCTTGGAAACCAGGGTTTATTGGGACCAGAGCTGACCTTCAAAGTAGTAAGATAAGCTAATGAATCAGAATAATACAATGTCTGCTTTTTACTCTAAGAATCATTAGGGTACCAATCTTTTGTAACATCATTATATTTTAATTTTCTATTTAAAAAAACAACAACATGGGAAGCTCTCATATGATTGAGCACCACCGGCTGAGCTGTTTCCAGTGCAATAGGCCTGGCCGACTTGCATGGCACCAAGGAAATCTCTTCTGGTTTGTTGTCAGTCCCTCACCCAAGCTGAGGACACAAGGACCATGCAGGGGAGCTTCCAAACATAGCTGTGGATGAAAGCCTTGGCTTCAAAAATGTTGAAAGTTCCTTCTAGCTCTGAAATTCTATAAGAACTCTGAAGAGGCAGAGAAAGGAGAGAGACTCTTTGTTGTTGATTTTAAGTCCTTCAAAACATTAACATCTTTTTATTTTATTATTTAAAAATTTTTTCTGATGTAGGTATGTGATAACTTCTATTCCCAAAAAGGCTAACTATAACTTGAAGCTTTCTGATCAGAGGATGGTATAGGTAATGATTTCTTTATCAAAACAATTGATATTTGGAGTTCACAACAACCTGAGCCACAAAATGTTGAGGTTCTCTCTGGAAGTGGATCCATCTAGTCCAACTTGCAGACTCAGTGTTGTTAGTAACTGTTGACTACTAAAAGAATCAGAGCTTTTTTGAGTAAACAAATTTTAAGGGCATTAGAGATTTGTGGGGAGACTCAGAAGAACATATCTAGAAGTTCTGAATAAATTGATACCCTCCTCCAGGTTATTACATGCAGATCATTCAAAGCATTGTTCCTTGTTCTGTTTCCTATGTGGATTATTCCCCCTGTGTTGGGACATCTTAACTGACATTCTTTTTTTGTGTGTGTGAGGGAGATCAGCCCTGAGCTAACATCCACGCTAATCCTCCTCTTCTTTTGCTGAGGAAGACCGGCTCTGAGCTAACATCTATTGCCAATCCTCCTCCTTTTTTTTTTCCCCTGAAGCCCCAGTAGATAGTTGTATGTCATAGTTGCACATCCTTCTAGTTGCTGTATGTGGGACGCGGCCTCAGCATGGCCAGAGAAGCGGTGCGTCGGTGCGCGTCCGGATCTGAACCCGGGCCGCCAGCAGCGGAGCGCGCGCACTTAACCGCTAAGCCACGGGGCCAGCCCTGACATTCTTTTTTGACTAAGACTCTGAATATAAGAGAAAGTAGGGGCAACAGCAGCTAAAATTTCCA
Source organism: Diceros bicornis minor (assembly GCF_020826845.1). NCBI lineage: Eukaryota > Metazoa > Chordata > Mammalia > Perissodactyla > Rhinocerotidae > Diceros > Diceros bicornis. Next base: position 29,777,399 of record NC_080753.1, on the reverse strand, counting down.
GTGTACTTACTGTATTCTCAGCACTGAGCCAGTGCTTTACACTGAATCCTCACAAAGCCATATGAATAGGTGCTGTTATCATTTTACAGATGAAGAAACTGAGGCACAGAGAGGCTAAGTAACATGTCCAAGGTCAGAGAGCTAGTTAGTGCATGAGTCAGGATTCACTTGTGGCTCCAGAGCTCTCATTCCTAACCACCACACTGTACCTGTTAGTGCTGGAGATGTCATGAGAAATTTAGATGTTTTTTAAATCTACCAGTTCAAGCTATTGTTTTCACATGTTGTTTTGGCCACAAACATCGCCTTCCTGCCTTGATCAGTACCTCTGGCTCTGTGTGTCAGCAAACTTGCAGAGGTCAAATCTGTCCCCGCAGGATGAAGATTTCCTTCACACATATACAAGACTCTGCTTAGGCTCTCTCCCAGTCAGCCCTTGTAGCTCTGGGATTCATCCTAATGGAAGATGGTGAGGTGCATCCTGAGAGCAAGCATGTGCAGAAAAAGAGGGTACAGAGTACTGAGCCCCATGTGTTTCCATACCCAGGACTAAGGGGAGGAGCCAGTGAAGCCACCACAGGAGGAACCAGCAAAAGTGAAAGAGGAGTCTAGGAAGGCAATGATACAGTGATCAAGGGAAGAGAGAATTGAAGGGAAGGTTTGATCAACTGTGTCGACTGCTTCCGAGATCAAGGAGAATGCAAACAGAAATTGGATTTGGGGATTGTGTGAGTTGCTGATCTTTGAGAGTATGGTTCCGTTAACATGGGGAGAAGCTGATGGTTGCCTTGAGGGGCTGTGCAGTGAATGGGGAGAATGTCTACTGTGAGGGCTTTGGGTATAGAACACTGACTTCGAAACTTTGGCAGGGACGGGCAGACTTGAAATAGGATGGCAGTTTGAGGGACAATGAGGCCCAATAAAGCCTTTTTCCTCTGATGGGTGCTCTGTTCTGACCATATCTGAAGGCAGTGGGAGAACCTGGTAGAAAGGGAGCAATTGAAGATGCTGATATGATGTTAATGGCATGTATTGAATGCTTACTGTGTGCCAGGTACTGGGGGAAGCACATTTCCTGTTATTTCTCATTTAATTCACACAGCAACCCTGGGAGGTAGGGAGTCAAACCCCCTTTTACAGATGAGGAGACAGAGGCTGAGAGTTTCAGTCACTTGCCCAAGCTCAGAGTGCTATTAAGTTGTATAGTTTTAAACCGAGGACTGTCACGCTACATCATAAATATAACGGAGTTAGCAGATTATGGGGAAGATAGAGTCTGAGAAGAGAAGTGCCTTTCTTCCTCAGAGACTGTACAAAAGGATTCCTCAATTCAGGTGGAGAGAGGAAGATGGATCAACTCTTTGACCCTTATTTCGATTTTGTGCCCACTGTCAGGCTCCATATTACTCCTCACTGTTCCATATTCAGAGAGCCTGCAAACCGTTTGAAGGATGTCTACTTTTTTTTTTTTTTGGTGAGGGAGATTGGCCCTGAGCTAACATCTGTTGCCAATCTTCCTCTTTTTTGCTGAGGAAGATTGGTTTTGAGCTAACATCTGTGCCCATCTTCCTCTATTTTTTGCATGTGGAACACGGCCGCAGCGCAGCTTGATGAGTGGTACATTGGTCCGTGCCCAGTATTTGAACCTGTGAACCCCGGTCCGCTAAAGCAGAGCACATGAACTTAACCACTACACCACTGGGCCAGCCCTGTCTGTATTTTTTTCTGATGGTCCAAATCCTTTTGCAGAGACAGGAGCTTCAGACATCTAGAGGAGGTTTAAAGAAAGCCAGCTCTGTGGACAGTGAATGCACTGGGAGGTTGGCTTGGCCCCACAGCCTCCTAGAATCTACTTGTACTTGGCATTGAGTGGAGAGTTTTTTGGTGTGTGTATTTTTCTTTCTCCTGTATTTATTGGTGTTAATATGAGCCACTCAGCCAGGTCTATGAAGTCTGATAGAAGTTGGTCAGGGTTTAGTTTTTAGATACACTTTCCTCTAGCTTTTCTTTCAACGATCTTCAAGTTTCTCATTATTATGCATTTATAGCTTCCAGAGACCCGTGCCCTCAGTACTCACTGTAGTCCTCATAAAATCATTGAAGATTTGTACACATTTTCTGCTCCAAACAGCTTCTACAGTGGTGAGCATAGTTGCCTTCCAAAAAGCTTCTGCAAGTGCAGTTTCCTGTTTTTCTTAACCTTTAACCCTTTCTAAAGGAGACATTCTTTGGGAGTAATTTGTTAAGTTTCATGTTTCCCTGCAGCACTGCTATTTCTGTATGTGGTTTGGCAACCATTGGCATGGCGACTTTTGGATTTCCAAATGGGTGGCTCCCGCCATTTCAAGAAAATTTGTCTGAAATGATCAAGGAGGTGGAGGAGGAGGCAAAATGGTTAGAGAGACGGAAGCATAAAAATCTGTTAATAATTTATTAATATTATCTGATCTTAGAAGAGTCTTAATTGCCTCCTGTATCATTTTTATTTTTCCTATGTAATTATGTAGATCTTTTGCCTCTTTGTTGTTGAAGACTAGTTTTTTTAAATTGGCAACTGAGCAGTTACTGTTAATGTTTATTTCTATTGGACTTTCAAGTGTTCTCATATTTCTTCCTTATGTTTATTTACTAGGAGACTTAATTCTTAGTACTTTATTGGTCTGTATTAGTTATAGTTTCACATTGTCCTTTTTTCTTTTTCTGGGAAGCCTTGACTATCTTAGCTGACTCTTGATCTCTTTCCTATCTTCTGTAAATGATTATTTTTTTAATAAAACCCATTTGTTTTGGGCCTTCCATAACCCCTCTTTTATAATTTTATTTTTATTTATTTTTTCCCCCCAAAGCCCCAGTAGATAGTTGTATGTCACAGACGCACATCCTTCTAGTTGCTGTACGTGGGACGCGACCTCAGCATGGCGGGAGAAGCGGTGCGTTGGTGCACGCCGGGGATCCGAACCCGGGCCGCCAGCAGCGGAGCACACGCACTTAACGACCAAGCCACGGGGCCGGCCCCCATAACCCCTCTTTTAGTACATTTTTCTCCCTCTAATTTCTGCTCTTAGAATGGCTTTCCTGAAGTCCTATATGACAAATGTCATCAAGGGTGCCAGAAAAGGGAGTCTAGTTAGTCCCTGGCTGTGACCCGATAATGATCATATAATTGGGCCTTGGGGCAAAGGCGTTCACACACTGTGTGTGATAGAAGGATAAGCTGGTGGGCCCAGGAGTAAGTGAGTAGGGAACTTAGAACCTTTCTAGAGAAATAGCTGAGAAACCGTGAAAGAGGCTTAAGTGACAAGACATGGAGGAAGAACCTTCTTGCCAAGAGTTGGAGAATCTTATTTGGGGTGATTTTGTCCACAGAATTCTGGAGAACAGTGTATGGGGCTTGGGAAAATGGGGAAAGGTAATTGCAGCTTGAAACTGGATGGGTGATGGTGCTCTCTGGGATTCAGACCAAATTGAGCTTTCTTTAGTTTCTTTAGAGTAGTGATTATCAACTGAGGGTGAGCCTATCAGCCCCCAGACATTGGCAGTGTCTTTTGTCACAACTTGGGGGCGGGGACTGGTGCTACAGGCATCTAGTGGGTACAGACCAAGGATGCTATAAATATCGTAGAATGCACGAGACAGCCTCCCACAAACAAGAATTATCTGGCCAAAAATGTCAGTAATTCTAAAGTTGAGAAACCTTGCTTTAAAGAGAATCTTGAGGGATTTTCACCAGGAGTGGATTAGAATTAGGAAGTAAAACTAGAGGAAGCCATAAAAAGCCTGCGATCTTGTTATATGTATTAATGTATGTATTAATGCTAGGCTAATGTGAAGAAAAACTATGACTAAGGTTGTATTTGTGTAGTTTTCTCTCTGGTATGGTTTGTATCTTCTGATGATCACAAATTGTAGTACAGAAGCTTTGACATTCGTAGCCACTGGTGTGCTATCCTGCGGAGAACACAGATGAGATATGCTCACCTATGAGAGAGGCAGGACACTCTGGAATCTTGGACTCTTCAGGGCAGACCTCCATTCTCTGGGTGGTGACAGCTTGGGAAACTTACCTGTGGTAGTTGGGAAACCTCTTTGAGGACCACTGGCAGCCTCCCTTGACCATCCATGCCTTTGACTGGATGTGTTTAAGGGAGAAAGACAATCCCTCAGAAGCTTCTAGAGTCCTCAGAAAGTATAGTGTTCCCAAGCCTCTTAGAGCCATTCCTCTTGGGGCTAATGATTTTAGAGATAAATGATCTTTGTCCCTGGACTTAGTGAGTGTTGATGAAGCCAAAGATCCTTTCTCTAAGGAGACATGATCATTTTATTCATCGAGTTTCCAAAATGAAACCTTTTGAGTTGTATTGTGACCCCTTCTAATTTGTGTCCTGTAGTTTATTTGAATTCCTTAAAACAAGTATTTCTCACTGGAGAATCCCAGACCCCAAAGTTGTGGACTTTGAGGTGCCAAGTGTGCAAAGATGGACAAAGTGTGTTCTGTCTCAGTACTTGAGGTGGATTTTATATTGGAGCACTCGTGTCAGTCAGTTTAGTTTAAAGGGGTGCTATGACTCGCTCCCAGCTCTGTTAGCCTGGTGCTCCCCAGCTTCTCAGGAGGAGAAAAGCTTCTGTTTCATCTGCTGCTAGGTGCCAGAACAAGTCCCTGATTTGGGGCTTGACTTTGTTTCCTGTCATCAGTCATAGAGTATTAGCTGGTAGGCGGCTTTGGGAATGGGCATGGAGGCTGTAGGCATGGATCCTGCCGTTGAGTAACTTATAATCATGGTGCAGTATGAAGCAGTCTGTAGTTATCATATAGTGGTTAGGAGTGTGGGCCCTGGCACCATGTTGAATTCTGGCTCCAGGACTTCCTGCTGTGGACCCTGGGCCAGTTAGCATATCTGTGCCTCAGTTTGTCCGTTTGTAAAATGAGAATAATTCCATCAGGTTGTTGTAAGGATTAAACAAATGTAGAACATTTGGAATGGTGCCTGGCACATACTAAATTTTCAATAATGTTATTACATAAAATGTTGTGGTGCAGAGTGTAAGTGCTAAAGGAATTCAGAGAAGGAGGAGGTCAGTTGGGAGAGATGTAGCCAGGAGAGGCTTCCTTGGTGAGGCTTGAAATGGGCTGAAGTTTGGGTCAGACAAAGAGAGCAATTGCAAGGAAGCAATGTGCATAAGGGTGTGGAAGCAGGAAGGGACTTGAAGTGTTCTAGAAGCTGTAAGGAAACTGATTAGGGTAATGAGAAATAAAATTGGATACATGATTTGGGGCGTGGGAGGTGGGAGAGATTGACAAATTCCAGCACTAATCTAAAGATTAGTTTCTGTAGAGGGGTACCAGGGGCCATGTAAGCCACCAGGAATTTCTGAGCTGTGGAAGGACTTAAGGAACTGGAAGTTCCTGCAGGTGAGTTAACTGTGGACTTACAGGGTGGGTTGAAATGAGGAGAGTGACAGGAGTGGGAAAGCCCGCCGGGAAGCTGTTCTGATAGTTCACCTCGTTTGGGTCTGGACTAAGTGATGGCTGTAGGAATGAAGAAGAAGGCAGTGTTTTGTTTTTTTTTTAAAGATTTTATTTATTTATTTATTCCCCCTCCCCCCCCAAAGCCCCAGTAGATAGTTGTATGTCATAGCTGCACATCCTTCTAGTTGCTGTATGTGGGACGCGGCCTCAGCATGGCCGGAGAAGCGGTGCGTCAGTGCGTGCCCGGGATCCGAACCCGGGCCGCCAGCAGCAGAGTGCGCGCTCTTAACCGCTAAGCCACGGGGCCGGCCCGAAGGCAGTGTTTTGAACTGGTACTGTAACAACAGGATTTGATGACTGATGGAGACACAAGGGAGACAAGTGCAAGGTGGCCTGAGTCTTCAGTCCTGTATGAATGGCTTTGCAAAAAACTGGGCAGAGAAAGAGGAGGGAGGAAGAGCAGGTTAGAGGAAGGTTTCATGCTGAGCAAGAAGGTAGTTACCCCTTACAGCCAAGAGGAATCCCAAGAGCAGCCCTGTTCCCCAAACTAAGATAGCTTCTTTTGGGCTGCAGTTTGAATGCAGGAGCGGTAGGCAAGGCTGGCATTTCCCCTCTTCATTCACAGGGCGTCCAGCTCCGCATGGTCTGCTTTATTCAGGGCCCTGCTCTATGCTTCCTACTGGCTGCTGCTCATCTTTACTGCCAGTTCCCCCAGACCCTCCTGAGCACAGGCTTCTCAGAGAATCAGGTGGTATTTGGGCTTCCACCCTGTTTTCTGTAAGGGAACCTCTGAACTTTGATCAAGGTTGGGGATGTTGTCTTCCCTTCCCTGTATTCACAAATCACATACTTCTGCTATTTCAAATCTCTGTAAAGCTCTCAACTACCATGGTCAGGCCCTGCCAGTGATGTGATTGCTTTGAGATGGCAGAGGGAGAAACACAGTGGAAGAAGAGAGCAGCCTTTTAGAGCCCCAAGCGTCGTAGGATCATCTGAAAGGTCTCAGATTTTCATGCTTGGAATCACTCTGTCAGGAGCACTCTGTCACAGGGAAGCTGCAATGTGACGATAAGGCAGAGCATTGCTCCCCGCAGGCCAGAGCTTTAGCCCAAAAGCCCAAATAAAAACATTATCACAGCAGGGTGGATTGGGCTGAGGCCCTTATCCATGTTTGTTTTGTTTCAATTATTCTTATTTGAGCAGTCTTTTTTTTTTTTTTTTTCCTTTTTTTCTGCTCACTGCTTTGTGTCAGACACTGTTCTGATTCTTTCCAAGTACTGGCTCATTTAATCTTCACAGCAACCCCTATGAGGAGGCTATAACTGTTATCTTGTTTTACAGGTAAGGAAACTAAGGCACAGGATGGTTAAGCGGCTTGCACACCTAGTATTGTGGCTGGGATTTGAATCCTGGCAGGCTGGGTCTAGGGCCCCTGCTCTTGTTTCACCATCTCCCTTCAGTTAACTGGAGCCACCATTTTTAAGATGGCGTTTTCTGTTCCCTCTTTTTAGTTCTACTGAAGAATTTGTTTTAGGAATGTCCCATGGTAACATTAGCGGGAGCAGATGCATTTTTGAGTCCTGTAGACCTGGTCTGAACACTGGTGCCCTCTTATTAGCTATGTGACCTTGGGCAAGTCACTTAACCCCTTTGAGCCTTAGTTTCTAAATCTGTGTAATGAAGATAAGATGCATCGTGAAGAAGTGAGACAGTTTTTGTAAAGTGCTGGAGTTTAGTGGCTGTGGGGTTTTGGGCTAGTTATTTAATGACCTCTATGAAATAAAGATAATAATTCCTGTCTCCATAAATGCTTTACAGTAAAGCACTTAAAATACTATCTGGAATGTAGTAAATACTCAGTACTATTAGTACTAGCAGCCTTTCAATATTTTTTTTGTTGTGCTTCAGTACATTTTTCAACCTGTGTTTTTATCCAGTACTTTTTGTGGTGGTGGTGGTGGTCTCATGTAAGCCTCTTTGATTAGATTTCATGTACTTTTGACTCTCATAAGCAAAAGTACCTTGCATGGTAGGGACTTGATAAGATTATAATAGATGAATAAATATATTCTAGCCGTGTTTGATTTTCTTGTGTAGCAGCTATCTGCCTGGAAAAACTCCCATTTTTCTCAAACATATCTGCGTATATGCTAGATGAGTGACTTGCCTTGCCTTACCGTCTAGATATGTGTCCTAGTGGGGCGGTTTTGTTTTTCATCATTGACATTGAAATATTTAGCCATCTGCCGCTTTGCTTAAAATTTTTTGTTCTTGTTTCTTTATCCTTTTGAAATATTTACTGTTAAGATCATCCTGGTTAACCATTACTTTTAGTTTTGAGACCCAAACCCCTAAAAAGTGTCTAGTATGTTAGACCTTACTTGTATCCTGTTTTTTCCCCTATAGCTCTAGATTACTCTCCATGTTCCTGTTGTATGACTTCTGAAATTCATGAATGCAATTTTTATTTTTAGTTACCTTTCATTGATAGCTATCTTCCCCTCCCCCCTCCCTCACTTTGGATTCTAAAAGACTAATTTAACTAAATAAAAGATTTGGTCTTCCTATTACACCAATCAGTGGGTAGTTTCCAGCACAGGAAATTGGTTTCTACGTGTGATGTGATCATTTCCCAATGATCCTAAACTCTCCCAGTCCATTGGAATTTTCATAATTTTGTTTTTAATATTAATCTTTTCTGTTTTATCATTACTTATTGGGAGAGGGATTTAGCAAAGAGGTGGTAGGTGCGTCTCTCCTGGGCTGTGTTTGGAGGGCCAATAACAGAAGTAGATAAAGCACAGGAAAGGAATGGAGAGAGAGAAGCTTCTATGAGAAGGAAGGTGAATGGATGGTCCCTGTGGCATTGCTACCCCGGGCTGTGGAGTCCAGCAGAACAGGGTTCATACTCCAGCCCTGCCACACACTCTCTGTGTGACCTGGGCAGGCTGTTTAATTCTTCTAAATCCCAGATTCCTTTTGTAAAGTAGGGATGCTAACATTTGCCACACACAATTGCATTAGGAGTGATCGAGATGACCCGTGGCAGGCTCTAATTTGCTTTGGCTTTCCTCCCTGCCTGTCTCTGATGAAGCCAGTTTCTCTACCTTTGTACAGTTTCCTCTCATGGAAATTAACTACAATTTTGCAAACTTAGGAATGTTATATCTCCTAAGAAGTATCATTTTGCCTCATTCCCATGATCCTGGTCACAAATGTAGCCAAGTTCCCTTCTTAGTTGTTAAGCTGCCCATCAGAAATGACCCTTCTTCCTTATTACTTTGGTTGAGGGATGGGTTTTATGCTTATGTCAAATAAAAGCTGTTTTCAGTCTTGGACCTTCATGCCTTCTTAGCTTTGAGGGTTCTCAGTAGCAAGTTTTATCTTTGTATAGAAGAGCCCCTGTCCTCTTCCCTTCTGCTTGTTTTACTCCCTACAAATGGCATTAATTCATGGAGCCACCAAGTCTTAAGAGGTATTTAGATCTTATAAAACCTGAGTGACTCAAAATGGTTAGAGGAGGGAACTGCTGTACCTTTTCTCCCAACCGGTCTCTTCCAACCAGGGGCAAGGGATGAAGCTAATTTGCCGAGTCAGTCCTCTTTCCTTCATCCAGGGATGTCCCATGTAATCTATGCGCAAGCCTGGGAAAATCTACGATAGATGAACATATGGGTTGGCTCAAGAAATAACACCCCTTTCTGTTATGGACATTTCCAAAGAGGTAAAGGGCAGGAAAATAGTTGAGTAAGAAGTACAAAATAGAAGATTAGTGTGTGATGGGCCTTCTCCACATGCAAAGTTTAATGAACATATATTGAAGATACGAGAGAGTTACCTTAAAACAATTGCTAGCCTCTGGAGAAGGGATGAGGTGGACTGGTAGAGGCTGAGGCCTCTAGCAGCCAGTTGGATGACCTTGGGGTAGTTCTGACACATTTTAAGGTACAGAGAGAGACTGGAGGATCTGGCATGGGATTAGGCTTTGACTTCAGCTCTAGCCTCCACTCTGCCTTAGAGTCATTTCCCCCTTTGACCATTTTTTTTCATATGTAAAGTGAGGGAGTTGGTCTGGATGCTTTCTCAGGTCCCTTCTAACTCCAAAGCTTCTGATTCCTAGCATTCTGCTTGTATAAGAGACAAGGTAGACACAGATTCATATGCCGTAATGTTTGTGTGTGTTATTCTCGTCTTTAACCTGGTCATAACTACCAGTCAAATAGTGTGTTCTTTTTTTTTTTAAGCTTTTTTTGAGATATATTTTACATACTATAAAACTCACCTACTTAGAGTATATAGTTTAGTAGTTTATACTATAGCCACAGAATTGTACAAACATCACCACAATCTAATTTTAGAACATTTTCATCACCCAAAAGGAAACCCCATATACATTAGAATTCACTCCCCATTTTCCTCCAGTCTCCCCAGGCAACTACTAATCTCCTTTCTGTCTATGTGGATTTGCCTATTCTGGACATTTCATATGAATGGAATCATACAATATGTGGCCTTTTGTGACTTTTACTTAGCATCATGTTTTCAAAGTTCATCTGTGTTGTAGCAAGTATCAGTACTTCATTCTTCTGTATTGTCAAATAATATTCCATTGTATAGGTATGCCACATTTTATTCACCCATTCATCAGTTGATGAAAATTTAGATTGTTTCCATGTTTTGGCTATTGTGAACAATGCTGCTTTCAACATTCAGGTACAAGTTTTTGTGTGGACGTATGCCTTCATTTCTCGGAGTGAATTGCTGAGTTATATGGTAACTCTATATTTAACTTTTTTTTTTTTTTTTAATAATTTTATTTATTTTTTTCCCCCCAAAGCCCCAGTAGATAGTTGTATGTCATAGCTGCACATCTTTCTAGTTGCTGTATGTGGGACGCGGCCTCAGCATGGCCGGAGAAGCGGTGTGTCGGTGCGCGCCCGGGATCCTAACCCGGATTGCCAGCAACAGAGCGCAAGCACCTAACCGCTAAGCCACGGGGCCGGCCCTCTATATTTAACTTTTGAGGACCTACCAAATTGTTTTCTGAAATGGCCGCACCATTTTGCAATCCCACCAGCAATGTATGAGGATGCCAATTTTCCCACATCCTCACTAACACTTGTTATTGTCTGTTTTATTTTAGCCATCCTCGTAGGTATAAAGTGATGTTTGGTTTGCTTTTCCCTCATGGCTAATGATATTAAACAACTTTTCATGTGCTTATCAGCCATTTGTGTATCTTCTTTGGAGAGATATTATTTCAAATGCTTTGACATTTGAAATAGTGGTTCCTTTTTTTTTTTTTTAATTTTATTTATTTTTATTTTTCCCCCAAAGCCCCAGTAGACAGTTGCATGTCATAGCTGCACATCCTTCCAGTTGCTGTACGTGGGACGCGGCCTCGGCATGGCCAGAGAAGTGGTGCATCGGTGCACGCCTGGGATCCGAACCCGGGCCGTCAGCAGAGCACGCGCACTTAACCGCTAAGCCACGGGGCCAGCCCTAGTGGTTCCTTTTTGAAAGTTTTGTTTGGCAGTCTGGAATTTATATTTATGTCACTGATCATTCCATCACTATTTTTGTAGACTAAATGTCATTGGTTAAATGGATTTGTTTGAAGTCAGCTATTAGAAATGGAAGCTTAAAAAGATTTTAAATGCGAGGTGTCAGAGGGGCTCATGCATAGAGTGACAGGTAGAAGGCTGTTTTGGATTTATACATGTTCTGGAAGCAACTGCCCTTTCTTCAAACACTTGACTTTCTTTGATAAACCAATGTCTGGTTTCTTCCTACCCTTTTATGGCTTTGACTGACATCTTCCAAAAGAGTTTGTAGGGCTAATGCCTTTAAAAAATACTAATAAATTAGTTGGAAATTAATGCAATTAAACATTCTTTTCATTTGAGGATATTGTAGATTTTTTTGAAGGTGGCAGTCAATAGCTGATAATTTACGGCTGTTATTCCAGAAACTGTGGCCCTAGACTAGTATACTGTGGTATTCGGAGGACTGACTTGGAAAAAGGAAGAAGAGTGGAAGGACCAACCAGATAACTGTATGTTGGAGAGTTGAAAGCTTTTGTTTTTTCTTTTACTCTACTTACAAATTAAAGCATTTTCCAGGGAGTTTTTGAGGAAGGAAGCCCTTATTTTAGTTCCCAGGATACTTACAGTGCTGGGTAAAATTGGTTTCTTATTCACTGAACTCTTTGGAGCCTGCCTAGAGCTTGGTTAGCTTTAAATTATTTTGGCCTTACTCAAGGACCCTGTCTAGTTCTTGTCCATTTTCTCATTTGTATTTGCATATAGCTCAGGGGTCTTCCCTGTATCCCGTCCCCTGGAACCTCATGCATGAAAAAATCCTTGCAACTTTGCCTCTTAGTAAGTGTTGGAAACTGGGCTTCATGACAAGTTGGCTCTGAACCAAGCGTCCCTTCCTCTTATACATGTGAAACCTGTTTCTTTTGGCTAAGGCATTTAAAGGAAAAAAGTGTCTACATCTCAGCTAAAACAATCTTGTCTTACTCCCCTCTTTCCCCTACCCCCCTCTCCTAACCTTGTCCCCTCTTCTTCCTTCCCATTTTATTTTATAAGACTACTGTGGATCACTTTTTAGTTATTTTAAATACCAGACTGCTCAGATTTCTTCTTTCCTCTGTTTTTATTTCCCTTAGAGCAGTGGCCACTTGAGGCCATTCACATTTAGTCTACTATAAGAAAATCTTTTGAGTTTTGTCCTTTGGATGTGCTTAGGAGATCTGAATCCGTTTTCATGTTTCTCTGCTCGGGGATGGGCTAGTTTACATTTTTTAATGCTCCATCTTCTGAATCAGAAGTGGGACTACCCGGGTGTTAGTTTGCATTAAAAACTGCTGAGATCAGATGTAGAGCCAGGACTTGCTGACAGACATCGTTGGACTTTGTTTGTACTTGAACCTGAGAAAGGAAACTTGCTTGAAATATTTGGGCTCCTCTTGCTGTGGTTTTCGTTGTCTCCGATCTTTAAACCAAATCCTGAAGGCATAAACATTTTAAATTAATATATGTTGTTAAAAGCCCCACTGGGTAAAATACACACCAGTATTTTAATATTAAAAGCATCATTGATACTTCCTAAATATCTCTGGCCACAAGATGTGTAAGGAGAACCTTGAAAGAAAGAAGGTGCAAGTTGCTTATTTAAAATACTCTGTTGGTGAAGATTAGCATGGTGTTGGGATTAGCATGTCCCTAGCAACTGGTAAGGGGGCTTCAGTAGCTTGTTTTAGAGTGCTCAGCCCCACCTAATCTGCAGTGTGCATTGAGGGAGTACCTATCATGCCAGTGAACCCTTAACCTCCAGTGGGGGAATTCAGGCCCGGGTGGCTGCAGAAGTAGAACGACCTCCGCTGCCATAGAGGTAGAGATTCTGGAGAGTATAAGATACTGACTGTGCTTTTCTTCACAGCTGAGGGGTGCCTCTGAAGAGCCCCTGTTGCCTCTGCAGCAGATGGGAGCACACAGGTCTGTGACTGTTGTTGAGAGGCTGGTGAAGGACCTCCAGCTGTTTGTGGCTTAGGATATAGTATGGAGGGCATCATCTTGACATCCAATTCTCTATGTGCTTTCCAGGCTGAGGGAAAAACGTTTCATATCCCTCTTCAGCTTTTCATTTGCTTCCATTGCAGGCCTTTTGCCAGACTGTCCCAGTGCCTAGAATATATTTCCTTCCTTAATGGTCAAAGCACTACCATAATTTCAAACCAACCCTGGATGTCTAATTCCTGTACGAAGTCTCTAATACATTTTAATAGAGATGATAGCTCTTAAGGATATTCAGTTCCCTCACTGTTCATTCACTCCATCCCCAGCATGTATAGGACTAAGTGGCCTCATTGCTATCAATTAATGTGAAATATATCCCTTGTGACACCTAGATAAATAAATTCCTTGGGAGCCAAACTTTTATTAAAAAAAACTACTTTATTTGAAAAACAAAGCATAAGACTGATAAATAGCTTCATTTATTCATCAAACATTTTGTCCAGTATCTGCTATGTGCAAGCACTATACTGGATACTAAGCACATACAAAGATGGATCTCACGTGGACAGACCTTGATCTTAGAGTCTAGAAAGACGCCTACATACATATCACTTTCATACATATGAATACATGCATATACATGCATATGGATACATACATATCACATCACTTTTTACCCTATTATTAAATAGTATAAACAAGTAAAGTACAGTGGAAGTTCAGAGGAGAGCAGAGTCCTTCTGGATATGTAGCACTGAAAGGCACGATGGTTATGGCTTTGGGCTCTGGAGTCAGAGTGCCTGGATTCAAATCCTGGTTTAGTACTTATTTGTAGGACCCTTGGACAAGTTATTTTATTTCTCTAAGACTGAGTTTCTTCATCTGGTATATAGGGATAATAAGTATGTACCTCACAGGGTGGTTGTGAAGTGTAAACAATATAATTTAGGTAAAGCTTTAGCAGAATGCCTGACACATGGTAGGCCTTGTTCTGTGGATGGAGGACCAGAGAAACTATAATGGAAGCTGTAGCCTTTGAAGGAGGGGCAGAATTGAGGCATGGGGCAGTCTGGGGAGAGAGACAGATGAGGAAAGCTTTGAAGTGGAAGAGGCTGTGCATATTTGGAGAAAAGCTCAATTTGGCTGAATCAATGGGGTATAAAGTACTAAAGAGGAAAATAAGACTGGGAAAAATAAGTTGTAGCTGGATCACACAAGTCATCAATCTTTCAGTGAGCTGTTTTGACCTCATTTTGCAGGGTGAGGGGTGCCACTGAAGGTTTTGGAGTGGGCTAATAATGATCAGACTCTGGCTTTAGGAAAATTAATCTGACAACAGTCTTTATGGTGTCCATAGTGAGGAAACTTCTTAGCATAAGGTCCTAGGGCCTGAATTGTCAGTTAGCTCATAGCGTTTATTATTCTATAACTTGGTCCAATATATATCATGGACACTTTCCTTTGTTGTTGAATTTTCTAGTACATCATCATTTTATTTTATTTTATTTTTTATTTATTTATTTATTTTGTAAAGATTTTATTTATTTATTTTTTTCCCCCCAAAGCCCCAGTAGATAGTTGTATGTCATAGCTGCATATCCTTCTAGTTGCTGTATGTGGGACGTGGCCTCAGCATGGCCGGAGAAGCAGTGCGTCGGTGCGCGCCTGGGGATCCGAACCTGGGCCGCCAGCAGTGGAGTGCGCGCACTTAACCGCTAAGCCACGGGGCCAGCCCACATCATCATTTTAAATGATGGTTTTACATTCTTCTTTCCTACCCTAACCTACACCTCCCCCTGTGATGACCTTTCTTCCACTTAAGGCACTATTGACCTCCTGTTCTCTTCTCCTTCCCTCCATCTAATCTAAGGTGGCTCTAATGCCATTTAGTCAATAATTAAATAAAATGTAATCATAGCAAATGCATTACTTCTCAACCATTTTAAAGCACATTTTAAGCCATTTATTTCTAATTGCAGTTTAAAAGGCTTTTCTTATTCTTAGAAGAATTTCAGGCATCAAGCAGATTGGGAAAAATCCTTTTAGGCCTATTCAACTGGCCCTAAAAAAAAATCAATCTTACTTAGGTTTTTTTAGAGTTAGGGGGCAAGGGAGGTCTCCAATATCTTCCCCAAAGAGAGCCGTCCTCTCCCTTGAGGAATGAGGTGAAATTGCTTTGTGGAAAAGGCCTGTGTCATTGCCCCTGCCCTGGCACAAATCATCCTGTTCCTCATGTGCATACACATTTGCCCCTCAGTGGACAGATGTTTGTCACATGCCTCTCATGGTCACGGTCTGTGTCATGCACATAACATAACATACTCATTCTTCTGTTCTGCCCCCCCCCCATAAGTGTATTTCTGTCACATTTGACTTTTTATTTTTTATTTAGATTTGTTTTCTGACTTCTGGGATACCCCAATGGTTCCTACTTTGTTGGGTTTTTTTTGTTTTTTCCCCTGTCTGAGTTTGGAAGAGTCTGATGAACAAGTGCATCTTTGCAATTCATCTCATAAATAGTTACAGTGTTAACTGGTTGTCCTGAGAATTATGAATTTTTGTTCTAAAAACATTTTATTGTAGATTATGTAGGGGCTCAGAGCATTGATTTTAGGTTCTTTTGGAGGTAGCTTTCATGAGGTGTAAGAGAGCCAATTAAAGAATACCTCTCTTTAGTTGTTTCTGAAACACTTGGAAAGAGAGTGAAATACACATAGAGTCAGACAGATGGAGATAGAAGTATCACTTTTATTACTAATGAAGGTGATTGACAATTGACAAAGGTGGCCTTGATCTGCAGCCAAATGAGCTCCCTAACTTTAACATCTGGAGTAGACAGACTTACAGATAATCACTAGCAGAGCTGTCACAGAAGCCCTTCCCCTCAGAGCAGGCCCTTTACCTCTTGGGGTGGAACAAATCAGAAAGCATGCCTCCTGTAGACGGGAATGGAGTCTCTTCAACAGCTTTAACTGGAGTGATTTCACAAATCTTCTCAACAAATTTACTTAATTTGATCCTGTATGTTTCATCAGGTTTGTGAAATTTGCTTGCAGATCTTGTTGATTCAGTGGACATCTAGGTTGCAGTATGCATTTGATAAATATTTTTGTCATGAATTAGTCCAGTTTGTCTTAACGATATTATGATATGCACTATGATGAAGTATTTAGTTGCCTTCTCCTAATTGCTTTCAAGTAATCAGAAATAAAACGTATTTGGGAATATGCAAAGGACAGTTAATGCTTTTCACTTAGTCGTATGGTATTTGTTAATGGTTTCCTCGTTCTATTTAGAAGAAATATCTGCAAAGTAGATGATGGTACAAAAATCAGCCACAGCAAGCTTGAAGAGACAGAAGCATTTTCTCTTTCTGTGGCCTTTTCACATCTTGCTCATCTAAAAAATATGATTGCTGCTCCCAGCCCTTGTGGGCAGTGGTTGAGGCCACTTGAGCAGGCTTTGGAGGAAGTGCTGTGGTGCAAGCTTAATGAGTTTCAGTCATCTTGGTCCTGGTTAGGTGGCCACTAATGCTCTCGTTTCCAGACTTGACTTGTCAGGAACTATTCGCTTGTCTTTTGAGACAAGAATAGTCACAAGATAAACAGCTATGTGGTTTTAAGAACAGAGTGTATTTTGCACTGTCTGATGAGTACTTTGTGTCTCTAAAGTTGAGATTCCACGTAGTGAGCTCTGGAAAACAACTGCTCATAAATTTGGAAGATAATGAAAAGATTAATTATACATTCCTTATCTTGCTGAGCACTCTGAGTTGACCAGTGTAGTTCACTGACCTGAAGACGGATCCAAGAAGCCTGGAATGTGCTGTTTCACGTTGTTTCTCTTGAAAAATATATTTAATCAATGTGCAGAGTGTTCAGGGCAGTATACTTGATATGACCTTTATTCTTGAGGCACCTATGGGAGTCTGCATGTGACACAATGACAAGGATGAGAAATTGGAGGAAAAACGGAAATGAGAGATGATTTAATTTGCATCCGTCTATATAATTGAGAAATATTTTTTTCTGATGATTCTTAGTAGACAGTCTTTTCTGGATGTTTATATAAAATTAAATGAACCAAGATTAGGAGTGCTATTGATTCTAACTTTTCTGAAACAAAAATATTTTAAAATTATTAAAATAATACATCCTTACAATAGAAAAAGTCATACAATATAAAAATCTATAATGTCTCTTCCTTCCTTCAATCCCTTCAGATTTTTTTCCATGCTTATACAAATTTATTCCATTTTTGCTTTAAAGATGTTACATAATCTGCAACTTTTTTCATTTAATATATTATTGGCATTAATTGAAGGAGTTTTTTAAAATCATGAATGAGTGTTGAATCATCAAATATTTTATATCTAATGAAAGGAGCATATGGTTTTTCTTCTAATCTGTTAATGGGTACATCAGATTTTCTGATGTTCAACACTTCTGACATTCCTGGTATAACTTTAATTGGTCCTTAAAACTGACAGCTGTTTGTTCTTTAAAGACATTTCAGAGATGTCACAAAGCAGCAAAGTGTGTGACCTGGGCTAGGAAACCTGAGAGGGACTTGGTCTAACTTGTGCTGGGCATGGGACTGACCGCACACTGTATGGAGTCAGGGAATTGCATTGAGATCCGGCGCTTCCAGGAGCTGTTCTCAGTGTAGTTGTTGCGGTTGTTAGAAGTGATACATCATTAGAGGTTGATAATATCGTTAGCCTACAAAGTATTAGATTCTGAGTGACATTGTCCTAGTTGTTAACCTTGAGGAATTTGTGTACAGAGGGGTTGTAAGCGCTATTATGGTTGCCTTCAATTTGTGGAGTTTATGTTCGCTCCCTTTCATAGTCCTTTGGGGTTACTTAGTAGTCAGGTGGAATTTCTCATACTGTCCTCCAATTAAAATATTTTGGTGTCTTCTGAGCACTAGACCACACCTTGGCCATCTCCCATTTCTTTGAGGAACTAGATTCCAAGGGAAAATTTTCTCCACTTTACCAACTCTCTCTAGAGCAACTGGTGACTTAGCAGTACATGACAGAGTAATTGTAGATTTGCTATCGACAGTCATCACAAGTGGCCGGAGCTCAAATACTCTGAGGTTTATGGTCTAGATTTAAGGTTAGTAGCTTAAAAGAGATGTGATCTGTTGGCTTCTAAGAGCTAAAACAGGAGTCTAAACATTTAGGTTTCATGCTCCCAATCTAAAGAGTAAATGAGCGGGTGGGTGATTTCTACAGTTTCTTTTATCTCTGTAATATTTTGATTTTGTATAATTGCACCAACTTCTCTTAGCCTGATCTGTCAGTTGAGAACTGAAACCTGCAGGTAGGGGATGGAAAGTTAGAATCTTGACTTGTATTTAAAATGTGCCACCCTGTTGTTTTGTGCCTCTTTTCATCCTGATGCTGATATTTTTCTTCTCATGTTTTGGATTATACATTGTACATTGTTATTTCTGGCATTAGTGTTCATTTTTAGAGAGTGGGATTTTTTTAATAGACTTAATTTTTTAGAGCAGTTTTAGGTTTATAGAAAAATTGCTCAGAAAGGACAGAGAGTTCCCATATACCCCTTCTCTCCCTCACGCCCCCCCCGCCAGTTTTCCCTATTATTAACATCTTGATATGTGGTATTAACATCTCAAGTGTGTGGTACATTTGTTATAATTGATGAACCAATAATGATATGTTATTATTAACTAAAGTCCGTGAGGGTTCACTCTGTGTTGTACAGTTCTACGGGTTTTGACAAATGTGTAATGTTATGTATCCACCATTATAATATCATATAGGGTAGTTTCACTGCCCTAAAAATGCCCTGTGTTTCATCTGTTCATCCCTCCTCCACACCCCCTGACCCTCTGGCAACCACTGATCTTTTTACTGTCTCTATAGTTTTACCTTTACTAGAATGTCATATAGTTGGAATCATATAGTATGTAGCTTTACCAGGCTTCTTTCACTTAGTAATGTGCATTTAAGGTTCCTCTATGTCTTTTTTGGCTTGATAGCTCATCTTGTTTTATTGCTGAATAATATTCCATTGTCCAGATGTACCAGAGTTTGTTTGTCCATTCATCTATTGAAAGACATCTTGGTTACTTCCAAGTTTTGGCAATTATGAATAAAGCTGCTGTAAACACCCATGTGCAGGTTTTTGTGTGGACATAAATTTTCAACTCATTTGAGTAAATACTAGGAGAGTGATTACTGGATCATATGGTAAGCCTATATTAAGCTTTGTAAGAAACTGCCAAACTAGCTTTCAAAATGGCTGTTTCACTTTGCAGTCCCACCAGCAATGAATGAGAGTCTTGTTGCTCCATATCCTCTCCAGCATTTGTTGTTGTGTTTTGAATTTTAGCCATTCTAATAAGTATGTAGTGGTATTTCATTGTTGTTTTAATCTGCAATTCCGTAATGACATATGATGTTGGGCATCTTTTCATATGCTTCTTTGCCGTCTGTATATCTTCTTTGGTAAGGTGTCTGTTCAGATCTTTTGCCTATTTTTAAATTAGGTTGTTTGTTTTCTTTCCTTTTTTTAAAATTGAGGGTTAATTGACATATAACATTATATTAGTTTCAGATGTACAACATAATGATTCAATATTTATATACATTATGAAATGATCATCACAATAAGTCTAGTTAACATCTATCACCACACATAGTTGCAAAAAATTTTTTTCTTCTTGTGATGAGAACTTTTTAAGATCTATTCTTTTAGTAACTTTCAAATATGCAGTACAGTATTATAAGTATAGTCACCATTCTCTACGTTATATCCCCATGACTTATTTAATAACTGTAAATTTGTACCTTTTGACTCCTTTCACCCATTTTGCCCACCCTCCACTCCGCCACCCCCGCCTCTGGCAACCAGCAATCTGTTCTCTGTGTCTATGAGCTTTTTTTTTTCTTTGAGTAGATTCCACTTATAAGTAAGATCATACAATATCTGTCTTTCTCTGCCTGACTTATTTCACTTATCATAATGCCCTCCACTTCCATCCAGGTTGTTGTGAATGGCAAGATTTCCTTCTTTTTTAAGGCTGAATAATATTCCATTGTATATATTTACCACGTTTTCTTTATCCATTCATCCATTGATGGACACTTAGGTTGTTTCTGTATCTTGGCTATTGTAAATAATACTGAAATGAACATGGGGGTACATATATCTCTTTGAGTTAGAGTTTTCGTTTTCTTTGGATAAATACCCAGAGGTGGATTTGCTGGATCATATGGTAGTTCTATTTTTAATTTTTTGAGGAACCTCCATAGTGGTTGCACCAGTGTACATTTCCACCAACAGTGCACATGGGTTCCCTTTTCTCCACATCCTCGTCAACACTTGTTATTTCTTGTCTTTTTGATAATAGCCATTCTAACAGGTGTGAGGTGATATCTCGTGTGGTTTTGATTTGCGTTTCCTTGGTGATTAGTGATGTTGAGCATCTTTTTATGTACCTCCTGGCCATCTGTATGTCTTCTTTGGAAAAATGTTATTCCCATCTTCTGCACGTTTTTTAGTTGGATTGTTTTTTTGCTATTGAGTTGTATGAGTTCTTGTATATTTTGGAAATTAGCCCCATATCAGATATATGATTTGCAAATATTTTCTTCTGTTTACTGGGTTGCCTTTTCATTTTGTTGATGGTTTCCTTTGCTTTGCAGAAGCTTTTAGTTCGATGTAGTCCCACTTGTTTATTTTTGCTTCTGTTGCCTTTGCTTTTGGTGTCAGATCCAAAAAAATCATTGCCAAGATCAATGTCAAGGAACTTTTCTCTTATGTTTTCCTTTTTTCAAATTTTTTTGTTTTTGTTTTGTGGGGAAGATCAGCCCTGAGCTAACATCCAATGCCAATCCTTCTCGCTCTCTTTTTTTTTTGCTGAAGAAGATCAGCACTGGGCTAACATCCATGCCCATCTTCCTCTACTTTATGTGGGACGCCGCCACAGCATGGCTTGACAAGCGGTGCATCGGTGCGCGCCCAGGATCCGAACCTGTGAACCCCGGGCTGCCGAAGTGGAGCACGCACACTTAACTGCTGCGCCACTGGGCCGGCCCCCTCTCTTATCTTTTCTTGTAGGAGTTTTATGGTTTCAGGTCTTACATTCGAGTCATTAATCGATTTTGAGTTTAATTTTTGTGTATGGTGTAAGATAGGGGTCCAGTTTCATTCTTTTGCATGTGGCTGTTTATTTTTCCCAACACCATTTATTGAAGAGACTGTGCTTTCCCCATTGTATATTCTTGGCTTCTTTGTCATAAATTAATTAACCCTATATGCATGGGTTTATTTCTGGGCTCTCTATTCTGTTCCATTGATCTGTGTGTGTGTTTTTATGCCAATCTCATATTATTTTGATTACTATAGCTTTATAATATAGTTTGAAATCAGACAGTGTGAAGCCTCCAGGTTTATTGTTTTTTCTCAAAATTGCGTTGGCTATTTGGGGTCTTTTGTGGTTCCATACAAATTTTAGGATTGTTTGTTCTATTTCTGTGAAGAATGCCATTGGAATTTTGATAGGGATTGCATCGAATCTGTAGATTGCTTTGGGTAGTAAGGACATTTTAGCAATATCAGTTCTTCCAGTCCATGAACATAGGATATCTTTCCATTTATTTTTGTCTTCTTCAGTTTCTTTCGTCAATGTCTTATAGCTTTCAGTATACAGGTCTCTTACGTCCTTGATTAAATTTATTCCTAGGTATTTGATTCTTTTTGATGCAATTGTAAATGAGATTGTTTTCTTAATTTCTCTGATAGTTTGTTATTAGTGTATAGAAATGCAACAGATTTTTGTATATTGATTTTCTGTCCTGGGTTGTTTGTTTTCTTATTGTTGAGTTATAAGAGTTATGTGCATGTTTTGGATACATGTCTTTTATCAGATACGTGTTTTACAAAGATTTTCTCCCAGTCTGTGGCTTGTCTTTTCATTTTCTTAACAGTGTTTTTCACAGAGCAGAAGTTTTTAATTTTAATGAAGTTCAACTTACCAATTTTTTCTTTCATGGATTGTGCTTTTGGGGTTACATCTATAGAGTTACCACCAAACCCAAGGTCACCTAGATTTTTTTCCTGTGTTATCTTCTAGAAGTTGTATAGTTTTGCATTTTACATTTAGGCTTATGATCCATTTTAAGTTAATTTTTGTGCAAGGTGTAAGGTTTGTATCTAGATTCATTTTTTTGCTTGTGGGTGTCCAGTTGTCGCAGCACCATTTGTTGAAAAGGCTATCCTTTCTCCATTGAATTACCTTGGTTCCTTTGTCAAACGTCAGTTGACTGTATTTGTATGGGTCTATTTCTGAGCCTTCTGTTCCATTGATCTATTTGACTTTTCTTTCACCAATACTGCACTGTCTTGAACATTGTAGCTTTATACTAAGTCTTGAAGTCTGGTAATGTCAGTCTTCCAACTTTGTTCTTCTCCTTCAGTATCGAGTTGATTATTCTGTGTCTTGTGCCTCTCCATATAAACTTCAGAATCAGTTTGTTGATATCCACAAAATAACTTGCTGGGATTTTCATTGGGATTGTGTTGAATCTATAGATCAAGTTGGGAAGAATTGATATCTTAATAATAATTGAGCCTTCCTAGCCATGAACATGGAATACCTCTCCATTTATTTAGATCTTTGATTTCTTTTATCAGAGTTTTATAGTTTTCCTCATGCAGATCTTGCTCATTTTTTGTTAGATTTATGCTAAAGTATTTTATTTTTGGGTGCTGATTAATGTAAATGGTACTATGTTTTTAATTTCAAACTCTGTTCATTGCTGGTATATAGGAAAGCAATTAACTTTTATATACTAAGCTTGTATCCTGCAACCTTGCTATAATCGCTTAGTTTCAGTAGGTTTTTTTTTTTTTCTTTCTTTGGAATTTTCCACATAGATAATCGTATCATCTGTGAACAAAGACAGTGTCATTTCTTTCTTCCCAATCTGAATACTTTCTGTTTCCTTTTCTTATTGCATTAGCTAGGACTTCCAGTATGATGTTGAATAAGGGAGGTGAGAGGGGACATCTTTGTCTTGTTCCTAATCTTAGGGGAAAAGCATCTAGTTTGTTACCATTAAGTAGGATGTTAGCTGTAGGTTTATTTGTAGATGTTCTTTATCAAGTTGAGGAAGTTCCTCTCCATTCCTGGTTTTCTGAGAATTTTTATCATGAATGGGTTTTGGATTTTGTGAAATTTTTTTTCTGCATATATTGATATAATCATATGATTTTTCCTTCTTTAGCCTGTTGACATGATAGATTACATTAATTGATTTTCAAATGTTGAATCAGTCTTGCATACCTGGAATAAATGCTACTTGGTCATGGTATATAATTCTTGTTATACATTATTGTATTTGATTAGCTAGTCTTTTGTTGAAGATTTTTGTGTCTTATGTCATGAGAGATACTGGTCTATAATTTTCCTTTCTTGTGATGTCTTTGTCTGGTTTTGGTATGAGGGTCGTGCTGGTCTCATAGGATGAGTTAGGAAGTGTTCCCTCTGCTTCTATTTTCTGGAGGTGATTGCAGAGAACTGGTATAATTTCTTCTTTAAATCTTTAATAGAATTCACCAGTGAAACCATTTGGGCCTGGTGCATTGTGTTTTGTAAGGTTATTAATTGTCCATTCAATTTCTTTAATAGATACAGACCCATTCAGATGCTCTATTTCTTCTCGTGTGAATTTTGGTAGGAACTGGTTCATTTCATGTAAGTTATTAAATTTGTGGGCATAGAGTTGTTCATAATATTCTTTTATTATCCTTTTAAAGTCCGTGGGATTGGTAGTGATGGCCCCTCTTTCATTTTTGCTAGTAGTAATTTGTGTCTTCTCTCTTTTTTTTTTGATCTTTTCAAAGAACCAGCTTGGAGTTTGGTATTTAGTTCATATTACAGTTTAGAGCCATAATAAGTCTTGGCTTTGAGTCAGTCTCTGAATTTTTGTCAGTAGTTGCTATACGGTAGTCACCCCCTATCTGCAGGGGATATGTTTCAAGACCCCCAGTGGATGCCTGAAACTGCAAATAGTACAGAACCCTGTATATACTGTGTTTTTTCCTATACATAGCTGTGATAAAGTGTAATTTATAAATTAAGCATAGTAAGAGATTAACAACAATAATAAAATAGAACAATTATAACAATACACTGTAATAAAAGTTATGTGAATGTGGTCTCTCTCTCAAAATATCTTATTGTACTGTATTCACCCTTCTTCTTGTGATGATGTGAGATCATAAAATGCCTACGTGACGAGATGAAGTGAGGTGAATGGTGTAGACATTGTGCCGTGGCATTAGGCTACTGTTGACCTTCGGACAGTACATCAGAAGGAGGATCATCTGTTTCCAGACCATGGTTGACCATGGGTAGCTGAAACCATGGAAAACAAAACCGTGGGTAAGGTGTGTGCACAAAGGCATAAGTGTTAGGAGCTAACACAGAGAT
Source organism: Diceros bicornis minor (assembly GCF_020826845.1). Lineage (NCBI taxonomy): Eukaryota > Metazoa > Chordata > Mammalia > Perissodactyla > Rhinocerotidae > Diceros > Diceros bicornis. The sequence goes on along the minus strand of NC_080753.1, from coordinate 29,752,934 downwards.
ATTATTAGAACTTTTTAGAGTCCGTAGACTTTTTAAAGCTTTCGTTATTAACAGAATGGTTATATGAACCAACAGGTACTTACATCTACCAGACTATTAATTGAGGTAGGTGGTAAATAGAGTAATATAGACTTAGGGGTCAGGCAGAACAGGTTTGCATGCTGGTTCCCCATGCTATGTGTCTTTGGGCAAGTGGCTTCACCTCTCTCTAGTTCTATGTTCTACTCATCTAAGTATGTTGAAGTTTATAAAATGCAAGTTCTTATTTTACTATTGAGTATGAAAAATAGGGCTAATGTATATTAGGTGTCTAGTGTGATATCTAGTACATAGTAGACTCTGTTGTAGCTATTTTACTTCTAAAAGACAGCATCTATTAGACTCATTAAAGACTTTCTGGATTTCTTCATTCTCTAGGCCATCAGCAGATGACAAGGCTTTCCTTTTGCTCTTTGATGTATGAAGTTATGTTTCTTCCCATATAGAATTTTGGTTGTTGTAAATGGCTACCTCTTGACTTGAACATTTAAAATTTCAGAAACAAAAAGCCGTTTGTGGGAAAGCCCTCCAGTTTGGGAAACTGTTTCCTTGATAACCTTCATGATTAAGTCTCTTATTCCTCAGTTGGTAGATGCTACACATAGCATGGCCTTGCTTTTTAGCCAGGTGTTTGCCAAGGTTCTTAGTCATCCAAAGTGAGTGCTTATTTTTGGACAGACTCCAAGGACAGGGTACTTAGGTGTCTTTTGGGAAAGCTAGAAAAGGAATTTGGCAAATAGAGCAGATTTGGGAGGCTGATTAAATACAGATCTCAGTTGAGTTCCTGAGACAGGCTCTAGGATTAAGCTAAATTTAAACATATTACAAGTGGAGACAAAGAAAGTGAGAAAACCTGGACTTAGTTAAAACCAACTTAAAAAAAATCTTTCACGGCCGGCCCGGTGGCTTAGCGGTTAAGTGCACACACTCCGCTACTGGCGGCCAGGGTTCGGATCCCAGGCGCGCACCGACGCACCGCTTCTCCGGCCATGCTGAGGCCGCGTCCCACATACAGCAACTAGAGGGATGTGCAACTATGACATACAACTATCTACTGGGGCTTTGGGGGTAAAAAAAAAAGGAGGAGGATTGGCAATAGATGTTAGCTCAGAGCTGATCTTCCTCACAAAAAAAAAAAAAATCTTTCAAAGTAATGTGTCTTGTTCAGCTGTTTTCACTAAGGGAAGTTGTAACCAAGTGGCTACAGTGCTTACTAAATTATGGAGAAATAACTTTAAAAAATTAAACAGAAAAGCGTAAGGCAGCAAAATTTGATCTATCTCACCTGTAAGTATATATTTTCAGAAATAATTGCCATATTTCCTTTAAGAACAGAATGTAATTTTTAGAAAGGAAATAATCTGTTTGGGGAAGTCACCTTGGCTACACAGAGCATAGAGCATACTCTAAAGCTGAGAGGAGGTTACTAGTAAAATGATTCTGAGAAGGGGGTGGTTGCTTGTATCCTGGCTCTCTTGGTTCAGAGTAATGATGGCACTTGAATAAGAAGTCTTTGCCATGGACTGGATGCTAGGCAGGCCAGAGGTTAGCCCCAGGGCAGGGATGACTTGCTGCACACCAGTCCCCGCAGAGAGTTCTAGCTTCCTTTGCAAACCTCATAGACTTAACCTCACCCCCTTTCCCTTCACCTGACCTCACAGTACCAGACCGTTCCTCACACCAAGATTTACAGACCTCCTCATTAGGAAAATGACTCTGAGCCTCAACAATTAGAGTATTTATCTGTCTGCTGGACTGAATGTTCAAGACTCTTGGTAGGTCACTTCATGAAGAGAAGTAAGAGGAGAAGGGCAGGGAAGAGGATCAAAGGAGAGAGCTGAGGACAAGTGTCACATGAGGAAGTAAAGAGGATTTATTCTAGTGTATGGTGTAGTGAAAAGAACATTTCACTGGGAGACAGGAGGCCTTGGTTCCAGTCCAGCTCAGGCATTTACTAGCTGTCTCTTCTCACTGTGTCTCATTTTTCCCATCTATAAAGTAAAAGTTTTGGAGAAGATGATTTTAGGCACTGGAGATTGAGACAGGAATAAAACAAGGCCTCTGCACTTGAGCTCGTTGTCTGATGAAGAAAACAAGTTTATTGTAAACACATAAAGAGAACATAGTATTGTAAATGTTTTAAATAGAAGTCTATCAAGAAGAGCTGTGGATAAAGTTAATGCAGCCTGGAAAGTGGGGTGACATTTCATGGAGTTTTGAAGGATGTTAGAGATTTTACAGAGCTTAAGATGAGGTGAAGCAGAGAGAATAGCAAGTACGAAAACAGTTGGTGTATACCTGGTGCCCAGGGTGTGTATTGGACTGTGAGGGTGGTGGAACCAAAAAGGTAACAGGATAGCATGGCAGGCTAGGAAGTTTTTCCTGTAGGTAAGAGAGAGCCATCAAAAGCTCTGTAGGATAAAAACTTGATTGGATATGCATTTTAGGAAGTTGATAGTGACAACATTGTAGAGTGTTGTTTGTTTTTTGTCTATGGAAGAAGAGACTTAAGGTAGTCAAGATCATTTTTGAGGTTATTTCAGGAGTAAGGCAGTGGCTTTGAAAATGGAGAAGAGACAAACTATTTTAGGATGTAGACTATCTGGGATTGGTCACCCCCAGTTGACTCATTCACCTCCCCTAGCCTCACTATCACTTAAACTAGCAGTACTTAACCATTATGTACAATTTCTACAACGTCTTCTAAAATACACTAGCCTTTGAGGGCCGGCCCCGTGGCTTAGCGGTTAAGTGCGCGCGCTCCGCTGCTGGCGGCCCGGGTTCGGATCCCGGGCGCGCACCGACGCACCGCTTCTCCAGCCATGCTGAGGCCGTGTCCCACATACAGCAACTAGAAGGATGTGCAGCTACGACATACAACTATCTACTGGGGCTTTGGGGGGAAAAAAATAAATAAATAAAATACACTAGCCTTTGAAATCACTGACCCATTTGGTCCCCTCCCTTGGGGACAGTACTGCAGTCTTTCAGGCCAGCTTGTCCTTAGCCTCTGTAATTGAACAGCTCCATTCAGAAGCAAATGGGAATCATTGATTTTCATCCTCCAGAGGCTGGAAAAATCAAAGACCATAGGTTTTTTAAAAAGGAGGCCAAACCCAGAAATAAATTTTCTCAAGAACCTCTTCTTAAAAGAACTCTCTTAGGAATCTCATACCCAGAAGCCCATTTCTCTGGAATAGATCTGGCTTCACTTAAAAAAAAAAAAAGAAAGTGGGTGTGTGTGTGTTGTTAAAGAAAAAATTGTTCTGACACTTGTTAAAAAAGTAAGGAAGACTTTATTTAAAGACTACTGCCATAGAGAGATCAGGCTCAACTCCAAATACAACAAGGACAAGTGGGGATTTATAGCCAAGGAGCAGGGTGAGGGGGTCAGTGGATGGAAAATTATAAGAGGAGATGTCAAGGGAAGGGAGATTCTTGCTAAAGGCAGGCCAAGGACTTAGACATCTCAGGTGGGGGATGAGGAACTTGATCAGATATCAAGGGTGGGGTGACTCTTGATAAACTTACTTAACGGGATTCTTGCTAAAACTGGGCTGAACAGGCCAAAGACAGGATGGGGACCAAAGTCAAGGCCTAGCTGAAAAGAGTGCTCTGAGAAGCCTGACTAAAATTTGGTCAAGGAGAGTCTCTTGTCAGTTTGTGTGTGTATGTGTATGTGTGTGTATGTTTTGTCACGCAAGTAGTAAATGCCTCACCCCCAGAACTAATCAGTTTTAACAGTTTGGTATGTAGCCTTCCATATGTTAGTATAGGCTTAGAAAAATACACGGTTCTTTCAGAAATGAGATCATACTCTACTGTTATGCAGGTGCATTTTCCACTTCATATATCTTACATGTTTTTCATGTCAGCACGTATACACTCATGTCATTCTTTAGAATGCCTTGCCTCCCTTTAGATGTTGATGCCAAGCCATTATATTTTAGATTCCAGTTTACAATTTTTTTCACAAATGTTATCCCATTTATTCCATAAAACAGCTCTCTCAAGGGAGGGATAGGGCAAGTGACGTTCTCCATTTTACATAGAGGTTAGGTGATTTACTAGAGATTTTGCAGCCAGTATGTCTCAGGTCCAGACTTCACTCATATGGGTCAGTTGCACGTGTGAAAAAAAGTTTAGATCTTTGACGTTCAGCTTACGTATTAACCACATTCAGAATACTGTTTTTGTCTGTGTTGCTTGGGACATTTAGGAAATATATGTGGTGTATGTAAGACCTAAAATCTGATAATAAATTTCATTTGAGGAGTTCATTCCTTTTGCAGGTAGTATTAATTTCTATGTTGAAATTTTTTGTCATTCAAATTTCCTCAAGACGACAAAATAATCATTTTAAATACTTAAGATTAAATGAAGTCAGTCAGTTCTATCTTTCATTGTAATGTTGATGCTTTCAATAGTTACCTTAAGTAACAAAGTCTGTCAGCTAATTGGATTTCTGGAAATGTTAATGGGAGTCTTTCAGTTAACTACCTCTATTCTTTTCCCTCTGGGACCTGTTTCCTACCTAGAACATAGGGCCTCTCTCAGTGCTCTTTATTGGTTTCCTCTGACCCTGGAGAGAAAGAAAAAGAACAAGAGAACGAATGAGGAGTGGGGAATGTGAAACAGGGCGGAAATGAAAGAATATGAGCTATGGGGAATTCCTTATTCAGGAATGAGAAAAACAGCGAGGAGAGAGCAGTTTTCAAGAGGTGGTGTATAGCACAATGGTTAAGATTTTGGAGTTAAACCCAGTGTCACCCATTCCAGCTCTGTGACTCTGGGTATGTTATTCACCTCCATACTTGTCAATTTCTAGGGTTCCCTTATAGGATTCTGGTGAGAAGTAGATAGTGAGTTATTTAATCCACTTAAAGTATGCTTGGCTCATAGTAAACATTTAATGTTAGCTGTTATTTCCAGGCCTTTTAGACTCAAAATTCCAAGAAAGGTGTCTCAAAGTCTGGATGGAGTAAAGTGACCATATAATTTATCGTCCAGGCCAGGATGCTGTTAATAACTATGCTAGTTGTTATTACAACAGATATAAGCCAGGATTTATGGCTTTCCTAAGGTGGAGGCGTTTTTGCTCCCAAATGTGATTAATTAAGGCATCCTGTCTTCCTATCTCAGTCCAGTTAAGCCTCTGGACTTTGGCAAGCCAGGGAGCAAATCATCCTTAAAAGCTCTTCTTCAGACATACATACACACACTCAAATACTCACTCACTCACTAAACAATAGAAGAAACACTGCTTTTTCTTTCTAGGTAACATGTTCTGTTAGAGTAGTATGAGTCTGCACATATATTTAGTAAAATTTGTGCAGTATTTTTTACCCAAGAAATAACTTGACAGAGGATGAGTTCTTATAAATAGTTTTTATAATCTAAAAAAATAATTTATCATACCTTTCTTTAAATATCTAGGCCCCTCAAGCCTGTGGGTGTAGATTTCTCTTACCTGTTAAGCTCTCAGCATGTGCCAGGTGCAGTGCTTTCTTGGCAGAAAGGGTACAGTAGTAAACATAACATCTGGATCTGCCCCTAAGTTGCTTGTGGTCTAGTGAGAAAGACAGTCAAATAATGACAAATATAGAGCTCTAAACTGAGATCTTTGTAATGAGAGCAAAGTACAAGGAGCTCATGAAGAACCCTTTCTGGCCTGGGAAGGAAAGGGAAGAGTTCCCTGAGGAGGAGGGTTTTGCTCAACACTGAATAGGAGTTGACAAGGCAAGATGGAATGGGGGTTGGGGAAGAGGCAGGAGGGAGCATGGTCTTCTAGGAAAGAAGACCCTGTATGAAGAATGCAGAAAGCTGGAAAGTGTCTGTTTTCAAAAGATCACCTTGGCTGCAGTGCGATCACACATTTTCCCCCTGTTTGCAAAGCCCTTTGATCCCTTTTGCTAATGCAATGCCGTTCATCCAAGCCTTCCTCTGTGTTCCCTTAGCATTTGCACGGTTCTTTTACAGCATGTATCACATTGCATTATAATTTTTTGTTTCTGTGTCTCTGAGGTTCTTTAGGGCAGGGACTTGGTGTTATTTAAGGTAGAGTAGTGCAGTGGCTTTTCTCCTTCTTGCCTCTCCCCACAGATATTTGAGTATTTACTGCGTGCCCAGTACTCTGTGCTTGCTGCTTGGGAAAGTGGCACAAGACAGGCACGGTCCCTGCTCTTGTGGAGTATGCAGTGTGACAACTGTTTTCTCAGTGGGTGAATACATGAGCTGATTCACCACTTAGAATCAGAATTTTGAACTCTGGAGACCATTTTCATGCAGTTCAGTAGTTCTGTGCCTTTTTTGCAGTTGCGGAACAGAAACAGTGAAGGCTTAAGTCTTAAGAAATCAGGCTAAGGTAAACTGAATTAAATCAAAGATAAAGGCCCCCAAAGTAACAGTGTAAACCATGAGGGAAATACGGCTTGTAAAAATTTGATTTATATGTTAATCCTCATGAATACATTGTAGTAACAGCAGAGAACTCCTGTAGTGGTATTCACTTCTTGGTGGTGTACTTCTCAGGTTGTTGTGTCCGTATTGAAAGGACAGTTTCCCTCTGCACTCCGTCTTACTGCTGTTCAGATCCCCCCTTCCTGTTATAGGCAGTGATAGGGAGGCAGTGCTGGGTTTGTCTAAGATAGCAGTGACTGAAAATAGCAGTTCTTAGAGCGAGTGTACAAGGTTTCAAACAGTGTCTGTTCTCAAGGAACTTGCCGATTTATGTGTATGTGTGTCGATGTAAATTACTGACTAAAACAGAAGGGCCCGGAATAGAATGCTTTAGAGAGCAACCTTGGCTCTAACCAATATGTCTATTCTGAAGACTATTGTCCTTGACAGGAGAGAGGAAGGAACTCCTTGCTGGCTCTGTAGAACAAGGAGGCTATCCTTCCAAGTTCATGTGAGTTGTGTCACTTGTGAAGTTAAAATGCAGCATTGCCTTTCCACTTGTGTTTTTCTCTCATGAGGGAATAAACCTTTCAAAGTCACTGCCTTTCATCACATGCTTGAAACACAAAAACACATGGCCACAAAAGGCCAAGGTTACCAGAATTATACACTTCATAGTTGACAGGGGCTTGTCCAGCCTGTCACATAGTGTCAGAATCATTTCTGCACCATTTTTACCAGGAGGCCATTTATACACACCTGAGCTCCTTTCTGGGAAAGCAACCATTTCCAGCTCTTAGCTTTCTTCAGATGTTTCCTCCATATTTCTGATGATTATGCTGCTATTTCTTGATTTCTAAATTTTAAGTTTTAAGTTTCCTCTGTCAGTCTTTGTTATGGAAGAGGAGGGTTTAGCTTTTTTGCACTCTCTCCGTCCACTGCCTCCTCCTTCATCCTTCAGATATATCACAATTTTTAGTTACATCAGTATCTAATGTTTATGTTTATATTATTATGGCTGTTACTATTAGTCACCTGCTGAACCAGTTAGTATACTACAATCCTACCTTTTTTCCTTGTACAGTCCATTAACCACTCCTCTTGTTGGTTTTCTGAATTTCCTATGCCCAGCTCACTCTTAATTCCCAAACTACAGCCATAATTTTTAAATCCCTAAATATCATTTTCCATGTCCCAGGCAGACACTTCAGTTGATCTTGTCAGCTTCATTTTCTCCTGCAGACTCCCTGCTGGAGCCCCGCATCCTCACGCGATGGTTGGGTCTGCCTGTTCGTGAGGCTTGCTGCACAGTTGATTCTTTTTGCCTTTTTGTTTTGCCTCGTTTCCTGGATGCCTGTCTTCCTCTTTCTCGGTTTGCTCATTTATTTGGTAGAGCATATCCTCCAGTTGCTTCCTGATAAAAGGGTGTGTGGGAGGTAAAATTTGAGACCCTGCATGTCTAAAAATATCTTTATTCTCTTTTCATACTCGACTGATAATTTGTCTGCTATAGAATTCTAGGTTGGAAATCATTTCACCTCCGAATTTTGAAAGCATTGCTCCTTTGTCTTATGGCTTCCAGAGATGCTACTGAAAATTCTGATGCCACTCAGTCCTTTGTATGTGGACATTTTTTTTGTCTCTGGAAACTGTTCTCTTTATCCTGTGTATTCTGAAATGTATTCTGAAATTTCACAGTGTGCCTCAGGAGTGGGTCTTTTAAAAACTTATTCATTGTACTGAGCATAGGATGGACTCTTTCAACTGGAAGTTTATACCCTTCAGTTCTAGGAAAATTTGTTATTTTTTGATAATTTTCTCCTCTCTTTTCTCTGGAACTGTTGGTCCTCTAATTTTCTTATCTTTTCTCTCGTATTTCCAATCTCTTTCTTTGGTTCTGCTTTCTGAGAGCTTTACTCAAGTTTATCTTCTAGCTCTTTATTTATATTTTTATTTCTACTATCATTTTTTAATTTCCAAAAACTTGGCACTTGTTGTTCTGGTTTTTTCTAATCTTATTCTTGTGTTGATAATGTTTTTTTGCTGAGGTTTTATTTGGTTCCTTTTTTCTGTTCCTTTGAGTCCCTTTATTCTGTTTGTCTTGTGCTGTCTTTTCATGTTGATCACTTTCCTCAAATGTGTGGTGATCCTTGGTTGTCATTTTTATTTAAGAGTGAGACACTAAAAAGCCTTTTGGGTGATATGTATAGAGGTGAGAGGAGCTTGTCAAGGATGGGTTTTATATAATATAGGGTGATTAGGCAGGAACCCACCTGCTTTATTGGGAAATTCCCAGAAGTCAACATCTGTTGAACTTTTCTGTGGAGTCATTTGGTTTCTGCAGGAAAGAATCTTCCAACCTTCTGTTTGGGGGTCGGGGTGGGGCTGCCAGCATTCTGGAAGCCAAGTGGGTGAACAGGGCTGGCATCTCATCCTTCAGGATGTAGACTTCCTTTTAGAGCCTCTGTTTTCAGTACAGTGCCTCTCCCTGCCTTCTGCTGTTCCTAATGTCCCGAGTCTAGAGCCCATCTGGTCATAGTCTTCATAGAATAAATCCACCTTCTCCAGCCTGGGTACAGGAGTAATAGTCTACTGGCTGCCCTGGATGTGACTGGAGACCTGGTGGTCTAACGCCTCCTTATATAGAACTTGTACGAAGTTCTTCTTTTCAGCCCTTCCTCATCCCTGGCCTCCTGTGCTGCCTGGTAACCTCTCAGCGCTGAGCCTTCCCAGGGTGCATATCTGAATTGGCATCCCCTTCTCTGGCTGCAAGGATTCACTTTCTCAGCTCTGCTAACTCATCTTATTGTTCATCTTCCAAAAAAATGTTAACATTTTATGTTCACTGTTATCTTTCTGTTCCTTTTTTGTTTTTTACTCTCATATGAGTGGGGTTCAGGAGTGGGCGGAAATAAAAATATGTGTTAAATTTTTCTCATTTACCTAGAATTCCTGTGGCACTGTTTGGGGGGTTTTGTGTCTTATTGTTTCATGTCTGTAAGGTTTGTCTTTCTCCAAAGATCACAAGCTTCTTTGACAATGGGGATGGTTTCATAGGCTCCTTATTTCTCCTTTTACTCTCAACAGTTAAGTATGTAGAAAGCATTTTAGTAAGAATGTGTCAAATTCATTTGAGTAAGATGAAGTCTTTTTAAAATTAGACAGACTTAGGACAATGTTTCATTGTGTTGGAAAACTGCCAGCCCTTCCTGAGGTTCAGAGATAAATCTGCCTTTGCAAGGATAACCAAAAGAGGAAAAGGCTGATGAGGCAAACTCCTGTTTAGACCTTAATGATTTAATGAAGAATTGATAGAGAGCTGCCCAGAACCTTGCTTCCACCTCAAGTTCATGGCCATTGCTCCCTCTTCACAGAGTCAGTGACGGAGAAGGCCCTTTCTTGGTGCTCTGAGAGTCTTTGACCTCCTGAGAACTAATGCAGGAGGAGACCCACAGAGCTCCAAGTTGTTTTCTCTCAACAGTCAAGGTCAAGAGCCTGGAGAAACTGGAAGGAACAGGCACTAGAAGGCAGACATGGGATGTTTGTTTCAGTTCCACGTTGATTAGCTTTGTGATGATCAGCAAGTCATTTGAACTTCAGTTTTCTTACCTGTAAGATGGAAATAACAGTATGTACTTTCCTACTCCATAATATGGTTGTAAGGGTCAAATAAGGGTAACATACATGCATGTAAATATTTGAACATTGTCATTTTAAACTAACCATGGAACCATGGTGTTCCAGACCCTCATATCCACCTACTGACTGGACATCTACACGTGGGAGTCCAAATTCATTTCAGCCTCAACTAATCCAAAACAAAACTCCTCTGCCTCCCCTCCCCTCCTCCCCTAACTCATACTACCACAGTCACGAAACAAAGCAACCCTGGTTTTCATCCTGAATTTACTCTCTCATTATCCACTGAATTATTCAGTTCACACCTACCCCTATGCCCCCCACCCTCATTCAGTCACCATATTCTGTCTTTTCTGTTGACTCTATCCTTTCTTCTCCGTCCTTACCACGGCCTTCATTCAGGTCCTCACTTCATGCCTGAATTGCTAACTTCCAGCTAGGCCCCCTGGATCTAGTCACACACTTCTTTTAGTCCATCATCTACACAAATGCTTAGCATAATGATTTTTTTTTCAAATTCTGAAATATGTCAGACCATCACAACAGTATGGTGAATAACAAATAGACCATCTAGGTTCCCACCTCTCAGCTTTTGACAGAAGGATTTTTTCTGAAATGTACATTTGATCGTACCCTGCTCAGAGCTTTTCAGTACCATACAAGACCCTTCATGATCTGGCTCTGCTTCCCTCTCCATCCTTGCATTTACCATTCTTTCACTTGCATGTTCCAGCCGCTCACAATCACTTGCATTTGCCCCAGTTTGCTGGGACTACTGGGAGAACCCTGAATTTGGGTGTTTCCTCTTTGTTGCTTCTGCCTGGCTGATTCCTTCTAAGCTTTAAGGCTCAGCTCAAGTATCTCCTCTTCTGCAAAGCCTCCATTGTTCCCATTTCCCCACGAGCTACCTTTTGCATACTTCCTTTCCAGAATGTCACACGCTGTGCAATATCGTCATTTGTTTATTTGTCTGACTTCCCCACTCTACTCAAGGGTGGAGACTATGTAGCACTCTGGCATATGGAAGGTAGTGCATAAACATTTATTGAATTGAACTGGATTGGACACTCTGCCGGTCCATTCAGATGCCATTACTTGTCTGAGTAAAGTAAGCAGTTAAATAGCTGGACAACCACAGAAAGCTAGCTTACTGCCAGCTAAGAGCCACCTTAGGATATCATTTGGTCCCGAAATCTAATCTCGCAGAATAGTCACAGGTGAAAGTCAGCTGGGCACTTTGGTTCCAACTTATAGTTTTTCTGTCTTTGTGTTTTATGTGCAGACATCTGAAATGCAGTATTCTTGTATGTTCCATCAAGAGATTGTTGCCATCTTTAATGGATGCTATCTAGAAACCATGTTATACTGGGGTAGCAAGTTGGTTAAAACCGAATGTTAGAAGTTACAGACTGGTGGCCCTGGGCCAATTCCTTGCATAGTGCTATGCTCTTGGAAACATAAGGGATTCCCCTAAAGGGCTTAAAACATATAGTACGGATGAGCCACATAAAGAATTCACTGTGGTTCAAGGTCAAATGTGATAAATGCCGTGGTGAAGATGTGGTGGGTGATCTGGAAAATCTGAGGAGGATGAGATTCATATCAGCCAGTGCAATGAGGAAAGGTGTTGTGGATCAGAGGACATTTGAGCTGGGCCACTTTCTGTGCTGGACAGAATAAGTGTCTCACTGTATTTTCTGCTGTTCTTATTTGACTTCAAGCAATTGTTTTTGCCTAATTTTTGCTAGGTCTCAAGAGTGATAAGTAAATTTATCAATATGGGTATTGATAGAACTTTTAAATCAGGTAGGAGGAACCCTGGTTCCCTTTTCATGGTTTGGACTTGAGTCTGTGCCTCTTACCCTGGTTTTGAAAGTGCTCTCCCTTTCCTCCAGTGTGGACTTTGTATCTTCCTCCGTTTTCTATCTCTGGCGTTTATCCCAGAGACTGGCACATAGTAGATGCCCTGTGGACGCTGTTGAATGGAACTCACCTTGGTATCCTTTGTAAGCCTGATCCCTGCAACAGAGCTCCCCGCTCCTCCTTGCTCTCCAGCCACATGTCAGGCATGCTCCTTCACAGGAGTTTTGCATTTGGTTCTCTCTCTGCCTGTCTCCCTCAGACACCCACACCACTCATTCCTTCACTTTATTTGGATCTCTTCTCAAAGGTCACCTTTGAGAGGTTTTTCCTGAGTACCTTATTTAAAGTGTCGCCCCTGTTATATTTTATCCCCTTTGTGTTATCCGCTTCCTTTGTTCCTTTATGGCACTTATCGCTACCTGGCATCATACTGTCTATGTATTTGTTTATTCACTCACTCTCCCTCCGCTAGAATTCAAGCTCCATGAGGGCAGGGACTTTATCTTTTCCCATCTGCATCTCCAGCCCTTAATACAGCGCCTGGCACATAGAGGACGCACTGCACATATCTCTTGAAGACACGCACGAGTAGCTCCATGCGTAGGACCTCTTTCAGCATCTGCCTCATAGTATAGAGTGGTCTGTGTCTATGTGGCTTATTATTACTCATCAGTAGCTCTAGATCCAACATGCTGCCTGCCATGTATAAATATGTAGTCAGTTTTTTTTTTTTTTTTAAAGATTTTATTTATTTATTTTCCCCCCAAAGCCCCAGTAGATAGGTGTATGTCATAGCTGCACATCCTTCTAGTTGATGTATGTGGGACGCGGCCTCAGCATGGCCGGAGAAGCGGGGCGTTGTGCATGCCCGGGATCCGAACCCGGGCCGCCAGGAGCAGAGCGCGCGCGCTTAACCGCTAAGCCACAGGGCCGGCCCTGTAGTCAGTTTTTAAATGAATGGAGAGAGGCCTTTCAGGTGGGATTCAAAAGCCACAGGTTCTTGTCAATCATATTCTTCCTTGCTTTCTCCAGTGTCTTGAGATGCTATCTCAAAGCATTGGTGCTTCTGAGTCACAGAAGGCTAGGTTTGTTGTGCTTCAACATCATGTCTATGCAGTTGGGTTGCTATGATACATTTTAGATCTCAACTCTAATGCTGTTAAACTGGCTCAAGCCAGTTTAGTTCTAGTTTCCGTGAGCCGTTTAAGTCCTGGAGAGCCTATCACAGTAGAATTTACAGATGCAGAGATGGTGGATTGAAGGATTAAGTGACTTGTCCAAGGTCACACAACTGACAAGTGGCAGAGGCAAGTTTTGAAGTTAGGTCAGCTAACTGCAAAGCCTAAGCTCTTAACCTGGGTTCTCTAGTTTCTTCCTGCAGGGTTGCCGTGACTGCTCTAGGACCCATCGAGATTAGTCTGAGGGTTTGCTCTGCAAGTCAAGGGCAGCTATTGTATTTCTGCACAATCTATATAGATTAGACTTTGTTTAGGAGTCTTCTGGACCATTTTTTGGGTTTTTTTTCCGGGTTCTCTTGGTGCATTGTGTTCTGCTTTTGTTTGCTGGTGAGCAGCCCTTTGGTACTTATGTTTTAGAAAAACGTAATAGGACAGCTGTGATAGGGAGGAAGACCTAGATTTGTAAATAGCTCTTTTCTTGGGCTGCCAAAAAGGAAGAAACTTGGGTGGAGGGGGATGTTACTACCATCCTGTCTGAAGCTAAAATTCCAAGTAGAGGTTACTGTTCTCCATTTTCATTTAGATTTTATTTAATATATTCCCCATTCCTTAAAATTTCTAGATGGGCATTTAGAGGAAGTGCTAGTTGGAAATATTGCAGCTTTATGCAGGAAAGTCCTTATCTTTCTTCCTTGTCTTTTCTAATTGTTTTGAGGTAGTTTTAGTGCTGGTATAGGATAAACAAACTTAATCGCCTCTAAGCCAGAGATATGGAGGTAAAAGTTAGAAAATGACAGAGGGCTTGCTCATATCTGCCTTTTTTTTAAAAGCAAGGGTAGTTTAAATCTTAGTTTTAAGGTTACTTTGGACCTGGACTGAGATGGCTGAAGAGATAGCAGATTCCTAATGGAGTGCTAGGAGCTGACAGGCCTATGCTCCCAACTGCTTTAACTCATGTTTCCTCTTTCCCAACTCCTGTTGGTTTATTCCAGTCATCTTGCTATTGAATTATGTTCAGCCTTGTATTACTGCACCTTCGCTTCATCTTATCATCCTGGTTAGAGCATAAAGTCCTTGTTTGGCCAAATGCCAAGAGCTCCATAAATGGGAGTTTTGGATCTGCCACTGATTTGCCTGTGATTTGGGGCAAATAATTTGTTTTTGGATTTTAGTGTCACCTATTTTAAAATAGAATGATAATCTTTTGTGGGACAATTTGAAAATAAGTATAAAAACTGTACCTCCTCCATTTTCCACATCCATTTTAATCCATTGTCAGGCAGAAGTGTGTAATTTTTGGTTTAGAAAATGAGGTCATCATACAAGTGTGACAAAGAGATGTAATTGCTTTTAGCTCTTGGTTGGGAAGGTGCTATAGGAATCCAAGCTTAATGGTGGATGAGGATACCAGGATGTGCCTCAGGCTCCTGACCTTTTCACCAGCATCCTTGATTGACAATGAACAATAACCTAGATATCAAAACACACATATCTTCTCTTTTCACTAAAATTTATGTTAAGATTTTAAGCCTAATACCTGCATGTTCATTAAAGTGGCCTATGTCACACACATATAACCATTTATTATTAACATTTCAATTTTTTTGTCTTCTTTTCCCCATGCATATGTTCTTTCCTCTCTTTCTTTTTAAAAATTATTTGTGTAAAAATACTACATGGATTCTCATTGTAAGTGTGTTAAGCAGTGTGGTAGCATACAGAGCAGAACATGCAAGTCCCTCTTCAGCAGTCTGCAGTGCCCCCAACACACATTTCCTTCCACAGAGGTAACCACTGTCAACACTTAGTGAGCGTTCTTCCCATTGCCATCCACAGGTGTGCGTGCATTTGTGTGTGTGGGTGTGTGTGTGTACTTATAAAACATGGGCTCATATTTTGTGTATTATACAATGACTTTTTTTCCTACTTACCATAACACAGTAGCTCTTGGGAAATCTCTCTTTCCATGTCAAGACATACAGGTCCAACTCATTTTCTTTCCTTTGTTGTTACTATTGTTTTTAATTGTTGTGTAATAATTCATTTTATGGGTATACCTGATATTTAACTGCTCACCTATTGATGGACATTCAGTTTTTAGTTTTTGCTCTTACAGTGAAGCAGTCCTGCACAAGTGTGTGTCTTTGTGCACATGTACAAGTATTTCTGTTGGATAGTTGCCTGGAAGTGGAAATGCTGGCTCAAAGTGAATGCCTATTTTTGGTTTGGGTGGATGCTGCCAAATTGTCTTCCCAAAGAAATTCACCTATTTAAACTCATACCAGTGGTATTTAAGAGTGCTTATTTCCCTGATCTTTACAAACACTTTATAATGTCATTGTTTTCATTTTTTGTCAGTCTGAAAGATGAAAAGCAGTATGTGATTATTTTAATTTGCATTCTTCTAAGTCGTGTCTCTGTAGATCTGACCTTGTCTGATTTCTGCCTTTTAGGAATTACTCAAGATTGCCAGTTACTTGAGGACAGCTTTTCTTAATTTCTTGGGCTGAATGTACCTGTCTGTCTATCTGTCTATCATCTGTCTATGGTGTAGGGTGGGAATCATTTCTGTCACTTCATAGAACTTTAGACAGGAGATGAAGTAAACTTGTCACTCAATCCACTATCCTGATAAATTTCCCTCATATAGTCTTTCTCTAAAATATTTACAACTTTGTTTCTTTTTTCTCCTTAACACTATATAGTAATCTCTAGTCTGTCTTATTACATAGTAGAATATCATATACCATTTATATTGCTATGTGTCTATACCTTAGTTATCATAATCATTTCTCTATTGATGGACTTTTGGGCTATTTCCAAAATTTTATTGTTATAAAAAATGCTGCTTCCAACATCTGAGCATAAAGGCTCTGGGCCCAGATGGTTTTCCTGGTGATTCTTTATAATTTTAGTGGTTTATGTCAGTGATTCCTGAATACAGAAATGGGTAGATAGCTGCCCAGCTGATCTGTGACCCAAACCCAGCACTGATACCAAACGATAACGGTAGCACAAAAGGAAAAACTTTAGACCTGCCTCGCTTATGAATTCAGATGTGAAAATCCTAAGTAAAATACTCACAAGTAGAATTCACTGACATGGCCATTATGGATAATGGCCAAATAAAGTTTATTCCAGGAGTGAAAGAATGGCTCAATATTAAGAAACCTTTTGGTAACAACATACTGGTTGGTTAAATGTGAAAAACTATGATTATTTCCATAGATGCAGAAAATGCATTTAAATTAAACAACTATTTCTAATAACACTTTAAAAAGAAAAAAATAAGATACTTCTTTACATATTACAGAGTGTCTACCTCAAACCAACTGCCAACAACATTAGAGACATTCTCATTAAAAGCGAAGACAAAACAAGGCTGCCTTCTACTTCTTCGTAGTATTTTAGAAGCTCTGGCCAGTGCAGTAAGGTGTGAAACAGAAATCAGAATTAAGGCTTTGAGGATTAAATAAGATGACATTTCAACCTTCCTAATATGGTATTTCTAATTCAAATAAGGCACCCAAATTGTAGATTTTGTTGTTATTCTTTTTATTACCAATAAGACATATTCACAAAGGAAAGACAAAATTGTCTCTTGCATCTTTTTTGGGGGAACAGTGGCTCCTGCTTGCTTGCTTATTTATTTATTTGTATTGCAGTAACACTGGTTTATAATATTATATAAATTTCAGGTGTACATCATTGTATTTTGACTTCTGTGTAGACTACATCGTGTTCACCACCCAAAGTCTAGTTGCCATCTGTCACCGTACAAATGTGTCCCTTTACCCTCTTTGCCCTCCCCCCACTCTCCTTCCACTCTGGTAACCACCAATGTATTCTCTGTATCTATGTGTTTGTTTGTTGTTGTTTTATCTTCTATACCTGAGTGAAATCATTTGGTATTTGGCTTTCTCCCCCTGACTTATTTCACTTGGCATAATACCCTCAAGGTCTATCCATGTTATCGCAAATGGCATGTCTCTTGCATCTTAACATGGGGATCCTGGTGCTTTTGTGAATGTGAGTTCTTTGATCTTGGTCCTTGTGGTTGAATCGTCCTGATTACCTATCTGGTCCATGTTGAGGTCTCAAGCCTTCAGTCACTAGCATAGAGGTGGGTGCTCAATACGTGTGACTGGCTGAGTGGTTTGGTTCAGTGATATTTTTGATGACCTTTCAGTGAGCTGTTCTTACAATCCTGGGAGTAATCAGAGGCACAAGTCCCAGACTGAGTGAATAATGAAGTTACAGATGAGGAGAAGAGTGCAGAAGAACAGGCTCTTGAGTGATGACACTGTTGTCTTGTTACTTGACTCCGTGTTCAGCAAACCATTCTGTCCCCTAAGTGCTATGCATTTCTGCAGTAAATAGCTGCTGTGCTTTATCAGTTGTCATGTGGAAGTAACCAGTTTGGTTAAACACTACACAGAATTCTTTTCCAAGCAGCTAGCTATCTCTAAATTTGGTTTGTGACTTCAGTCTTTTTTTTGTTCCCTATAGCATCTGGAGAGGGCCAAATGTGAACTGTGTTGACAGCACTGGGTATACACCTCTGCACCATGCTGCTTTGAATGGCCATAAGTAAGTATTAATGTGCTACATTCCTGCCCCACCCCTCAGAACCCAGGCCTTCATATTGTCTTTTTTGCTTTCTGTAAAGGTGTACTAAGCAGTGGTGCTGAGGAAAAGAGAAAAACAAACTAAATTTAGTCTATCCAGAATTCTTGAGTCTCTCTTCAGTATATAATTTAAACATCCTTCCCTACCCCACCCTCCAAGAAACCTTTAACCAAAGGTTAAGTTTTACCTTTTCCTCTGCTTGTCCTTTTCCCCTCTGAAATGGTGCAGTGCCATACAATGATCTGAGTATGAAGATCAAATCTGGGGCAGCCAGATCGTAAAGGGGCTGGATAATCTATTAGGTGACCAGCCCCTTTATAAACTGAGCGGTCATGAGAAACTTTCCTTCTGTTAAAGTGGGTATTTATTTACTCTGTCTTTTTGCTTGCCATTCTTTCCTCATAAAATGAGCCTTGCAGACAGTAAGAACCATTTTTAAGGGAAAAAAATACATAAATAGTATGGCCTATTTAATTCTCTTAAGTATGGAGAGGTTATTAGGAATTGGGTGGGATTTGTGTGGAAAGTTTTCTGGATAAGATGTGCTTTGAGGGGAATTTGAGAGAAGAAGATATAGATTTAAATGACTTGGCAGCCCAAAGAGCATGCTGCCCTTCAGGTGAGGGAGCAGGTGATGGCTCAGAGAAGGGGCAGGCACAGTTGCGGAGGACAGTGAGTAGATTTGCCAGGATGTGGAAGAATGGAAACCAGCGTGTAACAGAATAGAGGATGTTAAAGAGATTTTGAGGCATCATACTATAGGAGGTAAACAGAAGTTTAGTTTTTATGAGGAGGGATTACTGGAACAGTTGGAGATTTTTCTGAGCAAGGAGCAGCAGGGCCTTCACCACCTTATGGTATGCTGTATCACTTGTGCAATATTTGGCCCAGCCTAGTTGACTCTGATGTGCCGAAAAGAGGCCCTGGTTGTTTCCTTCTACATTAAGCTTTTCTAAAACGTGTTGAATGTGGTCATTATGTCTTTTCTATAGCCGTCTTAGACATAGACAAAGCTAACAAGAAATCTGTAGAGATCCCTCCCCCCCTTAAATTGTGGGGTGACCTGAATTAAAGCGAATCTTGGACTTAAATGACTATAGCTTATTAGCCAAGTTTATCTCCAGGTGCTGTTTTTATTTACAGTGAGGATTTTCTTTGACCTCATGTGCAGGGGGATAATTATACACTTGTATCTGCTTAATTAGTGGTGTCACCAAGAAGAAAGCCAAGTCCTTCTTTCTGGATGTATCAAATGATACCATATGTGTCTGGCTTATGTTTGCAACGACTTTAATTCTGCTCTGCCTGTCCGCTTTCAGCTCCCACATCGATAAATGCTCTGAATAATGTGGTGAATAATGATATTTGTCTTGCATGGCTACTTTTATGTAAATTCTATCTCTGAATGCTGTTTAAACATCATAAACAAGGAAACATTGCAAGGTTTAGACAAGAGGACCAGTTGTTTTCAAAATAATGGAAAAGAGATAGATTAGAAGCCTAGATAAATGGGGAGGTGATGAGTCAGTGTAGCATGGCTCAGGATGGTTCAGCTGAGTGTCAACAGCTCTACAAGTAGCTCATAGGATAAAAGGAAGAGACTGGGCAATGAGCTCAGGTAGAGGTAGGGGAGCCAAATGAGACAACATCTGTGAAAGGGCTCTATGCAATACAAATGTAAAGAGCTATTTAGTAGGAAAGATTTGTGAGTCCTGCAAACTCATGGTTGATTTTTGCCTTCTAGGGATGTGGTCGAGGTTCTTCTGAGGAACGATGCACTGACCAACGTGGCTGATTCTAAAGGCTGTTACCCTCTGCACTTGGCAGCCTGGAAAGGAGATGCCCAGATAGTGCGGTTGCTCATCCATCAAGGTCCCTCACACACCAGAGTCAATGAACAGGTGGGAAGGAAGGGAAGCTTTCTTCCCTTCACCCACAGCCAGACCTTGGCAGCCCCATCACTGTCTCAGCCGCATAGCTCAAATCTCAGGGAGCCAGCTCTTCCATGCCTTAAGAGTGACTCTCCTCTTCCCAGCATTACTCCTCTTAGTGCATCAGGGAAATTTTATCCTGTGACAATGCATTTTATTTGCATTCGAATCATGCAGATTTGGAATAGTACTGTAATAAAGATGTAAAAGCTCACCTCATGTGCAAAATTTGAAATGATGCAAATCCTGCAAAATTGCTTAGAGTCCATTTCAAACTGGCGGGCTTCGTTAATTGTAAATTGTGCTTATGCCATTGACATGGCAATGCAACTTTAGCTGGTAAACAGAAATACTCCCAGTGCATGTCAGTACTCTGTGAGCGATGCCGTTGTTTTACATACGTCAGAACTTGCAGAAGTGGAAGTATTCATGCTAGTGCTGAAAAATGAACTCACAAAAACATGTGAGTGGAGGTCCAAGGTGATTCAACAAAATGAAGATCATTTCCATGGTGTCTTGTAATGTTAACTGACGAGTGACCATGCTTTGACAAAGCAGAGATAATTCTTAGAAAATAAAAAAGTCAGCATTCCAGCAAAAATACCGTACAATGGCTATGAGTTCAGGTACTCTGAGACTGTACCTCTTCTTCTTTACATTTATTCCTTTGGAAAAGTTATACTTGAGTTATGCAAGTCCTAGACAAGCCTCTCATAAAATACAACTCCCTGTAATTTGGATCTGAGATTGTGTCCATTTGAGAGGGGATGGGCTTTCTGTAAATGACAAGCCATTCTCCTCTTTTCCTCTCTGCTCTGAACGGAAGCAGATACTTTTCTTAGTTGCTTGAATGAGAGAGATGCTGCTCTTTCTCAATAAGTTTAGGACTATTTTCCTAATGACTTTGCTGAGAGGAGATTGTTAAATTACCTGTAGGATTAGATCAGGGTTTATTCCTCAAAAAATAGGAGATCATTCTTGCAAGTCCATCTGTCAACAAGACCGTGCACATTCTCAGCTGTTAAGAGCATGACTTTGATTCAGAGAAAGCAGCTTCACTCTAAGGTATAAGAAAAATAAAGCAGTGCTCCCAAATCCCTCAATTTGGAGATTGTGTGTGTATGGCTGTTAATCAGCTTCCCCTTCCCCTTTTGGGCTATATTTTCTGGGTAGGTGAGCAACAGACATTTAAAATCATCAATGAGGGTGTTTGTTTTATAACATTAGGAATGAAAATTGTCTCTTTAGAATTGCCTCTTTAGAATCTAAATGCCGTTTTACTCCTCCTGGCTAAAGTGATTGTAATTTCTCTTATCTGGAGGAAATTTATAAGGAAGTTTGCTTTTAACTAATAT
This sequence comes from Diceros bicornis minor, assembly GCF_020826845.1. Lineage (NCBI taxonomy): Eukaryota > Metazoa > Chordata > Mammalia > Perissodactyla > Rhinocerotidae > Diceros > Diceros bicornis. The sequence goes on along the minus strand of NC_080753.1, from coordinate 29,731,901 downwards.
TCCTCAATGTTGAAAAAACTAGTCACCCATTAAAGTCCTTCTCATTTAAGAAATTTTCAGCTACCATTTCTAATCCTGTCTTTGCTCACTTTTGCCTTGGAACACAGCTGCTTGGATTTTTGAGCCACTTGAGTGTGCTAGCTTGTCCTGCTCACAGCCGCCTCCTGCCTGGAGTATCACTGATAGGTGGGACACCAGCCCAGTGCTTTGAGTTATCTGGCAGGCAGGTGGGTGGGGCAGGGGCTGGGCAAGACGTCTGCAGTAGCTTGAAGAACCTAATGGATCTAGGCAGTAGTTACAAGTACTGCACTGATTTATTTCAAAACCATTAATATGGTTCCAGTTGGCTGCTTGGATAAGAGTGGGTGATAAGTGCTGTGCCCTGGAGGTTGTCTTCCCCATTAACTTCCTTTGGAGGCACGCTGAGGGCAGACTGAGTTGTTCTAGTGTTGGCCCCCTCTGGGCTGTGCTTACTTTGATAAATTTCATCCATTTTATCATCACGTTTTCTTTTCCTCTCCTTTTTATAGAATGCTCTTGAGATCAAAGAACTCAAAAAGTACGGCCCTTTTGACCCTTATATCAATGCCAAGGTGTGTACTTTGCTGCCAGGATTTCTCTGCATCATTTCTCCAAGCTATACTTTCTCTTCGGTCCTCTCTGGCTTCCACTCTTGTCCACTCAGGCTCCTCCTCGTCACCCTGACTGTTGTCCGCTTCAGCCCATCTGCTTTTGGCTTGTATGTGAATGGGAACATGCAGCTTCAGTGGGTTTTGGTTTTGTTTTTAAAACCCCTACTAATTCTAGAAAGGTTGGGTGCTTTTCCTGGAATATCTGAAAAGCTGAGAAGTGGCCGAAAGGGGGAAGTAGAAGGGACGATAGTATATGTATAATTTACTGTTGTGATTTCTAAAATCATTTAAATTCAAAAAATAAAAATGCAATTGAAAGATGTCAAATAAATTAGCTTACTTTTTAATAAGCATAGGAAAATGATTAAATTGTACTTCTTGGATTAAAAAAATTTTTTTAGTCTGATTTCTATATTTCTTTTGAAGTGGAATCTGATTTTCAATAACTTGTGGTGGAGTTGTAGGGGAGGGAGCATGAGTGACTCCATTTTACTCCCAAAAGCTGTTGCTTAAACTAGAAGGATGTGCAACTATGACATACAGCTGTCTACTGGGGGTTTGGGGAAAAATAAATAAATAAAAATTATTAAAAAAAAAAAAAAAGCTGTTGCTTATGGTTCCCCTCTCTTTTCCGTGAGTTTATGCATTTCTGCGGAGCTTTAAAGCCTCAGTCCCTTCTCCTCAGCCATTAGCTTCTCTCTCTGCTTGGTCGCTCTTGGCCTTTGGAAGGGCTATGAAATAGGAAATGAAGTTGCAGGGCCAAGCAGGGCACTTGCCTTGAGTCTCCCTCCCTGTGAGGCTAGGGCGAGTAATGGTCTGAGAGCCTGGTGATGAATGGCCCAGCCCTGCTGGCCTCGCTGCCGTGGGCCTTCACCACACCAGGAGGCCGAGTTTGTGGTTTGGGTGATGGTGTTAGCCTCTTTCCTTAGTGCTCTCACCTGCTGGTTTCGATCTGAGTTTCATTCCAATGAGGTTTGCTTTCTGGCAACAATCTGGAGTTTGGTTGAGTCACTCCATTATTCACATTAGCTACCTTTGACTTGCTCTGAATACAGCTGCCTCAGGGAAGGGAAACATAAGGTACTTCTGCATTTTTCCAAGTGCAAGGCAGATAGTTCATGTTTTCTTTGAGAAATACTGATTTAGCAAATGATGCTCCCTATGGGCTGGACCTAGCCAGGCTCTATGGTAGATTTTCTTCAGCTGTTGGGCCTTAATGGCAGAGAAGCAGTTTGATCTGGGGGTAGTGGAACACATTAACTTTTATTTTGGCCTGCTCTTTAAATTCTGTTTTCTAATCTTAAATATAGGAAGATACTCTTAGTTTTCTTCTTTTTTCTGGAGGTAGTATGGTAAACTGGACGACTGTCACAGGTCCCAGTCTTTCAAGTCAGACCTGAGTTTGAATTCTGTGCTGCCACTTACTTGTTTTGTTGACTTGAACAAGTTACTTAATTTCTCTGAGCCTCAGTTTCCTCCTCTGTAAAATGGGGTATACCATTTACCTTACTGGTTTGCTTTGAAATTTAAATAAGATAATGTACATAAATTAAAAATATCTGGTAACTAGTAATATTTGAGATCCTAATTTTAAAAGGTATATATGATGTGGTATTTCTGAAACAGCATTTTGGGATTTTTTCTTTGTTCCTGGTGGGTGAAGCTTAATGAAACATTGCTCAATTAGTTTATTCAAGGTTTTGCTTTGAGGGAGGCACCTTGAAGTAATGGTTTTTCCACTCGGTGGTTAGTTTAGTTAGCTTATAAAGCTCTGATTAAAGGGTCAGACTTTGGTTCTTGAAAGCGCATTTTTCAATCCCTTGATTTTGCACACATAAAAGAAAATTAGTCTAAGTGGAATAAGAACATACTTCTCTCTTTGCCTCCCCACTTCCCAGAGGCCAGACTCTGCAAACAGCATTCAGGGATAAAGCTGTTTGGGTTTGCTAACAATGCTGACTCTCCCTGAGCTGATGTGAATCTCACCTCCCTAGGTTTTATCCTGACTCAGTGTTTTGCTAAAGTACATTTGCATGCTAAGTCCTGTCAGGCACCTGTAGAAATTAAGAAGTCTCAGATGCTTTTCCTGGGAGCAGAAGTAGTTTTCATGAGCTTTCATCTTCCTCTTTGACATATGGAGCCTTTCCTTTTTCAGCAAATCAGCATAAACCAGTCCAAATGTAAGTCATCCTTAGCTAAGGTGGAACTATTAAAACTGTTTACTTACCCCCTTTTAAAACAATTTTAACTAAGTCTGAACATCATAAGATGAGCAACAGACAAATTAGTTTTAGGGTCGATCTATTTTTCTGTACACTTAAAAATAATTCATACTTTAGAGCTGGCAGAGACCTGGAAGTTATCCAGACCAGTTGTTGCCACATGCTGATCAGCTTGTCTGGTTGCATGAGAATCACCTAGCAAGCTTTTATAAAACTTTTTATTTTGAAAAATTTTCCAACTTACAAAAAGTTGCAAGAGTAATGCAATGAACTGCATTATATTCTTCGCCTAGATTCACCAATTGTTAACTTTTTGTTCACATTTGTGCTTTCTCTTTCTCTCCCTTTCTCTCTGTAATTGTTGTTATAGTTGATGATGAACAATCTGAGATTAAGTCATGGACATGATGACCCTTTAACCCTGAATACTTCAATGTGTCTCCTGAGAACAAGGACATTCACTTGTATAACTACAATACAATCATCAAATTCAGAAAATTCAACATTGATTCAATACTGTTATCTAATATAGAATCCATGTTCAAATTTCACCAATTGTCTCAATAATGTTCTTTGAGCAATTTTTTTTTTCTGGTCCAGAATCCAATCCAGGATCATACATAATCTAGAACAATGCCTCGGCCTTTCTTAGTCTTTCATGATATTGACGTTTTTGAAGAATATAGGCCAGTTGTTTTGTAGACTGTCTCTCAGTTTGAGTTAGTCTGATATTTCCTAATGATTAGATGCAGGTTATACATTTTTGGCAGGAATGCCACAAGGGTGATGTTATGTCCTTCCTTTTTAGTACATCACATCACAAGGCACATGATGTTAGTTTGTCTCATTCTTGTTGATGAGGAATGATTGCTTGGTTAAGTTTGTACCTGTTAGATTGGTAAACTTTTTAATAATAGTTTTCCTGGGCTTTGCCGTCTTGAGGCGCTACCTTGGCAAGTCTGGGGTGGGACTTAGTATTAGTTACTTTAAAGCTTCCATGTGATTCCAAAATGAAGCCAGTTTGAGAACCACTATCTAGGCCAACTTTCTACCCAGAGCAGGAATCCTCTTCTCTCACCTGAAAGGTGGGCCATTTACCCCTTATTTTATTGGTTTGTTTGTTTCTCCTAGTAACAAACAGAATTACTTCTTGGCAGCCTCTTTTCGGATTGCACTGATTTTGGTTTCTTATGCTTGGTTGACATATGTCTTCCTAAACCTTCCATCTATTGGTCAGAGTTCTGCCTTCCAGAGCATTACAGAGTAAGTCTAATTCTTCTTCCACATGGTGGACTTGGTTCTCATGTGTCTTCTAAATTTCAGTAGACCCAGTTTGTCCTTTTGTTCCAATTTTGGTATGTTTCTAGAACCTATACCATTGTTGCTACAGAGAGCTGTAGCCCGGGTGTCCCTAACTTAAGTATCTGTCAACAATGGACAAGAGTACAGTTGGGCTATAATCTAAGCAAGCACTGGGAAGTGATTGTTTTGAATAGTTTCAAGATGAGAAAGGTTATGGAAATGTTTCTATATGGCTTTCTGCTGCTTGTAGTTTATGTATAAATATAATGGGTTTATACATTGAATGGGATCACTAGATATAAAGGGTGTAGGGATCTTTTTTTTCTTCGACGTACTGACCATAGCAAGGAAAAATGAAAGTGGGTCTCAAGATGGGCAGGAATGGAGAGTTTGTGCAAAGACTTTGGGGAAAATTGGAGTGTTTCCTCTCAGTCTCCTTCCTCAGTCCTGGTTCATAGTAATATGATTCTGGGAACTCTTGAGGTGTTGTGAGCACCTATGGTGTGATTTGGAAGGTGTGAAAGAGGATGCCGGGTGGTTAGGAATCTGTGTTCTGCTTGGAATCCCTCCCTTTCTTGTGGGTCCACGAATCAACAATTAGTGACTTCCTGCTCTGATAGTTGTCAGGCTCAGAGGGGAAATGGTAGTAAGAGCTCACTGTGATGGCCTCTGTTCAATAGTCGAGAGATGTGGTCACCACAGATGTAAACTCAGGAGTATTATAGTTACCAGACCATGTCTGGCAAGACTGAAACATAAGTAAGATGCTTCCTACACTGGGATTATAAACGCAACATTCTGCAGAGATGTGGTTAGGCCATTTTTAACATAGGCAGGAAATTTGCTTGGTAGTGATCAAGACCTTGCCTTTAGCAAGGCAGCTTTGTGGTAGCTGCCTTACTTCTGGCAAAAAATCAAATAGCGAAGACTTTTTTTTCCTGTTGGATAATTTAGAGTTTTACAGTACTTCAGGCCCTAATGGCATACTTTTTATGAAATCAAGGACAGATTATTCTGGTTGTTGGGAGACAACTTGGGTATAAAAGAGACAGCAGTATCTGCTTTAGAATAAACAAGTTTTTCTGGATTGGAGTTTTAATAAGAATAAGCTGACTTTCTTGGCCCTTGCTGTCATGCTAATCTTGAGATGTAAAACCCTGAGAATCCTCTTACACTTCTTTGCGTTACCGCTCTGCCCCAGGATCACTCTACAGAAAGCTCCTGTGAGTTTTTGTTGATGTAGCCGTCTTTTCATCATGAGAAAGTGAAGTGACAGCTCTATGTTTGCTCAGGGAACTCATGCCATAGCTTAACAGGAAAAGGGCTTTCCAAATGGGCAGCCTAAATGGTTTGTTTGGCAGAGGAACCCCAGGAGTTTGCTTTCTGCCCAGAGTTTCCCCTTCCCTCCAGACTTTTAGGTTGACACAGAATTCGTCCCTGGGTTCCAGTTGTATCACAGGAGGCCGTTGCTTACTGGCTGTGTTCTATGGCCAGTGAAGGCTTTCTGCACTGTCTCAGTAGCTGCTCTCCTTGAGCTGAGTTTGAGCTCAGTACTGCTTCCTCTGTTTATCTGTGTACATTTATCTTTGCATGTGGCTCCTGCTGTACTACCGTTTCTGTCCTTATTTCATTTTTAAAATTTTCTTTGCTATCATTCTGGCCTTTTGGGTCCTGGCTCCCAGCAGCTCTGGATCTTTCTGGTACACTTGGTGTAGCTGGAAAAAATGATGCAGTCAAATGCCAGGTCAAAAGCAGATGGAATCGCATGCATGTTTGGGTAACTCTGTTATTTTTAATGTCATTAATAGAATTAAAGCAATTGTGGAAATGTTTAATTTTTACCTTTTGATCACTGAAAGGTGCACAATATTGACTTGGTAGACACGCTCCCCTGTAAGCTTTTTTTCCCCAAAGTGGCAGAAGCCTCCTGAATAAATTCAGGAATCTCAAAATCTTGTGGGAGAATTCTTTTCATTAGTACTTCTAAAAAAGGAGAGGTCATGGAAATTAATTTATTCCTGCTCTAATTATACATTGTCAGTAGTAGTAAAAGAAAGAGCATAATTGGAATGATTAACATTTTGCTTCTGACAGTTGATAAAGTACAAACTTCTCCTATTTTATCCCAGGTTCTACCTTTAGTTTGAAACAAAATTGGCATTAAAGGACCATGGGGTTGTGAATTTGAATTGATGGCAGTGTTACAATTTTGAATATTTTGCACCTCTTGCACGAAACATTCCAGTGTCTGATGGAATCTTTCTGACATAAGAAACACTTCCCTGTGCTGTAGATTCTGCATGCTTTGATTGGTGCAGGCTCCTGGAGTGGGCACAGGGCAGCATCAGGATCCCATGTAGCTCAAGTGCCTCCCTCCCTTGGAAATGGCTGTTGGCTGATATCTGGAGAGTTTTGGTGCTCTGCTCTGTTACTTTCGTTGTTGGCTGATTGATTTGCATGCAAGAAGCTATGCAGATGACAAACTCTTTCAAAAAGGTTTGTGTGTAAGGCAACAGATAGTCAACAAATCCAGAATCAGAACCACAGGGTTGACTAAATGTAAATTGTAAAACCAGTTGAAGTTTAAAATGAATCAATGGCAGTGATATTATTGGCATTTATCTGTGCCGGGGCTTCTACCCAAGGGCTGCCACATTACCTAGTTCACTCTCCTTGCAATCTGGAGACACTTCCTTCACGACACACAGGAGACTGCAAACATTGAGGAGGTGACTGCTCCCCTCTTGCAGTAATGGGGGCAAGATGTGGCTCATGGAGCAGTCAGGCTTGGTTGTGGGGGAGCAGGTCTGGATTCTGACTGACTTCTGTTAGTCTCCAAGTATTGCTGCTATTTTTCTCATTTAAATTTCAATGGTTTTACGTGTGATTATCACAGTCATATGCCAGTCTGCCAGTCTGCCAGTCACCCATCTGATGTGATCTGCTTGTTAACTCCTTAGAACAACGACAATGAGACGGCTCTGCATTGCGCAGCGCAGTACGGCCACACGGAGGTGGTGAAGGTCCTCTTAGAGGAGCTAACAGACCCCACCATGCGCAACAACAAATTTGAGACACCTCTGGACCTGGCTGCGCTATACGGGAGACTGGAGGTGGTGAAGATGCTCCTCAATGCACACCCCAACCTCTTGAGCTGCAACACTAAGAAGCACACCCCTCTGCACTTGGCAGCAAGGAACGGCCACAAAGCCGTGGTCCAGGTCCTCCTGGATGCTGGCATGGATAGCAACTACCAGGTAGTGGGGCAGATATACCTCCCTGGCTCAAGGGACTTAGTCATTTGGAAAAGGCACAAGTACCATGCTGCTGGGCTGTGTTCTTATTTAGCACGTGGCATATCGCGTGTCAGATGCTTCCCTTTGTTGACTCATTTTAATGTGAAACTTTAGAGACAAACTCCTCAAGTAAGTCTGTTATTTTTTGTTTCTTTTCAGGGGTAATATATAGTCATTATACCCTGAAAAGGTGTGCTTATAGGCTATGTCGAAATTAGAAAAGTTTCATTATTTTCCTATACGTGTGTTCCCGCTGCCACCATTTAGCACCTCCAAAGTCCCATCAACGTGATCTCGCTGACAGGAGACTTAGCATTTCCCTTTATTGTTAGCTTTCTCCATTCAGATAAGTGACTGTTTGTTAGGCTTTGCATTGACCAAACCACATTTGAAGTTAAGGTGTTTTTTCCCCTTGTACTTTTCTTCTCATTATTCCTTCCCCCTAGGAAGGTAGAGTTTTGAGGAGTTTCACCAATAGGTGGCTCCAAGAGTCACTGTACAGTTATTCATGTGCGGCCTGCTGGTGGCACATCAAACATCCTTGAGGTACAGGCCACGATCATGATTTGGGAATCCAGGCAAGAAAAGTAGGAAAGATAATGACAGAGGATTTTGCGTGGTTTATTTTATTTTCCTGTCCCTTCTTTATGTCCCGTTTGTCGTGTGAAGCCACGCCAAACCTGGGTCACTGTTCTGACGACATCCTGCTCTGAGCTCTCGTTTGCTTTCCAGACGGAGAAGGGCAGTGCTTTGCATGAGGCTGCTTTGTTTGGCAAGACCGATGTGGTGCAAATCCTGCTGGCTGCAGGTGAGAGGTCGGCAGTGCTCTTGTTTACACAGCATGCCAGGGTCGGGGTTGTTTCCTGGGGGATTTTTGCTAGCTGCATTTGAACCCAATGTATGTATATCTCCACTGGTTGACTGCAAGATTACGAATTGTTCTTGAATAGCTGGATTAAGTGGCTTTGGATGAAAAATGTTGGTTATGCTGCTGGGAGCATTAGGTGTCCTGGAATTTGACCCTCTTTGAGGCTAGCTTGAAAATGCTCACTCCCCTGGTCCACCTGGTCTGCCTTTCTAGGAATTGATGTCAACATAAAAGATAACCGTGGACTGACTGCCCTAGACACTGTCCGGGAACTGCCTTCTCAAAAGAGCCAGCAGATAGCAGCACTTATTGAAGGTATCAGTCCATCTCCCTGTTGGGGCAACCAGGGGACACACTGGCCAACCCAAGGCATTTGTGTTTGGTGCAGCTTTTTTGTCTTTTTATGTAGATCACATGACTGGAAAAAGAAGTGCAAAAGAGGTAGATAAAACCCCCACACCCCAGCCACCTCTCATCTCCAACATGGACTCCATATCACAGAAGCCTCAGGGTAAGGTGGCTCTTCTCTGCCGGCAAAGGGGCTCTCAGCGTGAAGAGTTGAACATTCTTTGGTGGAATGGAAAATCTTAATTTAAATAATAATTTCAGGGGATTGGAACTACTTAAGTTCATATTCAAATTCACTTATTTCCAACTACTATATGTAGTTTTATTGGACATACCTTAGGCCTTTGACTGTGGATCTCTTCTTTCCTGCTTTATTTTATTCTCTCCTTTTACAGTCGGCTCTGTGAGATCTATGCTGGGATATGTAATAGGCAGGATGATCTCAAGGTGAATTAAAATCTCAGTGAAACCTTGTTTTCTAACACACACTATAGTACCTTGAGCATAGTTGGCCCACAGTAAATATTTAATGAGTGTCATCTGGTTGGTAGATGTGTATGTGGCAGATTTCGGTAATACATCATTTAGCCAACAGATGTGGTCTGGGTGCTAGCCTAGGCAGTCCAGCCTCTCCATCATTAGTCAGGATCCACCTTTTCAGATTTATTGAGCAGCCTTTTGGGTCCTAGATGTGATGAATGGGAAAGACAAAATACTAACTGACGTCTTTCCCACATACAAATCACAATAAAGAAGGCTAGAGCAACAGAACAAAGCCAGACACTAAAAAGGGAACGGGATTTTTCAGAGGAGTGTAGAGGTACAAGAGTTAAGGGGTGCTCAGCCTGTCTCTTCTGTGAGTCCTTGTCTCCCTTTCCTGTTGCACTTTTTTTCTTGACCTCATAATCTACTAGGGATGGGATTAGTAGTTCACCGAGCTCTTCGCTTTCAAGGGTTTTACAGTTACAGTTTTGACTATTTGCAAGTGACCCAGAGATCCTTGGTTTGTAACAGATGGTAATTTTGCAGTTCAGAAATTTGGATGCCAGGTACTCGTAGGTTCATAGTTAGCCGGTGGGTGAGTCTAGCTGCACAGCGCCTCCATCTCAGAAAAGTTTTGCTCTCCTCTATTTTACTTGAGCACATGGAGGTTCTTTTTAAGAATTTAAAAGATTACTTAAGTTTTTCACTTATACTCGGTGACATTTTGTGGTTTAAGTTTATGCTATCATGGTATTGAGATGTTTGGGAATTTATAAAGTTCTTGGGAGGTATTCCTCATAGATGTCAAGGTTTTTCCATATTGAATCAGAGAAAAATATGTTCATTTCTCAAGGTATAAAGAGAAGCTGAAGCCCTCTATATTTATTCCTGTCCATGGAGCAAAGTAGTCTTTTATTTTCCTGCTCTGGGTTAGCATTTGTCAAGTTCAGGTTGCTGAAGGGCCTTTGGGTTGTTGCAGTGGATGGAAATTCCAGATCGTTCCCCTTTCATTGCTGCCTTTCTTCTCACCTCCTCTTCAGGGGACGTGGAGAAAGCAGTGACTGAACTGATCATCGATTTTGACACAAACGCTGAAGAGGAGGGTCCCTACGAGGCGCTGTACAATGCTGTCTCCTGCCATTCACTGGACAGCATGGCCAGTGGGCGATCGTCTGACCGGGACTCGGTGAACAAGGAGGCCGAGGCCGCAGGAGTGAAAGCTGCTGGAGTGAGGCCGGTATGTGGCCTGGGCTCTCAATCGCCTGGCGGTAGTGTTGTCAGCCTGTGCACGGTGGGGCGCTGGGGAGAGGAAGCGAGGCGCCTGGTGCCAGCTCGCATTTCAGAGGCCTGGATCCTACTCCCCCTCTTCTCCTGGGGGTCTGCTGCTTCTCTCTCTTACTCAGTGTGGTTAAATTATACAGATCATGTTAAGGTATAATTTTGGTTTTTCTGATTTCAGTATAACCTGTTTGCATCCTTCTATTACTTTTTGGCCTTAGAGCAAATTAAAGCATTTGATTTCTATTTAGCCTTAGTGCTGCTTCTGTCTTTGGGTCTTTGCTATATATTGTTTGTTTTCTCTCTGGAGAGTGGTTCCGATGGTGCAAGAGCTCCGTGAAATAAGTTCCTGTCTGCCCTGAGTGTATGCCCACCTTCCGTTTGCCCTCAAAGAATTATCTGTTTGGATTTGGACAGATTCTGTATTCAGGAGAGTTGTAGCAAGGCTTAATCAGACATCGTATGTGTTAGTGTGTGGCATTCCTATTTTTCCCAGTTCTAACCTCTCCAGCCGTTGAGGACAACCCTGAATCTTTCCTTCTCAAGGTCCACCTTCCCATCTTACTGCTTCTTTCTCTAGTACTTGCTTCTACTTCCAGCCTATTCATTGTTCTTCAGGCTCATCACCTCCTTTTTCTCCCCTGGGGTTTTACTGTGAGCCTAAGCCTGAATCAGTGGTCTCATTGACCTTCCTCCTGCATTGCCAGGCACAGTAATTTGAGGTTTTGAGCACTGCACTTTAAAGTGGCCATTGCTCTAACAGGATCCCAGGGATAGTCCCACCTTGAGGCATATTTTCAGGTGTGTATTATTTCTTCCTGTTGGAGAGGCTGGCCTTTCCCTTTGGTCTGAATCTGGCATATGACCATTTTGATAATCCTTTGACTGCTAGGTGATCTTTGGGCTTTTCAGTTGTGTCTTGAGAATAGCCTGATGTTCCTTGGTGTTCTTTTTTGGTAGGCTCCTTCCCCTGGAATCATCCCTGCGTTTCAGCATGGAGTTTGGAAAGGCCTGCCAGTCTTGTGGTAGCCCACCAGAGTGGGTGATAGCAAGGACTGTGATAAAACTCCTTGTGAGTGGTGAAAGCAAGTACATATGCCGAGCACCACTAGCATAGTGCTCTGTAGACACAGCTAGTTATTCACTTCTTTCACTGTTAGGTATGAATGAATTAAGCCAATCCACCTGTGGAGGAAGGGTTTGCTTTAAGTGGTACTTACAGGTGATGCCCATTAGAGGGAGCTGGAGGCTTTGCAAGAAGAGCGAAGGGTTGCTGAAGTAAGCTTTGTATAACCAAGTTCCTGTGGGGCTTAGCCACTGATTTACAGTCTCTTTGTTCCATCCCACTCCAGGAATCTAGCCTCCTATGGTCCTGCTAAGTAGAAACTGATGCATCTGGGGATGCATGCTTTGCCATTTTTACTTGGGTATGTTGTGGCAGTGCTACCTTCTTGGCCCTTGGTAATAAACTGGCCAAGGGACTGTTCTACATCTTGTAAACACAGCGGATGGTACATATAAATCAGCTCTACTTCCAGGCCCCTGGCCAAAATTTCATGTTAGAAAAAAGAGGCTCGTGCTTTGCTTCTCTTTCTTTCCAGTGTCCCTGTTGATCGCTTCTTCCACAAAAGGTTTCATATTGTTCTTTCTAGGCTCCTTCAGCCTTGGGAAGTTGTCTAGGATGGGTTCTTGCTGTTGTGTTTTATTTTGTTTTTCCTCAGCTGTTTGTGTCCCAGGGTCAGATAACTGGTGTAGATTATGGGCCTGCTCGTTTTGCTCTTCTCTTCCTTTCAAGGTGCACTGGGACCAGGCTTGTTCCTGCACTTCTAGAGCAAAGAAGGGTGGGCACAGTGGGACTGAGTGAGAAATCTGATCTAAATAGCTTGTTTGGCTTGGACATTCAAACCTGTTTTGAAGTTATTGCCATTGGGCATCCATCTGGTTCCAGGGACTGTGGGAATGACCAGTTTATCAAGATATAATACCCAACAGTGAAGCATGTTTTGATAGAGAGATCATGGATGTCAAATGCTAATTAACCCTGGCAGCTCCTAACACATGAGAAATATCTTTCCTTGCACATATCTCTGAGGCTCTCACGTAATTCAGCATTCACCTCTGCCCTGACTTTTTTTAAATACTCTTATTCTAGGGCCGGCCCCGTGGCTTAGCGGTTAAGTGTGCGCGCTCCGCTGCTGGCGGCCCGGGTTCAATCCCGGGCGCGCACCGACGCACTGCTTCTCCAGCCATGCTGAGGCCGCGTCCCACATACAGCAACTAGAAGGATGTGCAGCTATGGCCATACAACTGTCTACTGGGGCTTTGGGGAAAAAATAAATAAATAAAAATTATAAAAATAAATAAATAAATACTCCTATTCTAGCAACACAGTGAACTAACCTACAAATCAGGGCATAAGCCTGCAAGCAAACTCCTGTTTCAGGTTCCCACTCTCTTCCCTGTGGGAGCATTGATTATCAAGCACGAATAGGACTTCAGAATAGAAACAACACTGAAGGTACTGCAGGTACAATGGCAAACCTCTCTTCAGCTTTCTTTCACCAAAGGTCATTCTGTGTGTTCCTGAAATGATCTACCCATGATCTAATGAACTCCCTCTTCAGTGAGTTTCTTGCTCTAGGGCAGGGGTTGGCAAACTATGGCCCACAAACAGCTGCACATTTTTATGAATAAAGTTTTATTGGAACACAGCCACACTCACTCATTTACATATTATCTGTGGCTACTTTTGTACCACAATAGCAGAGTTAACTGCAAAGCCTAAAATATTTACTGTATGGCCCTTTAAGAAAAAGCTTGCCAACTCCTGCTCTAGGGCAGATAACTGACAAATATTCCTTTTTAGAGGGCTGAGATGAAATAGGATTTTCATATGCTAATGATATATAATAATAATTGTTGAAGGATAAGAGATTGGTTCTGAGCTTTTGCTAATAAATGGGGATAGCATTAAAGTTTGAGCAGGAATTGATGTTTTTGTCCTTGGTTACTTTCCTCATTACTTCCTTAATAACTTTGGTTTGTTAAAACTCTTTGACAAGTTGATTCTTTTGATTTACTGTTTCCTCTTTATAGAGTAGACTGAAAGTTGAGCCGCTGGTTTTCCTATATGTAGTAGAGTTTTATGTATCGGTATTGTGAAGGACATTTTCCGACAAGGCAGTTATGTGTTTTCAGTGCTGATATTTCTCACTTGGTCAAGGATAGGAAAGAGGTGTTTGTAATGTGCTACAAACATCAAAAAGCAAGGAGCATGCTAATTGAGTTGTGTGCAGGGTTCTCCATCTGTTTAGATATTAAACCTTGAGTTTAGCCTCTCAGGGGAGTTCTTTACATTATTCTTTTTCATTTCCAAGAGCTAAGGTAAGAGTAAACCGAAAAGGTAGATACTTGAAAAAAGAGATAGTGAAATATATATTTTTCCGCTTCTGCAGAGGGAACGTCCACCACCTCCAGCAAAGCCACCACCTGATGAAGAGGAGGAAGACCGCGTAGATAAGAAGTATTTTCCCTTGACAGCTTCTGAGGTAGAGGGTTGAGGGTTTATTCCCATCACTGAAATATGATATTTTGAAAAGTTCATAAATATGTGCTTAAAGAGTACTTTGCTTTCCCATTTTCTTATCACCTCTTTGGGGATTAGTAAATTTGTATTGCGTATATCAGTAATCTGGAACAAGACCTTTCAAACTCACTCAAAAGTACTAAGCAAAGAATTTTAATAAAGCTCTGTAGCAGACAGGCCAATTGTTGATCTACCTTGCTACATGGAAAGTAAAATGAGCACATTTTCTCCTGGCTCCAGTTGGCTAAACACTTAGTTTTTGCTTTTGTACCTGTGTTGTCTTGATACAAAGTGTACAGTATCCCCCTAGTCACTGTTCTCTAGACTGTCACAGCAAGCTTTGGTGATTTGCCCCAAATGTCTTACTTCTCTTTTTACATTTTCTCTCTTCATTGCACATGAAGAATCTGCACCAGGACAAACACGGAAAATGTCATGAAGACTCAATTAGAAGAGAAATAGGAGTCATGGGGGTGGGGAGAATCAAAGAAGGTTATTTGAAAAGAATAGTCCATTTTTAAAAAAAAGAAATATCATGGAGCAAATAGTTCAATCTTCTCACTTAGGTATATGAAGAAAATCATATTTTCCTTGATCTTTCATCTTCAAAATGCTCCTTTAACACTTCCTACCATTCAGAGAGCATGTTTATTGAGTATTTATTCAAAGTATTATGTAATTTCAATAGTTATTTTGTGGCTCATTCAATGCCCTATTGTTCTTTAATTTACAAATCAGCTAATATAAACTAGTCAGTTAAGTCTCATTACTTTATCCCTAGAAATCAGAGTTAAGTTTTTTACAGTATTGCCATGGGCCATCCAGTGAGACAGGTTCTCTTAGTTAATATAAACTCATGGAACCATAATGATGGCTTTAGGTTAACAAAATGTGTGAATACAAGGAAGACCTTTTAAGAATGTAGAAGTCAGTGTTGGAGATAGGGAACGATTTCTATGGTAGGTAAAAATTCTGTCCTTATTCCCTTCTATTCCTTGATTACAAAATGCTTATTATCATGTCTTAACTAAGGGTCTCCAGAATTATAGCCTCCAGGGTCGTAATACATTGCTAGCAGATACAAGTGAGTGTATTAAGTTCCTACACGTTTTTATATAGAGGCTTGCTTCATTACCCCCTTTTTACAAGGAGAGACCTAGTAATATGGAGCATATTCAGTTGGGGCTGGATCTCTGTAAATGCCTCATGCCACCTGTTTAATAAGAACTGGGATTAAAATTCCTAATGCCCAAGGATAAGGGCAAGGCTCTTAAAGAAATATTGGACAATGAGAACTTTTTAGTCTCCCAAAACTTTCTAGAGCATACAGTTGGCAATAACACAGTGTCAAGACTTAGGAGGAGGAATCTCCATGTTACTTTCCTGGATGGGAGACTCTGTCTGAGATACGTCTTCTAGGACTTGCTTCTGGAATTCCAGGTCAGTTGGACCATCATAGTCAGTATTTGAAAGACCATGGGAATTCTGGCTTTGCTTACTTAGTGTTAATTATAAGTACATGAATACAGAGGTGATATGGTCTGGGTCTTATCCTTTTAATGGTCAAGGCAGACTCTGTTTGCTGTAGTCTAAATGGATAGGTCTTCTCCAAAGGTGGACCCTTTTTTTAGACTCTAATCTTCACCAGCTTTATTTCTTTTTTTTTTTTAAAGGCACTGACTTTTAATAATTTTATTTATTTATTTTTTTGCCCCCAAAGCCCCAGTAGATAGTTGTATGTCATAGCTGTGCATCCTTCTAGTTGCTGTATGTGGGACACGGCCTCAGCATGGCCGGGGAAGCTGTGTGTCGGTGCGCGCCCGGGATCCAAACCCGGGCCACCAGCAGCGGAGCGCGTGCACTTAACCGCTAAGCCACGGGGCCGGCCCGACCAGCTTTATTTCTTATACTCTCAAAGCTTTAATACC
This sequence comes from Diceros bicornis minor, assembly GCF_020826845.1. Taxonomy (NCBI): domain Eukaryota; kingdom Metazoa; phylum Chordata; class Mammalia; order Perissodactyla; family Rhinocerotidae; genus Diceros; species Diceros bicornis. The sequence continues at coordinate 29,715,958 of NC_080753.1, read as the reverse complement.
CTAACCCTCACATCCGAGGAGGCATTGGCTTCATCAAAGTTTAGACTTTTGTATTTGGCAAGCTATCTGCCCCAGTGTTTGTATCCTATTCCTGAGGCTTGTCATTGTCGGATGACCCATAGAAGCTTTTAAGGGAAGCTAAGTATACCTGGCTCCAGGAGGGCTTATCAGAGTAAGGACCAGATCATGAAACTGGCTTAAAGAAATTAAACATATGCACACGCATGTGCATACACACACATTTAGATGTTTTTGCCCCGCCAAATGGGCTGCCAGCTGCATCAGACTGACAGTGGTCTTCTCTATGCTCAAATGTGCTAAACGTTCTTGGGAAGTTGCAGCTGCTATGGTATCTCTTCCCAGAAAGCTGCCCACACCCCACTGGCCATTCCATTGGTCACAGTTAGGTGGTGACTGGTAGTAGCTTTCCTCTGCAGCAAAAATGTTGTTTTCCATATAGCAGAGAATATGTTTTTTTGGCTTTGATTTATTGCCAGTTCTGGAAGAAAGGGGAAAAAAATATTAAGAAGTAATTTAGTAAAGAGCAGAATCCTTTCTGGGTTGAAAATCAGTTATTGCCATATTCACTGTGATGCAGGGCTTCTTGAATGGGAGCTAGGAAGGCTCGAAGAAAAGCAGTTTATTGCTTTATTATGAGATTTTAATCCCATAGCTGGCAGAGGCCAGGACTAAGAGGAAAAGATCATCTTATGAGTTGTCTGGATATGAGCAGGGGACTGTCATTAGACAGTCCCCTGAAGGACTGAAAGGAGAGAAGGAGAGAAAGAGTTCCAGATTAGATGGAGAAAAAATGAGGCCAGCTTGGTCCAGAATCAGGGGAGGTGAATTTTATGGCTCTGGCTCTGCTGGGAGCTCTCTGTGTAACCTTGGGCAAGTCCCTAGACCTCTCTGGGAACTGAGTTTTGTCATCGGCAAAATAAAAGAGCTGGAACCAGGTGCTCCCTAGCTGTGACCGTAATAGTTCCAGTCCCTTCCAGCTCTGACATTTGCTGGTTCTCTACTTCTGGTTGTCGTGCACAAGTGCCAGGTACGGAGTGAACACAGGTCCAGTGGGCCTGATTTTCCAGATGGAAGTCATCAGCCCTGTCCTGCTTGAGAAGAAAGGGTATTATAGGTGGGCATCCAGGCTGTCAAATACCTCTCAGAGAAGCATGCCTGGAGCTATATGAGAGCTCTTGCTGCGTGCAGAACACTCACAGAATCAGATTTCCAGGGCTCTGCCTAAGTGATAGCTATGGGTGTGTAATCCTGCAGAACACCAATTCTTGTCTGTAAAGCCTGGGTATTAAGTTGACACTGTCTGAACTGCTTAATGGTCCCTCTTTGTTCTCTTAATTGTGTTCCTGTGAAGAGGCAAAGGAATAAGTAATACAGGCAAATGGCTCATTGTAATGAAATAGCTTTGAGCTTCCAGGTGGCTTTCAGTAAGTGGAGGTTCCTGCTGTGTTTAGCAGAATTTTGGAAAGAGGCTATCATTCTCCCTTTGGAGTGGCAGCCTTGTTAACAAACAGGAGCTGCAGCCTCTCATTTAGTTTGAATCCTTGCTGTCTCATTAGGCCATAACATGGTGAGCTATGTCTCCAAGAAGCAAAACCCTGATGAATCACAAACCTGATTCGTTTCCAGTGAGCTGTGGGACGTGTCAGTGAAGGAGGAGGTTTCTGTGTGTGCCCAAGAATCGCATTTGTAGGGTACTGTTATTTGTTAGGTGGACTTCGGAATTCCCCCTCACCCTCTTGTTCCCAGCCAAAACTGCTCAAGAGAGATTTTGTGCTTTGGTTTCCTCTCCTAATAGCTCATATATGATTACTCTTGATTTGCCTGTGAAACACATTGCATTCTTAGAGCGGGTAAGCCAGAACTATCCTCTAAAGCAAGGAACTCCATTCTCTCTTTCAGTGCGACTATAGCATTAACTGTGGTGTTTCTGGCTTGGTTCGAGAAAAAATGTGGCTAATCTGGTACCATGCCTATTGGTGGCCACCAGGCCCTCAGCTGACTAAAGCAAGTTGGCAGGTGTAGGAGCCAGCTCTGGTCCAGTTATTTCATCCGAGACACTTGGCTGCCTGGGTTAGGGATTTCTTAGTAGACAGAGCTGCTTTTTCTCCATTGAAATTCATACTGCCTAGTCACTTGCCTCCTTTCAGAACAGAGATTGGTGGAATTAATTTGAAATTATCATAAATGTGGTAGGAAGTTGGCTTTTGGGAAATTCTTAATAACCCCAGGACCTGGGAAGAAAGGCTCACAGAAATAGAGAAGGACTTACAGAGCACTTTGTTTCTAGTAGCTATCAGTCATTCAGGGTCAGTCAGAAGTCATTTTGATTCCCTCTTGAGAAGGGGGGAAGGATTCCAGCCTTGGGGTGGGATGTGTGCATATTAGGAAAGAAACGTGCACAGCTTTATGATGCACCATGGCTAGAAACCGCTTGGGAGATACCATCCACGGAAAAGAGATCTTGCAGAACACTGTGGAGATGAGAGAAGCAAGAGAAGGGAGAATCATGGATTTTATTTATGGCTTTTTGAAGAATAAAATGACGTAAGGAAGGGGGAGTGTTTTAATCAAAGGCCTTTGAGATTTGAGGTACAGGTGCATATCCAGAAAAGCAGTTGTGATTCTATGTGACACTTGAATAATTTACCTTCTCTTCCCCTCCTCTCTTCCTCTCAGATGAGAAAAGAGCCAATAATCTCTAATTTGCTCAACATAACCTGTCTTGGTATTAGCCACCGCACAAGAAGTACTGTGGTATTTTTCTCTCTTAGGTCTTGGCCGTGAGACCCTGGATTCAGGGGAGTGCAGCCAGGGAAGAGGATGAGCATCCTTATGAGCTATTGTTAACAGCAGAAACAAAGAAGCTGGTGTCAGTGGACGGAAAAACAAAAGGTACACCACCCCCGCCAACAGAAACAACTCTAAAAGGATTTTTAAAGTTTGTGATCCTGGGTGGAAGGAGGTGGTGATGTTCTTGGGATAGGAAAGTTTAGTTTCCTGGTAATCTGGGGTGGCAGGTATATTATGACCTTTCATTTTCAATACCCCGGGGTTGGAGTTGGCTTGCCACCTTTCAGCACATGGAGCAAGGAAAAGGTTAGGTCAGCCTAGGAGAGAACCGTGGAAGGAGAGAGTGCCAGCATTGTGGCAGAGATTGATTTGGGGTCTCAAATCATAAGCCCTCAAGTTAGCCTGGTGGAAAAACAAGCCAAACAAGTCAGTCCCTTTGGGTTCAGGCTGACAGCACAGACTCCGCTTTGAGTCCTAACCTCAGAGCGAGACACTCCTGGGGAGGGGCCCGTGATTGGCTGCCACCCGGTAACTAGAGTGCTCTGTCGCCTTGGCCTACTTTCATTGCCTCTGCAAAATTCACTTTCCTCCATGAGGGAGTGAGTGCTGCAGGACTGAGATCCAGCCAGGCCGATGTAAATGCAGTCACGACAGAGGTGAGTGGGCACTGCTGGAGAATTTGTGACAACCTCTGTCTAAGGAAGAGCAAAGAGGGGCAATGCAATTCCCACTGCAGTTTGAAGGAACTCCTGTGCCGCCCCCGCCCCCCCCCCCCAGCTCTCTATAGCTTGCATGTACTAGGTCCTTCATGGGGTGTCATTAGTGCCTCCTTTCGATCCTGAGACCGTCTACGGTTCAGGTAAGAATGGGGGATGTGATTGTTTCTTTTGCAGTGCCCTTTGCTAGACCTGTCGGAGGGTAGGGGGTGGCAAAGAGAACGTGTGCATATGTGTGTGACATTGTAGACCTTATTTTTAATGGTCCTGTTTAAAAGATTTCTCTTCCTGCATGCAGAAACTTCATGGTCATTTTCATAGTAGTTTTGTTTTTTATAGTTTCCATTTGGAGCTTTTAAAAAAAGTTATCATTTAGATACAGTAAAATTTACCCTTTTGGTGTACAGTTCTGTGAGTCTTGACAAATACAGTTGTATAACTGCCACTATAATTAAGATACGGAACAGTTTCATCACACAAAAAAATTCTCCTGTGTCCCTTTGTAGTCAGTCCTGCACCCCTCTCTTACCCCTGGCAACCACTGCTCTTATGTCTGTCCCAATAATTTTGCGTCTTCCAGAGTGTCATATAAATGGAATCACACAGTATGTACCCTTTGGAATCTGGCGCCTTTCACTTAGCATAATTCATTTGAGATTCATCCATGTTGTTGCATATATCAATAATTTGTTCCTTTTCGTTGCTGACTAATATTCCATTGTTTGGATATACCATAGTTCATCTGTTCTCTAGTTGAGGTACATTTGGGTCATTTATAGTTTTTGGCATTTACAAATAAAGCTGCTATAAATATTGCATACAGGTTTTTGTGTGAACATAGGTTTCATTTCTCTTGGGTAAACACTAGGAATGGGATGACTGGGTCCTAGGTGTATATATATACTTAACTTTAAAAGAAACTGCCAAACCATTTTCCAGAATAGTTATAGCATTTTGCATTCCCAACAGAGTTATAGTTGCTGTGTATTCTCCTTAGCACTTAATATTGTCAGGTTTTTAAAATTTTAGTCATTCTGATAGGTGTGTAGTGATATTTCATTGTGGATTTAATTTGCATTTCCCTAATGACTAATGATGTTGAGCATCTATTAATGTGATTGTTTGCCATCTTTATATGTAATAAAGTGTCTGTTCAAATCTTTTGCTTATTTTAAAAAATTGAGTTGTTTCCTTACTATTGAGTTATGAGAGTTCTTTATATATTTTGGACACAAGTTTTTTATCTGATATGTGATCTTCTAGTCTGATTTGTTTTTTTATTCTGTTAACAGTGTCTTTTGAAGAGCAGAGGTTCTTAATTTTGAAGTTCAATTTATCCTTTTTTCAATGAATGAGGTCACAAATATTTTTTCCTATATTTTCTTGTAGCAATTTTATATCTTTAGGTATACCTTTAGGTCTGTGATCCATTTTGAGTTAATTTTTGTATATGGTGTGAGGTATGGGTAGAGATTCATTTTTTTGCATATGGATATCCAATTGTTTCAGCACGATTTGTTGAAAAGACTGTCCTTTCTTCATGGAATTGCCTTTGCCACTTTGTTATTCTTTTTCAGAATTGTTTTAGATATTTTAGTTCCTTTATCTTTTCATACAAAAATTCAGAATCAGCTTGTTGATTTTTACAAAAAGTCCTGCTGGGATTTTTATTGGGACTGTGTTGAATCTATATAGCAATTTGGGAAGAACTGATATCTTAACTGTATTGAGCCTTCCAATCACATTAGTAGATTTTTAATTAATTCTAATTAATTTAGAGAGAGTGGAGTAGAGCACCGATGCCTTCTCTAGTTGTTTAATAATAAATCATACTGAAATTGACCCTTAAAGAATAAGCACTTAATTAAGTTGATGCTCTGTTTGAAGGTAGTTCTTAGTGAGGGAAGAATCTTTAGCATCACGGAGGAGGGAGATTCCAGTTCCTTCTCTTTTTCAAAGGCTTGATCTGGAACCACTACAAGATAACTGGCTCAACCTTTAGAAGAAAGAAAAGCAAAAAGTCAGACAAACTTCATAAATGAGGCTGGTCTCCTTGCCTGCCAAGTGCCCTTGGTAGCAGTTTTCTATTTTCAGATCAAGAGTTCTCCAGGTTAAGGAGGGAACTGCCACGAAGGACTTCAGACCCCCACATCTAGTCCTCCTTTGCTTTCGTTTCTTCCAGCTCTGCAATATTGGGCTAACTGTTAAGAGTGGGCCGCGCAGGAAGCAGATTTAATTGAACCACAGCATGTGGGGTGTGCCTGCCTCCGGGCTAGCTGCTTGGATCACTCAAAGAGCTTTCAGACAAAGGAGTTGAGACATTAAATATGAAAATGGGCTCTGCCAATTTCTCAATAGTCTGGAAAGAATGCCTGATGGGTTGGTGAATGTGAGGCAAGTCAGCAGATGGTGTTGTGGGTTAGTACATATTAAATCTTTTCTGCTTTTCCACTAATGTCATTATCTTAGGCAGCTTTTATAAATTAATTCATCAGTTTTCAAAAGGCCGCGTTAATGAGACTGCCAGAGGTTTCAGACCTCCTTACTATAGTCCAAGAAACTACAATGTGAGGGGTGGGATGGGAGATTTTTTTAAATTACATTTTAAAATTATATTTGTATTAGCTCACTGGAAAAAAATTCAATCAATACAGAAATACAGAATACAAATAAAATGCTCAGGTTCTTCTCACCTCTCTGCTACTCACAGTTGCCAGAGTTGACCACAGTTTGAAAGTGTAGTGTATGCTTCAGGCCATTTGCTATCTTTATACAAAAGTGACTATGTGAGATTGTTTTGTTTGTTTTTAACCTAAAATGGGATCATATTTTACAAACGATTTTGCAAACTTGTTTTTTTATTTACCTTGTCTATAGATCATGGATACAATTTTGTCTTAGTTCTTACAAATCTACTTTATTCTTTTTCAATGGTTGTTGAATATCCCATGACTCATTTTTCCATTCTCCAGTTGATAGATGTTTAAGTTGCCTCCAGTATTTCTCTGTCATAAATTATGCTGCCATGGACATTCCATACACATATTCTTACATGCTTATAAGAGTATTTCTTAAGAGACATTGATAGAAAGTAGGATTAGCCACTCAGATTGTAGGTGCAGGTCTAGATCTAATTGGTGGAGCTAAATTGCCCTCCCTTAATGGTGAAGGAGCACTCTCTTTTCTCCATCATTCACCAGCATGGAATATTGTCACTCTTTAACGTTTTTTACCATGATAAGTAAAAAAATTGTCTTTTGAAATTGTCATTTGTCTCATCTAGTGAAATTGAGCATCTTATCTTATTGATTAGTGTTATATATTTAGTCTATGAGTTGCCTATCTTTTTTTTTCTTCTATTTTTCTACTTAGGAATTAATTGTAGTGGAAATACTTCATATAAATACTGATAGTATTTGGCCAAGTGATACCCAGAGGAAAGTTTATATCTTTAAATTCATTTGTTAAGACACAAGAAAGACTAACGCTTAACCAAAAGAAAGTAGCAGAGAGGAATTAATAAAGATAAAAGTAGGTAGTATACTTCATATACTGTATGTGTGCATGTTACACCTCAAATAAAGAAAAAAATAAAAGCAGAAACAATGAAGTAAAAAAAAAAGCAATAGAGTTGATCATTACAATGAAAACTTGTTTGTTTTTATAAAGATATCTGACAATCTGATCAAGAAAAGAGAAAAAAACACAAAATATAGGAATAATATAAAGAATATATATAAGGACAAATTCAGAGAATTTTTAAAATCTCTCTGATTTTAAGATTATTTTAAGATTATTTTAAAATCTTAAAAAGAGAATTTATAGGAATAAATTTTATGTGGTTAGTTAGAGTTGCTACTGTCCCTCTGGGATGAATTGTCTGAGAGAGTTATTGGCCCATCAAAATGACTGGTGGAAGTAGGGTTTCTACTGACATTTAGTGACTGGTGACCAGGAATGCTAAGCATCTTGCACTATGCAGGACATTTCGGTGAAGAATTTTCCCACCCAAAAATGTGATTTGTGTCTGTAGATATTACAAAAACTGACAGAAGTAGAAAGCTTTAGTAGATTAATGAAGCAGAAAACCCATCCCCCCCAAAAGGCACTAGGCCTAGATGGTTTTATGATAGTTTTATCCAACAATGTATTCCTCTGTTATTTAAATTGTTTCAAATGTAGAAAAATTCTTCTGAAATTATTATATAAGGCTAGCATAACTGAGAGCAGTATTTCCTGTTTCGTGTTGCATAGTCATTTATTTCTCTTTAGTGTTTAACTCTTTGCCCACTGGACATTCTGGACATACTACTGCTCAGAGAAACAGTGGATAACTTTCCAGGTTTAATAGCAAATAGAAAAGTAGCCAAGAACTCTAAAAGTCATTATTCTCTGTGGTGCTTTTCTGCAGCATCCACTAATGGTGCCTAGGTCTAGGTGAAGTGGTTACTTAGGAGAGGGATGAATCAGTATCAGAAGACAGTGATACATGTGGACTCCTTGGCACACAGCTACACTTCTGAAGTTTTTTAGATGCAATTAAGTCAATGTTCCTGAGAACTATGCATTTATTTAGGTCTGTGTGAAGTTTGTGCATGAGTATGAAGACCTTAATCCTCTTGGAGGGAAGGAAAATGTTGTTTTAGCTTCTCCCTACTGCCGCATCCAGGGTGCTGCCAATTCCTGAGCCTTTGGGGAATTCTATAGTGTAAGTCTTGGCTTTTTCGTTTGCCAACTTGGGATTCTCAGGTGTGCTTCCATCTGCAGTCTTACTTTTACTTTTTGTTTAGTAAGACTCCAGGAAGAAGATTAAATAGGTACCTGTGTTCAGTCCACCATGTTTACCTGGAAGTCCAGGCTAGCAGATTCCGAGGACTAAATTTGGGTGCTTTTCCCAAAGGCAAGAAATGTAAATGAGACAGTTTAATAATTAAGCTTTGTCTTCAGCAGTGTCCTCTTCTCTCACCTTCTTATGTTAGAGGAGCTCCTGCCAAAAGCCCCACTGTGTAACTGTCTTGCTCTTATCAATTTATGTTTCTGAGTTGGGATAGTTCACTTTTCTTTCCATTATGGAACAAGTCCAAGCCTTGTGAACTATACACCTGTATTTTCTTCCACCAGATATATCAACAGCCATTTATATACATATGTAAAATAATCTTAAAAGGGAAGAATACGTTAAGTTCATATAAAGTGGTATAAAAGTAATTTTGGAGTTCAAAAGAGGGATACATTATGTCAGTGTAGGAGATCAGGGATGGCTTTATGGAGGAAGTGGCATTTGAGCTGAACCCCAAAATTGAGAATTCTACTTGATAGGCAGAAGTAAGGAGGAAGGAAAGGGCATTCCAGGCAGAGGGAGTAGCATAAACAACAGTAAGATGATGGGAGAGTACATGTTTGGAGAATGGTAAGTAATCCAGTTTAGCTGGAACAAAGAACCGATCATAGAGTATTACATCTCAAATGTCAGTCTTTATTCCAAAGACAGTGCAGTGTTGTTGAAGCTTTTTGAGTGAGGCAATAGGATAGAAACCACACTTTAAGTATGAATTATTGTGGGATCTTAGATTACAATTGGGAGAGACTGGAGGCAGGAATACCCTAAAGTCAAGAGACTTGAGGGAATCTCTTGAAGGAAATTAGGGCCCAAACTGGGGGGACAGAAGGAAGTGATAGGAAGGAGGGTATGGATGGCAGAGGTATTGAGGAGGCAGAATTAACAGGACCTTACAAACAAATGTGGAAGAATGAGGAGGAGAGGGTATTGAGGATGATTCTGAGGTTTTAAACCTGGTTAATTGGGAAAATATTGTGCAACTAACAGATATAAGGGATTAAAGGAGGGACATGTTTGAGGGGAGATGTTAAGTTTAATTTTGAATATGTTAAGTTTGAGGTGTTTCAAGTGCCAGGAGAACATTTAGGTAAAAATACTCCATAAACACTTGGAAATGTGGATCTGATATTCAAGACAGGTGTAAAGATTAGAAATATGGAATCATGAATCATCCAAGTTGAAGTGATGGTTAACATAAAAGATAATCAGTTGCTGAGGGGAAGACTAGAGAGTTCGAAGAAGTCAAGAGTAGAACTTATATTTAGAGGCACAAGGGGAAAGAAACATAAGAAGATAACCAGAATAATTCATTGTCTTAGAAGCCAAGGCTGAATGTGATGGAAACCCCAAAATAACTGTGGTTTAAACAAGATAGAAGTCCAGAAGTAAGGAGTCCAGGGCTAGCATGGAAGTTCATGATGGTCAAGGACCTAGTCTCCTGCCGTCTCATGGTTCAAGATGACTAGTCAAGTTCAGGCTATCAGCACAGGAAGGAAGAAAGGAGAGAAGAAGGGCACTTTAAAGACAGTTCTCAAAAGTTGCATATACCACTTTCATTTATAACCCATTGGTGAGAACTTGGTCACGTGGCTACACCTAGCTAGAAGGAGATGGGAAATGTAGTCTTTATTCTAGGTGGCTGTGAGCCAATCTAAAAAGATCCTATGACCAAGGAAGAAGGTGAGAGTGGGTATTGGGGACAACTAGTAAACAGTGTCAAATGATATAGAAAGAGCTAGACGGATGAAGACTAGAAAAAGGGTTAGGCAGTTAGAAGGCCATTCGTAAATCGTAGATGGGGAAATACTTCTCGTATTTCTCCTACACTGACAGGCAGGTGGGAAGAGATGAAGTTATCCCCAAATTTTTACATGGTGTTGAGAGTAGTTAAGGAAGTTTGTCTGGTCTAAGTGTTCTCAGGAAATTGGTGTGATTGTCCTCCAAGAGTATAGGCACTGTGGGAAAGATGACAGTCTGAAAAGAGTGGAGGAGATGAGGAATCCATCTTAAGGTCTGTTCAAGAGGTGAATGAAAGAATAGCTGGGCCTGGTTCCGTCAGGCTTGCATTTGAATTCTTGCTCTTCTACTTATTGCTGGTGACTGAGGAAGTCATTTAACCTCTTTAAGCATCGTTTTCTACATGTGAAGTAGAGATACAAATTGTTACCTCATGGTTGTTATGAATATTAAAAAAGAAAATACTTAGCACAGTGTTTGGTACAGAATAACTAGTACCTGATACATTGTAGTTGGAAGCCAGCTGAGTTAAATAAATTGGTAGAGGACTCAGTCAGTTGTTTCTTGAGTATTCAGCAGGGCTCAACATTCCAGCAACTGGAGAAGAGAAAGCAAATGGTTGTGCATACCCAGTGTTGGAACTGGCAGAAGATCAAGGGAAACAGAGATGGCAAGTGTGCTATTAAATTAGGCAGGGTTAAATATCATGGCTGGTTGGAGACTGATCCAGGCAGAGCTGGTGTATTGAATAGAGAAGTTGGGGGAGCCAGAGGTCCAACAACAGTAAACAGACTCTTCAGGAGGAGTTTAAAGAAATGGGGGAGACATAAGGTAATCAGGGCCAAGTCAAAGTGGACCAGTCCTGAGTCCCAGGCTGTACCTATGGGTGCTGCAGTGGGTTGAGATGGTTTCTGACCTGAAGATTCTCCAATGTGCTGTTAGACGTCACCCTGAACCAAACTTGCAAGACTGCTGGGCCTTCCCCGGCATTTGAGTTTTATTCTGCTGGTTTATAAGGCCATTTAGAAGAAACCAGTCTCCTTTGCAGAGTTGGGAGAAAAAAAACCAGCCTCTGTGTTCAGTGTTAGCATGAAGAGCCATTTGGAAATGGTTGTAAATGAAAAATGATGATAATGATGGCAGCTACCATTTACTGAATGCTTCTTATGGGCCAGCCATGAGCTGAGTTCATTTACACTGATTAGGTCATTGAATATCTCAAGACAAATCTTCCGAGTAGGATCTATTTTTATCCCTGTTTAATAGATGAGGAAGAAGTGAAGTGTTAGAGCTGGGCCTTAAGCCCTAGTCTGGCTGAATCCAAAGCCTGTTTAACCATGAGGTTAAACCATTTCGTCTGAAGCCCTGCTGCTATTCACGTTCTTAGTATCATAGAGCTGGAAGGGAACTTAGTTCATCTGATCACAGATTCAAACCATACTAAATCTCAAAGCCCTAGAGAATGCATCCCAGCTGTTCATTTTTTGAAAGAGACTCAGAGAGGAAAAATCACAGAGCTGGGACAATAACTCGGGCCTCTTGAATCGCGGTCCAGCTCTTGTTCTAGTTCTCTGGTTGCCATGGTCCAGAATGGACTCTCGGTCTATTTGTTTTATCAGATCACAATCTCCAGCAAATGTCTGCATAACCTAGTCAGCACCTTTCTTTTCGGGAGAGCATAGTGACCCTCCAAAAGTAGCCATGTGCCTAGGAGCTCTCCTGGACACACACAGTTTCTGATGCTCACCACAGTGACTAGACAATTGGAGGGTTCTAATCTTAATGGAACAAGAAAAGCAAAACAGTCTGGGCAACTGGAGTCCCCCAGCCTTCTCCTCGGGGTCTGAGCACTAATCTGACTTAGCGACTCCTCACATGAGCTGCATTTTTCAGCCCTAATTTAAACGGGCAGGGGTGACTGAAAATGTGTAAACGTTAAAATGTTATTATTCAAAAGCCCTTGAGATCCCCATGGATCATCATAGTAATTAAAATGCAGCACAGAAGACCCCTTGCTTCAGCAGCTTACAGGGTAAAAAGAAAATGAACACTCAGAATGAATAAAGCTAGCAAGTTGAAGGGGCTGGGAATTAGCATGCTGGTGTGTCCTCTGCAGTAGAGCAGCTGGCCTTGATGTATGGGGAGAGTAAGGAAACAGCCTCCCTGTGTCCTATTCCCTCCTGTTTCTCTCCTAAAAGGGTAGGTTGTAAGGCGTGCTGAGGGCAGTGTGGGAGGAGGTTGGAAGCTGTGTAGACGGGAGCATGATGATTCCCGTCAGAAGGAAGGCCTCAGGCCTCAAGATTTTCTTCTATGAGACCATGAGTCCCTGGGCACGAAGTTCATGTCTCTGCTTTTTCTAATGTATTTCCACTTCTCTTGAAGCCTGTCAAGGCCTTACTTCTCCTTCAACGCCCAGCTCAAAAGCTACTTCCTTTGAGAAGTCAACTGGTTCAAAATAATCACTTTCTTTTCTGCTCACTGTGGATTTGGTTTATACTTTTCTTAAAGCATCTATTAATTTTTGCCTTGAATTCTAGTTATTTCTGTATATGCTAGTCTCCTCGAATAGCTGGTTAGCCCATTGAGCAGATTCAGTGTCTTCATCTTTATATCTCGTAAGTGCCCCCTTGCAGGCAGACATTTTGCACCTGCCCGTTGAAGGAATGGGTGGTTACAGGACGGTTGTGGGGCCTGTCTCAGGTTCTCGCTTCAGCCCCCTCACCATATTACCTTCTGTCCCTTCCGTCCGCTGTCAAGAGTTGTAAGGATGGTGAAGGCAGTGGATATTTGTACTTGACCTGTGCATTGTCTTTGATGATCCTTGTGACAAACCTGTGAGAACAGAGAAATAGTTGGTCTCACCTGTGAGCAAAATATTTTGTAATGGATCTTGTGTGGGGAATAATAACAATTGTTAACATCTATTGAGAGCTGGCATGTGCCAGGCATGTTTCTAAATGCTTTACATATATAATTTAATTCTCACAGCAATCCTATGAAATAAGCACTGTTAAGATCCCAAAATTATAGATGAGAATACTAGGCACAGGGAAGTTAAGTAATTTGCTCAAGATCTGGCTCTTGATCAGTACATTGTATTGTTAACACCTTGTCCCTGAGAGACCTAATATTATCCTGACTTTACCAAAGAAAGGGACCATTGAGTAGATCTTTTTCCGACCTGTTGATTTGCTAGGAAATCTAGCTTAGCCTTGGATATAGTTTTTTATGGGAAAGAGAACACCAGCTTATTAAGATCCTGAGGTTCTTAGATCTTGACAAGCTTTTCAAATACCAAGGTGTCTTTCCCAGGGAATTGCTGGGATAAGTCATGTAATTATAAGACTCTCTTTTTGTGATTTCTTATACTTCATTAAGTATTGGTGGATTGTGGTTTCTGTAATGGGATTATGACTTTCAGAAATTCATCTGCTTCACATATTTCCTTCTTCCATAAGTTTCCATTCCTTCTTTCTGCCCACTTCTTTCCCCTTGCCATCTGTCTGCTATTGAGCTCTTGGCATCTGTCTCTCTTTCTTCATTGATGGCTCGCATGAATGGGTGGCTTTTTGACAGGGCCTTCATTGTCGGCTCCCACAGCAGCAGTCTGAACATTCTCTGTGGCCTGGGTTCTGAGTCCACCCAGGCAGTGTGAGCCATGCTGGCTCCCAGTTCTGGACTGTAGTGTTTTGCTTTTGTTGTGGGACTCCCCTTCCCCACACACACAAAAAAAGTTAAATAAGAAGCTAAAGGCTGATGCAAAGGAATAGAAGTCTGTGGTCCTGTTACCAAAATCTTCTTTTTGTATTCAAATGTAGTCAGAGGGACATTGCACCTTGGCCCGGCTTCTATAGGTGGTGGGCCATTAGAATATAGTCCTAGAGGTGGCAAACTTTGTAGCCTGGTTGACTCTCCCCATCAAACTCTCCTGGGAAGTGCCGTTGGCCTGAACCACATTAGATGGTCATGTGTCATCTTCTTTGTGGCCGCACCATGCAACACCACAAGGCAGCTTGGTTCAGCCTGTCAGTTGTCCTATGTGGTATTCATAGCCCTGAAGTCATGGCTTCCTGGGGCCTGAGTTAAGCTGTATGGAACTCTTATGTATGCAGCATTTCTTCTTCCCTAGAGAAATGATTCAAATTGTTCAGTGCTTATTCAGTGCTCTGGACCTGACCTTGGGGGTGTAGGGTTTATGAGTTAGGGGTGTGAAAGTCCCAAACCAGTCAAGTGTAGAAAAAGGAGATGCCAAAGTTCATACTTCTGGGCTCCTGTGGATAAGTAATCAGAGCTATAAAGTGGAGCTAATTGGCTGCCCCCTCTGCAGCCTCTGCAGACTTGCCAAAAGCTGAACAGACTGTGGAGAATGAACCATTCTTCTTGAGAGGGTGGAGTGAATGGAACCATGTCCCTGCTCAGACCTCAGGGTGACAGGCGCAGTATGAGAGCTGGTTGCTGGGATCCTTCCTTAGAGGCTGTCTTGGAGGAGCCAGCGTTGTGGGACACTAGATCATGCATGGGCAGTGAAGACTGTTTTAGTGTAAAGTGCACCCCTCCTCACCTCACTATTCTGTTGAGCTGCGGAACTGAGCTTCGAGAAGGGGCCTTGGGGCTGCAGGCAAGCTGATGAGGGAGAGTGGGTCCTGTGCAGGCAGTAACAGGAGAGGCACCCAGGCAGGGCCATGCAGCAGCCCCTGAGGGGGAGAAGTTTGCCATCACAGTATGGTGGAGACTTGGAGTCTCATCACCATCATAACATAAAAGAGATTTTTTTACCATGCAGTCCAACCCGCTTATTTTAGATACTGAAGTCTGGCAAGGTGAGATCATTGCTAAGGCCACACAGCTAGAGAGCAGCACAGCCAGGACCAGAGCCAGGTGTTCAGACACCTAGGTTAAAGCCTTCTGCCCCACCACCTTGGGCAAACTACTAAAGGCCTGAGGGCCTTAGATTTCTCATCTGTAAAAATAGTTGAACTTGACTTTCGGTTCTAAGATTCTCTGATCTCATGAACAGTTCTTAGGAGCTTTGGGCAGACCTGGGAATCATTTGGTGTATGTACCATAGATTCCACCTACAGAGAAAATAACATTGAATATTAGCTTTGGGATATGAGTTAGTACTGGACAGAGGGTTGGTATCTTCCCTGCTGATGTGGGTTAAAATCTCTAATGGGTCTGAGTTCATGCAGCGCTAGACTCTTGGGTGTCCCAGTGTGATACTGATGTTGGACTCTGATTTGGTCAATTATTTATGCTACTCCAGGGCAGAGATATTTGATATCTTGGGTGAGTGTCCAGTAGTAGTTGGCCTCATGAGCCAGCAGTGTCAGATTTCTGGGATGTTAGGGAGGTCTTGATACTGCAGATGTCTCTTGGCATTGACAAATTAGACCATTTTGTTTTCAGTGGATCAACTAAGGTTAAACTTAAACAAATAGGAGCAGCTGGGAGGCTTTGGAAGGAGTGAGATATGCACATTCTCAAAAAAAAAAAAAAAAGTCTGCTCCCTGAGGAAGGAAGGATGAGGCGTGGAACTTTGAATAGCCCCTTCTGAGGAAGGAAGCAGTTATTTCTCTGCTGGTTTGTTTTGCACTTTCAGTTAAGGAATTCCAGAAGTTGCAGGTTGTGGATCATGACCTCCATTTTTTTTCCCTCTGTTGTTGCTTGCCAAAGGAAGGGAGGGGGGGTGGCTCTAAATAACACTTTGGCCTTTATGGAAATGTATCAGATGTTCCAGGAGTGAGTCTGGCTTGCTCATGCTTGCTTGCTGGCGCGCCCTCTCTCTTTCTCTCTCACTTTTACTTCGTGTTCGCTCACTCTCTCCTCACTTGTGTCCTTTCTGTAGGATATAGTTAGCACTTCTTCTCGCCTTATATAGCAAGGTCTGGTCGTTAATGTTAACAGAAATCTAACAACAGGGAAGGCTGCCAGATAGCATTAATCAGGCCAGTGTTTGGAATTTCATAAATGCTCTGACTTTGGGTACAAATTGAACATTAAGAACAGTATGAAACTGTTTTCTTCCTTCCTTTCTCTTTTTCTCTGCCTCTGCCCTCTCCCCAGCCCATTCAGCTGCTCTTTCTTTCCCTCTGGTTTTGAATTCCTCTGCTCTACTGTACACTCGCTGCATTGGAACTTTGTTGATTTTTGCCATGTTTAATTTTTTATTTCTCTGTCTCTCTGTCCACTCCAAGACCACAGGCGGAGCAGCAGCAGCCGGAGCCAGGACTCTGCGGAGGGGCAGGACGGGCAGGTCCCAGAGCAGTTCTCAGGTCTCCTCCACGGCTCCTCCCCGGTGTGTGAGGTGGGGCAGGACCCTTTTCAGCTACTCTCTGCCGCTGGCCAGAGCTGTCCAGAGGGGTCCCCTGCGCAGGGTGCCTGCCACGAGGCCAGCATGCAGCTGGAGGAGACAAGTGTGCACGCTCCTGGAGCCTCCCTGCCCAGTGTCCTGGACCAGAGTAAAAGAGTGGGCTATGCAGCAGGCCTGCCCACCACCAACAGCCAATCGCACCCTGAAACTTTGACTCACACAGCATCTTCACACCCTGGTGGTGCCGAGGAAGAAGGAGGCCGGAGTGGGGCCAGGAGCCGAGCCCCTCCCACCAGCAAACCAAAAGCTGAACTCAAACTCAGTCGCAGCTTGTCCAAGTCTGACTCTGATCTCCTGACCTGCTCACCCACGGAGGACGCTACAATGGGGAGCCGGAGCGAGTCCTTGTCCAACTGCAGCATCGGGAAGAAGAGGCTAGAAAAGTCACCCTCTTTTGCCTCGGAGTGGGATGAGGTAAGGCTGCATGACGTCACAGAAAACTGGGCTGGCTGCAGCCCACCTCGGCTCCCCTGTGTGCCGACTCCTGGGACCAGGATGTGGGCCAGGGTTGCCCTGGTTCCTTCACACTGCGACCAGAGTGTTTCTGACAGCTGTGAGGCAGGCAAGCCCCACGTAGGCAGAGCAGGGGATCTTACTGCCTGGATCGCAGGTCCATTCATGGTTAAACTGGAGGGTGGAGGCCCCAGCAGAACAGGACTGAGGGAGAGGCAGTTCCTAGAAATGACATGCTGTTTGGAAATGTTTGGATCCCATCAGCCCCATTGAGGGAGTCTTGTTCACCCTGAAGATGCTTAAGAAGAGCTGAGTACTTCCTATGATTCTTCAGGAGGAAGAGAGCAGATCCAGGGTTAGCTAGGAGGAGGGGAGGGAGGCAGTGCTTTGAGAGGAGCCACTGAAAGGGGATCAGAAGGGGGCTTTTCTGTTTCCTGCTCCTTCGTGATTATCTGTGTTCCCCTGGAAGACCAGATGCCTCTCCCAGCAGAAGCGTCCTGCCGATCCCACATTCCCGGGTTGGTGAGGCAGAGAGCTAGATGGTTCAGGAAACAAAGAGAGATTAGTGAGGAGAAAACATTCAGAGTCTGAGGCCCAGTTTCCTTTCATAACTATTGTTATAGAATGGTTGGAAATATGTATATTTCCACTGAATATTTTTCAGTGACCTGTGACATGTCTTACTGGGCAGAAGAATGTGTTTCTCAAAGATTGGTAAACACCCAGGGAATGTTAAAGTGCTACTCTTGCAGGCTTCTTGCTGGAAGGAAGCTGCCTTTGAAGTGGACTGGGTCTATCTCCCAGGAATATTTTCAAGACATGAATTTAGCTCTCCAAGAGGAGGGGAACAGTACAGCTGACATGTCCATTTGAACAATCTGTAGACTAAATGCCCTACCCAACTGTATTCAGGTTGCAGCTGCAAAATTATATAAACCAAAGCTAATCCCATTCCTACTGTGGGAACAGGGCGGGGGCAATTCCTACAGCACTCTTATCTCCAGATAAAATGAGGTTTGGGACTCTGTTTAGTCAGGGACGGAGGAATCCTGTGCAGTAGAAGATTTTCACTGTTTAGTAAATCAAGATTTGTTGACCCTGTGTTAGATGCCCGGCCCCTTAAAGAAAATCAGTGTGAGTAAGTGAGCTTCTGGCCCCCGGGAGATTACACACATGAGTATGTGTGTTTGTAGGAATGTGTGCTTTGCCTTTGGTTTTCAAAACAGAGTTTTACTAATTTGTAGACGAGTATAGGATAAGGCAGTTTACAAGTAAGATAAGTGCAATATGCTCTGAAATGGCAGGAGAGGGCAATAGAAGAAAACATCCCTGGGAGTGGGTGGGTGGAGACAGGAGGTGTGAGAGGGTGGAAAGGGGCTTCAGGAAAGATCACAGAGAAGTGGAATTTGACGTGGAATTAAAGAACCAAGTGTTTTGGTTAAAACCAAATTGAAGCTAGTGGGGTGAAGCAAGGACATTGCAGGTTGGAGAGAATAGCATGAGCAAAGGTGTGGAGTTTGCTAAAGCTTAGGTCATTTGTTTTCTGTAGAGTGTAGAGTTTGTATAGGGGAGAAAACGAAACAAGAAAGTGAGATTGGGACCAGAGCGTGAGAGGGGCTTGACCATGAGCCTGAGAAGTGAGTATTTGACTTGCTATCAAAGCACTTTCTCAGAATCTTTCAAATGGGCTGGAAGACAGCTTTACCAATCTAATGAATTACCTCTTCTTTTTGGCTCCATCTCCTGAGCATACTCTCTACCTGAGAGGTCGGTAGTGCTGGGTGATTCTTCACAGATATTCATGTTCTCTTAGCATGCAGCATTGCCAGGCAGTCTTATGAGCTCCACCATTTCCTCCTGGAGGAGAAACTTGAATCACGGAGACACAGCCCGGCTTAACTGAAGTTGGCTGTTTGTGAGGGGAGGTTCACATGCTGATATTTCCTTTGCAGGTAGAGATTGCGGGTGGGTACAGTGAACCCGGGGGCTGTTCAAGGTCTAGTGTCCTGGGCCAGTCTGTAGTGTGGCTGAACCACCAGCCGCACTGTTAGATTTTAAATTTGAAAAAACTAAAGGCAACTGAGGTCTTAGTGGAAAGAATTCAGAAGATCGAGCTTTGCTTGCATAGTAAACATTAACAGGGCCCTTTATGCATGACCCTTGGACATTGTTTTTGAGTTGTATTATACTTGGTTTTTGTGGATATTTCTATCTAAAGAGAAACTTCAGAAGTGTTTCCCCCAGTGCTTGGTCCTAAACCCTGGGCCTTGGCAGAATTTCCTAGAACAGGACATTAGTTAAATGGCTGCTCCCCAACCTACCCCTGACCAGTGCCTGAAGGCTGCTTTGCTGTATCTTGTGCTTGATGATTTTTTTCTTTATTGTCATTGGATCTCCAGAAGGTGGGGAAGGCTGCTTTCAGGGAGCTGGGGCCCCACTCAGCTCTTCACCATGGGGCCTGGGAGGGAGAGGAAGGCTCTGGGGGCCTGGGCAGCTGTGATCCCAGCACAGATGGAGTTGTGTGTGAGTCGGCCAGGCCTCTCCTGGAAGGCAGTGCAGGGTAGTACACAGGGCTCAGGCCCCGGAGTCAGCAGATCTGGCTTTGAGCTCCAGCTCCACCATCGGTCCGCCTGATTTGTGGTTGGCCCCAGGAAGCCTCAGTGTTATTATCCTTATTTGTGAAACAGAGGCAGTCAAGTCTGTGTTCAGAGTTGTTTTTACCAATGAGACATGTGTTTAAGTACCTAGCACAGTTCCTAGTATGCATAAAGTATCGAGTAAATGGTATATATTAATATTAGTTTTGTGCCTGGAACTTGAGAGAATGGGAACTGAGGCCTGGAGTGTCTTCAGACTTTAAGAAAGGCAGAGCTTTTGGGGGGTGGTCTGATGGTGGCAGAATGACTGGGAAGCAGTGGAGTTCAAGCCTTTCAAACCATGACTTCCTGCACAGCTCTGCCCCACCCCAGAGGCGGAAGAGCCCACCCGGCCTGGGAAAGTAGGGCAGGCACCCTCCATGGTTCTCTGAGAAATTAATGAGCCTTTCTGCCTTACTCCCCGAGAGGAGAAGAGAGGTTAGAGAGAAATCTGCAGCCTTCTCTATGTTTATTTTTCAAATGTGTTCTTGCACATAATGGCCAGCAGTGGCTACTTGATTGGTTGATTCATTGGGATGATGTTTTATAGTTGGGAACATGCACAGCTGATAGATGAGGAGTCACTTTCTCCAAATACAGACTGCTCCTCCCAGGTGGTTAATGCAGCCCTTGTTGAGTTACCAGGACAAGACAAACTTCTGCAAGTTAGCCTGGTTAAGGTAAACCTGTGAGACAGCATCCATTAGTGACACTAGAATTCTCCCTGTTTTCTGTTATGTTTTTGGTAAAAAAAAAAGTAATAGAGTTTGCTTTTAAAAGAGCTCACCCTAAGAGGAGATCTAAATCCAAGCTTCAATAGATATTTTCTGTGTTCTCAGTCAAGTCAAAGCACTGTTTGTTGTCTTAATGATCCCTGGGGCCTAAGAGAAGGTAAACCGAGAAGTTGTATGTAAATAAAACTTTAAAAATATATAGATAAGGAGTGGGAAAATGACCTACATCTCTCTACACCTGGTTAATTTCTCTTAACGATATATGTCCAAATTTGGGGTCTTAGTGTATTTACTGATTTATAATTTGCTTTTCTTACCTAATTGCTACATACTGTGGATATGTTACCATGGCAACCTCAGTAAGACTTGGATTCATTCTAAAAGGCATAGTGTTCTGTTATATGGCTATATCATAAGGTTAGTTCGTTTGTTGTTTAAACTATTCTCTAATTGTTAGACACTGTACAGGGCATTTTCCGTCAGCCCTTCGGGTATGTTCCCCACCCTGCTCTACCTGCCTGTGTGCTCCAGGAGGCTGACCTGTGTGGACTGCATCACTGGGCCAAGGAAATCTTGGATTGGCCGTGTCCGCCTACTGAAGACCACCACTCCTGTGAGGGACCCTCTTCCAATAGCTGCTCTCTCTGGGTTCTGGTAACCAGTTCCTCCCCTTGACACTTCCAGCCTGGGGCTCCTGGCTGTGACTAGCTCCCATCCCTGTTACTCTCCCCGTACCCTACCCAAACCTGTATAAATAATCCCTTTATTAAGTTCCTTCCTTTGCCCGGTTTGTGCCATCTTTTTCCTGCAGGGACCCTGAGTGATACATTTTTAGCACTGTTTCTATCAACTCTAAGCAAGCATAGATGGCTCTGTGCTGGAGCAGTAAACATGGCTCTTGCGTGTAAATTGTAAATTAATCCTCATTTGCAGATGAACCAGAAGGTGTGGTTATTTAGGGTGCTGGGAAGCAGGAGAAATTCATCATTTAACTTGAAGCTTTCCCACCTCCAACTATAGGGAAGAAGCCTGTTCTCCTTTCCACTGAATTGGCAGTGTCGCCAGCATTTCAATTGTGTGCCCCTGAATTACAATCTCCTAGATGTATTTTCGTCCTCTGTCTCTGCAGTGTATGACGCAGCTATGGGTACACACACACAGCAGCAGCAATTAACATCTGAAATAAATACCTCGTAAGAAGAACAAAAATAACTTTCTGGTCAGATTGTGGTTTGAATGTATAAAAAGTGTGTTGGGTCAGATGGGTCTCGCACATATCTGCCTTTGAGTGGGATTGAAGTTTATGAAAGAGAAAACCACAGAAGGCTGCCTGTCTACTTAGCATAAACATTCGAGTCATTTAAAACATGGCTAAAGGCTTAAGTAATAAATTTGTGTTTTGTAGTCCGATTTCATAAATATTAAAATGGAAAATAGGTGAAGAGCAGGGACATGCTTTGTATGCATTTTGTACAAGCTGAGAATAATTTCTGGTCAGGGATTTGGGGAATGTCCTGGTTTCGTCTGAAATGGGGACCCTTGGCTCCTGAATCCCTTGATGGAAGTGAAGTGGCAGCAGCAGGGGGGGCACCCTTCCAGGCCGGTCCCAGACGCTTCACCCTTTCCAGCATACTGTCCAGTTGGAGGCGTGAAGTCATCAAGAGAAAAGCTGATTGGTTCAACTCCACAGAGGCCTTGGTTGCTTTTAACCCTTGAGGGTTGGGTGTGCAAGAAGAAAAATGACTTAGATGTAAAATAGACTTGGGCTTGATTTTCCACTGACAACGGCTAAACTTTCCACACCATATTCTGCAGTGTGTATTGTTCTTTATTACGTAAACAAGCACGCTGTGTAGTCCTTTTTGCTGAGATAGCCGTCCCACTCTTAAACAAGAATGTGACACTCCTACCTCTGGGGACAAATTGGAGCCTGGAGTGTCTGTCCATTTAAGTTTCTTCAGGATATACACAGAAGTCACAACTTTTGTCCTAAATCCTCTAAATTTCCCTTGGTTTTAAGTGGTCTCGTAAGATTGAGGAGTTGTTTCTGCTTTTGTTTTCTTCATATTTAAAAAACAATCTCACTTATTTTATAGGCAGTCCTGAATAAACAATTTTGGCCTTTCTGTCTGGTAAATCCAAGTGTTTTGTTACCCTAAATTTTAAAAAGTATGGACATTTCCATGGCCTCGATGCTAATAGAAGAAACACCATAGTGTTATGAATAAGCTGGAGTGAGTCCTGGCTCTGCATTTAGCTGGTGACGAGAAACTGATGTGGTCAATCTGCCGCCCCCCCCAGCCTCTCGGGATGATCTCTTGATGACGTCATGCCTCCAACTGGACAGCTTGCTGGACAGGGCGGGGCGCCGGCGACCTGGCCTGGAAGGGTGCCGTCCCTGCTATTGCCACTTCACTTCTCATCACAGGAGTCTGAGAGCCTGACTTGTATCTTTTCTTTCCTCATTTTCATGCTTTTCTCTGCTTCTCCAGATTTCCTCATTGCTGCTTTTCCTGTCTTTTTACTCATCCTGCTTCTTTCTTTTCATCTCTTTTCCCTCTTTGCTCTTTCTCCCCTTTTCATCTATGCTCTTTCCTGTCTTTTTACTTTCTTCCTCCTTACTTTTCTGATTTATTCTTCCTTTTCATTCTTATTTTTCCTGTGAAAAATAAGGAGAGGCTTTTCTAGTAGCCTTTCCTTCTCAGCTTTCTCCACCAGAAGGATTTTTATTTTCTCTTTTTAACATTTTTGCCAGTGTTTACCCATTTTTAGTATCCTACAGAGCATTTTACTGCTCCTGGTATCAGCTCACCTCCTCCCCCCGAGGCCACCACCCGCACTGTTGCCCCAGTCCTTTCATAGACAGTCTGGTTCTGTGAATATAGGTGAATATACGAGAAGAATTTGATCTTTTTTTTTTTTTTTACAGATTTATTTATTTATTTTTCCCCCCAAAGCCCCAGTAGATAGTTGTGTGTCATAGTTGCACATCCTTCTAGTTGCTGTATGTGGGACGCGGCCTCAGCATGGCTGGAGAAGCGGTGCGTCGGTGCGCACCCGGGATCCGAACCCAGGCCGCCAGCAGCGGAGCGCGTGCACTTAACCGCTACGCCACTGGGCCGGCCCTGAATCTATCAATCTTTAATGACTTCTGGATTTTGTGTCCTATTTAAAAAGACAAAAAAAATTTTGTTTTCTTATTTTCTTCTAGTCCTTTTATGGTTTCATTTTTCAGGTTTAAATCTTTGTTTCTTCTGGAATTTACTTTCATATCAGGAGTGATAAGCATTCAGTTGACTTTTATTTTTAGCAACTATTTGATCTTGCCCACTATTGGATTCAGTTTTCCAGGTGAGGAAGCTAAAGTTTGAGAGCTGAAATGACTTGCCTAAGATGTTAGATTTGATAAATGAGGGAAGCCAGTTGGAGCTAGGGCTTCCAAGTCTCAATGAGATTGTATTTTGAATATAGGTGAGCTGAATTTTTGTTTGGGCATTAATTAGCAGTTACTTTTCAGTTCCTCTTGTTTCAACCCAAATTATTGCAGCATTGTCTTACTTTTCCCCCCAACTCCAGAAAAAAATGTTGTCTGTGTGTATAAAGGAAAGTAACTTGGAAGAGGGAACTCCTGGGAAAAAGCATGAGTTTTCCTTTTCACTATTAAGGCTTGAAGCATTTCTTCCCTTTCCTGCTGTCCCAGATGTGGTGAGTTCCAGCAATTCTCAAATCAAGAAATTGGAAGGAATCTGAGTTACCATGTCATCCATCTGCCTTATGAACAAAGTCACTTCTGTGTTCTTTAAAAGTGACCTTTCAGCTTTTGCTTGGAAACTCCAAGTGACGCCCTCAGCTGTCCGCCATTACTTGTGTGAAATTGTGGAAACTCCTTTTTTATTTCCAGCTAAAATCAATGACTCCCACCCTATCAGGCTTTACCTTCTGGATCATGTACACTGTCCCGCCTTACAGTTGTTCAGATAATTGAAGCTGCAGTTATGCCCTCCTACCCTCAGACCTTCTTGTGTCTTTGCCAGGCACCCCAGTTCCTTCTGCCTCTCCTCAGATGACTTGTTCTCAAACTGCTTCCATCCTGGCCATTCTCCTCTGTATGAATCCAGGTCATCAGGTCCCCTTGAAGTTGTATGACATCATTACAGATTGCATTATACATTATGATGAGATTTTACTTGTCACATGGCACCTGATAGTGCTTCATCAAGGAGTTTGATGTGCCTCCTACTCTCCTGAAAAATTAAGAGGATAAATTTGTCAGGGAGCCCAAATCAAGGACAGTATGCGTGACCCTTCCAGATCCCCCATGCCCCCATCAGGAGGCCATGCAGAAAGCTGCTCGGTGAAGTGGCTGAGAGCTGTTTGTTGCCTTGTGAAGCTTCCACCTGTTCTGGCTGCTAGGGAGACACAGCTCAGTCTCTGCCGTGTTGTGCTTTTGGGCAAAATCAATGTAGGTCTTCCCTGCACCCCAGCACAGAACAGTGACTGTGCCTACTCTCCACCTAACAGCATAATCATCCTGCTCTGGTTCCTGAGACTTTCTCAGGCGTTGTTTAGCAGCTGCAGGACTCACCGTGACCTTAATTTGCAGGTAAAGATGCTTTGGACTAATTTTTCTTTTGAAATCAATAGGATAGATGAGAACTGGGACAGCCAGGTTGTATAAATGACTTTGAGCCAGGCTCTGTAAAGGATGTCTCAAGCCCTCACGTGCCCTTGACTCTGAACTCTTCCTCTTCTCCTCATCCTGTGGCAGTCACCCAAGTTTCCTCCTGGAATCTCTCCCCTTCACCCCCATTCCCACCTGCCTTCCTAGTATTGCCTCAACAGCCGCCGCCTCAGTATTCTGCTTGCCTCTGAGCTTCTCTAGTCCATCTTACTTGTGGCTGCCTTATGTTCTTAAATATTTTGTATTACCTCCCCTGACTAAAAACATTCCTTGGTGCCCTGTTGCTGCAGTATAAAGTCCAAATTCCTTGGCCTGGATTCATGGTTCTCCAGAAACTGACCCTATGGTCCAGCTTCCCTATTCGGCTTTCTTTCTCATCTTTTGCTCCATTTTCTTGGCTCCAGTCGATTCCTTTGTCCACTAATTTCCTCTGCACTTTGGTTTATACCTTTTTGCCTGCTGGAATGATTGTCTCCATTCTTTTGTTGAAATTCTACCCTTTTTTTAGGCTTGCTCATTCATTTAGTCAACACATTTATCGAGAGCCTACTGTGTGCCAGGCGTTATTTTAGGTGCTGGGCATACAGAAGTGAAATCGTAAACACTCACCCAGCTTTCGAGAGATTTACAGTCAGAAGGGAGAGACAGATATTAAACAAGTACAAACAAATAAAAATATTGTCACAAACCAAGATAAGTGTTCTTGGAAAAAAGACCATAGTGCTATGAGAGGTTGGGAGATGCGGTAGGCCCAGTTTAGCCTGGAGGAGTTAGCCTGGTAAATGGTGGTGGGGACCAGGGGGCCCAGTTCAGGGAGAGGAGAGGTTCAAGCCTCCATCTGCCATCAAACCTGCCTCCTCGCATCTTGAGGTTGCAGAGGCCTTTCCTTTGACAGTTCTCTCCTCAGACGCTCATTTGGCACTTCGGGCGTTGCTGATCTTGTGTTTTTGTGCACGGCCGGTCTCCCTAACCAGAGTAGAGGCGTTTCAGCGGTAGTCATCACAGTTTATTTTTACAAACCCTTAGGCTCCCCAGCCCAAAATGGGCACTTAGAAATGTGAATCAATGATTAAGAACCTTGGAAGGATGTTGGAGGTCCTGAGTCCTTAAAACATCGTGGTCACTCCAAAGAGCTCAAGGTTTGGATTGCTAAAGACTTTGCCATGCTTAGGCATAGATACCTTGCTTTTTCTTCTTGAGGGAGATGTAATAATTAAGTCCTTCTCCATCTCACCCTTAAGTTTTTAATTTTATTTTCTTTTTCATTCTCTAGTAGTAATAGTCCTTTTATACCACAACTGAGGGATTCTAGAGAACATGCAGAATAATTTGCTTCACTGATAGGAGCATAGAAATTTATGGATTTCAGGAGAGGTTTATTGCCAATGTTTTATTGATTTCTCACTTAATTTGATAGATTAGCCCTCCCCTCCATTTCTTGAAGTTGAAGATGTTGTTTTATTAAAACATTCTAATTTGGAAAGGGGGGGTTGAATTTTATGTTTAAATGCCAATATAAATTTTAAACTAACTCCATGTACTGCCTGCCCCCCCATACATAAAATAGTTAACATTTGTAAAGAATGTTGAAAATAGAATCCCCCTTGGAAATGAAAAGTGGGTGTTACAATGCTTCCTGCTTTCAAGTATCATATATTTAAATTGAGAACGGAAATAACTGGCCAGTTCCTGGCCCCTAATCTTTTAAGTTAGATTGGGAGGAGAAAAGAACCAAACCAGATACGGTATATTTCCATTAAAATATCAGCTCCTGCCCAGGTAGCTCTGTCTGTCCCTGTGGGTCTCCAGAAGGACTTCCTACAGTAGAGCAAATGCATAACTAAACCAATCCTCAGCTGAGTCCGTGTGTTTAAAGCTATTCACAGGCTTTATAAGCACTTATTCGATAGAGCAGAAGAGTTAGCATCTCTGACGTATATAGTGCTGGTGGAATTGATTTGTCTAAAGAGGAAACTTTCCAAAGCCGTTTTTTTTGAAAATCAAAAATATTGCTGCTGATCCAGAAATAAGGCTCTTGATGAGTCTTCCCTGTTGGGGTATTAACCCAGAGGCCTGGCCATGCTCCAGTTCAGATAATGCTGTTTCTCTGTGCTAAATTCCTCCTGAAGGTTCAATTAGATTCGGCCTTTTTTCGTCCTGGGCAACCACTCGAGAACTGCCAGTTTCTAAGGCTGGAGCTTAATGATGGATGCATTTGTTTCACCGCTGACGAAGATTTCAATGTAAAATCTCCCAGACCCTTGAGGATGGAAACACACTGAAGAATGAGTCTGTTGGTCCTCATGCAGAGATGCATTAATGTCTCTCTGTGCTCTGGAAAGGGTTCACTTGTCCGGGTGGACCTGAGCAGACTAGCTGTTGCCCCTGTTCAGGCCCCGTTCCTAGGAGAGAGTTCCACTAAGTGCTTTATTTGAAGTCATCAGTGGTGTTAACACCCACAGTTCGTTTGGTCAGTCATTCCACAAAGAAACATATACCGAATCTCCACCCGGCTTGTGGAAAACGCTGCCTGCATTTGGGGAGCATTGTGTACCCCTCCCAAGTTTGTGGCTGTGCCCTTTACTTGATTTAGTTTAGACAATGCTTCCTGTTTGTATTAATTTAAAGTACATTTCCAAGGCTTTGTATGCTTAGCATCACTTGGGCCGATATCATTTGCTAAATTTTATGTAATATGGTAATTGTGTCTATTCATTGTTGAGCTGAAAAAGAAAGGCAGCATCATAAATCTGAGGTGAGCTTGTTAGAGGCAATCAAATCTACAACAGCGAGGGCTCCATATCCAAAGAGAGGAAGCCTGAGCTGAGAGTATGATTGACAGCTGTGAAATCACAGAAGGACTAAATAGGCTAAGCACAGTCTTGTTCCTAAATCCCAGCATAATGAGATAAAACACAGATGCAAAAACTTAAAGGTGGTATATTAGAACAGATAAAGGAAACAGCTCACTTTACACGAGTGATAGTAAGCCTGGGGGACTCATTACCCTGTGAGTAGGTGGAAAATGTTGGCTTAGGAACCATCTCACCATGAATAATAGGCGAAAAGGCACTGGCTGGCCTCCCTGGAGCCCTGTTCTCAGCCCCACGGCCAGTGGCTTTCCAGGTTGGCTGAGACCTACACTTTATCAGCAGGTATTTATTAGGTGCCAACTATGTGTCAGGCCCTGTGGTAGGTGCTGGGTGCAGATAAAGGACACGGTTCCTTCTCTTAGGGAGCCTCCTTAAAGGAGGCTGGGGGTGGCTCCTGAATTCTGTGTGAGGAGAGTTTCAGGGCAGCAGTCTGATAGAAAGTAGGGACTAGGGCTTGTGTTA
The DNA here is from genome assembly GCF_020826845.1 of Diceros bicornis minor. NCBI lineage: Eukaryota > Metazoa > Chordata > Mammalia > Perissodactyla > Rhinocerotidae > Diceros > Diceros bicornis. Next base: position 29,687,642 of record NC_080753.1, on the reverse strand, counting down.
ATGATATGCTTCAGTGTTTTTACTTCAGTTTTATGTGTTAGATCAACAAAAATAGTTTTCTAAACATGCTTTTATTTATTCCTCATGTGAGACTAAGAAAACATTAGTTGTTTGTATATAAAAGAATTTTATTTTTGTTTGGGTTGGCTTGGCAGGGGGTAACTGTGCCCCAGCCTCTTGGTGCTCCTCCTTGATACTGCCATTGCTGGACTCTGTTTCCACCTGTTTAACCTTAATGCCACATTGACATATGGTCTTAGGGTAGATATTTGTTTTAACTGACCTCTTCTCTACTTCAAGCCTGGCCACATGCTGATCGGAGGTTGCCAACCTGGGTCGGTCACAAATCAGACAGCCTCACTTCTCTTCTCAGTTCCACAGATGATTTGTTGGTGATTTTGAGCAAACTGTGGTCACCTCTGGGTATCGGTTTCTCTATCTGTAAAATAGAATAAAGCTAGAATGTTTCCTGCAGGTTCCCCATGGAATCTGGAAGGTCGGTGCTTTGCCTGGGGCCCATCGGGAGATTGCATTCAGAAGCCCGGCCTCTCAGAAATATGGAGTGGTGTCGTCAGCGGCTGCCCTTCACAGGTGGCTGCCCTGCCTCTCTCCACTCGCATCCTGCTTTGCATTCAAAGCAAGAGAGCTGTTAGCACAAGGCTCATTTAAAACCCCAGTTGAGGAGGTTATCATAGCATCCCTAATTCTAGTGAGTGGCTCCAGTTCTCCCTTCAGCAGTTGAAGTGATTAAATGCCGTAATATATCAGGGGACACCAATTATGAGCGTGGATTTCCTGCTGGGTGCTTTTACAAAGTTCTTTGGTTGGTATTGGGCAGAGTACTGACCTACCTTGGCAGCACCTTTAATTGGGGCATTCATTGAACTGAATCGGACTGACCAGCCAGAAGAGTCTCAGGGCCGGGACTGCTGCCGGGCTTCACCTGCTCTGTCAGGGTCAGCCATGGGAGCAGCTAGGATCTTACCCATATTTCTCATCACGCTTCCCAGACAGCCAGGCAGAATATTTTTGCTTATAGCTGAGATGCTGCTTTGATTTATTGTAAAACGTCAGAGCCAGAAGGTTCCCTAAATGTGAGTTATCTCCTTTATAGGTTAGTAAACTGAGGCCCATAGAGGATGTGACCTACCCAGAGTCACAAGACCTTTGACAGTGCCCAGACCTCTGTTGCCTAGCAACATCTTTGGCACATAGTGGGCTCTCCTGCTTGTTGAATAAATGAGCAAACCCAGATCTCCTGGGATTTGTTTGAGTAACAGAGTTAATTGTACTTTTTGAGGGGTTTAAACTGTCAGCGGGGGCTGGCCCTGTGGCTTAGCGGTTAAGTGCACGCGCTCCGCTACTGGCGGCCCGGGTTCGGATCCCGGGCGCGCACCGATGCACCACTTCTCCGGCCATGCTGAGGCCGCGTCCCACATACAGCAACTAGAAGGATGTGCAACTGTGACGTACAACTATCTACTGGGGCTATGGGGAAAAAAATAAAGGAGGAGGATTGGCAATAGATGTTAGCTCAGAGCCGGTCTTCCTCAGCAAAAAGAGGAGGATTAGCATGGATGTTAGCTCAGCGCTGATCTTCCTCACAAAAAAAAAATAATAAACTGTCAGCGTACCAAATCTGATTTTGGTTTGGTGATTAATCTGGAGTGTTAGCATCTGATTCCATCTGTTTTCTTGAAACAGACTGTCAGTCTTGCATGTTGCAAATACCAACTGGAAAGTTTAACCTTGTAGTTCATTCTTTCCCTCGTTTATGGCACTTTAAAGCAGTGGTTCTCAAAGTGCGATTGCAGACCAGCAGCATCAACTTCACCTGGAAACTCCTTAGAAATGCGAATTCTCGGCTCCTCCCCAGACCTATTGAATTAGACACTCTGGGGGTGTCTTTGATTGCCCAGCAATCAATGTTGTCAGAATCTCTCCAGGTGATTGCCATGCGCACTGAAGTTTGACAACCACTGCTTTAAGGGGGAAGTCTGAGTAGTGTTTCCTCCAGTGGTGAACAGACTATGCAACATGAGCGCCCAGTTATGAACACACAAGGACTAAGCATGGGGTTGCATAACACTAGTAATCAAATAAAATTTAATGCAAGTTTTATCTGACACATTCGATATATCCACGGGAGTTATTGTGCTAGTGGTAATTAGGCAAATGAAAAGCAGTTCATATAAATGGCTATAATGAGTATTACTCAGGCAAATCAAGTTTTTATTGTTTTTTCCCCATTAGCTTTCTAGTATCTGATAGTGGCCGTGCTGTTGGCAGTTTTCCTCATTACGTAGATATACATGCCTCAGATACCCACAGAGATACACACATTCATATTTGAAATTCAGCTCTAATTTCCCAATTGTTGGGGTTCCCTGTGACCATCTATCTTAGGGTGGCTTTCCCCCAAAGCAGGATTTAGATGCAGATAGTTCATTTGCGAGTGACCCCAGGAGGCACTGGCAGGGAGTAGGGGAATGAGAAAGAAGGAAGGCAGTAAAGGTGTGTTACCGAGGGGTTACCACTCTGGGCCCTGGGGCTCAGGCCTGCTGGGGACTCCAGCAGATGTCCTCAGTTATCCCACCCGAGGGTGGAGGGAGCTGGGATATTTATCTACCGCCTCTAGTCAGTCTGGGTGAGAGCCCCTGCCTTAGTGGGGGAGCGGCAGGACATTAATCCCCTGGCACTCCTGTCTGCCCAGGATACAGGCCTGGAGGGCTCTGGCAGCCAGAAAGAACCCCCAGAGAGTTGCAGGTGCTTGCAGTTGGAAACTGTCTGATTGGCGGGCTCGGAAATGATGAAAGCTGAGAAGACAGCCAACAGCATCTGCTACACCACCCAGGGGTCCCCGTCAGTGGTCCCAGGCGGAGGCTTCTCAGGCTTTCTTGGATGTACCCCTCCCCCACAACCCAGGAGGCTTTGGGAAGCACCACCACTCTCCCTCTTGGCACTTAGCACTCCTGGGGCCCTGGTTCTGGAGGGGAGGTGGACAGGCAAGTACTCAGTGGTCTGAAAGTAGCTGCCAAGGGTGGGGACAGGAGGAAGGGAGAGGGTGCTGTGAGAACAGACTCTGGGTCTCAGAGTCTGAGCCAGGGAGAGGGCAGGGTGGAGTAAATGAAAAAGCCCGGACTAGTAAATGGCTGACATTGGCTCTGTTTGCTCTGGAGGAGGAGAAAAGGAAAAGCAGAGGGTTCTGGGCACTGGTAAGAGGAGTAGAAGGTAGAGGAGGACCTTAAATTTCTTGCCAGCAAAGCCCTACATGCCCCTTTCTCCCAACCCCAAACAGCACTCTCATTCTGTCCCACTTTTGTGTTTGTTCGAGTCTCCAGGCTGAACAGAACTGTCAGAGGCCGACCAGGCTGGGAAAAAAGGGAGCTGGATGCCAGGCCTCCCTTTGGGTGGGTCTGCTGGCACATTGTGGTTGCTTGCCAGCCTGGTGAGGATGGAGGAACTAGAATTTTGCATTCTTCCTATGATAGGCCTCAACACAATTTTGACTGGTCCACAATGAAAGGAGAACATTGAGGACAACGAGGAGTGTCCTGGTGGCATTGGTGGTATTTGGTTGCCAACTGCCTTTATTCTGATTATGTCCATCCTTTTTTTGTACTTCTTGTCCTTTCATTTATAAAACAAAGGGGATGTTTTCATGTTAACTTAAAAATTTTTTCTTTATTCAGATTTTTTATTTTGAAATCATTATAGATTCACAGGGAATTGCAGAAATAGTACAGAGAGGTCCTTCATTCAGTACCCTTCACCCAGTTTCTGGCAGTGGTAATATGTTACATAGCCCTAGTACAGTATCGGAACCAGGAAATTGACATCAATGCCACAGAACTTATTCACATTTCACTAGTTCTACGTGTGTGTGGCAGGGGGCACATTCTATGCAGTTTTAGTGTGTGTAAGTTCATGTAACCACCACCACAATCAAGGTGCAGAACTGTTCTCCTCAGACTTCCATCATGTCGATTTTTGAAGTCCTTATTTGCTATGAGGAAAAGTCAGCAACTTTATAACATTCCCATGATCTCAATTAGGGGGGAAAATGGCCCACAGACTTGCTAAGTTTAGGGACCACTGCCCTGTGCCCCCCTGTGGAAGTGAGATAGCGCAGTGCTCTGCACAGAAGCTGTTCCTGAAAGAGGCAAGTGCCCAGGGACGTAGGGAACTAAGAGCGAGAAAGCTGTTTTTACCTCAGGTCTTTTTCCTGCACGGTTCAGCCTTCTGGAGGCTTAAGTATCTTCACCAAGGGCTGCTCTGTATTCTACCACTTCCCCAACTGCAAAATCAGTGGAGTATCTCAGCAGAGAAGCAAGAAACAAGGTTTAGTCCCTGTATTGCCTGTCTCATTGCCTTGGTTAAGTTATTTATCCTCTCCGAGCCTTAGTTTCCTTACCTGCAAAACTGAGAAATTCATCTAGATTTTCTCTAAGGTCCCTTCTAGCTGAGTCTGTGGCTTCCTGCCTTGTGTGGCCCTTGCCTTCCTGTCCTCCGTTTCCATTGACACGGTGGGGGAGAGCCCAGAGGCTGAGTTTGTTGATCCTTGCACCAGCTGTACTCACTTATTCCCACTTCTGGAAGCAAAGAATAAAAAACAGAGGTTAAAGGTTTTGTACTTCACAGTTTTGACTAGAGCCATCCTGTTTATTTTCAACTGTGTAGGAGCGTATTTGAGATTCTGATGCATGTGCATGCACACAGACACAGACACACACACACACACCCCTTGAGCTCAAAGACATTTGAGAAAAATTTCTTAGTTGATCATGGTTGCAGTGAGTCCCCGTGCACTGAATGGTTCACTGTGCACTGCATAGTTCAGACTATGGTTCTTTCAGTCTATACTTACACTTTCTCTACACCAGCTCGTTGGTTGCTCAGGCATTTGATTCTGTAAGAAGCAGAATCTTAGAAGACAAGGTTCCTGTACCTCAGTTAACAGTGGAGCTGGGAAGGCCAACCTGGAACCCCTGACCTTTTGCCAGAGACTCTTGGGGGTCTCAGCAAGCTTCCCCTTAACCCCTTTCTTGTCTCCCATAGACCTCAGGGATTGGCACGCCTATACTGGCTGCCTGTCCCACTGTCTCCTCCCTCTCTCTTATCCCAGAACTCTGTGAGGAAGGGACAAAGTTTTTCGATGTCTCCCCAGTTTTGCTGTATCTAAAATAAGCACACAGTCGCCTTTTAAGTTTTTATTGCTTGTCAGACAAAACAAAAATGGGAAACTGAGAGGCTGGCAGAAGTAGTCAATAAATAGCCAACAATGGAGATGTTATAAAGTTATGAGAAATATTAAAAGTAATAATTATTCTGAGTCTTACTCAAACATTAACATACTCAGTCTTTCCATGGCTCCTCTGACTGACCTTTTCCTCTCGCTGTCTTGAGGCTTAGCTCCCACTCCTTTCCGAAGGGCCCTGCCTCCTAGGCACACTCACAAAGCCCCTAGAGAACAAGTCTTGGCAGTGATAAATGCTTGCAAGACAGTTGAGACTGGTGTGTTGTGGTTGCTCTGGAATCTTGGTGCAGGCCGAGGCTGGAGATGGTCTTGGCAGGGTGGGTGGCCCAGGGACCTCCCAATGCAAAGGTATGGCAATGTGGAGAGGGCAGTATGGCCATCTTTTCTGCCTTTCCTCTCCCTATATGCAGGTTTTCTTGGTGTTCTTTCTGAGAAAATGCATGTAGTCTGTAATTGCAACTTGCAAGACTCCCTTGCCAACAGGCCCAAGAGTGCAAATCCCCAGGGGCTTTCCTGGGGCAGGCGGTCTTCACTGAGACTGTTTTGAAAAGGCTCTGTTCTTTCTGGTTATGCGGTGTGGTTGTATACTTGAATGTGAAGTTTAGCCCACAACTGTTTCGTGCTGCTGCCCATATAGGGAATGGATTTTCTCCGGAGTTCCAGAAGACATGTGACTTTGCCCTGCCAGCCCGATGAGAAGTGAGGGCTTGCTGCTCTCCCTTCACCCATGCCCTTTCTTGAGATGCTGGGACCTTTCCGTGGCCTCCCATATTCTCACCAGCCAAAGGGAGCCCCTGTCCCTGAGCTCTGGTCTCAGAACCTGTTAGGTTCCCTTGGGGACATCAAGTTGTGCTCCTGTCCACTAGGCCAAGAAAGATAGACAGAAACCTGTGTTGTTTAGGAATACTGACGTGATGGTAAACTCTAAAGAAAAGCAAGAGGATGATAGCATTTAATTCAGGAGGCTGGTGGCCTCAGAGGAGCAGGGAAGGGGGGTGGTGATCCTGGAAAGGCTTGCCGTGTTGGGGCTTCAGCGTATTGGCCAAGATCTATTTCCTAAACCGGGTAGTGCGCATGTGGATGGGTCATTTATTATTGTTGTTGAAAGCATAATATTATATACTCTTTAGAATTTAAGACATATTTCACTGTTTTAAAGAGGAAAGAACACAGTTCCTTGTGGTTGAAGTCAGCACAGGGCTGATGTAAGAGGATGTTGATGCAGGAACTTAACAGTGAGGCAATGAGGATGCATTTGAAGGAATTTTAGGTGGAAAGATGCCACGCATCTGCTAGGAAAGCCACCACTTTCTCCCTCTCATTTTCTCTTCGGGAAGAATCTCAGATCCAAGAAAAGTGTATGTCCTACACAAATCCCTCCCTGAGAATCAGTTAAGATGTAACCACTTTAAAAGCTCTTTGTCTGTTTTCCTCTGGGTATTGGCTGAGCCCGCCCAGTGCTCATTACCTGCGAGGAGCACCAGTGGGAACTACAAAAGAAGCTGAAGAGGCGTGTTGTGCATATGTCAAAGGACCAGGAATCATCCTCGGACCACGTTTATGTGAGCATGTTTGCGTTAGTATAGGACAGCCAGGCAGCCTCTGCCGCAAGAATTCTAAAACAGAAACCTCAGATGCAGTCAGTCCAAAAGGGTGCTGGCAGGGCGCCAATGCTTATCGAATGCTTGCTGTGTGCCAGCCACTCTACCTGTGTCATCGCATTTAATCCCCATACCGTACTGCGAAGCAGGTATTATCGTCCCTGTTTACAGATGAGGTTCAGGTAGGTTACGTATTTTGCCGAAGGGACAAACCAAGGATTAAAGCCTTGCTCTGACTCTGAAAACTCTTTTGTATTAGACCGCACGTGGTGTGGAAGAGCACAGGTGACTTGAGCTGGTCCTGGAAGGAATTATAGGGCGAGGATTTGGGGGCTGTAGAGGAGGCAGAGGCCTGCCAGGATCAGGCAGGGCATCTCGGGAACAGCAGGAGTGTAGGTTGGTGGGTACGGTGGGATGAGCAATAGGCACCACTAGCAGGCCTCTAGGCAGGAGGAGGCATCTTAAGTGCGCTGTTGTCTGTTCTCCTGAGCTCTGCCTTTCTACCCAGATAATAATTATCCTCGATGTACCTATTATTCTCATGGAGTATTTCCACTTATCTTATTCTCCATAGTTATATTTAGGGGATATAAGGATGCCATTTCCATAATTTTTTGTACCCCTTGATGGGGTTGGAGGTGGGCCAGAGCACAGACTAGTGCCTAGCTCAGACTTTTTCTTTAGGATGACCTTGGATGCCCTTGAGCTTCAGAACACATCTCTGCGACTTGGAGGACTCCAGTTGCCTCCCTGCCCCGTAGTCTGCCAGGAAAGGTAAGCGGACTGTGTGGAGGGAAAAGGTCTTAAAGTAACCCTCTGTCTCTGTGCTCCCGGCTTGAGATCTGGGTGGGCTGAGGACAATTCCTGTTCACCACCTGCTGTAGGCAATGAATGGAAGCTGGAAGTTTGACTTGCATGAGGTAGCCTCTGAGTAGATAGAATGTAAGAGCCTGTGACTTGCTAATGCCTTTGATCTGTAACCAGGAGACCATACTGCCCTGGCTGGTTGGCCCTGGGCCATGGCAGTGATCAATGAAAGCGTAAGGCACTGTTCAAACAGGAACCGCGATGAGGAAGAAGGAAGGGCTGAGAGTATGCTGGGAGTCACCTGGGATTGTTTACCAGCTCTCAGTGGAGAGGCTTTTTAGGAAAAAGTAGCCAGAGAGGTGTTCTATGTCTCTGGGAGTTTAGACTTACTTGATAATGAAAGTGGTTTGAGAATTACTACGTGGCAGCTCCTCGTATTGATAGCAGGGGCTAGCGTTTATCTGACACTGCTGCCGCCTGTCCCCAGGGGCTTTCTACGTGTGGCTGGTTGGGACCAAGGGTTGTTTAGTTACAAAACTCTGTTAAAGGAGGAAGTCATTTTTAAAAAGAAAATGTTTGTTTAAAAAGAAACAATCACTTTAACCCCAAATGGATAGGTGTGCATCCCAGTCTTTTGATGTGGAGCTGGGGCCTTCTCTTTCTCTGTGGATCTGCTCATTTGGATTTGCCTGTCCGCTTTATTACATGAACCACATCCATAATAAGCATTGATTTAAACTTCCAGTTTGAGTTTCTTAAAAGTAAAGCAGGAACTTAGCCACTTGTGAAGCAGTCTGAGTACAGAATCCTTTTAGAATTTTTTACGATTTATTTCTCCAACAACACTTAATTCAAGAGCACATTTTAAAAAATGATCCTGTTATTGAGTCTCTTCCACACACCTACTTGGTTGTCACAGAAACAGCTCTTTTTGCACTTGCTTCATCATTTATGTAATGTTTAATTAAATTTTCTGTTTTCACCAACAAATATAACTATCTTAAACAGTTTTAGAAATGATCCCAGCTGATTCTTGGTAAGCAGAATATTCAGTGGGTGGAAGCAGAAGACCCACGGGTGTGCTTGAGAGAATCCTGCCAGCTGTGAGCTTGGGCATGAGCTGGTATAGTTTACTGAGGGAACAGACAGCATGCAGGTGGCTAATTGGTAGGTCAGTTAGGTAGAGGTCATTAACAGACTTGCAAGGTGGGTGTTGTTGTCTCTGTTATGGGTGACCAAGCTGATTCCACCATCCCCAGCTATTTTACTCCCTGCTCACCCTGCCCTGTAGGAGCCAGCCTGCTCTGAGATGTGGGGGTCGGCGTCAGCACCATGGCCTCTAGCCCTCCCCTCTACTCCTGCCTGAGAAGGAGCAGGCCTGAGTTGACACCCTGTTCCCTGTCCTCTCTTTGGTATTGTCCTGGGTCCTCCATGTTCTTGCCGAGGAGCTGCCTTGTAGAAAGGCGTCACCTCCCTCACATGAAACATTATGTCCTGAATGGAGAAGCAGCCTCCAGCTGAGTATCCAGGAAGTGAGCTATTGTTCGCACAGCATGTTCTAAACATTTTCTGCCAGAAGGAAGCCCTTTCCCTCTGGTTTGTCGTTTTTTTTTTTTTTTTTTTAAACAAAGGAACCTGTGTTTTGATTAACTTGTTTTTTAGGTAGAATTCTGTTTATTTTGGAGCCAAATGAATGTGAATCATGAGTGCAAACCCTTTCTAATCTTTATAAACTGAAATGAGCGAGGGAGTAGGACTGTGTGGACTATTTGCCGGGTGTCTGTGGTTTTCCAAGGACTGCAGATGTTTCTCTGTTTAGGGAAGGCTGACATCTGGTCAGGTAGGTTACAGAGCAAAAACTAAAGGACTTTTAGGCTCCACCCTGTTTTCCCAAGGACTTAATTAAAGAAGACTCCCTTAGTACTCTTGCTATGGCCCCAGGACATGGCAGGGATTGAAATCTCCCAGGAAGAGGGGCAGACAGACATTGCCTTTGCAGAAGGAGCAAATCTCACCATCTTTGCTTACAGCAGCAAGACCTTGCCTTTTCTTATAGGATGATGTCATTCAGGGAATGAATGAGTTATGCAAAGACCCCATATCTTTTAGGCAGTGCAGAGCTTGCTCAAACTCGTGTCATGATAAATTAAGTCCTCATTAGAATTCCACCTGGGAACCAAACACTGCGCTAAGACTTCTTGTACCTTGTCTCAGATCATTACAGCAGCCCTGTGTTGATGTCTCCATTTTGCCTTTGAAAAACCTGAGGCTTAAAGAAGAGAGGTCAAGTAATTTGGCTATAACAATGATCCTATAAGTAAGGAATTTTTTCACACTTTATAGAAGAGGAAATTGAAAAAGAAGTTAAGTGCTTTGTCCAAGGTTCTACAACTAATGAAGTGGATTTTGAACTCAAGTTTCTGATTCAAGTCCTCATTCTTTCCATCACTGTATACACTGCCTTTTCAATGTTCTCAATCCCGTATATTTGAAATTGTACTCTGAGCTTTAATAGAGTAGAAGCTATGCCCTAAATAAGCTGGACACTGTGAATCAGAAAGATAATCAGTCAAGCACTGGTCACTTATTTCTAGTACTGGGACCATGGACATTATTTAACTTTTCTATGTTTGGTTTCCTCTTCTTTAAAGGGGGAAGAATCATAGCTCTCCCCTAGGCTGGTTGTGAGGGTGAACTGAATCTCTGAGAGGGCAGTCAGCTAGTGCTCAGTGCAGAGTGCCCCACTGAAAGAACCTAGCCCTAGAACCTAACTGCCTTGGAAGGCTTGAGTGTTAACATTGTTGATCAAAAGTACTTTCCAAGAAGGGTACCTCGCTGTGAGCCCCTGCATTCGATTTTCAGGAAAAATGATCTCCTGAAGTAGGAAAGGGATAATTTAGTAAGCTCTCAACACAGTCCACACTCCTTTTTTCCCTTGCTCCTTTAGTATTTTGAGGGTGGATTTGATCTCATTTTCTTGATTTCAGGCTATAGAGGATATAAATGTGTTCTAGCCACATATACTAATGTGCTGCCTATCATGCTAAAGTAACTCACTGATGTAGGCATCAGTTTCTTTTGAGTCTGATTAGTATGAACCAGTTTCCCAGGGTTTGCTCATTCCTGGGAACACTGACAATTGAGTTTTCTGACTGTCTAAACTGGGGTTAGCCTGGGTTCCAGCATAGAGAAAGCCACACCACAACAGAGGAGCTGTGCTGAGAGCCCTTACCCCTGAAGGCTTTGTGACAGAATAATGGTGAAGTCAGCTTTCCCACATTCCTTTCTCTTTGTTTCCTTTGCCTGCTGGGCATGTCTCTGCTTATTAGCATGTTGAGCAGAGTTCATTACAAATGATGAAACTCAGACCAGTGTTGATCTTACAATTTATTATTCTCTAAAAGATTTGATCCTGAAAGAGATTTTATTCTGAAAACTTAGAATATACAGAAAACTTGAAAGAGACTTGAATAGTGAAATACCTATATATCTACATCTAGAGCTTAGATTCTACAATTGGCATTTTGTGGTACTTGCTTTATCACATATCTGTCCATCCCTCAGTCCACTTAAAAAAAAATCCATGTTATTTTTTGATGCAGTTCAAAATAACGCAGATCTGCACATTTCATCCCTAAACATTTTAACATGTATATCATTAACTAGAATTCAATATTTATAGTTTTGAGGGGAAGTAGAATTTATACAAAGTGAAATGCATAAACCTTAAGTCTGAGTTTTGACAAATATACATACATTTGTGTGACCCAGATTCCTGTCAAGATACAAAGTATTACCATCACCCCAGAAAGTTCCCTCATGCCCCTTCCCAGTCACTCCTTACCCCTCACCCCCAACAACCACTCTTGACATTTTCCACCACTGTAGATTAGTTTTGCCTGTTCTAGAACTTTATATAAAGGGGGTCAACGCAGTGTGTGCTCTTTTATGTAAAGCTTATTTGAAAGATTTTAGCTAGTGCCTTTTTTTTTTTTTAGCTGAGGAAGATTCGCCCTGAGCTAACATCCATTATCAGTCTTCCTCTCTTTTTTCTTTGCTTGAGGAAGATTCACCTTGAGCTAACATCTGTGCCAGTCTTCCTCTATTTTATATGTGGGACACCACCACAGCATGGTTGGTGAGTGGAGTAGGGCCGTGCCCAGGATCCGAACCCGGGAACCCTGGCCACCGAAGTGGAGCGCTAGGAACTTTAACCACTCAGCCACAGGGCCCTGGCTACTGCTTTAAAATGAAGTTTGGGGACTCTGTCAACTTCATTTATCCAACTTCTTCTGTTTCACAACTTCATAGATAATTAGGAGTCGTAAGCTGCAGGAAATCTCAGGGCAGCTAATGAATACTGATGGTGTATTTGTATTAAGTATATATACATTTATTATTATTATTTTTCTATCTCTGAAGTATATGTAATTTGGTGCTCAGAATTCTACATCTGACTTCCTGATATTACAAGGCAGGTGTTCCCCTCAGAATCTGAGGAGCCGATGGTGTAAGACCGCATCCCCAGCCATTCTGCTGGGGAAAGCCATTCTGAGTGGGCACTTAGGGTGTTTTCTTTGGGCTGGGATAATCCATATCCAGACTAACAGTGCAGGGCGCTGTAATGAAATTCAGGTTGTGAAAGAACAGGACCAAGGGAAGGTTACTTGGAGGTTGTTGGTGGTGAAAGAAAAACCAAAGAAAGACCAGAGGCAGGTTACCCAGAGTTGTAGATAACTGTAGCCTTTCTGAAGTTTGTGTGCCTCCTCGTTCCTCCGTACCTCCCCAAAATAAGCCTACTCCTGGATAGAAAGAAGATTGTGTAAATTGGACTAGAACCCAAGTACATAATCCTCATTAATCTTTTAGATTTCTTGTCCCACTTATTAAAGCCAGTGCTTGGCGCATAACCCAGAGTTATGTGGCAAGCAATAATAAAGTTAATTGGAATCTAGGTCTCCCAATTTTTTCTTCTTTCAGCAGTTTCTTGGGGCTTTGGGTTAAAGATTGCGTTTATAGTAGGCTCTTCTAGCATGAGAAAGTCACTTGGCAAGTATCGTTTACATGTAGGACTCGCTTTCTGTCAAGTTGTAGGTCTGGGGCATGAACATCTCTGGGTCGAGGAAAGGACCAGCTGGTAGTTGTAGGGTGTGAGATGCTTTGGGGAGCAAGGCCCAGTACCGGGAACCCAAGAGGTATAGGAAAGGTAAAAATGAGGAGGGAGAGGGGGAGTTAGAGACTTGGAGAGGGGTCAGGAAGCAGGAAGGTCCAGGGCTCTTCTCTCCCCCAATCTAGTCTGGGGCAAGCACCCCACAGGCTTTAATTTGAGCCTTTGTCAGTGACAAGACAGAGCACTTTAGAAACAAAACAGCTCTGTTGTCTCTCAGCCTACTAGAAAAAGGGGGATAGAGAAGGAAGGTGACAATGTAAAGGGGATTCAAGTAGGGAGATTTAACAATAAATATGGTAACAATCTGAGTGCTTAGTGCTTCCCCCTCCCTGCCCCCGTGATGAGAAAAATTAAGCTGAGACTAATAGCGTGCTGTGTGGAAAAGAAGTACTCATTGTTAGTGGAGCTGCCACGTCAGCCTCAGGAAAGACAGCCCTGAGCGTGTTGGCAGATATTTATTCATTCCCTGCCGCCTTCTCCCCTCCCCAACCCTGTCCTGCCTTGCTCTCCTAAAAGCAGTTGACAAGATTAGAAAATCAGGACAAATAATTTACTTCAATCTGTCTTTGTCTTTCCTGAGGCCTTGTGCAATTCAGTCTGGGGGGAGAGGGGAAAAAAATAACCCAGACCCTGGTCAGTGACCCTTTTTCAAATGTGGAATCAAAGCCCACTCCAGGCAGAGAGCTTGTCTGCTGCTGAGAGGCAGAAGACAGAGATGGTGATGAATTCTTATGTGGTTTCTGGGCCCTGGGTGTGCAGCTGTCAGCAGTCTTTAGGGTTCCTTGCTCAGCCGGAGGAGCCGAGTTTTTTGACGTCAGCAGTCACCTGGTGGCGTGGGCGTCAGGTGGGGCTGACGAGATTAAGGCTCAGTTCCTCAGTCCTGTGCTCCTGGGAATGGGGAGCACTATCCAAGCAAAGCCACCTGGCCAGAGGAGAGGGTCTGCCACTTGGTTCCCCCATCCGCCCCTCCCCACAGCGAGAAGCTCCAGCAGGCTCCACCACCAATGGCACTTACCGACAGTGAAAGCTGAGCCATCAGCAGGGAGTTTAGGAGTCTGCCCGTGGAGCAGAGCTCAGTTTCCTCACCTGAAAAATGGGATCATACATTTGCTTGGCAGTGAGTTGAGGCTCTGCAGGATTGTTGAGAGAAAGGGCCAGCTAGTAGTTGTGGGGTGTGAAGTTGCTGTGCCAGCAACCCAGGGAGGTTGGAGAAAGATAAAAATGAGGAGGGAAGGGGAGGTAGAGAATCCAGACTGGGGTCCAGAGGTGTTGGCTGCTTTTCCCCTCTTACTGTATTAGTGAGGTGACTTGCCTGGCATGGGCATTTAACAAATGTAGCTGTTCTTGTTTGTCACTGAGCACCTCCAGTGTGCCAGCTCTGTGCAAGGCAGCGTGTGGGATCTAAAAGACACAATATGAAATAGGGTCCTTACCCTTAATGGTTCTATAGTGATGCTGGGACACGTCATCCAACAGTCATTAGGGAAGTAACGGTGCAAAACTGAGTGTGTTTCTGGGCCAGTAAGGTATTAAGCGTTGGGGGCGGAAAAGGAGAGGTGGAGGCATCTCCAGCCCTGGTGGAACAGGCCCAAGGAGACTGGTGTGTGTTTTCCAACTGGTAGGAGAGTCTTAGAGAGCTGACAGCTCCCCAGGCAGCGGAAAGAGGGTTGAGAGGGAGTGTCTGACATCAGGAGCCCAATTCAGTTGCTGGTGAATTGCGGAAACATCTCCCTTCATGTTCCCATTTGCACCAAAAGAAGGTAGGAGGCAGGCGCTCCGTTTCCCTTGCTCCTCTCCATTAAGCCCCGACTTATGACCAGACTGATTTCTGTCCTCCTGATGGTTTTGCATATGGGATCCCCTGAATGTAGCCATTGCTTTCTAACTTGTACCACCTTCTGGAAGGGAGGTTTCACCCAAGCCTTGGAGCCAAGTTGCGCCAAGGCTGGTGGTTCTCCTGTGGACTCCCCGTGCCCAGCACACTTCCTGGCACACAGAAGACCCATCAAAACCTGGGGAGGTATTTCTTCCCCCAGCAGCTGTCTTCTTCCTCCCTCACTCCCAGTATCCATTGAGAAGACTAGTGTAATCTGAGTTTCTCCTGGCAGCCAGGCTATGACGATGGGGAATGGAGGCCTCTCTATACACGGAACACCGCCTCCTGTTACCAGCCTGTGGGAACCAGGATCCTGTGTTCTAAACGAGCAGATGTCAGGTGACCTGAGCAGCAGTAGCTCTAGTGTTTGGGTGTCTTTTTCCAGCCATCCAGGGAATACGTTTTATATAGCCCTGGTAGGAGAGAAAAAAGTCTGAATAGAATAATCCTGAATACTTTCTGAAAATGGAATCTTTCCAAGCATTTTTTGAATACATGAGTCCATTATGGTGATAACTTTCAGGCCTTACCTTACCAAACACATTTAAGTTATCTATAGAGTATGTGTGAAGTGCAGTATTAAAGTACAGTCACTTCTCATCTCTCTCCAAAAATGTCACTGATCCCAAACAATAGAAAAAGAAGAGAACATTGAACTGTGCCTTTCCGTTAGAATCCACCTGCCTCTTCCTCTGACATTCCCCTGAGATGCAGAATGTTTCTGGGAAAGCAGCCTAATCAGATTGTTTTTTGACTTAAGCCTGAAAAGTTCAACTACATGAAGTGTATAGATCAGAATGGCATCTGCCTTCGGTGGCTGCTCCTCTTTGTCTAGACTGAAATGACCATGTTCCCTGTCTGCTGGTTCTGGGCCCTAGGGGGGTGTGGCAGGAAGAGAGAGCTCCTCGCTGTCTCCATAGCCCAGGCTGAGGGGCTGGGCAGGACCACAGCCCAAGACAGCTCTGTGCTTGTGGTGCCAGGATGGGGACCTGCCGTCTCTGCCCGAGTAGGACCTCTTCACTGCCACTTCCCTCCTAGCTCTGAGCTTCCGACATGGCAGGAAAGGGTCCTGAGTTGCAAGCTGTCAGTAAACTAGAATCTTCTCAGCTTGGCTTAGCTACTGCAGTTCACAGAAAACAAAGCATATTTTCTGGTTTGGATGAAATAGTTCTGAGAGTGTCCCTTAGCATTTCCCAGTTGGCCTGCAGTCTGAAGTATCTCACATACCCACCCAGAGGGTAGGCTATTGACACCTGGGCTTTTCCTGGCCCTTTGTAGTTGGCGTGAGGGTAACTCCAGGGGCAAGCAGGAAGGAACAGAGCAAAGAAGCAGCAGGGTGTTCAATGCTGTTCACTCTGATTTCAAAAGGCCCTTCGGCAAAATCGCATGAATTGGGCAGCCAGGAGATGTTGATTGGACAAGCCGTCTGGGGCTTTGCGTGTTAGGTGATTATGATGATAATGAAATATATGATATAGATGACTTGACTTTATTTCAGAAGGTACCTTGGAGTCACCCTCCATTTCAACTCTTTCCACCCTTGGTGCTCTGTAAGGCCTTGGGAAACAGCTTTTTCATTGCTGGCTCTAAGTAAATGGAAATTCCCTCCTTCCCTCCCTCCCATTCATTCAATAGGTTGCCTGTTTACCATGAGCCAGGCCTGGGGTGTAAAATGGCGAATAAAACATGCTTGATTCCAGCCCTCCTGGTGCTTACAGTGGTGATTCTCACACATACACGCTCTATGGCCTGGAGAAGGGATCCAAAGGCTGGTGGAGCCAATTCCAGGGGAAAGGTCTCATCCTCTCATGTAGGAAAAAGTTTCCTCACTTCAGGCACCCTACTTTTTCCTATAAATGTAGAAGAGGAAAAAGAAGGGACATCAGCAGATATCTGCTAAGTGCCTGCTCTTCGCCCAGTTCCAGGCTTCTGTAATCTGATAGGGTAACCCAGGCTTCGGGACCCAGCACTGACGTGTCATTTAGTGCCAGGTTGGGCCGTGCAGCCCGGGGGTTCGGGGGCAGCTTGGCCTGGAAGAGAAGCGCTGTCTCCAGATGTCCCTAAGCCCTGCCTGTGGAAGAGGGGTACTCTAGGGGAGTAACTGGACCACTGGATTGAAGTTAGAAAAAAGGTTTAAATCTGCAAAAACACAAATGTTATAGATTGGTGCTTTCTGCAAATGGGGTGAACTGACTGGGGTAGTTAGCAAGTGCCCCATCTCTGGAAGGCCTTTAGCAAAATCAGACAAGGGTGGGAGTTGGGATTATTTCACCTGTGAGGTCCCTGCTGCTAATTCAAGATTCTGTGCCTGAAAGAATGTTCAAGAAATAACTAGGAATTGTCCTGCAGATATACTTGCACATACATACGAAGATGTATGTAGAATAGTATTCATTGTAGCACTGTTCAGAATGAGAAAACATTGGAAACTCCACACGTGCCCGTCAGGGGACTGGTTAAATAAATTATTGTATTGCCACACACTGGATGACTGTACCTCATACGTTAAAAAAATGTTCCTTATGAACTGTGGAAAGAACTCTAAGATGTATTATTAAATGGAAAAAGCAAGATGCAGAACAGCATATATGGAATGCCTCTATCAGTGTAGGAGATGGAATACGTTCATATATCTGCTTACATGTGAATATAATAGATCTAGAAAGATACTTGAGAAACTGGTTATACTGTTTGTCTCCAGAGAGAAGAACTAGGCGGCTGGGAGAAGAACTAGGCAGCTGGGAGACAGGGATAGAAAGGAGACTTTTCTCTGAGTAACTTTGTATCTTTTGAGTTTTGAATCATGTGGACGAATCACTTGTCAAAAAATAAATATAAGTAAAAATATTTTTTAAAATAAGTTTTACTGGGCTGGAGCTCTGAGGACACCAGAGGGAAAGTGGAAAGCAAACTAACCTTTTCTTGAGCATCTACTGTGAACCAAGTCTTCTGTTGGGTACTTGATGTACGTGATGCTTTCAGTCCACACAACCATTTATGGGAGGCGGTAGCTATCCCCGTGTTTATAGATTTAGCACCGAGGCTTTGTGGGGGTGAAAGTGCCCGCCTGTCCGTCTGGGTCGTTCCCTTGTTGCACCCTGCTGCCTGCTGAAGGAGGCAGCACTTAAAATGGGCAGGGCCAAGGAAAGCAATGCTTTGGGAAGGGATGGAGGAAGGCATTTGCTTCAAGGGGCAGTGCAGAGCTGCTGTGGGGCTGCCCGCTTCTGTGCCGGCCTCTGGGCTGCTGGGCCCGATAAGTAGAGGCACACCCTCTGCCTTCTCCACGGGTCAGATGTGTTGTGCTTCCCTGCTTTTGCTGAGCTCAGGGATGGAGTTCGCAGTGTGCATTCACAGGCAATCCAGTGACTGCCTGAGCGACATTGTTTCTGTGGCTGGAGGAGAATAACACCCCACCCCCCAACCCTGGCCACTCCCGGCTACAAGGGGAGAAGTGGTGCTTGCTCTGTGCTCTTCTGCCGGTGTCAAATGTGCTGTCTTTGTCTGCCAGCTGGAGGCTAGCTGGAGAGTTGTTGTTTTTCTGATTGTCAGACCCAAGCTCCTTACTTGCACTTAGAGGAAAAAGCATCCAAGCCCTGGTACAAAAGGTCCTCTTTTCATTTCTTTGGAAAAAAGAAAAGTGAATGAGCTCATTATCACTGCAACCCTAAAAGGAAGAGGAGGGCAGGGAGAGAAGGCGGCCCCCTCCTCACTGCCCGGTCCTGCCCCTGGCCAGGTTTCCTGGAGTGGGGGGTTTGGATCTGGTTCAGAGTGATCAAAGCCAGATGGCTGGGACAGGTGGTCCATACAGGGGCGATGCTGAAGACATTTGCCTGCTTTGAGACCAGCTCTCTCTGCTGTGGTCCAGAGGAAGAACGAGTGTCTACGCTCCTTCTTATCCTCTGAATGCAGGGCTCTGTCCAGGACTGCTGGCCTCGAAGGAGCAAAAGATCCTCCGTTCAGGGTTATGTGCCTGCCTCACCTTGGCTTCCAAGAGGTTCCTGTGTTCAGGTGCTCTGCTTGTCTCAGCTCTAGAAATTGTCCTCACACCTCAGAGCTGACAGTCATGCGATGTCAATTATGTGTTGAATGCTGACGATTTGCCAGGCACTGCTCTAGGCACTTGGGATACAGCATGGAACAAAGCTGGCAAAGTCTCCACTCTCATAGAGGTTAAATTCTAGCATGAGCAGTGAAATTTGCTAGGGCTCGTCTGCTCTTGCACCCTCTGCCCGATCTCTGCGGGGTCTGGGAGAACTGTGGGGGGAGTGGTATATAAATGCCTTAGAAGGGAGGCTCTTTGGCATTTCCAGCAGCTGAGCCCAGATTGTTCCCCGCTCTCTCCCTTCAGAGTGTGTCGTTAGACCTTGTTGGGCTGTGGCCAGAGAAGGGCCTTTCTTGATCTGAGCGGCAATGAGTTCTGGTACCTTGCAGCTTGGTGCTGGACCTTGGAATCATCTGGAAGAGACCTGGAGGCCCACCCCAGAGCACTGATGGTAAGCTGGCAATGTTTAACCTGAGGCTGACAGCCTTTCCTTTTTCTTCCGTTTCAGATTGAGAAAATCATGAGCTCTATTGGAGAAGGGATTGACTTTTCTCAGGAACAGCAGAAGATCTCAGGTATCGTACCAAGCAGCCATTTTCCGCTCAGAACAGAGCCCTTTGGCTCCTTCTGGCTCAAGTGTTTCCTCTGACAGAGAAGACAGACATTTAAGGGTGAGAGAGTCAGCCTCAGAGCACATCATGCTCTTACAGCTCAGAACCTCATATATCTAGGCAGCCCATCTGGCTGTTAGTTTTGAGCTATGACTCCTTTTACATATTGGAGGGGAAAGTGTACAAAATGAATTTTAGGCTGCCTATTAGGAAATGTTTTTCTTTTTTAATGAACAATTGTCACTTATAATTATTTTTGTGAATGTCGGTTTTCTCAGATTGACTTAAATTGGAGTGCTCTGCAGTGCTGGTCTCCCCAGCTTCCCAGGCGGCTCTGGCACTGACTCTTCATGAGAACATGGCTCTCATTTGCCTAATCCATGACAGTGGCAGTGGGTGGGGTTGGACCAGTGGTCCCAGACTGTTAGCCTACATCCCCTGGAGGAGTCGGCTTTGCTCTTTCCTCCCTGTGTCTGTCTCTCCATTTTTCCATTTACTTAGTCACTCACCGTTTTTACTTCCGATCACTGCTACTTTGGGTATTCTTTTTGTTTCAACGCCCTAGGGATGAGGTCTGCCTCTGTTTCCTTTGTGCGAAGCAGGGAACTAGGGAGGCTGTATCTGAGCTCTTTTCCTTGATAATAGAATTATGGTTGTGTTGCTTTCTCAGGTGAGGTGACGTTCTTAAAGGTGCCTCTCATAAAAACCCTCATATCCTTTCCCCCAAGCCTCTGCAGATTGTCCTGCCACCAGGGCACCCAGGCTGAAAGCAGCTCAGCAGGAACCTGGCCTCCTCCTTGGTGAGGAAATGCCTCTGCACTGAAGGGGTGGGATTCCGTGCTCACTCGGGAGGCTCCATCCAGGATTGACCTCTTAGCCCCAGGTGACACCTGTGGCTCCTCCATGGGCCTCTGGCCCTGGCAGAAAGTCTGATGGGCAGGGGCAAGTGTGCACACTGGGCAGAAAGGAGCTGCTGAGGGGCTTGTGGAGAGAGCATGGGCTCTGGAGCCTCAGCCCTGGGTTCAAATCCTGGTTCTAAACATGTGTGTCTTGGGCAAGTCACTTAATCTCTCTGAGTCCCCAGCTCCCTATCTACAATATTGGATAATAGTATCTACCTCACAGGTTTGTTGGGAATGAGTAATATATACAAATACTTGAGCTGAAGAGGTACTCAGTCAGTAGTAGCCATGCTTGTTTTTATCTATGAAATTATTACTGACTCGTACTGAGAAACCTAGAGACAAGGGGTGTCTGCTCCCCTGGCTTGTCTCCCTCGACCATTTGTCAGACTAGGTTCCTGAAGCCACCCTCCCTCCAGCAGCCTTGGGTTCCCTGGGTTCTAGTAGAGAAGACCCAGCCGGATTTGGTCCATCTTTGTCACTCTTGGATTAGGGTGGGGTCTGCAGAGGTGGCTCTTCCGGCTAACTTTGTGGATCTATTTCCGGGCCATTGCTTACACTCAGGCAAGCGATGTTGCACTGTTGTAGTTTGCAGGCTTTACCAAGAGTCAAGTGTTTGTTGGGAGGAGATGTTCAGGACTGAGACAAACACTGTTGCCATTTTCAAAGCTGTTCTTTGGGGACAGCGAGGGATGGGATCTATAGCAGTCAGTACAGTTGAGGCTACTTTCTGCTTCTTTGTACCCCTCTATGTCCGAGGAGCCTAAAGCACTTGCATGTGATGGAGAATTGAGGGTCAGAAGCAGGCCATTCCCTCTTGGCTTTGCTAAATCAGAAGATGTGGCAGCACCTCTGGAGAACATTCTTCTGGAAGAGCCCTTCTCCTTGGAGGTGATGACACGGAGCTCTTTCCCTGCCCTGCTGGTCCCACCCACCAGTTTTTGCCCCCCATGAACCCATGAGAGTGGCGAGAGTTGGTCTGATATCCTCCTAGGTTTCTGGATCCCAACACACAATCTTGTTTTAGTACTTGTTGTGTTGAACCATCCTCCATACCCCAGCTTAGGAAAGTATGTGGCAGACACACGAGGGTGGCCACCTCAACAGAGAGTGCGTCCACCCATGCTGTAGAGCCCCAGCCTGCTGTATCAGTACCACTGCCAGACCGTGAAGCATGGAGAGGGTGGGCTCATGTCTGCCCATGAACTCTGTCTTCCATCTGACAGGGAGACTTTCCCCAGGACCCCAGGGAGCACCAGCCTTCAGCCCAGATCAAAGCAGAATTCTTGTTTATTTTGAATATCAGGGTTCAGATTGTCCTTGGGCTTTTGGATCTAGGAGAAGAGATCTGGGCTCTGGGGTTGCCTCCCTGGTCCGGGGACCAGGCCCCTCCACCACGTAGTCCTTAGCTAAGCATGGGATTGCCCAGCATGACTGGTTTTGCAGAGGATCGTGTCCTGGGGGGCGAGACTCTATATGGCACTTGAGTCTCACTCCTGCTTTGGGCCCTGAGTCTCTGAGCTGCAGCAATGGAGCTAGTTACCGGAATCCCCAACAGAAAGGTTTTACAACTCGTCCTGCTGTCAGGAGCCAGGGAGGCTAAGCTTTCCCACTGGCCCAGGCCACTCTGGCTTCTTTCAACAAAGGCCTGTTCCATGAACGGAAGAAAACGTTGACTTTCTTTTGCTAAAGCCAGCTGTTTTAGCTGTGAGTAGGCATGAGGTGCAGGCTCCTCCAGGAGCCCGATCCTCTGCACGCAGAGCCCCTTCTTTACTGGGACCTTCTACAGCCTGTTGGGATGCAAGTGCCTCCCAGCGTGTCTAGAGGGTGCCATGCGGTCCCTGGGTTTTTGTCTCTGTACATGTTACCTCTTTTGTCTCCGAAACTGTACCAGGGATTTGGTCCTGGTTTCCCCTTGTCCTTGGGGCCTCCCCTCTCATGCTCTCCTCCTCCGGATTATGGGTTGCCTGCTCTGGGCCTGGCGCTTCTCCCCTGGGCTCTGCCCGGCCTGGAGAGAAGTCTCTTCCCAAGTTGTTTGGTATGGCTCGCCTGAGGAACATCAAGTGTAACCTCCTTATTTTATCGCCTGTTTTTGTGATACTCTGCCTTATCTTCTCAGAGACATGGTCATTCCTAAGTGGCGAATATGAGGTCACTTAACCTGTGGGCTATGCCTTCAGGGCAGTGTCATGCCTCTGTCCCCTCTCTGGCTGTCCTAGAAACTATTGGCCAAAACTGTAGGAATGTTCCTTCTCCGTTCTCTCTGATAAGCTGTTTCCAGCCCTTTGAGCTGGAGATAGAGTTTTGCCATCTCCACCTTTCATATGCATGTGTATTGGCCAATATCAGATATTGGGAAATCTGTCATTTTGCTATGATGCTAGTGCTGCTGTCTCCTTCTCCCTCAGCGGTGGCAGCAGCAACGGCAGCTTCTGCTCTGATGTCCGATCCCTGGTGTGTTTTCCTGAGCATGGAAGGGAGGAGGGTGGGGAGGGGCAAAAGGGGAGGGCCAGACATTATGAGAGTGAGCAAGGACTGTGGAGCCGGCAGCAGGCAGCGTGGAGCCCAGGCGCCTTTAGACAAAGCATTCTGCTGCGGTTCTGTAAGCGCACACATCCACCGGCAGCAGGCGGGACCACAGCTGCCCGGCTGGGGGATTACAAGCAGGAATGAATCAGCAGCCGGGGACACTTGACTTCACGGGCAGACAGGAGC
Source organism: Diceros bicornis minor (assembly GCF_020826845.1). Taxonomy (NCBI): domain Eukaryota; kingdom Metazoa; phylum Chordata; class Mammalia; order Perissodactyla; family Rhinocerotidae; genus Diceros; species Diceros bicornis. The sequence goes on along the minus strand of NC_080753.1, from coordinate 29,664,661 downwards.
CTGCTGCTTAGGTTCCTGGAGCAGACAACCCCACTCAAGGGCAGGGGAGCTCAAGTATCCCCCAGACTCGGCATCCTGGAGTGCTACTGCAGCGTGCATCGGGAGGCCACCGGGTCCCTGACCACCGTCTGTTCCGCAGAGGACAGAGGATAGGGGGAGCCTGGGACAGTGGGTTACGAGGGTCTCCATAATCAAGCCAGTTGGCCTCGGCCTGCCCTTGGGGACAGAAGGTGCCGGGAACAACGAATGACTTTCACCGTGTCAAGAGTTCTCTGGAGGTGATGTTTTTGTAGTTGGTTCTTCTTTTTCCTTCCTTGCACCTCTTTTTTTCTCCCTTTTCCTTTTTTCCTTCTTTTATCTCTTCTTGCCCATGAGAAGCAGAGAAGTAGGTGAGGGTTAAGGTGTTCAACTCAGAACATTCAAGGTCCACCAGGAAGGGCTGAACTTTTTCCTCCCTGTACCACCACACTCCCCTGTCCCACTCAAGCAGCACAGCAAATAAAGGTCCTCCCTTGCCTGCTCATCCTTAGAGGAGAACGCCAAGATCCGGAGACCCTGGGAAGACAGTTGCTGTCTTTATCACTCAGCCAAAGAGAGAACAGCGCAGAACATGAATAGACTTAAGCCGCCACAGCTCAGCTGACAGAGGACTGCTCCCTTTTTCTCTTTCTTTTATCTGGCTGGGTTTTGTCTTCTTTAGCCAAGAACTGGATCTGCCTGCCTGCTTTCCACCTGAGCAGGCAGGCGAGTCACAGGAGCAGCCACTATCAGAAGAGGAGAATGAATGCCCAGCCCCTGCAAAACAGCCCAGCCTGGGAAGGCAGCCCTTCAGACAGCGCCCTCGCCCGGGAGACGCCCCGCTCGCCGGCGGCCAGAGTCTAACTGTGGACTGGGCTCCTGGCCCCGCTGGCCGCGCAGCCCGTCGGAATGCGATGCTGCCATCCCAGCAGAGCCACACCTGAGCCTGGCCCCCCGGGTCCTGGCCCATGCACCCCACTCGGCCCCTCGCTGCCTTGAGCCTCTGAGCACAAAGGGCCGGCAGCCATGGTTTGCTTATTCCGGGACTGCTGGGGGCAAACAAGTAAAGTCTCTTCTCCCTCTGCCGTGTTCTAATGCTGCTTGCGTTGCATGTGCTGGGTCCCTGTGAACAGCCGCCGCCGCAGCCCTCCCGGAGCCCTCGCTGTGTGCCTGTGCCCCTCAGCTGCATGAAGATGTGTGCCCTCTCCTGACCAGTTTATGCTGCAAGGTCGCAGAACTTGTCCCTCGCCCATAGCCCTCCGGGGGCTCCAGGAGTTGCATGGATGAGAGGAGCTCCCCCAGCCCCTTCTAGTGCCCGTGGGAACAGACTTCCTGAAATACCTCAGTGTGAACACTGACGAGGAGCTGACCCAGAGACCGCTGGGGGCTGGCTTCCCCCAGCCTGTGGGCAGAGATTGTGCATGTGCTGCCGCGACCCCGGAGCAGCTCAGACCAAGGGGGTGTGAGTGGGCGGCAGCCGCCCCAGGTTGGGGAGTGTGTGCCGCCCCGGGCTGCCCTGCCCTTGGCCTGTACGCGGAAAACGAGCCGCGGGTCCTCTGCTCTCTGCTCTCTTTTACATAGTTTGGCTGCTTTATGGTAATGACTATGATGTGGCAGTGCCATCTGTCTTCCTCTGAGTGCCGCTGCTACCGCCTTAATGGTTTTTCCCTTTTCAAGCGTCTGCCGATTCCTCTCTCGTCAGGTTCGCGGTCGCTGGAGCAGAGCGTCGGGGAGTGGCTGGAGGCGGTTGGGCTGCAGCAGTATGAGAGCAAGTTGCTTCTGAATGGCTTTGACGATGTCCGCTTCCTGGTAAGTGCCGTTGGCCTCCTCAAGGGCGGGGTGCTGCTCCGTGGAAACGCGCTTCCTTGGTCTCCCCGTGGACTCTGCTGGAGTTTGCAGCAGTACGTAGACCTGTATCCCAGGGAAGAGCTGACTGAAGTGACTTAGACATCGAGAAATCCACCGAGTGTCCTGTGCCTTCTTTCTAAACTCTGTCCCCCTCTAACTCTGCTCCAGAAACCGTTCTGTAGGGAGAGCTCTCTGCAAGTCTGCACCCCAGGAAGGAAGGTCCCTGACTGCAGACCTTTGCCCCCTCTCCAGTCTCCCTGTCAGCCCTCAGACCAGGTTGTGAGGTGAGGCGTCAAGGCCTTCGTGTTCTGGGTCAGACACCAGGAGTTTTGGTGGACAAGATAGCCAAGTGCCTGTGTGACTCCCTGTCCCATCTCAGCTGGATACCAGAATTTTCCTTTATTCACCAAAACTTTGCTGTCTAGCAAGTTTGCTGTCAAGCAAAGAGCCTTGTCTCTGGCAGAAGGCCTCTTCCCTGCCCAGCCGAGGCCGAGTGCCTGGGGGTGGGGACTGTGGCTGCGCAGCCTCATGCACTCATGTACTCATGACCTCAGAGATGGCCCAGAGGAGAGGCTGAGTTGGTGGTTGAAGGGTTGGTTGCTTTTCTGAGGTATAATTTTGTACTTTCTTCTTACAAAACACAAGATGTAAAAAAAAAAAAAAAAAAAAGGATTTCTTTCCTCAGGCTCCCTGTGGAATGGGAGCCTGACTAGGACCCTGGGCTTTGGACCCTAGTGCTCCCTCTGTCAGTCCAGGAAGTAGCTCAGGGCAGGGTGCCTGTGACCATCCCTCTCCTGGAAGCCCTCCCCGAGACATCCTTGTGGGTGGGGCCAGGGCGGCACAGCCTGGGCATAGCTGAGCCAAGGGCTTCAGCTCACCCCCGAGGCAGCACTGACATCCCCCAGGCAGGCATCTAACACAGTAATGATGATGAGAGCTGACACTTCTTATTAGTGCTTACCATGTGCTAGGCACCCTCCTTAGTGGTTTGCATGTATTAGCTCATTGCATCTTCCCAGCAGCCCTGAGTGGGTACTAATGTCATCATCTTCATTTTCCAGATACAGAGCAGTTAAGGCTTGCTCACATTCATACCACCAGTGCTTGGCACAGTAGGAACGTGCACCCTGGCACTCTGGGTCCGAGGGTCATGTTCTAACCACTATGACACATGGCCTCTTTCTTATATATGGATATGGGGAGTGGGAATGTAACCACTTACATGCTTTGAGTCATCTTCTTGCATCTGTTATCTCAGGAGCTTGGTTTGAGGTGAATCCAGCAAACCTTCCCCTGCCCCTGCTCCTCCTTGCTTCCTGGCAGGCCTGTTCCCTGCTCTTGCAATTCCTGGGAACTCAGTCCTGAGTTGATTTTATTGAGTTGCCTTCCCTCTCTGAAGCAGATCTAACTGTGCCCATCCCACTCCGCTGCCTTGGTTGAGGGGCAGTGGTCAAAGTCAGCCCAGAGCTCCCACCCCTGCCCTCTACTCTCTAGTGTGGGTCTCTGTGGGTTTCCCGCTGACAGGGTTGCATTTGGTGCCTGGGAGCAGCCTGCCCAGGGAGCTGGCCTGGGGCTTCCAGGAGGGACCCTGACTAGGACAGCTCACCTTCCTTGGGTCATCTCCATCTCCAGGGCAGACAGTGAAGTCTGCAGCAAGCTACCCTTCCTGAGCCAGCCTAGGACCAGTTATTTTTCGGCTTTTAAAAATCGTAGGTTTTAAAATAGAAATTTTTTTTTAAGTTAAACTGGGTATATTTATGGTGTTTATAACCTAACCCCTGACTAGCCACATTCCTTGGGGAAGGCCTACAAACATGGGTCAGAGGTGGGGGTTCAGCCAGTGAGTGGTCACAAGTGGCCCCTGGCGCTGAGTGTTGAGGGGCCTTCCCTCTCTGAGCACACCTCTTCACCAGACTGGCCGTCAGACAGGCAAGGGAGGGTGGCCGTGGGCTTCATAGAGTGTCCCCTCCCTCTGCTTCAGTATTTTAGAGCTCTTGACTCCTCACCCTCCTTCTGCTGATTTTGGAAAGGGCAAGGGTCCCAACCCACGAATATCAAGGCTCCTTTAAAACTGCTTCTCTGCCTTTCCCTGTGCTCCCAACCAGAAAGTAGCTGGGTGGGCACCTGAGGAAGTCTGACCCTGGGCGAAGCATCCATGCAAGATGCAGGGCCTCTGTTAGAACGTGTCTGTTCCTGTTTGGGAAGGGCACTCATAGGGGGAAGCCAGCAGCTCAGTTCTTCCCGGGCCCTCCTGTTGCCCTGGGTACAAGCTGTTCCTTGTCACTGCCCTGTCGGTTCTGGAGGGGCGGCTGGCAGGCAGAGTCTGTACGAGAAGGAATGCTGATCACACCTCAGTTGAGTGTGTTACTTCAGATACCTAGAATGGCCTGAGTAGCCATGCAAAGCATCCTGGGTAATTGCCTGTAAATTGCCAGATGGGCTATGAGGCTAATTAAGTTTTAGCAACCAGAAAAAAGAGGAAGAAAACACAAGAAGTGGGGCATTTTTGTTGAGAAACATTCCCTCATTGCTTATGGTATAACTTACATCACATTAGCTATGGTATATTCCCATGTGGTTTGGTTTTCAATAGGCTGAAAATGTTTCCCTTGGTTCTGAAATGCCCTGCAGACTCTTCTACAAGATGCACAAGTAGCTCTCAGGAAGCCAGGTGCTCGATGTCGTAGGAACATCTGGAAACTGAGGTGTTTCACAGACGAGGTGCTGCCATGGGGTTTCCCTGTGATAGGGTCCTACAAGTTTGTTGGAGGAGTAAGGGCATTTATGGGAGTCATACAGCTCCCTCTCAGGGTGGAAGGGACTTGAACATCATGTGGTCTAATCATCTATGCCTGAATTCCTTCCCAGGAATCTCAGCCATGATGTTTTTCCAGTGACGGGGATTCACCCCCTTACAAAGTAATAGCCCGTTGATTCTTTGCATTGCTCAGGCTGATTTAGAGCATTCTTTATATTGAGCCAAAATCTGTTTCCTTGTGGCTTCTGTCCCTTGGTCCCACGTTTACCTTTTGGGGCCACACAGAGCACACTTAAGCCCTTTAAAATTGAAGCTCTCTGTCATGGCTTCCTGGGTCCTGGCTGGTCTAGGTTCAACACCCTCTTACGGCTGGCTGCTGCTCCTATGATGCGATGACTGAGCTAGACGAGGAAGCATTGCAACTTGAACTTTATTCACACTCTCTGGCCTGCAGGCGAAAGGGCCTTTGATTTGCAGTGGCCAGGGCCAGGGCAGTGGGGGCTGCCAGGTGCTCCCTAGGCTGATGGGGCTGACATCAGACCCTGGGGGACAAGGGCAGGGAACCTGGCTCACACATCATAGCCAGTTCCATTTTTCACCACAAATCTTGTCCACAGGAAATGGGCTTTCTTAGAAGAAGGGAGGAAATGCATTTAATCAGCACAGGAGGAAGGTAATTGGTGGTTGGCAGGTTTGTAGCTCCAAGCGTGCTGGCGCAGGTCTCCGTGTCTGGGGACTCAGCCCGACTTCCCTTCACAGAAGTGTTGATTAGATAAATGACAGTGCTTCTCATGCTGGAGTGTTATGTGGATGTCCAAAAATGTTTTTGAAGAATGTCTGATGTGGGGAAACATTCACCTTGGGGTGTTGAGTGAAGAAATCGGGACACAAAAATCCTTATGCAACATGATCTTAATTTTCAAGAAAGAAAACATGTATGCACAAGAGGTGCAAGGGAGTAAGCCAAAATGTTTTCAGTGATTATCTCGGGGATTACAGGTGACTTCCTTTTCTTTTTTGAGTGTAATAGATTGTCTGTATTTCCTACAACGAATGGCTCTGAAATCAGAAAAGCCAATGATGTAGGTGTCTTCAGGAACTTGATGGCCCAGCTGGGAAAACAAGGGACATAAAGCAATAAAAACAACAGCCCGGCCAAGTGTTAAGTGCTGTGCTGAGGCTTGTAAGTAGGAGCGCAGAGGGAGGAGAACTGCCTCACTGAGTGTTTACCGCGTGCCAGGTGCCGCGCTGGCACTCGGCCTGAGGGGTGTTGTCAGTCGAGTCACAGATGAAGCCGCTGAAGCCCAGAGGGTGGGGCACTGCCAGTAAGTGGCAGAGCCAGGATGCTAGCCCAGAACTATGCAGCTTGGAACCTCTGGGTTACACTCGCTGTCCTGGGGTTTGTAGAGGCTGTGGGACGGCAAAAGACCACAGGAAGAGGAAAGGCAGTGAGAGGCCCGAGCTGTCTGGTGAGCGAGGCTGGCTTGAGTGGAGTGCAGGGCAGGGCCCTGATGAGGCAGGAGAGGTGGGCTGGGCCTGACTGCAAGGGGCCTTGAAAGCCACGCTGTGGGAGGAGCCCCAAGGTCTCTGAGCCCTGGGTGTGTGGGGAGGGGCTCCTCTGGTTGCGCCCCTCACCAGGCAGAGAGCCCATGGAGTCGAGGTGCACCTTAGATGGCAGGGTGCTGTTGAGAGTGGGCATGCAGCGGGTGGTCATGCTGGGTGGATGGTCAAATGGAAAATGGAAATAAGTCTGGCAGCAGGCTCAGGACGGGCTAGAAGCAGAGACTGAGTTGGCAAGCCCGTCGCCTCTCACGGCCACCGTTGGGGAGGCCTCTTGCTCCTCCCATCCATTTATTTCTCCACAGGCTTCTGCCACGTGCAGAAGGCTCCGACTGTTTGCCTGTCTGTTTCTGAGACTGTGCCAGCTTGTTCCCATGTGTTGGAGAGAGATGACAGGTGGAGAGGAGTGACCTGAGAGAGCTCAAAGCATAAGTTCAGGGAGGAGGTCCTTCTTTATTGGTGTCCATGAAGCTTTCCAGCCAGGTCCCCAGATCCCTGAGCTTCCCTTCCTGTTCCTGTCCCCAGATTAGCTTCTCACTCTTCAGTCCTGGAAGCCAGCTTCATGTGTGCAGGGGGCGCTGTGCCCTTGGGTTCCTACCCTGGCTTCCCGCATTGCCTCCTCATCCCTCCTCCGACGTCCCTCCGTTTGTCTTCTTCCCTCCCAGGCTTCAGGGGGTCGCTGCTGGCCAGGACTGCTGTCAGGATGCCTCCTGCCTTGACTTCCTCTCCACCAGCCCTGGCCCACCCATCTCTCCGAGTAGCACTCTCGAAGCTGACTGCTCTGTCAGGATTTTCTGTGCCCCAGTGTGAAGCAGGACCTGAGAGGGAGATTTTCCTTAACTGGGGCATTGGAGGGTTGGTGGAGCTGAGGCTTTGAAAGGAATAGACTCAGGCAGTGTGGGTCCTGCCTCCTGAACTAACGACTCTGTGGTCACTTAAGAACCTAACTCCTGGGGGGGCCTGGGGTTTACACGGCACCAGGTGCCTCCCACTGCCCCTGGATCCTTTTACCTTGAGAACAGAGTCAGGCTCACTTTGGGCCCCTTCCATGCACATGCAGTCTCCTGCTCTCCCTCTCTCTTTCTCTGCCTGACAGTGTGGAGTTGTTCAGGGTGGCAGCAGCGGGAATTGTTCAGGAGTCCAGCTCTATTTGCCTCCAGTCCTGCTCTGGCCTTCTCCTGTCCCCTTTACAGTAGAAGAAAATTTGAGAACTATTTTCATGTCTGTTAATTTAACTCACTGCACTAAGATGGAATTGGACTGGCAAACAGATCCTCTTATGTAGCTTCCAATTGCTGACACCTCAGTGTGCGCATCTCAAAATGTCACTGTGTTCATTAGTCAACCCCCACCAGTGTGCCTGTGTGGCAAGTGCAGCCCAGAGGGCAGGGCAGTGGGGCTCATGTGTCTGTCAGAGGCACAGACCTCCTAACACACCAGAGGTGAGTTGTAATTCTGGGGTTCCCGGGCATCCCTGAAGCCCATTGTGGACTCCTGGGGCCCATAGACACTAGATTCAGGACTCTCAGATTAAGTAATTTTCCCAAGGTTTCTCCTCAAGCAGATTCCACTATTGGAAGCCAGGTCTCCTAGGCCCAGAGTGGTGCTCTCACCTCCCACTCTAGTCCCCACACCTCCCTTTCCCAAGACGGTGCTGTATCTAGGCCTCATGCTCAGTGTGTCCCTCCAAGGTCAAAGCCTGGCATTTGGGCCAGGGGGGATAGGCCAGTGCATCACTCCCAGGTGCCAGTCTGGGTCAGGCAGACCATTCCGTCTACCTGCTGTGTGTTGGGGGCCATTCCACAAAAGGCTGGAAAAGGAACTGGTAAGGAATCAGACCCTAGTAAGCTCTTGGCACTGGCTTAGGACCCCATCGAAGCCCTTCTGGACCTGCAGCTGCAGGTTAGTGATGGCAGGTGTTTCTGCCTTCCACTCTCAGTGAAGCTCCAGGGCAGAGGGCAGCCTGCTAAGCCACAGTTAAGTAAACTGGATAGGGAAGAGCTCAGGAGAAAACTCCAGCTTCTACTTACTTGGAAAGAGAACTGGACCCTAGGTGTCAGGAGACGTGGATTCTCCTCCAGGTCCCCCGTACGACTTTTGGGCAGGTTGCTCTGCCTCCCTGTTCATCCCTGGTCCCATGGGATTTCATTTGACTGCTTACTTCATAGGGCCATAATCTCTGAAGGGCCACATTGTTATCTGCAGTGACACACAACAGCTGTCTTGACCATGACTATGTGTAAGAATGTAAGGTGGTAGGTGGCGTTTTCTCCGCAGCTGAGGCCAGGCAGCAGCCTTTCTCCGCAGGGAGCAGGGATTGGCTTTGTCCTCAGACCCATGAGGTGAAGCCTCTTTGGGTGGTCTTGGGACCAAGCCCTTTGACTCCAGACTGACTCGGGCCTAGCTAACCCACATTGCTGATTTGGGGGTGAATATGGCACCTTGACCTCAGATGAGACCTCAGAAAGGCAGATGTTTGAGGGTGATGGGCAGCAGATGGATAGAGGCTGCTGTGCCTGGTACAGAGAGAATGGAGACACCAAGAACCTGCTTGGGAGACAAGGGCCATAAGGGGTGTTGCTTCCATGAAACTGGGAAGAGAGTCCCCCAAACCCTTGTGCTGTTGCACCCATCCTTGAGAGCCTGCCTCATGAAATTGACATGTGGAGAGGGCCTCAGCTTTAGGAACTAGGAACTGGCAATATTTGTGCTTCTTCCTCATCTTCTCTGGAACTAGTTGCTCTGTCACCATCATGTTCTGTCTCTCCAGGTGAGGACAGGTCTGGGCTGGGGTGGGGAGTCGTTAGCAGAGCAGGGGGTGTGGGTCAAGACTGAGCTCTGGTTGCTGAGGGTAGTGAGTTTTTTATTTACTTTTATTGAGGTCATGTTGGCTTGTAACATTGTATAAATTTGAGGTGTATGTTGTTATATTTCAGTTTCTACATAGACTGCATCCTGTTCACCACCAGTAGTTTGGTTTGAGAGTTTTTTTAAAGGGCCAGGTGTGAGCGGGGGAAAGGTGTCGGTTTGGGAAGTTCTGTGACAGAGTCCCAGGGGAGACACAGCCGGCTGGCCAGGCAGTAGTGGACAGATGGACACAAGAATAGTCACTGAGCACCTGCCAGCAGATCAGTGCTCAGCACTGTGGAATTTGTTCTTTAACCCTGCGAGGCAGGGAGGTTTATTCCCATTTATGAGGTTCTGACTTGGTTAGAACTTTGAACAGCAGAATCACGATTTGAACCCAGTTCTTACTTGAATGGGTTCTTATTTCTTTATGCTACAGGTGCCTTGAATGGTAGCTGGCACACAGAGAGCCCTCAGCTCCTGGATGAGTGAATGCATGCATGCTTCAGGGAGCTGGCTTCTCTTTTCCATCATTAAGAATTTTAGGCCACAGTGGTGAGCAACAGCGCCCTCCCCCCTCCTCCTTGCTTTCTGTTCCCTCTGCCGGTGGTCTTTCCTGCTCTCCCTGGGCCGGCGCCTCACGCCCCAGACTCCTTGGATCTGGGGCTATGGTCTGGAGCCAGAAGACGGTGTGCTCACCCCTCTCCCTCCTGGCCCACCTGCGAGAATATGTGTGTGGTGAGTACAACCTCGGTCTTGGAAGGCGGTCCTGGCTTAGACCAGGGTCCTGTTCTGTGTTCAGCGACCTGCACCCCAGATGACCATGCCCAGAACAGCTCTGTCACTGTGGCCAATAACGTGTTCGGGGGACTGCAAAAAACTGCCTGTAGTGGAGAAGGCCAAAACGTCCAGTGGCAGTTAAATTCTGGGGTGCCCATGGATGGAGTGCGTGCAGTCATGGCAGGGATTCATAAAGACAGTTATGTCCTCAGGAAATGTCTGCATGCAATATATTAGTATGTGAAAAAAGCAGGTTAAAAAAACAATATGTGTACTATAATCCCAATTTTGCTAAAATTTTTTAAAAGCTTAGAAAACTATGCCAAAATGCTAGAAATGATCCCAATCTTACTTTTTTTTTTTTAACAGTTTTTATTTATTCATTTATTTTTTTGTGAGGAATATCAGCGCTGAGCTAACATCCGTGCTAATTCTCCTCTTTTTGCTGAGGAAGACCAGCTCTGAGCTAACATCTATTGCCAATCCTCCTCCTTTCCCCCCCCCCCCCAAAGCCCCAGTAGATAGTTGTATGTCATAGTTGCACATCCTTCTAGTTGCTGTATGTGGGACGCGGCCTCAGCATGGCCGGAGAAGCGGTGCGTCGGTGCGCGCCCAGATCTGAACCCGGGCTGCCAGTAGCAGAGCGCGCGCACTTAACCGCTAAGCCACGGGGCCGGCCCCAATCTTACTTTTTAAAAAATATTAATCCATTTAGAAAAATGAATACATACACCAGAATGGTAATCCTAGTTTTTTTCCCCCTGAGGTGCTGGACTTATGGGTGGCTTTTACATTTTTCTTTGTGCTTGCTTTATTTTCAAAATTTTCTGCAATAAATTTGTATGACTTTACTACTCAGAAAAAAAAATTGTTTTAATGTGAGGAAGAGAGAGGCAGGGTACAGTGGCCATCTACAGCATTCCAGAAGGCAGAGACAGCATAAATATCACATGGAACCAGCCGGGGCCTGGGGAAGCTCTGAGTTACCTCCTCAGCCCCCATAGATTCTGGAGGAGGCCAGGACGTCATCCTGCATCCCGCCAGGGGTGGAGCTGTGTGCACCTCTCGAGGACTGAGCTGTTTATTTGTTAATGAGCTTTAGCAGCGCCTCTCCCGGGAGCTGGGAGCCAGAGCTGGGAGCTGCGAGCCAGAGCCGACAGGCCCCACAAATCAATACCGAGATGGGTGTGGCCACTGTCAGCTCACCCGCTCACTCAGGCTGGCTCTGCCCTCACTCCCTCACCTTCCCCCCTTGATTTGAGAACTCTGCTCTTAAGGTCTTAATTTGCATTTTCTTGTGTATCCAGGTGGAGCCCCACACACCCGCTTCCCCCAGTTCAGTGTCTCCTGGTCTGGAGCCCCTCTTCCACAGCCCCCACTCCTTAACCCGAGAGGGGGCTGGGAGGTGGAGGGAGAAGCACCAGTGCCGGGCTTTTCCCTGGAGGTGAAGTCAGGCCAGGCCAATAGCTCTGCCTCCTCCTTGCTCCCCTGGCAGAGGAAGTTTCAGCCTTTGCTTTTTTTAATGACTGATGGCAGGAGAAATGACCCAGTGATTGTCTGAGAAGAGAAAGGCCATACTGAAGATGGAAATGAGATTGGAGGGGCAGGCGAGTGGAAAGTCTGGAAACCATTTCTGGGAGATGATAAACCTCCTTCAGAGGCGAGTCCAGCCTAGTGCTACTCTGCCCAGTAGTCACTCCTTCATCAGAATATAGAGGCCTTTGTTTGAGTGGAAGTCACATCCTGGGGGGGCTGATGTTTGGCCTTTGGTGGGGCCCGGAGTGGGAGAGCCCAGGTGTGTTGTCTCCAGAGCCTGCCTTTTTCACATACTAATGTATTGCATGCAGACATTTCCCCAGAACATAACTGTCTTTATGAATCCCTGCAACAACTACACAAACTCCATCCATGGGCACCCGAGAATTTAACTGCCACTGGGCGTTTTGGCCTCCTCCATTACAGGCAGTTTTTTGCAGTCCCCCGAACATGTTACCGGCCACAGCGACGGAGCTGTTCTGGGCATGGTCATCTGGGGTGCAGGTCGCTGAACACAGAACAGGACCCTGGTCTAAGCCAGGACCGCCTTCCAAGACGGGGGTTGTACTAACCACATGCATATCCTTGAAGATGGGCCAGGAGGGAGAGGGGTGAGCATACCCATCTTCTGGGCCCAGACCATGGCCCCAGACCCGGGGAGTCTGGGATGTGAGGGGCCAGCCCAGGGAGAGCAGGAAGGACCATTGGGAGAGGGAACAGAAAGTGAGGAGGGGCAGGGCTCTGTTGCTTACCTGCTGTCTGCAGAGTCTGAGCTTCCCCCCAGGCCGCCTGTGGGCCTGGCCCTCCTTCTCTGGATTGTTCTTGCGAGGGCTGAGGGGCTGAGGGGCTGAGGGCTGAGGGCTGAGGGCTGAATTTGAGCCTGTTGGAGAGTTAGGCTTCAGGGATTTATCACATTGCCTGCCTGCTGGGTCCTAGATTCCCAACTGGTGGTAGGAGGGGCGGGTTGAGTCAGCCCCAGGAGAGCCTGGCTGCCCACACAGCCTGCCAAGGAATCAGGTCTCCAGCAAAAGAGCACCCAGACCTGGTGCCAGGGGTCCACCCAGCACCTCCATGCTGAGGGCTTGTCTTCGAGGGGTTGAAACATCCCTCAGCCTTGGGTCTCAGTGATAGGCTCAGACAGCTCTTGCCTCCATGTGGTGGGGCTAGCTGGGGGCAAACATCCTTCGTTACTGGTATGCTGCCTCTGCAGGAGGAGGTGGACAGAGTGCCACACTTGCACGACAGGCGTGGGTTGAGGCTCCTGTAGATCACTGACCCTCAGGTTTGGAGCCAGCTTCCCAAGCCCACCCTCCAGTTCACCCGACGATAGGCCAGCTCCTGCCTTCCCATACTTGGACCCTTTGCCAAGGGACTGCTGAGTCCTGTGGGCCCGGAAACAAGCCCTGGATTGTAGGGTGAAGTTCAAATGACTGACCTCTCTTTGCTCTGGTTCTTCTTATCTGGGCTAGGAAAAAGGCAGCTCTTTGAACCTAATATGGCAGGGACAGGGCTATGTGACCTCAGGCAAGTCACTCCTTTGCTGAACCTCAGCTTCCTCAGGACTAAGTGGGACAGCTTCCCTCTGCCCCAAGCAGAGCTCCCTGCCGCAGCTTCCCAGCCCAGGCCCTTCAGCAGCCTCCTTCTCCACACTCCCCACCTCACAGCCTATGCTTCCACTCCCTGGAACTTTCCATTGCTCCCCAGCAGGCCTGCCTCTGCCTGTGCTGTTTGCTCAGCTGGGGAGCCCTTGACCCACTTCTCTGCCATCTTACCACCTCCGTGTGAACCCCTGTGGACTCCACCCCCACCCCACCCTCAAGCCCCACAGGTCCCTGGGGCTCCCCTCCCCACCCCAGCACACGCCCACCCTCTCCCCAGACCAGTCCTTCACAGAGGACTCAAAAAGACCAAAATTGTGAAGTCAGCAGTGTTGGCTTTGGCTATTCAGCCTCTTCTTTCTTTTTTTTTTTATGTCAGTGGTGTCCTCTCCAACCATAAGTTTCCTTGGTCATTCAACAGATTTTTATTGAGCCCGGACAACATGCCAGGCATTACTCTAGGTGCAAGAGGCAAGGCTGTGAGTGAGACAGACAAAAGTGTCTGGCCCATAACAGCCTCGAGACCCTCGGCAAGTAACTCTGCCTGCTTCCCCTTTGCTGAAGGGGCCTACGCCAGTGTGCCAGCACTCCTGAATGTTTCCCTTCTTAGGCTTTGTTCACTGTTTGTTGATTGAAGACCTGCCCAGCAGTTTAAGAAATTTCAAGCAAAACATTAACAAGTGAGATGCCGGGGCCGGCCCAGTGGCGCAAGCAGTTAAGTGCACGCGTTCTGCTGCGGCGGCCCGGAGTTCGCCATTTTGGATCCCGGGTGCGCACCAATGCACTGCTTGTCAAGCCATGCTGTGGCGGCATCCCATATAAAGTGGAGGAAGATGGACATGGATGTTAGCCCATGGCCAGTCTTTCCTCAGCAAAAAGAGGAGGATTGGCAGATGTTAGCTCAGGGCCAGTTTTCTTCACACACACACACACACACACACACACACACACACACACAAAACCAAGTGAGATGCCTTTCAAGATGCACAAAGACCTTTTCTTCTCCTAAAATCATGTAGTTGAGAAGACTCCAGATAATCAGAGCCCTGGAGGGCCAGAGAGAGCTAGGAAGAAAGGACTGTGGGTCCTGCAACAGCCCCTCCCCTCTGCCTCTAGCCAAGACCCTCCCAGGACTCCCAGAGGCAGTTCTTGCCATCTGCACTCCTTCCCTTCCTGTGGGCTGCTGGCCCGGCCTGGAGTGCCCCCTGCTCAGACCTGCCCCAGGCTGCAGACCCCTCTCTTCCCCCCTGTCCATACATCCACTGAGCGATGCCCAGGAATCTGGGGCCTCAGGGACCCTGCTTGGTACCCATGAACCACTGCCACCTTCTGCACCCGTTGGTGGAGCCCAGTGACAGATACTGGTAGGAAGGAGAAAGCATTCAGATGGATTGGGCTGATGGAAAATAACACTAATTACAGCCGCCGTGATAGGCACTGCTTCTCATCTGTACCTTATCAGGGAAGGAAACTCAGTAACGATGGTTATGATCGTGCAGTTCATTCCGCAGAGCAGATTCGCCCTGTTCTGCGCCAAGCTCGACAGGCTGGGCTGGCCTCTCCCTGTCAGCCTGCTCCAGGCCCCTAGGCGCTGAGAGCCCTTGGCCCAGTGCCTGAGCTGCGTATCCAGGGGCCTGGGCCCACGTCTTGACCCTGTTTCTCCCTCACTGTGAGGCTTTGGCAAGCCCTCCCCTCACCTATCTCTAGGGGTCCTCTCAATGCTGAGTTTGGATTCTGTACAGTTAAAAAGAAGGAAGAACGGCCCCCTCCCCCAGAGGTGGAGAAAAGGTAGTGGGGAGGCAAGTTCTATGGCGGGGGGGACAATTGTTCAAGACACTGAGTGCTGAGGTTCTGTGGGATGTCGGGCAGCATGGGCTTCTCCTACTCAGTAGGGTGGGGCCCCCAGCCCTGTGACAGTCCCTGCTCTCGTTCTCAGGCTGCAGCCTCCTGCACCTTCCACACTTTGCTTTGTCTTCAACAGATCCCACCTAACCGAGTAGAAAGCCTGGATTGTGACTTTGGAGTTTGTCAGATGGCGATTTAATTGCCCTTTTGCCGCTCATGAGCTCTGTGACCTTGGGTAGGTCGATTGCACTCTCTGAGCCTCGGTTTCTTTGTGTAATGTGGGCAGTTCCTGGCTCAAAGGTTTATTGGGGGAATTTTTTCTGGTAGTGCATGTAAAGCCCAGTACAGTATTGGGACGTGGTCAGGGCCCCTGTCTGCTCGCATCTTCACATGTTGCCTCCCCCGGAAGACCAGTAGAGGGTGCCCAGGGAGCTCTTGTTATGCCCCAAAGCTCAGTGACCCCGAGGACCGCTGCTCTCTTCTCTTGACGTCTAGAAAGCAGGCCGTGGCCAGGAAGGCCAGCATCCTGGCACCACCCCTGGCCATGAAACCTGTTTTCCTCACCTGTGAAGCTGGGAGCAGGAGTGCACAACTGCCAGGTGATCACGAGGCCTGACAGGACAGCAAAGGGCCGCCACACAGCCCCGGGATGAGGAAGTGCTGTGATGTGCCCTCCCACCTCTGCTGCTGGGAGCCCTCCCGCCCTCCATCCCCTCTTTCTCAGGGACTGAACCCAACCAGGCCAAGTGTCGATGAATTATGTGTTTCAGACTTTACTTTTTTAAAATCTAAGAAACTTTGTGTGTGTGTGTGTGTCTGTGTGTGTGTGAGGAAGATCAGCCCTGAGCTAACATCTGCCAATCCTCCTCTTTTTGCTGAGGAAGACTGGCCCTGGGCTAACATCCATGCCCATCTTCCTCCACTTTATGTGGGACGCCGCCACAGCATGGCTTGACAAGCGGCGCGTGTGTGCGCGGCCAGGATCTGAACCGGCGAACCCTGGGCCGCCGCAGTGGAGTGCGCGCACTTAACCGCTTGTGCCACCAGGCCGGCCCCTAAGAAACTTTTTTAAAATCGAAGAGATCTCCATTAATTTAGAAACTTTTAAAAAAATCTTAGAAAACCTCCATTAACTGAAATGCTTAGGCCAATGAGCTGTTCTACTTTATTCGCTCCTTAATTATTAAGTCACTGAGAACTCAGACCAGGGCCTGGCATCTAGTAAGCTCTGAGTAACTGTTCATGTGATGGAGGTAAAGTAGAAAGTCCCCGGGCCGGCCCTGTGGCTTAGCAGTTAAGTGCGTGCGTTCTGCTACTGGCAGCCCAGGTTCGGATCCCGGGCGTGCACCAGCGCACCGCTTCTCTGGCCATGCTGAGGCCGCGTCCCACATCCAGCAACTAGAAGGATGTGCAGCTATGACATACAACTATCTACTGGGGCTTTGGCGGGGGGGAAGTCCCCGTTTCCCCTATAACCCTCCTCGTAAAGGGGTTTCTAAAAGGCACAGTCCCTTTCTCCTGTAGTATCGAGGGTGTGATAACTTCCAGAATGTTTGTACCTTTGGGGATTTGGAGCACCTTATAGTCACCACACAGACCAATCCCACAACAGGTAGATGTGGCAAGTGCAGGAAGTCAGGACCCTGCACTGCGCCCAAGACATGCTCCCACAACTGTTTGCTTTGAGTTTCCTCACATCCTTTGTTTCGTTTTGCCACTTTCTCCTCAAGGCAGCTTACAGCCCCAGAGTTCTCTTGACTGGGGGTCTGGTTGATGAAGGCCCTGTCTCCGGTTGGATCGGTTGTCAGCTTTCACTTCAGCATTGATGTTGCCCTAAAAGCCTGTGATGGTTTATGAGGAATGGTCAAGGTTACAGCAGGAGTTCAGAAAATCACTGTGGTGACACCTTGTTTGAGGTTCGCTGTGCGGTCAGTTTAGGTCCTCACTTAGGTGTCCTCATCAGGTAGAAAGCCTGGGAGGTGGCGGCCTTTCTCTGCCTTTCCCCTTCAGCACACCCTAGATTTGGGCCCAGAGCAACTGCAGGAACTCAAGTGTGGTGACCTGGATCCCGGGGTGACGGAGGAGCTGGCCTCAGACCTAGAGTAGTGCCCGGAGCCCAGGGGACCTTCTGCAGCTTCCAGCCTGGCTTCAGAGCTCTCTTGAGCTTGACGCTTGGGAAGTGTCCTCTGTGGGGCAGTTTTTGTCACTATGCACAGGCTCTGGGGAGGCTACCACACCAGCTGTCACTACATCTTGGGTACAAAGGTGGGGCCACCAGGTAATGGTCTGTATGAGCTGGCCCGGGTTACTTAACCTTTCCATCTGTAAAGTGGGCATAAGTAATACCCACTTCAGTAGAACAGAAAGTCCAGAAAGAGTCCTGGAAACACAGGAATTTAGGAACATCAGAGGTCATTTCAGGTTGGTGGGGAAAACACAGTTTACTCAAGAAATAGACACTTCGCTGCCTGGAAAAAAAATAAAGTGGATCCTGACCTTAAACCTTACATTAAGATAAATTCAAATTGATTAAAGATTTAATTGTAAAAAATGAAACTGTAAAATTACAGGAAGAAAATGTGGAAGGATTGTTTTAAAAATCTTGGCAAGGGGCGGTCTTTCTAAGCCTGACACAACTGAGAGAATCTCTGCAAGAAAAGTTGGGTGTGTTGAGGTACATACAAATAAATTTCTGCATGAACCAAGCTGACATAAAAGTCACAAGAGAAATGACAAACTGGAAAAACAAACATCTAATTCTTTTCATAGATAAAAGGTTAGTTCCCTTACTTTATAAAGAACTCCTAGAAATCAAACACAGAAAAGACCAATAACTCCACAGATAAACACGCAAAGGATATGAGCAGGTAATTCCTGGAAAAGGGGCTGCGGCTGCTGCCTGTGTATGGGGCCCCAGAGCCGTGTGGACAAGAGTGTTGGGGTGAATCCTGGCTGCTTGCTTAGGTACCATGTGACCCCACAAGTTATTGACGCTCTCTGGGCCTCAGCTTCCTGAGCTGTAAAATGGGGGTTAACAGTGGTCCCTGTTATTAAATGGGTCAGCAAGTATAAAGCATGTGCAACATGGAGAGAGGCAGTCAGGCCTATGTGAGTGCTTGATAGATAAAATGTGAGAGGATGCTTGAGCTCTCCTGTGAGTGGGATTATCTTGGGATAAGAAATGTGCAGTGATAAGCCATTTCTCCACCATGTTGCTGACAGTGTAAGGAATCTAGTGCTCATACCATTGATGGGAGTATAAACATCTGTCAGGTCTAAATACACATACCCTTTGACTAAGCACTCTCTCTTCCTGATAACCATCCTAGAAGTGACGCATGTACAGGAGTATTCATGCAGCACTGTTTGTAAAAGCAGAAATTGGAAACAATTGTCTTTCAACAGGGAACTGGTTAAATAATTTATCATATGTCCATAACGTGCATGATTATGCAGCTTTAAAAAAAGGCAGATCCAGGGCCGGCCCTGTGGCATAGTGGTTAAGTTCGCATGCTCCACTTCAGCGGCCCGGGGTTCGCAGGTTCGGATCCCAGGCGCGCACTGATGCACTGCTTGTCAGGCCATGCTGGTGGCGTCCCATATAAAGTAGAGGAAGATGGGCACAGGTGTTAGTTCAGGACCAGTCTTCCTCAGCAAAAAGAGGAGGATTGGCAACAGATGTTAGCTCAGGGCTCATCTTCCTCACACACACACACCAAAAAAAGGCAGGTCTGCATGTGCTGATGTGGCACAATCTCCTGTATATATTAAGTAGTAAGAATAAAGTGTTGAAGAACATGTACAAGAATTACATTTGAGTGAAAATGAAGTGTGCAGATGAGTGTTTGTGCCCAGCTGGGCTCTGGAGGGACATCTGGGAAAGCGGTAGCAGTTGCTGCTGGGGCAGCGCTGTGGCTGAAGGACAGGGCCTTGAATTGTCTGTGTATCATAATCTGAACAAACGTATCTTGTGACATTATTATGAGTAATAAAAGACATCATAGGGGTTAGGAACAGGGAGTCCAGTCCGACTGCCTCAGATCTTAGCTCTACCACTAGATGTGTGACCTCAGGTGAGTTTCTGACTTCTGTGTGCCTCAGTTTCCTCATCTGTAAAACGAGGATTAAAACAACCTAATGCACAGGTTGTGAGTGTGAAATGGGATGGACCACGTGAAAGCTCTCAGTCCGTCACGCAGCAAGTAAGCATGCAGTGAACAGCGGCCGTCCTCCTCATTGTCACCGCCATGCTTAGCACTGAGCAGTGGGGGCTCCGTCAGCTTCTCCACCCTCAGCTGCCCTGTCGGGTTCAGTGGACGTTGGGGAGAACTGCCCCACGTGGGCTCAACTCTGACCCTCCCTCCTCGCCTGGGCAGGACAGCCTTTTTGAGACTCCTCTCCTCAAAGGAGAAGAATGAGGCTGGTTCCTTGGGTGCCTGCCCCTGCCACCAGCTGCCGTCCTGAGCTGGCTGTTACAGGCTTGGAATGATAAAGGCATATCTTTGAGGGACGTTGGGATTAGCCCACCTGTTCTCCACCTTGGATGGTTGTGGAACCTGCTCCCCAGGGAATTGCGCACACTCAGAGGTGGGCTAGGGCTTGTGGCCGGACCTGGGCACGTGTGCCCCTCTTGGCCCTGTCTGTCCTGGCCCAGGTTGGAGCCCCACCACTGCCCAGCTTGCCTGGGAGCAGCTCAGGCTGGAGTGGGCAGCCTGGGTGGATGCGTCTGCTGCTTACCTCAGCCTCCTGCTTACACAAGGCCTCTTGCTGCCTGGCTCACCTCCATGGGGGTCCCTGGTCTCCACTCCCCCTTGGTGCCTGTGGAGAAGGAGAAGAATTTGACGAGGGGCCACGAAAGGCTGCCCTGATGCCGTCAGGTAGCCGCCAGCCGTCAGTTCAGGGGCCCTCATGTTCTCCTTTCTGCTCTCAGGGGCCTAACGTGATGGAAGAGCAAGACCTGCGGGAGATCGGCGTCAGTGACCCGCAGCACCGGCGGAAGCTGCTGCAGGCCGCGCGGTCCCTGCCCAAGGTGACCACCCACAGCTCTGCAGCTTCCAGAGCCAAGGCCATCTCCATAACACCCCCTGGGCCCACAGGGGAGGAGCGTGGCTCTAGGGCGTGCCGATCACTGTGGGGCGTCTGCCCTTCTTCCCGGGAGCCCCAGCAGGCAGCACAGAGCCCTCTTTACTTCTTCACCACGTCCTGAGGCCCCAGAGAGTCAGCAGAGTAGTCGGGACCATGAGGACCTGATCTGGCCTCAGGAGGGCCTGCAGGCGTCTGCCTGGCACAGGAGCCTGGCCCACAGGCATGGCCTATCCTCTGGAATCCCTTTGGAGTCTCTCCTGACTCACTCGCGACCAGGCCAGCCTGCGCTGACCGCTGGCATCAGGCCCTCCCCCAGGAAGGCATTCAGGGCAGCAGGAGAGGCACAGTCTTTCCCTGGGGGGCCAGAGGCTAGTGGGCCCAAGCCTCTCCTCCTCAGCTGTGCTGGCACTGACTCTGTTGTCCCCTTGTCCCTTCCACTTGCCCAGAGCTCAGGAAGCACAAACAAGCTGGGAGGCTGACGCCTGCCTCCCGGGCACACACCGTTTTCTTGTCCCACCAGCTCCATGACCTTGTCAGAGCACAGCAGGGGGCCTTCCGCAAACCCTCCTCCCATCTAGCCTTACCTGATAGGGCCGTCTTCCCCAGACCTGGGGTGCTCTGGGGTTCACAGATGGGGAAGCTGAGAGCAGAGCTGTGATAGAAAGGGCTGTGGGAGGGGAGGGACTCGAGATGCTGAGGACTCAGACCCACAGGGCCCCTCCTTGGCCTTGGGCGCTATCCCGTACCCACCTCGGCCTCAGTCTCTGCTGTGGTCTGTGGGCCTGGGTCCCCAGGGTCCTTGTTCTGTGAGTGCTGAGATGTCAGCCCCGCCTCCCGTCCTCACCCTACAGGTGAAGGCTCTGGGCTATGATGGGAACAGCCCCCTATCGGTGCCCTCCTGGCTGGACTCCCTGGGGCTGCAGGACTATGTCCATTCCTTCCTGTCGAGTGGCTACAGCTCCATTGACACTGTGAAGAACCTCTGGGAACTGGAGCTTGTCAACGTGAGTGCAGCCTCCACTCAGCCCTGGCCTGGCTGCTCCTGAAGCAGGAGCTTCTAGGGGCCGTCAGCCTGGCCCATGAAGGGGAGGTCTGGGAGTTAGAGGGGAGCTATAGGTCTTGTCACCACCTGACCTCCCCCCCGCCTCCCCTGCCCAGGTCCTAAAGGTTCACCTGCTTGGCCATCGAAAGCGCATCATCGCCTCCCTCGCAGACAGGCCTTACGAGGAGCCACCCCAGAAGCCCCCGAGGTTTTCCCAGCTGAGAGTGAGTTGGGGAGGGCTGGAAAGGGGTGTGTGTGTTCTTTGTATTGTTAGGAGTTAAAGAGAATTCTTTAGCAATTCTTCAGAGACAGCATGGCCTCTATAGTAGAGGAGGAAACGATCCCTCCCCTCTGTCATCAGGGCCACGTCTGCCCCTGGGCCCAGGCTGAGAGAGGAGCACAGGGAGTTGTTTTGGCTGGTTATTTATCAGTTACATGTCTCCCATCTACATCAGAGAGGCTTGAGATGGCCTGTAACAAAGGGTCCAGTATAAACAGAAATTACAATGTTGGGAAAAATAGGAAGACAAACATCCAATCTCCAGCCGGCTGGGTACTGTATCTGACTGTTGAATTCAGCTGTGTGTGGGGTGGCAGAACCGAGGGGCGGGCGAGGGGTCAGGACCCCCCATTTCGGGCCGTCTGACGTGAACCTGAGGCAAAGCTTGGAATGCACGCAGGACCTGGGCCCTCCCCACGTCTTCTGAGGGCAGATTCCTGCCGCGGGGTGGGTAAGAGAGCCTGTGCTTTTAGAAACCTCACAGGTGCTTCATTGCTTGAGCCAAGTCATCCCTGCCTACACAGCGAGTTAGGCTCTGCGAGCCCGAGGTCAGGATGAGCTGTCTCCCCAGACCCGCGAGGCTGAGCTGCTGCTGATGGCGGGGACGAGCCCTTGGTGGGCGCTGGGCTCTGAGCGAGGTCTCAGCCCATTTACAGCAGCCTCAGAAAGCGGGTGCTATTTTATCCTCCTTTTATGCATGAGAAAGCTGAGGCCCAGACTGGTTCTGAGAACCAAACACACAGCCGACATTCAAATATGAAAACTGGGGAGACTGATTCATATCCTCTGAGGGGCCTCTGGGTGCCGACTGTAGGGCTACGTGTTTTCTCGAGAAAGAGCTTTGGATTGGTCACGTGCCCCAGAGACCCAGGATGGATTGTGACAGATGATTTTAAGTTTGATAAAGTGGAAAGTGCTTCCCAGCTGTATAACTGTCCCTTTTCCAGTGCCAGGCCAAGGGGTATGTTAGTGAACTGGGGGTGCTTGTCTGCAGGACCAGGTCGTCAGGGCTTCTTGTCTCCAGGAAGAATTTGGTTGCTTTGACTGTCCGCAGACTGGGCCCAGTGGCCAGTTGCCCCACAGGCTTCTATCCCAGCCTGCCATCTGCCTGATGCCTCCTTGATGTTGGCCCCCGGCTCCGTGCCCGTTCTGTCTCACTGACTCTCAGACCTGTGCTGGGCCCTAACCAGCCCCAGGCAGCTGGGCTGACACCTCCAACCCAGGGACCAGCCTGGTGGGTTCCGAGTTTCACCTGCACTTCTCCCTGCTGCAGTGCCAAGACTTGCTCTCACAGACATCGTCCCCCCTGAGCCAGAATGACTCCTGCACCGGCCGGTCCGCTGACCTGCTGCTGCCTCCTGGGGACGCGGGCAGGAGGCGGCATGACAGTCTCCATGACCCCGTGGCACCCTCCCGAGCAGAGCGCTTCAGAATCCAGGTGGGGCAGGAGGGGGGTTGTGGACAGGGGTCCCCTCATTCCTCTGGGCAGGACAGGGCCCCCAGACCCCTGCATTGCCCTGGTGCCAGCGTCGGGAGCAGGAGGAGGACGCCAGCCTCCTCCCGGCATTCCCCCACAGCGGCCTGTGTCAGGTCCAGCCCCCAAGCCTCGCGTGCTGTGACTGCATGAACTCGCTCCAGCTGTCGCTGCGAGGGCCTCCCCGTGTCTCACGTGGCCTGGACTTCCCTCCTTAGAAGTTCAGATCCACCATCTCCTCTTTGACTACAGCCTCCTATACCCAGCCCCTCAGGCTATCACCCCTAGTTCTCCCACTCTTGGCCCCTTCTTGGCGCCTTTTCTTCCTTACCCCGCCTGTTCCCCAGAACCACTTTCTCTCCCCCTCCTCAACTCCACACCTTGCTGCAAAACTGCAGCCCAGATCAGACTCCATTCTTCCTGCCCTATTTCTGCAGCCCAGTGGTGGGCGCAGCCGCAAGACTCACACGTTCAGCTGTGCCACCCACCCTCACAGCCTCTGCTGGGCCCTGGGGCCACCCTGCAGCCCTGGCTATCGCACATTCCTAGCTCTCCCTCTTGGGATATTGCTCTCAGTGCTCTTGGATTTATTCAAGGCTCGCCTGTCCTCCCTCCTGCCTTGCACAGACACTAGGCTTTGTCTCTTGTCCCCCATCTTGGCCTGTTAGACACAAGGTTGGCGGGTGTCCCTCGTCGCCCTCAGGGTGAACTTTAGCTCCACTCAGTGTTTTCTGTGGACTCACACTCCTCATTTCTGGCCTCTGGGGATCTCCCTCACCTTCCACAAGCACAGCCAAGAATTTTACAAGATTTAAAAAGCATGTTGTCCAGCAGTTTTAGTTGCTCTGTATTGAGAGACTTTTGCACATTGCTGGGGATAGAAGTCGTAAATGTTTCCTGAATCTTTTCCCTTCTCCCGATCTTTCTACCAGTGCCTAGTTCAGGACCCTGTCCTCTCGCACCTGGACTGCAGTGGCCTCCTCCTACCTCCTCCCCCTCCCCCCAGCCTCAAGGATCACTGGAAAATGCAACCCTAGTGACTATATCACTGCCCTCCCCACCTCAGGATCAGGTCCAGGGGTCTTGACTGGGGTTGTGAGACTTGCAGGGACTTGGCTCCTGTTGCCCGTCCTTCGTGCTTTGTGCTTCCCCCCATGGACTGTTGTTTTCCCCTCTGGTTTTAGTCATTTCCCGTCTCCGTTAAGACTCATCTCAGACACCACAGAGCCTTCCCGACTGAGCCTGCTCTCAGGTGGCTTAGGTCCCTGCTTCTCCGCCTTCTCTGTGGCGTAGATAGGCCTCACCTCTACCACAGTGCATTTGAATGGCTTGTCTGCCTCCTGCCCTCCCCACCCGGCCCTTGAACTCTTTGAGGTGACTGCCTTCTTTGCCCTTGGACGTGCTGACCCAGGCAGAGAGCCTGTGAGCTCCTCTGGAGCAGGAGAGCAGACCTGTGACCCACATGTTCTACAGGAAGAGCACCGCGAGGCCAAGCTGACCCTTCGGCCCCCTAGCCTGGCTGCCCCCTATGCCCCTGTGCAGAGTTGGCAACACCAGCCGGAGAAACTCATCTTCGAGTCCTGCGGTTATGAAGCCAATGTGAGTAACCCCTGCCCTCCCAGCCTGGCCAGCCTCCTGCTTCCTGCCCTTCCTGGCCAGGCCCAGGGCTCCGATGCTGTTCTTTACTCCTCA